>NC_080020.1:174736395-176044110 GCF_030020395.1 Manis pentadactyla | reverse complement strand
TAGGGGTAGGGGTAGGGGTAGGGGTAGGGGTAGGGGGTAGGGGTAGGGGTAGGGGTAGGGGTAGAGGTAGAGGTAGAGGTAGAGGTAGAATGGTTTTAAGGATTAGGGGTCGGGTGTGTTCTGCAGTGGTGATTGGATCTTAAGGGTGGGGCCTTCATTCCCATCTTTTTCTTTTCTTAATAGGGACCTCTGGGAACTGGGCATAGAGTCTCATTCTCTAGCTACTTCCTGCTGGAAGGGGGCACAGATTCTGGGATTAGCAAGGCCATTGCTGTAGAGTTGGGGAAGGGCGGGCATTTTGAGATGATTTGTGATGTCATCAAGGCTTGTTTCATTATTCTTCGTGAGAAGGCTTTGATAGTCCAGGAGGAGTCAATGGTTGACAGTATGGTTAGAAGTTTTTTTGAAATTTGATTTTGAATGAATTTTTGGAATAGGTTAATGAAGCAGAGAAGGAAAAAGAGAATAATAATAATAAAGGTAATAGGGTCTAGGAGGGGCAGGAGCCAATTGAAGGGGTAAGGGAACAAATTGTTAGGGAGTTTTCTAGAAGTTTGGAGGCTTGTTCGCAGAGGCGTTTTGCACCATCCCAGACAAGACTGGATTTGTTGGTTGTAGAAGCAGCATTGTTCTTGGAATAGGGCACATGTGCCACCTTACGCAGCTCTAAGGAGGTCTAGACCTCTGCGGTCCTGGAGAACAACTGAGGCTAGAGAGTCTACTTGATCTTGCAGGTGTTCTAATTGGTTAGAGACTTCTTTTAGCCCTTTTGTGAGTTCCCTTGATAGTTTAGCAAATTCTGAAAGGGATATTCCTAGAGCTCCAATTCCTATACCGTACCCGTGATTATTCCCTAGGGTAGCGATTAGGGGAACTAAGTGTACAACACGGCACACTCTGATGTGGGTTATAGGGCAGGACAGGAATGGGTAGGTCAGGTGTGGCCAAGGAAAGGGTGGAGTAAGGAGACTTAAAGCACAAGTCCCGGTCCAGTTGGTTGGCAAGCAGGCATATGCTCTATCTCCACATACCCAAAAGATGCCTGTTTCCAAGGATAGACATCCTATGAGGTCAAAGCAGGATAAGAGGAGGAGATCTGGGGGTGATTTGGGGGAGTAAATGTTGGACTGCCTGAAATTTATGCCATATTTGAAAAGAGGAGCTTAATGCTGCAACTGTTAGAGAGGATAGAGGTGAGGCTGGTTGTATTTTGGCTAGACTTTCTTGGCTGAGAGTTGCATATTTTGGTTTAAGAAGATTCTACCTTCGGGTATGTTGAGTTGTTTGCATTCTTGGTTTCCCCTATGGGCTAGGGGAGTGTCCTTTAGGGGGTCTTTTCCTCTGTCCTGGCAATATTGGGATGTGGTGGCATTTAGACTGCCTTGGAAAGAGTGATATCCAGGGACTCTTAAGAGAACTCCTAGTTGGTTAGTATTATGGTGGTTTGGTGGTGGAAGGAGTTGAAGGGTGTGTTTGCAGAGGGAAGGATCTAGAGAGCCTACTGGAATATAGTGGTCTTGTTGGGCTCGAGAAATGCACAAGGGGGCAGGATGGGTCATATGAAGTTTACTTTGGGGAAGTTGGTGGGTTTTCAAGGTTTGTCTAATGCTTTTTAGTGCTCCGGGTAGTCTGATGTCTGATCCCTCAGCTAGGCTGTGCCCCTGGGGTTTGCTGTTTTCGATGAAGTGAAGTCCTGCTGAGGTATTGATCCAGGCTGTTAAGGGAGCAGGGGTTGCTGAGTCTGCTAACTGAGAAAGGTGAAAACAGACCCAGCAAGGGGGTTAGATAGTTCCATTAAAGGTTTGGATGATTTGGACTGTGTGAGAGATTGTTTGATTGAGGTATGTGGCAAGGGTTTGAGCCATAGGGTTAGAGGTTGAGTGAGTACATGTTATTAAGAGAATAATGCTTGAAGTAAGAGAATGCATGAGGAAAAGGTAATGATTTCGTTTGGGGAGAAGTCTGGAAGGGTTCCCTGCAGCCATAAATCTTGAATTATTACATGTAAGGGGTTAGAGGGTGAGTATTGGGAAAGTTCTTCTAATAAGATGGCTAGGAAATGAGCAAAGTAATGTAAGTTCAGGCACATAGGAAATGAGTAAAATTATGTAGGTGTTGTACTTATCCTTTTGTATCTTCGGGGGTGTGGTGTTCAGGGATGGCTGGAAGAGATGTAGGCCGAGATGAAAACTGGATTCGGAGAGGTCCTGTTTGGGTTGTAGAGTAGGTTCCTGGAGGATTTGTAGTCTGTGGAGTTGAAGGGGTAAGTGGTCCCACTGGGATGGAGGAGTAGGAATCTGCGGGAGGTTCAGAGTAATGGGGAGAGGATGAGATAAAGGGTTTTATATGGGAGTTGTGGATCCAGTGAGGAAATTTTGTAAGTTCGACTGTAGTAGGAGTGGATAGGACCACTTGATAGGGTCCCTGCCATTTGGGAGTTAGGGGTGATGGTCCTGGTTAGAAGAGAGGAGGACTGAATCTCCAGGTTGATAAAAAGTAGAAGAGGGAGGGTCATGAGGCTTTGACATGTAGAGGTCAGCATGGGACCATAGTAGAGAGCAGATGTGTTGGAGTAGTGGAGATATAAGATGAGAAGGAAGAGTGGGGGTTTCAGAGTTAAGACCTGGTGGAAGCACAGGGCAGCCGTACATGAGTTCGAAAGGAGAAAGTGAGGTGGCTTTTTAGGTAGAGCCCGGAGTCGGAGCAGAGCTAAAGGGAGAAGCTTTGTCCAGTCGAGATGGAGTTCTATGGATAGTTTGGTAAGGATGGATTTCAGAGTTCAGTTGGTTTTCTCCACCTTACCTGAGGATTATGGATGGTATGGGATATGGAAATGCCAGGGGATATTAGGAGCTTTAGCGGTTGTCTGGGAAACTTGGGAGATAAATTCAGGGCCATTGTCTGATTGTAAGGATGTAGGTACTTCAAAACGGGGGATGATCTCTGATAACAAAATGGTGGGCACTGTCTGAGCTCGTTTGTTAGTTGTAGGAAAGGCTTCAACCCAACTTGAAAATGTGTCTACCAGTACTAGAAGGTATCGGTAGCGCTTTATGAGGGCATATGAGTGAAGTCGAACTGCCAGTTGGTCCCAGGAATGAGTCCCCGTGCTTGATGAGTGGGAAAAGAAGGAGGTCAAGAAGGTGAATTAGGATTGACCTTTTGGCAGATTTCACATGAAGCAGTAAGTGTTTTTAGAAAGGTAATGTCTGAAGAGGAGAGAGGTAGGTGGGTTTTTAGAAAGTGTTGTAAAGATTGGAGATTAGGATGAAATAGGTTGTGTAGATAGGAGAGTATGGCTTTAGTAGAAGGTAATTTAGTCAGCAGGAGAGGGGTCATTAGGCATAGAAGTGAGAGCACCTATTATAGAAACCATTGCTGCCCATCTGGCTGCTTCATCAGCTCTGTTATTTCCCTGAGTGATGAAAGATTGATCTGATTGATAAGAGCGGCAGTGTACTACTAGGCCTATGGCAGGTGGTAGGTATGAAGCTTCTATTAGTTGTATGATGTAGTTAGCATTGGTAATGGAGCGGCCCTTGATACTGAGGAGTCCCCTTTCTTTCCAGATTGCTGCATGGGAGAGTAAGATATGGAAGGCATACTTGGAATCAGTGTAGATGGTAAGTGAACTTCCCTCTGCTAAGGTATAAGCACGGGTGAGGGCAATTAATTCCGCCTGTTGGTTTGTGGTGTTAGGGGTAAGGGGCTTTGCCTCAATAGTTTGATCAAGAGAGACCATGGCATATCCAGCTCGATGGACACCCTCATGGATAAAAGAACTACTGTTGGTGAACCAAGTATGTGTGGCCTGAGGGAGAGCTCCCTCCTGGATATGAGAAGGACAGGGTAGTAACTCATCTAGGATTTGTAGGCAGCTATGAGAGTCAGGGGAAGATTCTATTTTTTCTCGTGATTTGGTAGAAAGTGGGAGAAGAGTAGAAGATTGAGGGAAGGGCAGACTTCAAATTTGATGGAAGTATCTCGATCAGAGCTACTTGAAGTGACAGAATCCTACAAGGGGGAAGAGTTTGTAAGCCCTTATAGGTGAGGAGTTCAGAAAGACGGTGAGGGGAAAGGACAGTGGTGGGTGATCCAAAAGTGAGCTTCTTTGATTCTTGGATGAGGATGGCAGCTGCAGCCAGAGTCCACAGACCAAGGGCCCATCCCTGAATGGTGGGGTCCAGCCATTTTGAAAAATAAGCAACAGGGGCAAGGGAGGGCCATAGCCCGTGGCCTAGGATTCCCAGAGCAAACCCTTGATTTTCTGAGATGAACAGGAAGAAGGGGCACATGAGATCAGGGAGATGGAGAGCAGGGGCTTGGAAAAGAGCTGCTTGAAGTACGTGAAAGGGCTTCTTTACGGGTGTTAGGAGAGGTTCCGAAGTGGATCCTTGGGATGCTGCATGGAGGGGAGCGGCTAGGAGGGAGAAATTGGGACTCCATGAGTGGAGAAACCCAGTGAGTCCTAGAAAGGAGAGGATTTCATCTTTTGTATGGGGAGCGGGTATGTTTTGAATGAGTTTCTTTCTGTCTGAGGTAATGGCTTTATGGCCAGGGATAAGTAGAACCCCTAAATAAGTTTTGTCAGAGGTGGAAAGTTGGAGTTTGGAAGGTGAGACCCAATACCTGTGTTTTGAGAGAAAGTTAAGAAGGACAATAGTATTTTGCTGAGAGGTTTTTAAGGAGGGACTGCATAAGAGAAGATCATCAACATATTGAAGAAGAGTAGAGCCTGAGAGAGTGAGGGATTTGAGGTCTTGTGCCAAGGCTTGTTCAAAGAGGTGGGGACTATCCCTGAAGCCTTGAGGAAGGACTGTCCAGGTTAACTGATAGAGGTTTGGGTGATGGGATCCGTCCATGTCAAAGCAAAAAGATCTCGAGAGTTGGGATGGAGGGGGATCATGAAGAATGCAACTTCGAGGTTGAGGACAGAGAACTGAGTAGAAGAGGCGGAGATAGTGGATAATAAAGTATAGGGATTAGGGACTACTGAATGGATTGGAATAACAGCTGCATTGATAATCCTTAAATCTTGAACTAGCCTGTAAGAGCCATTAGGTTTTTTGATAGCCAGTATCGGGGTGTTATAAGGAGAATTGGCTGGTCTCAAAAGGCCTTTTTGTAGGAGCTCTTGGATGATGGGTTGTAAACCCAATAGGCTTTTGAGAGGTAAGGGGCATTGAGATTGTGAGGGGAAGGAGGTAGGGTCTTTGAGTTTGATGGTTATGGGTGGGCAGGTGGCAATGGAGGAGGTAGAGGTATCCCAGTATGGGGTTAACTTGACAAGGGGGTAAGGGGAAAGGGGAGGGAGGTGGGTCTGGAATGGTTTGGAGAGCAAGTAGAAAAGGGATCAAAGGTGAGTTGGGGTTGAGGCGTGGGCTAAGGTTAAAGGTGATGGAGGCCCCTAGCTTAGACAATAGGTCCCTTCCCATAAGGGGAACTGGGCAATGGGGAATTACCAGAAAGGAGTGAAAGAGAGCAATGCCCTTAAAGATGCAGTGAAGCATGGGAGTTTGTAAAGGTTGAAAAGCTGTGCCCTCTACCCTGACTATAGAGGACTGTGAGAGGGAGGTGGGCCCCCAGAACTCCTTCAGGACTGAGTAAGTAGCTCCAGTGTCTAATAGGAAGGAGATGGGCTTGCCTGCTACCACAATGACCACCCTAGGCTCCCTCAAAGTGATGTTAGTAGCTGGGTGTGGGAGTCCCAGGCCCCCTCAGTCATTGGTGGCCAGACCTAGAAGGTCTATAGGTGGGTTGTCCGAGGTGGATGGCCTGGCACCTCTCAGTGTGTGAGGGCAGTCAACAGCCCAATGTCCCTCCTGATGGCATTTTGGGCATGGACTGGAGGGCTTCTGGGGATTTGAGCAAGCTCTAGCCCAATGTCCCAATAGGCCATATTTAAAACATGGACCAGGAGGTCCTCCTGGTTGTTTTTTGAGAAGTGGGGTTACCTGGATACCAGTGGCTGAGGCAGGCTGGAAGTCCTCAGCCATTATTTGGTATTTTTGTTTATAGGCTTTATCATCTCTTCCATTGTATACCTTGAATGCTACTGCCAGGACTTCTGCCTGAGGAGTCAAGGGTCCCTTCTCCAGGCATTTAAACTTAGCCTTTATGTCGGGGAAGCTCTGGGAGAAAAAATAAGTCATAAGTAGTTGTCTCCCATCTGGGGTTTCAGGGTCTAAATTGGTATACTTGTAGAAAGGCTTTAGTAAGATGGTCTAGGAACATAGAGGGATTTTCATTTTATCTTGGATAATTTCTTGGAGTTTCTCATAATTGATAGCGTTATTGGCTGACTTCTTGAGACCTGCCATGAGACAAGTGATAAATTGACCTTGGCTAATGACTCCCCTGGGGGTGTTTTAATCCCAGTGCGGGGTCTCAATCGGGAACTGCCTCAGCACCATAGGGTGAGTGGGTGTGGTTTGGTGGACTTCATCAGCATGTTTTAGCCTGTTCCCAGACTAGCCTGCGCTTCTCGGGTAGGAGGGTATTGGAGAGAATCAGGTGTACATCATGAAAGGTTAGATCATACGATTGGGTCAGGTACTGGAACTCCTTTATGTAAGTGGCTGGGTTGGAGGTGAAGGAGCCCAACCTCTTTTCTATTTGGGACAGGTCAGAGAGGGAGAAAGGGACATGGACTTGAACAACTCCTTCTGTGCCCATTACCTCTCGTAGTGGGGCTATGACTTGGGTACGAGAGCAAGTAACTGGGGAACTTGGTAGGGGATCTCAGGATGGGAGGGGAACTGGATGTGATTGAGGAGGAGGCATTGTTATGCCACTGCTGATGGGAGCTTGTGGTGGAACACCTGGGGGGGTTGAGGGGGAGGAGGCTAGGCAGTTTCCACGGCGGCACGGGATGAACTGGGTGGTTGAGGAGGAGGAGGAGGAGGTGCCATAGGGATTTGGGGTTGGTAGGGTGGGGGTTCGTCAGTGGGGTCAAAGTCAGAGGATGTAGTGGGATCTGGTTTGTTGGAGGATGAGGACTTTAAGGAGAGTAGTAGGTGTTTAGGATTGCAAGGAAGACAGAGGGCTTGGTTCAGAGGTAGGAGGAAGCCTGGATATAAGGAATCTCTTTCCACTCGCCCATATGCTCACAGAAGTTATATAAATCTCAGAGAATATTAGGATCTAAAGAGCATTGGGTGGCCACTTGGACTGATTATGTAGAGAATATTGTGGCCAGACCTCATTACAGTAATGAATAAGCTTGAAAGGTTTGAGGTCGGGAGTAAGGCGGAGGGGTTTGAGATTATAGAGTAACATCCCAGTGGCAAGTCCATGGGGATGTAAGGGCCAGGTCCCATGGTGAGAATGAGACTGTTGACAGATTGCAAAGGCATCCCAGAGCGATAGGGAAAGGTTGAGGAGAAGACCAAACACAGCTATGGGGTCATCGCCACCTCTAACCAGATGGTCGAGGCAAAAAACACCGAGGAGGCTCGGTACCTGGTACCAGGATTTTATGAATAGATAAAGGGAGACCGTGCCTCAGTGAATGAGGATTCTCACCGTGGGGAGGCAGAGAAGGGTAGACTATGGGGATCAACCATGGCTGTGAAGGCCGTGGCTGGAGGTTCTCCTGCCCCCCACCCCCCGGACGCTCAGTGGTCACTTCCCGGGTTCCACAGGGGCATTTAAGTCAACCCTGAAGGGAAATTTGCCAAATTGAAGGCCAGTGTTGGGTGGGAGATCGAGTGACCAGGGAGATGGAAGGTGGGTTCATGGAGGAGGATTGGGGAGTGAGGGCTCCCAAGGCAGCTCAAACTCCTGGAGGAAGAGCAAGATCAATGGGAGAGCCTCAATCCGAGTCATGGCACCATTGAAAGGGTATCTCACTGAGACCCTCCCTACCCTGAGATAACTCAGGGAGGCATGGACCCACACAAGAGACTGAATGGCTGTCTCTAGGTGGAGAGAGAGCTCGTGGGTGAGGAAGCGTGTTTTTAAGGAGTAGGGGTAGGGTGTGTCTGTGTTGGTGATTGGATCTTAAGGGGTGGAGTGTCTTAGGGCTCCAGAATTTGCCTTCAACCCTCATCCCTGACTTCCAGGTATGGGAGAGGGCCTGGAGATTAGATTACAAAAGCTCATCAAGAGAAATTCAAGAACTTTCAAGGATTTTCCTGGTTGATGAACATATCCATGTATATGTGCTAGGAGGGTATTGCATCCTTACTCCACAAAGAGAGTCTCCTGGGCTCTGGACCTGTCTGGACCTTGCCCTGTGTACCTCGCTGTCTGACTGTTCATTTGTATCCTTTATTATAAGCTGTAAGAATAACTATAGTGTTTTTCTGAGTTCTGTGAGTCCTGCTACTGAATTACTGAATATGAGAGGGATGATAGGAACCCCTAGCTTTGCGGTCTTACAGGCAGAAGTGTGAGTTACCTAGACATCCCACTTAGAGGTGGTGTCTGAAGTGGGAGTGGTCTTGTGGGACTGAGCCTTTCACCAGTGGGATCTGTGTTGGCTCCCGGAGTTTGTGTCAGAACTGAATTGTAGGAACCCAGCTGATGCTAGAGAACTGGTTGGTGTCAGAATATACCACACATTTGGTGTCAGAAATAATGTCAGAAAACACCAGATAGGACCCAACTTGATCCAAGACCTCACCTCTAGCTGACAGGATCCATGCTCCAGGGTTGATCAAGTTTGGAACTAATGTAAAATCTGACAGGTAAGCCAATGTGAAAAGCATTTCAGTGAGACTGTAACTTCCAGGAGGAGCAAATACTGCTTCAGGGGGCCTCATGCTGCTTGTGGGCCTGGGCTCAGAAGGCAAGGAAGTAAGGGGTCCCAGTGGAGCTGTGCAAGCCCTCAGTCCCCACCCCTGTTGCAGCGACCAGCTGAACAGGATCGATATTCCCACTGGCTGGTCAAGGAACCCCTCCCTAAGTCCCTTCTGAGGATGATGGCCGATTCTTATTCCTTGGTCCCCATTACTTCGAGTGGTTAGAATCTTATCAGAATGGATCACATTTTCTTTAACTCATTAAACTCTAATTACATATTTGTGCCCTATCTCACTGATAATGCATTTACAAGATGTGAGTTACAACCTTGCAAATGGCTTGTTCCATCCATACTGTGATGCTCTTTCCTGTTTTCATCCTCAGTGTCTCCATGTCCTGTTCCCACAGCTTTTTGCCAAATCCTGGAGCTAGCCTCTGATAGGCTCCTGAGCACTAACTCAGTTAGGCCATACTGGAAGTGCCTCCTCCTGAGGCTGGGCCTGGGGGCAGCTTGGGTCTGGGAGGGGCTGTGTCATGGATGGCCACTGTCAACTCAGCCAGCAGCTAGTGGAGTGCGCAGCTGATCTGCAGGGAGAGGGAAGTGTGGTTGCTGACTCCCAGTTCATAACGCTAAGGCATTGTGTGTGTGTGCACGCATGTGTGTATACAGTGCAGAGCCACCATCCATCAGCCTTTTTCCTTCTGTCCATGGAAAGCTGGCCTGAGAGGAAGGGGCACAGGAGGAGAGTGAAGGCGCCCAATTTTGGGGCAGTCAACAGCCCTGTCTGAGACCCCAGGAGTGTCCACCAAGTCCCTTCCCTCGTGTGGGAGGGGTGTTGCTACAGGTACCTCCCCACAGGCCTGTAAGAGGCCTGGGGTGGTGACAGAAAAGAAATGGCCTCCTTGGTTTCTATTTCCCCACACATAGGAAGGGCCCAGGCCCGGCCCACTCGGTTGATGATTCCTCCTAGCACCTGAGAAACTGAGTGAACCTCCAAAGCAGAGCTGGGCCAGGAGAGGGGCATTGTCCTCTAGCTGCAGTGGCCTCAGGCATGGCCAGCTGGACTTCTCCCCTCACTGCCTCTTACTTGGCCCCATCTGTGCCCCAGAGGACCATCTGCCAGCAAGAAAGAAACACCTGGAGGTGGCCACATCCTTGATGAGAAGTTTCTCTGTTCTTTGGCCAGAAAAAATCAAATGGGCATTGTATACATTAATACCAGAACCATTCATTGGCCAGGACCTCTCACACACTGGTTTTTCCTGTCCCTACTGAAGGATATAGAGCCATGCGTCTAGGAGGCAGACCTGAAGCTTCAGACAGCCCAGAAGTTTTTCAGTCATCCATATCAACCCCAAACAACACCAGGTAATCATCTGTCCCTCAGGGACTGGCTAGATCCAGCAGTTTTGACGGAAAGGAGAGACCTAGAGCCTGAAGCCGGGGCTCTAAGCAGCTGAGATGACAGTCTTTCTTCTTCAGGCATCTCTCTGGGATTTGCTTGAGAACCACTCTTCCCTCACACTTCCCTCTGTCTGGTAGGTGTGAGGCTAAACCCAGGCCCAATTCCCAGTCCCAGGAATGAGGTTGTGGCTTGATTAATATAACCCATCTCCCTGAGCTACATTATTGCTTCAGAAATGAACATATGACCCAATGCTGGATTTTTGTTGAAATTGTTGAAAGAGGAAAGTTCTTGCCTCTGAAGCTTCAGAGCCATGAGGTTGTAGGCTTGGAGCTACCAGATCACCACTCTCTGGCACTAACGCGAAACCAGAGGCAGCCAGAGGCAGGGCTGGAGAGAGGCAGCTGTTGTGGGATGGTGGAGCACCTACACCCGGCTGCACAATGTGTTCTGAATTCACACCCCATGTCAAATCCAACAGCAGCAACTCCAATCCCCACCTCGCAGGCCTCCATGCCAGCCACAGTGTCACCCAGCTTTACCTCAATTCGTTCTAACTATCCTCCCTGTCTCTAGTCTTCCCCCTCCAGTCCTGTGACCATATTGCAGGCATGATGATCTTTGGAAAAAAAAAATTGGATGTATATACACACATCACTTTGGTCTCTCAGCCAAGAACGAGTGAGGACACCTGACAGCAGCAGCACCCACAGCCCCCAGATCTTGGCTCCTAATGCCACTCTCCAAAAGAGGAACCAGGGCTCTTTGGAGAAAAGGCTGATTCAAGGATTGGGGCAGGAAATACACAGAACGAACCTGGAGTATCATGTAGTGGCAGACAGGAAATGCTGGGTAACCACACTTCCTCTTTCCTTCTTTCTAATTTACAAATAAATCAGATGTTATCAGAAAAAAAGGTAGGAAATGTTTTTAAAAAATGATGAAGGTATGTCAAAAGGACTTAGGAGCCAACTGAAAGAGCTCCTGATGGCCAAAACTGGGACACTTTGAGCAAGAAAATCCAATCCTGCTTTTTTATAGTATAAAATCCATGGATCCATACTAATATAAATAAATTTTGAATAAGTAAATGAATAATACATCTTCCATTTATAAAAATTGCAAATAATTTTTGTAGATATTCCATCCTCAAAAAAGTAGAACAAAACTCCCCATTAAGTGGGGGCTGCACACAGTGACTGCTATGGTCTGTATGTTTATAAGCCCCCAAAATTCATATGTTGAAATTCCTTACCTGATAATATCGGGGTGGGAAGCTTTAGGAAGTTATTAGGTCTTGAGGGTACAGTTCTCAGGAATGGCATTAGTGCCCTAATAAAAGAGGCCCGAGAAAACTTGCTTGCCTCTTCCACCATGTGAAGACACAACCAAAAGTCTGTAAGCTGGAAGAGATCCCACACTCAACCACGTTAGCACCCTGATCTCAGGCTTCCAGCTTCCAGGACTACAAGAAATAAATCTGTGGCTTTATAAACTACTCGATGTGTGGTATTTTGTCATACAAGCCCAAATGGACTAAGACAGAGACTTCCTTCCAAAGAGCACAACATGGGGAGTGGGGAGAAAAGAGGAACTTCACAGTGAATGGGCCCGAACAAACATGACATCAGCCTGGAGATCAGAGTCAACGACAAGAGTTCTGTGTCGTATTGACAGCATGTACTCATCATGAAAGTAGCAGTTTACCTCTGAAGTCTTCCTCCCAAAACACATTACACCAGTCTGATGAAAAGCATCAGTCAAGCCCAAATAGAGGGACATTCTACAAAATACCTGACCACTGCTCCTCAAAATTGTCAAGGTCCTCAAAAACAAGAAACATCTGAGAAACTGTCACAGCCAAGAGGAGCCTAAGAAACATGATGACTAAACGTGATGTAGGATCTTAAAGGAAACCCTAGGATGGAAAAAGGACATTATGGGAAATGAAGGATATCTGAACAAAGTATGCACTTTAGCTATTAATAATATATTGATATTGGTTCATTAATTATGACAAATGTACCATATTAATGTAAGATGTTAATAACAGGGGAAATGGGTGGAAGTATTTGGAAGCTCTTGGTATATCTTCACAATTTTTCTGTGAAGCTAAAGCTATTCTAAAATTAAAAATTGTTTTAAAAAAGATATTATATAATTTATGGAATCTCAGAAGAGCAGAAAGGTGGTCTTTGGGGCCTATGCTGATAGGAAGAATGCTCTGAGAAACACTGAGATCCCTCTAGGAACAGCAATACTATCCCTGTCCGGACCCTCAACAATCACAGGTCTCTCTGGTTGCCTCTGATTGCTTGGATCGCTCACTTGCACCTTTCTGCAAGGAAAGCTTCAAATGCTGCTTCTGCTTGAGAAGGTGGGACTTGAAATTACCTAAAATAAGAGGCTGCTCAGTTTGAAAGAAGAATCACAAAAGCATGAGAAATCTTGGGAAAAATAAGGAGAAAGAGAAATAGAGAAAAGAGAAGGAAAGAAAAAGTAGGAAGGAAGAAAGAGAAAGAAAAAATTGAATGAAAGAAGGAGAGGAAGGAAGGAAGATAGGGAGGTAGACAGATAATAGATATAGATGGATAGATAGTTGATAGATAGATATAGATGATAGATAGATCGATATAGATAAATAGATTAAGCATAAAACAAAAATAAAATATTATAGTAAATTCCAGTTCACAAGAGCTAGGATTAGTCAATCAGTAAGAGCAAGTCAAATATTTTTCTATTCTTCTTTTACATTCAAATACAAAAATACAGACTTTTAAAAGAACATTTTATCACCACACTGGGAGAGGGAATGCCATGCATTGTTAGCCTGTTGAATCATGTGGTGTTTGTGGGGGGGGTGTCACAGGGAAGACAGTGTAGCACAGCAAGACAAATAGTGACTGTGGCATCTTAACTACACTGATGGACAGTGACTGTAATGGGTTATGTGGTGGGGACTTGATAATGGGGGGAGTCTAGTAACCATAATGTTGCTCATGTAATTGTACATTAATAATACTAAAAAAAAAAGATTTTGGTTCAATGAGGGTCCATAGCCTGGGTTTTGATCTGAGTTGAGTGCGGGCAGCAAAACAGCTGTGGGAGGAGGAGATGGTGAAGGTTCAGGCCTCTGCAAGGTTGGGGGTTGAGGGTCTGGGTCCCACCTCTGTTGGCCCCCAAGTTCTCTCCTGATGGCCCTTCTGCGATTGTGCTTGTCTTAGGTTGTTCCTCCCTTGAGGAATCTTACCCATCTCTGGCTAACCAGTCATCCTCCAGGACCAAGAAGGGTAATGTGAGGCATGCGAGTGAGAGAGAAGCAGCATGCTTTAAAAGCATCAGTTCTCTGTCTCCTTGGTGGTTTATGCCCCCATGGCCTTCATGCCCAGCACCTGCTGAGGTTCCCTCGCCAGCCAGCAGAATCCTGACTTTTGAACTACAGTAGACAATGGAAAATGGCCTCCCTGTTGTATGCAGCAGGGAGATTTAAAAAGGGCTTTGTTTGAGAAAGAAAGAGAGGTAACAGAACCAGAAAATTGAAAAGGCAGTGAAAAGACAGGAAAAATCTCCATCTCAAGGCAAAGCTGGGAGCTCTCTTCCCTCCCCGGAGCTCTCTTTCCTGTTTCTTTAGTTGAAGCTGTAGATGATGTAGGTTCATTCGGTCTGCATGAATTCTTTTCTTGAGGGCTCGCCAACCAACTAATAATAGGCTAAATAAAATAATAGGCAAACACTAAAGCAAGCAGGTACCAGAGAATATGTTTCAGCATACTGAAAGGACCGAAGACTTTAAGATGTTCCACGACCTGCTTTGCCAGGTCTTGGGGGTTTATTATATCGAATCGAGCTTTTTGAATGTCTAATATCTCATGATGCAAGTTATGTAGATCAAGGCTAAGGTTTGTATGGTGCCATACTCCTAGGAGATAGCTAAGAATTTTGTTCCATTCCCAATGAGAACTATTACAAGGTGCATTGGTAACACTGACACTCCTGTACGCAGCACAGCGTTGAAGCCGTAACTGCCATTGAAGGGTTTCCACCTCATCACCTATGGCTGTCACTGTACTTTCCAAGGCGGCAAGTTGGCTCTCTATCTTTATATCAATGTCTTCCTGAGTTTTTAGAGCTTGAGAGTGTTATGAGCCAACTGATTAACATATTGGGCAGTGTGTATGGATTGTGAGAGAGCCACAGCTGCAGTAACAACAGTGATGAGAACAGAAAGAGCAGCCACTAATCCAGCAATTATGAGTGCAAAAGCTCTCCACCTTCTGAAGAGGTCATTCTTCATCTCCACAAGGGCTTGTGCCCCCGGGTCATCATACCATGGTTCAGGTAGATTAGAGGGCAGCATAATATATGGTGGTTGGCAAAGGACTAGGACATTCTTCTCTTTATTCCAGGTAGACATGTGGTTAGATTGCAGTTTATTCAGGTACTGTTATACCAATTTCCCTGGAAAGAGACAGTAAAAGGTCCTACAAGCAGCACATACAGGGGTCGTATGCAGGTTCGTGCCCCATAAGGACGCATAAGATGTGAGGCAGTCGAGGAGGGGGAGGAAAAGTTAACATAGTCTGTGGCAGCCTAAATACGCCACAACTTGCATTGCATCTTATACCGTGAGGTGGTAAAAATGGGTGATATATATCCTCCAGGTGTCATCCCATCTCAGACAGGTCCAGCTAAGCGATGGGACCAGTCGAACACTAATTCCGAGGAATGACTTAGTTTGTGTTGGGAAGCCAGAAGGTGAGCACAGTCTACCCAACGGACTAATTTTCCAATTCTACGTTGGTGGTGTTTGCTCAGTAAGGTAAAGGAGGATGAGTTGGGGCCACAACAATGGTGGTAGCAGGTAGCCCTACAAAAGAGATCATGGATAGGTATTTCTCAAGGTCCCAGGGCCCAGAAATGGTAGCTACCTGGGCACCTCCTGCAGCAGTTTTAGTTACATGCCCTAGCAATAAGCATCCATCCATGGGTTGGTGGATGCCACATAAAGGAGGATCCACCGTCTGTCCAGAATAATTAAATAGTGCTGAGTGCTGCCAGCATGGCCCATCTGGTCCTGGGTGCCCTCCTGGGACCCGGGAGTCATTAACAGATAGTGGGACTGATTCATCACCCCAGGTAACTGGGTGTAACACTGGGGGATTCAGATAGAAGGTCCAGTAGGTCTCTCCTTGTACTAATCCCACCTGGATGGTGACAATGGCGAGCAGCGCCAGAAGCAGCTTATCTGGAGTCAGAGTCAGATCTTGTCTGATCATCGCCTTTCTCTCCTGAGTCAGCCTGTGGAGCAGCCCCCACATCGGAGGATGGGCTCTGCACGTTTGTTGTGATGTCAGGCATTGGAATTCTGGGGAGGTCCTCATCCTCATCTTGAGAATCGACCGCTATATGATGATGCTGGACCAGTCACTCAAGGAGCCAACGAGGACCTGCAACAGACTTAGGGAAACACGAGCATGGCCTCTCCACCAGGTAAGTCCCAGGACAGGTCCTCGCCAAAGACCCATTTAGGGGGTCTTTCCATTTGACTAATGCAAATTTGTTGTTCCGAGATGTTTAAAATCTGTCTGCTGCTGTGAGGCCTTGCTCATCCACTGAAAGAAAATTTAATGTAAATAAAGCAAGGTTTAGTTGGTTTGCAGAGGAGGTCCCATATTTTTCCCCTTCCTGTTTAAATAATTGATTTTTAAGTGTGAAGTGGGCTCTTTCCACAATATCTTGGCCTTGAGGGTTGTAAGGAATTCCTGTTATGTGTTGAATTTGAAAAGTGGAACAGAGATGCTGGAAGGCTTGACCTGTGTATCCAGGCTTCTTATCAGTTTTAATAATTTTAGGAATACCTATGATGGAGAAAGTGTATAGATAATGAGAAATAACATGCTTACTGGCATCTCCCATATGAGGGAAAGCACATATAAAGCCAGAATAGAATAAGTGTCAAGGGAAACATGAATAAAAGGTGTATTTTTTTTTCTATTTGAATAAAGCAATGTAATCCATAGACAAATTATAGGAATTAATAGGTTAGTATAACACAAGGACTGCAAGATCAACATACAAACATTAATTGCATTTTTACAATCAGCAAAAATAGAAAACAAATTTTATAAATGGTAATAAGGCATGCTACAAATTGCATATATAAAATTATATTATTTAAATATTTTTATTAAGGTATTATTGATATACACTCTTAAGAAGGTTTCACATGAAAAAACAATGTGGTTACTACATTTACCCATATAATCAAGTCCTCACCCAAACCCCAATGCAGTCACTGTGCAACAGTGTAGTAAGATGCCACAGATCCACTACTTGCCTTCTCTGTGCTACACTGGTTTCCCTGTGATCCTGCACACCATGTGTACTAAACATAATACCCCTCAATCCCCTTCTCTCTCCCTCCCCACCCGCCCTCCCACACCCCTCCCCTTTGGTAACCACTAGTTCCTTCTTGGTGTCTCTGAGTCTCATGTTATTTTGTTCCTTCAGTTTTGCTTCATTGTTATACTCCACAAATGAGGGAAATCATTTGGCACTTGTCTTTCTCCACCTGGATAATTTCACTGAGCATAATGTCCTCCAGCTCCATACACGTTGTTGCAAATGGTAGGATTTGTTTCTTTCTTATGGCTGAATAGTATTCCATTGTGTATATGTACCACATCTTCTTTATCCATTCATCTACTGATAGACACTTAGGTTGCTTCCATATCTTGGCTATTGTAAAAAGTGCTGCGATAAACATAGGGGTGCATATGTCTTTTTTAATCTGAGAAGTTGTATTCTTTGGGTAAATTCCAACGAGTGGGATTCCCGGATCAAATGATATTTCTATTTTTAGTTTGTTGAGGAACCTCCATATTGCTTTCCACAATGGTTGAACTAGCTTAAATTCCCATCAGCAGTTAGGAGGATTCCCCTTTTTCAGCATCCTCGCCAGCATTTGTTGTTCTTAGTCTTTTCAATGCTGGTCATCCTTACTGATGTGAAGTGATATCTCATTGTGGTTTTAATTTGCATTTCCCTGATGATTAGTGATGTGGAGCATCTTTTCATGTGTCTTGGCCATCTGAATTTCTTCTTTGGAGAACTGTCTCTTCATATCCTCTGCCCATTTTTTAATCTGGTTATTTGCTTTTTGGGTGTTGAGGCATGTAAGTTCTTTATATATTTTGGATGTTAACCCCTGGTCAGATATGTCATTTACAAATATATTCTCCCATACTGTAGGATGCCTTTTTGTTCTGTTGATAGTGTTCTTTGCTGTACAGAACCTTTTTAGTTTGATGTAGTCCCATGAGTTCATTTTGGCTTTTGTTTCCCTTGCTCAAGGAGATGTGTTCAGGAAGAAGTTGTTTGTGCTTATATTCAGGAGATTTTTGCCTATGCTGTCTTCTAATAGTTTTATGGTTTCATGACTTACATTCAGGTCTTTGATCCATTTCAAGTTTACTTTTGTGTATGGGATTAAACAATAACCAGTTTCATTTTCTTGCATGTAGCTGTCCAGCTTTGCCAACACCAGCTGGTGAAGAGGCTGTCATTTCCCCATTGTATGTCCATGGCTCCTTTATCATGTATTAATTGACCATATATGGTTGGGTTTATATCAGGGCTCTCTAGTCTGTTCCATTGGTCTATGGGTCTGTTCTTGTGCCTGTACCAAATTGTTGATTACTGTGGCTTTGTAGTAGAGCTTGAAGTTGGGGAGCATAATCCCACCCACTTTATTATTCCTTCTCAGGGTTACTTTGGCTGTGTGGGGTCTTTTGTGGTTCCATATGAATTTTAGAATGATTTTCTCTAGTTTGTTGAAGAATGCTGTTGGTATTTTTATAGGAATTGCATTGAATCTGTAGATTGCTTTAGGCAGGATGGCCATTTTGACAGTATTAATTCTTCCTACACATGAGCATGGGCTGTGTTTCCATTTATTGGTATCTTCTTTCATTTCTCTCATGAGTGTCTTATAGTTTTCAGAGTATAGGTCTTTAACTTCCTTGGTTGGGTTTATTCCTAGGTATTTTATTCTTTTTGATGCAACTGTGAATGGAATTATTTTCCTGATTTCTCTCTCTGCTAGTTCATTGTTAGTGTATAGGAATGCCACAGATTCCTGCATATTAATTTTGTATCCTGCAACTTTGCTGAATTCAGATATTAGATCTAATAGTTTTGGAGTGGATTATTTACGGTGTTTTATGTACAATATCATGTCATCTGCAAACAGGGACAATTTAACTTCTTCCTTGCCAATCTGGATGCCTTTTATTTCTTTGTGTTGTCTGATTGCCGGGGCTAGGACCTCCAGTACTATGTTGAATAGAAGTGGGGAAACTGGGCATCCTTGTCTTGTTCCCAATCTTAAAGGAAAAGCTTTCAGCTTCTCACTGTTAAGTATGATCTTGGCTGTGGGTTTGTCATATATGGCCTTTATTATGTTGATGTACTTGCCCTCTATACCCATTTTGTTGAGAGTTTTTATCATGAATGGATGTTGAATTTTGTCAAATGCTTTTTCAGCATCTCTGGAGATGATCATGTGGTTTTTGTCCTTTTTGTTGATGTGGTGGATGATGTTGATGGATTTTCAAATATTGTACCATCCTTGTATCCCTGGAATAAATCCTACTTGATCATGATGGATGACCTTTTTGATGTATTTTTGTTTGAATTCAGTTTGCTAATATATTTTTGAGTATTTTTGCACCTATATTCATCAGGGATATTGGTCTGTAATTTTCTTTTTTTGTGGTGTCTTTGCCTGGTTTTGGTATTAGAGTGATGCTGGACTCATAGAATGAGTTTGGAAGTATTCCCTCTTCTTCTACTCTTTGGAAAACTTTAAGGAGGATGGGTATTAGGTCTTCACTAAATGTTTAATAAAATTCATCAGTGAAGTCATCTGGTCCAGGTGTTTTGTTCTTAGGCAGGTTTTTGATTACCAGTTCAATTTCATTGCTTGTAATTTGTCTGTTCAGATTTTCTGTTTCTTTCTGGATCAGCCTTGGAAGGTTGTATTTTTCTAGGAAGTTGTCCATTTCTTCTAGGTTATCCAGTTTGTTAGCATATAATTTTTCATAGTATTCTCTAATAATTGTTTGTATTTCTGTGGTGTCCATAGTGATTTTTCCTTTCTCATTTCTGATTCTGTTTATGTGTGTAGACACACTTTTTTTCTTGATGAGTCTGGCTAGGGGTTTATCTATTTTGTTTATTTTCTCAAAGAACCAGCTATTACTTTCATTGATTATTTCTATTGTTTTATTCTCGATTTTATTTATTTATGCTCTAGTCTTTATTATGTCCCTCCTTCTACTGACTTTGTGCCTCATTTCTGATTCTTTTTCTAGTTTCATTAATTGTGAGTTTAGACTGCTTATGTGGGATTGTTCTTCTTTCCTGAGGTAGGCCTGTATTGCAATATACTTTTCCTCTTAGCACGGCCTTGGCTGCATCCCACAGATTTTGTGGTGTTGAATTATTTTTGTCATTTGTCTCCATATTGCTTGATCTCTGTTTTTATTTGGTCATTGATCCATTTGTTATTTAGGAGCATGTTGCGAAGCCTCCATGTGTTTGTGGGATTTTTCATTTTCTTTGTGTAATTTATTTCTAGTTTCATACCTTTGTGGTCTGAGAAACTGGTTGGTACAATTTCAATCTTTTTGAATTTACCAAGGCACTTTTTGGGCCTAGTATATGATACATTCTTGAAAATGTTCCATGTCCACTTGAGAAGAATGTGTATTCTGCTGATTTTAGGTGTAGAGTTCTGTAGATGTCTGTTAGGTCCATCTGTTCTAATGTGTTGTTCAGTGCTTCTGTCTCTTTACTTATTTTCTGTCTGGTTGATCTGTCCTTCAGAGTGAGTGGAGTGTTGAAGTCTCCTAGAATGAATGCATTGCATTCTATTTCTCCTTTTAATTCTGTTAGTATTTGTTTCAGATATGTAGGTGCTCTTGTGTTGGGTGCATAGATATTTATAATGGTTATGCCTTCTTGTTGGATTGACCCCTTTATCATTATGTAATGTCCTTCTTTGTCTCTTGTGACTTTTGTTGTTTTGAAGTCTATTTTTCTGATACAAGTACTGCAACACCTGCTTTTTTCTCCCTATTAGTTGCATGAAATATCTTTTTCCATCCCTTCCCTTTTAGTCTGTGTATGTCTTTGGGTTTAAAGTGAGTCTCTTGTAGGCAGCATATAGATGTGTCTTGTGTTTTTATCCATTCAGTGACTCTATGTCTTTTGATTGGTGCATTCAGTCCATTTACATTCAGGGTGATTATAGATAGGTATGTACTTATTGCCACAGCAGGTTTTAGATTCATGGTTACCAAAGGTTCAAGGTTAACTTCCTTACAGTCTAAGAGTCTAACTCAACTCACTTAATATGCTATTATAAACACAATCTAAAGGTTCTTTTTTTTTTTTTCTCCTTTTTCTTCCTCCTCCACTCTTTACATATTAGGTATCATATTCTGTAGTGTTTGTCTATCCCTTGATTGACTATTGACTTTGGGGGTAGTTAATTTAATTCTGCATTTGCTTAGTAATTAGCTGTTCTACTTTCTTTACTGTGGTTTTATTACCTCTGGTGACAGCTATTAAACCTTAGGAACACTTCCATCTATATCAGTCCCTCAAAAATAGACTGTAGAGATGGTTTGTGGGAGGTAAATTATCTCAGCTTTTGCTTATCTGGAAATTGTTTAATCCCTCTTTCAAATTTAAATGATAATCTTGCCGGATAAAGTAATCTTGGTTCAAGGCCCTTCTGCTTCTTTGTAGTAAATACATCATGCCACTCCCTTCTGGCCTGTAAGGTTTCTGTTGAGAAGTCTGATGATAGCCTGATGGGCTTTCCTTTGTATGTAATCTTATTTCTTTCTCTGGCAGCTTTTAATAGTCTGTCCCTATCCTTGATCTTTGCCATTTTAATTACTATATATTGTCTTCCTCCAGTCCCTTGTGTTGGGAGATCTGTGTACCTCCATGGCCTGAGAGACTATCTCCTTCCCCATATTGGGGAAGTTTTCAGCAATTACCTCCTCAAAGACACTTTCTATCCATTTTTCTCTCTTCTTCTTCTTCTAGTACCCCTATAATGTGAATATTGTTCCGTTTGGATTGATCACACAGTTCTCTCAATATTCTTTCATTCTTAGAGATCCTTTTTTCTCTCTGTGCCTCAGCTTCTTTGTATTCCTCTTCTCTAGTTTCTATTTCATTTATCATCTCCTCCATTGTATCCAATCTGCTTTTAATACCCTCCATAGTGCTCTTCAACGATTGGATCTCCAACCAGGATTCATTCCTGAGTTCTTGAATATCTTTCCATACCTCCATGAGCATGTTAATGATTTTTATTTTGAACTCCCTTTCAGGAAGATTCATGAGGTTGATGTCATTTAAATCTTTCTCAGGAGCTGTATTAATAGTTTTACCCTGAACCAGGTTCCTTTGGTGTTTCATATTTGTATATGGCACCTTCTAGTGCAGAGAAGCTCTACTCTCTGGAGCTGCTCAGCCACTGAAGCAATGTCGGGGGTCACAGGGGAGTGGTATTGGTGCCTGGGGGGAGGAAAGAGCTTTTTCCTGCTTCCTGTCTCCACTGCCTGAACCAGTGGGCTGAGCATACTTTGCATTTGTAGTTGCTGTAGACAGATCTTCCCTCTGGCTGGCCTAATGCCAGGGTAGGGTTTGCTGGTTTGCAAGCCAGGTGGGGCTGGCCAGGAAAAAGGCGCAGTAGGCTGCGTATCATGGAGGGGGTCCTTTGAGGTGTGTAGGCAGCCAGGGAGGTGGAGTATCTGAAGATCGTGAAAGCTCCCAAACTGTTGGGAAGAGTGCACCCAGATAATTTTGTCTACCTGTCCTTCTCATGAGCAGTAAGCTCTGTGCAACCCTTGCCCCTTTAGCAGCCCTCTTGCTAAGGGCTTCCTTGTTAGGAAGTTTCTTAGACTGCATACCTTTCTTTTGTCCAAGAGCAGCAGGGTATGAATCCCTGCTTTCCACAAGTAGCTGGAATCTCTCTTTCTCCAGGAATTCTGCCTGTCCTACATTTCCAACCCTGTAATCACAAGAATATCATGCAAGCACCATGAAATGTAGGTTTGTGCTTCCAGGGCATATCTCTGGAGTTAGGGACTCATCAGTCCCAGGCTTCCACTCCCTCCCCGCTCCTTCTGATTCTCTTCTTCCTGCTGCTGAGCTGGGGTGGGGGAAGGGCTTGGGTCCCACCAGGCCACAGCTTTGTTACATTACCCTGTTCTGTGAGATCTGCTCTTTTTTCCAGGAGTATACAGTCTGGTGCAATCCTCTTTCCTGTTGCTCTTTCAGAATTAGTTGCATTAACTATATTTTCATATTATATGCGGTTTTAGGAGGAAGCCTCTCTCTCACCTCTCACACCACCATCTTTAATCCTTTTCAACAGGTGTATTTTTTTTCTTAATTTTTTTTTTATTTTGGTATCATTAATCTACAATTACATGAAGGACATTATGTTTACTAGGCTCCCCCCTTCACCAAGTCCCCCCCACATCCCCGTTCACAGTCACTGTCCATCAACATAGTAAGATGCTGTAAAATCACTATTTGTCATCAACAGGTGTATTTTTAAAGGATGGTATGTGCGTAATGATCATTTGTGAGATTTGATTTGGAACCAGGTCTCAAAGTCTGATACCAAGAGGTGCCATAGGCTATAAAGAGTGACAATTTTGGCATGAGCAAGCTGTCTAGCCTATTTTTGAGTAATCCCAACCTGTTTCTTAAGAACCTAAAGAGCTTTGGTCTAACACTCTGGAACTTAGCATTAAGCTCTACCCTCCTAAAGACTTATTTTTATGGTTAGATATTGTCTTGTCCCGCATACCCACCTCCTGTATTTTGTACTCTTAGGGATAACTGGGAGTGTCTTGGTATAACATAACAAGTCGATCCACCCCTGAGGCTCTTCCTTACTCTCTCCATTATCACTTTTTGATTTGATTAAAGACTGAAATCCCTTAAACCCCCGGGGTTTGGTACCTGGGGGCCCTACCGGATAGCAGTAGATTTTGTTAGTGTCAATTATTTGGTGGTTCAGTGCCCCAGATATCCCTAATTCCTATATTTTCCATTCCACTACATACCTATCAAGGCATTCTTATACCTCATGTTGAATGCAATCCCATCCAAAGACCCAATCTTTGTTAGTTCGCATGCTTTCTGGAAACCCTGTTATGCCTCAGTCTGGATTTTCTTATGTCAGCTATAACTGAGTTTGTTTCCACTTCAAGCTTTATCTTTTAGCAAACTGGAAGTGCAGGATCAATACAGTTTTTCTAGTTTCTGATAGATTTATGTCACAGATTATATATTGTCATGTCTGTAGATATTTGTACCATTTGTACTTTTTGACCTCTACATGGCTATTGGTGATTTTTTTCATGAATTCTAATATTTTATGATTTTATTCTAAAAAGGTATTTTTTCATGAATTCTGAACGAATACTTAGCACCAAATTTGAATTGCCTAATTGTAACTTTGCAAACTATGCTGTGCTAATAATTTATGTCTTTTCTTTTTCCAAATAGCAATTTACTAATATTGACCGACTTTTAATTATTATAATTAAAATTGTAAATGCTTGTGTATTTCAGCGTGGTAAGAATATGACTGTCCCACCAATGTTAAAGCTAGTGATCTTTTTACCCATTCATTCATTCATTCATTCATTCAGTAACCCTGGCTTTTCTGACTCTTGTTTTCCCAGCTCTAAATGGTTGTGAAGAATACTAACAGTGTATGAAAGGTACTTTCAGAAATTAGTAAAAAAATTCACTATTATAATTTTCTACAGTTTAATCTAGGATTTAGTACTCTACTCTGCCTTCAGACGTACTGTAGGACATGCTGCCTTTGCTGTCTCACTGTGGCAAAATTCAGAATTTTTCTAACAAGTACAGATACCTATGTCTGATACTGTGTGTACATTTCAGACTCAAGCTTCATTCTTACTTCTTGGTTATTTCTTGGTATTTTCTAAAATGTAAACACATATTTATCCACCTCTAGCATGATACCTGGCACATGACAGGAACCCAAAAGAGTGGGAATGTACTTTGATACAATATTTTTGGAGAGTAGTTAAGCAGTGTCTCACAAAATTTTAAGTTTGCATATTCTTCATTCCAGCAACTCTACTAGGAATTTAGATACAGTTGTATACATGTGTTAGGCAACAGACAGCAAGCAACTAAAACCCCTAACTAGGCAGTCCTATCTCTGAGGTCACCCGCACTTTCTAAGTGCATAACCTTTTAATTTTAAACTCTCTCTTTTCAGCCTTTCACGGTGCTCCTCTCTCTCTGAGGTCGTCTGTATTTTTTTTTCTCTAAGTAACTTTAAATAAAACTTTTACTCTGCTTCACTACTGTGTCTCTGCCCTTCAATTCTTTGTCGTGGCAGGAAGAAGAACCGAGGAAAGCACACAGGCTCCCCCCGAACACACGTATAACGATGCTCACATTGCAGCCTGTCTTTAAGGAGGACAAAGGACAAAAATTGAAAACAATTGAAAGTTAATCAATATTGGACAGGTTATGTAAATTGTGGTACTTGTAATCACGGGAGTACTTTGCAGCCTTTGGAAAGAATAGAAAGGATGTTTGCATAAATTGACGAGGAAAATCAGCATCTAATATAGATTTTAGGAAATACATATAGTGAAGGCAAACTCTGGCACGCTAAGACCCCCCACTCCTTAAGATCCAATCACCACCGACCAGATGGTCGCCCACCCCTTAAGATCCAATCACCATCGCAGAACGGACCCTATCCCTACTCCTTAAAAACACGCTTCCTCACCCACGAGCTGCTGCTCCCTCTCTCTGTGTCTCCTGAGTCGTTGTGGGGTAAGGAGGGTCGCGGCGAGATACCCTTTCATATAGTATGGTGCTTTTATATAAAAGAGGATACCCATGTATGTAAAAACAGGTACTTATATATTTAAATACATATACAGCAAATGTGAATGTAAGCCCTTGGAAAATGTCCGAAGAACCGCGCAAGGAAACGGAGGAGTGGGACTTGACTTTGATCCCATGTCCTGTACTACTTGAATTCTGGCGGGTGTGCAAGCTCATCGACCTGCGCTACCCACCGCCGGCTAAGGAGGGCGCTGTGGCCTCCAGCATCCCGTCGGCCGGCGCGGGGACGACATCACCACGGGCGGTGCCGCATGCGCAGTAGAAGGAGCCGTGGTGCTGTGGGTGTTGCTGCCTAAACTCTTCCGGTCCGAAGTCTTGTTCTGGCCGATAGGGAGCCGGACTGGCGGCTTTGAGGCTCTTGGTGCTGGGTGGACGGCGTCTTGGGGCCCAGATGAACCAATGGCATCCTGCCTGCTACGGCTGGGGCCAGAGAGGCATCTTTTCCGGACGGCCCTCCGGCAATAAGAAGGGTGGAAGCCACGCCCCCGAAAGGTGAGCCGCCTCGGCCCGGTGCGGGCCGTCCCGCTCGCAGCTCCCGGGCCTCGGTAGCTGCCTGAGCGCTGCCGCCGCGCGTGGCCCGCGCGCCTCTTCCTGGGAGGCTCTGACGCTTTCGCTGCTCTGCTCACAGTAGCTGGCGTGGACGGTATGATTTTTTTTTTAATTTGAATAAGGAGTTTAATATACCGAATTATTAACTGTTACAGGGGGTTGCAGTAATGCGGGGTTGGCTAGTAAGAAGGAAAAGGAAGTCTGAAGAATACACAAGTAGCAGACCTAAGGAGTAGCCACTACTTTAGGGCTGGGATAGAGCTCTCCCTCCCTGCTCTACTTCCCCCAGGGCTGCGATCCAGACTTTAGTGGGGACAGCATGGCTGTACTTCACTGGATGGCAGAGAAGTCGCTGTGTCTTTGCTGGCGGAGTTTGCCAGAAAACTGCCCTCTATGGTACCAGGGAAAGATATTCACAGGAAGGTATCTCAATGGAGGTGCTTGGATACAAAATGAGCACAGCTGCGGATGCTGGGGGAAGCTGCTGGCCTCTTGTGCTGATGCCCTACCCTGCACTGCAGGCACCCGGTTCCTGCTGGAGTGGCTGCCTAGCTGTAGGAGGCTGCTAGGCGAGCCCGCCTGAACCGGGGATGGCTGGGCTCCTGGAAGAAATCTCTAAAAGGAATTCAATTTAGTGAGTTTGCCCTTTTGCACTGTGATCTTCTCTTTCTTCCTACAGCCTGGAGCCAGAGTGAAGAGGACTTGGAACAGAGCTGCTGCTGGCAATGTGAGCAAGAAGTAAAGACGGTATGATTTTTTTATTTCTCCGCGGGCCTTATAAAAGCCAGGCGCGGGCCATGGTTCCCCGGGTGAAATAGAGAGGGACTGCTCTTTAAGATGGGACTGTCAGTGTTGGGAACACCCCTTACTTACCAAAATGGAGGCCCCCGCATTCCTCAAGCTGCGCTATTTGGCACAGAAAATATTACTAAGAGCAAAGGTTGAATGAAAAACCCACCAGTACAACCAAACTTTTCACTGAAAAAATGTGTGTTGTTTCCAGGAATCGCAAAGGGCATGCTGTTGCTTTCTAACAGGTCTCATTTGAAAACTCGCCCTCTGTATATTCAAATGGTTAATTTTGAGGCTTTGCTTTCAGTGAACTCTATTCCTCGAGACCTTGCTTTCCGCCATCTCATAGCTCATTAAGTCCCCTTCGTTTATGTCCTGAAAATCTTTTTCAATCTGTCCTCTCTCCTCCATCAGCATCCTAATACAGAACTTGCCTGATCCCTTGCTTTTAGGTCCTAATTAGTGTATATATTTATTGATTCTTGTTTCCGTTGACTCCGTTCTTCACATAAGACATCTTTTTAATACGCAGCTTGGAAAGTTCTCATAGATATCGCACAAAAGCATTGCTTTAAGAATAAAAACAAACTCTTTTCCATGGCCTTTAAGACTCTGCGTGGTCTAGAATCCCCTCTCTTTCCCCAGACCCATCTTGTGTCACTTTTGCCCTAACTTTCTATGCTTAAGATATGCTGAATTAACCTTAGTTAATTCTATATAAAATCCTACCGAAGGCAGTTCAAATACTACCTTTTACTGTCACCCCTAGCCTTATTAAGTGAAGTTCACGGCCCCCTTGTCTATCAGATTTTCTTTTAAAACACGAACTTGAGGTTCACTGCGGTTGCATTTGATGGCATTGGTTGTATTAGGACTAAAAATAAAGTGTAAAGTGAAAGAGTTAAACTGTTTCAGTCAACATGTGTGTTTTAATGGCACCTTAGTGTTCAGGATTGGGCTAGATTTTACTGGGGATGCAGAAGTTCTGGCCGCCTCTGGTTTTAGATGTGTCTTATTTGTTGAGCCCTTTGCACTGTTCTGTTGCCTTGTCTGTTTTCGAGATGGGGAAGCAGGAAGAAGGGGAGTATAGGTTGATACTAGGTGGGGCTGAATAGGTGGAGTAGTAAAATGCAGAGTAGAGAGAGAGAAGAGAGGACCTACTTTTGGGTTCTGCTTTTCATTTTCAAGATTTCATTCTATGCAGAGAGACTGGCTGACCTAAAATTTGGCTAATAAGAAAATGTATTAATAGGTGGAAAGACTATATCCCAGTTGGACAGCGGATGCCAGGGACCCGTTTCATTGCTTTCAAAGTTCGTTTGAAAAAAGTAAGCAGTATTCTTTAAGAAATCCAAATTCACCGTGTAGAACACTGGTTCTCAACCGTGTCACACCTCATTTTCCCTTTTTTGTAGCAAATACTTTGTAATCCCTTTCATATCCTGAAATGAAATTCATATAAGTACAACCTATTTCCATACTTAATTTTAAAGAAAGAAAAACAATGTAATGCTCTGACTATAACATAAAGAATAAGTAAGATAAAGGAATTCATAATAATTAATATGTATTTACATTTCAATAGTAAATGGCCGTAACTATGCTAGACATAAAGAAATAGTTACTTGTTCCGTGAAATCAAAAAACTAAATGAGGACTGATGTAGGTGAGTTATTTTGCCTAAGTGGCCGGAGTTTCCATAATCATGAACAGCTCTTACTTAGCAGATTTCCAAATAAAGCAAAGCCTTCACTTGGTCGATAAGGTGATGACTGTCCTAGAAAATGGATTATACATTAAAACTGCAAAAAAAGCCTTCGTGTTTATTCTTGAGGTTTGATTCTAAGGCTTAACTTACGAACAGTTTTTTCACCTACATGAATGTTGACTAGAACATTCAGAAGTCATTAGGGGGTAAGACACATCTGTGGGACTGTTCTGAATTTTGCCAGATGCCTGGCGTCTATGCCCTGTGCACTAAATGCCATTGAGACACCTTTGTTACCACTGTCACAACCCAAAAAATAACGTGGATCAGTATGGTCATGATTTCAGCATGGAAACTCTGAAAATTGAACTCAGAAAGGAATAGGTGGGGAAAGCATTTGACTGACATAAAAAAGGTGAGAAGAGGTTCATGTCTCTAATGAAACTGCCCAGCATAGCGTGGATGTGTCTCTGGAAGAACTCCACTTTTAATGTATGGGGAATTGATGTAATTTGTGACTCATAGGTCAGGGTTCCTTTTTTACTTGCTATGTCAGTTCTTCTGCATCTCTGTACTTAAAATCTTAGTCGCTTCATAAAGATAAACATGTGGTTCTTATTTACATCCACCAACCCCAAGCATAGTGCTTTTTGACATATAATAAATACTTAACAATTTTTGTTGAATGAATGGACTCCCCACCCGCATTTGCAGTTCCTGAGAGGTTGCTCCTGTATTCCTCCTTTCTGTGTGATCGTCCCAACGCCTCAATTGCCTTTTCCATGGCCTCTAAAAGTGGATTCCTGAGGTTCCACGAGGGTCCCTGCTCAGTGCCTGTCTGGAAGTCCACCAGCAAGAGAAGCACAGGGACACTCTTCAGTTTCCTTTCCTCCACGTGGCCCCAGGTCTCTTGCACACTGTCATTATAAAAAGCCTCTTCTGACTCTGTGTACTCAAGTAGTTTTATTCAATGTTGCGATTAAGGTACCGTAAAGGGGATAACAGGGCTGTAGAACCACTCTCAGTGCACCCCCTATCCATGCAGTAGAATCAGGAAGATGAAATATCTCTGTGTGGCAGTGAAATGTAACATTGGTCTCCTGTGTGTTTTATGGAAGTCACCAAGGAAAAGCAGCCTCAGTACTTGCCAGTCTCTCCTCAAGCACACTGGAATACAAAGGAGAATATGTTAAATGTCAAATATTTGACATGGCGAGAAATACCTGGGAATTCAAAGGAGAGGAAAACCGTAATAGGGTTAATCAAGGAAGGCTTCCTAAAGGGTTAACATAAATTGGTTATCTGAAATTAGTTACTGTTCAGATACCTGAAGGTGGTATTTGATCCATCAGCTCCAACTTTGCGAGAAACTGGAGACAGTATATGCCTTGATGTAATTAATTTACTCTTCAAAACTGTGACAATATTATGCAGAAGACTCAACACCATAAATCTGTCAAATCTTCTTGCGTTAATTATAAATTTATCATCATCTCAAATAGGCTGATTCTAAAATTCATATAGAAGAATAGACTTAAGTAGCCAGGAAATTTTTGAAAAAGAAGAATAATGGTGGAAGGGGGGCATCTAGCCGTACCAGATATTAATCTATATTAAAGTGTTGGTGGACCATAGGTGCTTTTTAGGGCAGTGAAACTATTCTGTATGTCACTGTAAGGGTAAATACTTGTCATTACACATTGGTCAAAACCCATAGAATGTACAATATGTTGAGTGACTCATAACATAAACTAGGGACTTCAGTTGATAATGATAGATCAGTGCTGGTTCATTGGTTCTAACAAACGGACCACACTGTTCTGGAATATTGATGGTAAGTCTTTGTCGGGTGAAGGAGAGAGGGTATAATTGGGAGCTCTCTGTACTTTCCACTCAGTTTTGCTGTGAACCTGAAACTGCTCTAAAAACTAGTCTGTTAATTGATAAAAAAGTATGTTGCTGGCACTTGAATAACCAAACATATCGGTATGGAAAAGAGTACATAAGTAAGCCAAATACGTAAAAAAAAATGTTTAGCAATAAAAAGCACCCTTCACATATATAAATATTCTAGAAGTATTTGTAAGTGCCTATTTATAGGCACTCCCCTTGGAGCTGGAGATGCAGTGTGGGACAAAACTGATGTGGTCCTTCTGGGAGTTTACTGTCTGGCTGGGAGACCAACATGAAACAAGTAAGCACAGAAATAAATTATAGAAGTGAGCTTATTTTCTTCCTCTAATCTTTCTGAAAGAAAGCATTATACAATAGTTTGTAAATTCCAGAAGAGTGGAAATTTTCCTTTGCATCTCATTGTTAGCATCACAGGACTTGAATAAATGGGTAATAAAATAAAGGATATTAAGCACCCATCCGCTCTTTCTTACCTCATTCTTCTCTGCCAGAGTTTTGAAGAGAATCTTGCTCCAGAAGAATGTTTTTCCCCCTTGGATCTTTTTAACAAAGTCCAAGAACAGAATGAAGAACTTGGACTGATTGTTGATTTAACATATACTCACCGCTATTATAAGCCAGAGGTAAGTGAAACCCTTAATTGAAAAGAACCTTTCAGATACTGTATTAGTTCATAGTAATTCAGTAGTTATCATCTTACATTAAAGTGAATCCAGGCCTTCTTTCATGGGTAATAGTTCAAAAAAGGAACCAAATGCTTTCCTTAATTATAGATTTGGCAGTAAGCTTTGTATGTGCTTAAGAATTGCTGTAAGCTTTCGTGTTCTATGTTTTAAAAATGAAGTAAACTTGTAGTAAGAATAGTAGTAGTCTAATAGAAAGGAATACCTCGTATGTCCCTAGCACTTATTTTAAGCAGTTGCCTGAGCATGTGTGAGCATCGGAGGAAAAGACAGTTCTCTCAGTTGCATGCTTTCTATTCCTAGTACCTTTTGCTATTGATGCAGAAACCCATATAATCTGTTGGCCATGTAGCATATCAGTGGGAAAGAATTTTCCTTCTGACAGTTGCATGGCCTTGGGAGACAGTGACACCTAACGTTTGTTAGTATTTGCATAGCAGTTTGCCATGTAAAAACTACTTGCATATACGCTGACTTAGTTGATCCTTGTAACAGTCCTTTGCTGATGAGGTAGTAGTACTAATATCTCCTAGTGATTGTCCTTCTGTGATATTAGCAGTCACTGATGATTGATAGCTACATCCATAAATGTGTTTGGGGCTTTGAGAAATGGTGAATTCTGTTGTTGTTTTCTTCATTTATTGTCTGGGTATATTTCTATCAAGAGAAGTTGCCCCTCATTATCTATTTGGTTGCCCAGATGTAGTGTCATGATTCTTTCCTTTTATTTAACAGTTTTCAAAATAATGAGTTGATTCACTAGTATCCTGTAGTGGTGACCAATAAGATTTTATTTTGTTTATTTATTTGTATCACTGTGGACTCCATTGCAGTTATTATTCTTAACTGAGGCCCCGTCTTTGGCCAGTTGGAGCTTCTCAGTGTGGCTCCTGAGTCCTTTTTTATCAGAGCTAGGTCAGAGCTAGGAAATGTGTTTCTATGTTTGCTTTTAAAATAAAATACATCAAAAGTTCACATTGATACTTTCCGTTTAAGTTCAGAACAACAGGATTTTCAGTTAAGCTCTTCTGTCTTTTATCAGTACCTACTTTCTCCCAAGCCAAGAATACCATTTCTCTGAACAGTGTCTGAAATTCACTTTGTCTCACAATTCAAATCCAAGTTCTTCTCCAACTCTATTCTACTTAAATCACAGCCGCTTTGTGGCCCCTGAAATGTAAAATATTAGATAGAACTATTTATGTAATTTTTAGTTACACATACATTCATTCACATGGACTTTGCTTGCAGTTTTATATGCCTATTGACTATCCATCCTGCAGTTTTAATGAAAGTCAAGTGATACTTCCAGGTTGAAGCAGCTTTGGGGGGAAAATGGCTCTTTTAGCAGAATTACTGACATGCCAAGTTTATTATACTCTCTTGGTTTTATTGTGGCTAATCTAATTCATTTTTAATTCTTTCCCTACAAATGAAATAATACACATTTTCATTGTTTTGCATTACAGGGCTTACCAGAAACTGTTCCTTACTTAAAAATCTATACGATTGGGCATTAGGTACCTCATGATGACACTATTTTTAAATTCAAATATGGTGTTAATGGGTTTTTGAAAGAAAAGAAAGGTAATGGTGAGGGTTTTTTTTTTTTTCTTACCTGAACTTCACTATGCATTTTGGATGGGGTTGGGAGTTTTTAATATTGTTAATAGTTTTGCCATTGGGCCTATTGTGTTTAATATTATTAAAGTGGAAATGTCAGATGTCAGATGCTAATAGAGTGAGGTGTTACTTCTTCTTATGGCCAGAAAGTTAGTTTGGAAAGTGATTTTGGTGAGAGATATGAACTGAACTAGCTTATTCACCTATTTTTTAAAAATTTGAATGGGAAATATATAAATGTTCTTTTATATATTGGTTAAGAGGTGAGACATAAAGGAAAAGATAAAGAATCTCAGGGTCTTAGAGTATATAAAAGAGACAACAAAAGGTGAAGTTTTAGAGTGAGACAGACCCCTAGAAGTGAAAAAAATGGACCAGTGGAGTGGCATACTCATCATGGGTATTTAAGATATTCCTGCTATTTTTCCACTTTGGGTTCAAGTGGGGAAGGACACTGCCACCTCTTACTGTCATTCTGCAGACAGAAAGAACTTAAAAAGGCCACTGTTTTCTTGTTCCTGCTTTAAAGTCTACCTTACTCTGTTGAAAATAGATCTTAATAGCTTCCGAATTTTAAGGATCAATGTGCCTTTTTCTGGTATCTAACTATCAGCAAGACTATTGTATTTGTCATATTGTAAAACTGAGGTCTCTTGTCTTTAGAAAGTGACTGGCTCACAGCATGAAGTGTTCATTTTGCCATCTTTCTAAATTTAGCTTGAGAAATATACACTATTGAGCTGGACAGGCAGTAATAATTGCGTGTGTGTGTGTGTGTATGTATGTGTGTATATATATATATATATATATATACACATATATATATTTATATATATACATATCAACAGGGAGTAGGGGAAAAAGAATAGAGATGGCAATGGGAAGTTAGGGGATGAAAGAGAGAGACACGAGTTTTAAGATTAACTTTTAAACTACAACCTTGTCATTTAATGTGGGCACTAGGTCTTAAATATCATAAGCCCCATTCACATATCTTCCCTACACTTTGACTTTAGAACCTGAGAGGCTGAGCCTTGGGCAGGGCATCTATAGAGGAGGTAAATTTCCTAATTTGTATAAATTGTAGTTACAGAAACATCACCTCTTAAGATGTTAGGGAGCCGCTGCCAGCTTGCTCGCTCCTCCAGGCTCCTTTCCCTAGAACTACCGTATGGCATCCCGTCTGTTCCATGAGGGCTAAAGGTCCCTGAGAGTGCCGAGGACACATTGGTAAATCTCGGTCCCTCTCGGGTGTAGTCCGTTGCACAGGCTGGCCCCGTGTTGGTCGTCTGCCCCCATGGTGCTAACTTGACGGGGCTCTGCCGTAGCGGTCTCGGGGCCTTGCTTATCATCCATTCTGGCCACCTCTGTGATAGGCCCCTCCACAGACACCAGCTCCCAGATGAAGAGGACAAGGCATTTTCCACCTCCTAGAACTGGTAGAGACTCAGAAAATAAATCGATTCAGTAAATGCTGAGTGTCTCTTAGTTTTATTGTTAGGATATGGGAATACAGTGTGAATAAGATTTTGTTCAGTAGAAATGTATAATTATCTAGGACATTAAACATGTAGCAACTGTAAGACAGTGGGTTAATTATAATAAAAGAATTAAGTGCAATGGGAAGAGGGGAGCCTGAGGAAGGCCTCACTGAGGAGACAGCATCTGGGCTAGGTGGTGAGAGGATTTCACTAAAATGAGGAAAGGACAGCCCCGGTATCAGGAAATGTACAAAAGGCACAGAGCTTGGATATGTGCCATGGAGAGGCAGCCTCTGCTGGGTGAGGGGGTAGTGTGAAAGGATGAGGAATTCGTATGTTCACTTCCAACAAATATTTATGTGATACCTGCTAAATTGAAGGCACTGTTGTGGGAAGTAGGAGCAGAGGACAGTTCTTGCTCCTCCATCCTCTGCATTCTAGCCGGGGAGAGAGAATGAAGTGAGTACATGGAATGTCATGATGATAAGTGCTTTGGAGAGCACCAAACAGGATGGAGAAGGGAGGGAGTGTGCTGGGTGGTCAGGGAAGGCGTATGAAGGTGTTGTTTGAGGACAGCCTAAAAGGAAATGAGGAACCAAGCCACTGGGTATTAGAGGGGTGGTGGAAAAGTGTCCTAAAGCAGAGGGAATAGTGGTACAAAGCCTCTGAGGCACGACTATGCTCAGCATGTTTGAGGACTAGTAAGGAAGTCAGTGTGGCTGGAGTAGGGAGGGAGCACTGAGTTTAGAGCAGTAGAAAATGGGATCAGAGAAGCTGGCAGTGGGCAGGAGGGAGGTGGGTCATGCAGGCCCTTGTAAGCCATAGTTTGGTTCATTGTGGAATTACAGGTCAGTTGGAGACACAGATTGATATCTTTATAAAGAGTTCTAAATGCTCTGCTCAGAGTGTGGGCATTACTGTATGCTAAATGAAGATTTTTAAGCAATGGAGTAACCCAACCAAGTTTACATTTAGGAAAGATAACATCTTCCATATGGAGGAGCAATTGAACTGGTAGCGATTAGAAATAGGGAGGTAGTAATCAAGACAGGAAAAAACAAGTCCTTTCTTACTATACACCGGCTAGTCACAGACCTACGCTTTGCAGGCGTAAATAAAAAACTACAGTTTTAAATTTTAAATTCTATATAATGTTTTTAAATGTTGGACTAAGAAATACTGTGGCTTACTTGGAGAAATCTTAGACTTGAGTCTAGACTTTGTTCTGTTTGCCTGCTGGGTAGCTTAGACTTACATATTTCCAAGTCTTGCTTTTTCATCATAAAATAGGGACAGAGCTGTTGTCTGGGTACTTGACGGGGTGCAGGGGCCTGTGGTATGTGGGGAGCCGACAGTGAGAGGAGGAGTGGAAGCACCTTGAGGCCTTGAAGGGAATGCTACGGGAGCTGTTCTTTTTAATAACTCAGCGTCAAAAGTGAATGCCTCCCATTTGTGTCGCTCAAAACCAAATTTCATTATTCTTCTAGCCTGTTTTGTTTTTTTTCCCACTCCCTTTTCCTGTACTGAAATCAATGACTGATGGGCACTCTCTAGGAAGACAGATGGGTTTATCTCAGTATGGTTTAGCTGTTTGGACCTGACCGGGCCTTCTCCCGTCTATACCCTTGCATCTAACTGGGGGCTCTTCACAGTTTCCCAGAGACAGTGAATTTTGACTTTTATTAGATAATTCTTTATAGTATGTTCCTAAACACAAAATCACATTCCTCTTCAGAGTTATTCCTTTTCAGGGTAGTGGCAGTGTTGTGTGACCAAGAAACGTCACTCTCCAGAAAGGCGCATCACTTGTTGGTAGTGTGCCAATGTGACTTTAACTCTAATCCCTGTTTTACAGACAAACTTATTGGCGTCAACTGTACCCATGGTGTAAACAGGACTGACTACGTTATCTGCAGGTGAGTTGCCAACCTCGAGAGGCAGACCCTGTTCCATTTGTTTGGTTTACAATAGTAATGTAAGCTGGTTGCAGAAAATCAGCATAGAAACTTGTGAAGGAGAAAGCAGTCCTACCCCCACCCAGAGATACCACTGGCCATCGTTTAACCTGTTTTCTCAGACTTGAAAAATGTAGACATAAGCATGTACATGTACTTTAATGGTATGATATTTATTTACTTACTTATTTTGAGAAGGGATTTTTTTTTTAAATTTTTCATTGAAGTATAGTTGACATACTAATTTCAGGTTAATGGTATAATATTTAGACATCCTGTTTTATAATTTAGTGTATGGCAGATGTCTTTGTATAAAAGTCTTTGGAGACCTCATTCTTTTTTAAGATTGCATTGCTCCTTCGCTTACTGATGACCATAAGAAAGTCATAAGTTGTTGATACTATAAAATATTGAAGTAATGAATATTCCTCTATGAACATCTTTGAATATATATATATACTATCTTCTCAGAGACAATTTCACTCAGAATGGAATTTCTGAATCAGAACAACCCTTGTGTTTTTGTGGATGTTGCTGCACTGTGCCAATTTATGTTCATTCAGAAATTATGTATTAGGCATCTTCTTTGTGTAAGCACTGTGCTGGGTGCTGGCAAAACGACTTGTGAGACTTTGTGGGCAGAGAGACTTGACCAGCCTTCTCTGAATCCTACCAGTCTAGAGAGGGAATAGATACTCGAGAATCACATAGTTGCCTGTAGAGTTACAACCTGAACAAGTGCCAGGACGGACAGGACATTGTACTGTGAGAGCACGTTACTAGGGAGGATTTGGCCTCATCACACAGATTAGAGGTTTCCATTCAGATGATTGAGTTGATACCTGAAGGATAAATAGGTATTAACCAGGTAGGGACACTGGGGGGAGAATTCTGGGTCAAAGGAATAACAATGCTGACAGCAGGAAAGCATGTGCTGTGTTGGAGGGACTGGCCAGGGAGCTGGGCCTGGAGGGAGTAAGGCATTAAATGGAGCTGGAAGTATGGAGCTGGGTCATGCAGGCCTCTCTTTAAGGTTTTAGACTTTGTATTATGATTTGCAGAGAACTGTTGAACTTTTTTGGTTGAAGGTGAGTGTGTGGACCATGATCAAATTTGCATTTTCAAGCTATCATTTTTCCACCAAGTGGAGAATACATTGTAGGGGAAAGAGTGGAAGCAATGAGTTAAGTTAGGCGGTTTTTGTAGAAGAGGCATAATGGTGGCTTGGGTGTGGCATGGTCATTTTTGTGGAAAGCTGTGAACATTCTCTAGAGATACTTAGGTAATACCCTTGTTACAACTTGGTGGTGGGTTGAGCAGGGGAGTAAGGAAGAAATGGCTGACAGTGATGGTGACTTCAAGTTTCTAGCCCATATAGTTGATTAGATAGTGCTTTTTAGATACAATGTTAATATTTTTCCCAGTTTGCCTTTTGGTGTTTGTTGGTTCCTGATAAATATGCCGTCATACTAAGTAAGTCTTACTTTTTTTTTTGTATCATTAATCTACAATTACATGAGGAACATTATATCTACTAGACACCCCCATCAGTAAGTCAGCCCCACCTACCCCACTACAGTCACTGCCCATCAGCGCGCTGTAGAATCACTAATTGTCTTCTCTGTGTTGTACCCCCCACATTATACATGCTAATCATAATGCCCCTTCCCTGTGCCCCCACCCCCCACATTATACATGCTAATCATAATGCCCCCTTTCTTAACCCCCCCTTATCCCTCCCTTCCCGCCCATCCTCCCCAGTCCCTTTCCCTTTGGTAACTGTTAGTCCATTCTTGGGTTCTGTGAGTCTGCTGCTGTTTTGCTCCTTCAGTTTTTTTTCTATGTTCTTATACTCCACAGATGAGTGAAATCATTTGATACTGGTCTTTCTCCACCTGGCTTATTTCACTGAGCATAATACCCTCTAGCTCCATCCATGTTGTTTATCCATTCATCTACAGATGGACACTTACGTTGCTTCCCTTTCTTGGCTATTGTAAATAGTGCTGCAATAAACATAGGGGTGCATATGTCTTTTTCAAACTGGGCTGCTGCGTTCTTAGGGTAAATTCCTACGAGTGGAATTCCTGGGTCAAATGGTATTTCTATTTTTAGTTTTTTGAGGAACCTCCATACCGCTTTCCACAATGGTTGAACTAATTTACATTTCCACCAGCAATGTAGGAGGGTTCCCCTTTCTCCACAACCTCGCCAACGTTTGTTTTTGTTTGTCTTTTGGATGGTGGTGATCCTTACTGGTGTGAGGTGATATCTCATTGTGGTTTTAATTTGCATTTCTCTGATGATTAGCAATGTGGAGCATCCTTTCATGTGCCTGTTGGCCATCTGAATTTCTTCTTTGGAGAACTGTCTGTTCAGCTCCTCTGCCCATTTTTTAATTGGATTATTTGCTTTTTGTTTGTTGAAGTGTGTGAGCTCTTTATATATTTTGGATGTCAACCCTTTATCGGATATGTCATTTATGAATATATTCTTCCATACTATAGGATGCCTTTTTGCTCTATTGATGGTGTCCTTTGCTGTACAGAAGCTTTTCAGCTTGATATAGTTCACTTGTTCATTTTTGCTTTTGTTTCCCTTGCCCGGGGAGATATGTTCATGAAGAAGTTGCTCATGTTTATGTCCAAGAGATTTTTGCCTATGTTTTTTTCTAAGAGTTTTATGGTTTCATGACTTACATTCAGGTCTTTGATCCATTTCAAATTTACTTTTGTGTATGGGGTTAGACAGGGTTCCAGTTTCATTCTCTTACATGTAGCTGTCCAGTTTTGCCAAAACCAGTTGTTGAAGAGGCTGTAATTTCCCCACTGTATGTCCGTGGCTCCTTTGTCGTATATTAATTGATCATATATGTTTGAGTTAATATCTGGACTCTCTATTCTGTTCCCCTGGTCTGTGTGTCTGTTCTTGTGCCAGTACCAAATTTACTTAATTACTGTGGCTTTGTAGTAGAGCTTGAAGTTGGGAAGCAAGATCCCCCTGCTTTATTCTTCCTTCTCAGGATTGCTTTGGCTATTCGGGGTCTTTTGTGGTTCCATATGAATTTTAAAACTATCTGTTCCAGTTTATTGAAAAATGCTGTTGGTATTTTGATGGGGATTGCATTGAATCTGTAGATTGCTTTAGGCAGGATGGCCATTTTCACAATATTAATTTTTCCTAGCCAAGAGCATGGGATGAGTTTCTATTTGTTAATGTCCTCTTTAATTTCTCTTAGGAGTGTTTCTTGTAGTTTTCAGGGTATAGGTCTTTCACTTCCTTGGTTAGATTTATTCCTAGGTATTTTATTCTTTTTGATGCAATTATGAATGGAATTGTTTTCCTGATTTCTCTTTCTGATAGTTCATTGTTAGTATTTAGGAAAGCAACAGATTTGTGTATTAATTTTGTATCCTGCAACTTTGCTGAATTCAGATACTTGTTCTAGTAGTTTTGGAGTGGAGTCTTTAGGGTTTTTTATGTACAATATCATGTCATCTGCAAATAGTGACAGTTTGACTTCTTCTTTACCAGTCTGGATGCCTTGTATTTCTTTGTTTTGTCTGATTGCCGTGGCCAGGACCTCCAGTACTATGTTGAATAACAGTGGGGAGAGTGGGCATCCCTGTCTTGTTCTAGATCTTTGAGGAAAAGCTTTCAGCTTCTCACTGTTCAGTATGATGTTGGCTGTGGGTTTGTCATATATGGCCTTTATTATGTTGAGGTACTTGCCCTCAATACCCATTTTTTTGAGAGTTTTTATCATGAATGGATGTTGAATTTTGTTGAATGCTTTTTCAGCATCTATGGAGATGATCATGTGGTTTTTGTCCTTCTTTTTGTTGATGTGGTGGATGATATTGATGGATTTTAGAATACTGTCCCCCTCATGCCTTGCTTTGGTCAGGCTGATCCAGTGGGAAAGCCCACCAGCTGTCTTGTACAGATACTCCTGTAGGAAAGGAGGGTGAACAGGGACGCTGCCACAACTTGGAGTTACCACAGCTCTCTGGGTGTTCCTCACCTGTCCTCAGTGACAGCCCCACAGACACACCACACACTGTGACCTCTCCCAAGCCTCTTGTCCCTGTCCAGAGCCTAGAGTCCCCCTTCCAAATTCTGATGTGTCTTTGGCCTACAACTAACAGACTCAACACCCAGGCCTTTCTGCCCCTCAGGAAGCAGCTGCTGGGGTACAAGAAAGGCTCAGCTAACCCCCAGAACAAAGAGACCCTGGGAGAATGGCCCAGATAATAAGAGCTAAACTTAGTGAGCACTTAATATGTGTGAGGCACTCTGCATTTGTGTGCATTCACTTACTTATTCTCTGAGGTAAGAGCTATTACCTATGGACTAATAGGCTGAGGCCTGGTGAACTTAAATAAACTCCCAGGGCTCTAAGACTAGTTACAGGCATGGCTGGGACTCTGGTCTCTGACTCCCCAGCCCATGCTCTCACCTGTTCTGCTAGCCACATCCCAGAGGAAGGGGATTATTCAATATTCTGCCTCACCAGGTAGAAGCCTACTTGGATTATGTAGTGTCACTAATGCTGCTCACAAACACATCTGTTTTCTGGGCACATGAAGAGACTGTCCCTCCCTGCCCTCTTTGAAGCCAGGAGTTCTGTGGCATTTGCTTTGGCCAATGAAAAATGTGAGCAGAAGTGACATCTATTATTTCTAGGTATAAGCTTTAAGAGCCAACACACAATTTGCCAAGTTCCCTTTTACTGCCTCAATAACTGGGAGAACATGCTGAGATGAAGTCCCCTTTGGTGAGGTCCTTGCATAACCACGATTAGCAGAAAACTCTTTGCCAGCCCTTATTGAATGTGCAGTGTAAATGAGATGCAATCCTTCACTGTTAGGCCACTGATATTTGGGGACTTGGGGTATCTTTGCCCATCCTGCCTGATAGAGCTACTAAGACAGCCCTTCGTAGAGCCCACAGGGACAGCACTCACCTGCTCACTCTCTGAGGTCACTGAAGTCAGGTGTGAATCTCTGGACATGCAGAACTGCTGCACACTGTACCAAGTTTTTGGGATTTGAGAAAAGTAATAGAAGTTCCCGTTGAAGTACTTTGAGCCTTGAGAAACCATTTGTAGAATGTCATCTGGAAAACAAGGATGAGCAGGAAGCTTGGTGCTCCTTTGTGCTCTGGGTGCTGACCGAAGAGGGTGTTTGAGGGGGTTCTCAGAGACAGTGGAGAATGGGGTTGGGCCCTGGGGTCCTTGGAACTTGGGGACATTCTCTCAGATCCTGAGAGCCTGACTGACAATGGTAGGGTCTCTGGGTTCAGAGAGAGGAGAATGAGAGGATGGATTATGAATCCATCTCTCCCACGAGGAAGAAGCAAGTCTCCATTGATCATCACAAGTGGCTGAGTCCCTGGGCTCTAGGGAAGGAACTTAATGAAAATGGCCAAGTTTGGGCCAGGGCAGAGAGAGTGCCTGATGCCTTCCCACTCTGTGCCATGGTGTGGGAGCCCAGGCTGGTCCCTGGTCCCTTCTCTCCTGAACAGCCCCTAAGTCCATCCCCAGCCCAGTGCTGAGTACTCTGTTCTTAACTTTCCATCCATGCCTGCCCTGCTCCTCTACCCCTTCCCACCACACACATCAGCCCAATGGCCCCATGGGCCACTGGCTGGCAACATTCTTTCCTGAATCACTTACTTTGCTGTGTGAGCAACTTGCTGATATTCTCCAGGCTGCTCTGGAGCCCCCGGACCTTTGCATTTAAAGCACTGGCTTTATCCAAATCTCTTTTTAACTTGGGGATTTGGGTGTTTAAATCACTGAATTCCTCCCAACTTCTTGTTAACATCTGGATCTGGGCACTGGCTTCCTGCGTGCCAGTTTCCAACCTCCGGATCTAAGAATGCACATGATTCAGGCTGGTATTCACCATCTGGACCTGAATGCCAGTCACCTCCACACCACCTGTATTCCTCTTAATTTCAGAACCCAGAGTGCTGATGTTGTCCACACAACCTTTCAGCAGCTGGGCACTGGTCTTTACATCTGATATTGTGCCCATAAACCAGGGATCTGGATCAGAAAAAGTCAAAAGGTCAGTCAAAGGGATCCCCAGGTCAGGAGTCAGGGTGTTGTCCCAATGATGAAGGAAGGGCAGGGATAGGCTCTAGCTTCTCAAGGACCCTCTGCTTCATTCACTCATAGTGCTATTCATTCAACAAACATGGACTCTTTGGCACTTCACATGTGCCAGGAACCCTTGTAGGTGCAGATGATGCAAAGATAAATAAAATACAGGCTCTCTGTTAGAGGACCTCACAGGAAGCAGAATCAGAGATTAGGAACCAGTCCTAAATTTTGTTTGAATGGTCAGGACTGAGTATTACCTTTGGTAAAGAGATGCCCTCAAATACCCCCTGGGAACCTCCCCACATGCCTCTGGGCCCCATCACTAGATTTCCAGCCCTCTCCTTTAAGAGACTCCTCCAATGGCCATCAGCTAAGGCAACGTCCTCCTACATCTGCCCGCATGCCCCTCACCATGGCCATGGGAGGGGCTAGCCAGGCAGATTTCTAATCTGGAAGTGACTTCTTTTCCAGAGAATACTGAAATGGAGAATTACGAATCCACTTTCCCCTCCACTTGTCCAAACCACTGTCACACTTTGTTTAAGTCACAGGCTTGGGTGCCATATAGGAGACCAAAAATAAACCAAGAGGGCTCACAGCAGAGGCTCCAAGTCTGAGCCTGAATATGTCTTGGGCCTTGGATGAAGGCAGATGTTCCGTCTCTCTGCTTTCTGAAGACCTGCTGGTAGGGGTAAGGCTCTGCTAGCAGCAGACGCCATGAGGCCAGACAAAGCAAGGAAAGGAGGAAAGATAAGTCACATATCCAGTGAGCCAGCAGGACGGCTCTCTTGATACAGTCTCCTCAGGAGCAGGAGGATGGAAAGAACAGGAAGGGGTCCTGGTGATGAGATGAACCATGGAGATTTGTTGCTTACTGGCCAGGTTCTCCATCTAATTGGGGCTAAGGATAAGTTGGGACTCCAGCCCTTTGCTCACTGTTGGGGGCTGCCCACAAAGATCTGAATCAAAGGGACACAGAGCTGAGAGGGGGGAGAAAGTGACACAGCATGCAGAAATGAGTGGACGTTACCTGGGAACAGAAGAGAATACCCTTTAGCACAAGCATGTGAGTGCTCATCCCAGTCAGGAAAATCTGCTTGGAATGGGGAGGCAAAGAGTGGCAGCTCATCTTACTGGAAACGGGAAACCCTGTGACTCCTGGTGGAAAGAAGAGAAATGAAGCAAATGCAAATGCTACAGGCAGGAGACCCCTAGAGAGCAGTAAAGAGAGGGTCTGGATGTTGAGGGAGGTGACTGGCCTTGGAGAAGGACCAAGCAGGCAATAAAACCTGAAGACCTACAGAGAATGGCCTGCAGCAAGATGGAGGCGACCAGGACCAGCATCAGGAAGATTCCTGCAGCACGGACTGTGGATGGTTCCCTCAGAACCAGAGATGGACCTGTGTTGGCAGGAGGCTCTGCTGGAAGAGAAGACAATGTTGAAGGGCTAGCAAACAGCTGAGTACAGAGCACTGAGTGGATCCTGAGCACAGAGCCCTGGGTGGGTCCCAAGCAGTGACCAGCATTTGCCTTGGGGCCAGAGGGAGATGTTCTGCTATCTACAGAGAAGTGCGCATCAGGGGCCTCGCTCTGTAGCCTTCGTCCTGCATGCTCCCCCTGCGGCCCAGGTGCTTTCAGCTGGCTGTCTCCCCAAGGACCTCTAATCTAGAGGAAACGGGAAGTAAGTTCCGTAGGAGGCCGTCATGTCATTCCATAGGTCCCCATTCCTGGCTTAGACAACTTGGGAGGCCTAGGCCACAGCTCAGTCCTCTCTTCATTCAGGAAGAGGCCATCTGTGGTCTTCTCTGGGGGTCTGTTACATGGGCATTTTAACCATTGATTCCCAAGACTATAAGTCTCTGCTCACCCATCATCCACCCACCCACTCATTCATCCCACAAATACATATTGAGTGCCTTTTAGGTACCAGGCACTATACGAGGACTGGGCCACAAAGATGAATAACTCACAGTTCTGGCACTGAAGCAACTCATAGTCTGGTAGGAAAGACAGACCTGAGCAAATAAATTGTAGTACAGGATAAGGAGCATAATAAAAGCATATGCATAGCTCAAAGGAAGTACAGAGAAAGGAGTAACAATAAAAAGTTCCAGGTAGAGATGTTAGCATACTCAAAAGGATGGGGGGTTAAGACAGCATAGAGTCCCTGGCAAACTGTCACTAGCTTGGGACATGGTGTTGGGACATAAAGTATATGACAGGGGCAGTGGGGCTTGGGGCCAAAGAGGAAGAATATGATCAGATCAAGAAGATCCTTTTGGGCCATGATAAAGAGCTTGAACTCTGGCATATGGGTGACATGGAGCCAGTGAAGAACTTTAGGCAAGAGAGAGACAAAGACAGGGACACTGTGGAAAGAGCCCTCTAATCATGGTAAGGAGCATAGATTAGGATATGGAAATCATGGAAGCAATGAGACCAGTAAGGAAATCTGCAATCAAATAGTCTACTTTCTGTTACTAAGGCACCTTAAATGATACAGCATCCCTCTATAAAAATGGGGCTTGCAGGGTTAAAATGTAAATGTAAGACTTGGGTTCTCCTCCCAGCTTCCTGCACTTGTGAGCTTCTCAAAGTGGTGGTGGGGGTAGGGCGGGGGCAGTTTCAGCAACATCCGACCAGGAACTGTTCTTTCATGTGTGTGTGATGCTCAGGGCAGAGAGGGGTTGGTGTGGGCCTCCGTAAAGGACTCAGTTTTCTCTTGGGAAGCTGCTCATGAAAGCTTGAAATCCACCAACTCTGAGAAACCTTGTACATTAACAGATTCCAAACAAATACTTCTTGGAAGGTAGGGACGAGAGGAAAGGAGAGAATGAGGGAGACAGAAAAGGAAGTTGGTCCAGATAACTGGATGGATGGATGGAGGGAGGGAGGGAGGGAAGATCGATATATGGATGGATGAAAGACAAATGAATGATCAGTTGATGGCTGATCATTTCTCAGCTCTGAAGCCTACAGTCTGTAGATTAGGATCTGTCTTCTAGAAGCTACTGCTGCTTTCCAGCAGTTCTCATTCATTTCCATAGCAAAGGCATGAGAGAAGTGATTTATATGGTACCAACAATGTATAAAAACTTGGCCACAGGACCAGAAAGCTGGCCCAGTCTTGCTGAGTCTAAACCAGTAGATCTGGGTGACAGGGTAGTGTCAGGGACAAGGGATGGAAACTAAATGAGCAGGGCCAGTGAGAAAGCTGCCTATACTTGCAGGAGCTCCTGCTGCCTTTGATATTTCGGAGGATCCTACCTCCCTGCTCAGTCCATGCTACTTACGGGCCCCCTACTGCTCCCTCTAGGCAGACTAGGCCCAAGACTGGAGCCACTTCTCTGACTGGATGAGGAAACCTAGAGGGGACCCCACGCCATACTGCCCAAGTGCTGGGAAAATGCAGGGTCACAAGGATGGTCCCCCATTCATCCTACCTCATTTCCTCCTAACCACATTCCACCTGTAGCTCTCAGGACTGCTATCTGTTCTAAGCTTTGACATTAGCTAATTCCACGAACTGAAGGCCTCACTGTAACTCACGGCCTGTCCCTGGACACTTAGGACTATACCAGCGTATAGTTGCAGAGCCTTGGTTCCACCAGGGTTCAGAGGAGTTACAGCATTCTGCTTCCAGCTCTCCCACTTGATACCCACTCTAACCCCAGAGTTACTTTCTGCTCTTGGCCCTACATCTACAACCTGTCATAGTCCAGGGCCTGGGGGTGGAGGAAAAGTTACTCAAGACCCTGGTAGAAGAGGCCTTTGGGGGTCCTGGTCTCCTCCCGGGGCCTTGGAGGGAGAGAAGCTGCCACACAACACAACTTGGGAGTGTCAGAAATGGACTTCTGTCAGTTTCCTTCCCTTTCTGTCCAAAATTACTTCCCCAATATCTGCTTGTTTGTAGCATGAGTTACTGATGGAATGCCCACATGCCCAGGAAAGGATCCAGAAGCCACCCCAAGCTGGGGCCCACTGAGTAAGAGGGGGTTAGGCCTGGGCAGGCATTTACTCCAAGTGAGGGAAATGGGGGCCTCAAGTAGATACTCTGCCAGTAGCTGGGCAAAAGGCTGCTCCAGCATGAGGAAGCTGAGCAAGAGCACCCAGAATCCTGGGCTGTTGACACTCTGGGGTTTCACGGACAGTGGCTGCACAAATCCCAGCCATGAGGAGTTTCATTTCCCACTTTGCAGGGCCCAAGTGAGTCACAGGCCAGTTTCACTATGGCCCCACTTACCTGTAGGTATGGACTGAGCAGCGCTCCCAGGCATTCCTCCAAGCGCCCTTTCTGGCCCCTGGCCTGGCAACCTGGGCAGAGAAAAGGCAGAGCAGAAGGTAGATGCCCCAGGCAGGCCTTCCAGCCAGGAAAGCAGCCAGTTCTCCCAACACTCATGAGATCCCAGTTCTTCCAAACAGGGCAGGAACTTTGGGCCAACCTTGAGAAACCACAAATCGCTGCAGTGATGAGAAGAAGGGAAGTCCGTGCTCATTGTCCTGTTTCCCCAGTCACTATGCTCCTGGGGTTCTGGGACCTTCACTAGGTAAAGGTGGAGGAAAAAACCAGTTCGGTCACTTTCCCCCCTTCTGTGGTTAAGACTCTCCCATGCCTGGAGGTGAACCATGGATGTGTAATCAATGGGGTGGAAAAGAGACCAGGTCTTTTAAAATGCCCAGCAGTGCCCAGAGTCCTTTCCATGGAGCAGTAATCCCAATCCCTCTAGTCTCACTAGTCAAAGCCCAGAGGAAATCAGAGTGGACAACAAACCAGAGGCAGGGGCAGGAGAATGGCTATTAGTGAGAATGGAAACACATGGCCCCAGTGATCTCTGCCTCTAGTGTTCATGCCTTTGTGAACTTGGAAGCATGATCCTCCCCAACCAGTTGTCTTCAGATAAGACCACATCCCCAGCCAACAGCTTGAATGCAACCTCATGAGAGACCTTGAGTCAAAGGTGCCTAACTAAGCCACACTGGGTTACTGACTCCTAAAAACTGAGATAATAAATATTTGTTGTTTAAAGTCACTAAGTTTTGGGGTACAATTTGTTATGCAGCAATAGATGACTAATACAGGGAGCTGGGGGATTATGACTGGAACCCAACAACAGACACACTGGAGAATCTTCTAGTTGAACTTGTAAAGTTTGGAATTCTTCTGGAATTCTTGACAAACAGAATGACCAACAGACTCAGATAGCTCAGAAATGAAAGTCTGATTTATCCCACCAAGTAAAGAACTAGGCAGTTGATGTACTGACGAAAGGGAAAAGGAAAACAGAATACAAGTTATGGGGGGAGATCATATGCCTCATAAACATAACAGAAACAAGAGTTAAAGCTACTACTTGTATTTCTTTCTTGCTGTGTCATACATATTCTTATATTTTTTTATTTAACTTCATTTTTCTTTCTTTTTCCCCTCACTGATCACTGGATATAACTGTTCAGATGATTCAGATGGAATCATGACAGAACTAAAAAGGAAGATGCACTGCTCAGTGACCCTGTACTTCGAGCAGATGCAATAATTTAAGGACAATGGGTTGTCTGCTCTTGGAAAGAGGGTGTGTTTCAGGTGGGTAAGATACAGCTGCACTAGACCAAGTGACAGCAGCTTTGGGAAGTGTCAGTATGAGGACAAGGGTGTTGGGCTGTAGAAACAGTTGCGTTCTTCTTGACTATCCAGGATATTAATACCTTCTTAGTAAAGAGAAATATCAAATTCTCTGGTAGACAGGACACTAACTCCTAGTCAAAAGTCAAAGGAGGTCAGACATTTCTTCTTCACAACTCCCTCACAGCTGAATCTCAGACATACTACCCAGATTCAGACTATCAGATGTTACCAGCTGTGTGATCGAGACAATCATGCACCGTCTTGGAGATATCTGAGATTCTTCGGGAGACATCCTGGGAGTCTTCCCTCATGCCCACCCTTTTTTGGTCCTGCCCCATTTGCAAGCCTTCACACTGAGTCTGAGAACAAGTGATTGCCTTCCCAATAAATTCCTTGTATGCTTAAATTATACAGACATGTGCTTGTTATTTCCAATCATGAACCTTGAGTGATATACCCATGAAGAAATCTCCTTTCCTATTAAGAGTGATCTAGCTTTCCCAAAGTATGCTGCATAAAAAACTAGTCCAAAAATATGTACAAAATGGGTTTGAAGGTGAAATAAATTTGGTGACTATTCCATGCTATATGACTTATTTGAAGATGTATGGTAACTGTGGGCATATTAAAAGTTCTGAGAAGTCCTGTATTAAGAAAATCAGTTTAGCATTGTTTATAACAATGTTTCCATTACAATTTTTCTTTTATACTTCCTTAAAGGATGACACTTCTTACGCTGACAAAGACTGGCCTGAAGCCAAGAAAGGAAGATTCAGAGAGAGAGTGAAGTTCCTCAGATTTCAAGTTCAGTTTGCTCTATAAGCAACTTCCCCAGGTGAATCACACAAAGAATTGTCACCCTCTTCCAGAGAGGCCATGCTACCCACAGAATACCATGCCGTTCTGATGAGTAATCTGTACCTTCCCCATCAATTTCGGACACCTCCTCTGACATTAATAAAGTGTTTTATTCTGGGTCTGTTAAGGGCCTTTCTGTTCTGTTTCACTGATCTTTGAATTCTTTTAAAATTGCCAAATGAATAATTGCTTTGCAAAACCTTAAAATCTTCTAGGCCCCCATTTAACTGTTTTTTAATTAAAATTTTCTTAGCTCTTCTCAACTTGCTCTTTCAAATTACCTTTTGGCAAGTTACAAAAACAAAGTCTTATTGAGATTTTACATAAAGCTTAATATTAGTAAATTTAGTAACTCTACTAAAGCTGTAAAATAATTTAGGAACTTCTGATGTCCTTAAAATAGTCTTTACATATAGATAGATGCACATGATATTCATTTCCTTTATAGCTATGAGTCAACATTTTTTAGTTTTCTTCTTGTCTGTCCCCCCTTTTTTTTTTTTTGAAGGGAAAAAGACAAAATTATCATTATTTGTAGATGCTATGATTTTTTTTAACTTATGAAATCTGGAAGAGTTATTTAAATTGGAAAGAGCTCAATTATCATATGAACAAAAAATAATCCACATAAATAAGCTTTCCTATATATATAAAAAAACACACTAAAAATATGGATATGCAGAGATATTGGGAGGATTCCAGGTATATGTAGAAACGGAATTCATAGGACTTGGTAATGGGTTCGGTGTGGAGTACATTGGGAGGCAGGATCAAGCAAATTTGTGAGAATTTTGTGGGACCCCCTTTTGGCCCACTACCACACTCCATGAGAAGAACCCCGTTGTATTACACAATCTCATCTCAGTTTTAGAGTCCAGATTTTTGCATCTCGATGACACCAAAATTCTTGGTATTCCTAGCTTCAGCACTGCTGGTGAGATCTTTGCTATGTTTGTTTGTTTTATTGTTCTCATTTCAGTTGGGTGGAAGTGTGTTTGGTTTTAAGCTAGTCAGCTCTTACCTCACCGTTTCCCAGACATCTGTCTGTACAGATCTCTCTCTGACCATTTCCCCTCATTCTATCCTGGTTGGTTGATGAACTAGGAGGAAAGATCATCTGCCAGAGCTGCCTAGGGGAACGGCACAGGAAAGTGAGAATTTAGGAAAAATCTATCAGGGCATCAAACTATTAAGTGACAACCAATCAGAATGATGGACTTTTAAGTGCTAAAGATTGCACCTCATAATACATAACAACAATCTCTGAACTCCAGGAATCTTAAGATTCCTTTGTTATCTGAAAACAAAACAGGATTATATACTTTTAACAAGTCTTTCCACTGGGCAGTAGAGTAAAATTGATGTCCTTTGTGAATATTCTCAATACAACTCTATCAGAATTCATTTTAAATAGGCCTAATTTCCTATAGTTTTGTGAGAGGGAATATTTTCTCCTTGAGTTTCTAAGTCATTTTTATGATCACCATGCTCCAGGTTAAGCCTGTTCACAAGGTTAAATCCATTAGCCCAGGAGAAAAGTCCTGAGAAACTTCAATATGGGAGGAAAAAAGAGGGGCAGGCAAAAGAGTTTTGACCAGATAGAATATACAGTAGTATTCTCAAAGAGGTTGAACGATCAGCCCTCTAGTTCTAGAGGGGAAACCCTGATTTGTAGTATTTGCTGATTACTGTTATGTAAATATTCCCATCATGGCAAATTTCCACTTACCAACATGATGTCATTGAATGAAGAGTTGAGAAGAGACACTCACAATAGGCTTTGAGAGCCTGTAAAGGCCAGTTCCAGCACACCACTAAGGGACAAGTCATGTTTCCCTCCTATAGCGCCAATCTATCCAGTTGTGTTTTTCTCCAGCTTTGCACTCCAGAAAGGACAGAAAGGGGATTTGGCTGTAAGTTTGGGAAGGAAGGAAAGGGTACTAGAGTAGGGCCCTTATAAATGCCATCAGGCAAACACAGAGCAGCGAAAAGATGCAAAGACCCAAGGAAAAATGGAAGGAACAAACCCCTACTTCTCTGGGGGATTCTCCATTCTGAGAACTTGTCCGTTTCTACTAGTTTCCACCAGGAACTTGCTGTTGCTTGCATTAAGCGCTCTCTATAAATTCCAGAAAGAACTGTTCTTCCCTGTCCACAAGAGGCCTGGCTAACTTCCATGACCACATCTCCCTGATGCAGGCACGGCTGTCTTTCCTGGGCTTGACCTATGGTCACCTTGGGAGTGGGTGAGCTGACAGGGCATCTCCCGGGTTCCTGGTTGCTTCCCCTGAAGCAAAACCACCCCGTATTTGGCTGCCAGAGAGATGGGTGGGGGAACGGCTAGGTGTCTACAAAGAACAAAACCCTTTCCATGGGTGGCTATGGCAGCTTCAGGGACCTGGGGACATTTCATGGGTATATGGGAAGAAATAAGATGAAGAACAAGATTTTAAAATGTGAACCTGATCTTGTCAGTTCATTGCTTCAAAGGATTCTCATTACCCTTAAAAGAAAATAAGAAATCTATCATCTTTGACAAAACCCTCCAGGACCTAGTGCTCATCTGTCTCCACATTCCCATCCTTCATGGCTCCCTTCACAGGCTGTATGTTGGGAAATGTGCCAAACAGTTTCTTCCTCAGGCCCTCTGCACTTGCAAGTGTGGATATGTATACATATGCGTGGATGGATGGATGGATGGACACATTCATATTTTTTCCTGCTGAACCATCTGAAAGTACACTGCAGCACTACAACATTATTTGATATTTTAGTCTTTATTGCCTAAAAACAAGGACATTCTCCTCCATAATCACAATACTGTTACCATGCCAAAGGAACTTCACATGGTTACAATATCCAAACTGTATATAAATGTCTTTTTAAAACGGCCCACTTTTTTCTGCAACATCCTTCCATGTTGACAGTAACTGCAGTAGTTGGGGTGAAGATTTAATGATGTGGGTAACTGGGAGACCACTGTGTTGTACACTTGAAACTAATATAAGATTGTATAGCAACCAATAAGAGGGCAAGTACCTCAACATAATGAAGGCCATATATGACAAACCCACAGCCAACATTATACTTAACAGCGAGAAGCTGAAAGCTTATCCCCTAAGATCGGGAACAAGACAGGGATGCCCACTCTCCCTACTTTTATTCAACATAGTTCAGGAGGTCCTAGCCAGGGCAATCAGACAACACAAAGAAATAAAAAGCATCCAGATTGGCAAGAAAGAAGTCAAACTGTCCCTGTTTGCAGATGACATGATATTGTACATAAAAACCCTAAAGAATCCACTCCAAAACTAGTAGATCTAATATCTGAATTCAGCAAAGTTATGGGATACATAATTAATACACAGAAATCTGTTGCATTCCTATACGCTAACGAACTAGCAGAAAGAGAAATCAGGAAAACAATTCTATTCACAATTGCATCAAAAAGAATAAAATACCTAGGAACAAACCTAACCAAGGAAGTGAAAGACCTATACCCTGAAAACTATAAGTCACTCTTAAGAGAAATTAAAGAGGACACTATTAAATGGAAATTCATCCCATGCTCTTGGCTAGGAAGAATTAATATTGTGAAAATGGCCATCCTGCCTAAAGCAATCTACAGATTCAGTGCAATCCCTATCAAAATACCTACAGCATTCTTCAATGAACTAGAGCAAATAGTTCTAAAATTCATATGGTATGACAAAAGACCCCGAATAGCCAAAGCAATCCTGAGAAACCTATGAGAATAAAACAGGGGAAATCACGCTCCCCAACTTCAAGCTCTACTACAAAGCCACAGTAATCAAGACAATTTGGTACTGGCACAAGAACAGACCCATAGTCCAGTGGAACAGAATAGAGAACCCAGATATAAACCCAAGCATGTATGGTCAATTAATATGTGATAAAGGAGCCATGGATATACGATGGGGAAATGACAGCCTCTTCAACAGCTGGTGTTGGCAAAACTGGACAGCTACATGTAAGAGAATGAAATTGGATCACTGTCTAACCCCATACACAAAAGTAAACTCAAAATGGATCAAAGACCTGAATGTAAGTCATGAAACCATAAAACTCTTAGAAAAAAATATAGGCAAAAATCTCTTGGACATAAACATGAGCAACTTCTTCATGAACATACCTCCCCAGGCAAGGGAAACAAAAGCAAAAATGAACAAGTGGGACTACATCAAACTAATAAGCTTCTGTACAGCAAAGGACACCATCAGTAGAACAAAAAGACATCCTACAGTATAGGAGAATATATTCACAAATGACATATCTGATAAGGGGTTGACATCCAAATTATATAAAGAGCTCACGCACCTCAACAAACAAAAAGCAAATAATCCAATTAAAAAATAGGCAGAGGAGCTGAACAGACAGTTCTCCAAAGAAGAAATTCAGATGGCCAACAGGCACATGAAAAGATGCTCCACATCGCTTGTCATCAGAGAAATGCAAATTAAAACCACAATGAGATATCACCTCATATCAGTTAGGATGGCCCACATCCAAAAGACAAACAACAACAAATGTTGGCGAGGTTGTGGAGAAACAGGAACCCTCCTACACTGCTGGTGGGAATGTAAACTAGTTCAACCATTGTGGAAAGTGGTATGCCAAAAAACTAAAAATAGAAATACCATTTGACCCAGGAATTCCACTCCTAGGAATTTACCCTAAGAATGCAGGAGCCCCGTTTGAAAAAGACAGATGCACCCGTATGTTTATCGCAGCACTATTTACAATAGCCAAGAAATGGAAACAACCTAAGTGACCATCAGTAGATGAATGGATAAAGAAGAGGCGGTACATATACACAATGGAATATTATTCAGCCATAAAAAGAAAACAAATCTTACCATTTGCAACAACATGGATGGAGCTAGAGGGTATTATGCTCAGTGAAATAAGCCAAGTGGAGAAAGACAAGTACCAAATGGTTTCACTCATCTGTGGAGTATAAGAACAAAGCAAAAACTGAAGGAACAAAACAGCAGCAGACTCACAGAACCCAAGAATGAACTAACAGTTACCAAAGGGAAAGGGACTGGGGAGGATGGGTGGGAAGGGAGGGATAAGGGGGGAAAAGGGGCATTATGATTAGCACACATAATGTAGCGGTGGGGGACACGGGAAAGGCAGTATATACAGAGAAGACAAGTAGTGATTCTGTAGCGTCTTGCTATGCTGATGGATGGTGACTGTGGTGGGGTATGTGGGGGGGACTTGGTGGGGGGAGTCTAGTAACCATAATGTTGTTCAAGTAATTGTACATTAACAATATCAAATAAATAAATAAAGAGTGTATAGCAACCATACTTCAATACAAAATAAAAGCCCCATTTTAAAAGTCAGGGAACATGTAAGAGATTTTAGAAGGACATGGAGCAGCCGTTTGTGTCAGATATCAGAGAAGCAGGAGAGTGCAGTGATTAAGACCTAGGCTCTGGAGCCAGACTGCCTGAGTTGCAGTCTTGGTTTCTCCATGCTGTGTGGCCTTGGGAAAATCCCCTAACCTCCCTGTGCCTTGGTTCTCTTACATGTAAAATGGGGCTAAGATTGCATTTAACTCACAGGATTGTTGTGCAGCTTAATGAGCTTGTCTTGGAAGCTAGGAGAACGTTCGGCACTTAGTAAGCCAGTGCTGGGATTATTAAGTAACTAAGGCACACAGACCCAGCCCCCCAGGCTGCATTGGATTGCGTCCAGACCCGACCCTGTCGCCAACCTGGGGTCCACAGCCTCTCCAGCATGAACGCACACCTCACCACCACCGCTCTTCTGTCACATTTCTGAAAGGAAGCCTTCAGCCCTGCTCTTGTAGGACACAGACATCCACAGCTTGAACTTTCTCTCTCCCTAATTCACACCCAGGCTCACATATGGATCCATGCATCTCTTGTGTTGCTGCCAAGCCTCTGGTCATTAAACAAAGCTCTTGTCAATGCAGAGTTCACCCATTAATCAACAGGAACAGCATGGAATCCCACTGCTGAATGCCCTTCCGCTTTGGCTCCCTGTGTGTCCCTATACCCATGATTTCTCCTTCAGCGACCCATAGATGGCGCCATTACCTTTGCTGGGCACAGAAGGCCCTGCTAATGCTTATGATTATTTTTTGGGTGGCGATCTGGTCCTTGAAATTTTGGAGGACTGAATGATAGTTATAAGGGAATCCCGGCCCTCTGGGGATTTCAGACCCCTCCCTAATGTCGCAGTAGTCCTGGTAATCCCATCCCTATCCCTCACTCCCTAGGTCAGGACCGTGAGACCAGTATATGTATAAAGTTGCCAGATTCTTTCAACAGAGACAGAGTATGACTTCATGGAAGACAGACAACTTTGGGCCTTGTCCCCAAAGAGCAGACACGGCCATGGTCTTGGGGACCTAGCCAGAATGTACATGCATTTGGAGGGGACACTCTTCAATCCACAACCCTTTCACTTCCTCCACAAGCTAACCTAACCAATTCTACCTGCTTAACACATTGCATCCACTCACACCTCTTCACTCATGTGGTCAGACCACCATTTCCTGGGTCACGGCACCTTGTCCGGGTCTCCAGGACTCTAGTCTTGCCTTTTATCCACTCCCACAAAGCCATTAGAACAGCTGTTTCAGAACAAATTGAACTCAGCTCCTCACCTCACAACCATCACACACACACACACACACACACACACTCACATACACCATTTTCACACACCACACTTGCACACACACACACAGCACTTATAGTCCTTGAGAGAAGCTCAAACTCCTTAGCCAGGACACCAGTCCCTTTGTAAACTGCTCCTGCCTTCCTCTCTGGCCTAACCTCTAACAGCTCCCCACCCCTCTGTACCTCCCTTCCTCATGCTCCAAGCCTCACTGGACCAAAAGTGCTCACATTGCCCATGCCCATCTCTGGAGATGCTGTTCCCTCTGCCTGAAACGCCTCTTACCCCTTGCCAGCCTGACCTCGCTGCTGCCCTTTGCTCCCTCACTGACTCCAAGTCTCAGATTAGATACAACTTCCTCTGCTCACACATCCCTGTCTCCCAGATCAGGTCAGATTCCCCTTGGGCTCTCCAGCTCCCCAGACCACCCCCAGCACAGCACTGGGCATACTGGACTGTCTTCCTCCAGAGCAGCACTGGGTCATGTTCTCCATGTGGCCTCTGCACCAGCTCAGACCAGCATATAACTACAACAAATGACACATAGTGAGAGCTCAGTAAAAGTCAGGCACTGCCCTCAAGCATTTTACCTGCACTGACTGTCTGCTCTTCCCAACAGCCCTGTGAAATGGTTACCTAATATCATTGCTATGTTTTCGATATGGAAACAGAGAGATTAAATAATTTATTCAAAGTCACAAAGCTATTAAGCATTAAATCCAATATAGACATTCCAATATAGATGACCTAACTCCAGGCAACTCTTAACCATTATGCTATACTCAAATATTTATTGAAACAATTAATGAGTGATTCTGTTAGTTAGATCCTGTAAAATGGAGCCACCAAGACCTAGAGAAGTTAGCTAATTTTCCCCAAAGTCAGCTGATGAAGTCAGAACTTTGACTTATGCCCTGACTTCTAGACCTGGGGTTGTTATGAACCTACTGGAAAAGGGCCAGGGGCCAGGGACATCCTGCCAGTGTAGGATTCCCAGGAGATGCCCAAGAAAAAGGGGGCATCTTCCCTTGCCACCCTGACCAGAAGTTCTCATTATGTTCAGAGAAAATGTCCTCCATCTCAAAGAAAGACACCAGACAGTAGGAGTCTGCTGGTGAGCTGCAGGAGGAAGTACCCAGAACCACTTGTGAGGTTGTATTGTCCAAAAGAGTCAAATCTGAATCTTTTCAGGCCTTTAAATCTAATTGCCAGAGGATAGAGCAATGTGGTGAAAAACACCAGAGGGACCAGCAAAATCCAGAGTGGAAGATTCTAAGGAAATATAATCTAGTTTTCACACATACATACACACACACACACACAAACACACACATGCATGCACAGATGAGTGAACAGGTTACAGATTTTATAAGCCCTGAAGATGTGTCAAGAGGGCACAGTATACAGAGTTTGTTTGGATGCTGACTGAAACAAGCTACCTGTAAAAAGACACACGAGTTGATACGGGAAATTGAACAATGATTAGCTATTTGGTGACATTGAGAATCAGTACTAATTTGTATATATAATTATTATGATTTTTCTCAAGAGTTCTTACTTCTTAGAAATACATACTGAAGTATTTACAGTAGAAATGATATAATATCTGGGATTTGCTTTAAAATAACTTGAGGAAGAACAATTGGGATATAGATCACATAATACTGGCCAACTTTTGAAGCTGGGCAAGGAGCAAAGGGGGATCATTAAACTACTCTCTGTTCTTTTTATTTGCTTTAAAGTGAATAATAAAATGTGTGAAAAAGAAAGAGTCCCCAGCACAGTACACCAGGGAGCCACTGTCAGTCAATCAGGGTTGAGATCATGGATCAGACTTCTCTACTCAGCTCTGGGCTGGAGGGCGGCAATCCTGGGAAGGAGGCTGTGCCTGGGGCGGCTCTGGCTGGGTGAGAAGCCTGACCCTTAGAACCTGGCTATGTTTACAGACTGCGTCTTTTTCTCTCTTCCTCTTTTTCTCTCTCTCTTTCTCCTTTCCTCCCTTCCTTGTCATTACACTCTCCCTTAACCTTTAGTAAAATTCTCTTATGAAAATTCCAACCTCCTTCAGATGTAATTAGAGGAACAAAGGAAAGTTGGGTTTGTTTACCAAATGTTGAGACCTCCACTCCCATGCCCAGCCTTCTCCTCCTACTGGACCCAATCTGCTGGCAACCTGGCCTTTCCCTCTAACAGGAGACTGGGAGAACTTCTCTGGGAAATGGGACTGGCCCAGAAGAAAGAGATTACTCTGAAGAAAAAAACGGATATATTTTTCTGAAGTTATGAAGAGGAGTCTTAGAGAGCTGGCAAAGTTTAATGTTGAATTATTTTAAATGACACAGAAAACTAAACAAATGAAAAAGAAATTATTGTTTTAAAGTAGTACAGGAAAGGAAAATACACTTTGTGACTCAGCTGTGAATAATATTTACACATTCATACTAATAATACTGGATCGATGTGCCAAATGCCTTACCTTCATGGTCCAGGGGCCTCTTCCAGCCTGGGACCATGAGGTCTCCATGGGTACGACATGGCCATGTCATCTCAGCCTGTTGAAATCCTCCCCATTTTTCACAGCTCATCAGAAATGCCACTTCCTTCATTAAGCCTTCTCTGAACACCACAGCAAGGAGGTTCTCCCTCCTCTGAACTCTCAGCCCATGTTGGGGACAGCTATTTTAAGGTCCTGATGGCTCTCTACACATAATTCTGTTATTTTCATATATCTGTCATTTCTCCACTGCTTGGTTATCCATTTGGCCTTGAGGAATGCTACCTTGTGCTGAAATGGACTCAGTATCCAAACTCCACAAATTCCCAGTGGCATCCTGCAGGCCCATTTTAGATGATTCTCACTCACACAAGCCACACATCTGCCCTTATTATGAATGTCCCCTGGTGGCCACTGTCCCAGTCAGGAGTCCCGGCCAATGACCACAGGAGCACCAGGATCCCCCAATCAGACAGATCAATGAATTCATGGCCCCAGGGCCATTTCCTCCAATTTTGCATATATGCCAAAACTGAGCCACAGAAACCAACAGTCCAAGGGAGACAGATTAAGGGATGAGAGCAGCAGCCCCTGACTCTCCTCTGACTGTTCTCCTGGAGAACCATCCTCAGTCAGGGAAGTCCTTCCCATGGACAGAAAAGGAGGCTGGAAAAGGCCTGTCCTCCCAATCACCAGGAGGACCCGCCTTCCCTAACATATTTGGTGTTCTTGTTATGTTTTGCTTGTTCAGTTAAAGGTAACGATTGTCCTCTTATTTAAGTTGGCAAACACAGTAAATAACTATCACCCACATGGTCTCCTAGACCTAATCTGCAGCCTACCAAGATGTAAGGCACTAGCTCAGGAAGAAGACAGGTATGGTCTGGAACAGAGCAGACACAAATGCACGTCAGGACTGTCCCCTACATCTCTTCCCAGGCCCTTCTGCACAGGGAAGATCCACCTGGTGGGCTCTTCTATTCTACCATACTTGCTCAGGTACAATCTCTTGGTGACCCCTGACCCTTCTGGCACCGGTTTGTGCTTTATACCCACAGTTATCCTTATCTACCACCCTGCGTCATTTGGCCTTTTGTCCGTCACCCCTACCAGACGCTGAAAACGGCCTCTAGTCACTCAGAGGAGGAGGAAGGTGCCGTCGGGCCACGGAGCAGCCTTGGGGGTGGGGGCCGGGGGCTGCCAGTGTTCACTACGGCAGGGGGCTGTTTTCATCATCCTCGTTCCCTCAGCCCTCAAGAACTACTTCAGGAACGGATACAGGACGCCCCAGGGGCCCCCGCCACAGCTCCCTGGGCTCCGGGTCCTAAGCGGGCCGCCCTTCCCACCCACTCCTGAGACACCAGGGTCAGGAAGCGGTTTCCTGCACCGGGCGCAGACAAGAACACCAGAGAAATGAGACACGCAAGGGGATTCCTGGGCCTGGCCTCTGCTCGAAACAATATCCCCTGCGCCACCTGTACCCCGGACCCGAGTCGTGGAGGGGAGGCCTGCGGGACATAGAGGGCCAGGGCACATCGTCCAGGGCGCTTGCGCAGGGCATTCTGCTAGGAGGAAACCCCTTGTCGCTGTAAGTTCGCGGCCAGCAGGGGGCAGCACGATGCCTCTTCCCTGGCAGTGGCCGGCGAGCAGGCGGTTTCGCTGCTGGAGCACCGGCTGGCACCAACTGGGGACAGCTGCAGGAGAGAAAGGGGCCCTTTGGGATTAAATCAGCCCAAAGACGGCGAGGTGGCATTAGTGCGCGTGCCTGGTGCACCTCCAGCCGTCCCTGACATTCCAGAGTAGTTACATGCTCGGCCCGCCGTCAGTGCAGTATGGTAAGGGGTCAGTACTCCGTGGCAAGGGGTGTTGTGGGGCAGTGGTCGAGGAAACAGGTTTTTGCCCTGAGGCTGAAAAAATTTCAGTCTCAGAGCTTACTTTGTGACTTTGGGCAAGTCACCTAACCTGTCTGAGCTTGGCCTCCCCATCAATTAAATGGGGAAGGTGGGGCCAACCTTATTGGGTCATTATGGAGGTGATAAACATACAAGTGAGTCGTTAGTAAATGTTAACCCTGATCAGCACTTCTCTTATTGCATCATAATTCCGTGTGTGTGCATGTCTCTTCCTCCACCCCCTCCCCCAGCCCACCACAGTGGTTCATACTGTGAGCTCCCCTGCATAAATAAGGCAAGTCAGTCATCTTAGCAGTACCAGTGTGCAGCGTCAGCCCTGATAAAGGTAACCACCCCGATTACTAGTGAGAAAGCAAGCAGCTGAGTTGGGATGACTTTGTGGCCCTTCCACATAGGGCCAGTCAGACCTTCAGACTCCAGCCCCAAGGAGCCCACCGGCTTTGCTCTAGCTCAGCAGCCTGCCCTCCCTGCTGTATGAAAAGACGGGCTGTTTCCTCCACTAGCCCACTGCAGGTGTTTGGTCCACCTGAGAGTACAGCCACTTTGGAAAACAGTGCGGCAGTTCCTCAGAAACTTAAACATGGAAGTTAGCTGTTTGACCCAGAAATCCCACTCTTAGGTAGATATCCAAGAGAAATGAAGACAAATGACCACACAAAAACCCTTACAAGAACATTCATGGCAGCATTATTCATAATAGCCGAACAGTGGAAACCAGCCAAATGTCCATCACCTGATGAATAGAAAAATAAAACGTGGATCATCCATACAATGGAGTACTATTCAGCATTAAAAAGGAGTGAAGTACAGCCAGCTATGTGCTACAATGTGGATGAACCTTGAAAACGTTATGCTAAATGAAAGAAGCCAGTCACAAAAGAGACCACATATTGTACAATTTCATTTAAATGAAATGCCTAGAATAAGCAAAGCTATAGTTGCTTAGAGCCTGGAGGCATGAGAGGATTGGGAGTAGAAGAGCTAAAGGGTACAAGGTTTCTTTTTGGAGTGATGGAGATGTTCTAAAATGGATTAGAGGGCTGGTTGCACAACTGCAAATATACTAAAAACCATTAAATTGTACACTTTAAATAGGCAAACTGTATGGTATGTGAATTATATCTCAACAAAGCTGTTACAAAAAGAAAAGGACACAGAAGCCAGAAACTCCCATTGACTACATTTGGGACAATTTGCAAATAAGCAAATAGTAATGGTAACAAGTTATAACTCATTGAATACAATAGGAATCCATTGTATTTATTGATATTAAAAAATGCATAGAGAATTTGATGAATAGCGGGATATATACATAATCTCAAAGTTTCTAATGGAAAAAATACTTATTAATTACAAAGGGGAAAATAATAACTTCACAAGGAGAAACTTAGCAGACACCACCTCACACAAATGATCAGTCAACATCACCAGTAATGGGATAAATCAAAATCATGCTCCACTTGATAGGATACAATGAGAAGAATTCAGCATCACTTCAGTGACATTTATGCAAAGGACTGCATAATTTGATTTGAATGATGAGGAAACAAGACAAAATCACACGAATGGGCATTGCATTCTACGTAGTAACTGGCCATGAAAGTCAAGAAAGGACGAATTGTTATAGATTGCAGGAGACTGAAGAGATAATGCCAATTACACGCCACACGTAATCTCCACTGTATCCTTTTGCTATAGGGATAATGACAAGACAATCGGCAAAACTTAAAGTCTGAATAGTTGATGTTGATAATGTTAATTTTGATTCTGATGATTGTATTGTGATTATGAGGGAGAATGTCCTGTTTGCTGGAAATAGAAAATAAAGCATCCGTCAGCAATTTATGCTCAAAATGGTCCGTGGCAGGGTGAATTCTTTATACTTGATGACTTTCCTGCAAGCTTTAGATTGTTTAAAGGAAAACAAGAAGCCATAATATATATAAAAATAACTGGCCCATGTTCTTCAAAAAAATGTTGATGTCACAACAAGCAAAGGAAAGTTGATTAATTGTTTCCAGTAAAGGAGACTAACAAGAACTTGAAAACTAAATGCAATGAGTGACAGTGGATTAGATCCTTGACCAGAAAAAAATATATGTATAAAGGACATAATTTGGACAGCTGGAAAATTTTGAATAAGAGCTGAAGATTATATAATAGCTTTGTATCAATGTTAAATTTCCTGATTTTGCTAATTGCACTATGGTCATGGAGGTTAAGGTCTTCCTTCTCAGGAAATACGCACTGAAGTTTTTTAAGAGTAAGGGGGCACGATGCCTGACACTTATTATCAAATGCTTCCATACAATATATTTATAAATATGTAGGCAAAGAAAAAGCTGATAAAGCAGAAGTGACTAAGAAGTGGGTATACTGGAGTTCTTTGCACTATTCTTGCAACTTTTCAATACATGTGAAATTATTTAAAAATAAAGCTTTCTAAAATAATGTTTAAAAAAAACAATGAGATATAACCTAGTGTACATGAATGAAAGACATATGCACACAAAACAATGCATATTTTGTGAGACATACACAGTAAACAGCCCAGTGGTTCCTTGTGGGGCCAGGGGAGGAGAATGGGAGTGTGTAGGCTAAGAAGAATAAATAAAACACATTTTTTAAAGACTGGAGGCACCATCACCAAATTTCTCACTTCACACTTCCAAGGAATGGGGTGGGATAGGAGTGGAGGCAAGCACAATGAAGGGAAACTTCAAGATGTTTCATATTTTATCTTTATATTTTGGCATTGTTTGAATTGTTTTGTGATATAAAATGTATTCACATATTATTTATGTAATTTTTAAAATAGAGGGAAAATAGTGGAGCATCCATATAATGTTATCTAGACAGCTGTTAAAAATGAGATAGAGCTACACCCACTGCCAAGTAAGAACTCCATGGCCTATTATTGTTTGTGTGTTTTAATGGCCATTTGCAGAGTCGCAGGGAGAGTATGAATCTTTGTTGTAAAAACATAGTTTGCGTCTGTAACACTGTAACAATCAGCCACGGCTGCTACTTCTGGAGGGAGGATTAAGCAGAGGGACCTGTATACACCAGTTTCATTATTTTACAATAAGTTTGTGTTCACTTACAATTTTTAATTAACCATATAGGTCATGAACATATTCTCATTATGGAAAAAAAAAACCATGCTTTTAAGATACATGTTATTGTGGCTAAGAGAAGGAATTGTCTCTTAAAAGACAAGTGCTATTTTTAAGTTAGGAAATAAATGTAAGCTCCTTTTCAACAAAACACAATTTAAAACAATAATGACTGTAATTATGCCTGTATTAATAGTACAGCTGTTTCAAATAGTGCAAATGCCCAGTAGTGAGGTTGTCTGTTTCCAGTTTCAGTTGGAGGGGATGGTGAGAATCTCTTGTTCCCGAACTTCCCACTCATGCTTGACATTCCCCCTAAGCATAAAGCTACTCTGCGCCTCTCCAAAGCCTGGAAGATCTCCCCACAGCCTAGCCTGTGCGCGCGAAGGTCCCTACGTACCTCCCTCAATTTCTCCTGACAAACCTCTGCGGAGGCTGTTGGGGGAGTCACCTCCACTGGAAATGTCTAGGAAAGTCCCCAGCTTCCCCAACCCTTACTCCACGACTCCATCCCGCCCTTCTCTCAGTGCCGCCTTCTCTCTCCTTAGAAGGCTCACCATTCTGCGCAGTTAAGTCTTAGGATGCGGGGAAAGGCTTTAGGATGCGGAGGAAATGCTGGAAGGCCAGACGTCTAGCACCACGCCCAGCCATAAGGACCGGAAAATAAATGCCTGTACAAATTTCCTTGGAACACAGGTGGGCAATATGTTAAGAGCAATGAAAACGTCCCTATCCTGCTGACCAGTAAGAATCCTTAAGAAACAATCCTTCCCAAAAGAGAAAACTGTATATTTGAATTTTTTGTTTTGGCAGTATTTTAATGGTGAAAAACTGTACACGCGGGAATACCTAACAATTGAGTGGTGAAACAAATGGCGCAGTAACAAACCTGGCCATTTAAAAGTTTTTATGAGGACTATAGCACACGGCAAATATCCCAGGCGGCACTGGGAGAAGGGCGGGATGGAGTCGTGGAATAAGGTTGGGGAAGCTGGGGACTTTCCTAGAGATTTCCCAGTGGAGGTGACTCCCTCCACAGCCTCCGCAGAAGTTTGTCAGGAGAAATTGAGAGAGGTACGTTACGGACCTTCGCGCGCACAGGCTGGGCTGTGGGTGGGACCTCAAGTAGAAAAGGCTAAATAAATACAAAACTGCATGTTCACCAGGACCAAAATGACGCAAATTAAGTATGCAGTGTAAAGACTCAGTTGTTCTATTTTGTTTCAGGAAAGAGGACAATGAATTTCGGTTTCGGTACTGGGATATTTTTCCATCTTTCAATTCGATTATTGTTCTGATCGTATTAAGTGTGCAGAGGTTGGAAGAGGCGTTAAGTGTCTCAATATTGTGTATACGATTTAAAAACAGAGAACGAAGTATTTTCAGCCAGAGGAATGCATTTTTGATAGATTCCGGCACATTGACCGCCCGTGGGGGCTGGGGGCTGGCAATAAGATTCCCAGGGTTTTTCAGAACAAAGCCACACAGACAGCCATCCAGCGCACCTGGAGGAATCGGTAGGCAAAGGGCCCCTAACCCACTCCCCAGCGACTCCGTGCCCGCGACGGGAGTCCAGTCGGGTGGAGCCGAATGCCGGCTGGTTTGGTGAGTGGGAATTCTCCAGCGATCTGTCCCTTAACACTGGCTTCCCCATTAGCAACCTGCACTTTGCCCGCTGCTGACCAAATATAAAGATTCGAGAGAAGTTGGGGATAAAGCTGATCAGTCTCGGCGGCGACGCCACAACGCTTTGTTATGGTCGCGCGCGGCTTCCCCATTTCCGGCCCCGCCCCTCCCTTGCCTCTTCCTCCCCCGCCCCTCCCTTCCCCTTCCCCTTCCCCTTCCTCCATCCTCCCCCCGACCCCGGGCTCTCCTCCCCCGCTCGAGGACCGACCTTCCGCCGTTCCTCTCCAGTCTCGCAGACCTCCTCCCCTCCCTTTCACTTTGTGCCGTCTTCACGCGCACAGCTCCCCCTATCACTACGACCTCCAGCCCGGCTATCACCGTCTCCCCAAGGATCTGCAAACTTTGCCCCCGACCAGCGGACTTCTCCGAAGGGTTCTCAAAAAATCTGCAAGCCCCAATCCAGAGGGAACGGCTTTCGCGAAGATCAGAACGCACGCCTGAGCCTCCGGCTCCATCTCTCCAAGCGGCTCCGGCCTCGCCTGTGGGGAAGGGAAGGCGAAAGGACGAGGCTGGGGAAGGGAGAGGCAGGTCCCTGGAGAAGGAACGTCCGAGCACGGGGACCCTGGAGATGGCGACCGGGGCGGGACCGCCTCCACCCAGTGACGCTGAGCGCCCTCCGTCGTATATCCGTCTGTTAGCTGAAGTTTGGCGATCATCTACCAAGGCCAGGATTTCGGAGTGGAGCGCCCACTTCGCAAGGCGCAGGACCAAGTTTATTCTCCAGGAGTATCTAGGTGGGAGGGAGGAAAAGAGAGAGAACAACGAACGAACTCAAGTAATTTGTAAATACATTCTTATTTTCGTAAAAAACATCAAGTCAAGGGCTTACGGAATGACACACGCAACCCCAGCACTCCCTTCTTTCGGGGAAGAGCCGTCTCGCTCAGCGGTCCGTCCAGCCACCTTCTGTACACGTACTGGACTCAGAGCTAAGTGTGGAGTGTGGATCGTGACTATTTTCACACTAATGGTGTGACCCTCGGCGATTGTTCCGCAGCAGAGGCCGCCGAGGTCTACTGCGGGAAGGGAGGGACCAGCTCGGCAAGAAATTCCTTTGCACCCTTCGGTGCAGTTTGTGGAACTACTTGTTTGCCTAAGAGGTGTTCTTCCTTGCCAGAAAGAGGGGTAAATGTTTATTAAGAAATTAAACAAAGGAAATGGGATTAAAACCTGAAAGAAAATTAGGGAAACCCAGTTCGGAAGAGGCACGCGCCCTCCGGAAGTGTTATTCTTTGAAATTGTCCGGGACTCATCTCTGGCTCACCTCGCGGCCTCCTCATTCCGCGTGGCCAAGGCCCAGAATCGGCCATGTCCCAGTCCACACAGCCTTCCCTCCGGCGCTGCTGAGCCCCGCTGCGTGCCCAAAATCGGTCTTCCCCGCCCAGCCTCCCCGCGACCTCAATCCCCGCTTTGCGGTTCTCGCGCGGCCCGCCTCTGTCAAAGACCTTGACCTCGTGCGCACCTCGTCGCCTCCTTTAGCGCACCCTGACCTGCTTTTGAACCCACTAATCCGGTCCCGAACTCTCGCCCCGCGGTGCGCTAATTCCTATTGACCCCGCCGCCTCTGCGCTAGCCGGGCTTTGAAGGACGACGAGGACTTCGAGCCTCCTAGTGCGGTGCGATGTGGCGCGCGGGCAAGCACGGTCCCACGGCGCCCCAATCCACGCTCACACGACCTCGGACCCAAACAGAGTCCCAGGTTGCAAACATTCGTTCCTTTTCTTGCTTTCTCTTGCTTCCCCTTAGTGTAATTCGTTTCTGCCAGAAACCTATCAAATCCACAAAGATCAAAATCTTAGGCAACAGACTAAACTGGCGAGGCTGTGCGGACGCCGGCACTTTCACGCGGTGCTGGCAGGAATGAGGGTGCAGACAGGGTAAGCCGAAAGCCGGCTGTCGGAGCCCGCACCAGGGCGGGCGAAGGCAGAGACGGCTAGACGGAGAACAGGGAGAGTGTGACTTTTTTCCTCTTTCTTGATGGGGCCAGAACTTAGGGCTTCCTGGGATAGGGCGGAGGGTCTGGAGAGACACCTAACTTGTCATTTTAGAAACCCATGTGCTGATTAGAATTTTTTCCTAGGATAATAATTTTTTTAAACATTAAAACTTTAAAAAGTTAATGAAATTTTGGGACATTCAAGTGCACTTACAAATTAAGCCCCCCCACACACCCCCAAAGCATGGGTCTCCATGTTTACTTGTGTAGTTTTTGTTCGTTTTGTTTTGTTTTATCGGCCAACTGAACACAAGGCAACCTTTTCCCTTGACTCTTGACTGTAGGGCCGCTGAGGCTACACAGAAGCACCTCTTTTAGCAGTTATTTTCAGAGGCAGTTTTCTAGACTGAAAAACAAATCTGGGTTTAGTTATCAGCTGGCATGTGCATCTCTGTGAATCACAGGGTGGAATGGCCCCGCAAGATCAACCTGAGAGGTCCCCTACCTTCAGCCCACATCAGGTTTGACCGTCCAAAGGGAGGTTAGCCATTCCCAGTGATGTAGGCTCCACCACCACGGAGATATAGGTCTATTTGATTCACAGCTGTCCCCAGTGTCTGGCATTGTGTCCAGCATACAGTAGTAGTTCAATAAATTTATGTTGGATAAGTAATATTCCAAAGAGGGTGCAGCAGTTCCTAGAGAATCATTCCCAGTGGATATAAATTCCTGGTGACATTTTGGAGTAAGGGGACACGATTCCTAAGCAACATCTCGAAGGGGCCTTGGCTAGTGGGCAGGGCCTGCTCAGCATTCTGACTTAAGCGGCCATGCAGCTCCTTGCCCTTCACGTTGGAAGTCCTTTCCTAGGGTCAGGAGATGGAAGAATTCCTCCAGACACCCCGTAACCTCCTCACCTTCACTGCAGGGGCCAGGCCATGCGGTGGAGAGAGGCAAGAAGCCTGGGGCACACAGCCAGGATGACCATTAGGGCAGGGGGTGGGGAAGGAGGGGACATCAGATCCTGCATTTCCCTGGCTTCCCTTACTCAGCTCAGCCTGGAACTTGATTACAAGTAATCACTTCTTGGGGCAACAGGGAGCAAGACTCATGATACCTCAGAGCTGGAAACTTGGGACAGGGATTGCTGGTGACCCTGAATGTACAATATTGCTGCAGATGCAGCAAAGATAAAAAAAAAAAAAAAAGAGAGCATATCTACAAGGTAAGAAGCTGTGCATAAGCTCTCAGAGGCACAAATTTGGAAGGAAAGAGAAGCAGTTGCCCTTGATGAAAGCATTGAAAATGCCTCTTCAAACCTACTCAGACAACATTTAAAACATTGTTTTACTGAATGCATTTGAATTCGAACATCCCACAAATTCAAAGGTATCAAAAATACAAAAGCCAGCATCTCTGGCCTCCAGGCCACTCCCCAAAGGCACCCCAGGGAATCACTTCTATTCTCTCCTTGGGAAATGCCTAGAAAAGGGTGAGGGCCGGGATATTGCCCAATGCAATTGCCCTGCCTCCAGGCTGCTGGACTGAGATCCATCTCTGTTCCTTTGCTATTCCTTCTTCATGGCATCCCTAAGCCATTCTTCCCTGGACCTGGGGAAAGGCCTCTGGGTGGGCTGGGGGTGCCCGAGTGGGAAGGGGAGAATCTGGCTTGGGAGTGGAGGCATGAGTGGCACTATAAACTGACAAGCTGACAAGCTTGGTAGTGTCTGTACCAGGCCCTGGAGTTGGGTGGCTGAAGGCAGGGTTCAACTCCAGGCATCATGGCTCACTGTCTTCTCTGATCTCCATGTCCACTTTGGAGAAATGCAAGGTTAGGTAAGACATGAGGCTCTGGCAGTGAGTTCTGTTTCTCAAGCACCCCCATGCTACTCACCAAGGTGGCTGAGGCACAGAGAGGTTAAGCAACCTATGAACAACTAGTCAGGGTAGAGCCAGAATTTTATCCCAATCTAGCTGTGAGTAGAGGCTCTCAATCTTTACTCCAGAGCCTGTAATTCCTACAAGCCTCCCAGTCCAGCCATCCCCTCCTCACCAGACAGAAGTGAAAAGGATGCTTCCAAAAGATGACTGATTCACTGGGAACACACAGCCAGTGGATTGCCCTTCCCTTAGACTCACTAGGCTCCTCTGTCTTCTCCCAGAAAAGTGCCCTGATCTTCTGACTCAGCTGCCAGCCAGACACCCCAAGCCAGGGGTGGACCCATATTCTCACACAGGTAAGGTGGAAATAACCCAAATGTCTGTCAGTAATGAACGGATAAACAAATGTGGTATAACCATACAAAGACTGTTATTTATCCATACAAAGGAATAAAGGACTGATATGTGCTACAACGTGAATGAACCTTGAAACATCATGCTAAGTGAAAGAAGCCCGCAAGCCACATGTTATATGATTCCATTTATATGAAATACCCAGAGCAGGCAAATCCACAGAAACAGAAAGCCCAGATTAGTGGCTGCTTAGGCCTGAGAGGAGATGGCAAGTTGAGGGTGATAACTAAAGGGCACAGGTTTCTTTCTGAGGTGATGAAAATGTTCTAAAATTTACTGTGGTGGCTGGCTGCATTGTGTATCTGTGCATATACTATGTATTTTAATATATCTTTGAGAATACTAAAAACCATTGAATTGTACACTATAAATGTGTGAATTGTATGATATGTAAATTATATCTCAATAAAGCTGTTACCAAAACAAAACTTATGTGGTTCTAGGAGGTGAGGCCATCACCCAGCCAGAGTAAACATAGGTTCTATTCTTCCAGAGTCTATGTCCTCAAAATCCAGGTTTCTTACAGCCTCCCAGAGCCCACAGCCCCCACCCCAGCTGCTGTGCTAGGGGCCACCACACAGTGCCATGCTGGCAGGGTCCATCACGTGAGTCTGGGAAAGAACCCTGGTTCTCAGAATGATGTGAGAGGGAAGGAAGAGATTTTCACCTTGCCAGGCCCTTGGTATTGGACACCTGGGTTTGAATCCACACAAACCAGCCATGTGACTTTGGCTCAGTTTCCTCTTCTGCAGAATGGGGACAAACCAAGTCCCCCACTAAGGTTTGTTGTGCCTATTTCCTGATGGTATGTGTCTAGCACTTAGCCATGTGTCCCTTGCCAGAAAACAAATGAAAGGTGGATGATTCAGGGGATGATCCAGATTAAATCAGAATGTGGTAGGAGTGAACGGATTTTAAGAAAGAAGGAAAATGTTTTAGAAGACTCTCTCTAGCCACTGGCATCTCTTCATTGGTTTAAACTCCACACCTAGATGGATGGTAATTTCTGAAGAATGACAAGTAAAAGGGGAGAGGGCTGTGAGGAGAAGGGGAGCTAGGGAGTGAGTGAGATGAAGAGAGGGGAAAGAAGATGGGGAGAGAGGGTGGAGGGAAACTGCCCCGGAGGTTGGAGGGTCCAGTGGGGAGGCCAGCACTGGGGAGGCCTGGGCGGGAGGAGGAAGGCGGGCTGGAGAACCGGAAGGAGAAAGGGGACCAGCAGAGAAGGAGGAGGTGGCTAATTGTTAGAGGAGGGGGAGGAAGGAATATTTACAGATAACTACCAGGAAAGAGCAGCGGGAATCTGGGAAAGCCCTGGGGTATCTGGGGAAAGCACATGGGAAGAGAAGATCACCAAACTGCGAGTCCCCAAGCCCCTGTCTTAGAACCTGGGGACACCCATTCCCCGGATGGCTGCTGACTCCACCTCCTGCCTCACCCAAGGGTGACCTCTTCTCAGGAGAATCCTGAGTCCTCTGGGACGGGGAAGCTTTTTGGATCAGGTTGGACACCTGTGAGTTGGGTCCAGTTCTGTCCTGGCCAGATCTGTCCACTGTCTCTAACCCCCTACCCCCAAACTTACCCCACCTTCCAGAATCCCCCCCGAGTCCTGGCCAGGATGATCCTTTTTCTCATTTCCCAAATCACCACTTACTGGCTACCTCCAGATCTTTGCTCCTGCCTTTCATCACATAATGCCTGCTTCCCTAACTTGTCCAATTCACAGGTTCCTGACTAGGCTTCCCCTATAAGCCTTTAAAGTAATCAGGGACCTGCTGGGAAACTGATTTGGTCTGTGGCCCAGCACTAGAAATATTTTCTAAGTGCTCCAGATGATTTACTATATGGCAGGTGTTGACAGCTCCTTTGCCTCCTTTTTAAGCCTTCCTGGCCCTGGTCCAAGGCCAAAGTCAAGGCAGGAGTTGCCTGCTGGTACCCACTGGGTGGTAGGTACCTGAAGAATCTTATCAGACCTGGCCTGTGTGCAATAGTCACTGCAGTGTGGCCCTCTTTACGGACTGGCCTGTGCCCAGAGCCTCCCCTGGGCAGCCCTCCCTGATAGGTCCCAGGACACTCAGTCTCAGGAAGGCACCAAGGGGCTGTACCAGACCTGGCACTGGTAGCCAATCTTGAGGGCCCTAGAGCTCCAACAACTAGCTGGAATCCCAGACCAAGCAGAGGAGGGGACAGAGCAAAGCAGGAGAGTGTTGCCTTTGGGAGGAGGCCACTTTGGGAGGCCAGGCTCACACCCTGGAACCCTGAAATGGACAAAGCAGGGTAGTGGAAAGGATTCAGCATTGGCTGAGGCTCCTGTCCTGCAGCCAGAGTGTACAAGGAGAACTAGAAGCCACCTGGTACCAGTAAGCCAAGGCCAGAAAAAGTAAATGCCAGGTAGTATGAGAGGAAGCCATGGGAGGTGGTGCAGTGGCTGGAGCCTCCCCATCTCCCACTGTGCCAGGCTGCCATAGCCCTGCTGACTTGGATTCCCTACTCTCCCCAAGGGTCCTGCTCCCTACAGAATTCTCAGAGTGAAGCACTGGCACCAGCACAGACAGGCCACAGCCATCTTGTGTTGCCTGGACCGAGTCCATGATTAGCTGTGGTGACTGAACCTTCAGGTGGCTCACTATCTAGAAGGGGGCTAAAAACTGGAATTTTAGGAGCCTGCCCCAGCACCTCTCCTGTTGTCCCAGAGAACTCCGTCTCACTGTTAGAGCTGCCCTCCTACGGTTTCAGCACTGCTAGTCTTCTCAGAAAGAAATATATTTTACTGTGTTTCACAAAAATAGTAATGCTCATTCTACAAAAACTCCAGCATATCCTACCTTCTCAAAAAATGTCAATGTTCTTGTACCAAGGGTGGGGCAGTGGTCCCTCCCTAACGTGGTAGCCCACAGGTCTGGCTCCAGGCACAGGTGCATAAGGAAAGGCAGTGGTGTGCTGTTTTTGCCAGCTGGGTCCTGGGCTCCCCAGCTGAGTCTATGAGGACTCTTTTCCTGTTCACTCCAAATGCCCACCCACCACTCCGGGCCCTTCCACTGCAGGGAAGCTCCATCCCAGCAGTGGTGGCTGGCCATCGGCTGAGAGCCACACAGAATCTCCCAGGGACCTTTGAGTGGGGGGCGGGGGGGCCAAAACCAAGAAGAAAAGTGGAAAGGAGACCCAGACAGAAAAGGGGTGAGGCAGAGCAAAGGAACCCAGACCTTCTGAGCTGCTAGTCCCAGGGAAGGGGCTGAGATGCACAAGCTGAGAGAAGGGAGTGGGGTGATGAGACAGATGGGAGGTCAAGGGGGAAGACAGGAAGGAAACAGGGCAAGGCACCCAAAGTTCCTGCAAGCAACGTAGGCCTGCTGACAGCCCTGAGACAGTGGACTGGCCCAGCCTCAGCAGAGGGAAAAGGCATCAGAAGGAGCCGGGCTAAGCTGGGGCCAAGGACCCAGGCCTGGAGAGCTGGCTTGATGTACCTGCCAGAGTACCCTAGGAATGCAGAAGAAGGAAGAACAGCTAGTCCCAAGACTGAACCTCTAAAGTTCCAGGTTCTAAGCACAGGAAGAAGGTGCTAAAGGCTTCTACCAGAGCTGCAGGGCCCCTGGCAGCGGAGGGCTGGAGGGCTTATTTGTGAGGTACAGGTAGCATCTGGGGGAACCCAGACTCCAACTCTCACCCAACCATACACACACCTTGGATTTCCTAGAATCCAGGAGAGGCACCACATTTTCAGTCCTACAGGGCCCACTGTGGGGGTGGGGGCACCTACTGGCAGGGTGCACCTTCCAGAAGACAGAAGTTCAGGAAGTCAGTCCCACCCAGTGAGTTGCCAAAAGGCATGGAGAAGGTGGAGAGGGATTGAAAGGTCCCTGGAGAAAGACCGGATCAGGCCCACACCCCCAAAAAGCAGCAAGAATTGAAGGGTAACAGCCTACACTGAGTGAGCTGAGGCCAGAGGGAGGATGACATCTTTCCCCAATTCAGATACTTGGAGAAACCCTTTGGAGACCTAGTCCGAAGGAGCAGCTGAAGGGACTTGGGTCAGTGGGTACCCTTCCTTACCAGCCCTTCCCCCATCCCTTCTGGTGTGAGTAGATGACTTGGACCACCATGTTGTCAGGGAACTCTCTGTGGCAGAGCAACCACTGACTCCAGCCCAGGATGCAGCAGCTCCTTGTGCCCAGACCAGCTCACACTGCAAAGCCAGAGCCCACTAATTCCCTGGAACCGGAGAGGCAGGGACAGAGACTTGTAGTGGGTATCCAGCTGGGCATCAGGCTGCCAGGTGATGTCAGAGTCACTGGGGAAGTAGTTTAGGCCATCACCCTGTCCCCGTTGGCTGGGATCTCCCTGCTCCCAACACACACAGATCCCTCTAGCTAAAGTTCCCAAATAGCTTTACAAAGGGGAATGGGGAGAGAGGGAGCAGATAGAGAGGCAAAGGACCTTCTCCAGGTCCCCAGGATTGTGGCTGGGTTGAGATAACAGTGAGACTGGGAGATGTCAGTGAGAGTAGGCACAACAGGCACAGAACACTGGCCAACCAGTCCTGCGGAATCCCGGATCTGAGTGAATTCGTGCCAGGCAGACTCCTCCCGCGCAGCACTGCCTCCAGCTTACCCTGGACCGGAGGGTCCTCCAGAGCCAGCGTCCCAATACGTGTGCGCATAGGCGGGGGCGCACACAAATACTCAGCAAAGCCAACTCTGCCATGAGTCTGTACCAGAATGGGAGTGCCCAGCCTTCCCCACCCAGCAGGCACAGGAGGTAGCCCGGCAGGACTCGGTCTCCAGAGAGGGAAGCACGTGAGCGAGAGCCCTGTGGTTCCTGCACAACTCATCTCCTGGGCGGAGAACTGAGCAGCGCTGGCAGTGTGCCCCAGAAGGAACTGAGGGGCGCGAGGCGGCCTGGTATTGGAGAACCTAGATTCAAGCCGCCGTCCAGGCGCCCGGATCGGCCTGACAGGGATCTGGCCTGGACCAGAGCCCGGGCTTGGCTAGATCCAGCATCCCCCGCCATACCCACAAACACTACACACACTCTCTGCGTCAGCGCGCAGAAGCCCCAAGTTCCTCACTCGATCCCCGCATGCACAATCTCGGGCGCTGGGTCCCCACTTTCCAGGCCCTCGGAGAAAAGCCGGTAGTCCTGCTAGGCTACACATTCCCCGCCGCGAAGAGAAACTGGGGAAAGAATAAAGGGCGTAGGAGAAAGGTAAAGACAGAAACTCCCAAGAGTCAACCGCTCCCGCGCTCCCTGCGGGGCCCCCACAAGCCGGAAAAGAGAAAGGGGCCCCAACGTCCCGAGTCCTGGCTCCGCGGTATTCTGCGATGCCTCCGGCCTCTCGCGGCGGAGTTGCCCGCTCACCAGTGAGTGTGTGCAGGCCGGGAAGCCCATCCAAGCACCCCAGAAGAGTTCTGGATGGAGACCTGAGTTACTGGCACGGAAAGACGTCATTTGTGAAAAGAAAAATTTGAAGGGTGGTAATAAATAAAACCCGGCAGGGTTCAGCGGGTGCTGTTCCATTTTTCTTTAAACAGAAACCCTGACCTCGCATGTGGCAGGCAGAAAGTGAGGGTTTGGGAAGAGCCGGGAGATTTGAGCCAAGTGTTTGCTTTCTGCTTAAAATTTTTCTATACCAGGTGCGTCTTGTTTGAATAATAAAAATAAGCTTGAGGGAGCCAAAGAGGAGAAAGACTTAAGTCCCGAGCGAAGATGACCCGCTGGATCAGACGACCAGCGTCCTAGTAGGCGGGGGTGGAGGGCACCCTGGCCCATGTGGAGGTCGCTGAAGGGTTGGCCGCCCCTCCAGGGGCCAGGCTCCGAGGGACAAAGTGCAGGGCTCACGATGCACACACGGCCCGGGTGCTTCCAGCCAAGCTCGGTCAGGCTGGGTCACAACTCCCCAAGGCCCTCCAGGGACTATAAACTTCTTTCCTTCCGGAGCCCCAAGAGCCACGAATCCTCAGTGCTCGCAGCTGGCCCAGGCGGCTCTCTCTTTGCACATCCTGCCCCACACCCTGGGAGTAATCCCGCCGCTCCCCTCCCCCACCCAAACTGCCTTGTGGCCCGGGATCTTTCTCTCCCGCCCTCCCTTCCTTTTTTCCTTCCTTTCTCACAGGCACACTGAACACACACTAAGGCAATGACACATGTACACTCTTAGCCCCGCTCACCAGCAACTCACTGAGCCATGCCACAGACACCTGAGATCGACAGCCACCGACCCTGCTCCCACAGACGCCCTCAATCAGACCCTCGGACAAACCGAAGCACTCGGTCACCCTAGCGTGGGGGCCAGGGAAGAGAAGCAAAGACTGTTACAGCGCTTTAGGGTAGGGTCACTGGTCCTCCAGGGCGCGCGCACACATGTGCACCCACATTTTCGCTGGAGTCCCTTAATCTTTTCCTCCAAGCCCCTTCCTAAGTCGAAGGAAGGGAAATCCTGGCTGGCCTCTCCTGGCGCTGTCGAAGAAGCTAAACTAGGGCGAGCATGGGCTCCTCAGAAAGTGCTGGGGTCCCGGACTCCTCTGAGGGCCTAGGGCTCTGCCCAGGGACCCCCACTGCTCAGCTCCACAGCGCCGATTTCCAGCCGCGCTCACCTCCGCCTGCGCTTCCGCCTCCCCAGCTCAACGAGGACGGGACCGGGGATCTGGAACTGAATTGGGGGAGCTCCACCGGGAGGGGACGCACAAGGAAATGCCCACTTTCTATCCCTGCGTGGAGGTGCAGTCCCTGTGTGAGGGCCTGTGAGCTGCTGGGGAATCGGGCATTTGCTGCCTACCAGAGTCGCGGCCTCATTCGACCCTCTCAGCTCCAGGACCCGGCTGTCTGCTCGTCAGTTTTCTCTCCCCGAGCCAATGAGGGTTACTCCGTCAGTCCCCTCGCCTCACCCTCTCGGGTTCATTTATTATTCCTGGCCCTGCTCTCCCAGGAGCGCCGGGAGGGGCCTGAAGTCTGTGTTCCACAGTGTGGGTGGAAGTCTGTGTCTGAGCGCGGGATGGAGCACTGAATCCCACGCCTGAGCCCCCGCCCCCAGTTTCCCACCCCGCCGGGCGCCCGAGCAAGGCCAACCTCTTGTTTTCTCCGGGATCTCGCTGGAGTCGCCTTCCTGGAGAACTTTGGTTTTGGATTTGGCTGGAAGAGCCGGAGCACGGAGGCTGTGCTTCCTTGGGAACGGCAGGAGCGGGGAACGGAGTTGATAAACTTTAGGAGAGGATGTTAGGGCCTTGCTCGAACCCCAGGGCTGCCCCAGCCTCCCCATACCGGGCGCGGAGTGGGGTTAGACTAGGAGTAGAGGAGTGGGGCCACCATCCCCCCCACCCACTGGCGCCGCTCTCTGGTGAGCTGCGGCGAGTTGCAGAACCCCGACTCGGGCCCAATCAGCAGGGAGGGGTGGAGCACCCGGGCGGGGGCGGCGCCGGAGGAGGAGGAGTCGGACGAGGGGCTCGAGGGGCGGGGAGCCTCCGGCTTTGAGTACCCAGGCTGGCCAGGCGGTGGCGAAGGCGGCGGTGGTGGCCGGCATGGGCGATGGGGGTGCCGAGCGCGACCGTGGCCCCGCACGCCGGGAGTCGTGCGGTGGGCGCGGCGGGGATCGCAGTGGAGCGGAGGACTCGAGCATTGATGCCGGCGGCCGCAGCCCAAGGGAAATTGCAGGAACCTCTGCCTCCAGCCCCGCGGGCTCTAGGGAGAGCGGCGCGGACAGCGACGGGCTGCCCGGACTCGGAGAAACAGAACACTGCCGCCGCATCCTGGTGCGAGGTAAGAGAACTGCTCACCGCCCTGGCCCACTGGACTCCCACCCTATCCCCACTGGGGCCTCCTAGTTTCCTGCAGCCTCCACCTCCCAATTCATAAATTCATTCATTAGGTCATCATTCAGACATTCACTCAGCAAATATTATTTTGAGCATCTATTGTGTGCCAGACATTGAGCCGAGTGCAGGGGACAAAGCGGCGAATGGGACCAACGATATCCCCACGTCACCGCCTTCAAATTCTCAGGCTCTCGCGCCGGCCCCTCACCCCAGGCCCATCCCAGCCGGGTGCTGTGTAGGGGAGGGTAGAGATGGGAGTGCAGAGTGTGGAGTGCCGGCTCCTCGCCCCGCGTCCCTTAAGGCGGGTGTCTAGAAAAGCGTCACGAGTGCTCCGCGGAGACAGGACGAAAAGGGACCAGCGTCGGGAATCGCGGGAGGAAGAGGCCCGGGCTTCGCCCAGCGGCTGAGGCGCTTCCCCGCCGCCTGCCCGGCGTTTCCCCAGCGGTGCAGAGCGCACGCACCGGTGGCTCGCGGAAGAGCGCACCGGGACGCCGAGGGTGCCCGCGGTTCGCCCGCCCGGGCTTCGTTCTCTATGTTTACACTTCCTCGCGGCGCCCGGGCCCAGCCGGCTCTCGTGCGGCCTTCTCCCGCCCTGGCCTTTCGCGTCTCTCTGTTTCTCTAGCGCATCGCCCTGCTCTATTCTTTCCTGGCCACTTCACTCTGCCCTGCTGGCCTTCTCAGCACTCTCCTCCTGCAAGCGCCCCTGAACTGCGCCCGAATACCCAGCTCGTCTGGCCTCCTCACCGCGAGGCTAAGGCTTCCCCGAACCCCAAAGCCAGCCTCACGCGAAGCTCTAGGCTCGCCTTTCGCTGGATCCGGGCCTCGCTCAGCGACACGGGAGAAAGGGTGCTCCAGGGTCTTGCCCTCGGCCGGTCTCTAGGCCTCCACCAGAGCCTGAGGCCTGTCACCCCTCCCTCCTAGAGCCCCAGGACCGGGAGACGCAGCGCCCAGAAGAGGCCACTCGCGGGTAACAGCTCCACCGGTCTCCTCCAACTTTCTGGGCTTCCTCCAGCTGCCTTCTTCCTGCTGCTTTCTGAGCGCCAGCCCTGGGAAATGCGGGGCTGACAGGCCAGAACCTATTTCCTCTGCTACTGCTGGGGAAGGAGAACCACCCTTATGCTTGCTCTAGGTTACTGGAGCGCCAGGATCCCCGAGTTTGTCTGGTGTGAGCTCTAGACTATTTCACAAACTGGGACACCTTGGCCAGGCCGTCCACCACAGCTGCTAGGTTTGAGTGGCTCTGGAAATGTAGATAGAGCTAGAGGACAGCATGAAGGCAGTCCAATGTGAAATCAACTGATGACTGTCTTGGACACAGAGGAATCTGGTTGTTGGGAAACAACTCCTGGTGTTAGGTGTGGTCACCTAGAGCTGGGGTGCCAGCACCGTACTGAGGGTAGACTTGGGCCAAGGCAGTTAAAGGACAAGGCATGGGAGGTGATCCGCACCCAGTAGGGATTCCAGCAGATGTGTGGACCTGTTGGGCACCTGGGATTAAATTAGATCCCATTCCATAAATTTGAGGTGTCCTGGGTACAGGGCCATTAGCAGCCAGCATGCAGTTCCATGAAAGAAGTCAGCAGGGTTTCCAGAAATTGAGAAATCACTCCCCTCAGCCCACACTCCCAGTTTAAGACCCTCAAGTCCCTGCCTGTAATACTCATCACCTCACACGCCATCATGGATGGACATTTCCTTCTGCCTGGACAATTGTGTTCTGTGCCCACCTACCATCCTTTCCATTCTACTAACTTTGAATGGAGAACAAATAAATTTCATGTATAGATGTCAGTTTAATAACTCCCAGGTGTGGCCTCAGAAGAAAGGAGTCAAAAGTGACCCTCTACTTTCTGGGGTGAGGGCAACCCACTCTAAGAAAAATCCACAGCCAGGCAGAGATGAACCCCTATTGTATGTGGTGTAGCTTGTGTGTGCTGTCCATAGTGTACTTTTATAAATGCATATACACACATACAGTGATGCCATGACCTTTGGAAAATCTAAATACAGCACAGAGGGTGTACTTACACACCTAAAAGAAATGAAAAGTAAACAGGGCCCTCATAAATCCCTCTGCCCTTTCCCATTTAATGACAAGGAGGTTATTATAGGCTACAGATACCCAGCATCACTTAGCACTAATCCTTCCTAGCCAGGGTCATCTGCGTCATACTCAGCTTCCCCCAGGCCCAGGGCAGGGGCTCTGACAGCTGAAAAACCCTGGGGAAGTGAAGCCCTCAGCGCCCGTGGCCCCAGGATATGGAGAATACTCTTTACCCTTGACCTACTAGGACACATCCTCCCAAAGTACCTTTGGAGGAAACCATAAAAAGGTGGAGGAGAAACATTTGCCATTTCAGCCATCAAGTTGCTGGTAGGTGAGGATTCTAAGATATCCACTCTCTCTGGGTTTTTCTATTCCCCACTTCTCCCCTGAGCACCCTCCCCAGGGTAGCAGATCTATTGGGGGAAGTCCCAAGGCATGGGGAGTAAAAGGAAAACTTGGGCACTGGAATTAAATGAAATTAGTTTGAAATACCAGCCTTACAGCCCTTTGAAATTGAACCAGTTTCTTCACCTCTCTGCCTGTTTCTTCATCTGTACAAAGAAATCTGTAGCTCTTACTTTGAATGACCTTGCTAAGGGTCAGAGGTGGTAGCTATAAAACTACAAACCCTGTAAGATCTCCTTAAATATTCCACTGAATGAGAGGAGGGAGCTCTGAGGTAACCCCCAAGCCACTTCTGGAGTGGGCCACCTTCCTCAGAGACCTCCCCCAGCTCACCACATTGAAGGGGACATGGTCTCCTTCCCCTGAGACCCAGAGACTGCCAGTGTGTTGGGAGGTTAATGGCCAAAGGGTGAAAAACCCAGCCTTCCCCAATCCCCTTGCAGGAACACTGGCTTGTGTTTCCATCTGCCTTTGCCAAATGCCAGTTGGGCAGCCAGGGAGGTGGACCTCACTGCATCCCCCCACCTCAAAGTAGAGGCTGCTTCTTGCCACAGACCGGCACAAACAAGGCCACCAGGATGACAGGCATATGGATATAACAGGAACCCCACTGTGGAGACAGCTAGGCTTGTAGGGGGGCCATACAGCCACAGAGGTACAGCCATATACTTCTGTGTGCATAGCCCATTGGCCAGTGAGGAATAGGCATGGGGATCCCTTTGTTTTACATTTGGAAAGGGCACCAACCTTCAGCAGGAAGCAGCCTGAATGCCGACCAACTCCTAGCCCTGGCTCAGGCTGAGGCCTTTTTGGTGGAGCCGGGATCCCAGCAATCCAAAGAGGTGGGAAAACTTCTCATCCCAAACTCCCTGCAACCTCACAATCTATGCTCACACTCGCACCCTCAGACGTGCCTACGTGATTCTCAAATTAATCCGGATGGGAATCCAACAACCTGTCTGGGTAGAGCTAGGAATGGCGGTCTGCTAATGTCACCCGAACCAGCAATTTTTATGATCAATGCGTGTCATCGGTTCCTGCTCATTTGAAGCAGTCCTTTGGGCCTGTGGGTCTCAAAACCCCATTCGGGCCACGTCCCTCTGCCCTCCAATTCTGTTCTGCCACCTGCGTCACACAAGCTGGGCATGACTCAGGCTGCAAATGGCTGCTCCCCACCCCCCAACACAACCACCCACTAGCTGAAATACTTTCACTTGGGAGCTTGATGGATGCACCTGGTGGCTAGGGGCAAGGAAGGACTCAGGAAGGCCAGGGCCTCTGGCTGCTGCTGGGCAATTCCCACTGTGGATGTGGGTGCGGGGAAGGGAAGTATTGAATTTAGTGGAGTTCTGCTCCCCTGAGAACTCGGGGGCAGTGGTGGACCCACACTCCAGAAACACAGCACATCCAAACAGAGCACAATGGTATACACATATCAGGCAGGGCCCTGGCTGCTAGACTTGACTGAAGACGCCTGGCAAGGGGCCACAGCTTCCAGAGCTTGATCTGGGGATGACTTGCAGGAATAAGCACCCCCCTCTATCAGCCAGGCTCAGCGTTATCCAGTGTACACTAGCTTTCTACTTAGATTTACAGCGGCCACTGGACATGAGACACTTGGTGGGAACTTAGAGGCCTACCCCGAGATCAGAGAGCGCAGTAGCTGCCTGAGGGCACACCTGTCCCCCTCCCTGTGGATATTTGGGCAATGGAGAAGGCGAGGCAGAATGCTGTTTAGGAATAAACACTGGATTTGAAGTCCAGGCACTTGGCCCTAGGCAGACGGGTAGAACGCAGGACTTTAGCCTCAGTATGAGTCTGTTAATAGAATAAATAATCCTAGGACCAGTCGCCCCCCAGGCAGTGGATGAAAGGATTAAATGGTTCATGCAGGAGGCTGCCTATGGGATTTTTTCTTTTTACTTAAATTTTTAATTTCAGAGTTTGTGGGGTTATTAGGTTTCTTTTGTATTTCCTTGGGATTCCTTTGTTATGTTTTTCTTTTCCTTTGTTTATTTTTTGACAGAAGGACCTACTTTCTTATCTGAGGTCTGTGCCGTTTGGTCTTTATTTAGCCCTTTATATACATTTTCCCTCCCCAGCTTCCTTTCCCCCGCCACAGAGACACAGTCCAGCAACCAAATGTGTCATCTTGTTGTGTCTCGTGTGCCCCGTTTTCATTTTCAGGGAACTGTGGAGGGTTTGGCGGCTCCTTGTGTTCTCACACCATTTCTGCTGCCGGGGGTGGTCGCCTGGACTCGGTGTGGGTGGACCAGCTGCTGCATCCCGCGCGCACGCACCTGCAGGGTGGGAGTGACCAGGTGGCCCCTGGGTAATCAGAGGGCAGGGAGGCCCAGTCTTTGGCAGGCTGGGACAGTGAGTGGGTACTCAGGCCTCGAGGGGAGGGAGGGGACGAGACGGCGTGTGTCTCTGGGCAATGTACGCTGGCACTAGATTCGAGTCTTTGCTCATTTCGCATAATCTGTAGGGAGACAGGGCGTCTATGAGTCCTGCTATCTCTACGCCTTTTCCTCAAATACTACCGACTTGAGTCTGGGGTACTAGAAGCCCCAAGCTCCTCTCCCTTGGCTAAGTTTCTTTGATTTGCATTTTATGTGCGCGGCAGTGTGGGTGAGGAGAGGGCGCGGGCATACGAAATTTATGAATTTTCTTTACATTTTCTGTTTGTTTACCATAAAATAAGGATTTGGCCTGAGTCTATTTGGAAACCCAGTAGCGGGTCCCCCACCAGCGGGCCCCGCCGAGGTCGTACCCAGTTTGAGAAACAATGATACAGGACGATGCGGAATGGGTCTGCCCAGGAATCCCGGGACCCGGGTGGCGGAGGAGCCTGGCTCGCCCGCCCGCCCCCGCCCCGCTCCCGCCCCTGCTCCGGGAGGGAGATTGGAAAGTCTCAGCTGGAGACGCCAGGGCGGCATCGGACACTGCAGAAAGACGTGGTAGCGCCAGGACCGGATCTGGCCTGAAGGGGCGAGGAGTGGGCTGGCCCGGAAAAGCCCGGGCAGCGAGCGCAGCGGGCGGGTGGCGTCCGCTGCAGGCGCTAGATGCGGCCTGCAAAGGCCGCTCAAACCATCTCTCTCCCGCGTCCTCCCAGGGCCTTGTCTCCGCTTGCTCGACGATTCAGTGCACAAACATTAATGAGTACCTACTATGTACCAGACAGACCCGGCTGGGGCCGCTGGCGCTCAGCTTACCAATCTTGAGACTGTCTTGCCTCCAGGGACGTTCGGGGCTCCAGACCCGCGCGGGCGGCCAGGCCCGGGAGGCAGCGGAGCAAGGTCTGCTCTGAGTTCAAGGGAGGCGCGTATCCGAGGCTCCCTTGAGGCAGCGCCGGGACCACGGAAGAGGTTGTCACTGCGCCCGCCAAGTCCACGATCTCCCCAGATATGTGTTCCTGGCACAAAGCAGGCGCTCAGTTAATGTTTGTCGAATGAATGAAAGGAGACAGAGCAGTCAACATCTAGCATTTCGCTTGGTGGGGGGCCCCGCGCCCTTCCCGGGGGAGAAAGTGTTCTGAAATGGCCTTATTTTTTGACTTTTCAGTGTCGTTCCTTGTATGAAAATGTAATGATACCGGAATGCAGAATAATTGTTAAAATATAAAGTTGACAACGCCGTATTTTTGGATTGTGTGCTATCACCAACTTTCAGTGAGAACCACTAAAATGTAAAACCTGACACACTTCAAATATGGTTGTTTAATGTAGCCAGATCCCCAGGGCCTGGGAGGCCGCCGAGAGGCCGAGAGGCCGAGAGGCCGGGTGTGCTGCCAGGGGAGGTCAACGGTAGCGCAGGGCCGCAAGGTCCCTAGTGAGTCTCCAGGCTGTCCGCAATGCTTAGCATGAGGTCCCGCAAAGGCAGCCAGCGGGGTGAGAGAAATAACCAGATGAACCCGCGTCCCTCCTCCCTCCGAAATCACGTGCCTTCAGTCCTCTGCAGGAGCTTGAAATGACCGGGTAAGTAAAGCCGGGGTCTGCTCTGTTTTGCTCCTCCCGCCGACCACTGCGTTCACCGTGGAGCTGCGGGGATCCAGGGCGCAGCGGGTGGAGGGCACCCCGAAGACCCAGCCTCCCGCAGGAACACAATCACAAAGTAGATACGTAAATGGAGGATTTAAATTCAAGAAGTAATACACGCTTAACGTGAAAACAAAACCCAAAGTGGCAGAAGGCTCCCAGAACAGCCAGCATTCTTAGTTTCTAAAATGCGTCCTTCCAGGAGATTTTCCTACTCTCTTATACAAACAGTAAACGAGAAATCGTATTACATAAACTGTTTTGCAATTTATCTTAAAGTGAAATTAATCCGCAGGGTCATTTTTTCGGCTTAACCATGTCTCCCAGTTCCGTGACTGAGAAGTAGTCCTTGGATGAGGAAAGCCAAATTCTCCTAATCTCTGGAAGAGGTTCCAGTTGTTTATCTCTAATATAAACACTGCGAAATGAACTCCCAAGGAACGAGCCTTTGCGCATTTGTTTGAGTATTTCCAAGAGATAAATTCCTAGCAGTGGAATTGCTGCTTCAAAAGATTCACACACACACACACACTCACACACACACACACACAATTAAACCTATTTCCTTTAATTTAAAAATAGCAAGTATTCATATGATTCAAACACCAAAAAGTTGTTATTTTAAGTACACAGTGAAAACTCTCTCTCCCATCCTTGTCACCCATCCTTCAGGTCCCACTCAGCTCAAAGGCAGCCATTTTTTACTGCTTTTCAATATGTCCTTCCAAATAATTTTTAGGCTTATGCAACTCAGCACGGCCATATATATATATATATTTTTTGCTTTTATTTTTTACTCATGTGGTAGCATCTCTCAAAATTTTCCTGCACCCGGTTATTTTCTCTTATCAATATGTCTTGGGATGTAAAGAACTTCTGATTCTTTTTCTTTTACAGATGCACAGTATTCCATTTGTTCTGAATGGACCAGAACATTCCAGTATGTTCTGGATGAGCCAAAATGTTATGTTATATAACCCATGCTTTATTGGTAGACATTAAACTTTTTTCTTATCTATTGCTATTATATACAATGATGTAATAAATAAGCTTGTTTTAGCCATCTCCACATGTATAGTTATATCTGTCAGAGAAATTCCTAAAAGTAGGTTACTGGGTCAAAAACTGTCTATGTTTGCAATTTGGAAGAGAATCCATATTGCCCTCCATTAAATAGATGGTCATACCCAACCCCACCCCCAGCAACACCTGAAAATGCTTCTATCTCTGAATCTTGTCATCATAGTTGACACTTTATATCTTGCTAGATATTGCCAAATTGTTCTTCAAAAATGAAAGAAAAAAGTTCAGCAATTTATATCCCCATCTTTGCTCTCTCCCCACTTTGGACATTATATATCTTTTTTAACCTTGGTCAGTGTTATAGGTGATAGGTAGTACCTCACTGGCATTTTAATTTTTTATTTTTTTGATTATTCATGAAGTTGAGCATCTTTTCATGTTTATCTACTTGTTGTGTTTCTTCTGCTGTAATCTGTTAATTCATTTCCCTTGACCAGTTTTATTTTCAAATACCATTTTCCTTCTTGATTTATAGAAAGTCTGTATTATGGATAGTAGCTAATTGTTCTCAATATGTGTTTATAATCTGCTTTTAATTTTGTTTGTAATGTATTGTTTTCTGAAGTATAAAACAACTTTGTAATTAACAAAACCAAGCTGTGCAGTTTTGTTGTATCATGTGCGAGTTCAAAGTTTTCCATTACACTTCCACTTCCAAGATGATGCCTCCCAAACTTTCCCTCATAATTGAAAAACATAAATATGTAGGTTATATATTACAAAAGTGGAATTCTTTTTGCAATTGCTTTTTTGCATTTAATAAACATTTGTGGAAAGAAATTTTTATTGTTTGAATTGTAGAATGTGGAAACAAACATTCTAGTTCTATCTAGAACTGTCTTGTTCCTTTCAAAGCTGCACAGAATTCCATGATGCTGATATAATGTAACAATTAACCATTCCCCTATTGGTGGATTTTTAGGTTAGTCCTACTTTTTCACTACTACTAACAATGCTTCAGTGGACACCTTTGTATCCTGATTTGAACAGATGGTTTTTTAAAAAGTCTTACTTATGATGCAGTCTGAAAACTGTATAAGCAGGTGGGGCATTTTATTATATTAAGAAATGATTGTTAATGTTTTCGATTGTGACAATAGAATTGTAGTTGTTTTTAAAGGAGTCTCTATCTTTGTAGAGATACATCTGGAAATACTTATGGATGAAATGGTATGATATCTGAGATTTGCTTAAAGCAATGGGGATACAGAAGAAATAGGATTATTGTTGAGTTTGTGATTGTTGAAGTTGGATTAGGGCTCATTGCATTATTCTAACTTTGTATGTTTGAAATTTTTCATAAGAAAATGTTTAATATAATAAGCAAAATTTCACATATATCTGGTGTGAGTATAATTACAGGATAAATTCCTATAAGTGAAATTTTGAAATCTAAGTATATACACTTAAATTGTGATAGATATTTCCAAACTTTAGGCCAAAAATGTTCTAATTTGTACTCTCAGGAATTGCATATGAAAGTGCCATTTCTCCACATCCTCTGAACCCAGAATATACTCAGTCTTTTAGAATAAAGTGTTTTCAAATGAAAAAAAAACCTTATTTTTAGCATTTTCAGTTACTAGTGAAGTTAAGCATATATTCATATTCTTTTTTATTTCCTCTTCTGTGAATTTTTTATTCATGTACTTAGCCATTTCTCTGTTAGTTTGCTCATTGTTTTCATGTAGTTGTAAACACTAACTTTATACTAAGAAAATGATCCCTTTTTCTGTGGCATGTGTTGCAAATATCCCCAGATCTTTTCCTTTTTTTAAACTTTGCTGTGAGTTGTTTTCTTCTGAGCTTAAATTTAAACTGTATTCACATCTAATGGTCATTTCTTTTGGGACTTCTAGATTTTAGTTCTCAATTAGAAAGTTCTTCTCCAACCAATATATATAATATATATAATATTTTAATTTTTATTATATATGCATATATATATTAAAATGTTTGTTATATACTCTTTGCAACAAACCGGGTACTTAATAAATGCACAGAGTGAGAAAATTTCCCTCCCTGGCAAGCTTCCACTCTTGAGCAGCAAACAAGAGAGAGGTGTACATCCTGCCAGACTTGATCTTATCTAGGTACAAGCACACACACACAAACACATATGCACACAATTCAGCTCTACTTCTTGTTCTTTACAAAATTAGGATTATAGATGTTATTTTCATGTAGCAGTATATGATGGACACCTGTCCAAGTCAGCATATGGAGAAGTATCTTATTCTTGTTAATGTCTACATAATAGCTGAAGGCATGACTATACTGTGACTTTATCAACAATATTCCCACTGATAAATGTTCAGCTTTTTCCTTTTTTTTCCTCTTATACACTATGCCACGAATAGTGGATCTGTTTTTATCAAAGTATATGATGTTTCTCTGGGGTAGAAACCTTTATAACATTTTTAGGACAAAAGGAATTATGCATTTTTTAATTTAGCTAGATATTATGAAATTGACCACCCCCCCAAAAGAAATTTCTTATTCTGTTTTAATTTGTATTCTTACAAACAAAATTCAGGAGAACCTGTATTATCCCTCACTTTTACCTGCACAGTTTTCCCAGTTTGATAGGTAAAATAATGGCATCTGAAAAAAAACTGTATCTCGTTGCTGCTCTAACTTTCATTTTCTCTGGTGTCCTCGGAGCTTGAGGATGTTTTCCTACTTATTAACCACTTTTATTTCTTCTTCTCTGAATAACCCTTTCATGTAATTTGCTCAGTTTCTCACTGGACTGCTTGGCTTTACTCATTGGGCTACAGGGGATGTGTGTGTGTACTAGACATAAGGACTCTGCTATGCATGTGTTATAAATATTTCCTCCCACTCTGTTATTTGTCTTTTAACTGTCTCTCATCCTGCAAAAACTTTTATTTCTAGGTACTCAAATCTGTCACTTATTTTTCTTTCAAAAAATTCACCGACTGTAATGGGGTATGTGGGGGGGACTTGATAATAGGGTGAGTCTAGTAACCATAATGTTGTTCAAGTAATTATACATTAACGATATCAAAAAAAATTCTCCTATGTCTTTTCTTCCATTTTTGGAGCTTTATTTTTTACATTTAAGATTTTAATCGACCTTGTGTTTATTTTTGCATGCAGTAGCAAGATAAATTACTTTTATTCCAAATAATGATCTAATTGTCCAAAAGCTGTCTTTAATAATCCTGTCTTCCCTCCACCTACTTTAAAATGTCATCTTTATAATGTGCCAACTCCTCATCTATGCATGGATTTGCTTCAGAACTCTTGGGCCAGCATCATACCATTTTAGTTGCTATAGCTTTGTAATACATTTTGCTGTGTGGCAATGCAAGTATTCTCTCTTCATAATTTAATGTTTTTTTCTTAATTATTCTTCCACTTTCAGTTTTTTCCAACAAACTTTAGCATGAATTTTCCATAAGGAATTTTTACAGTCATCACATTATATTTGTAGATGAAGGCAGGAAAACCTCATCACATTTAAAAATCAGCACATTTACAGCTTGTTGTGCAAAGGAATTACCGGGGTGCCAGGAGATGAAGTCAGGTAGGGGGCCTACTGGGAGGGATCATAGGTAGTCCTGGAGGTCAGGAGCATTAGCTAACTATTATCAGGCAGGGATCATCACCTCTCCCAAGGCAAAGGCTCCTTGGCCCTATCCACCCTGTCCTGTACCTTAGGACTCACCCATTTTTGAGGAGACCTGAGGACCATGAGGCTCAGGACACATTCTATTTAGACTAATGCATTTTCACCCTGACAAACACCTACCCACAAAGAGGCCCTGGTATAAACATCCTTCCTTGCCTGGTGCTTCCCCCGGACTACACCCAGAAAAGGAACAATTCAGGGAAGAGGGTTGTGTCAATAAAGGTGAGCTAGATTTTGCTGCAGAGACAACCCCACACCTCAGAGGTTTAATAAACAGTGTATTTCTCACTCACCTGATAGGTCCCTCACAAGGGGGCTAGGGTCCATTTTCATACCCAGAAACTTAAGCTGATAAAGCTACATTTTAGCTTCTGCTTCCAGGACATCACAGCAGGGGGAAGGGATGTGGCAGATTATAAGCCCGCTCTTAAAGTGTTCACCTTTCCTCTTGGCTAAAAGTAGTGATGTGATCATATCTAGTTTCAAAGGGCAGAAAATTAGTGCAACCTTACCATCTGCCTGGAAGGAATTGGAAACATTCATGAAAAACATTCATGATTTATCTACTATTTAACTTTGATGAACAGCCTTCTCTGACCATCCTTGCTAAAATAGCAACCTCCCCCCCTGCCCACAGACACACACTATGGTCATTGGGTTTTGGTTTTCTTGGGAGGATTGGTAATAATATCCCCTTATCTTGTTTTATTGTCTTCCCAGCATTTATCATTAGCTCACATATTAGTTTTTAAATTCATTATCTGTCTCTCCCCTCAACACAAGGTCCATGGGAAAGGGACCTTGTTTATTTTGCTCATTTCCATATAGTATTTGCTATCTAGTAGGCACTTATTTAATATGTGTTGAATGGTTGAATATATATCACTTTATTCATGTAAGTGGGATAGTACTACACATATTATTCTGTAACTTTCTTTTACTTAACTGTCAGTTCATATGGATATAACCTCATTCCTTTTCACTCTACATGATATTCTGTAGTATGGACTATCACAATTTGCTCAGCCATTTCCTTTGTAGGAAACTGAGGATGCTTTCATATTTTCAATATTTTGAACAATACTGCAGCAAATATCCTTATATATGCCTCGGAGCATATGAGTTTATGTTTTCCTGGATAAATATCGACTAAAATTGCTACGGCCAAATCTACATGCATCTTTAATCTTGACAAATGCAGCAGGTTTAAAAGGTTGTGCTGCTTCATGGTTCTACCAACAGAGAAGGGAAGTATGGATTCTCCTATGGCACATCAGAGCTTTATAGAGCATCTGTTCGTGACTTTCCAATCCTATGGAAGATAAATGATTTCTTCTTGTCTGAATGTGCATATTCCTGATTTCTGTGAAACTGCTCATCTCTTCATGTGTTTATTGGCCATTTGGTATATTTTTCTGTGAATGGCTATTTTATCTGCTAGACTACTTCTCATTTTAAAAACATCATTTACTTATAATTGCATTTTACATATTCTGGATATTATTTCATTGACTTTTTAAAAAGTATTCTCTTAAATTCTGTTTTTTGTATTTTTACCATGGTTTAGGTGCTTTTGTCATACAATAGTTTTTAACTTTAATAGAGTTAAATACATCCTTTGCTTTCATTTTACATCTTAGATAGCTGTCCCTGAGTTCAGGATTATAAAAATATCCTTCAAGTGCCTTTATAATTTGATAGTCTATGATTTGCTCTCTAATCCATTTGAAACTTATTGTTACTTATTTGAAACATATATATATATATATATGTTTTATAGTCACTAAGCCATTTAACTCCGTTTATTGACTAGACCACCTTTCTCCATTTAGAACACTCCCTTTATCATAAACTCTATCACTATAAATACAAGGATCTGATTGTGTACTCTTGATTTCATTGTTTCCCAATATTCAGTCATTCAAATATCATCTTTAGCATTTCTGTTATAGTCATGTTCCATTCATTTACTTAATATTTTAGCATAATACATTTTTAAATGAAATACCTACTTGAGCCTTATCCTATGCACACAAAATCTTAGGCCTTAATTTTTTTATAGTAACATTAAAATAAATTCATGCATTTTGAAATGATGGCTGTTTACTTATGTACCATTTAAAGTCATCTTACAAACCACAAGTGGAATGCAGAGTTCTTTGGGGAAATACTGTTGTATTTATTCTGCCAATGGATTTGTCTGCTTCTGTGACAACACACCATTTTAGCTTCATGGCATTTTTTTGTTGTTGCTGTTGTTAATGCCTTATTTTGAAATAATTTTAGACTCAGAAGAAGTTGTAAAAGTAGTACAGAGAAGTTCCGACGGAGAAGGTCCATTTATCCGTCACCCAGCTTCTCCCAATAGTGACATCTTATATCTATATTACATTACCAAAATCAGGAAATTCACATTGACACAATAATCCACTAGACTATAGACCTTTCTCACACATTTTTACATACACTAGTATTTTTTTGTCTTTATATATAACTATGACATTTATCACATTTTTAGATTCATACAACTACCACCACCATCAAGATATAGACCTGTCCTATCATGATCTACCAGGAACTTTCTCCTGCTACCCCATTACAGCTACATCCTTCCTTGCCTAACCCATCAATCCTGGGTCCATTCTCCACATCTATAACTTTGTCATTTGATAGCATTATATAAATGGAATAATACAGCATGTATCCTTGGGGACTGACTTTGTTTTTATTCACTCAGTATAATTTCCTGGCGATTCATCCAAATTGCTGTGTCTATCAGCAGTCATTCCTTTTTACAGCTGAGTGCTGTCCCACTGTTTAGTGGGAGCACAGTTTGTTTAACCGGTCACCTACAGAAGAACGCCTAGATTGTTCCCCTTTGCGGGCTCATACAAATCAAGCTGCTATGAACATTCACATGCAGGTTTTGATGTGAACCTAAGATTTTGTGTCTCTAGGATAAGTGCCCAGGAGTGTGCTCACTGGGTTCTATGGTAAGTATATGTTTAACTCTTTAAGAAACTGTCAGACCCATTTACAAAGTGGCTGCCCTTTTACATTCCCACCAGCAGTATATGAGAGATCTAGTTTCTCCACATCCTCACCAGCCTTCTACACTCTCAGTATTTTTTATTTTAGCTATTCCAGTATGTGTTTCTTGTGTGGCAATTTGCGTTTCCCTAATGGCTAACAATGCTGAACACCTTTTCATGTGCTTGTTTGTATGGCATTTTTTGATAACCGGCAAGCAAGTCTGAGGTTGCCTTTCTTATGGAGTCCCTACCTCCCCAGTCCCTGCACTGACCTTGGCCGCTCCCTGAGGCAGGTGTGCCTCTCTTAGCTCTTCTAGGAAAAAGAAAAGGGGTGGGGACACCCATGGTTTGACTTGGTGGCTAGGAGCACAGGCTCAGAGCTTTAGGTGAGCTTCAGGAGGCTTCTTGGGGAGAGAATGTAAACCTGCCACCACCATGGATGACACCCTTCACCCTTTCTCCAGTCACTTTTTAAGTGACTTTTAAGACACTTTTAAGGAAATCAGCGCCTTTGGAGTTGGAGTCACTTGGGTGCCGTGAGGAAGTTCTGAGATTGGTCTCACAATTAGAAACAGTACGACCTGAGCAGAGGGGACCCAGTCACAATGGGGTCACAAACATTACTTACCCTTTTGGAATGTAGAAAGTACTGGAGTTGGGGAGAAGCCTGAGCTGTCCCAAAGGCCTGTGGCTTACACCAGCACTCTGAGAACAAAGCCCACGTCTATTCGATGTGCTCTGACAGTGCCCTGGCAAGACCTGCCTTGTGTGTGTGTGAGGGGGCACTTCTGAGCAGCGACTGCATCTCCCCACCCAAACTCACCTTCTCCAAGAAGGCTGACTGTGAGCAGGAAGGTGCGTGAGAACCTGTGAGGTCAGAGGCAGGACCTGCCAGCCAGGAGCCCCCCATGAGCCAAAGGGTGCCCTCAGAAGGGAGCATGAGCAGGAGCCAGAAGAACCAGTCTCAGTAATCATGAGGCCTCAGGTTTACCCTCTGTAGCAGGGATTCTAAAAGTAGGATCTGTAGTCCTGTGGCTCACAGGAAACCTCCTGACAGATAGCACATCCCAAAGGGAGTCCTTCCCAATGCCTTCCAGGGCAGTTTGAACCCATCCAGAAGATTTCATTTTTTACCCATGACCAAAGTTCTCTTCATTCTAACCTATCAGCTGAATCATTAGATTACTAAAACAGATATTCATAAAATAAAATGAGGCTGTCTTTAGCACTTATTGAACATTGTCAGTGTGACCTCAGATAAGTTATTTAGAATTTGTTCCTCCATTTCCCTGTCTGTAAAATGAGGATAATAAAAGTTCCAAATTCATTGAGACATTGGGAGACTTAAAGTGCTTAAAATAGTGCCCGGTTCAGAGCAAGCACTGCAGAGGAGTTGGCTATTACTATGACTAAAACATGAGCAGCTGGGGCCACTAACACTTGGGCCACATTGCAAACTCCAGCTGTGCATGCACCCTAGAGACTTGGAATTCCTGCACCTCTGGAGGGGGACATTCTTCCCTGCGCTGAGCCAGGGCTGCCTTCAATTGCTAAGGTTTCCACTGACACAAAGCTTCGTATGTAACCATAAATAACTTAGTTTAGCTTCATTATGATCAGCATCATGTGTTGGGCATGGTTTGGTAAGTCCTAGAGAAGACAGTGCTGTATATTTCCACACTCTAATTTTTGACATAAATTTTTCAAATAACTCAATTTCAAGTCATCAATGTGTGTAATTCAAACATGGATCATTTTCACCCCTATGATTAAAGCTGATGTATCCATATATATAAAATACCCCCTGCTTCCAAATTTTACTTTTGCTGAACGATTTGTTGCTTTTACTGAGTTCTTTAAGTGGTAATACCTGGTGAATGTAGCTGTAGGGTTTTCAACCTCTGTTAAGTAAGTTCTGAATATTGGAGACCCTGTGCATGAAGGGCTTTGTTCCAGGGCCCAGGAGGGTGGCCCTGCTGTTTAGGACTAGGTACATGGAAGGAGTGGCAGAAGTCCACTCTCTGGAAGGCACCCAGCAGCTTGCACCCCAGTAGCAATGGTCCTTGAGTTCCCCAGGCTCTCTTCTCCCCTACACCAACTAATCTCTTTATGGACCCCAGGAGGTTCTGTGGACAGAGTGCACAGCCATGCACACACACACACACACACACACACACACACACAGGGCTTAGGACCTGGCTCTGGACATCTCTAGTAAGCCTTACCTAAATGATCATACCCAGTTCTAACCTATCTTTTCCTCTGTACTTGGGACTGGTATATCTCTTTCCATTTGTTCTTTACTCTGTTGAGGGAACAGAGTCCTGACTGGGTCAGTTAGTGCTTCCTGCCCATCCTGTGATGCTAGACTTGATGTTCTGAGGCCATTCCCATACATACACCCTTTAGTTACAACACACTGCTTTGGTGATTGAGAAAGCTAGGCCCAGAGAGGGTAAGCAACTTGTCAGAAGTCACACTGCCAGGCCCAGGCCCAGGAGCTCCTTGTTAGATCACACTGCCTCTTACTGAGATGCTTGCCAGTGGCCTAATGTCTCAACTAGTGAACTAACCTACCTCCTTTCATGGCCCCTGCAGATGCCAAAGGGACCATCCGGGAAATTGTTCTGCCCAAGGGCCTGGACCTGGACCGGCCCAAGCGAACCCGCACGTCCTTCACGGCTGAGCAGCTGTACCGCCTGGAGATGGAGTTCCAGCGCTGCCAGTACGTGGTGGGCCGTGAGCGCACTGAGCTGGCCCGCCAGCTGAACCTCTCAGAGACCCAGGTAAAAGTGCAGGCCAGGCCACTCCACCCCTGCCCTGGCAGCCTGGGCACTCCTTAGGTGTGAGGCCTGTGGGCTGCTAGGGGAGAGCCAGCTTTGGAGGAGTTCAGATATACCTTAGGGAAGGACTTAAAGTTACAGGTAAACTAGAGCAAATAACAGTGCTGATAGGAGAGAATGGGTATATACCATCGGGGTTGGGGGATGCAGGAGCTTCCAGATGCATTAGGCATTTGGGTGGAATAAGGAAAAAGGCCAGAAAAGTCAGAGGGAGGGGCAGTCAAGATACAGGGAGTGACACAGAGGAGTGTCAGTGCCGAGGAATCCTGCAGGAAGGGGAGGGGGTGCCTCAGAAAAGCTTAGCATTTTAACAATACTATCCTTAACCTAAAGGAAAAACTTCTGCAAACTGAGCATCTACTCTGTGTGAATGGAAGCATTTTAAGCTGGTAATAGAGATGCATAGTGATAGTAATAATAGTAACTTAGTACTTACTGTGCCAAAGCACTGTTCTAAGTGCTTTGATTATGCCAGTTCACTGATCGCTGCCCACAGCCCTATGATGTAACAGCCAGTATCATCTCATTTTACAGCCGAGGTGAGGTGATGCCCCAGGTCACATGACTAATAAATTCTAGAGCTAGGATTTGGACAAGCAGCCTGGCATTCTTCCTGCAACCATCTTGGAGATTGTCAAAGAATGACTCTGACCCTTATTTAGCTACAACTCTAGCTTAATCTCACATATTATGAGGGAAATCAGTTAATAGATACATTGCAAAGCTTCCTGGGAAGGCAATGGAGACTGTGAGGCTTCTGTGCTGTCCACTGCTGTCCCCCTCTTGGCTCCCCACAGCAGTTAAGGCAGAAGTGGCTGCTGTTCCACAGGCACGGGTCATCTCCACCTGGACCCGTTTTCCTCCAGCTGCTGCTGCAGAGCTCCAAGCAACCCAGCAGATGGCCAGGGCAGCTGGGCCCTCTCTCCAGCTAAGGGCAGGGGTGGGGGGGGGCTGGAAAGCCAGGCTCTGCTCTGGAAGTCTAGGCATAGAATCACCCAGCAATACCTGCCCCTCCTCTTTGTCCTGACCACCCTCTGCCTTGCCTAGTTTGGCCCCCAGACTCTCACCTGAAACTTTTCTCTCCAAGGCATCTCGATGCCCAGGCCAGCAACCCCCATGTGGTCCTCATCCTTCCCCTCCCTGCCCCCACACTCTCTACATCTACCAGTCCTTGAAGGTCAAAGCTGAGCCATTCCTCTTCCAGGAAGCCTTCCCTAAGACTTCTTGACCTTGTTCCAGGAGACCTTTGCCGTGTGGCTTGATCAAGTGTGTGTGGCGTGGTGGGCTCCAGCCAGTGTGCACTTCCCTAGGACAAGAATGTGTCTGAAGGCCACATCTCCTTTTCAGGCCACCTGGGGGAGCCCAGCACACAGCTGGGCACAGAGCAAGCTCAGTGAGTCCTCAGTTTACTAATCGCTGCTCACTACCCTCCTTTCTTTCCCCAATCCTGGGGTTTTGCAGGTAGTGTGAAGTCTAACTGACATTTACCAAGAGTTTCCGACATACCAAGCTCTTTTCTAAATGCTTGGCATGTTCTGCGCCTTCAGTCCTCCCCACAGCCTTGCGGGACAGGAGTGATGCATTTCTTCTGACACCAAATTTGTGGCCCTTCCCAACACCAACGCAACCAATGAATGCTCCAATCCTCCAGCAACAACTGGACATCCAACCATTCAGTTCAATTCAGTGCAATTCTGATGCTAACTCCCTGGGTGAAGCACAGACCCTACAGGTTGGGGACTCAGTCCCTCATCAGATGCCAGCTGCAAATTGCAGGGACCACATGGCTTCTGACTGACAGACTCTAAATTTGGGGGTTCCTCACCCCCTCCTCAGGTTTGATAAATTTGCTAGAATGACTCACCGAACTCAAGAAATCAGTTTACTTACATTTACAGGTTTATTTTAAAGGATACACATCACGTAGCCAAATGAAAGACATGCATAGGGCAAGGTGGGGTGGGGTGTTCGAGGAGCTTCCATACCTTTAGGGTGCGCCACCCTCTCAGCACTTCATTGCGTTCATGGACACAGGACCTCTCTGAATCTCATTGTTCAAGAGTTTTTACAACCTAACCCCCAGCCCACCTCCTCTCTCTGGAGGTCAGGGGTGGGGCTAAAAGTTCAAATCTCTAATTGAATTGCTTGTCTGGTCTTTCTGGGACCAAAGCCCATCCTGAAACTATCTAAGGGCCCAGTCTGAGGCACCTAATTAGCATAAACTCAGAGCTCAAAAGGGGCTTGTTATGAGTAACAGAAGATACTCCAATCACTCAGGAAATTTCAAGGGTTTCAGGAATGCTGTGTCAATAACCAAGGACAAAGACTGCATATGTTTTTTGTTATACCAGAATAGTTCTGTATTATTTCTTCTTTAAAGAGGAAACAAGTGCAACAAAATTAAATAACACTCATAATTTAAAGCAGATACATTTATTAGCTCATCTAATCTTTACAAAAAGATGGCTTTATGGGTAGTATTATTCCCATTTCAGAAAACTCAGAAAGGTTAATTAACTTGCCCATGGTTATATAGCTAGAATTCTCAGTATATTAATAAATGTCTACTATGTACCAGGTTCTGTTCTAGGCACTGGGGATACAGCAGGGAACAAAACAGACCAGGCACCTGCCCTCGGGAGGCTTACCTTCTGCCTGGGAAAGACAAGCAGCATTTGAAAGCGGGAGGCGTGCTGTGAGGGAGGTAAAGCATGAAATGACAGGCAATAGGAGAGAAACTTTTATTGGGGTGGCCATGGAAAGCTTCTCGAAGAGGTGACACTGAGTTGAGGTGTGAGTAATAGGGAAGAGACAGCCAGATGAGAAGCCAGAAGAGAAGTTGAGATACAGGGTAACCATAAAGACCCGGGAATAGAAACTGGCATGGAATATTCTACATGTCAGAAGGCCAGTGTGTCTGAGTTGGAGGGTAACAGGGTAACGGGGTCAGTGGTGGGACAGATCATGAAGTGTTTAGAGGCCATAGTAGGATGTTAAAGGAAGACTGATGTGAAAGGACTGGCATTTTACAGAGGTCTCACCAGCTGCCAAAATGGAATATGGGCACAAGAGTTGGCCAGTTAGGGGCTAGTGACGTGGGGTCTTGAACAGAGTTGGCGGGTGGAAAGTAGAAGTGACCCAATCTGAGATATACTCAGATTGAGAGATAGAACCTGTTAGGACTTGCCCCTGTAGTACCTGCACAGGGCAAGGGAAAGAGAAGTGGTTCGGGCTTGAACTGGGTGGGCAGTGAGAATGGTCAGCGAGGCCGCTTAACAACTTGGGAAGGTTGGGGAAGAGCAGGATACAGGAGAGGAGTCTAGAGAATTGCTTTGCATCAGTTCAGTTTGCAATCCCAGCAGACATGTCAAGAAGGTATGTCAGACATTTCTTTGGGAGCTGGTTTCTCTCTGATTTATCTGGGGGTCTTGGTCAAGGTTCTTTTTGGGGAAAGGATACATGATTCTTTCAAGTGTGCTCAGATAATGGATGGACTCCTAAGAAATAAAAAGGCACAGTCTCCTGGAAATCCAAGGACAGGAACTATGGTGTAACGAGGCCTGGTGAAGACTGAAAACCAAAGGCCACTTTGGACCCAAGGGCTTCAGCGCCAGGACTCACAGATCTCCCCTCTGTCCTCCTCTGAGGATGCCACCCAGCTGCTCGCCGGTGTCTGCCTCTCTTCTCTTCCTACTGCCAGCCAGCATCTTTACTCTCTATCCTGCATGTCAGGAGGGCCCTAATTCAGGCAGAGAAGATGTGGGACTCTTCCTCAGGGCCCCTTCTCATTCCTAGTCTCTCCTTTAACCTCTAGGTGCTCAATTAAGTGTCTGCACATTTAAATGAGAATGGCACTTACAGGGCCCAGTGAGCAGAAGAGTGAGCCCTTGCTTCCCACCACCTCCAGAGTTCTGCAGGACGAAGGGTCCTTCGGATGAATGTAGGAACAGTGAACAAGACAGAGTACAGCTGACCTCTGGCCTTGGCTTGGCCAGACCCCACGACGGTGCATCGAAGGAAGTCCCCAGAGAACCCAGGCACCGGGCTGAGGACAAACTTCCAAGTCCCAGTGCAGACAGGCTCACACTTAGCTCAGATAAGAACAGCTCCAGCCCTTCAGCAGTTGTCCTCTGCCCATCACCTCGCCCAGATGGCTTCTTCCAGAACAGCGGACTAAGTGGCGCCTTCTGTGTCCAGGTTATACAACCAGGCCCATCCAGGTGCACAGGTACCATTCATCTTAGATGCAGTGTGTGCCCACTGTCACAGAAAGTAGTCTCTTAAAGATTAATGTCATTTCCAAATCAACAGTAAGGCTTGAAATTTAACAATGACCATGAGACCAGTAAAGGTCACTGGTGATCTCCCAGTCCTAGTAGCCAGCGGGAAACTATACCCCTGCCATGTGCATCCGGGACTCACTGTCTGGCCTCACAAGCCGCCGAGCATTACTGGGTTCCAGGGGAACCAGAAGAGGGAGAAGGGAGGCGGCGGCCCACAGGGAGGCCACAGCAGGGCACTAAGAGGACGAGGGGTGGGTGGTGCCCCAGGAAGTGCCCTTCAGGGTGGGACCTGGCCTATCCAGAGTGCAGCTGAATTGAGCCTTAAAGGATCAGTGACTTTGGATTTAACCCTGAGAGCATGAGTCCTGAGGTAGAACTGAGGCTTCCTGGAGGAAAGGAGGGGCTCGTTCAGAGGCACTAAGGCTGTCTCTCGGTTTGTCCCTCACTGGCTGAATCTCAGGGATCAATCCCTTAGGGGTCATGGGATCAGTGCTGGGAAGTAGACGGCCAGAGCATGTCACCACTGCCTCTGTGGTTCCAGCACCTACCTACCACCAGGGTTGGCAACATTAGTCACCCTCGGGGCTTTTCAACAAGCACCAGCGCCTAGTCCCCAAACCCTGGAGATTCTGCTTTAGTGGTTTGAGATGGCGCAAGAGCATCAGAATTTAGAACAGACTGACCCCAGGTAATTCCAAAGTGCAGGGAGGGTGAGAACCTCTGGCCAAGTCCGTAAGTGCCCCCAAAATGGGCATGTCAGACCCTAGCCCCTGCCCTAGTGGCCCTCTGCCTTCTCCTCTCCTCCTCTTCCAGGCCCCCTTCCCAGGAGACTCCCACATGCAGCTGCGGGCCCACGCCCACCTCTCCCTGCTACACCCAGAGCTGCAGGAGGACAGGACACCTTGTAAGAGTTTTGTCATTCCTTATCAGTCACAGCCCTGTTCTGCCACTCCCTTTGTCCCTAATTGCTCTCCTTTGTTGGCAGTGGGTTAGTGCTGCTCCCACAAGACCCCTCAGCTTCCTGAGGACAGAAATCATGACTTCTGGGCCTGTCCCCTCCCCCTAGTTCAGAGCTTGGAACAGAGAAGGAAGCAATAAGTAATAACTCACACTAGGTGTGCGCCAGGCACCAGGAAAGCCCTCTGCATGATTTCCTTATTTGATCCCTGCAATTGCTCAGGCATTTTTGTATCCATTTTAGAGATGAGAAACTGAGGCTCCGGGGCTCTTGAGGGTGTTGCCTAGGTCCTGGGAGTATAGGTGCTCGGCCAAGAGGCTTCTCAGCAGGGGAAGGTGTGCAGTGGCATGCAGAGCCACAGCCCCCAGGGATCCAGGGGATCGTTGTCTGGAGCAGTGGGGTTCCTGGAGTGACAAGCATAGAAGGATTCTTCTTTCCAGTCACTTCATTCAGCCAGACTTGGTAGTATCTCCCTTGGCCTTCTCTTCCTGATATCTCCTTCAAACGTCACCTCTTCAGAGAGGCTGTTTGCAACCGCATTAAGAAGACAGTCTCCTCCGTGCCTTATCCTGCCTCAGTTCCCTAAAGCAGTGCCTCCCCCAGTGTGTCCTTGGGCTGGCCCCCACAAGCTATTACCTGTCCATGACAAGTTAACTGCAGAAATGAAGAGTAATTATAATTCACTGTAATTGTATTTTACAAAACTATTGGACCGTGACAGATTGGAAGCTTTAAAAAGTGGTTCCTCACCACAAACAATTTGAGACACTGCTCAAAGCACTTACTGCCACATGGCCATTTCATGCCTGTTTGCTGGCATTTGTTATTCATTCTCTGTCTCCCCATCACTCTGTCCACTCCCGAGCCTAGAGTAATGCCTGGGGTATAGCGGGCACTCCACACATACCTGTTGAATGAATGAGTGAGTGGACGAATGAAGCAATCAGTCTCAAGTAGACCCCATAACTTTCTGGTTACTTGCCATCATTGAGTCCAGAACACCAAACTTGCATCTGTTTCCAATCTTTTATTCCTCCCTCCCCCACTCAGAACAGGCCTCACTCACTGTTCTGAGAGGAGGTGAGGCCTCTGCTGGTGGGATGGTTGCGCCTAGAAGGAGGTGTTGTGTAGCATCACCCCAGGCAGTCTTAGCTCTGGCCTCGTCCCCACTGGGCAGCCTCCCACTCCTGCCTCCTCCTCCTGACCCCTGGGCTCCATTGCCAGAGCCACAGGAGATGCTGGCCTCTCTTGTGTCCGCTGAAAGCTGTGGGGAACCAGCGAGGTCTCCCTGTCTTTCTCTTCCCGGGCCCTCCACCCCACCGTCCCTTCTTGTCTGACACCTCCCGACAGAAGCAGAGCCAGCCTCTTGGGGACCCAAGTCTGAGTGCTTCAGTGACGGCACCGGTGACATGGGCCTACAGATGCTCGACAAGTTTCCATCCAGGCAGTGAATGCCAGTCTCTCCTCCTCTCAGATGCTTCCTTCCTGTGTGTGATTCTTTCAGCGCCCCACTGTTTGCCTGCTGTGGGTGGTGGTGGGGTGACTCTTTCCTCCTTAGAGGGGAGGAAATGCCTGGTCAGAGGGCTGACCACTGAGCTTCCCTCCCAGCCTCTGGTTTCTTCTGTAGAAGAGGATGGGGGCTGGAGGACCAGGCCCTGGGGGCTGTAGAGGGCGAGGTCTGCCTCCTCTCATAACCTTGGAAAAGGACCCCTCTCTGTCCTTTTGTGGGCAGCTCCATTTAGGGTGCGGGGCACTTGGCACCTCTTTGTCCCCAGGTTTGAGTATGCGGCCCCTCAACGCCCTGACACATCCTGCCACACTTGGCATCTCACTGAGGAGCCCAGCCTGTGTAGGTGATGAGGTGGGAGGGGGCTGCTGACAGCTTCAAACGGCAGCAGCCAGGGCCACTTAGAAAGCTGACTTCAGAGGCCGTGTTGAGCTATGGGACAGTCGTCACCGGGCAGCAGCTCTGCTCTAGTCCCCACGCTCTAGAGGGCCCCACTTTGGCCCTTCTCTGGCCACATCCTTCTAGACCATAGCCCCTGTCATGATTTGGGGGCCAGATCCCTTATCAGTTCACTAAGAACAGGCTGGCTGTGGGAAGCCCTTAATGACAATCCCCAACCTTCTCTCCCTTCTACTCCACCCCTGCTCCCCCACTCCCCACCCCCTGCCCCCTTTTCTTCCTCCCACCTGCCCCCACTTTGCTTGGTCTGTCCCCTCTCTTTCCTGACACCCCTCCCCACCTCTGCCCCAAGGTGAAGGTCTGGTTCCAGAACCGCCGCACGAAGCAGAAGAAAGACCACAGCAGAGACCTGGAGAAGCGGGCGTCCTCCTCGGCCTCTGAGGCCTTTGCCACGTCCAGCATCCTGCGGCTGCTGGAGCAGGGCCGGCTGCTGCCTGTGCCCCGGGCCCCCAGCCTCCTGGCACTGACGCCCAACCCCGTGGGCCTGCCTGCTGGCCACAGGGGCACCTCCTTGGGTGACCCCCGGGACTCCTCCCCACGCCTCAACCCTCTGACCTCGGCTTCAGTGTCCCCCCCACTGCCGCCCCCTCTGTCAGTGCTCTGCTTTTCCACTGCGCCGCTCCGGGACCTGCCTGTGTGTTACGAGCTGGGCTCCTCGGCCTTCGAGCCCTACAGCCGGCTAGAATGGAACCCAGGCGGCCTGGGCAGCAGCAAGAAAACTAACGCTTAAGCCTCCACCCCCCCGTGTGGCACGGAGTTCCCAAACACAGCATCACCCCTGCCTCCTGAGCCCCAGTGGACTGTCCTGAGCAGGCCCCCAGGCGAGGGGGGCGGCCACGTGGTCCCACCCCGACCCCCAGCACAGAGACTCTTGACCAGATGGTCGCGGTCCTACAGCTTGTGTGTGTGAGTCAAGTGTGCGTGGGTGTGCCTTTCACTGAAATAAAAGGAAAACAATGACTAGAAGGGAAAGAGTCCCCACAGCACCACCACTGCCCCTCAATCCCCTCTGCCTCTCCGCACTGGGAAGGAAAATGGGCTGAGTCAAGGGGACCTTTAGTGGGGGTGGGAGGCAAACACTGGCGCCAAGTTCATGGCCATGGGAGATTGGGGTCCCCACACCTGTGGGTCGACAGGCCCCTGACCCCCACTCTCCGTTAGAGCTCCCACCCAGGCATTACCAAGCCCCTGGCTAAGCATTGCCCTTTGGCAAGCTCCCCTTTCAAACAGAAAAATACCTGAGAGGGGGAAACATTAAATCCTTTGAGAGGGTGGACAGTGAAAGACAAGACCGGGATCCAGACAGCCGGAGAGAGGGCATCAAAGGCAAACCTAGGCAAAACCCCACATCCTAGCGGGCCCACCCATTACAACCACCGCGACAGGAAGCACTTAAAAATAATTTTTTTTGTTCAAGTAAGACACGGTAATTAACTTTTTGTTTGCAGTAATCATAGACTTATAGCAAGTTGAAAAGACAGTCCAGAGAATTCCTTCACCCAATTTCCCCCAATGGCTGAGTAACTAAAGTGAAATATCAAGCCAGGAAACAGACCTTAGTACCACGCATGTGCAGTTCCGTGTTGTTTTATCACCTGTGTAAGATCCTCAGAACCACTGCTGCAAACAAGATGGAGACCTGCTGATTGACACAAGCATCTTCCTGTGCTACCCCTTGAGAGAGAGAGAGAGAGAGAGAGAGAGAGAGAGAGAGATCCGGTCTGTGCTGGGAAGCATGCCTCAGACTGGGTTTCCTCAAGCAACTGTGCTTCCTCCCTTCTCTCTGCTCAGAGGTGTAGTCTGGGGAGGGCCTTAGAGATGCCAAGAAACCCTGAGTCTGGAATGAGACATGGGGGTGACCCGAGCACATGGCTGGGCAGGGTCCCCTCCCCAGCCAGCATCCTCACTGCCTTGCCCAGCAGACCTGTGCTGTGCTCCGTGGGCCCAGGGGAGAGCACGGCTCTAGCTACCCAGTGCTACGAGGGCTTCTCCGTTTGTACTTGCTGCCCTGGGCTGAAAATGGCAGGGCAGACCTGCCACACGGGACCCTGCAGGGGACACACACGCAGGTAAGACAGGGCCCTATGATAGACGGAAAGAGCCCTGCCCTGCTTCCCAGGGAGCACTCAATCTTATGAGACAGGAAGGCTTGAGGAAACTGCAGTCTGTTGGAGGAGATACAAGCTCAGCTCTTGGGGGCTCATAGCCAACTGGTGGTGACAAGAGAGAACTCTCCAAAAGGGTATGACAAAGGAAAGGGACCAGATGTGTGGTGAATCCAGAGTGCTGGAGGATCCAGGGAAGGCTTCCTGTAGGAGGTGGCACGGAAGCTGGCAAGAATGAGCCTCTATAGATGTTCAAAAAAAGGTAATGAAATTGTGCAGGGGAAGAAGTCCCCAGGTATGGTCGGGGCAAGGGGGCAACATGAAGGCAGGCTGAGAGAGTGAGGAGACCAAGGAGGGGGCAGCCTGCCAGAAAAGGGGTGTAGTGGGGAGACCAGGAAGTGATATAGTGAGGGGCTTGGCACTGTGAGAGCACCTCAAGTTCTGTAGGGGGAACTGAGTTCACACTGGCTGCAGGCTGGGGTGGAGGAAGAGCTAAGGACAGAGGTTAGAGAGCCAGCCTTCCCCTCCCCCAGCCTCCTCCTCCAGGTGGCCCAGGGCACCTCTCAGATGGGGAAGGGCTCCAGAGCCAGAGCCCCAGGTTTCTCTGTTGACAGTCAACACTGTTCACAGTCAGCCAGGGGAGGGTGAGGGGAGGGGTGGCCACAGGCGCAGTCTGGTCAGCTCTCTCCAGCTCTGGCTGGGTCCCGAGTGTCGGCTTGCCACCAGCAGTCTCAGCTACTCAGCTCCCAGCCTGCCGCCTCACCATGGCCACGGAGGTAGACAGTAGGCCCGGGGGGCTCCCCGGCAGCGGCTGCAACCTGGGCACAGCCAGAGAACACATGCAAGCAGTCACCCGAAACTACATCACCCACCCCAGAGTCAGTGAGTATGACCCCGCTGTAGATGAGGTTGGGGTGGCTGCAGGGTCCCTCTGCCCTGCTTCTCAGCCTCGGAGAAAGAGGAAGATCCGAGGCCCAGGAAGACCTAGGGAGTTCAGGGTCCAGTGGAGTAACGCAGGCGGCTGCTTGGACAAGGGCCACCTCTGCAGGTGGAGGGATGGAGATCCCCAATCCAGGCTGCCCCAGGGGAGAGGGCAGAGGAGTCCCTGCAAGCACCTTCTGGTCATCACCCTGATCCTGCCCTGATACCTCAAGTCCAGAGAGAGCTCCCCCCTCCCCCTGAGTGTGCGCCGTTTGTGTGTACATGCTCCTGTGTGAATGTGTGTGTGTTTGGGGTATGTGCATGTGTGCGCCAGAACACTCAGCGCAAGGAAATGTATGATTCAGCGTCTCGGGGGCTGTGTGCGGCACTGCAGAGTAGGTGTGCACTCTCAGAGTGGGGACATGACGTGTCACAGTGTGTGTCGTGTCAATGGGTGTATGTCGTGTGTGCATTCTAGGAGAGGCTGTCTGTGTGTGTAACCTGGGGGATGGCATGGGCCTGGGTGTGTGTGTGCTCCTACCTTCATTTGGGTGAGGATGTGTGCACATGTGTGTGTGACAGCTTGAGGGTGTGTGCAATCAGGAAGAGGAAACACGTGGCTGTATATGCATCCTGGTATACTCAGGGCGAGGGTGAGTGTGCGTGTGTACATGTGCACAGCATGTATGCTCATGGGAAGAACACAGCAAGTGCATGGTCAGGTGATGTCACATGTCTGCCAGTGTAGGGTTGGTGGAGGGGGAGTGCCTGGCATCCGGGTGTAGGGGTGTGTGTGGTCACAAATGCTGGAGTACACCTTGTAAGGTTCCAGAGGGGGAATCCCTGGGTGTGGCTTGATTGCCTGTCCTGCCAGGGGGCGCCAAGTCCAGGTGTCTGGGGCAGAGGGCCCAGAAGGCACCCAGGACCAAAGGGAACCCCCCCTCTCCAATCTCTCCCTGTCCAAGGTCATTCGCCCTAGCCTGGCAAATTCTTGAATTCTCAGACAGCCTAGCTCACTGGAGTAAACTGGCCTGGCCGGCAGCAGCCAAGCAGAGCCAGAGGCTTCTAACAGGGTGTGTAGGGAAAGAGGCTGGCCCAGTACAGCCTCTCTCCCCTACAGTTACCCGGTGCAGTAGGAGCAGGGGTGACCTGAGAGGGCTGCTGAGAGCTAGGGCAGTGGGGCCAACACCCACAGAGACCAGAGCTAGTGCAGAGTGGGCAGGCCCAGGGGCACAGGTGGACAGAGCAGGGTGCGTGGTGCCTCCTGAGGCCTGAGGCAGGCACTGAGGGGGGGAGTACATTCCAGCTGGGAGAAACTGAATTCAGGAGGCTCTGCAGGCCCTGCCTTGTGAAAGTACTGGAGGGGTGGAGGTCCAGATTCACCCCTAGGGCAAAGCTGGGGGCACCAAGGGCAGTAACTGGCACCCCCCTTGGGTCCAGAGCCCAGGCCTGGAGACCTGAGCTAAGTCACGTGTGATGGCTTGCCCCTGCAGGCTCCTTCCCCATCACCCCTCTTCTCTGGGGGAACAGGAGGGCTCTCTGGGGGCTGGGTGGGGTCTGAGGGCTGGACCTACGAGCTCAGCTTCCCTTCTCCCCCCAATGTGCTCTCCTAGGGACCCTGCAAGGCCTTTTCCAGACACTCCCCTCCCTGCCAGCCCTTACTTATAGTCAAGAAGCCCTGGCACAAGGGAAACCCCCAGGAGGTTTGGTCCAGGCTGGAACCCAGGGGTGGCAGCACTCTGTGCCTCCATGGGCGTCACTGTGTGTGGCCCTCACCTCAGCAGAAGTATTCAAACTCAAAGCCTGGCTCAGACACAAGGGTCAGTGCAGGGGAAGCCCCTGCAGCTGTGCTCACCGCCTGGCTGAAGCTGTCACTGCAATGACCAGGGCTGTGGCTGCATACCAGTATCCCTAGGGGTACATCCAGGGCCAGCCCCGCCCATCCCAGACACCCCCCCAACCCCCAGGGGCAGGCTGGAGGCCTTCCCTCTCCCACACAGAGGGCTTTCTCCAGGTGCCTGAGGGCCTTTCTCCCTGAGGGGCCCCTGCAGGCCCAGAACCCAGAGCTGCAGCGGGGGACTCTGCGGCCCTCTCCACCCCCCACCGCGCTACCCTGCTCCAGCCTGGCTCTCACCCCGGAACTCTACCCATTCCTGGGCAGGGCACCTTTGTGTAAGAGACAGAAAGAACCTAGCAAGAGATTTGGTGGTCCAGAGGGATGGGGCAGCTGGCCCCAGCCCCAGGGCTCCCTCAGCCATGGGTGGGGTGAGTCCAGGACAAGGCTTCCTGGAGGAGGAGGTGGGCTAACCAGGCCTGAGGGTGATTTCACTGCAGAAGCTGAGGAGGAAATGGGCCTGAGAGGAGAGTGCAGGTAGAACCAGATGGGGAGTGAACCCCAGCAGTAGCCACCCTGGGAAAGGAAGGCCCGTTTGCTCAGAGCTGGAGTTGCTCTGCAAGGGGAGGAGGTGGTATAGAGTTTTATCTTATCTCTTCAGAAGATGCTAGGCTGGGGGTGGGATGTAGGTGGGGTCAGGAAAGACAGACTGACAGCCTGGTGGGAAGGATGGAGCCAGGTTGGATCAACCAAGGGCTTGAGCTGCAAACTGCGCATTTTGATGCCTGCCTGTTTCCTCAAGAGAAAAGCCAGGGAGGTTATACTGACAGACTTCCTGGGGGTCTGGGGCTGATTCTAAAGGACCCTGCCTTCCAGCCCCTGTCGGCCCTCCCCTAATCACTCCAGCGGGGCCCAGGGAGGAGGTGCGGACCTGCTGCCCCGGGCTTGCCCCCACCCTGGCCTCTCGCTTGGGCGCCGGCCTCAGCCTCTCCCAAGCCGCAGGTGTGGCTGCACCGCTTGCCTAATTAGTGGGCTGCGGGGAGCCCCGCTGAGCCATTGACAGAGAAGGCGAACGGAGATGGGGGCAGGAGGGGCTCCACAGCCCCAAAGCGCAAAGTGCAGCCCAAAGTGTCAGCAGGGACAATGGAGGGGGGTGGGCAGAGCGGCCGGAGGGAGTGTCTGCAAAGTCTCAGGAAGGCCCACTGAAGGAGTGCCCCTAGAGGTCTGCTGGTCCAGGCCCCTGTCTCCAGCACGACCTGCCCTCCCCCACCCTGCCCCAACTTTCACCTCTCCGAAGGCTGGGTTGTGGCCATATTCCTTGAGTGCCCCCGATACTCTCCTGATCTGTGCTGTACCACAGGAGAGAGCAGCTGACTTTCTGGGCCTCCGTTTGCCTTTCATGCAATCAGCACAATCAGAGACGGGGCTAGTTACAAACAAAAGGCCTGGCTGCCAGCCAAGGACACCTTTGTTGGTCAGCCACCACCTTGGTTAGGTCCAAATCAGACAGCCTCTAAGAAAAGATATGGTGTAGTATGACAGGGGAGACGCAGAGCCCCAGGCTGAGGGGAGAGACTCAGTGTGTCTCAGTAAGGAGAGCAGGACACCCGGTCCTGGCAGCCGGCAGTGCTCCAGAGAGGAGCGGACCCAGTGGGCTGCTGGGGTCCAAAGGCAGGGCTTGAAGGATGCGAATAGCCCAGTGCTGAACCGAAATGACCACTAAGTGGATTATCTACAGTGAAAGGTCTTGGCTATGGAGCAATGTATTCATCCAGTAACCATTTATGAAGCCCACCTAGAGCCAGGCGCCCTGCCTGCTGGGAGCTTGGGAAGGTGGCTTACAGAGGAAGCTGGTGCACTGATGAGGGACTTAGGCCTCATTAGTCACCCATGTGGCCTGGGCTCGGGAGCCTGGACTTGCGGAAGCGTCTCTGCCTCAGGCAAGCCCTTTACCCTGACCTCTAGGCTCCTCTAGACCACAGCCACTCCTGTATTCCTCTAAGGTAAATTTATGGGATTTCTCTGGACAGAAACTGGCAGATGAGGGGGGGCAGCTATGAAGGAAGAGAGGAAGTTGAAAGATGTTTCCCACTAGAGTTGGAAATGATTCCCTGGGGCCTTCTGAACCTCGCACACTCCCACCTTCCTGCCCAGCCCTGCCTTTCTCTACCATCTCAGCCCTTTTGAGTAGTCTGGTGTTTTCTCTCATGGCTAGTAAGATGCCAGCTCTTCTGGGGGCTTATTAACATGAGGCACTCTGCCCCCCTACCCTTCATTCCTTGTTCTCACAATCCTTTTCTCCTGTTCTCCACCCTCCCTCTGCGGGGCTCACCTGCTCTGCACAGTTCTAGCAATCTAGAGAATTTGGTCAGCAGGCCCTGTGGGTGGGAGGGGAGTGTGTGGCCGCTTGGCTCTTGTTCTCCTTGGTGTGGAGGGCGATGCTCCAGCCTCTGCCTGACCCTTCCGCACAGGGGTCCTCCTATGCCCGCCACCCCGCTTAGCCCTCTGCCTCCTCTTTCTCAGCCCTCCACCCTCTTTCTTCACAGGATGGCAAGGGCCAGAGAGCAAGCCCTCGGGCTGGTGACAGGGCTCTCATCTGATTTAAGGCTGGGAAAGTGGAGCCAGGTAATGCCTTCCATAATTCACCCAGCAAATATTTGCTGAGTGTCTACTGTATGGCCGGCACTCTTCCGAGAGGTGGGGACTCAGCAGTGAGCACTCCGAACACCCCCGCTCTCATGTCTCATGGAAGTGGTGACTTCTGGCACCGCAGAAGCCAGCCTGTGCGCACCAGCCACGCTGCCCTTCTTCGTCCCCCAAAGACACTGAGTTCCTTCTCTCCTCTGCACTGCCTCACCTCTGCCAGTTGTGCCCTTTGCTCAGCCCCCTGGTAGCTGGCTGGATGACTCCACTTGACGCTGAAGCCTCAGCTCAATTGGCCCTAATCCTTGCAACGTGTTTCCTCTGAGAGCGAGCAGTTTCTCTTCTTGTCTTCCTGCAGTGCCTAAACGCAGGAGAGCCTTGAAAATGTCCACGCAGGATCACCTTCCCAGGTGGTCTTCCAGGCCCAAGTGCTGGTGAAAGGAACTTAGATCAGACAAATACAGGGGTTGACCACTGAGCCCTAGTCCAGGGAGGGCATGAGCTAGAGCATTTACTTTCCCTTGGTCTGGGTGACTATGTGCCAGGTACCTGGTAGCATGAGGGCAAGTGGCTGGGAGCCAGTGTGGTCTGATGAACAGACAAGGTGGGGTCCAGCCCCAGCTCTGCCACAAGCATGCAGGGTGACTTTGGGCCAGGCATTTGACCCTTCTGAGCCCCTTTCTCCTAGCCTGTTGAAAGGGGAGTTGGACAACTCTCCCTCTGAGGTCCTCCCAGCAACCTCAGACACCCCTGGCCATCCCGCCATGACAAGGCCCTTCACCTCAGCTGTCTTATTGGACCCGGGGAAGAGCTACAGTATCCCAGGGTTATGGGCGAGGCAGGGTCCCTCAGCTAGCCCCGAGCAGAACCAAAATAGCTCCCTGTCTGCCAGCCCATGGCTTCTCCTTTTGGGGTCCCCAACACTACAGTTAGGAAGTATTTCCTGATGTCTAACCAAATCCCTCCCTGTAAGCTGAGTTCATTTCCGCATTTGTGAGTCTCTCCTGCCACTAGGACTGGGACATTCGGCTTTTCCCTCCTTCCTTGTTGATCTCCCCCCACCCCCTTCCAGCTCCAGGGAGTCTGGGAGCCTCCCTGGGGGGGCTTGTGGCAGAGCAGGGGCCCTGGCTGGTTTTTCTCACTGATGTCTGCACTTCTCCCTGCCCCATGCTCAGTCGGTGTGGGTGACAGAGAAATGTAGTCCTGGTGAGAGGCAGGAGAGGGCAGTTCTCATCTCATCTCTAGCTGGGGCCCAGGAGCTTCTGGAAAATGTTGTGGGTGAAAGAGGAGGGAGTGGGAAAGAGGCTGGAGGGGAAGCAGCTTCAAGGATGAGAATGGCCTCTGCATGGCTGGGGAGGGGAGGGCAGGACTCCAAGGGGCCTCTGCCCTTGCCCTGGCCCTCCCCCAGCCTCTTGCAGGTGTCCGAGGCTGCAGGGGCCCTGCAGGCAGGGGCATGACCCTTACAGCAATGGTGGCTGGCCCTGTCACAGCTAATGACCCTGATGGCCCAGGCTGGGGAGGGGCTGGGGTGGTGCAGAGAGGGAGGGAAGACAGGGGATGCTTGTGTTTGTGTGTGAGTGTGTGTGTGTGTGTGTGTGTGTGTGTGTGTGTCTGGGTATGAGACCCTCACCTACCTCCACTCCTCCTCCAGCCTACAGGACTGTGTGCAGCGTCAATGGGCCCCTGGTGGTGCTGGACGAGGTCAAGGTAAGACTATTCTGCCTGTCCTCCATTCTGTGCACTGTCTTGCTGGCAGCATCCACTAAGGCATGTGGTTGTCACATAGTCACATGTCATCTCCCTGCCCCCTTCACCCCACACACTGTGCCTTCCAATTGGCCATGGATGGCGTTTTATTACCCCAGAGCCCCACACTGCCCTGTTACTGAACACCCAGCCCATGGCAGATGCTCAGTTTGTTCAAAGGAATGGTGGTAAGTAAATGAATGAGAGGAATGAGTGAGTGTTGGCATGACTAAATATGGACCTGTCAAAACCTGAGCCAATAATATTAAATAAATCATACCCACTCATTTCTGGAAACCAGATTCCAAGATCATATGGACATTATTGTTTGACCCACTAGTGCTGGGGACACCCTGGGAGGAGGTGTGGAAAGCTGGGGTCAGGCAGTCTGACTCAGACTTGAGTGTCAATCCCACCTCCATCCCACCCCTTCTACCAGCTACCTGTCAATCCTAAATCAGCAGCACCAGCCCCACCTGGGAACTTGTTAGAAAGACAGATTCTGGAACTCCACCCCAGACTGCCCGACAGGATAAGAAACCCTGGGGGTGGGGCCCAGAAGTCTCTTTTTAAAAGCCCTTCAGGTGACAGATGCTCCCTGAAGTTTGGCATGCATTTATCTAGGGCCCTAGTTGCCAGTTTCCTCATCTATAAAATGATAATAGGGTTGTTGTGAAGCTAGTCAGATGAATGTATTGTTATTACTCCTTCTCGAGAACAGCTAGTAAGGCAGAAATGCTAGCTGATTAAACAGCTGGTGCCACCTCCTGCCCCCTTGTCCCCCTCAACCACACTCACTCCCATCCCTATCAGTCTGTATAGAGCCCAGTGTAGTATGGGGAGTCAGAGCCTATACAGACATCCATTTTCTCAACTATAAAATGGGGCTGGATGAGGAAACTAGAGATAGATCTCCAGACCTATGGTTCTGTGATTGTTGGATGCATCTGTAACTCCTTGCAGAAGGGAATAACTGGGTAGGAGAAACACCCAGAGAACCCTGGGCCTGCAGAGGGAAGGAAAGGGATCAGCAGTTTATAGTCTCATAAGTTCAGGAGATGGAGAAGGCACCTTTATGCACCCGGCTCCATGGTCCCACACCGTCTTCCCTATTCCAGCGTTGCTTGGACGAACACCTCAATTCCTTCTCTACAGCGCCACCTTCTGCCCACATTGAGTCACACAGGCAATTAATCTTCCCGCTTCCATCCTCAAATGGGAAAATAATTTGGGGGAATATTTTGTGTAGATCAGAGGTTCTTAGCCCAGGGAATACGGACCTTGAAATTGTATGCAAAACTTCGAAGATGTTCATTCATGTGCCTGTGCATTTTTCTGAGGGTAGTTTCCACTGTTTCATCTGATTAAATGAGGTCTGTGACCCAGAAGAGATTAAACCACTAAGTGTAGAATGTAAAAATGACCCTCCTACATCTGTAAACAGTCACTCCCCCAGCCCCGGTGTCACAGAAGCACACACACACTCACAATCATACTCTCACACACAGGTTGTACAAACATTAAAGAGGAGTCCGGATATCTGACATCCCCTCTGCCTGGGATGTTCTAGAGAGATTTCACTACAGCAGTGGTTTTAAAACTTAAATATATATCAGAATCCCCTGGAGGGTTTCTTGGGCCCCAACCCAAAGTTCTGATTCGGCAGTCTGAGTCTTGTATTTCTGATAGGTTCCCAGGAGCTGCTCCTGCTGGGAAGGGGACCACACTTGGAGAACCACTATCTGGAGGGTCTTCCAACTCCTCTTGAATGCTCTGACTTACACGAACCCTTATTTGAGGCTTGGAGTAAGCACTCACCTTATCCACCAGACTTAGTTCCAGGTGCCTGTGGCTGCCCCCAAATTCAAAGGAAAAAGCTTTCAAAATTGTATGTATGAGCTCTGAAGACAGTTTCCAAAGAGCAGTTTCCAAACTGCCTTGGACATTGTCAGGAAAGGCCTTGGAGACCAGCACCTCCTTGTACAAGTCCTCCCGGGCTTGCTGAGAACTTCCCATTCTGTGCGTGTATACACAGCTCCCCTCTGCCTCACCCCTTGCTGGTTGAGAATTCGGTTGAATCTCAAGCAGAGGAGATGGATTACGCTGAACCATCCCTATACCCTGCAGTCTTCTTAGTAGCGAATAGTGGGAGTTGAGGGAATCAGTCTTCCTAGTTGTGTCTGGGAAATGGGGTGCCTCTGAGTATAAGCTCATTACTGTGTGCTGGAAATCTGCCCCTGCACTTGCTGCTCTAACTGACTATGACCACCTCTCCCCCCAAATAAATAACCAATGCAAGCACACACAGAGCTTGTTATTCTCTCTCTAAACGATTCCAGACTACACCTTCCATGCCAGGGTTTGATGACAGTTCTTCCTGTGTCTGACTGTGATCTCTCTGCTATTTAAAGTTCACTTTCTCTGATTCCATCTTTAGGGGACACAGTGCGCCACCTTCTCTCCACTCTCCTTTCCTCCCATCCTCCCTCACCCACATAAACCCACATTAAAATGATCACCTTTTATCACCCTACTGCCTGGTTTTTATTAGGCTCATTGCCTGATTTCTTTGGGGTCCACTGTGGCCTGTGCACTTTCCAGAAATTTTCCTCCTGAGGTTGGCAGGCCACCATCAGCTGCGCAGACGAACAATGGAGCTAGTGGCTGTTTTGGGTGGAGAGACACAGGCGCACACAGAGTGACGGAGAAATCCCAGCGAGGACTTTAGCTTGTTTTCCAAGGCCTCGCAGTCCTTGCTCTTGGGCTCCCTCTTGTGGTGGAAGCCAGAGGCGGCTGGGCATTAGCTGCTTGCCGACCTGAGGGCCTGCCTCTTGGGGAAGAGCCCCACTCTTCCCCACCCTCGGGGGGCATCGAGTATCTTTTTATCAGTTTAGATTTCACTTTCTCCTCTGTGAAATCTTCCTGTTGCACGTTTTGAGTTGTGGGAGTTCTTTGTTTAGTGTTCACTTTTGTGTATGGTATCTGCTATACAGAAATTTCAAATGTTTACGTAATTAAATACTTCAATTATTTCATTTATGGCTCCCAGATTCCTTACTTTGCTTAAAGACATCTCTTATCCAGTTTTTAAATGGATTTTTCCATAAAAGGAAAGAATAACTTTTCTAGTATTTTGTTTGTTTTAGCTTTACATTTAATAACCCAGATTTACTGGCTAATAGTTTATTTCTAATTGCTGCATCTATATTTATGAGAAAAATCGATCTGTAGTTGTTGTTTTTTTCTGGTGGGGGTTACTATCATTATTGGATTGGAGTTTGGGAAGTTTTCCATTTCGCAGTTTTGTTCCCAGTCTTTCCTTTCTGTTCCTTTTATGACTTTGGCTGGTTCCTCCAGTGCAATGCTGAGGAGAACAATGCTAGCAGGCACTGATGTTCTGGTCCTAATTTTAAAGAGAATTTTTTTTATACCTTATACCATTCATTGAATATGATATTTTCTGTAGGTTTTTTTTGGATACTTTTTGGGGTTAAGGAATTTCCCTTCTATTCTGTATTTTCAAAGAGTAGTTTTGTTCGTTTTTGTGTTTTTAATCATGGATAGTTTTTTTAGCTTTTTCGAAAAATTCTTGAGACAATCACATGATCACTTCTTCCTTTTATCTTGAATCCATTAATAAGATACATTACACTAATAGGTTTTCTACTATTAGACTAGCATTGAATTCCCAGAATAATCCCAGCTTGATCTTCTTTATTTTTATTTGTATGTGTTTTCATCATTTTTGTTTTCCAATTTTTTCTTTTATTAATTGGTTTGTATGTAGCTTGATCTTTTTCATATCTTACTGGATTAGGTTTGCTAATATTTGTTTAGGATTTTTGCATTTATGTTTATAAATTAGATTGCTTGTAATTTTCCCATGATTATCTGATTTTGTATCAAGGTTTTCCTTGTTTCATAAGAAGAATTAAAGACCATCCCTTTTATTCCAGTCTTTCAAAAAGCTTAAGTAATTTTCAAATTATTTGTTCCTTGACTGTTAGAACTCACTGGTAAAACTATCTGGTGTTTTTCTCATAGAAAGATTTGAAACTATCCAATATCTGTCTTAAACGTTATTAGGATTAATTAGTCTGGCTTTCTATTTCATTTCCTTATCTTAAGGGGGTACGTTCTAAAACCCCCACTGGATGCCTGACACCATGGATAGTATCAAACTGTATATATACATATGTGTTTCTGACACATACATACCTATGAAAAAGTTTAATTTATAAATTAGGCACAGTAACTGATTGACAACATAGTAATAAAATAGAATAACTATAATAATATATTGTTCTGCAAATGTGGTCTATCTAAAAATATCTTATTGTACTGTACCCACCCTTCTTGGGATGATGTGAGGTGATAAATTCCTATGAGATGAGATGAGATTAATGATGTAGGCAATAGTCTACATTGACCTTCCTATTATAGTTCAGGAGGATCATCCGCCTCTGCACTGTGGTTGCCCACAGGTAACTGAAACCACAGAAAGTGAAGCTGCAGAAAAAGGGGAAGGATGCAATTGGTTGTGGTTTGAGTCGTGTGCTGCTGTACTTCATTCATTTCATCTGCGCTCTGAAATATATTGCAGTTATACTTGTCCATAATTCCTTTTATTATGTTTTTAATATTATTAGCATAGCTGGTTTTGACTTTTTTTCCCCCAACAATTATTTCTTCATGCCTTTTTTCTTAATCAGTGTTGTCAGAGATTTGTCTGCTTTATTAGGCTTTTCAAAGAACCATTTTGGCTTTCGGGATCTTCTCTATTACATAGTTGTGTTCTGTTTTAATGATTTCTGCCCTTTTATAATTCCTTCTACTTTATCTGGAGTTTTAATGCTGTTCTTTTCTCTAACTTCCATTTTGCATACTTTTAAACTTCCTCTTTTTTAATATAAGCATTTAAGGCTTTAAATGCATCATATGTATGTTGATACAGTTTTTCATTATTGCTTAGTATTTTCTAATCTGATGGTAAATTCTATACTTAGAGTGTTTTTATATTTCCAAATACACGAAGTTTTTCTCCCTATCTTTTTGTTATTGGTTTCTAACTTCCTTTGATTATGGTCATAAAACATGCTACAGCTGGGTGTGTTCTGTAGGTCATGGCAGGAAGTGGTACCCCTTTCATTCTTTTCTATTTTGCCTGTTATTTCAGCTTCGATTTCCTCTAGTGTCCAAGGAGTGACTTAGAGGAGTACTTTAATTTCCCTGAATATTAGGAACATTGGAGAGAAAGCTGTTGTCTCTTTTTACATTTATTTTTATTGGATTATGATTATTACTGATGTAAATCAACCACCTGGGAAGCAAGGTGAGGAAGCCTGGGGGATGCTATGCATTGTCTCTAGTACCTCTGCTGGGAAGAAGGTGCAGGTACATGATGTAGCTCTCTTGGTACTGGCGAAAAATGAGGATAAGTGCCAGTGGGAGGCTCAGTTCTCCCAGCCCAGCTTCTCTGGCCCAGCACATAGCCTCCTCTAGATGTGGGTAAAGACCGGGAATCTGGTTCCTGGAGCACAGACACCTACTTTGGGGATTCTGTTGGGGCAGATTTCCACCTGTCCCCCTGCTGCCTGTGGTCCTGGAGGGATAGCTTAATTGTTTTTTTAAATTGAGTTATAATTCACATGCCATAAATTTCACTCTTTTTAAGTGTGCAATTCAGTGGTTCCTAGTATATACACAGACTTGTGTTGTGCAACCATCACGACTATTTGATTCCAGAACATTTTCAACAACTCAGAAAGAAACCCTGTGCCTGTTAGTTGTCACTTTCAATCTTTCCTCCCTCCACCTCCCAGCAGCCACTAGTCTTTCTGTCTTTATGAATTTGACTATTCTGGACATTTCTTATCAATGAAATCACATAATATGTGACTGGTTGTGTCTGGCTTTTTAAACTTAGTATATGTCTTCAAGGTTCATCCATATTGTACTGTGTATCAGAACTTCATTCTTCTTTAAGGCTGAATAATATTCCTTTGCATATGTACACTACCTTTTATTTATATTTTCATCAGTTTGTGGATATTTGGGTTGTTCCCACTTTCTGGCTATTATGAATAATGCTGCTATGAACGTTCATATACAAGTTTTTAGGGGGACGTATGTTTTCTTTTCTTTTGGATGTATACCTGGCAGTGGAATTGCTGGGTCATATGGTAACTCGATGTTGAACCTTTTGAGGAACTGCCAGACTGTCTTCTGAAATGGTGTACATTTTACATTCCTGCCAACAGTGACTGAAATTTTGTCTGGCTTCAAAAAATGAGGGCTCCAATTTGTCTACACTTTCAAAAACACTTGTTATTATCTGTCTATTGATTATGGCCATATTAGGGAGTGTGAATGGTATCTCATTGTGGTTTGGATTTGCATTTCTTTAATGACTAATTGTGTTGACCATCTTATGTGCTTATGGGCCATTTCTATGTCTTTTTTAAAGAAATGTCTGTTTAGGTCCTTTGCCCATTTTTAAAATTGGGTTATTTGTCTTCTTACTGTTGAGTTATAAGAGTTCTTTATATATTCCAGATACTAGCCTCATTCTTTTTAAACTGATAAGAATAGGTACTACACTCTGAGTAAAAAAAAAGTGATTGCCTGATTCAATTATTTTTATTCCTGAAGACTGTGAGGACCACATGTGAATTAATCCCAACCCTGTGGCTAGCAAAAGACTACCACTGGTACAAGGGGACATCTGGGAGCCAAGGAGAGCTCTTTGCCACTGTGCTCACTGTTAATTCACAGAGGTAGAAACAACTGTGCCATCCAGGAAACTTAATCACCCGTAACAGCTACTCTATTTCACTGAACTGTCACAAGGTCCCAGGTACCAGCCAATGACTTTACGAGTGTCGTTTTCTCCTAACAGCAGCACTGTGAAGTAGGTATTACTATTCCCATTTTAAAGAGGAGCAGAGTAAGGCTCAGAGATGTTAAGTAACTTCAATTCTAACCCTGGTCTTCCAGCAATAAAGTTGGCACTCCCACGAATCCAGGTATACTGCCTCCCAAACAATTCAAGCTTCCCATGTACTGACCCCTCAAGCTCATTTCCAAGAGTGTCTGGGCCCAAGAAGGGAGAAAGAAGCTTGGGACTGGTCCAGGAAGGATGGGAGGAGACGGGGGCTTCGCCCCTGGTCTCACTGTCGCTCTGGACTGCTCTCCTCCTGCCAGTTCGCCCAGTACGCGGAGATCGTTAACTTCACCCTCCCCGACGGGACTCAGAGGAGTGGCCAGGTGCTCGAGGTGGCTGGGACCAAGGCAGTTGTCCAGGTAAGTGGACAGTTGGCTAGTTGAATAACTGAATGGACCCACAAAGTTTCCACATTAAAAGTTCTGAAGGCAGCCACGTCCACTTTTCCCCAGAGCACGTTGCCCAGAGCTGGGCATGAAAGGAACCCAGAATGGGAGGCCCCATTCTCCCCAGCAAGCCCCTTACTAGAGTAACTAACCTCTTGTCCCACAGGTGTTTGAAGGGACCTCTGGGATTGATGCCCAGAAGACCACCTGCGAATTCACAGGGGACATCCTACGGACTCCAGTGTCAGAGGACATGCTGGGTGAGGGGTGGGGTGCTTGTCTGTCCTCCCAGCCCAGCCTCCCTGACCAAGTGCTTAGCTTGCAGTGCTGTCATTGCCTCTTTACAGGTCTGCCTCCCCTGGGAGCTCTTTGAGGTCAGAGGTTGTGACTTTTCTCTTTGGCCCCCAACCCCAGCTCAGGGCCTGACATACAGCAGGTATAAGGAAGGCAGGCCCCATGAACTAGAGGCATGAGAGGCAGCCATCTCTCCGGGGTCAGGCTGAAACAGACTGCACATCTCTAATTTTCTCCCAAAATCTGCCATACCTGGCTCTCTCCTTTTTCCAGCCCTAAAATCCCCATTAGAGTGACTGTCCTGGGTGGAGGCCTTGCCATAAAGGCTTCCAGGAGAGTAGGGAAGACCCCCAAGGGGACAGTCACTGTAGCCAGCTCTTGGAGTAACTGAGGGCTGAAGGGAGGAGGGCATGGGGCAGTTGGGATGTGAGGGCCGGGTGGGAACGGGTGACGGTGTGGCGGGTGAGCAGCTGTGAGAGACCCAGGGTGGCCCTGAGCACCCGCAACACTCCTCACCCACCCCAGGGCGGGTTTTCAATGGCTCCGGCAAACCCATCGACAAGGGGCCAGTGGTCATGGCGGAGGACTTCCTGGATATCAACGGTGAGTGACCAGAGGCTCCTGACAGCTTTGGGGACCCCGCCCCCAACCACCTTCCCCTCCCCTAGTCACAGCCTCTGCCGCCTTGGACATTCTGCTATGGACAGAGGACAGAGGCAATCGCCCAGGGCTCAGCCCCAGGGACGGTCAGACTAACAGGCAGATCAGAGCTGCAAAGGCCTCCCGTCCCCAAATCCACCCCAGAGCCTGAAATACTGCCACCAGCACCTCAGTTCCAGCTCCTGTAAAATGCCATCATCGATGTGCAAAGTTCCACGTGTGCCCCAGGACCATCACCCTCCCGCCGGCCAGTTCCCCGTCCCCCACCAAGAGCTGGCTGGAGTGGCTTGCGGGAGCAGACCCAGGACAGGCCCTCTCAGGAGGGAAGCCGTCCTGAGCCCTCCAACCGTATCACATCAGTTCTGAGGCTGTGACAGCAGTCTGCAGAGGTCCCAGGCCCAAGGCCTCACAGCACGTCGGCGGCACTCAGCCCCTCAGACAGGAGGTTTCGAGTCATCCTTAGGTGCTCTGAGCCCCACCCAGCACTTGGAGGTCTTGAGGAGGGCCTCAGCCTGAGCCCCCACCTGCCTGCTGCTTCAAATGCACCAGAGCAGCAGAGTCCACGGGAGCCCCGGGCTGGTGGCTGTTTAACTACAGATTGATTTAAATGGAATAAAACTTCATTTCAAAACCACACTTGACGTACTTAATATCTTCATGTGGCTGGGGCTACCTTCTGGGTGGTTACAGTACATTTCCATCATAGCAGAAAATTCTGTAAACACTGCTGCTCTGGGGTCTGGGGCCGAGCTGGGGGAGGGCAGGGAAGGATTTGGCCCCTTGATTGTGGGTCCGTGATTGCTCTCTCCCAGGCCAGCCCATCAACCCACACACGCGCATCTACCCCGAGGAGATGATTCAGACGGGCCTCTCTCCCATTGATGTCATGAACAGCATTGCCCGTGGTCAGAAGATCCCCATCTTCTCAGCGGCTGGGCTCCCCCACAACGAGGTGAGGACTGCAGGTCCTGCAGGCACAACCAAGGGGAAGGGACAGAGCAGAGGCCAGGGCTGGCAGACCAGCGAGGAGGGCCTCCTGTGCCAAGCAGGCCAGGGCCAGCTGAGCTGGGGTCACCGGCATGCAGAGGGGCAGCTGCCCTCTGGCAGCTCATGGACTCAGTGCTGCACAGACCTCAGTGTCCCTAAACAGGTGTTCCAGCCTCTGCCCTGAGTGGTGCTCAGGGGCAGCCCCAGCGTTGAAAGCCCTGCTCAGCTGAGCTGACAGCTCTACCCACTGGTCCTTGCTGTGGTCTTCACACTGCAAGGACCTGCACCAAAAGAACCCCTCCTCGTGCAGCCCCATGGCCATCTGAAGGCTCCCTGTGCAGGGTCCCTCCCCTCCCCCTGCTGCCAAGAGTGACAGCCCAGTTCTTCTCAGAGAAGCTGGTGTGACAAGGTTCCTAGATGTTCCCCCTCACCACCACCACTTCTAGATGTGTCCCAGCTCAACCTCGAAGTGGCCTGAGTGATTAGAGGGCGTAAGTGCCCATGCCCACCCTTACACATCCTGGATCTGGACATGGTGCGTGGTAACTGCACACACAGCAGACCTGGGGCAAACCCCAGATCAACCTCAGCAGCAGGCTCAGGCAGTTCTAAAGGGCCAAGATGCCCCAAACCTTTGCCAAGGCAGTTGCTCTTTGGAACTGTGACTCTACCCTGCCCCTGACAGGCACCCTCAGTCCTTCGGAGCCACAGAATAGGGCAGCACCTCCCCTGAGAACACTCGTGGGACCTGGGGCAGCCCTGTCACCTTTGTGGGCTTGGATCCCTCCCACCAAAGGCCTCGGCAGGAGGATGGCCAGGAAATCGTCCCATCCATCCTCGGTGGTACTCAGTAGGGTGGGTTATGGCCTCTGGTTCTGACATCCTTCCTTCAACCTGCTCCACCCCAGATTGCTGCCCAGATCTGCCGTCAGGCCGGGCTGGTGAGGAAGTCCAAGGCGGTGCTGGATTACCATGATGACAACTTCGCCATTGTCTTTGCAGCCATGGGGGTAAGAGGGGCGAGGCAGCTGGCAAGTTCTGGAAGCTGTGGGCAGGCAGCCTTGCCTCCCTCGGTCCCTGGCACTGCCTGATCTGATGGGGGAGGTATAGTACTTCTCCTCAGGAAACTCTCAGAGTCCAGGCCTGCCTGGTGGAAGGGGCAAGAGCATGACTGGAGGCAGTGGGCTCAGTGACTAGGGGTCTGCGTCTCCCCAGGCACCCCAAAGGCCATGGCAGCTCTAAGATGAGCCCAGGGCCTGGAGGACAGGGAAACCCAGAATCTGCAGAGACAAGACAGCTCTGGGAAGCGGATACCAAGGTCCCTAGAGGGGCCAAAGAGGGACAGGGAATTTAGAAGGAAAGCAGCTGGCCGAGTGAGGGGTGGTGATGCCACTGGGCAGAGCTCAACCTGAAGAAGTCTGAACCTGTCTTTGGGGGTCTGATGAGCCCTGCCCAGGACTGGGCAGCAAACCCAGCCCCTTCCCCCTCAAGCCCTGGTCAGCCCACCAACCATGACGCCTTCACCCCCAGTGACTGCTAGCCAGCCAGTCAACACCTCTAGTGAGAAGAGGTGGGAGGGGCCAGGGCCCCTGCCTTCAGACCACAGGGCCCTGCCTCCAACCCTCCCTGCTGTGTGTCCAGGTGAACATGGAGACAGCCAGATTCTTCAAGTCTGACTTCGAGCAGAATGGCACCATGGGGAATGTCTGCCTCTTCCTGAACTTGGCCAATGACCCCACGTGAGCCTCCCCTGGTGCCCACACTGCCCTCAGCCAGCAGGTGCCATCCCCTTCCTAGACAGGACTCAGAGGCATCCCAGAACTACAGCTGTGTGCCTGAGCTGGGCGAGCAGCCCCTTGATGTGGAGTTGGGGGAAACAGGCTAGGTGAGGGGCAGGGATAGCCCTGGAGAGACAGGGAGCCAGACCCCACTTCTGCATGCAGCCCCTCCACTCTTTCCACAGCCTGCGTCCAGCCATTGTCCCAAGTCAGGGCTCCTCATCCTGCGTCACTTCCACAAAGTCATCACTAAAGAGGTGTTTCCTAAACCATTTGTTTAAAAAACTGCTATTTTAAACATTCAGAAAATGTGAGTTTAAATCTGTGGGTCAAGTGGATGAGAAAGATTCTACTAAACTGTCCTGGGTACTGAAGTGCTCCAAAAACTAAGTGACAGATTTCTGGAGGCCAAGATGACATCACTGGAGACCCATAGGCACCGAGCACAGGGATTAAGAGTGCCTGAGCCCAAGAAATAGACTCAGGAGAGTTCAGGGTGGAAAGGGGCTGCCAGGGCAGGCAAGCAATCCAGAATGTGTGCACTCAATGCCTCTGCAGCAGTGAGAGGGATGGTGAGGACATGGAGCAGGTGCTCCAGCAGACCCAAGTGCTGGGGCACCCTGGGCATGGGCTCAAGGCCATTGTCATCCTCACCTGACACCCCTGGCACTGCCTGTCTCACTGTGCCAGCTGCCCAGTGTCTGTCCCCTTTCCTACCATGCACAGCAGGAGCGGGGGAGCTTGGGGCTTGGCTGAGTCCTCACTCCAGGAACCAGAGCCCCAACCTGGGGGCTGGGGGCTGGGGCTCATCTCACCCACTGCTCTGCTGCTGTGCACAGTAACAGCCTCCCAGTTCACTTTCCAGTCAGCACTGGGGCTAAATGGAGCACAGATCTAGGCCTCCAGGTTCTCTAAACATTGCCCATATCTCTAGGATCGAGCGGATCATCACCCCTCGTCTGGCACTGACCACTGCTGAATTTCTTGCCTACCAGTGTGAGAAGCACGTGCTGGTCATACTGACTGACATGAGCTCCTATGCAGAGGCCTTGCGGGAGGTGAGGTGGCTGGCAAGGGGTTCTCCTTACCTCTCCCTAGTCCCTGCACCCCAAGCTCACCCACCCAGGTCTGCCCCCACTCCATTTCTTAAGGTCACTGAACCTCCCACTCTCCCTGAATCAGCTCCTTATCCCATGGGCATTGCAGGTCTCAGCTGCCAGAGAGGAGGTGCCTGGGCGCCGTGGCTTCCCCGGGTACATGTACACAGACCTGGCCACCATCTACGAGCGGGCAGGCCGCGTGGAGGGCCGGGGTGGATCCATCACCCAGATCCCCATCCTCACTATGCCCAATGATGGTGAGCCCCCTCACTGTGCACTACACCGGAAGCCCCCTGCCCCCTTCCCACCCAGACACTAAAGGGCCCATGCCTTCTCTGCATAGATCGGTGGTAGCTGTGCTCTTCCATCAGGGCAAACATTGTCCTTTCCTTGCCATCACACACCCCCATCACTCCCACGAGGGGAGGGAACCCACAAAGCCCTGGGCAGGTCTACACTGAGACTAGCAAATTTCCTTGTAGATATCACCCACCCGATTCCAGACCTGACAGGCTTCATCACAGAAGGACAGATCTACGTGGACAGACAACTTCATAACAGACAGGTACTCTCCCCTCCCTACCCACTTCCTGCTCTCCCCAGCACCCCACAGGCCCTGACTAACAGATGTCCCACCACCCCCTGGACTTCATCTCTCCCTGAGTTAGGGCCACGCAAGGCTGACCCCAAACAGAAGATAATGCCCCAGGAAGACTGTTCACAGACAGAAGATAGGTCTGGGTAGAATCCAGCCTACCTGGCTGTGGGACCTTGAGAAAATAACTTCTTCTCTCTGATCCTAGGGTTCTTCATATATAAAATGGGAACAATAATACTTATATAAGTGCATTGTGAAAGATCAAATAAGTTGGCATAAAGAAATATCAAGCAGACAGTAGATACCAAATAAATACCATTTCTCTTTCCTTTCCAGTAATTTGCTTTGGTGAACAAAAACAGTGGGTTATAGACACAAGCAGATGGTGAATAATGTGCCAACGCATTAGAAAATGTGTTTGTCCCTCCGAGGTTAAAGACAGCTCCTATGACTTTTTCCTCTTTGCTTGGCAGGTCCTTTCTGTAACTATTTTTTTAAATTAAGGTATCATTGATATACAATCTTATGAAGGTTTCACATGAGCAACATGTGGTTTCAACATTCACCCATATTATCAAGTCCCCCCCCCACCCTATTGCAGTCTCTGTCCATCATCGTAGAAAGATGTGCAGCCTGTAACTATGAAATGTCAACCTGATTTTTGTCCAAATAATCAAAAGTTTTAGAAGAGTGAGCCTTTCACTAAGGTCATGTCCTCTCCCACCTGCCCTCTCCTGTCTAGGAGCACAGACACAGAATCCTGCATACCCAAGTCCTAAGATTTGGGAGACAAAGGAGGGCAGGGGGTCTAACCTTGTTGTGTTGCCTTTAATTGCACAGGCATCTGCTTCGAAAAAAAAAAAAACAAGAAAAAAGGAGGGCAGGGTGTGACCAGCCCACCTCTCCACAGGATGAATGAGGATCCCAAGGGGAAAGGGAGACAAGCAGGGGAGGGAAGGAAAGCTGGACTCTGCCCACCACTCCCTTCTTCTGCTCCCCAGATCTACCCCCCCATCAACGTGCTCCCCTCCCTGTCTCGGTTGATGAAATCGGCTATTGGGGAAGGCATGACAAGAAAGGACCACGGAGATGTCTCCAGCCAGCTGGTGAGAAGGAGCGCCCAGGGGTGCCAGGGAGGCTAGTTTCACAAGCTGGAAGTCTGAGCCCTAAGTGGACCACGAGCTTTTTTCCTGGCAAAATCCCTTCCCTTCTGGGGCCCTCGCACAGCAGATTGGGGGCCACTGGGCTCCATGATAAGCCGGCCTGACTGCCAACCCCCCGCCCCTGCCTCTCCACCCAGTACGCCTGCTACGCCATCGGAAAGGACGTGCAGGCCATGAAGGCAGTAGTTGGGGAGGAGGCGCTCACTTCTGAGGACCTGCTGTACCTGGAATTCCTGCAGAAGTTCGAGAAGAACTTCATCAGCCAGGGTGAGGCCCGTAACTCGCCTACGCCGACACACACACACGCACGCACGCACACCTCTAACACTCCTGCTCTGTCCCTAGGCCCCTACGAGAACCGCTCCGTGTTTGAGTCCTTGGACCTAGGCTGGAAGCTGTTGCGCATCTTCCCCAAGGAGATGCTGAAGCGCATCCCGCAGAGCGTGATCGATGAGTTCTACTCCCGCGAGGGGGCGCCGCAGGACCCCGAACCCGGCACTGAGCTCTAGCCGCCCGCAGCCTGGCCGGAAGCCGGTCCTGGGACCGCTGCCCTGGGCGCTCGCGTCGACGCACCGCTCCGCATTCGCCCTGGTCCCACGCACCTGAGCCAGCTGCTCCCATGCCCACCCCCAGCTCCCTGCCGGCTATGCGGGGCTCTCACGCGCCCCCCCTTTCCCTGGATGCCCCACACTGGGGAAAAAACAGTGTGTTTCATTTTTTAAAGCCCCCAAAATAAGAAGTAACTGAGATGAATTTATCTTATGTGAAAACGAGATTGGCAAAACATGGATAATCGTTGGAGCTGACCATGATAGGTAAATGAGGTTCATTAAACTATCTACTTAAGTAAGAAAGGCACATTAGTGTCTTAGCGGCGAAAACAGAATTCCTCCTAGGGAGATTTATCTTTGTTAAGAAATATCTTGATAAATTTCTTGGTTGGAACATGAGCTCAGTGGTTATGGAAAGGATAATAAAGACCACAAAAGATCTGTCTGACTCTAAACAGCTCTGCCTAGAGATGTTAGGGAGGAATTTTGGTTGCTTCTGAGAGGGAGGGAGGGAAGTTGCTGGGGAGCTAGCCTGAGGCATGTAGCGGGTGCAGGAGGCTGAGAAAAGGTCCTCCAGCTAAGAAGTGAGTGGAGAGCATCCTAAAAACCAGGATCCCTGAAATTGCTTTGAGAGCTGCCTTCTCTTCTGTAATGTCAGCCCCTGCTGTCCTCTGTGCCCCATCTACAGTGAAGGGATGACTATTTCCTAAGAGGGAGGAGATTGGGAGGATGGATCCTCAGCAAAGGGCTGAGATCCTTTCCTGGGTCAGGAGTTTTTGGATCAAGAGCTGATGCCAAAGGGGCCCTGAGAATAAAATTCCCATCCCCAGGACCATTAAAATCTATCTGGGGGAAAGCTTTTGGGTTTCTCCACAGGGTATAGGGTGGTTTTTTATTTAATAACAGCTTTATTGAGACAGAATTCACATACCATACAATTTACCTATTTATACAATTCAACTTTTAGTATATTCTTGAATTGTACAACCATCACAAGAGTCAATTTTAGAACATTTGCATTACCTCAAAAAGAAACCTTGCATCACTAGCTATGACCCCTCAACCTCCTCTTCTGCCCCTTCCCCAGCCCTAGGCAAGCATTAAGCTACTTTCATTTCTAGAGCTTTGTCTGTTCTGGACATTTCATATAAATGGAATCATATGACATGTGGTCTTTTGTGATGGGCTTCTCTCACTTAGTATAACGTTTTCAAGGTTCATCCATGCTGTAGCATAGATCAGTACTTCAGTTCTTTTTATTGCCAAATAATATTCCACAGCATGGATATATCACCTTTCGTTTATCCATTCATCAGTGTATGGACATGTGGTCGTGCACATCTGTTTATAATTACTATTTCTTTCAGATGAATTGACCCTGTTATCATTACAAAATGTCCCTCTTTAGCCCTAGTAACAGCCTATGTTGCCTGATATTAGTATAACCACCTCAGCTTTCTTACAGTTGCTGTTTGCAAAATATATCTTTTCCTATCCTTTTACTTTCAATCTATTTGTATCTTTGAATCTAAATTATATCACCTGAAGACAATATGTAGTTGGAACTTAATCTTAAACCAGTTTTACCAGCTCTGCTTTTTGGATTGGATTGTCAAATTCATTCACGTTGAAGGTTATCTTTAACACAGTAGGGGTGTATATCTGCCATTCTACTTGTAATGTTCTGTATGTGTCATGTCTTTGTTCTGCTCTTCCTCCTTTAATGCTGTCTTTTGCATTAAGTGAATCTGTTGTAGTGTAACATTGTAGTTCCTTAAATTATGTTTTTCACTCATTTTTTTAGTTATTTTTCGTACTGGTTCCTCTGGGCCTTATCATATACATTTTACCTGAGCAGAATCTATTTCAGATTTATACTAGCTTAATCCCAGGGAGATACTGAAACATTCCTATATTCTCTCTACTCTCTTCCACATTATACATATTACAGCTGTGTATGTTACATATGCAACAATGCTTTGTAAAAATTTGCAATAATTACATTGTTTTATATATGTTCTTTAAAGAAGCTGAGGAGAACAAGTACATATTTATAGGTTTTGTCATATTAATCCTTTTAATTTACCATTTCTGACTAAACTCTCTTCAGTTGTTCTTGTGGACTCAAGTTACCATCTGGTGTTATTTCCTTATTCTAATACAGCTTTCTCCCACCTACGTCCTTTCTTTGTGTTGTTATTGTCAAATATACTTTTCTATGTTATAGGCCCAACGATACAAAGACATGCCTGTTGTTTTATACAATTTCTTTTAAAATTAGTTAAGAAACAATAGACATTCATTGTCTTTTATAGTTATGTAATTACCTTTTGCCAGTGCTCTTTGGGTTTTGTTTTGTTTTTGTTTTGCAAGGATTCAGATTATGGCATAGGATCACTGGCTTTTAGCCTGAAGAATCTCAATTAGTAATTCTTGTAAGGCAGAGCTACAAATTCACTTTTTGTTTGTCAGGCAATATCTTCATCTTCATTTTTCAAGACAGCTTTGCTGAATATAAGATAGTTGGTTGTACATCTCATATTTGTTGTTGCTGGAAACTGGACTTTTTAAGTAAAATACTGTAACAACTGTGGGTACTGATTTCCCCACCCCCTTCTCCAGGGTTTGTTTGCTTGTTTACTTGTGTAGTGACTTGGATGGGCCATTTTAGTGAAATATTTTTCCCCTCAATGTGAAGCCTCTGATATAATTGCTTAGAGGATGCAACCCTGGACCTGTGCACAGCCGCTCTGGTATGACAGTAGTTTTAGCAGGACACTCTTGGACTCTCTTTCCCTGATCTGTTCAACTGTCTGCCTCTGCTGGTATCTTATCCAGCTTTTAGGTTTCATTAATTGCCTAAAAGTTTATTGTTCTGTTTTCAACAGTGCTCTAGAGCATAAATCACTCCAGGGTCTCTCCAACTAAACTTGGACTCCTTTGTGAAGGTAGTTTTTGAAACCAATCTTTGAGGTTTGTTCTGACCCAGGAGGGCCTTTATAACCAGCTGTCCCCTGGTCCTTTCAGGTAAATCAGCCAGCTTACAGTTTAGCTTGCTGGTTTTGATCGCTTACCACCAAAATCACCATTGTTTGCAGAGTACTCTTAAACTTGAATGTCCCTACATGGTTTCAAATAAAGTCAGTTCCTTTGGGGAGAGTTTTGGAGCCCTCTGCTCTTACGGATGACAGGGCATATTCTCTAAGTCTCCGATGTGGAACTGAGCATAGGGACAGTTGCTCACATCTCTCCAAGTGACATCCTGCCAGATGAGCAGGGTCTGGGCAGGGTTGGGAGCCTTTGGTCCTCAGTTTGCCTCTCTCAATATGCAACCTCTGCCCCATGGACAAATAAGCTGGGACAAGGGTGACCAGGGCCCCAACACTCTCAGCCTGCCATGCCTCGAGTCAAGCCTCAGACTGACAGTGGGGCTGGGTGGATGAAGGAAGTGCCAATCCCTTGGCTGTACTCACCAGGAATTTAGCATCTATAACTTGTTCTGAGGGGGAAGCAATGGTGAAAGGTGCTTGAACCTGTCCCTCTGAGTGAGATACCATCTCTCTCCACTGGGAGAAGAAAGGAAAGGCAACCCCATTTTCTTGGCCACACCCACCTGGATCAGAATTCAGTCATTGCTCTGAGATGGGGCCAAGGTAGAGAGGGAGCAGGTTGTGGCTTAAGTGCCATAGACTCTCACTGTTCTTACTGAGATTTAGTAGATTTTCTTGAATAAATGTTTACTTTCTGTATACCCACAGGGAAATTTTCAGAGACTCTAACAGTTGGTTTGTAAATAATTTTTACCAGTTATGGTTGTTCCCTGGAGAGTGGGTCCACAAAGCTCCTCATGCTACCATTCCAGAAGTGGAAGTTGGGAATGGGAATGTAAGACAAACTTACTGTAGATCTCAGCAGTGCAACAGACACTAGAATTCATTTTTCATCCATTCTGGGATCATCTGAATTAAGCATGATACTCAGATGCTCGTCCAATAGATCATCTCCCTGGAACTGAGAGCCTCATGGTGCTGCCAAACTGTGAGACACATGGCAGAGGGAGAAGATTCTAGCCCAGTTAGGGTTCTGCTGACCCTTTGGAGTTGCTCTGAGTTTGAAGAAAAGGACTCATTCAGTCTTAGCAAATTCACTGGGAGTAGTGGGGAGAAATATGGGAAAATGGGCATACAACTTGGAAACCTGGTGTAAGAAATATGACTTGTTCTCTGGGGTTCCTGTCCTAGCAGACTCCATCCCCACCCCAACAATGTAATAGGCACTGTCTTGCCTGAGGGTTTCATCCCAGGGCAAGTTCACTATGGATTTGGTGAGACCGAGAAATGACTATGGAATGTTCTTGGGGTTAAAGGGTTTATATCCGGCTTTTCTCCTGGCAGTAGGTCAAGCACTGGAATCATGTCTGCATCCAGCGGTCTGCAGGTCTGCATTTCACCTCGGTCTCTGCCTCCTCCCAGAGCACTGTGGGGAGTCTTTATATAGTGACTCAGTCGATAATAGCTCATCGCCAATGGGTGTGGAAGCATTAGCCTAGCAGTAGACCAGTTACATCATCAAATAGTTTAGGGTCAGGTGAGGATCCTGGCCTTAGGAACCTTCACTTTATCCACAGGCTCCAAACCAGATCAAGTAATCTGAAGATGGAGCCCTAAGTCCCCTACATTGTTTTTTTTTTCCCCAGGTGATTCTAATGTATAGCCAGTGTTGCAACCACTGGCATAGAGACTGCAAGACACCCCAGGTGAAGATAATGAGGGTGAACTTGAAGAAGTCACACCCTCCAGCCCCAACACACACACAGGGCCTTGTTATTGTTAGGATCCTCATACCCCACAAGCAACACCCCACAGAATCCCCTAGCTGCCAGGAAATCCTCAAACTTTGTCCCTGCAAAACACTGTCATTGTACCTTAATTTGAAGCCAGTTGCCAAGGCTTGGGAAGGGGATTGACTCCTGCCCACTGGGGTTGGGAGACAAGTGGGTTACCAGAGGAGGTTTCCCTGGGAAGGGGGAGAGCTGTTTTTGGGCAGAGAATCTGAATTTTTGTCCCTTCTTGCAGGTCACTGAAGTCTTAAGAGACCCTCCCCTTCCATCTTAGATTTCCACAGGGAAAATACCTGGTGAGGATAGAATGAAGGCTCCTGTAGCCAGGATTCTCACTAGCCCTGGTTGGCTAGCTCACTATGCACGTGTGGGCAATACATCATTATTGATTCTATATAAAGAGCCCTGCCCAGTGCTCTTCGTGACACAGTGGCATGGCTGCAAGGCTGCAGGAGAGCAGAGCAGAGGCTGGAGTGGTGACAGCACCAAGGATAAAGGGCCCAGAGGATGGCTGTGTGGGTAGAGAGGCCCAGAGGCAGAGACCGGCTTGCTGCATGCAGACTCACTCTGAGTGGATGGGATTCTAGTGACTGACCTGCCACCGTGGAAATAAATTGGGTATAACCCTTTCACCCAAAGAACATTGTACTGTCATTTCTTTGGTCACATTGAATCCATAGTGAACTTGCCCAGAACTGAAACCCATTGGCAAGACACCTGGAATGTTGGGATGCAGAGAGAAGAAGGTGGTTGGAAGTGGGCAGTGTGGTCAGACCCTGGGGTCTCGGTACCCTTCTGATAAGCTTGGGGTTGTTCTCCCACAAAAAGGAGTATAATGTGGCTGGTTCAGTAACAACACTGATTCAAGCAACATTGATTGCCTGGCTACTGTATATTGTAAAAAGTTAAAAGCCAAACTGAGGAAAATACAATATATGTTAATAAGTTTTAAAAACCAGTAAGAAACACATTAAGACCTTCAACGAACAATGTTAATAAACAAGATTTCCAAACAGAAACATTGGTAATTGCTTAGCTTTGGCTAGTAACCAGAGTCAAGCTAGAACATCATTTCCACTACCAGATTTGCAAACGTTTATTTAAAATCATAATACCCAGTGCTAGTGATGGTTCAAATAGCTCTTCCTTTAAAACAGATTAGTAGATAGTGCTTGCTCTGCACCTGGCCTCACAGCTCACAACCTTTCCTTCCTTGTGAAGTGGAGAGTAATATCCTCATTTTACTAATGCAGAAACTAAGATGCAGAGATCAGGTAACCTCCCCCAAGTCACAGGGCTGCCACGCAGTGCAGTGACTTCACTCCAGTCGTGGAAGTGGACGTGAATCTGAAGTCTTGCAGGCAGGAAGTTTGGAAACACTATCAACAGTTTAAAACTGTTCATTCCCTTTTACCTAGTAATTCAACTTCCAGGAATCCATCCTAAGAAACGGAGATGACCCGTTTTCTTTACTGCAGCACATGTGGAATGACAGCGCAAACACTGATGTTGGGGTCGGAGGCGTCACAATGGACGTTAGTGCTTGGAATGACAATGGAAGCTGGCTCGTAAAAGAACGCTAACTTGAAGGAGGTACAAAATTGTCTAACGGTATGTATGTACATAAGTAACAGACCGTGATTTCTGTGGGTGGTGGGATTGTGGTTTTTAATTTCCTCGCTGTCCTTTCCTGGTTTTTTGTTCGTTTTACAATCGGAACCAAATTTTCGTAATTTAATTTCACAGTCAGAAACAAAAGCTAACTGTCTTTCGATTTATTGTGTGTGGTTGATGCTGAGTTTCCAGGATGCGCCTGCCGGCGCGGCGGTGCCAGCAGCGGCAGAGCCCCCGGAGGCGCGCGAGTGGCCCAGTCGGTTACCAAGACCGGGAAGCGGCGGCCCGGGCGGAGCGCGAGTTCCAGCCGCCGCTCGCGGGCCGCGCAGACGGGACCCTGCCTGAACGGTTGTGGCCGAAGGAGGGGGAGCCAAGCGAAGCAAGCCCCGCCAACAGCATGTCTCCATGAGGCCGGCGGAGAAAGTCTCCTTAAAGTTCACGTGCAGTAACGTAGAGCCCAGGAAGCCCAGGTGGGGCTGGGATTAGGTGGCCGGGCTGCGGGGCGCGGGAATCCCGCTCAGCGCCTCCCTGGGAGGGGCCAACCTGGAGCGGACCGGGTGTCGTGTGGCCCGAGAAGCCCCGAGAGCTGGGACCGCCTCCCGTGGCGTCAGGGACCCTTGACTGTATCCTTCCTCATTGCCCTGCGGACTAGCCAGCTCGACCTGCTCTGCATAAACGCTAGCGCGCAAGCACGGCTCGGCCACGGGGGTGCCCCTCCGCAGCAGGGCCACCCAGCTCTGACCTGCCGCCTCCTCACTTGCTCCCCTTCTTCCTCCCCCCAGTCTCCGCGCTGACTCTAGACGGGTGGATGAGTGGGACCAGGGGGCGATTGGCAGCTACCAGTTGTTCGCGGCCGCGCTGGGCAACCTGGAATGGTTACGGTTCTGTCTGAACCAGGACCATGGGAAAATCGCTGCTGATGACAAGGTAGGCCCTGGAGTGCAGAAACAGGAACTCAAGTCCTCTCCACCGGACCAAGAGCTCCTCATGTAGTGGCTATCTGGCGAAGGGCTGACTATGGAGCATCCAGAGATGTCTTTCTCTGTGTAGATCATCTCAATTCACCTTCTGACTGGGGGAGGGCCATTTGGGGGCAGAGAGGAGGGGTAAGCACCTATGTAGGGACACAGGGAAGAGGGGGAAGGTAAACCACACACACACACAAAACACCCTCCTATCTAGATTAGGTTGTGGCCCCTGGGGCCCCAGCCCTGCTCAGCCTCTTCCTGCCTTCCTCTGGCCCCCACAGGGTTTCACTGCCATCCACTTTGCAGCCCAGAGTGGCCAGCTTGTGTGTCTGCAGGTCTTGGTAGAGGAGTACAAGTTTCCCGTGGACCTGCCCACCAACAGTGGCCAGACAGCCCTGCACCTTGTCATCCATGGGGACAACAAGTCCATGGCCCTCCCCTGCATTCACTATCTACTTAAGCAGGAGGCAGACATCAACCAGTGAGTCCAGCCTGAGTTAGAAGTGGCCTGGAGGCCAAGCAGATTCAGGAATCCCACTTCCAGGCAGGCAGATCTGAGCAGGACAGGCAGAGAGTGGTGGGGAGACAAGGACTGGGTCCCACATAGAGCAGTCATGGAGGCCACGTGGTATAGTGGAGACTGAGCTTTGGGAGAGGACAGACCTAGCTCATATGCCAGCTTTGCCACCTGCTAATGAACAGGGATCTCAGGCAAGTCACTCAACATTAAATGCTCTGGTTCCCAAGCCTGTTGGTACCTTAGAATCAGCTGGGGCGCTTAAAAAAAAATCCATGCCTTTGTTCCAAAGATTGTGATTTAGTTGTTCTGGGGTGTGATCTGGGCTTGGAAGTCCAAAAAAAAAACATCCCCAGGCATTTCTACTTTGCAACAAAATTTGGAAACTGTTTCCTCAGTGTCTTCAACTGAAATTTGGGAAGATGACAGTGCTTATCATAAGAGACTATTGTGATAATTGAGAAAATGCATGGAAAGTACATGGATGGCATATGGGAGATGGTATCCACTCAAAATATTTATCAAGCATGCACTATGTGTTCAGCAGTATGCCAGAGTGAGGAATATAGCAATGAACACAGAAATGGTCCCTGCTCTCATGAAGCTGCTATACTAGTGCAGGAGTGGACAGTAAATCAGCAAATTAATACATGAACAAAAAGAGTGTAGTAAGTGGTAATGAAGGAAATAGGGTGATGGGGTGATGAGTGAAGGGTGGAGAGGATCTTTTTTGGAAGGGGCAGTCACCTCTAAGAAGGTAACATTTAATTGCAACGTCAAGACTGAGAGTGAGCCAGTCCGCAAAGAGCCAGGCAAGAGTGTTCCAGGCAGAGGGAACATGATGTGCAAAGGCCTTGTATTGGAAGAGTAGGGCAAGGTCAGAGGATGAGGTTGACGATCTGCCCAGGTCATGCAGATCTTGTGGGTTATGGGGAAGGTAGGAGGACTGGTTGATTTAACAGTGGATGAAGTTAGTGGTCTCTTGAGCTCCAGCCAACCCAACTCTCTTTGCAGCAGGTTCTGTCACATACCCCCATAATCAGACTTTTACTATTCACTTAGTCCAAACCCTCTTTCTACAGTTGAGGAAACTGAGGTACAGAGAAGAGAAGGGACATGCCAGGGTCACCCAGTGGGCGGATAGCAGAGCAGGGCTGGAAGTTGGTTTGCCCACCTATCTGATGGGCAGCTGTCCCTTTGTCCTTCCTTTCTGCCCTCTTCCCCCGGGCGGGGCCCTCCACAGCCAAACATGCAATGGCTCCACGCCCCTGCACTTGGCAGCCCAGGAGGGCCTGCTGAGCTGTGTGAAGATCCTCGTGCAAAATGGTGCCAATGTCCATGCCCAAGATGGTGTGGGCTGCAAGCCCATCGACTACTGCAAAATATGGAACCACCGTGTCTGTGCCCGGTGAGGGTATGAGAACCACCGACAATTTGGGACTCCTTGCCTCTCTCCCAGCCCTTTCCCGAGAGCCCTCACCCAAGGCTAAGCCTTTAAGAGGAGGCTCTGGGAAGCCAGATAGTTAGGGGATAAGTCTGCTGAGGAGGACCCTTCCCAGGATATTGTTTCCAGGGCTTTCCACAGGACCTCTCCATTTGGGTTTAGCATTGCCCTTCTTCCAAGCCCTCAGGCCCCTGGCTCCTCAGTAGGAGGCTAGTGATCAGACTATCACTTTCCTCTCTCACCTCACAGGTCAGCAGTCAGTCAGTGGGGCCCTGGGGGTGGGGAGTGGGGTGTTTGGCAGCTCCTCCCACTTTCATCCAGATCCTCAGCAGACCCAGTCTTCGCAATCCCAGGTTGAGGCTCAGTCACTGGGGGATGACACTCCCCCACCACAATCCCAGGTTCCTGAAGGATGCCATGTGGAAACAGGACAAGAAGGACTTTGCCTGTGAGATGGGGAAACTGAAGAAGCTCAAGGACCAGCTGGCCCTCATGAAGCAGAACTACCTGACTGAGTATCAAGTAAGGGGTAGGGCAGGTAGGTGGGGATGCTGGGCATCAGCTGCTACCCATGCCTGTGAGCAGATGTGGCAGTGACTGGCAAGGGCAGTTAGTTACAAGAGTGGCTGCAAGCGTCCTATCCAGAAAGAGCCTCCCTCTTCCCCTCCTCTGACAGTAAGTCTACCCTCATTCACAGCCACTCTTTAGGTTGAACATGTTGTATTAGAAAGCAAATACAGCTTAGATCAGCAAGCATTTAGGGAGCCCCTCCTAGTGAGCTGCCTCCTTCTGGATGAGGAGAATCTCTATTGAGACCCAGGCCCTGCCTATATTGGGCCACACACTGGTTTTAAAGATCCATCCTTCTTTCCAGCAGACACTGGGCACTCATTCTCTGTTAGGCAACTGCTATTAAACTCTGAGGATCTAAAGACAAATGAGCTGTGGTCCCCTCACTCAAGGAATTTACCGTCTAGCAGGGGAGGTGGGTTGTATTTCCATGGAGGAGGAGGGAGTCCAGCAGGATAATGCCTGAAGGGTCTTTAGAGAAGGGCAGCAGTTGGCTGTGTAATGAAGTAGGGAAGGGTTGACCGGGCAGAAGGAACAGCTAGCCCCCTGGAGAGGCGTAGGGGCGCACGGTGCACGTGCATGCCACAAGGAGCAAGTGCACTGCAGCCGGGGTCAGACATGAGCTGGAGACTGCCAAGCCAGAGATTTGGCAGGGGCCCAGATCAATGACAGACCTTGGTTGGGGATGAAAAGGGGAGTGGCTAAAGGATTTTAAGCAGGTGTAATTATATAGGATGCAAGAACCAGAAAACCCAGGAAAAGGATGCTGGGAATCCTAAGTGGATCCAGAAGTAGGGAGGGCTTTGGGGCTGGCAAAATCCAGTATTCCAGCTCTGTTCCAGCTGCGTTTCTCTCCAGTTCTCTCAGCACTACAAGCCTCTGATGTGGGTGTCACCCAGTCCTCACAGTCACATGTGTCCAGAGGAGGCAAAGCCCATTTTTTCCCGTGGTGATCAACTTTCCCAGAAGCCCTTTGCACATCTCCCCTTATCTCTTATTGGCCTCAGTGGATCATAGCTCATTCTTGTTCCAATCCCTAAGGCTAAAGGAAAGCCATGTGCTGACTGACCTGGGTCAGGCAAGGCTGATGAGAATTAAGATTGGCTTAGCCTAATCAGAGTCAACCTCCAGAGCTAGGTCAATCTCCAAACCACCTGATTGCCGAGTAAGTCTGGGTAGTGTGAGACACTGAGGCAAGGGGGTGGGACAATTATGGTTATGGACAAGTTGAAGATTTAACTCTAATGGAGGCAAGGACAGAAAGCTAGACCAAGTCATTACCACCCAGAGTCAGCCAACTGCATCCCTGCTACCTGGCTGCTCAAGGCCCAGCACTTCCAGGAAGCCTGCCCAGATCATCTCCACCCAGTTCCAGGCCTTCCAAACCTTTCTGCTTTCTCCTTTCATGGTCAAGGAGGCAGTCTGCCCTTCTCATTTGCCTTTCTCCCTCATCAAATTGGAGACTCTCTCAGGGCAGGACATGTCTCCACTGTCAGACTGGAGGCTTCTCTCCCCCACCCCAAGATCAAGTTTCCTCTAGGGTAGGGACTGTGTCTCCCTACTCAAGTTGGAGACCTTACCTCGGCGAAGGCTGTATCTCCATTAGATGGAAGGTCTTCCCTAGGGGAGAGGCTCTGTCTGCCCCAGGGGCTCCCTTCAGGCTACAGCTATCTCCACTTCAGAACAACGGCTCCCGTAAGACAGAGGTATATCCCATTAGGCTCAGAGCTCCCCTGGGGGCAACTGTATCTGGTCAATGGGACCTTAAGTTTCCAAGGGTTAAAACCACATGGCCTCCTCTTGGAGAAGCACAGGGCAGGCAACCCTCCACGACTATCTTGAGCCCTCTGATGTTGCAGAAAGAGCACCAAATTCTAAACGAGGCTGATTTCAAGAAATGGCTCCATTGCAAGCTGCCACTCCGAAGCACCAAGCAAGAGCCCAGTGCCCCATGCTGGTCTATTGCCTTCTCCGAGACCCCCAACCACCAGGGATTGGGGCCTCCCAAAAGCTTCCACCCTTCCCCGGAGGCACACCTGCGACAGACACCGCGGCCTAGGATGCAGCCCTTGGTGATACCCAAGTCCATTTATACAAAGCCCACTGTCAGGCGGCCCAAGTTGTGGAATATCAGTAACAACCCTGCCAGATCCCCCACCACCCAGATTGGCTACCCACAGGGCATCCGCCTGGGTGTGCATCCAGACCTCAGCTCAGAGCATGACTTCCGCAGCTTCCTGGATGTGAGGTCTGATGGGCATGGTGGGACACAGCTGCGCACGGTGGCTGGCAACCAGGTGGCCCCTGTGCCCCAGCTGCCTTTCGAGGTGATAGTCCACGAGCTGTACCCTTCAGTGCGGCCCTACAGGATGAAGGTGCCCCAGGGCTTTTGCTCTGTTAGCCTGAGTAATGTGCCTTGGAAACGACGCTTGGGTGATGACAGCTCCTGGACAGACACCCTGGCCATGAACCTGCGTGAGACATTTGACGACGCCTTCCTGGCAGCTGTGAGAGCCCATCAAGGGTCCCTTACTCTGCCCTCCCCCAAGCCCTCCCCATAAATTTTGGTAGCCTCTCAACCTGAGGCAGCACATGAAGGCTGAAGTGTGGTGATTCATGCTGCAGATAGAGAGGGAGGGGGAGGCGTGCCCACTGGCTTGCCATTCCCAAGCTCGAGGTTGGAGGCCCCTCTCCCCAGCAAAAGCCCAGATCCCTTCTCTCCACAAAGAAATCTTTTGGGACACTCCAGGGGATCCAAGTTAGGGCAGAGGCCCAAAGCTCAGAGTGGCAGTCAGTCTCTGTCCTTGGCCATAGCATTTTCAAAGTGACACTCTAGTATCCCCCCACCCGATCCCCCAAAAAATCCCCAGCCCAGCAGAGACAAGGCTTCCAGGATGAGGGAGCTACTGGGAAATTCTGCCTCTTGTTCAGATCAACTCCTTCCTGCTGCTGGCCATAAGCCTCACTTTTCCTCTCCAGACCCAGAGTCGGGTAGAAGACAGCATGCACTTCCCTGCCACTATGGTTTCTGCAGCTCAAGGAGGCAGAGGCGGTGATGGCATATCTGGGGGGAGGGAGGGAGGACCTGTGACTTCTGTTTGAGACTTGGAGAGCACCTGTACTTCCTCCTGGAAGCTTTTCTGGATGCCCTGCTATCCCCTGTACACAGCACTACAAATCATTCATTCAACAAATATTTATTAAGTGCTTTCTATCTGCCAGGCACCAAGCCAGGCGCTGTTGATACAAAAACTGAAGGACAGTCCCTGCCCTCAAGGAGCTTACAGTCTAGTGGGGAGATAGACCAGTAAGCAGGCAAGTAAGCCCAGAGCAATCTGTGTGGTGTGCTGGGGAGAGAGGGGACAGAGCTACTTGGATGAAGTGAATCTGTGTTGAGACCTGACAAAGGTACCCAGGCGAGCAAAAGAAAAGAAAATCAAAGTGGCATCTCTGGATACAGGCGGCTGGGACCCAGAGTGCAAGGTAGCAAGTGATGAGGCCAGAGAGATGAGCAGGAACCAGGCCCATGAGTCTCACCTTAGCCATGCTAAGGGGGCTGGATCCTAGAGGCAGTGAGGAGCCAACGGGAGGTTGGCTGCAGGCCAGGGAAGGACTTGGTCAACTATGCATTTTAGAAGGACAACTCTGGCTGTGGGGTAGAGAAACAGAAGTAGGCTGTCACAATAATCCAGGTGCTAGCTGATGACAGTGGGAGTGGCTCAAATCAAGAGATGTTAAGAAGGTAAATTTAACAGTTTTTAGAGCTTGGTTGTGGGGGGACAGAAAAAGAATGATGGGCTAGAAAGCAGGTTTCTGGTCTGGCTCCTGAGTGATCTTGGGGCCATAGGAGGAACCCAAAAAAGGCAGGTTTGCAGAGGACAGCAACAAGTGGGCCTCAAGTTGTCTGTGTGCCAAAAGGCAGCAGAACTGTGTGGTTCAGAAGACCAGGAGGGATGGTGGGGCTGGAGGTCAAGGCTCAATTTGCCCATGATGGAACCCTGAGAAACCCCACTGTGCATGGGGCCAATGGAGAAGCCTGCACAGGAAACTGAAAGGAGCAGCCAGAGAGGTAGGAGGAAGCCCAGCAACCGAAGTGCCCGGGAGCACAATTCCACAAGCTGGGGGTGGTCAGCCCTAACACATGCTGCAGAGATCCAGGATGGTTAGGTATGACGAGGGTCCCGCAGAATGAATGAGCATAACAAGGCCACTGGGAACACCCAGGAGAGAAGCCACATCACCGGGGGAGGAACAAAGAGGTGGATAGCAAGGGAGGCAGGGCCAGTGCTAGCCCATGAGGATGACCTCGGCCTCCTGTGTCCTCTCCCCTGCCTGCTGTTGTCTGCCTAGGATAAAAAGACAATCTCATTCCCACCAAGACAAGATTAAAATGCACTGCTACTCCTGGGAAAGGGGAAGGCTGGTATTTTTAAGAGAACAGGAAATGCTAAAGCCAAGGAAACAAAGTGCTATGGTAGGGCTTGAGGCAGATGTAGAGGAGAGATTTTCAAGCATAGGGCCCTCCTAGTGGCTTGAAGATACCATATGTGTGCAGTCCATCCTTGCATCTGCCAGCCTCGCTGAGGTATAGGACATGGCAAGTACAGCTCTTGTGGGGGACTTCATTCTAAAATGTACTGTTGAGTACTTGCAAGGCACTATAGTTGGAGTGCAAGGTCAACAAATGCTGGTCTGTGCCTGGGATCCAGCCTACCTTCTTAGAAGACCAAGGTCATCTCCCCAGGGGTCAAGAGCACCCAGAAGGAAGGGCCAGCCCTTGTGTGCTCTGAGAGTGACACACAGTTCTCCCATCAGTCCCATTTCTTACAAAATAGGCTGTAGCCCAGGATGCCTGGAAGTCAGTGTTTATTTTGTTTCTCCTTGAGCCTGAGATAGAATTCAGCCAGAAACCACTCCTTTTTCCCAGGGAAAGTGCTGTAATTTAGTTCCTGCTTAAGCTTAATCTATAGCTGAAACTAATTTAAGAGAAAGAACAGTATGATTTGTAGCTGAAACTGATCTTAGAGAAAAGAACAATAAGTGCTGTTTCTTGGAATATGGTGCTAGTCATGAGCAGTGTGACAAGGACTGCAAACAGTTCTCCTGATCCTTCCAGACGCAAACCCAGATAAGGAACACACCATGAGACTCACATGGCCAGGTGACTTGAGGAGACATAAGAGAAACTTTAAGAAATAATTAGCTTGCAATTGTTTAGCTTGATGAAAAAACTCATCTTATAATCGTTAATTGATGCCTGTCTTTTTGCTTGCTGTAACTTAGTAAAAGCGCAGGGGAGTGCTGACTTGGCACTCAGTCTCCTGAGAAAGTCTAAGCCCTCTGCTTAAAACGTCATTCTGACTTGGTTTCTCATTTTCACGGTCCCCAACTGCAACAGGAAAGACTTATGAATAGATACTGTAGATGTTTTTCTGAAAAACTGTCCCCTCTCTGCCTCCAGCTTGACAATCATGAAGCCGTGGGGAAAGAAGACATGGAAGAAAAGGGAGAGACCTAAGGCAGGCTGCTTTCACCCTCAGCTCCCTATTCCCTGGCCAGCCCTGCTCATCTCTACCCCCTTCCCACTAAGGGCCCTAAGAATGGCCTTTCCCAATGGCCAAGACCCAAAACCAGAAAAGGAGCCCCTAGAGCAGAAAAGACAGTCCAGAACAGAAGGTCAGCAGGAAGAAAGGAAGATGAACTCTCAGGGTATTAAGGCAAACAGTGCCACCTAGAATCTTTATTCAAATGGGAATCAGCACTTGGACAGAAATTACAGTTCAACAGCAAAAACTGTTTCTCTTCGAAGTGCCAAGCTATGGTCCCTCCCCAAGGCCATCTGCCCAGAAAATTTATCACTGTCTGCTCTCCAGCTTCATGGCCCCTGCCCTGCTGCCCCCCTGCCCTGCCTGCCACGGCTGAGCCAGAACCTCCTGACCCACCACGGAAGGGGGTGGAAGAGCCATAGGGAGCTCAGCTTCTGCCCAACCAGGCAGACCATGGCCTCCTGGCTAAGCAGGCTCTGCCACCATGCCTGGTTCCCTCTGGAGTCACAGCCTCTAGCAATGTCAGATCTGAGCCAAGCTGAGCCCCCTGAGGAGGGTGGGGGTGGGGGCTTCAGGGAGAATCAACGGAAGGAGGGCTGGGCTGAGAAAGGTACTTCCGGGCTCATGGCCCCCGCCCAGTGCAGAGGCCCAGGGGCTTGACTCTCCCAATCTTGTCCCCACATGCCCTCCCAAGGGGGGTCAGTATATCTTCTGACGACTGGGTAGTATGGCCTCTTTGATGAAGGAGAAGACAACCAGGATCCCTAAGCGTTTGCCCCGCTTGCCTTTGGTGAAGTAATTGGAGACCACGTCATCTGTGGAGACATAGGCAGGGAGATTGGTGTGTGTCTGAATAGGAACACAGCTCTCCCCACCCAGAGCCCAAGGGTCTCCATCACAGGGCTGTTCTCCAGCTCCCCCAGCCGACTCAGGCTTTCCTGGAGTCCTCCCACCTTGAGCGTTTACAAACCCCTTCTCACCTCCTGGCTGCATGGTGGAGGGCAGGACATTCTCCCCAGCCGACAGTGACACAAAGAATGCAAATGGGATTATCCACAGACAGAAAGTGAAGTAGGCCAGGACCTGGCAACAAGAGACACTGAGAAGAGGGTGCCCAGGCATGGTCACCAGGTATATTAAGAGAGGTAGTCAAGAGTGTGCAGAAGGCCCCACACCCAATCTCTGAAGGAGGCCAGGGCCTGGGAAGCAGAGACAGGACATCCCAGGCATGGAGCTACTTCATCAAGGAAAGGTGGAGGCTGAAGCTGACCAAGTGTGGCCAAATCCTCAAATCTTGGTCCCGAGGACAAGCAACTCCTCTGAACTGAAGGGCAAAACCGTGACTGACTCATGTTCCTCAAAGAAGTGCCTTGCTCTTTCTGGGAGGTCCAAACTAGGGCAGCAGTGTGTGGAGAAATATTGAGAGGAAAAAGCCTTGGCAGGCCATTGTGGGGAGCTGGGGCTCAGGGCTGCATGAGGTCTGCGTCAGATAAGGCCCCCTGCCCCTTCCCGACCTTGGGGTGTAGGCTAGGATCCTGGGAGACCCAAAGGACCCATCAAGGGAGAGCAGGACCCTCCTCACCTCAGCCAAAGGGATCCCTGTTCACCTACACTGCTTTCTAAAATCATCTACACTATGTTTTCTTAAAAAATGTGTTATCCCTGAATACACTGTTTCAAATATTAGCTCAGTTCACAAAGTAAGTCATGCAAGTCCCCTTTATTCCCTCCGTCCCTGTCAGTAGTTTGAGGTACTGAATGCTTCTTACCTCTGAGAAAGGATAATATTCCTCTGCAAAAAACTGAAATGCTAGGTAATGATTCACCACCACTAGCCCTGTTGAGGGAATGAAGAGTCAGTTTGGAGGAATAACATAAAGCTGGACTTTTAACATTCAAAGGGCCCCTGGGAGCTGGGGACTCTGGGTCTTTGTCCTGACTACACCCAGCTCAGAGTGCAGCTTTGGGCCAAGTACACTACTCTCTAGAGCTCAGCTTTCCACCTGTTAAAATGGGAGAAAAAACTCCCACCTGCCCACTGCAGAGGGCATTCATGCATAAAATTAGAAGGCAGGTAAAACACTCTTTGAATGTTATAAAAATGAGAGTTCAGTGTTACATAATCCAAAGCACCATGCCAATTAACCTGGTTTTTAGTGGATGTGAATCCTGCAAAAAGCTCTCCCCTGGGCGCTGGGTGTGTACATCACAGACGCCCAAGAGATTTCTCTCCAAATGGGGCAGCAAGGAGAAGCCCTCTTCAAATAACAAGGCTCTCACTCCTCAAGAATAAAAGAACATGGTTTGCTAGCTGCTTTGGGGTGCAATCTTAGGTTTCTTCAAAATTCTGGGTGGGGGGTCCTTCCTCATCCACCCTGGCATAGGGCTCACTGGTCTGAACTGGTATGTTCTGGACCCATACACACCTCCTTAGTGTGCAGCCAAATTCACAGGAGAAAGAGAGCAACTCCTGGGGAGAGGCTGTTCAGAGACAGGCATCTCTGCCTGTTCCCCTGGTGAGCTGATGGGCAGGCCCACGACAAAACACCCCCTCAAATGGCACACCCCTCACATACACCTCTCAGCCAACTGCCGCGTCTTAGCCCCCTTTTCTCCTCTCTCATCTCTCCCCTTCTGAGGCAGAAACCGCAGCTCTGCCATGCCCAGCCACACACTAGGACTAGGGGATTCCAGAAGACAGATGGTGCCTGAGGCCCACAGATCTTCAGAAAGACTCTCAGGCATCTAAAGGGCATGTCACTGGAGTGAGAAAGGAAAGCAAGGAGAGACTGCTACTTTGCGGAGCCGGGGAGCTTCCCCGGAAGATCAGAAGGGGCCCGGTCTCCAGGGAAGAACTCCCCATACCACCCCCCACTGAGTCTCCCAAACATCATATCTGAACAGATAAAGCAGCTAAGGCCAGAGGGGGGAAATGACTCCCCAGTGGGGAGACAGTAGTGGCAGGGCCAAGGCAGGAAAGCCAGGGCTCTCAAGGCAGCTGTCTGCAGGGGGACCCAGAGCGCAGGAGGCGCATCTTAATCATGACTATAGGCCAGAGGACCGGATGGGGTGCTGCCTGCCTGCCAGGGTAGGGCTTCAGGCTTTTCCTGGCCAAGTGATTTCCCGGGGGCTATAACTACTCAGCCAACATACCTCTTCTCCCTTTCAAACCTGTCCACAAACTTACCTCCCTGGCAAAGCCCCCCCTTCTGAGTGTCCCATGCCCCCCACCCCACCCCCACCCCCAGCTTCTAGTCACTAGAGCCAAAGTAGGCTGTAGACTCCTCACATGTGAGAACTCCATCTTCCCTATCAGCCTCCTGGAGGACCTCAGTGGTTTGTCTCTTTTCTCTACATTCCCTTCGGTGCCGCAGACTGAGCTGAGCACATCTAACCTGCCTCAGCTGCCTCCCCAACTCTGCCCCCTCTCACCGCATGACAAGATGAAGTTAGGCGAGGTCAGCATGATGAAAGGGAAGGTCTGGAGGAGGCCAAAGTAGACGAGGTTGGTGAAGAGGCCCACGCCAATCATGAAGGAAGGGAAGTGCTCAAAAATGTAGAGGCCAATCAGCACAGCTGTGGAGAACTGAAATAACCAGAGGCACAGTGCTGGGAGCCTCTTCCAGTCAGCCTTCCTGGATTCCCTAACCCCCAGCCCACCATGAACTAGGTTCATGCTTCAATCTCTCCTTGTTTCACAGTCACGCGTCTGACAACCCTTAGAGCTCAGCTCTCAGCTCCCAGAGGTTAGCATCTTTTAATGCCATTCTCAAAGTTTTTTTGACAGCAACCCACTAAGGACAAACACATACCTATATATGATCAAAGTTCAAATTTCAATTCTAATCTTTTCTATTTCTAGTTTTTAAATGCTGACCATGACCTACTGAATTGATTAGACAACCCATTAATGAATCATATCTGCAGTCTGAAAACACTGTTCTGAAGGACTTATAGTGTCGGCGCTTAACAAATGGCAGTTGGTTGAATGTAGGTCTAATTCCTGTGCCAACACCTACAAGCCAGGCCTCTGAATCCAGAATTGAGAGTTATGGTCTTGTCTCTACCACTAACTTCCTACCCCAGTCCATGCACAGCATGGTGGTGGTGGCTGACATCAGGTGACTTGAGGGAATCTGGGTTCCTCTTGTCCAAATGTCCAGCCCAACCCCCAGCCTTTCCTGCATATGGCAGAAATCTATCCACCAGCAGTCACTCCTGTGCCTTTGACGTCAATGTCAAGGATTGTGTCTCCAGGAAGAGAAGCTTTCCATGAGACCTGGGGAAGGCAGGACCTGGGCCAGGGAATTTCCCTCTTAGGACAAGTCCCTTAATCCATTTGGAAAGAGGGCAATGAACAAGCTGTTAAAATTTTCCATAACGTTCCCCTGAGTTCTAAATGCTGGAAAAAGAGCAAGGGACTAGAAACAGTGGAAAACAGCCAAGCAAAGGCAAAGCCATGGTTCCGTCAACAGAGAAAGTGCACTTGGCTCTCACCCTGAGGCACTGAGAAGGGGACCTGCAGAGAAGCAATGCCACTTGGGGAGGGCCAGGGAAGACCTGGTCCAGGAAAGCAGACCCAGGAAACATGGTAGAGCGCAGGGAGTAGGTATTGGCACCCTCAGGAAACTGCGGGGTCAAGGGTCTCATCACCCATGCCAAACTTTCCCCACCTCCTTTTTTTAAGGCAGGACAAAAGAGTGCGGGGGAATCCTGGGGAGAGCTGCCACTTACCCAGATCATGTATTTTATGATCCTGCTGGTAGCCACTGTGTATTCTTCTATCAGTTCTGCCAGGTAATAGAGTCCGGCCGCTGTGGGAATGGGAAAGGGGACAAGCAGGGATAACATTAGCCAGGATTACGTCTGTCATCCTGGTCATCCCTCTCTCGGCAGCTGAGTCCCCATCAACCCTTCCTGGACCCCAGAAGGTAAGGAACAAACCAAACAAGTCATGTGTTGCCCTTCCAAGTCTGAAAAAGTAAACTCAGGGCAAATGAGGAGCGACTTCATCAAAGTGAACGGAATCTGTACTTGATGCCTCTCTGCACAATGCTAACCTCTGCTGCACAAAAGGGAATTTCTTTCACTCATTCAGTATCTGTTGGGCACTTAGTATGCAGATGCTAAGCTGAGTGCTGAGAATACTGTACAAGGCAGACCAGGTTCCTTTCCTGATCCAGCTGGAGTTGGGAGTGGGAGGATGGGGGCAGTAGGGAGGGGAGTGGGACGATCCCACTGTGACAAGTGTTGCCTAAGGGGAAGTACAAGACACTGCTGGACCATCAAACCCCATAAGGAGGGCTTCCCTGAGGAGGTGAGATCTCAGCTGAGATTAATAGTAGGAACTAGGCAGAAGAGTGTCTAAAAGAGTAGGAAGTACAAAGGGCTGAAGGCCAAAGGGCGGCGGAAGATGGGGAAAAGTTTGGTGCGGTCTGCCCGCGAGGGCGGGTGCGGCAGCGGTTGTGGGAGCGCCGGCAAGGGGCACTTGAGTCAACCTCTGCTGGGCATTGCCGGGATGGATGTTGTGACACCTGGAGTGACCCGGTCAGGCTAGGCTCCTGGGGTCGGCAGGAGGGTAGGGCAGGGGGGCGCGAAGGCCAGGAACAGCGGGGAGGCGCCCTCGTGACGCGACCACCGGCCGGCACAGAGCCGGGACGGGAGCCCGCGCGGACCGGGGTCCAAACGCTCACCGACGGCCAGCGTGATGAAGGCCACCTGGATGAAGAGCGACAGCCAACTCAGCACGTACATAAACCACATGGCGCCCCCGTCCCGCCCGCCCCCCGACCGCCGGGACGGGCCTGCGCGCTTTGGCTCCGGCGATAAGAAGCCACGGCCACTGTCCCCGCGTCTCCACCCCGCGGACTGCCGGATGGCCGTGCGCTGCAGCCGAGAGGAGCCCGGCCGGAGCGCCCTCCTGGCCAGATCAGGACTAGCGCCCCCAGCCGGCTCGGAGGGCCAACCGCTGCGGCCTCGTACCGCGCGGTGCTCCCGGACCGCCCAGCTTCCCGGGGCTGCACAGAGCGGACTCGCGGTCGGAGATGCAGGATAGTCCCGACAGGCGGGCACGCGGCGCCTGCCAGAGGGGCAGGCTTCGGGCTCTCCCTGTGCATTCTCGCGGCAACCTGGAATGGACTCCCGGGCAAGTGAGGGCCGCCCAACTGCTCCCCAGAAACCGGCCAGAGTTGCTCACCGCAGGTAACAAAGACAAAATTGTTGAGTACCTACCATGTGCCAGGCACTGTACTAAAGGCCAAGCCATATGTTCGTGATGGAAATTGATCCGATGATGTAGATCATTTTATGGATGAGGAAGCTGGGGCCAAGAAGGGTTTCCTTGCCCCAGGTCATACATCTAGGAAGCGGCACAGACAGGAGTTGGGGCGTCTTTGATCAGTCTTCCTCAGGCCTAACTCTCCCGCTAGGCTGAGTTCAGCTGGAGTGCGTCCTGCACCTTTGTATTGCCTGCATCTCACCCAGTGCAGGACACGCATGGCACCCACTTGGAGCTGAATGTTTTTAGTACACCTCTGGGAGTCTCTGAAGGGACCCAAGGAGCCGGGCAGCTCTTGTCGAGAAGTTCCCCATCTAGTGGCCAAGACAGGCATGCAAAATAAAGTATGTGTAAGGGGAGTCTGGTATGCTTCTCATCTCAGAAAAATGTTTTATTTCACAAAAATGAATACATATTCCTCAAAAAAGTAAACATAGAATTACCTTGTGATCCAACATTTCCACTCCTGGGCATATACTCAAAACTAATAAAAGGGACTCAAATAGATATTTGTACACCCATGTTAATAGCTTTATTCATAATAGTCAAAAGGTGGAAACAGCTCAAATGTCCATCAGCAGATGAATGATAAACAAAATGTGGTATGTACATATAGTGGATTGTTATTCAACCTTAAGAAGACATGAAATTCTGATACATACAACATCATGAATGAACCTTTAAGATATCATGCTAAGTGAAATAAGCCAGACACCAGACACAAAAGGGCAAATATTGTATAATTCTCCTTATCTGAGGTATCTAGAGTAGTCAAATTCATAATGACAGAAAGTAGCAGGGTGATGAGAGAGAGTAATGGGGAGTTATTGATTAGTGGGTACAGAGTTTCAGTTTGGGGTGATGAAAAAGCTCTGGAGACTGTGGTGATGGGTGCACAGCATTGTGAATGTATTTAATGCCACCGAACTGTGCACTTAAAATGGTTAAAGTGGTAAATTTTATGTTATGTATAGTTTGCCATGATAAAATAATATAAATTTACAAAGCAATTATATGGAAATACAAATATCAAAATATTTTTTAGAAAGCCAAATGTGTGATATAATGATGCTGCTTTATAATGTATAACATAACCAGATTTAATAGAAAAATCTAAGAACTACTTATCTGTGACATAATAAAAAACATGTATTTTGTTTCTGCCTCCAGTTCCTGACATGGAGCTCCTAAAACCCTTGTAATTTCCTGAGGGATGGAGATGATAGGAGCCTCTTAAACAGAGCTCCTAAATTCCTCAGAATTTCCTGGGTGACTGGAGCTCCTTTTATTCTAATGAGGCAACTCTTGGTGGGCTCCAGAATGGGAGCTGGTCACCCCAAGCCATGATTAGAAGCTTGGAACTTTCAGTCCACCCCCATCCTCCGAAGAGGGGAGAGGGACTGGAGAAAGAGTTGATGGTTGATCAAAACTATGCAATGAAGCCTCCGTAAAAACCCCTAAACTATGTGGTTTGGAGAATTCTCAGGCTGAGGAATGCATCCACATGCTGGGGTGGGGGATGATACCCCAACTCCACAGGGACAGAAGCTCCTGAGCTCAGAACCTGCCAGACCTTGCCCAGTGTGATTTTTCATCTGGCTGTTCTTTATAATATTCTTTATAATGAACTGCTGAACATAAGTAAATGTTTCCAGGTTTGGTCAGCCAATAATTTTTGAGTTGTTATTTCCAAGTTTTGTCTAACAAACTATCAAAACTGAGGTGGGTGTGGGAATCCCAAACTCTGTGGCCAAGTTGGACAGAAGTGCAGGGACCCTGGGGACCCTGAAGTGAGGGTAGCCTTCTGCAGCTGAGTCCTCAGAGTTGGGAAGTCTGATGCTAACTGCTCTGGGTAGTTAGAGTCTGACTTGAATTCAATGATAGGACTCCCAGTTGCTGTCCAGAAAGTTAGAAAATCAGTTGATGTGGGGTGGAAACCCACACATTTGATGTCAGAAGTGTTGTGAGTAGAGAATCAGTTTTCCTTTACTACCATGATGACAAAGTAGTGTTTAATATAAATGAATTCGAATGTAAATGAAAATGTATTTCAAAATATTTCAATCATATGAGAGAATTACTACTAACTACTGTGAGTTTGTTGCCTGCATCCATAATGTAAGGAAATGTTAAGAGTTCATTACAGGCTAGTATAAATAAGATGGAATTTTTTTCCCCTTCCAACTTTCCAGGGCCCTTGAGTTTATCTCCCTGAATTCTTTATCGGCTGACTTCTAAGGGGTCCCAGACCCCTGGTTAAGAATTCCTGAGGGATATGTACAAGGAGCAGGGGGAACTTCAGTAACTGTGTGCTTACTTACAAGGCTCCTCATTGCAGCTCTGGGAAAGACTGAAAACAAATGCTCGGTAATGCCAAAACGGGCAAGTACGTTTGGTACATCATATAGCAGAGCCATAAAAACAAATAAGGGTGTTCTTTAGGTGTCCATATGGGAAGATCCCCTTTTGAAAAAAGTAAAGGATGGGGAGAAAGAATCCACATAGGTATTTCTTCATATGGAGTATTTCTGGCAGGGTACATTAGAGAATGGTAACATTGCTTACTTCCTAGGAGGAGAAAGGGTGGCGTTCAAGAGTAAAGAGAGCACTTCCACTATATCCTTAAAACATGGAGCAATGTAAATGTATGTAAATAGATTACCTATTCATAAAATTAAGTTAAGAATGTTCATAATATGCTGGACCTGCTGGTTGCCTCAAATTTCCCTTCATCACCAGAGTGTGTGGTTCCTCATAGGTTAAGTTGGCTAAGTTTGGATCACATGACCTTTAACCCTGATTGGCCCAATAGGGGAGCTTCATGCCCAGGTCTTTTATAGCAGGGAGTTTGAATTTGGGACATAGTTGCATCAGTGAGCAGAGGCACGGTAAAACCTTAATTGGTCTTACTTTTTTCCTAAACAGTATCCTCCCAGGAAGAGAGAAACATATAAAAGTATTCTCTCAGTCCTCCCCAGATTGTAGATTAGGGAAACGTGAGGCCCACAGAGGTTAAGTGCATTCAGATGACTGGTCCAAGATTGTTATTCCAGGGCTGGGCACTTCAACTTCCCCACAGTCTTAGAGTCAAAACTGGCCTTGGGAACCAAGGCTGAAGACTGGAACGTCCTCTCACAGCAGGAAGGGAGAAGCCATGATTTCCTGAAAGCAGTGAGACGCCAGCCAGAGGTGTTGGCTCTCATCTGCTCCCCCTGCCCCAGCAGGGCAGGGCAGGACAGGGGATGGGCGAACCCAGCTTCCTTTGAAGGATGAAAATGAGGAAGCAGGATTTTAATTTAAAGGACTCAAGAGTGAAAGGATCTGTTGATTCAACGGTTTGTTAATTTACATATTGACGGACCTCAGCAACTACATACACTTATGCCAGTGTTACACATACTCTCTTAACTTTAACTAATTCACATACTCACATGGTACCATTTGATGCCTTCATTGTGGGGACCAATTCCCACATATCTCATGGGGATGTTCTAGGAGAAACCAGTTCTTTCAACATCATGTGGCTTTCTTCCTCAGAAAACACTAACTGCTAGCATTTATAGTGTTCTTACTCTGTGTCAGACACTTATTCTGTGCCAGAACAGTCTGTGTTCTAAGTGATTTGTATATGTTAACCCATTTAACACTCACATCTAGCATGAGAGAGATATCACAGCTGAGGCCCACAGAGTTTTCATATCTTGTCTAAGGTCACACAGCTACTACTGGGAGAACCAGGTCTGACTCCAGAGCCACATGGTTTTCTCTGGTCTCTTAGTCACATGCCTTTGCTGCCAGGGTAATTCTGCCAGCCTAGTCATCACTGTCATCTGGCCAGAGGGCCTCATCTCCCTGCAGGCTGCCTGAGCACTGGCTCTTTCTTGTCTCCCTCTACCTTTATCCTTACAGGAGCTAATGAATCCACCCCAGGGTTCTGGTTTTGGCCACCTCTGCTCACCTCTAGTCCCCTACAATGTCTTCACTAACCCATCTTCTCACACTCTCACAGACTTACACTTCACTGTACCCGAGGCCAGGGACTGGCATTTAGTTGGTTCTGTGCGCCCAGTAGCCCATGCGGCAGGGGACCAAGCACGCGCGCGTGCGCGCGCGCGCACACACACACACACACACACACACACACACACACACACACACACACACACACACACACACACACACACACACACACACACACACACACACACACACAGTTGGAGACAGGATCCACATCAGCATCTGGGCCTCTGCGGCCCCTGCCTGGCCTGGCTACAGACAGTGGTTGTTGTGTGGGAGATGAAATGGAGTCAGGCAGAGACAAGCCTGGAGACCCAGCCCCTCTTCCCTCCTCATCCTCTCCTCCCCCTGTGTAGCTCTTGCCTCTTTCCCTGCCAGCTCCTCAGCCCCAACAGAAGTCCAGTGCCAGGGTAACAAGATTTAGGAACACAGGCTGTCCACTCCATTCTATCCCAGTACATACAGTGTCACCACATGATGTTCCCTCTCTAAGGGGCCCACATCCTCGGGGGGAGGTTTTCCCGTGATGGTCCCTATAGCCAGCAATTTTATTGTTTGGCATCTCACCTCTCAGGTCTTGTTTCTGCGGCAGGTTAGCCACAGCAAAATTCTACTAAGAGATAAACCACAAACAATGAAAATCAATGACCACTGTTAGGTTCACTTGATCTAAATGCCCTTGTAATCTAGGCCTCCCGACCCTATTGCTCTGTATGCCTCTGCTCCCCACCCAAGCAGCTGCCCCAGGGTCCCTGGCACCCCTCCCCGATCTCTGTCACATGCCTGGAGCCCCAACTCAGGTGGCTGAGTTAAAGAGCTTTCTAGTGACAAGTCATCAAAGGGCCCTATTGTATGCTTCAGCATTGTCTTCACTAATCTACTAAGCCTGAGAGGACTTGGGTGGGGGCTGCGGGTGTGTGTGAGGGTGTGAGACTGGGCAATGACAGGAAAGAACAATGTGGGGGAGGGAAAACGTCTGGGACTTTGCACATATCACATGAGACCCTTGCAGATATCTCCCTCCCTCCCTTCCTCACTCTCTCCTCTCTCTCTCTCTCTCTCTCTTTCTCTCACACACACACACACAGCAGAGCCCCAGGCAGGGTTGTAAGGAAGCAGCCAGTTGCTAACAGAGGTCCAGCCAGGGGTGGGAGCTCCTCTCCAAGGAGAGGAGGCAGCCCCATTAGCCATTTCTGTTTGCTTCTGTCTTTAGCATAATGTGAATCATTGGAGACAGTGGAGTTTCTCCCTGTCTTTATTCAAGTAGCTCTAAGTGGTCTCCCATGACAGGAATTTCTGACTAGAAGAAAAGGGACAGCTGTCTCTGACAAGCTAGCTCCCCTCCTCAGAGAAGAACGGGAGAGAGTGAGATGAATATATCAGAGGGCTAAGAAATTTCAGGCCCAGGAGGAAGCTGGTTCTGTTTTCCACTTCACAAAGTAGGCCCACCATCAGCTTGTATCTGAACACCTTGAAAATACACTGTCCCCTGATCTGTGAGGCAACTTTTCCTTCTGCTGAGCAAATCGGTCCAGTGTCACCCCTTGGGACTATACAGAAAAACACTGTATGTAATACTGATATATATATCTAACATAATACTGTTATTAATGGTTAAGGCTTGTTGAACATATCTCTGTGCCAGTCACTGAGCTGTATCCTTTATATGAACTTTCTCATTTAATCCTCACAAAAACTCTATAAAGTAGGGATTATTTTTCTACCCATTTTACAGAGGAGGAACCTGAGGCACAGAGAGGTTAGGTAACTTGATCAGGTTCACACTGCTAGTGAGCTGAGGGCTAGATGACCAACCCCACTGGTATGCCCAGGGCACGGGATTTAGGTGCAAGCCAGGAAAGCCACAGGCAAACTGGAATGAGTGGTACTCCAGTCCCCGGTCTTCCTGGCACTAGCACCCACATGCTTAACTGAATGACTGCTGAGCAGAACACCACACACCAGTAAACAATATGCCAGGGGACGACTCCAACTACATGGAGGATCGCAAAGATCCCCACAACGCCACCCACCAGGAACAGAAGTATGAACGCCTCTGCCCACTGCAATGTGGTGCTGGCATCACCAAGGACAGCGATACAGTCAAATACTGAATGGAACACCGCTTTACCCACATAGAGAGAGGCACAGCAAGATCAGGTTCAGCTGTGGGCATTGGTCCCACATGGCAGTGGGTGCCTCTGAGCATGGGTACAGCTGCCCCAGGGCATGCCTAGGTACACCCCTCTTGTGCCCCAGCAGGAGGAACCCAGCCCCACCTCCACAGAGAAAGAACAATGTTGCCTGAAGGCCACTGATGCACAGACTAAGCAGAACAAAGGAGCACACAAGGAGCCTGGAACAGGGGAAGATATTCCCACAGAGCCAATAAGCCCAGCAGGGCTGTGTGGGCTCTTTATCTCTTGTATGGAAGTGTTCCAGGCCCAAGGCCCTTCTCAGCTGCTCATGAAAAGATCTCCCCACAGACACACGTCCTCAGAATACCTACTTTGCAGGTATTTCACACCCATGTGCACCACAAGTCCTCTCCCTCCAGCTATTGTCATGTGGAACATTCGCGAGTCCCCCTGCTTTTATAAACTATTCATGGTAGTCATATCCCATGTCCCTCTTGCTCCTGTGCTGGCCTGTCAGGCACTTACAGGAGAGGCAGGTAGGCGTGTTTAGGCTGAGGGGCTGCTGCCTGATCGCCCCTCTTCCTTTTCCCCTCCTAACCGAACCTCTGCTGTGTGTACGGCAGCAATGTTCCCTGTTTTTCAACAAAACAAAACAAAACAAAACTCTCTGCTGTCAGCTGTGGCCCAACCATGGGAGAAGTGGGTGGCAGTAGCAAGATGAGGAAGAGTGATACCCATCAAATCCAGACAACACTGTAGCTCAGTGCCCGCCTTGGCAATCTCCCTCTCTGTTCACACAAAAATGAGAGAGTCAGAGCTTTCTTCTCTTTCTGTAGGGTTTTGGCTCTTTCTGTAGAGTTCTAGCCTCAGACACAGACTCCCCAGCCTTGCCCATTACACCCTACCCCCCAACCCCATGTCACAGCTTGGCAAACTCCTACTCATTCTTCAAGACCCAGTTCAAATATTTCCTGAGAAGGCTGTTAGAGTGTGCTCATTTCCACATCTCCAGTGCCCAGCAAAGGGCCCGGCACGAAGAGGTGCTGATTGTGGGCTAGAGCCACCCAGTCTATAGGCCTGGCCCCTGTAGCCATATTTCTTCCAGGGCACTCTACACCGCTTGTTGAGGTAGATCCTTGACCCAAGCTAGCAAACAGATTCTCTTTCCCAGAACTGGAAAGGGGGCCTGAGAGAAAGCTGAATCAGCCTGTGTGTGGCACTTAGCCACTAAGATGTCAACTTGTAAGCTTGCATGTGGATGACAACACAGGGATCCAGGCTGTGTGGAGAAAGCCCCAGGCTGATGTGTGAGTAGGGTGTGAGCATTGGGTGTGGCCTAGGCCTTCCAGGTCTCAGCTCCAGGCCCTGCTGTCCCAGCTGCCTTCCTACCCTTGGTTCTCCAAGGCACCAAAGAGTCCTAACTGCCCCAGGGGAGGAGGTTCCCAGGGCTCAATAGTGCTGACCCAAAGTTTGGGACCTACCGATCCCACTGGTGGCTACAACTGCCACCTCATTGTCCACTCATCCTGGCTGCCTGCCTGGGCTGGGACCCAGGCAGCAGCAGTTTTTCAAGTCCCCCATTTGCACAGACAACCTGCTCTTTGCACAGGCATTCCACAGGCCAGCCAGGCTGGGAACCACTGCCCTAGTGAAAGAAGAGCCAGGAGAGCATGGGGTCACTGGAGTCCTGAGTCCACACAACCACCTCCTGCTCTCAGGTAGAGCTGCAGAAATGTTGTAAGTCAAGGGGCCTGCATGTGTGGCCAGCCCTGCCCTGCCTGTCCTTCTTCCTCCCCTTCCTTCTAGCCCCTACCCAGCAATGGGCCACCCCATGGAGCTTTCCAGGCCCTACCCCCCATCCTATGCTAGACTCTCTGAGCCATGGCTCTGAAACCCTAAGGAATCTTGCTCATTCTGCCCCCTGCCCTACACAGACCCTCCTCCCCCAAACCTTGCTTCACTCACAGTGCTCTTCCTGCCCCTTCTCTCTGCTGATCTAGTCAGCAGAGTCCTATCAGATCCAGTCCAACCAACCTTTCAAGACCCAGTTAACATCCCTCCTCCAGGAAGCCTTCCTGAGTGCCCCAAACCATTCTAACCCCTTTCTTCTCTGGCCTCCTGTTTGCATCTGGAGACCACAGTCCTCACCAGACTCATATATGCCTCCTCCTGACTTCTGGGCTTCTTACTGAACTTTCTTGGAGTTGACACCTTGGCTCCCCTGCCGCTTTGTGAGACCCATGTCTGCCCACCCCCGACCTGGCCAAGACCCGGCTAGGCACGCAGAGATGCTCAGAAGCTGGTTTGTGGTTGCCAATCCCAGCCCCTCTCTCTGACCTTTCACACTGGTATTTTAGTGAGTGGCCCATCCTGAGGAGGGTCCTGAGAAAGCCAGGTGAGATGGAAGCAGATTCTCTCTCTCTTGAAGATAGGACTGTGGCCAATGGAATGGACAAGTTGAGAAGAAGAACTAGATGACCTCTAATTTCCTCCCCAATCTGAAGCCTCTGAGCTCAACACCCAGCCACAGTGACTGTCCCAGCCAACCTGCCTGCCTTTCCTCACCACCACCCTCCATGGGGGCCTCTCACTGGCATCAGTGTGTGGCTGGTTTGATGGCAGCTGGCATGGCAAGCTGAACTGTGGGTGGGTAGAGACAGCAAAGCAAGAGTGAAGTGCAATCTGCTGGCCAAAGGCAGCTGAGCTGCATTTCCTGGGGGCTGCTTGAGCCTCCCCACCACCCCATCTGCAGCCCTGCTGAGAGTGGAGCCAGCAGCCTCTCCCCAGAGAGCCTCCGGGTCTGGCTAGTGACAAGGGTGGTGCAGACTTCAGAGGATGACAGGTGACAAACCTCAAGACACCTTACACACTCACGTCCAGAAACGCATGTACACAGAGAGGCCCCCGTACAGCTGGTGTGTGGGGTCCAGCTATGGAGGGGTCCACAGGCAGATATGCAGGTGCAGAGGCAGAAGGGACTCACTCACAGACATGTAAACAATCAGGAAGGCACCAGACTGACCTAGACACCAAATACACACGAGTACAAGACGGCCATAGCCACAGGCTCCCAGTGAGACGCACAGACACAGCTTTCACACCTGACGTCATCCTGAGGCACCTGAATCAATCCTCCCCAGTTGATGGAAGCCTGTGGCTGGTTTGGTGTGGTGACAACAGTTTTTCCCAGCCATCTGCCTCCCTTGTCTTTCACCTGCCTGACCTCTCCTGGAGGCCTAGTGAGGCAGAAAGCCAGCTTCCCTTCCTACGCCTATGAGGCTCTATCCCCAGGCTGTGGGGTTTGGCAAACAGAAGGCAAAATCTAAAGCCCTTTTGGCACCTTTGCTGGTGCCTGGAGCCTGCCCCTTCTGTGGAGAGGAGGTGGGTTAGGCAGCAAGGGTAGGCGGGGCCTCCATCTTGCCCCAGGCCCAGTCCTGGTTGCTGCACCACCAGGCCTCCCAAGAGCAAGTCTGGGCTGAGGGAGTCTGGTCAGGATCTCCAGTGTCCCTCACTGCCTCTCAGCAGTCCTGTCACACCATCTGCCAGCACGTCCCATGGGTCAGGTCAGCCATGCGTAGGACGCAGCTTCAAGGCCAGTTCTGGGCTCTGGCTCCCTGGTCGAGCCTGGCTGTGAGAGTCCTGTTCTCTCTCCCTCTGCAGTGGCCTGTCTTGTTGCTGGTCACCATGCAGACACAGTTGACTCTGCAGCGGTGAGGGTGCCCACTGGGGACAGCCTCCGCTCTGCACAAACAGGGAGGCGTTCGCACGCTGGACCGTGGGACTGGAGGTGAGGAGGAGTCAGAGCTGCCCCTCAGAGCTGAGCTGGGCAAGTAGGTACTTACTGAGGGCTGGGCTGCCCCCTCTTCCTCTCCCATCTGGACCTCAGATATCACCCAGCTGTAGTATCTTCTTTCCCCTATCCACAGCACACACACCGGTAGGACGGCAGAATCCCAGCCTCTCTTGCTCTGGCCGCATTCCTTGCCCTCTGTCTGCAGCCCTCCTCCTGATATTCAGCAGGCCGCCTCACCCTTAGGTCAGCGTGGCCTCCTCAGAGGGCCCTCCCTGACCACACTCTAAGTTACACCCACCATCCCGTTTCCTGTTTTGCTTTTCTTTCCTCATGGCACTTTCTCCTACATGTCTTTATGGTAAATGTTTCTTTCTTTTCTGTCTCTCCCACTAGAATGCAAGCCCCATGAGGGCAGGGACTTCGGCCTGTTTAGTCCCAGAATTCCCACCACACACAAAGTTGGCATGAAATAGACACACAAAATATGCACAAAACACGCTGAATGAACGTGAGCAGATATGCAAGTGCATGCTGACACACCTGCCCTAAATGATGAGCATGTGCACGAGCACACATACTGCACATGTGTACATGTGCATACGAGCTGGCAGGGAGAGGCATGCATGCTCATGTGTCTCACTTGGCCTAACTCCCTAGAGACCAGGGGAAGCATTATCACCCATGTTCCCCCATCTAGGCAGCCTCCAGCAGGGCTCCACTCAGCGCTCCCAGTGCTAACTTGGCCTGACATGCTGGTTGCACGTGGAACTTCCTGTGGAAGCTGCAAGCCCACCATCATTGTAGTGGCTGCTAATTGGCTCTGTGTTGGGCCCTGGGTCACTGCTCGGTCAGCCATGGCTGATACCTTCTTCCCACTTGTCTCAGAAAAGGCACAGCTGTCCCCTCTGCTTAGGCCTCAGCCAGCCACTGAACCGCACATGGCTGGCCACGTGGGACTGGCTAGGCCAGCGAGCCCCTCTGATGGCAGCCCCCACCCCACACACTCAGGAGAGATCAGAGATAGCTCAGCAAACAGGATTGGCCTTGGGGTGGGCATTTACCCAAGGGATACAGTGTAATAGCAAGGGTATAACAAAGGCCCCAAGCCAAGATATCTTTGCATAATCTGTGACAGTGTCTGAGGCCACCATTAGGACAGTCCACTAGGTCGATTCTTGCTCTTCCTCAGGGTTTCTCTTAAAGTGCACATCCCCTAATGAGGGGAGAGGGCTAGTGAAGGTGGGAAGAGGGAAAACCACGAACTGGAATATTACCATCAATCCTTGCTTATATCCAGTGCTCTAAGCTTGATATTGTTATGCCCTCAACACCCCATTTCCAGGGATTTTCAATGGATTATATAAAGTAGAAACGGCAACCCCAGCTTATCACCATCACACCCCATCTCTGAGATATTAGGGTTCTGGGGTAGGTGAAGTGGCTTTTCCTCAAGACAAAGCTGGGATTCTTGGTGGGTGCTGGTGTATCTCACTTTCCTCCCAGTGGGGCTTGAGTGTGCAGAGTGGGGCCGTGCCAGGCCATGAGAAAGCTCATGACCCAGCTTCCTATGTGGGGCTACCCACCTTGCCCCACTTTTTATGCTTCCAGAGCCTAACTTGTACCTCTTCACAGTTTTGCCAGGGCCTCAGCCTCCTCCCAGTTTGGGACTAGACTACTTCTCACTCTCCAAGAAATCCTCAAATCCTGCCTCCTCCAGGAAGGCTGCCCTGCTGCTGCTCTAGCTTGGTGTCACAACCTGTGGCTGCATCCTTGCCCCATCTGCTCCATTCAGGGGACTGCAAAGCTCAGGGAAGATTTGGGCTGTAGCATGCTGTCTCTCCTGCCTTTCTTCCCCAAAGCCCTAGCTGGGAGTTCATGACTGCAAAAAACCCATCTGGTTAACAAGTCCAGGGGCCTCCTTTGATGTCTGTCACCCCTCAGAGAGAGGCAGGACACTGGCAAGGGCCCACAAAAGGCTCTGGGGAACACCTCCTGGGCGGGGGCTGGCCCTGTTCTGGGTCTGGAGTGCTGAGAGCCAACGTGCCTCCCTTAGGGGCCACAAAAGGGTGGGGCAGGCCAAGGTCTTACTGACCCAGACTCTGGAGGATTCTGGGAGGCCTCAGGGAGTGAGGGAAGGCGGGGAGGAGTGGAGAAGTGCCGGTTCTACCTTCCCACTCTGCTAGGGCCCAGCTTTGTCTGTCTTCCCCTGGCCTGGGGCCTCCAGCCGAGATGGTCTGGACCCAGAGAATGATCCGAGGCTGCTGGTGGTTCCCACCCAGAAGGAAACAAACCCCAGGCCTGAGGCCTTAGGCTGAGGCCTGTTGGAGAGCTGAAAAGTCCAGCATTTAAAGGGCAATAGATTACTAAAGAAAAAAGACAGAGAGAAATGATAGTTTTCCAAGGAATTATGAGAAAATTTGTTGTGTGCGTGAGTTGGGGTGGGTGGGTAGGGTGAGGGAGTCAGGCAGGCTGGTAGAGACAAGACTACTTCTGTGCAAATAACCTTGGTTACTGAGCCATTAAACAAGATGAAACAGGTTTCTCTCTCCCTTGGGGGCTGTTCTGAGTCTTAATGTACTGATAGGCAGTGGGAGTCCCCAAGGTGAGGGTAGTGGGGTAGATGGTAGAGGATTCAGTGTTCCCAAGGATCTAGGAACCCTTTGTTCCCAGATTAACATCTGCTGAGGAAACACCATTTGGGAAATACTGCTGAATTGATCTGTGGAGTAATACCTCTTTCTGCTACTTACCATCACACATATGTTTTGCTTTACTAAATTACTGGAAGACAATTCTACAGAACTGAAAAGTGAACATGTCCCCTTCTGAAAACGCTTGAGTCGTATAATCCGTCCTGGATTTCTGGGGTGAGTCTCTCAGACTTGCTCTAGGATTCCTCTCCAGAAGTCATTTTTTTAAGAGGGTGAATAACTCATCCCATTTTTTAAAACTGAAAGTCCCATGTCTCAAGAATGCCTTCAGTCCAAGCAAAACAGACCATTGATCTTGCTGTTTCTTAGCAGGTATTGAAACAGCAGGGATTGGCTCCCAGTAGCTCAGGGAGCCCCATGAGACCTCAGGGTGCCCCCTGAGACCTCAGGGCACCCTGCAAGGGGACAGTTTTAACTAATTCAGCTACTGGGCAGCCTTTCCTCTTCCTCCTGTTCAATCTCCCCACTGTAGATCACACTGGCACATCTCCTGGGCAGGTGAAGAAGGGAAGGAAAGCTGCCTGGCCCTACCCCCCATCCTATGCTAGACTCTCTGAGCCATGGCTCTGAAACCCTAAGGAATCCTGCTCATCCTGCCCCCTGCCCTGCACAGACCTTCCTCCTCCAACCCTTGCTTCACTCACAGTGCTCTTCCTGCCCCTTCTCTCTGTTGATCTAGTCAGCAGAGTCCTATCAGATCCAGTCCAACCAACCTTTCAAGACCCAGTTAACATCCCTCCTCCAGGAAGCCTTCCTGAGTGCCCCAAACCATTCTAACCCCTTTCTTCTCTGGCCTCCTGTTTGCATCTGGAGACCACAGTCCTCACCAGACTCATATATGCCTCCTCCTGACTTCTGGGCTTCTTACTGAACTTTCTTGGAGTTGACACCTTGGCTCCCCTGCCGCTTTGTGAGACCCATGTCTGCCCACCCCCGACCTGGCCAAGACCCGGCTAGGCACGCAGAGATGCTCAGAAGCTGGTTTGTGGTTGCCAATCCCAGCCCCTCTCTCTGACCTTTCACACTGGTATTTTAGTGAGTGGCCCATCCTGAGGAGGGTCCTGAGAAAGCCAGGTGAGATGGAAGCAGGGTTCTTCTCTCACAAAGTTGGGACTGTGGCCAATGGAATGGACAGGTTGAGGAGAGGGTTGCAAACCCTCAGGATCTGGGAGGAGGGAGCTCAGGCTGGAAGGGGGTCTTTGGGCTCCTGGTAGGGAGTGGCAGAGCCAGTTTCTGCTGGTTCTCAGAAACCCTGCAGCAAGTTTCCCAGTCTCTGCTTTCCTCACTTCTCTCCTTCCCCCAGGCTCCGGGGACTGTCTCTTCCCTCAGCAGGGGTTCTCCTGGAGGCCCTGATCCAGTCCAAGCTTAAGCTGTTTACCAGATGCTCACAGGCAGACACTTAGTGCCTGTCGAGGGGGTCCTAACCAGGCTTAGCTCCAGGAGACAAAGCTGCAGAGGTAGCTGTCCTGAATTCCCACCTTGTCTGGGGAAGCCGGCAGGCTAAGGCCTGTCTGATCATGGGACTGTCCTTGCATCCATCCTGTCCCTGGTTAGCAGCTGGTGCTGGAACTGTTGGTGACTTGCTCTGAGCAGGGATCCCTGCCTGGCCACTGCTAGCAGCTGTCTGCTCCAGTCTCTCCCCACCAGAGGTGTTAGCATAAAGGAGGCACTAGTCTGGCCTCAGGTCTGGTTTACCTCCTGTTTCCATCTGGAGGTCCCCACCCTACCCAGGCCCAGGAGGCTGGGCTCTCATCAGCCCCTTTCTCATCAGACAGTCCCTCCAGGCCTGGGGGAGACACTCATCCACAAGGGCTGAGGATTGGTGCCAAAACATGCGAGTTTCTCATTTCCCAGGTTCCTCTGTGAGGCTCAAAGGTTTACCACGACTTCATAATCTTTATGTACATTATATAGATATTTGCCTGTGTGAAGTACTTCAATAAAAAGAAATACACTACATTCATGTCATGGAATACTATTGAGACATGCAACATGTCTGGGAGATGAGCCTCCAGGGAATAATACTGTGTGAAAACAGGTTGCACACTTGAAATGTCAAAATTTTGGAAAAGGAAAGCATAGTGTCTGCCAGGGCTCAGACTGGGGATGGGAGGAGGGAGGGAGTATGGGAATAAAAGCACAACTTGAGGGATCTTTGTGGAGATGGAACCATTCTGTATTATGACTGTGGTGGCAGCCACACAAACCTACACGTGATAAAACTGTAGAGAATTAACATGTGTATATACACACACTCACTTGTGGAAGCTGATACAGGTGGAACTGGGGAAATCTGAGAGATTGATGGACTGCATCTGTCAATACCCAAGCTGTGATATTTGTGCTATAGTTGTGCAAGATGTTACCATTGGGGGAAACTGGGATCTCTCTGTAGGATTTCTTACAACTGCATGCAAACCTATGGTTGTCTCAATAAAAACTACAATTATTTATTTTTAGAAAAAGAAATGTAATTTTATAGAAAGAAGGTCTCTGGGGTTCCCACATTTGCTAATGGGCACGGCAGGAGCCTGGGGAGATGAGGCTCCCCTCTACCCCTCTGTCCACACCTCCCTAGCAGCAGGACTTCCCTGGACCTCTTCCAAAGGAGCTTCTGACCTCATGCTGGTCTGCATAACCCACCCCCGCCAGTCCTTTGCCCCTCCCTCCTGGGACATAGAATGTTGGTAACTTGGAAAGTTGTGTGTCCAGGGCAGCAAAGAACAAGTCATGATAAAGGAATGGGGCAGGCTAGCAGACAGAAACTGGTGAAATTTATCCTGCTGGTTTTACATGTCACATGCTCCCTAGAGGAGGTCAGCCTCACAGCCCTCCCTCCACACACACTTATTTCCGGGTTTTCAGTGGTGCCACAATGTCAGGGCAGGGAACAGTTGGCGCAGGGTCAGATGATGGAATTGGGAATTCGATGATTAGTTGAGCACAGTAGCTTAACCCATCATGGTCAAAAGCAGGTACCAAGTGCCCCTAATCCATGGAGAATTGGGACAGTAGAGCCGAGTGGAAAAAGCTTTAGAATCAGAGAGAACTAGGGTCAAACCCCAGCTTGACCCTCTGTGAGGCCCCTGATCTCTGGGATTTCGGTCTCTGTAAGATAGGCATACAGTTTATCTTATAGGGTGTTGTGTAGTTAGGTGACATTATGTTCCTTCTCTTTTTTCTGATTCCTGGAGGCAGCAGCCTGGAAGGGAGAGTCCAGGAGTCCCAGAGGAAGGAAACATAAACCCTTCCGACACCTGAGAAGGGGACAGTTTCCAAAAACAGCAATGTGGACTGAACAGCTAAAGGCTTCATCAGGTCTGGAGAATCTCAGAAGATATTAGGAGACTGGACGCCAATGGCCACAGGCCCTAACAGGTAGATAGGGGGCCACCCCCAACCCCTATGGTAGCTGCAGTGCTGCTTGCCTCTGGCCCCTGGATGCAAACCTGTGGAGCCCAGAGGAGGACAAGTTTCCATTTAAGCTGAAACCTGGAGGGACTGAGTTTACCTACAAGTGATTAGATTACAAGTGGAGGATTGAGACAGAAATAAGTTTAGCTGTAGGAAAATAGCTGCATTTCTGCACCCGAGTTCACAGTCTATAAAAAATTGGACCCATTACATAGATACATGCTTTCCTATATGTACTTTACACTTATATACACAGACCATGGATGTTCTTACATACATAAAACACATATGTGTGGTGTATGCTGGTAAATGTTTAATAGCCAGCTTTCTGGAAAACAGTAACAACCTGGCTTACAGTAGTTGCTAATTTCTATGTTGTAAATTCTCCCAGCACAGGAGCTACCAATGTGGTATCACTGAATAGAAGTTAGAAAGATGTACACAATTAGTTCTTTGTGAGTTAATGGGAGCCAGCTCCAGCCCAACACTTAAGTTATATTTATGCATCTATGCATCTGCTCAAAGATGCCCAGGTCTGCAGGATTGTTTAGGTTCCTTTAAGAACTGAAATCCTAATTCTGTACATGCAAGTGTACTGAACAGTGCATAAAGATATTATGTCAAATACATGACCCTGTAGACACATTAGTCACTTAGAAACATACACAAAGACAAGTTCAAATATTTAAATACATACACATCTACATATAGATCAACACAAGACAAAACTTAAATATAAATGCACACATAAACACACACACTTAGGAAGAGGGAATAAACCAACCTGATTTTTTTGGGTTGCTGCACTGGCCTAAGGCACCATGACTTTCAAAATCACTTCAGATCAAGGCAGAGGAGACTTGAAGGGCAGGCTGCTTACCGTCAGTGGTCTATACCTGTTTCTGCATTCTGTGGTACCCATGCCCCTCCTGCCCCTCCTGGTATTTCTCATGGTCCTGCAGTTCTGAAAGAGTCCTTCACTTGCCTTACAGCTATCAGCCTCAGCATCCCACCTGCAGTAAAGCAGCTCTTCACTCCTCTCTTTCACTGTGGGAAAGCCAACTCCAGCCTCTGTTTCTGCCATCATCCCAGATAACAGAGGGAGAGGTCAGAATGAACCCCCACCTTGATCCCGCCCTGAGAATTCTGCTCTGCCCTGTCCCTTATCACTTCCCTGTTCATCTCTCACCTGGGACATTGCCCCAACCTTCTCAGTGTCTCCCTGTTCCAGGCTCTTCCCTCCCATTTGTACGCCTATAAGGACCCTGACAGATTAATGATCCTAAAGCACAGTGCTGAGGTCACACCTGTACTGGCAACTTCCCAACGCAGCACAGATTAGGGCTAGATCCTTTTGAGCCACTTGACCACTTGTCCAACTCCTGCTTCCCCAGTTCAGTTTCACTTGTTTTCTCCAAATGTCTCTCTCCCTGATCTGTTCTGCAAATTGTCTCTGCCATAGAATCTGCTTACTTCTTTAGTTCTCAGTGGAGCCATTTACTACCTCTCATGCTTGCGGTACAGCACTTTACAGTTTATAAGCACCCTCAAAACTATGGACCTCTTATCACATGCCCGACACTGAGGTTACCCCTGAAAATACAGAGGTGAGTAAAAGTTGATGTGGTTGTGCTTTCATGAACCAAGTCAACATTATCTGTTGAGGACCTTGGGCCCCAAAGTTTTCTGCCCCCAAAACACAAATAATTCTGGACCCCCTCTCCTCATTCCTCTTAGCTGCTCTATATTTTTTCCTGCAAAGGAAATAGAGCATCCCTGGAGTCATGGGACAAAGTAGAGATGACAGAAGACAGAAGATTGCAGAAAAGGACTTGACCAACCTCATGACTATCACAGGAACAGCTACTGGTATGTTGCAAACCCAGTACAAAAATGCATTAAAGTTTTACAAATAGAGGTTAACGTCTGTGTGCATGGCAACATCTTTATTTCCTTCCCATTGCAGTAATCACCCACACCCTTCATAAGCAACATCTCTTATTTGTGTGAGTCTAATTACTTTGGTTTCAGAGCTTCAGTTTCCTCACTTGCAATATGTGGTTAGAAATCTCTGATATTTCATGAGGCTGTCAGAATGATCAAATGAGATAAAGGTGCATAAAAGAGCTTTATAGAACCAGAATATGCAACACTGTCAAAAGTTCAGAAATAACAGAAGTAAAGCCAATGAATCACCTAAGTATTATTTAGTAAAAATTTATTGTGCACACACCAAAAAGATAGTTTGCAAACTGGGTGCACTCAAAACAAGAAATGGGGCTCAGGGGTATATTGTTATAGAGCAGCTTATACAGTGAGAAGGCAGTGACTGTTTATTCTTTACACTGATTGGTTGTAGAATTTTCTTAAAAAGATAAGGAATTGGTTAGTGGTTACTTCACACCAACCTTGGGAAACAGCTCATGTTTTGCTTAGGATTTCCACAGGCATAAGCCAGAAATGGTCCAGGTCAAGTTGTCTTATGAAATAAACTAAATTAAGTTTTGTTTTTATGACTAGACTAGTTTTGTCCACTCAGGGAATTTTCAAGGCTGGACTCCATTTGTTAACCTTATTTTGCAATCCTGTATTTTACACTTACATCGCATTTTGGACTAGCCACATTTCAGTAGTCACTTGTGGAAACCGTATTGGACAGCACATGCTAATTAGGAATGTAAGTAAAAGTTTCTTAAGATCAGCATAGTATTTTGCAGTTTCCAAAACTCTTTTGGCCTGTAAATCCCGTGTTAGCCTGGGTAGGTAGATCTTTATCATCTCCGTTTTGTAGATGAGAAGTGGCAGCAGCAATTATGTGTTATTCAGCCAAGGTCATCCCCTAGTAAACAGTGAACTCAATCCTGGTCTTCAAACCTGGGCACTTTTTCTTTTGTTTCCTTTTTCTAAACAAGCAATACAAAGGGAAACCTTAATGTTATCACATATATATATAGGCCCTAAGGCTCACGCATGAAGAAAAGGCACAGCCCTTTCAAAATTCGCCTAAATCTCCTCTCTTCCAAAAATCCCACCTGGTTTAGTTCTGTCAGAATCTAGTAGTTCCGTTACTCTAAAAATATGTTTTGGGTAGGCAACTTCCAGCTCTGATGTGCTACGGATATAATTGATGTAGGCGAGCATTTAAAAAATCCTGCCCCTCCGTGTGATATTCTCTATGATTTATAATTGCTCCTGAGGGTTGCATGTAGTGTTTCTGCATCCCAAATAGGTTAAGAAATAAAGCAAAGGCTCTTCTAGTTTAATAAGCACATATATGCCAAAGGTTCACACCAAAGCATAACCAGACACTCAGCTGGCTGTCAGGGAAGCAGCCCTGGTGCATGGTTTTCTCTTTGACACGGCAGGAACGTCGGGGGAATGGGAGACAGGCCAGCTTGAGAATTGCTCTGACCCCTCCCTAGTGAGATGCTCCTGAAGAGATGCCAGGGGCAGCTGACCGCCTCCTGGCCTGCGAAGCTACCCCTCAAGGGCCCAGAACCGCCCGGAGGAGCCCCGGTTTGACTCCCATACCTGGCTAGTGTTTTCCCCCTTTGCTCTCCCCTTTCCTTTACCGACCCCATGAAAAGAAAGGGAATGGAGTGGTGGCAGGAGGGCAACAAAAACTGTACCGGCTAGTTTGCCCGGTAGTCGATGTCCCCGCATACACCCTCCACCAAGAACTGAATTGGGCGGGAAGTGTAAGTCGAACACTCCCTTCTCAAGAGCGGCAGCCTCGAGTGCTTTTCTCCCTTGCCAGCACGCTTCTAATTACTCCTGGTCAAGCGTATTCACAGGAGTGCAGCGTAACGTCTGCGTGGGTGTTTGTGTTCACCTATGACTTTTGCCACCGCCAGCAGGTGTTGGGTTGAACATTATAAAAATGGTTTGAGGCCCAGGGTTCCCCACAGCTTGCGCACCTAGCTCCCAGACCCCACACCCGCGGAAGGGTCCTGCTGTTTGTGCCTGTACGTGCGTCTCCCACACAGTCTACGTGACTTATAAGCAACGCGCACGCGCAAGGCGGGGCTGCTACCGACTTCCGGGAGCTGAGGGGTGGGCAGAGCAATGACGTATCCCGCGGGTCGGAGCGGGACGCCCCTTTCTGGCTCCACTGCTGGGGTTCCGGTATCCATCTCCGGAAACAAGGTCCAGGAGGTGGGGAGGAGGTTTGCACGGGTCCGGAGCAACCGCTGAGGACAGCACTCGCCCTACTCCGAGAAGTCGCCGGGGCAGAGTCTGCCTGGGTTGTGGAGCGGCTCCTGGCGTCACGGCTCGCGCACGCGCACTCGGAGTCGGCTGGACCGCGCGAGCATTCACGTGACGCGGGGCGGTGCCGAGCGGGTGGGAGGGCGTGAAGGGCCGGCGGGAGGGAAGCAAACGACAGCATCTGCGGCGGCGGTAGCAGCAGCATGGCCGCGCTCTACGGGGGTGTGGAGGGGTGAGTGCAGCCCGCCGGAGGGAGTCCGGGAGGGACGGCTTGGAAGCGGCCTGGGCCACCCCATCCCCCCACCCCTGGCCGGAGGGAGGGGCGGCAGGAAGGCCGTGGCCCAGCCAGCAGGCTGGTGGCCTCTCACACCAGGGTCTGGCCGCTTTAGGGCTTGTGGACTGCGGCGCCTTGCGAAGAGGGGGTCTTTGCACTCTCGGCGATGCCCTTGCGCGCACTGGCATGTGCTTTGCAGGGACTGCGTGTGCCACGACCACGCCCCGGGGGGGTCCTTTGTGTTTCAGGGCGGAACCACGCCCCTTTCACCCCCAAACCACCCACTCCACAGTCTTCTGCTGGAGATAGTCCTTTTCCCCATTCCAGAGCCCGGAGAGAATTTAACAGAAGAAGTGTCAGGTGTGAAGTTGCTGGACTGAGGGTGGGGAGTGGTAGTGTGGTGGAAGCTAGGACAAGATCTTTGCAGATCTTGGCCGGAGAATGTCTGGATGCTGGAACGCCGCGAGCCAGAGTGCTAGCCCGTCCCGATGCCTGAAACTCCTCCATTGTCGGCAATCCAGGCTCCTCGCACTAGATCGAACCCTCTGTTGTTCTTGACATTTTCCTGCTCAGAAGCTTGTCTACTGGACTTTTTGTACTAGTTCTTCCCCTCGGTATGACTATGGGCAAGAGTTTTGCCTTGTCTGTGCTTCGTTTATTACATATGTAAAGTTCAAAAAGGGAGGAACGAGAAGGATCTGCAACTCACTGCCAATGGTATTCTGGGAATCTGGGTGTGCGGAATCGGCATAATACAGGGTGACTGTTGTCTCAGCCAGGGAACTTTGGAATCTGAGATTTGATTACTTCTGTGACAACCACATTTCACTGTAAACTCGTGGACCCCAAAGTTTTTTTCACATGAACTGTTAAGGTTGATCTCCCCTATCCTGTATCTATTGCCCTTAAAAAAAAAAGAGAGACCTAAGTACAGGAGTTTGCACTTGTCCCTGTTATGTTCATGTACAAGAAAAGATCTGTTTTTCTAGTTTGTCAAGAGAATCTTTTGGATGTTGAGTATGCCACTTCATGCATTAACTACCCCTTAAAATTTCTTGTCATCTTTAAGTTTGATGGGCAAGTCTTCAGTGTCCTCTTCTGATATTCCTAAATGTACTGATCAATAAAGAAGCATACATCACACCACCACAGACTTCTCTCCAAACTAATTTCTCCCAGTAATAAGCATTTGACCTTTACTTGCGTAAGTAGGTATAAACTCTCCCTGCCATCTGGTCAGTGTTTCTCACAAGTCTTGAGACATTGGCATCTTGAGCTGGATCTTGAAAAGCAGCCTTTAGCTATTGCAAGAGAAGCAGGGAGATGTGCCATTCTCTTTAATGCCATTTACTGAGTTTTGCCTCCTTTAGGCCCTCTGCTGGACATGTGGATAGATAAATGATCTAGAGCTTGACCTAGTGGAGCTTGTAATCGTGAGAGGCAGACAGGAAAACAACTAAACACACTCTTAATACAGAGAAATCCTTCAGAGTTATGGTGGCACTGGCACAGCTTAACTAAAGGAAATGTGGGGGTGACCCACATCTCAGAGGTTTCAAAGACTAGGTGATATGTAAGTAGGGTCTTGCAGTATAAGTAAGACATCCCCAAGGGAAGCTGAGCAGGAACTGTTCATTCCAAAAGGACAGCAAACACCAAACCAGGAAGTAGGTTTGGGAATGGCATTGGGTTTGCTGAAACCAATTCTATCATCCTAGGCTCTGCGTGTGACAAGCGTTGCCCTGTCTGCAGGTTTTTCTGAGTAAGACTGAGAGCCCCCTTGTGTTCTATAGGGGAGGCACACGGTCCAAGGTCCTTTTGCTCTCAGAGGATGGGCAGATCCTGGCCGAAGCGGATGGACTCAACACAAACCACTGGGTAAAGGCTACACTGAGGGGACTGGTGGGCTTGGTTGTGGTTTTGTTTTCTGTAACTCCTGGTGAGGTGGTGGCTTGGGGCTAAGGTAGCAGCCTGTAGGTGCAACACAGGTCATGCAAGCCTTTGTAACTCTTTTTCTTGATTGGGGCCAGCTGATCGGGACAGACAAGTGTGTGGAGAGAATCAACGAGATGGTGAACAGGGCCAAACGGAAAGCAGGGGTGGATCCCCTGGTACCTCTACGAAGCTTGGTGAGTCTGGTGGTAGAGCCTGGGAATTAAGAGACAGCAAGTTTGAATTAGATGAGTCCAGTGACTACAGAGTGAAAGACCTTGAGGGCTTATTCTCTGGTCTAGAAGCTCATATGATCTCATCTATTCTTGTGGCTTCAGTTGTCACTTATAAGCCACATGGATTAGAAGAGCACAGCGTTTTGGAAAGCCACTGAGACATTGGTTATAGTTCTAGCATTGTCACTCAACATCTGTGTGACCCTAAGTAGGTAACACATCTCTAAGCCTCAGTTTCTTCATTTGGAAAATGCATATAGCAGTAGCTATCCCAGAATTGTGTTGGGAAAGTACAATGACTCGATACATCCCGAAGTGGTTATCATAGAGCTTGATCCATAAGCACTCATGAAATGTTAGCTATTATTCCTAGTTCAGACCTTCCTCCCAACTTGCTCTCAATACTCCCTAGACATAACCTCAGTGATGTTCTATAGGCACAAACCCTATGTATTCCAAACTAAGCTTCTCTCTCAGCTTGCTCCTCTGCCTGATTATTCTGTTAAGTACACTATTGTCCTCCCAAGCTCCAAACCTGGCATTGTTGAACTCCATTTCTGTGTCCATTCCCAGTTCAGATTCTTGCATCCACAGCCTTCTGATGAGTCCTTGTGTAGGGTGGAAGGAGGACTGGGGCTGAATCAGGGTGTGCGCAGGTGTAGAGCGCAGGCGCAGATGTCAGGAGGGAAGGGGTTGAGAAAGGAGCTGGCCAGGCCCTGCTCACTCGCTGGCTCACCTCTCATGTGGCCTAGGGCCTATCCCTGAGTGGTGGGGAACAGGAGGATGCAGTGAGGATCCTGATGGAGGAGCTGAGGGACCGATTTCCCTACCTGAGTGAAAGCTACTTAATCACCACTGACGCTGCGGGGTCCATCGCCACAGCTACGCAGGATGGTGAGGAAGTGGAGGGTGGGGTGAAGTTGAGAACTGGTTTTCTTGGGAAAGCCCCTTGTGGCAGAACTTAGCTTGAAATACCTCAAAGGCAGCCCCTGGCACACCCCACCCTGCCCTGTGTTCTTTTCATTAGTTGGAGTCCCTGCCTAAGCAAGGTCTGGACTCTTGGGTATCTTGATGGGAAGAAGGAGTGGAGTCAGACAGAGGCCTCCATTTGGGCCCGAGGATGGAGCCCCTGGGGCAGTGTGGTGATGAGGCTGGCTGGGGAAAGCAGTGAGTGCCGAGAAGGTGGGAGGAGCTCTGTCGTGGTGTGTACAAAGCCCTGGTGTCATGAGACTGGCATTTGAATCTCCACTCCTGTTTTTGCCAGCTGTACCACCTTGGAGAAGTTGAGGAACTCTCTTGAGTTCCAACTTCCTCATCTATCACATGGGGGTAATTGTATCCATAAAGGTTATTTAGGGTTTTGGGTATCAGTGAATTGGGTCTTGCACAATCCCTGGCGCTACATAATCGGGAAGCAGGTGGTCACTTGATGGCTGGCTGGGCAAGGAGACAGACTCATGATCCTTTCTGTCCCCCAGAGAAGGGCTCTGTGAATTAGAGGTTCTCTGAGACCCAGGCCCTCTGCCTCAGGCAGGAAACTAGCTGGGCTGCATTTGCTCTACAAGACTAGGTGGTGATCCCTTTGCTGGGGGGCTGGTTTCTGTCCTGTTTCCTCAGTTGGAAGCTGTGTGCTCTGTGCAGGGCCTTGGCCACACTGAGCTTCTCGTGCCCTCTTCCCAGGTGGGATCGTGCTCATCTCTGGGACAGGCTCCAACTGCAGGCTCATCAACCCTGATGGCTCTGAGAGTGGCTGCGGTGGATGGGGCCACATGATGGGGGACGAGGGCTCAGGTGAGCTCATGCCAACTAGGCCTGGTTCATGGTCCTAGGCTCTTCCCTTCCTGCAGCACCCCACCTCCCCGACCTTTGGCATGCTGACCCTCTGGGGCTCTCTGGGGCTAGTTCCTGGAACTGCTCTTTCTGAGCATAGGGTAGTGACTAAGAGATCATAGAGATGGCATATGTTGGACTAACGGCTGGCCTTCCTCTTCAGCAGGTATTCAACCAAGATTGAGATTCATGCCTCAGCATAACAGCTATTGCCTACCTGTGTTAACTTTTGGAATGCTTAGGGAGGAATTGATACTATGAAGGTTAAGGCCATAGATGCCAGAAGATGCCTCACCAGTGTGCTAGTGGGAAAGGGTCATAGGAATTCCTCCTGCCATCACCCTTTGTAGGTAGCACGTGTACATTTTCATAGGAACCCTTGGGGTCAAGCTTCTGGCAGTGACTACAGTGGTTTGTGTGACAGCTGACTGTCCTTGTCTTAATTTTTGGGTAGGAGCTGGTGTGACCCAACCTTGCCTCTTCTGTCTCCCCACCAGCTTCCCTTCTGTGGATCAGTCAGACACACATTGATTAGAGGCCCCCAGGCTGGGAATCAGGACACCTAATTTACTGAAATACCCAAGCCCATCACGAACATTGTGTAGGTCTGCATTTCCTCCTCTGTGAGTTTGGGGAGATTGCCCCTCTTAGTCCTCTCTGCTCTCCGCAGCCTACTGGATTGCACACCAAGCAGTGAAAATAGTGTTTGATTCTATCGACAACCTAGAGGCGGCTCCTCATGACATTGGCTACATCAAGCAGGCCATGTTCAACTATTTCCAGGTACTACCCCTGCCCCGGGAAACGTGCACACCTGACATAGGCATGCACTTCCACTGAAGAGGACCAAATGCAGGAGAGGGACTGGGTGAGCCAAAGGGAAGTCAGGGTGAGCAGTGGGTCAGAGCTGGAGGGTGGAGAAATCAGGGATCATGGAAGAGAGTCAGTGAAGAAGTGGGTTGGGAGAGTTCTTGGGGAGGTACAGCCTTCACCCAGGGCACTGGGAATTGACTTCTTTTCTGGGCTGTGCTCATTTGTAGTGGGTTAGGAAATGGCTGACTAGCTGAACCAGAGGCAAAAGGTGGAAGAGGAGCAGGAAGATAAATTGATTTGATAGATCTCACTCAGCATTCCTCTGAGTGAGGGCCACTTAAGTGAGCTGGGGCCAAGGCCAAGGAAGGAGACCAGAGATGCCAGGAAGTAGGACCTATATTCTCACGGCTCAGGGATTGATAATTAAAGAGAAGCTGTCCTGGACCAAGATGAGGAAGAGGGAGGAACTAGAGAGAGAAATCACTTTCTTTGTAGGAAATGCAGTTACGCTTTCCTGACCCAGCAGATTGGTTCTAAACTCCACTAATTTTCTGCCACGCCCTCTTATCTTTCAGTCGTTCTTATAGTCATTACAAAGATTAAATGAAATGTTGTATATAACATGCTTAATACATTGCTGTAAGTATTCAAATTTTAGCTCCCCTCCTTTAATTTAGTAATGTATTCTAGGGGATCTGGTTCCTCACGACCTTCAGAGGCCTTATAGGTGTGTACATTTTTGGGGGTGGAAGAAGGACCTTCTGTGGTCAAGTAAGTTTGGGAAGGACTTCTGAGAGCCTTTAATTTGCTAATGTGCATTGTGACTCTCAAAGGGAGAGTTGCAGTGTGCATTAGTCCTTAGATTCCTTTGACCAAAGAAATATTTTCAAAAGCACCACAGTGACACTTTGGGGAGCACAGATCTCTGCTCTGTGCTGCATCCAGACTAATCTGTAAGGAGCGTGGGGTCCATGCTGGGAAAAACAAAGAACTTCTTTCAAATGAGAAATCTCAAGTCCTTTTATTTTCTACAGCTTCAAAAAGCAAATGCTATTCCAGCTCTCAAACAGTGGAGACATCAGGACAGCCAACTTGAATGGGCAGATTGGGAGTTCTTCTCTGCTTCTGATGGTGCTCTTGTGTCATTTCTCTGTACTTCAGGTGCCAGATCGTCTAGGAATCCTCACCCACCTGTATAGGGACTTTGATAAATGCAGGTTTGCTGGGTTTTGCCGGAAAGTTGCAGAAGGTACTGGAGCAGGGGCAGGGTTTTATTGGGCTTTTTCCCCAAGACCTCCCTAATTGAGGGGTGGAATAGGGTTCATATGGGGGCTGGAAGCCAATGTCCCTTTGAGCAAGTGACCTCAGTTCTCTGCCACGATGGTCCTTGGAACTGGTGAGCCTTGGGGTGGAGGCAGGACACCTGGCTTGTGTTGACAACTGTTTTATATTATCTATGTTAATTTTGACAGCTATCATGCCCTGTGCAGGCTGTATGTCTGTTTCTCAGAAATTTATGAAGCAGTTGTCCTTTGGGCAAATCTATAATTCTTTTTAAACCAATGATACTTCAAAAACTAGGGAATCATGGGGAGGTTAGGTGTTTTTGGTTGGTCATTGAGAAGCTGATTCATAGGGCTTTTCTGCATATTGTTCTCTGCTTTATGATCCATACTTTCTTAATTTGGATTCCTGCTGCCTCAGGGCATTGTAGGGCCCTCTTAGGTGCTGCTGGACTGAGGCCCTTTCAGAACAGAGCTAGGAAGGGGCTGACCAACAGCAGACTGTTGGAGGTGGTAGGGGACTCTGGTAGCTGCTAAAGTAGGGTCCTGGGTCCCCAGAGCTAAGAGACCTTCAGAAACAGACACAGTAATCCGGGAGTGTCAACTGGGGGCCACTGTGCTCCTCTAGTGGGTGCTGTCCTTAAGCATCTGGAAGGAGCCACTGCTGTACAGGGCACCCTTCCTTGGGGGCAAGTTCTGGAGGGGTCAAGGTAGAAAGGATGGAGGCAGTTTGGAGTCTTGCTCGCCCACATGCCATGGTGTGTGCATCCATTCCTGATTAGGCCTCTGCTAGCTCTCCATACTTGGCCTGTTGCTGTCCTTCAGCAGAGAGAAACAGGACTGCAGCCCCCTGGTAGTCACCACTCCATCCCTTCTCTCCCAGGTGCTCAGCAGGGAGATCCCCTCTCCCGGTTCATCTTCAGGAAGGCTGGGGAGATGCTGGGCAGGCATGTTGTAGCCGTGCTGCCTGAGATTGACCCGGTGAGTTGAGGTGGGGAATGAAGCTGGGAGTGGCTAGGCCACATTTGGTCCTTTGCTGTTAGGGATTCGACTGTGTAATCAGACTCTTGAAATTGGATACGTTGTTAAATGAACTTAGGGTATGAGAAAAATTATGTAGAAACTGTAACACAAGGAAGTTTTTTGGTCCAGGAGAGGCTCTGGCTGCTCCGTGAGCTGTATTCAGTGAATCGGTTTAGTGTGGCACATGTGCTGTACCTTCTTTCAGTCATATTTTTGTCCACTTCCCCTTTTCTTTATTCTGTATGTTCCTTAACGCTTTCCCCTTCCCCCTCCCTCCCTTGCCTTTACAAATTTCCCTTTACTCCCTTTTTCCTTTTCTTGAGTCCACCCTCTGGTTCTTGGCTAGAAGGTGTTTGGGATTGGGTGGGCTGATTTTAGGGCCATACTCCCTGCAGCCCTGGAGAGGCTTTGTCACCCCTAATGTCCATTTCTGCTCTCCACCCAGGTCTTGTTCCAGGGGGAGATGGGCCTCCCCATCCTGTGTGTGGGCTCAGTGTGGAAGAGCTGGGAGCTGCTGAGGGAAGGTGAGCAGGTGGTAGGGAGCAGGTGGGATGCAGGTGGCCCTGGAAAGCTGCCTGTCCGAGGGAGGACTTGGGCTGGGAACCTTGACAGGCCACGGATGCCTCAGGCCAGGGCCTTCAACCTTTACCCTGCCAGGGAGCCCTTTTACAATGTCCCATCCAGTTTCCTTGAACTCTTAAAAGGATGTTCTTTTCCAAAGGATTTATTAAATAAGTACCATTTTTTAAAAAATTGAAGACAAATCTAACTTAAAATCGGAGCTTCTGATCAGATGTGGTGATATCCCTAATGAACACAATCCAGAAGGAAAGAAATGTGCCTTCTTCACCCTGGCAGCTCTGTGGTTTCTGTTAGACATTCTGAAGTAGCTCAGGGACCCCCACTGCTCCCTCGGAGTCCCCAAGGTAGGCTGAGTGCTCAGAGGCTGTTGGCTCTATTCCCGCGGGACTGTTACTGGGCTCCTGTACCCTGCTACGCTCTTAGGGACTTGGCATCTGGGTGCTTCTAGGACTCCACGGGAGTGCCTCCGGGCCGGGGCCTCTGCTCTCCCTCCTTGTTCATTTCCACTTTCTCCCTGGTCTCTGCCACAGGCTGCTGGTCTCCAGTCATCTCTGTCTTCTGTGTTCTTTCCCTCCAGGTTTCCTTTTGGCACTGACCCAGGGCAGAGAGATCCAGGCTCAGAGCTCCTTCTCCAGCTTCACCCTGCTGAAACTGCGGCACTCCTCTGCCCTGGGCAGTGCCAGCCTGGGGGCCAGGCACATCGGGCACCTCCTCCCCATGGACTACAACGCCAGTGCCATTGCCTTCTACTCCTATACCTTCTCCTAGGGGGCTGGCCGGCTCTGCCCACTCCAAGCCCAGAGGACATTGGATGCGGGAAGGGAGGAGGCTTTTCTCCTTTTCCTTTTTTTAAAATAGAAAAACACATATAAAAGAAAATAAACGCACTTTACCCACTCCCCAGTTGGATTGTGTTATCAAGCACAGTTGCTGTGTACATCCTCAGCACACCCGCCTGCAGGTGTCCCAGAGAGCTCAGGAACGGCGATAGCCTGGGCTTAAAGCCCCACCTCGAGCTTGGCCTGTAGTCTCCAGTCTGCTTGCCATGCTGTCGGTAGGTAATTGACTGTGTGCCACCCCCCCCGTACACATAAGCACACTTACATGCTGTGAGGCGGACTATTAACCTGTGATCACAGTTTTCCTGCCAAAGTGGGCAATGATACCTGCCTGACCATTTTCATTGGACTAAGTTCACCATGCAGAACATCACTAGGACACAGACATACCACATGCGCTCATGATCATCCCTCTAGGATTTAGGGGACAGGGTTCTAGTCTGGAAGAATTTTTACCTCACCGGATTTGGTACTCACAGGTAAAACAGCACATTTTGCAGTTTTTCCACATGAATGAGTTCTTGAGATGTTATCAGGATATCTAAAATCCAAGAAGGCAAACTAGACACTAGGTGGCCCACCTATTCAAGGTGCCTAACTAGCCTGGCCCTGGTTATACTAGTATGACACTGTTGTGGCATCTGGAATGATGATACCAACAAAGAAGACATGATTCCTGTGTTCTGGATACTGTAGTTTAATTGGTAAAGAAAAGCCTGAAGCTTCCTGTTCTGCTTATGCAGTTGAAGACTGAAGATGGTGTTGACCCACAGTTGCTGCCTCTACAGGTGTTTAGAGTGTAAGCTGTTAGGAAGGCACGCATCATGTCCTAACATCAGTTCTCAAACTTACGTGCATCAGTTATTCTAGAGCTTGTTTTGAACTTATTTCTCTCCTGTTCATAGGGTATTTGATTCAATAGGTCAAGGATGAGCTGGGGAATTTTCTTCTAAATACCTTGGATAATTGCTGCTGCGGAGGTCCAGGAGCTCTTGGAGCTCTACCCTACTTGCTTCCCAAGTCAGCATGACGCTGCATTTCACAATGGATCGCAGGATGGCAACAGCTCTCATCCCATTAGCTCTGGCCGAATGTGGCAAGCTGAAGCTTTGAGCAGGAAGAGCTCAAACCAAATCCTAAAGACAGCTGGCCACCTTCACATTGAGCTATGGTCCAACTACTGGGCTCAGTTCTCAGCAAGTCTCGAAGACGTCATCTGGTAAAAAGCTTGCAAAGAACAGGGACACAGCAGAGGTGCCTTTGCTGTATCTCATAGTCCTAATCCCATTAATAAGTGATGAGCTTTGAAGAAGTTTTATACATGGTCTCAGGACCAGGGTCAAGCAGTATTTTGGATTTAGAATAAAATTTTATTGAAGGGTTTATACAGACCTACTTATGTTCTTCAGGATAAGCCATTGTTCTTCCTTACCGGTGCCTAGGCTCTATGGTTCCAATTGGGTGGCAGGTTTTAGAGCAGAGCAAGGAGCACATCTTCATTGAATTTTTAGTCCAAGCACATAAGTGTTGAGTGAATCTTAGTTGAAGAAATGAAGGCAATATTAAAGTGAACAAAGTCAGATGTATTCCTAGTTCCTTTAGCCAAAGATTTGATAAAGTGGTTTACCTTCCAGTTAAGGGTCTGTTACACAAATTGCAGTGTAGAAAGTCGTAAGTGATTTTGATGAGTTTCTCTCCCTTTAATTTTAAATTTATAATCTTCCCTAATAAGATATCAGGAGCAATTAATGGGAATCCGTACTACCAAGGCATTGGAGATGTACACATTCATCTCATCTGAGCTTGCAAAAGCCTGTGACGAGGCAAGAAAACAAACCACTCAAATGAGGCCAACACTGCCTTAATCTACCTGTGCGATTGTGTGCACAGCACAGCCTCTTCTGTGCCATTCATTCAGCAAACGCTGCCTTCCAGCTGTGATGGGTACTCTAAGGATTAAAAATGATTACAACTCTTATAGTAATTGAAAGTTGGCAAAACCCAGAACTCCACGTTTACAATACTGTGCTTTTTTTGAACATTATACTTCAGTTAGTTTAATGAAATTTCTAAAGTGAATGAAAAGACCATTTTAAAGGATGTGAATAGTTCAGGCCCTGTGTATACATAACTATAGGATCTCAAAAAGCTATAAATAGACAAATCAGTTCGAATTTTGTCCCTCTGGTTTTAGGAAGGTGGCAAAGAAATGACAGCACTCAAAGCAAAACCCATGGCCATAGTCCAACTCCATGATCTTTTTACCATATGGTAGGGAGTCAATGGGTGCTTCAGGCTAGGTTTAAACTGAGCTAAGTATAATAGCAAACTAAATTACAATGCAGGGGTGACATGCTTGTTAACCCAGTAGCCCTAGTACCTAGGACAGTGCTTGGTGCCTAACAGGCTCTCAAACCTGCTTGTAGCTGAAAGGCTTTTCTTCATAGAAGTCAGTTTTGCCCAGAAACAGGAAAATAACAGCTATCCAATTTCCCTTCAAGCCCAAGGATTTCCTGTTACCAGCTCTTTGTTCAAAGTTGTACGCATTATTGCCACTCTTGCTGCCATGTATTAAGTAAGTGCCTATTATGTGTCAGGCAGTATTTTGAAGTCAAATTTGGTCTGATTTCCACAATAGCCCCAGGACAGGTATTGCATCCTTACAAGTAAACTGAGGTGCAGGCCAAAAGCACAAAGAAAGTAGTGGGGGTGGGATTCACTCAGGTCTGACTTCAAGCCAATGCTTTTACTACTTCCTAACACTACTGAGAATGGATAATTATGCAACTAAAAATGCGACCCATCCTGAGACAAAAACCTCTGAAAACACATCACATGTAAACCCCCTGTACGATGATACAGTGACCCAACCTTAGGAAAAAGGTTACCACTGCCAGCAAATGCATTTTATTCTCATTTTATTGAGATTTTCAACAGCTGCCATTTGGTTTGTACAGCAAATTTTTTAAAACATATTTTTTCATTTTTGGTATTTTTATGAAAATTATTGTCAATTTTAAAGCCCTGCCCATCATGTGAAGAAGTATTGATAACTACCATGTAATGTTTATTTAGGGGGGAAAAAAGGAATAAAACCAGCTTTTAAGCACTTGTGAAATAAAGGTTCAAAATCAAGACCTGGGCTGCTGGAGGTGCAAAGCTGCTGTGGCAGGCCACCCTCAGCACTTTCTCCACACTGACAAGACAGGTGGGCCATGCACAGACAGACCCTCTGCAGGCTGCTTGTTCCACAAGCTCTATTCCTTTCCCACCACCACCTCTGCCAACTATCCTCCTGCCCTCCAAGCAGCACAATCTTTAATACATATTCAGTTTTGTAATGGAGATGATACTGTAGAAAGTTCAGAGATTTCCCCATCTAGTCAGGGAAGAAAAAAATATCCAACACAGCATTAGCAATAGTTTAACTTTCTTGTCCACTCAAAGCATGCTCATATTTATGAAATTACCAGATGCTACAAAAGTCCTGATGGGTAGATAGCACAAAAGTTCCTTATAAAAAAGAAGTTGCAAAATTATAAAAATTTCAGCAGCAGTTCAGGCTCCTATGTGAAGCTTCTGATGACAGCTGGTTCTGGTAAGCAGTTCCATTGACATGCACAGCAGCTCCCCTGAGTCCTACGTTTTATTCAGACCATAGAAGATTGAAATCCAAGTTTAAAATAGACTCCCTGCTGACAAAATGTGGTATATCCATCAATTGAGTACTATTCAGCAATAAAACTCAACACAAGTTACATGTCATGGGTGAACCTCAAAAATATGCTAAGTGAAAAAAGCCAGATACCAGAGATCACACTCTGTATGATTCCACTGATAATACTGTTCAGAAAAGGCAAATTTACAGACATAGAAAGATTAGTGGTTGCACAGCTGGAAACAGATTATTAGCATGTCAACGGGCATGAAGGATTTTAGTGGTGGGATGCAATGTTCTAAAACTGAGATGGCTATGGCTGTGCAACTTGGGATAGTTACTAAAACCACCGAACTGTACACTCGAAATGAGTGACTTTTATGATACGTAAAATATGCCTCAATAAAGTTGCTTTAAAGTCCGTGCCTCCCAGGACACTCATCAAACACTAAACATTTCTGAAGGTTCACATCAACAGGATAGGATTATCACTTAGTGTTTAGTTACGGAGTGAAAACACTGTACTATTTTATAGCAAATAGCCCAGAATGTTTTATCTTTATTTTAAATAAAAGGTTGCTAGCAAGAAGGTAGGACTGGGGAAGACAGCTAAGCAAATCTTGCAAATGAGACTCCTGGTAACTACAAAACCTAAAGGGACTTTTTCGGTCAGAGTAAAAATGGAGCATCTGTTCCTTTGCAGACTTTGCGGCCCCAGGGCTTAGGGTGCTGGGTCTCTGGGCTACCTCCTAGTGGAGATCAGTATGCTCAGCTGTCCTATTCATACAACCCTCCTAACAACTACAGTGCGGCCAGCCACAGGGGGCTGGGTGGTGAGGGCAGACGGTCCAATAGGAACAGGTCCGTCAAGGAAAACTCGAGTGTCTCCTTGGGTTGGCTTCCTTACTCCCTTGTCTTTTCTCACCAACTTCAGCTTCAAGATGGGAGAAATAAAGATAGAAGATTAAAAATGAAGGGGAAAAGAAAACCCTTCATAATTGTGACTAACCAAGTCTGTGCAAGAAATTCACTAGGCAACACATCAGTGGCTGCAGAACATACTCTACACACCACACAGGGCAGCAGGACTGGGAGAAATGATCCTGTGGGTGGTGGGGGAAACGACGCTGCTGGGAACAGAGGGCAGAGCAGATCAGGGCCTGAAGCCCATTAGTCTGCCTGGTCTCTCCACCCACTTTCCAAACAATTGAGGTCTGTGTCAAGAATGGCTGGAGATACACAGTCTTCCCAGTAAGTGGATGTCTCCAAATCTTGGTCAAATCCGTCAGCTCTCTGCCTGTTCCCACACATTAATATCACCTAAACCTAGAAATGTTACTTATCTGGGATGCTGAGACCCTTATGGAACACCTGCCCTCCAGTCACAGTAGGGTGGTTTCTACATGGCTCGTGACATTTCTAAGTGGGCTTTGTTTTACAGCAGCACCAATACAAGCAGATTCAGCCAAGCTGTTTCCTGTGGCTATGTCTTCACATGACTTTCCTCTTTGACATATATTAATTGCCAGAGTGTTTGACCTCCTTACCTGTCAGCCTCTCCCAAATTAAGACAACACTTTGACATTATAATACATAATTTGAAAAATGCTGCTTAGTATGTCACTAAAAACGTTTTTAAAGCTATAGTTAGCATAACCTTAGTTAAAGAGACTCCAACTGTTTTGACTTTCAAAACTAAAGGTGCTGCAAACGTCCAGCCTTTTCCTTACTATTTTTGTTAGGTGGTTGACCTTATTTGATGCCCAAAAGTTAACTGCTGCAGTTAGAAGCCATTCCAAAGACGCACAGCTGCAGTGCTCAGGCCTCGGCTCTATCAAGTTTTCTGCTGCAGTTCAAAGCCTGGAGAAACTGAAAAGGCGTTTCCTTTTTTTTTCCCCCTTGAAGAGCAAGAGAAAATAATTTTCATCTTGGAGACTTAGAATCCAATAATCACAAAAATCAAAAATCAATCACTAATAAACTAACACTGGGACCAGCCAGAATTGGCAGTTGGTGAAAACACATATTCTGTTGTCTATACTAATTCTCAAACTTCCAGTAGCCAATAAAAAAAAATTTAAACAGAACAGCATCTTAAACTCAGCATCAAAATGATCACTTATAAATATGGGTCTCACCCTTACTGGGTAACAGTGTTCAGCCTGACTTGCACCCAGAACCTCTCCAATGAGGAAAAGTCTGAGATGGATGCTCCCAGCCTTTCCCCAGTGAAGTTCCAACCAGCCCTGCATGCACTTCCTGCTAAGGAGCGGGCAGACTCCCACTACAGCTGAGCCTGTAATCTGGGTGACAATGTGTTTCCACTTTACAACATACAATAGAAGAGTTGGGCTACAAGAGGATCCATTGTAAGTATAAGCCTACACACTGGAAAAGGTGTCACACTGTAGCTGCTTCCTGATCCTGGAGTCAACACACTGTGTTGGAATGGGACTGGGAGGTCCAGCTCTCAGGTTCCACTGCTCATCTGGCAGGACGCTTTCTTAGTCCTGACCAAATATGCCTTGTGAAATGGTACTAAAGGCTGACATCCAAAATGGAACCCCAAAACAGATGCCAAGACAAGTCTATGGACTGCACCAAACGGCTCAGCTTATCCTGGGGTCAGAAGAGCAAGCCTTCTTCAGGACGTAGGACTTCCCAGACAGGGAGCCACACAAAAACCCACTGTACTCTTGTGATGGACACACCCACAAGTCTAGGAAATGGCGCTTTCTGCAATCCCAACTTATTTCTGACAGCCTATAGAGTTCTGACTGGGAACAAGTTAATGGAGACTGAAGAAGGGCAAGAAGCCCCTGAAGTGATGCCTCTACTTCTGCACTTCCAGGGCCCTCTCCTTATTAGAGGCAACAATTCCAGCTAAAAATTGAAGCTGGAATAAAGAAGTTCTTTATTAGTAGCTTTCCTAAAAATGAGTCAAGAGCTCCATTCTCTCGAGGTAGAGGCTTTGGGAATTATGTCCACGCCAGACAATACAAGCTCCCTAAGCTACTCTCCTATGACATGTGACCTAACAAGGAAGGCCATTTTTCAAACGATGCCATCCTAGAGATGCAAATGAGGAAAAGATGTGGGTTCCTAATGTCAATCTGACATTAGTCTGTGGCTGTTCAAAAAGTCAACAAGGGAGCTCATAAAAAATTTCTTAAGCTTTCCAGACCCTACTCCTTTCCTTCCAACCTCTGTTCCACATCCACATACTGAATTTACGAACTTTCAAGTTACATATCTTTTCCTGACAGGCCTATCACATAATAGTACCAGTCATACAGATGCCACTGCCCTCCTCAGGTCTCTGCAAGTCCTTGTCCTGGGAGAGTGGCCAGGACTGGACACACTGTCTTTTATACCTGACTACCACCTACATCTCTGTCACAAAGAAGTAGCTGGTGCCTAGTTTCTTATGAATATCAACAAAAATTCCCTGTGATTTACAGGCAGGAAAAACAAGAGGAATGTACCCAGAGAGCCCAACCTCAAAAATACACAAAGCTAGGCACATGTAAAATTTTATCATTGCTGAAACTATCCCACTGGGTCACACAGTCACGAGTCCATTGGGACTTCACTCTTCCAGGCTTTTTTTGAGTTGTTCTACACAATTCTGTAAGGTGGGGAGAAGCATTCAGATGGTGGATTGTGCTTCTTGCTAGTGTCCTGAAAAACATATTTAGTTTTAAAAGTACATGCATAAACCTTTCTATGGGAAGTAAGATACCAGGAGGGCTGAGTCTTCATGGGGCTGGAAAACAGTTGTCAAAATAAACTTAAGACACAACTACCTGGATTCGAGGGTGACTTCTGCAGGCTGAAGGTGAAGGCCAGCACAGCATGTGTCTCATATATCTTTGGTAACAATATTTTTTCTTAAAAACAAGAGCAGGGCGGGAATGGAAAGGAGAGAGGGGTCTAGATAGCATAAGGGATGAAGTGGCAAAGCCATCCTAGTGCTCTTGTACCTTGTAAATGGTAAGTCTGATGGTAGTTGTAAACACATGCTTAAGAGTCAGCCAACAGCAAATGAATGACTCAGGTGACAATCATCACACTCCTCCCCTTCTGGTTTAGTTTTCATTAGCTATCAAAAGAGCTACTGTAAGTCAGCACTTTTAAGTCTGTGTTTTCTTGAATACGTCAGGGTAGGGAGACATGGGCTGGCAAGCCATCAGTAATCCCAGTTCATCAGGAAACCTCCAGGGGTCAGGGTGGGGCTGGGCTCTGCCCTACGGTTTCCAACACATGATTCCTCCTCCTCTTGTCCCTCTTCTTATCCAGCTTAACAGACTCGGTAAGTAATTCTCCAGGTGTTCACTGCCCTTTGTGAGTACACAGCAGGGTGAGCAGGGCATTCTTAAACACCAGATTCTCTTGGCCAGCTTATTTTGTTTAAACATACACAGCAGAACATTCCTGATGAAAGGGGAAAAGGATTGCAATTCCCTTAACTCAAAAAGCTAATCATCATCATCATAATAATAATGACGACAGGAAACTGCTCCAAACCAAAGTCAGTAGAACAAAAGATAAATACTCCGAGGTTTGTAGAGTAAGACCGAGTACATTAGTTACTCCAGTCACAGCGTCAAGTTAAACCATTGCCCACCCCACCCCCCCGCCCCCGATCCCCGCTGTGCACCCTTTACCCGCCCCACCCCCATCTTCAGCTCTGACATTTTGTGCAGCGCTGTCCCCAGATGTGGGGACATGTTAAGTCCTCCTTAAAGCTTTGTCAGCTCAGTACTTCACTCCTGGAATAAATTCCTTGGCATCCGGGTTCAGGTTACTTTTGCTCTGAAATAAGAACCAGGAGATAATAAATCCCAAGGCAAGCTGCACTTTAAAACTACTCCCTCCTGCTTCCATGATTACCAGTACCTTCCTCTCAGCCTCAAGGAGAGAATCAGAATTCCCTGCAACCCATGGCATTATTGCTGTACTCTTCTCATGGCTCCTGGCAGACTGAGCCCTGACCAGCCTGACTTTCTCCTCCCTGCTTTAAACCCTGTTCCCTTCATGATGCTTTCATCAGAGCCTTGTAAGTTTGACTCCAAAAATAATTTTTCTACTTACTGAGTACCTTAACTTTGATGAAAATCAGCATATTCCATCACACCAGTGTGGTTACCACAATCCTCTTTTTTTTCATCTTACTGTTATCTACTCTCTTGTGAACATCCAAACCTTGTATATCCGAATATCCAAAACTGCAGTACACAGTCATTAACATGAGCTGTATGAGAACTAAATCACTTAGAGAATTCGACATTAAATAAACATGGAAGGCAGGGAATTCATTTATCCTGTCTTCTAATTATAAGTGAAAAATGGTCTCTTAGGAGTATGTTCCTTCCAAAATGAACAGGCAGTTTTTATAACAGCATAAATACAGATCTGAGGAACAATAAAAGGGAAGGATAGTAGCAAATGATAATTTGAAACCAAATTTCTTCTGTGTTCAAATTTTTATCCTTAATCCCAATTCTACTTTGGAAAGCCCAGTGGGGAAAATGAAATTGGTTGTGCTGCAACAATAACGCTGTCACAGTGCTTTCTTAGGTACGATGCACCTTCAACACACCTTATTATTTATGTCCATATGACAAGTGAAGAAACACCAGCCCAGAGGGCTCCAGAGACTTCCCCAAGGTTGTAGGGCCAGAAAGGAAGTTTGTGACTCCTAATCCTATATCCTTTTCACTGTGTCACCTGTGGAACTACAGATGGCTCTTACCAAAATGTCTTCAGAATCATGCCCATCGCTGACTGACAGTCCATTTAACTGTTGTTGCAACTGTCCCATGGCCTGAGGCAGGTCTCGTGATGGAATAAACCAGTCTTGGTCTTCTTCATCCAGCATCTCCTGGAAGCAACGGTCCAGGAAGTCTTGCTCCTGCAGCTCCTCCTCCACCTAACAAACAAAGGTGAGCAGCTCAGACTTACTGTCCAGTGGGACTCACCCCTTCCAGGCTTTTCTCCACCTCTTTCCTTTAGAGGGTCTTACTCTGCAATTAATGATCTTGCATAAGATCTACTAAGAATTAAGACACTTCAAGTGACTAGCTAGAGAAAATATAATCTTTAATTTTTTCAACCAAATTCTATCAATAATAAGACTGAGGAAATAGTTATTCAAAATAGCAGAAACTCCAGGTATGCATAGATCTTCTAAGATCTTTAATATGTGACACAGATATTTTCCATTCACATGGCACTTACAGGAAATCATTTTAAAGCTTGAAATTCTTTGTTCAATCTTGTTAAGAAGCAACTCTTCTTATATTCCTCATTTTACAAGTATGAGAAAAGTACAGGAACTGTGTAACTAGACCACTACCTGGATAGTGGAGATTAAATCAAAACCAATTCTCAGCTTCTGGCCCACTTTTCTGGTAATGAGGCCCCTAAGGGAGAAAAATACTTTCAGAACCTTAGAAAGATATAAAGAACACTTTTTGGCATACCAATAGAAAATTATGTCATCAATGTAGTATTCTTTCAAAACAAGAAATGTGAATATTTAAACAACTCCATATTTTTTAAAGATTGCCCTAAAGCATATCTATCTAGGGTATTTTATACCTCTTTGCAGACTGTTAACTCGTAGTTAAGGAAAGAATACTGGTTCACTGTGTTGATTAGGATGATTTTAACAGGCTTCCTGCAGGAGACCTGCTGACAGACTCACAGCTCACTAGCAGCACCAGAGGGGAGGTGGAGCAAAAACAGCCCACAAAATTCTCTCATGAATTCAAAGCAAAGGTCACTGGCAGCAAGACTTCAAACAGTATTTCAACATTACAATTAGCCACACTTTCTCTCATCTCAAGTAAGTTAGACAGTTATGAAGTACTAAACCACCACCAAAAAACTTTTCCAAGCCACAACAGTTAACATGACTGCTCAGAATCTGCCCTGACTCTCCCCACGAGCCTAAGAGCATACTTCCCCTTATTAAGTCTATACTTATTCTAGGCACAACCCACTAAACTGGTTACCTGGGCACAGGGGTGTGTCAAGAAGCATGGTCTATGTGATATTTACACAAATTATGATATAGGGAGCCACTTGGGGTGTAAACTGCTGAGCTCCCCCAGAACTTGTTTCTTTCTTCCCAGAGCACCAGGCTGTTCAGTTAAAGCCACATTTCCCATGATGGATATGGCCATTAAACTGTTCATATCCCCAGGAGGGAGATGGCATCACTTGGTTAAAAGGAGATCCCTTGCCCTGGCTTTTGGCTCTCTTCCTTTCCCAGTGGCTAGACTTCCAGTTATCACTACAGCTACTTAGCTAATAAATGCCCTGGGGGTGATAGAGCAACACCATGGGTCACAAAATCACCTGTTTACCTGGAATGCTTGCCATGGGCTGCTGAAATCAGAGATATAAAACAATGAATTACTGCTGAATCTTTGCGGAAGCAGTCTCGTTTTCCCCTACCCAACACACTTTGCTACCTCAGACTCATATATTCTGCCAGCCTCTCAGTTCCTATTAGGAGCATGCGAGGCTGTCCTGTCTGCACAAAGCTGCTGTTTCCCACAAGTCTACACCAGATCCCCAGAGCATTAGATTCTCTTCTAATCAATCTGGTAGAGAAAATACCAGTTTCTCTCCAAAGGTCACTCTGGTCTTTAACCAGCTGAAAATCCTTCTTGGTCAGCCCAGACCAGGCCTCCATTTTTAAGTTATTCTAAAGCCAACGAACCTGTTTCTTTTGTAACAATCTCACAGTAAAATATTAAAGCTTTTGAGGTACATGCATCATTAGTCTTCCAACTTCTTTCTTTACCTGTCTGTTGAAATCTTCCTCATTTTCCATCCACATGTACTCTGCAAATGGGTTTTCCTTCTCATCATGGCCATTTAACCCCTGGTCCTCTTTGGATTTTACACTGGGTGATGTATTTGCCACACTGGATCCGTTCATTATGACAGAATCTAAACAGGAGCAAAAAAAAGGATAAAAAGATACAAGATCAAGGAAATAAAAATCCATAATACCCAGAGTCTTCCAGAAGCTTAAGTTCTAAGTCAGTTATTAACTATAATATAAACAAACTGTTATTCTGTAACTGTTATAAAACCAAATCCTGTAGTTGTCAACTATACAGATGTACTATTATGAGTTAAGAGAAAAAAAATGTCTAGGTTCAGTTAGCCTTCTTAGGGAAGTGGGTGAGTGGATGAGTGAATCTTTCATCAAATTTCTGTAGGGTCTACAACCTAATCAAGATCACATGGCTTCCTTCACATTTAAATAGAGAAAATGCATTCTCCATGAACATTTAAGGAACTGCCCCTTATTCTGATTATCAGGGTCTATTTTTCTTTAAAAAATATTTCAAAAAATAATGTGTTCATTGTATTGATAAACAAAGAGGAAAAAATTAAGGTCATCAGTTGTCCAACCATCCAAAGTTATAAACAATTAACAATGTGGTGCATATAACCTTCCTGACTGCCCCTTGCCAGTAATCCATTCTTATAGTAATAGCATGATTTTCCATCATTTGCTTTTTCTCATTTCTGTGTTAACACAGCCATACTGTCTTTTGGGGTGTTTCCAATGTTTCATTATTATAAAGGCTGGATGGACTTTGTGTTCATCTTCCTAATGATTTCCTTAGGGTAACTCCTAGAAACATAACTGCTGTCTTGGAGAGTGTGTTTATTTAAGGTCCTTGACTTATTGTCACATTGCCATAAGGATTCAAATGCGCGCCAATAATATGTAAATATGTGTTTGTTCCTCTGCATTTACAAGTATTACTATTCTTAAGCCATTGCCAACCTCATGAAAGAAAACCAGCAACTTACTGTTTTACATTTCTTTGATTTTTACTGAAGCTGAATATTCTGGGACAAACTTGCCATTTATATTTTTTATTTTGTAATTTTTTGCTAAAGTACTTTGCCCATTTTTCTATCAGGGTAGTATCTTTTCCTTACCTTTTGTAAGAACTTTTATATGTGATTATTTTTATTTTTAATAAAATAATTTATAAATAAAAAATTTTATTTACTGTATTTTCTTAACTTTCTGTGGTAGTTATTGCTGGCCTTAATTTTTGTCTACAGCTTGTATGTCTATCTGTTGGTGGCTTTTTAAAATAGGCACGTATTTTTTTAATTGTTTAAACTTTGGCTTTCAAATCCATTTTGATGTGTTTGCTATAATCTGTAATGTGTCTTTTTCTGTTCTTTCAACCTTAGCCATTCTTTGAAAACCACTGCAGTCTTTACCCATCCCTTCTCCCTCTACACTCTTGTACCTAGTGAGTGCAGTGTTAATACTGCTTAATTGTTCTGCTTCATATGCTTAGTTTTTCTCCTTCCAATTAGATTCTTGATGCCTGAAAAGCAAGATGGAGGTTTATACATTTTGCAACTCATCTTAGTATCAGGAACTCCATAAATACCTATAGATCATTGTGCTTACAAACTTCCCCTTTCTATTCCATCTCCCTCCCTTCAGTCTCAACTCCATCCCTTCCCCCATCCTCCTTGGAGCACCTTGAAGTCACTGTCCATCAGTGTAGTATGATGCCACAGATTCACTATGTCCCTTCTCTGTGCTACACTGTTCTCCCCATGATCCCGCACACCATGTGTACTAAACATAATACCCCTCAGTCCCCTTCTCCCTCCCTCCCCACCCACCCTCCCCCACCCCTCTCCCCTTCAGTAACCACTAGTCCCTTCTTAGAGTCTCTGAGTCTGCTGCTGTTTTGTTCCTTCAGTTTTGCTGCGTTGTTATACTCTACGAATGAGAGAAATCATTTGGCACTTGTCCTTCTCCGCCTGGTTTATTTCACTGAGCATAATGTCCTCCAGCTCCATCCATGTTGTTGCAAATGGTAGGATTTGTTTTCTTCTTATGGCTGAACAGTATTCCATTGTGTATATGTACCACATCTTCTTTACCCATTCATCTTCTGATGGACACTTAGGTTGCTTCCATATCTTGGCTATTGTAAAAAGTGCTGCGATAAACATAGGGGTGCATATGTCTTTTTTAATCTGAGAAGTTGTATTCTTTGGGTAAATTCCAAGGAGTGGGACTCCTGGGTCAAATGGTATTTCTATTTTTAGTTTTTTGAGGAACCTCCATATTGCTTTCCACCATGGTTGAACTAGCTTACATTCCCACCAGCAGTGTAGAAGGGTTCCCCTTTGTCCGCATCCTCGCCAGCATTTGTTGTTATTAGTCTTTTCCATGCTGGTCATCTTTACTGATGAGGTGATATCTCACTGTGGTTTTAATTTGCATTTCCCTGATGATTAGTGATGTGGAGCATCTTTTCATGTGTCTGTTGGCCATCTGAATTTCTTCTTTGGAGAACTGTCTCTTCATATCCTCTGCCCATTTATTAATCGGGTTATTTGCTTTTTGGCTGTTGAGGCGTGTAAGTTCTTTATATATTTTGGATGTTAACCCCTTGTCAGATATGTCATTTACAAATATATTCTTCCATACTGTAGGATGCCTTTTTGTTCTGTTGATGGTGTTCTTTGCCGTACAGAAACTTTTTAGTTTGATGTAGTCCCGTAAGTTCATTTTTGCTTTTGTTTCCCTTGCTCGAGGAGATGTGTTCAGGAAGAAGTTGCTTATGCTTATATTCAGGAGATTTTTGTCTATGTTGTCTTCTAAGAGTTTTATGGTTTCATGACTTACATTCAGGTCTCTGATCCATTTAGAGTTTACTTTTGTGTATGGGGTTAAACAATAATCCAGTTTCATTCTCTTGCATGTAGCTGTCCACTTTTGCCAACACCAGCTGTTGAAGAGGCTGTCATTTCCCCATTGTATGTTCATGGCTCCTTTATAGTATATTAATTAACCATATATGGTTGGGTTTGAAGGTTTCTTTAATGAATTATTTCCTCATTCATTTCCATCTTGGCAACATTCATGAAACAGTCCTCTTTTTCTGAGTTAATAACTAAAAAGTTATTGCTCACTCCCCTTTAAAGTTCTTGCATCTTTCTAACCTGTTAGGGACATTAGAAAATCTAATCTTAAAAGTCAAGGTAGAATTGTGAAGAGTCAAGGATAGACAGAAAAGCAACTCATTGATAGTTCAAAAGAATTTAAGACAGAACATATTTAATTTACTGTTCTTTTAAATAGAGCACTTAGAATGAAATAGATCAGTTTAACATATTTTTGATAGAGACAAAAGAAATCAATAATTATTCCAAATTCTTCTCCATAGTAATTCCATAAGGCCATAGATGGGAAGAAACCAGTTCTTTATTTTTTACCACTTCTGTTTGCACCAGAACCATGACAGAAGCAAATCTGCTCAAATGCCAGGGCAACTGTGTAAGTTAGCAGGGTATTATTCCTCACCACAGACACTTAACGGTGCTGACCCTTGCTGGGTGGCAGGTTAGAGCCTTTTATTTCCAAAGACTCTTTTGGCAGCATTTTACAACACAGGGATTTCCCCCCATCAATATGGAAATCACCTACAGGGAATCAGAGTTCAGTTTTCCAAAACATCTGCCTTTGTCCCCAAAAATAAATCCTAAGTGCCCCTGACCATAGGGAAAAAGGGAAGGCAGAGGAAGAACAGAAAACCCTTTTAATTCAAGAGCAAGGCAGAGCAGAGAACAAATTGCAGGGTGCATTCATTCATGACAAAGGGAATGGAAATTACCATAATCTAAACATGGGGATGACCCCAATTTAATGCAAATACTTTAGAAAAGGTGAAAACACTGATATATGAAACTGTTAATACTAGGAAAGTGGTTCTCTCACTTTAGTCTATCCAGTGTTGATTAGTGTTTTACACCATTACACCAGTATTTTCCATACAATTGTAAAGTTTGGTTTCTCTGAACAGCAGCCACCCAACAACTTAATTTGTATAGTGTTTAACAATTTATAAAGTACCTTCATTTCAATTTATAAAGTACTATGCTCTGCCTTAAGGCACATAATTTGTCCAACTTCACTTAAAAAAAAATCTAGGCAGTGCTATAGTAAAACCAAAGAAGGTACCAGATTTGGGGGTTAAGCAACCTGAGTTGCTGGGTGAGTTCAAGAACACGGGTTTGTGGGCCTACTGGGTGACAGTAAACTTGGTGCTTAATGTGCCCCTCAACTTTAGTAGCAGGGTGGGAATGGGGAGACTTTGCTGGAGACTGGTAACTCCTAGGTAAGGCATTTGGGGAATGCCTTCCAACTTGGCCCTGGAGACACCAGGTAAGATTGGACTCTTGACTGTAAACTTCGCTGACTTTCCTGCCTCGGGAGTTTCATGTAACACTGTTTGGTTTCCAGCTACTCTTCAGCTCACAATCCACCATGCTGGCCCTCTAAGGGCACAATGTTTCTCTAACCATGCGATTTTGACTTTTCACATTCATATTTCACTTAATCCTCACCCACATCAAGGCACATCACTGTGAAATTCTAGCGTAGTGGGGAAAAAGAACATATACCCCCAAAAGCTCCTGCTTAGTTACATAAGTAGGCTCAATAAAAAATGACAACTAGCTCTTCTACACAAACCACCAGTTGCCACATCTTTCTTCTTATCAAGAGGACAAATGAGTAGTTTGAAGTAGGTCATTGCTTGAGAAGTTTAAGAATTAGACCTCAGCAATAAAGGAGTTAATGTCCTTATGTCTATATGGCATTATGAAATCTAAGAAATATTTGACACTCCCCTCCTCACTTCCCTCTTATATACATGACAAATTGAAAATAAAAAATAAAAGTTGTCATTTTGGCTGAAGATAGGAAAGCATGTAGCTCTGTTCATGGTCAAAATAGATGTGCTAAGGCCTGCCAAGCATTTAATTTAGTACTTTACCATAGTCAAGGTTTCAAGGCTAAAATATCTGGCTTGAAATAGGGGCCTCAGTTCCCAGTCATAAAGAACCTCAGGACTCTTAATGTATCTAGGATATTTCTAGAATAGATGATTCATCAGTTCAATGCTTTGAATACCCACTTTCAGATCCAACATGGTCAAACCAGAAACTAGCTATACTTTGAACCTAAATGAAAATTTTCAGAAGCTATTAACCTAGATTGTGCCTGTGATAACATTTTGACTATGAGTAACAGTTAGGACTTTTGACTTGAATTACCTGTAAAAAGTTTATTGAACAGTTGATACAAAAATTGTGTCTACTATTCTATTTCCTATAGCTTTGTTAATTTTGTTCAGTCTGGTTAACGTCATTTTTTAAATACTATAGATAACAGTTTCAAATTTTATTTTACTTCAAACATGCTGCCAGTAGATTCAGGTTTTGTCCATTTTCCTCAGGTCATTAGATCCACTCACTCATTCACACGCAAGTGCCTGTTTACCCTAGGCACTGTGCTGGACTGGTGCTTTAATAGGGTGCACAGTCCTTGCCCTGCTAGTAGTTACATTCTCTCAGGAAAGAGACAAGCAAATAATTAAGAATAATGATGACCCATGTTATAATAAGAGAAGTACAAGGGACTACTAGGAAACAACAGGGGGATCCAATCAAGTCCAAGAATGGGGGGACAGTTCAGAAAGGTTTCCCTGAGCAAGCAACATTTTATTGATACCTGAAGAATACAAATTAGCTAGCAATAGAGAGAAGAGGGAAACGTGTGTGCAGAGACTTAAAGGCAGGCAGGAACTTTCAGGAACTAAAAGAAGGTAGGTATGCATATAGTTGGAGGTTCAAAGGAGAACCAGTGGGAGAATGGCACAGGAGAGAAATGAGGTTGCAGAGGCAGATGAGGCTAGATCATGCAGGACATTAGAAGCTACATGAAGGATTTTGAATTTCATCCTGAAAGCAATGAAAGCCATTAAAAAGGGTTCTCAGCAGCACAGTGACATGATTCAATTTACATACTGAAATCACTCAGGCTGCCATATGGAAAATGGATTGGAGAAACCAAGAGTGGATAATGGGAGATCAGTAAGGCAGCTAATGCATTAATCCAAATGAAAAAATGGTGGCTGCTTCAACTAAGATAATGGCAGTAAAAAGAAACAGGTGAATTCCAAAGCTATTTTAGGTTGTTTTTGGTGATGTATTGGATGTGGGGAGATAGAGGGAAATAATCAAGAAAAATTTTGGCACAAGCAACTGGGTGGATGGTAATGTCATTCACTGAGCTAAGAAGCTCTGGGAGGGGCAAACTTTCTTTCTTTCTTTTTTCCAAACAAACAAAAAACAACCCAAAAGCCTCGGGTAAGGAAAACGAGTCAGAGGTAAGGCAGGGGTAACTGTTGAAGGAATTAACAGCTCTCAAGCTGCGATAGTTAATGGAATCCCTTTGACATAACCTAAGGGATTATGGTAATTCTCATTGGTAATTTATTTTATTTGAGTTCAGCCACTTTTCGTAGTGAAATTTGTGCTACATCATAACTGGAAGTAAATTAATATTGAGAAGATAATAGAGATGTTTTAATGTTGTAAAACTAAGAGTTTTGGTGAAGTTCTCCATGTGTGGTTAATGTCACTGTAGTTGCATGTGTGTCAAAACAGGTTTTTTTATACTTGACTTTTAAATTTGAATTTGAATACTCTTGAATTTTAGTTTAGGTACTTCTCAGCACCTAAAATAACCTAAATCTCTCAGCTAATGTAATATAAAGCTGTGAAGTGTGTGACTGGTATAGTGTTAGTTCTTTGTTAATTGTTTGTATTCTGTTCCATTATTTTTACAGCTATAATGTATTTTTAACAATGTTAAGAGCTAAAAATGGAAAAATCTTAAAGTTTTCTTATTAAAGTATCATTGATACACAATCTTATGTTGGTTTCAAATACACAACATTCTGGTTCAACATTTACCCCATATTTCAAGTCCTCACCCCCTCCAGTGCAGTCACTGTCCATCAACATAGTAAGATGTTACAGAATCACTAACTGTATTCTCTGTGTTGTACTACTGTCCCCATGATTGTGAATTATTGTGCCTCTTAATCCCCTTCCCCGTCACTCTCCCCAACCCCTTCCCCTTGGTAACCACTAGTCCTCCTTCTCTGTGTCTGTGAGTCTACTGCTATTCTGTTCCTTCTGCAAAAATGGAAATTTTAAAGAAAGAAAAATCACTAACAATCATCCCCTACCACCACAGCACAATTTAGTATGTTTATATATTCTCTTTTTGTGTCAGGACAAAAGCATGCATTTCTTTCCTTTTTTTTTTATTTATTAAAGTATCACTGATATACAATCTTATGATGGTTTCACATGAACAACACAATGATTTCAACATTCACCCATATTATCAAGTCCTCACCCCCTTAATTGCATTCACTGTCTCTCAACGTAGTAAGATGTTATCGAGTCATTAATTGTCTTCTCCATGTTGTACTGCCTTCCCCATGACCTACCTATATTGGGGAGGGGTAAACTTTTCTTAAGTGGTGACAGGGAGTGGGGATAAAAGGGGGATGAGTTCTATCTTGGACACGTTAAATTTGTAATGTCCCTGAAACAATCAAATGGTGATGTAGGTTTGCCTAAATACAGAAATTTGGAATAGTCACTTACATAAATGGTAATGGAAGTTCTGGGACTAGAAGATACTGCCTAGAGAGAAAGGGCAAAGTGAGATGAGACAATAGCCCAAGACCCAGTCCTGATGTGTATGAACATTCAAAAAAAAGTCAGAAGAAGAACATAATATAAAAAAGGAGACTGAGTAGCAGCAGCTAGACAGTTGAGAAAGAACCCAGAAGAGGGGAGCATCACAGAAATCAAGGGATGGCAGAACTCCAACACAGCTGAATGGTAGTCCCAGAAAACCTGTATACATCCCAATTCCTAGCACTGTGAAGGCTACTTTATTTGGAATAGGGGTCTTTGCAGATGTAATGAAATTAAGGACCTTGAGGTAAGTAGGTCATCCTGGATTATATCAATAGACCTCAATCCAATGCTGTCTTTTATAAGAAAACAGGGAAATCTGAGATAGAGGAGGCAGCCTTGGGACCATGGAAGCAGAGACAGAAGTCATGTAGCCACAAACAAGGAATGCCTACAGATACCAGCGAACAGATTCTCCCTTTGTTGGAGCCTCCAGAGGGAGTGCAGTGGGTGACCCCTTGATTTTTTACTTCTGGCCTCCATAAATGCAAGGGAATAAATTTATGTTGATTAAAGCCACCAGTTAGTGGTAATTTGTTTAGCAGTCACAGGAAACTAATACAACCACTTAAGGTGGGTGCGTTGAAGGCTGCTTAAAGGCCAAAGTAAGGCTGGGGAGTACCTGCGGAATTTAGAACCATGGAGGTCTCTAATGAGAGCAGTTTCCATGAACAGAAATGAGTATGAAAGCCAAATGCAGGAGGTATTAGTTGCAGATGAAGGGAGTATTAGTTTTTTCAAGGAGTGGAGAGGGAGAGGCTACAAAGGGATACTTAGTTATTTTTTGAATAGCTAATATATTCCCATGGTTTGAAATCCAAATGCCTTGGATTCTTAATTAGTAATAGATTGCATGGTGAGCATGAAGTCAGAGCTAAGGGAAGAACAGCATCAGGAGAGAGATTTTATCCATTACAAAGCCACATGAAGCATCCTTACTCCATGGCAGGATATTTCACTTCCTGGTGGCAGGAATGCTTATGTCCCCAAGTGGAAGTCTCTCTACCTGGACAGTTGCTGGATAAACCTCCCACACTCCAACTTTGTGACTTTCTTTTTGTTTCTTCTAATTTTTCACAGGGTCAATTATATGTATGTGTATGTATGTGTAAATACACATACATATATACATACACACACATAAAATGATTATTTTCAAGTTACATAAACAATACAAGAATTTATAAAACCTTTTAAATTCAAGTAGAACATATTTTATATGCTGTTATACTTTGTACTAAAACAATTTCTCTGTTTCCTTGTTCTACAAAATCTTCTTTTACTAAGGAAATAAACCCATCAGCTTTTCTCCATAATGTGGTGAAAAATCAAGGTAGAAAGGAGACAGGATGAGTAGTTCAGCTTTTTTTGACAGAGGGTTGGTGGGGCGGGGAGGTGTGGTGAAAAGGACATGTAGAATATGTATGCAGAGATTTAAAACACAGATTCCAGGTCAGTCTCTAGTTAGAATTATCTTGTCCTCCCTATTTCCATTTCATTTGTTCTTGGAGAAGTTGCACATACTTTAACAGAAAACAAGGAAGTAAACACACTGCTAAGCTTTCCCATGTTGACCTCAATACACAAATGCTCCATTACTTACCTACCATTTGATTCAAGAAAAGGGAATGCAAATAGAATGTCAATGTACTTGCTAAGCACACAGAACACTGAATTTACCTGCAACTAGAAGTTGACAAGCTTTCAAAAGCATATTAGTTCACAAATCAAGAGGAAAATCATTTGGATTCCCTAAGAGAAAAATACATTAAAAAAAAAAAAGTAAACTACAAATAGAAGCATCATCTACATTACACTCAAGGATGCCAGATTAGAAGACAATATAAATAGATCACAATCTCTGTTCTACTATTGTTTAAAATATGTTCTATACTGGCCTATCAATTTGCTCTACTGATGAAATGGAATCTAAAAATTTGAATGACACACTCTGGGAAGAAAGTCAACCTTGAATGTAATTACTACAATATTCTAGTCCCTGGACCAGAGCCAAGAATACAAAATAGAAGCATACTCAAATAGGATTAGGAATGCATTTGGCAAGTGTTGAGAAAGCATGTTCCTATTCAGTGGTTCTCAGTCTTTAAAGTACATCAGAATCACCTGGAAACTCTTCCACAATCATACCTTTCAGATATGATTTATTAGGTTTCAGCCAAGGCCCAACATTTGTATTTAAGAGATTTTAAAAATAAATTTTATTAAAAAAATTTTTATATTGAGGTACATACAATGAAATGCACAAATCCTAGTATACAACTTAATGAATTCTGGCATGTGTATATACTCATTACACAGACCACAATATCAAGCATTCTAATTTTTTCTCCCTTTACCTTTTCACCCCTCCCCTCTGGCAACCACCAGTCTGTTCTGTGCATTTATGAGTCTACTTCAGTTTATTTGTTCGTTTTGTTTCTTAGATTCCACATATAAATGAAATCATATGGTATTTGTCTTTGTACTTGTTAACTGCTCCAGGTGACTCTGATTATAGAAAGACTAAGAACAATTCCTCTAATACAGTGGCAAACTCTACGTGGAATAGTCCAAATCCCAATTACCTGAATTCCTACAAGAGCAACTGCCAAATTGGTGAATGCTCTTTGCAAAAAAAAAAAAAAAATCCATGGCCAAATAAATACATTGATTTGAAGTGTCTTGTTTACTACCAAGAATTTCCCTAATTAACTAATGCCTTTATTATTTATGATTTATTACATTTTTAATGTAACAACTATTGGCAACCCACAAACTTTTAGAAACACCCCTCAAGAATGTTCTGTGATATTACTATTATCCTATTGGAAATGTACAGAACAGACATGAAGTGCACTCCATAAAGCATTTAAAGGCACTTAAAAAGGTAGAAGTAAGATTTGCCATCGGTGGCAAGCTTCCGTACCCCAGACCTGTCCTCAGGTTCCATTTCCCCAGATTAAGGCCATCAATTGTCCTCAAGGATAATATGAAATGGTGGTCATCACAGGGATCTTGACTTTTGCATATTCAGCTCCAGAAACATATTATATGCTATTAACACAGGAAACAATGTGAACTGAAGTCTTTAGTAGATTACATTAGTCAAAAACATTCCCGTGGGCAAATTATTACATATGAGATATATGTAATTTTTCTCAATAACAAAAAAAAGTCCTCTAAATGTCTAAGACTGATCTGATGGCAAACCGCCAAACAGATCTATAACCCCTTAGGCACAATGCCAAAATCCGAAAACTCTAAAAACTAACCATTTTCTGTATGCTTCATGTCAAAGCTCAGTTGACACTAAAACTTGGCCTCCACTGATATGGAACTATAGATAGACTTCATTTATCCCAGTTAGCGTGAATACTCCTGTTCTGCTCAGAAATATCACTGTGTGTGGCTGAGGATGCAGCAGACCATTGTACCATTGCATAACAAAGAAAAAGCAGTTCTACAAAACTAGAAAAATTCTTAACTCATCCAGCCAAAGGTTTTATAGATTTGTACCTCAAAATATTTTAAAAACAATTTCCAAGAATGATTAGATCAGAGGTACTCAATCTTTAGGATTTCACAGACCGGTAGCTTTCAAAAGTATCTGAGGACAGCACACCTCTGGAGTTGCCCATCCTTTCTAAGTGCGTAACCTTTTAACCTTAAACTTTCTTCAACTTTTCAGGGCGCCTTTCCTCCTTGAGGTTGCCTGCACTTTTTCTCTCTTTAAGTTACTTTAAGTAAAACTTTTACTTTGCTTCACTAAACAAAAAAAAAGTATGAGGACAACATATTATCACATTTTTAGAGGAAGTTGTAAAAACCCTTATTAACATCATTTTATAAAAGGATATTTCAACACGAAAGTCATAGGAAGGCCCTAATTCAATACAAAAGACAATTCTTTAAATTGAATAAATTTAACTTTATGAGAAACACTACGTGCTCCTAATTTTTCTTATTCTACTACAGGCTTGTGAAAATTCACTCGGGATCAGCACTGGTCTGGTCAGAGACTTAGAACCTAGCTGGCTTCAGGAAGTTGTTAAAAATGCAGTCCCCCAGGCTCCATCCTAGAAGATTATTGGGAGGGTCTAGGGGTGGGGCCCCAAATATAGATTGTTTTAGAAAGCTTGGGGCTTTGTTTCTGATAAACAGCTAAGCTTCAGAACCACTGGTCTTACCTGCAGCATCTAGTTCTACTCTTCTTTTCCTCACTCACATTCTTCTCTGAGGTGGTAAGGGGAGCAAAACAGGAATGTTTCCAAGCAGGGCCCAATCCACTGTGTGTAATACCAGTTATTCCTCTAACAGTCAATGCTGGACCAGCTGGTCAACTTGAAAACTGAGGGTGTTAGTGTAGAACAACAGAAATTAGGTAGTGGACAAGCAAGAAAAACCTGTTGAAGCAAAACTCCTCTATGAAAAAGTGTGTTTCCCTTCTCTTCAACTCAAAGATTCTACATGGTGCCTAAGTTTTTGCACAGGTATATTTGTTTTTAGCTGAATAATAATTTTAAAAACATATGCATGTTATGTATGGTGTGTATGCATATATATATGTGTCTATCTATCTATCTAATCTATCTATCTAATCTATCTATCTAATCTAACCTATCTATCTATCTAATCTATCTAACCTATCTATCTAATCTATCTAACCTATCTATCTAATCTATCTAATCTATCTATCTATCTATCATCTATCTATCTATCTATCTATCTATCTATCTATCATCTATCTATCTATCTATCTATCTATCTATCTATCTATCTATCTATCTATCTATCTATCTATCTATCATCTACCTAATCTATCTCCCTATCTATCTCCCTATCTATCTCCCTATCTATCTCCCTATCTATCTATCTATCTATCTATCTATCTCCCTATCTATCTCCCTATCTATCTCCCTATCTATCTCCCTATCTATCTCCCTATCTATCTATCTATCTATCTATCTATCTATCTCCCTATCTATCTCCCTATCTATCTATCTATCTCCCTATCTATCTCCCTATCTATCTCCCTATCTATCTCCCTATCTATCTATCTATCTATCTATCTATCTATCTATCTATCTATCTATCTATCTATCTATCTATCTATCTATCTATCTATCTATCTATCTATCTATCTATCTATCTATCTATCTATCTATCTATCTATCTATCTATCTATCTATCTATCTATCTATCTATCTATCTATCTATCTATCTATCTATCTATCTATCTATCTATCTATCTATCTAATCATCTACCTAATCTATCTACCTACCTACCTACCTACCTATTTCTTCATAGCTTTCTCCTGTGGCCAGCTTCTATGCCATGTCTATGGCTTTGAACTTCATTTTTCATCTTCAGAGGGATTACAAGAATTACTAGTATTCCTTTGAACAATGCAATGACAAGTCACTAAAACAACTGAAAATCTGTAGCATGCTTGATGTTTATGAGGCAGACTATATTCTCCAACATTCCAATAAGGTAAAATAATTCCAGTGCTTTCTTCATCTTCTTCTTTTTTGTCAAAAAGTTTCACTTCTTCTCTAAAGCTACTATTTAAAAAAAATCTTAATAAAGCATAGCTAATGTCTTTAAAAACACAAAAAACTTCAAATTTAATAAGCACTCAAAGTTCTCACCCACTTAAAAAAATTACTGGACCCTTCTAAAGTAAGGCTAAAAGGTAAGTGATGGGGGAGACAAAAGGGACATATAAATAATCCCTATTCTTATGGTGTTAATCACTAAATCCTATTTAACTAGAATCCCTTTGTCTTTAAGCCCTGTAAATGAAACGGAATTTCTCACTTTGTATTTGTCTAGGTCTTACAATCATCTTACAATCATGAAACAAGAATTGTGTTATGTCACTGTGTATTATGAACTACCTGAACGCCAACAGGATGCTGACAGCAGAGGGGTGCATCTTTCATGATTTGCTCCATAACCTGTGTACTTCTTACACTGCCAGACCAAACTCAGCTTTCTTCTAGAACCAGATTTCCAGTATTAGTTAGTATACAGCAGTGGTTCTCAAAATATAGTCCCTGGCCCGGCAGCATCAGTATCATCTGGGAAACTTGTTAGAAATGCAAATTCTCAGGCCCCACCCCAGAATTGCTGAATCAGAAACTCTGGATGAGGTCCAGCGATCTGTGTTTGTAATAAGCCCTTTAGGTGATTCTGCAACGTGCTCAAGTTTGAGAACCACTGGTATGCAGGAGGGTTTCTTTCTCTTGGTCTAACGCCAGGGATAGTGTATGTTCTATCAATATGAAATAAAGACATCCAATGAAAAGATATAATCTCACAACTACTACCCTCAATCTGATGTGCTTTATTCTTATGATTTATTAAGAAAACAAGCTGCAATCAGAGATTTTTGTCTGAAATATATATACTCAACAGGCATCAGTTCCCATGCAGCCTGATTTCATCCAATAACATTTACAACCTCTTACACATCTATCTGAAGTTCTAAAAAAAGATCTTCATAACATAAGCCTCCAACACTTTACAATTCTGTAATAAAACATCAACTAGGTCTGAATATATCAGACTTACTGGAGGAGAAAAGGGGAATTATTTGTTACATCTTAGAACTGGATTCAACAGGAAATTAAAGTTTAGATTTTTTTCACCTTTACATTTCCAAGTTAATAGAATTAAACCAGAATACCCCATTCTTCAGAAGCTTCTAGCTAGACAGAATTTTACTACATTACTTCTTGCTTTCAGTAGGGATAAAGCAGAGCCCCAGTAGGCACATTTTGTGTATCTGTTCAATATTAAAACAAAGGACTACTGAACCCACAAACGGCAAGTGTTATACCTCAGCACTGGCCTATAATAATAAAAAGACACTAAGACTGCCACTAACAAACAAAAACAAGCTCTCACTAGGTAATTACATTCTGTTTTGCTCTGGTTTTATCCTAAAATCACTACATTAAAACTTCACTTCCCCTAAGATTACCGCATCTTAAAGTAGGTGCAAGACCAGTCTATAGTCCACAAAGCATCTACTTTCAAAAATCAGGTAATTCTTATGCAACTGTTTCAGAGCACAAACAAGTGTTGAAGATAGCCTCCTAATGATTAAAATACAGGTAGCTCAACACATTAAAGAGAATAAAAATGGCACAAAAAAAGCCACAGACCAATTACCATGCTACAAACATACAATTTCAAATAAAACATGAGCAAATAAAACCAAGCAATTTATTGAAAAATAAAACAAAACACTTTGATCAAACAGGGTTCAGCCAAGAAATGCAAGACTGGTCTAAAATTAAGAAATATAAAAATCTATTTTATCATATTAGCAGGCAAAGGGAAAAAAAAATACTCATGAGCATCTCAATAGTTGCCAGAAATATATACATCCTGATTCTACTCTTTAAAATGTTTATATACAGAAAAAAAGGTCTAAAAAGCAAAATAACAGAATGTTTTAAGTAACAAAATTAAAGATCATTTTTCTTTATATTTTGTTTTCTGAATTGTGGTTTCTTTTCTTATCAGGGATAAGTGTTATTTCCATTTACATCTATTTAAATCTCTGCCTTCTCTTATATTTTCTCATGTATGTATGTATGTTACCCGTAGACTATGGGGGTTTGAATTTCTGCCTCTTGAGGTCAATCAGCCCACTTTGGGGATGTGCACTAGGCAAAGCTTCCCTACCTTCATCCTCTTTAAAGGTCTTCCTGTAGTAACACAGAAAAAAATATAATTAGGTAAGTTAAAAAATGTGAAGTGTGATTACAACTGAAAATTTTATGTATGCATATGAAAAATACCACAAATGAGTATGAAAATGAAAGTAGTTATTGAAGCAATATGGACTGCCATCTGAAAACAATGTTGTTTTAAATTATTTTATTGCTCTCAAAGTATATATACAAAATTGAGTGAAAGAAGAAAAAAAGGCTGCCAACCCCTTCCTGAGGCCACTCTTCCCATCTTTGCTACTGTTGCTGTTTTCACCTGGTACCAAAAAGTTGGGCAGCCCCTCAGATCCTTTTTCTTTCTTTCTTTCTCTCTCTCTCTCTCTCTCTCTCTCTCTCTCTCTCTCTCTTCTCTCTCTCTCTCTCTCCCTCCCTCCCTTCTTTCTCTCTTTCTCTCTCTCTCTCTCTCTCCCTCCCTCCTTTCTTTCTTTCTTTCTTTCTTTCTTTTCTTTCTTTCTCATAACCCCATTTCATTCACTCATTCATTCATTTTTGAAAGGGTTGTACAAATACATGAACCAGTAAATTTTTTTAAGTAGGTAAATATATATAAAGGCATATAGTGAAATCCCATTCCCACTTCTATTTCTTTTACTGGTTTCTTATATATTATTTCAGAATTTCTTTTTGCAATTATAAGCAAATATGAATGTATATTCTTATCTACCCTTCTTCTCTCAACACAAAAAGTAGCATACTTAAACACACTGTTCCATACCTTGCCCCCTTTTTAAAGATTACACTATACCTAGAACTTTTACATCAGTACACAGATCTTCCTCATTCTTTTTTACAACTATCTAACATTCCATGGTTTGGATGTACCAAAGTTTATTTAACCAGTTCCCTGTTGACAAACACTGGAGTCATCCTATGAGGCTATTACAATGCCAAGCATAAGCACAAACATACATCAAGTTCATTTCTGAATGTGACTCTGATTAAGCTTCTGAAGTGGTTTAGAATATTGGATTACTACACACAAGGTCACATGTTCACCAGACTGAGAATTCAGCCCTTTTTCAGTTCTCATTACATATAGCAGTATGTGGCAGCAGACTTAACAATTCCTTGAACCAAGCATCTGTACTCTTAGGGGATTTAGCTCATAAAAATAAATTGACTAAACAAAATACCCAAGATAAATCCATTTCTATAAAGAATGTATATAGATGATATGCACACAGATGAATATGCATAAAAGTAAAAAGTATAAATACATGTTAACCATTTTCTCAGTATAGGTGGGTCTATGAAGTGCTTTGTAGTTTTTCTTTCCTCTATTTGCCTATTAGTGCCCTCAATTTTACAACAGTAAATATGTACTATTTCATAATAAAAACTGGAACCTAAAAATCTTAAATTAAGCTGAATAGATTCAAGTCTGTCTTACATTTATATAGTGCTTCAGAGTTCCTGACATATGTTTACGTGCATCATTTAATCTTAACACTAACGATATGTATTTTTCATTTTATCAAAATGGAAAAGGAGGCAACAGATGTTTAGGCAGTTATGCTCAAGGTCATTCAAATTGAAGGCTGGCAGGGACAAATTTCAAACCTAGATCATCTGACTTCAAATTCAGGGCATTATGAAAAACATGAGCATTGCTTCCTTCACTTTACCAATCCTTCAGGAGTTAATCACATAATCAGAATTTGACAGATGAATTAAAATTACATAGTAAAAGGCCTCAGTTTCTAATGTCAACATAATCATATTTTATTGAAAGGAGGATATTGGCATACAACCCCCAAAACTCCAGCATCAGAAGAGAGTGATTTTCAGTATGCTCCTAAAGAAAATATATAAAATGGGCAAATTATGTGTCTAGTATGGCTCAGCATGAATGCATAATAGAAGCAGCGCACTCACAAGTTGGAAGGCTCTCAAGATGACCTTTGCCTCTGCTACCAGCATTGATTCCTGCTCTGGTTTTGCAACACCCCAGGGTATCTCCAATTACCTTATGGAATTTCAAAACACGACTATGCCGTACTTTTCCATGGGGGTGATTATATTTTTGTTAAAATAATTTTTTGTTAGTGTTTGTGACTTACTGACCAAGTTGATAATAACTTGGCTAGAATGTATTCTTTCTCTCCAAATGTCTCCCCTTCTTTCCTATAAGATTATACAGGCTATTTCACAATGCCTGTATAATCTTATAGGCACTATATAATCTTATAATCACTGACAAATCCTGGTTTGGTATTCATTATTCCTCAAACTATGTCCCATATAATTCTGTTCTTAAATATGTGTAGGTATGCTGTAGCAGTGGGGAAAAGAAGAAACCATGGTTAAATACAGTTCACCCCTTTTGGAGATCCACAATTCACAATGGACATTAATATAATAAGGGCTCTAGAGAAGTCCTGCATTATAGAAACCTTTGTTTAAACCAATTTATTTTGACAGATAATTCTTCTATTATGGCATACATATCTGAATCTTGTGTTCAGGGAAACTGCTTGAATAAACCTAAATATTAACTGAACATCCACAACAGATATGGCAAAAATGGATATTTCTTAAATCCTTCCCACCACAAAAATATTAATTCTTTAAAAAATCCCTACTTTCAGTCTAGTCAACTCCTTCCTCTTTACCCACCAAAGCCTAGTTCAAATATCACCTCATTTGAGAAACGTTCTACCAGTGCTCTGTATATTAAACTATTCCTTTTTCCTGGTTTAGATAACATTTTATTCATATCACTATTATCTCACTTATCACATAAATCAGTTCATTCATCCGTCTTCTTGCTAGCTTTTGAGCTCCTTAAGAGTAAGTTTGATTGTATTTTCAGGACGTTGAACAATGTGGGACACATGAGTAAATAAAGTCATTGCAGTACAAATAGTTCCCAGAATTCCATACTTGATACCCTGCCAACAACTTAAGAATGTTGTGCTTTCCCTGACATTTGCATCTGTTATTGAACAGTGGTGGTCAGTCGGCTGTGACATGCCCTCTGGGCAAGCCCACTTACAGGTTTTTCCTCAGGTGATTTTTGTTTTTTATTTTTTTGATCTACTAGGAGTGTTTAGTAAACGTCATTACCTTTTTATATCTCTGTACCTTTGCAACTGCTGGCCCCTGATTGGAATGCTGTTTCAAGGTTGTATTAACCTGGAAAACATTCCTACTCATCCTTTAAGAAAGTAAACAATACTTCTCTGGGAAGACTTCATATCCTCCCATCCTTCCACAAGAGTTAGGAACTCTTCAAGTCAGATGTTTGTGATAAATCTGTTACTATTTATCAGGCACTGAACTAGCTGCTAAGGATGGAAAATGAAGATTTGGATCCTGCATTCAGGGAGCTCAAGGTGTAGTAAGGACAATAGCCAATGAACAAATAACCACACTATAATAGTATTAAATGCAATGAGAAAGGAGCCATGGATATACAATGGGGAAATGACAGCCTCTTCAACAGCTGGTGTTGGCAAAACTGGAGAGCTCCATGTAAGAGAATGAAACTGGACTATTGTCTAATCCCACACACAAATGTAAACTCAAAATGGATCAAAATCATGAAGCCATAAAACTCTTAGAAAAAACAGAGGCAAAAATCTCTTGGACATAAACATGAGCAACTTCTTAATGATCATATCTCCCCAGGCAAAGGAAACAAAAGCAAAAATGATCAAGTGGGATTATATCAAACTAAAAATCTTCTGTACAGCAAAGGACAGCATCAGTAGAACAAAAAGACATCCTACAGTATGGGAGAATATATTCATAAATGACATAGCCGATAAGGGACTGACATCCAAATTATATAAAGAGCTCACATACCTCAACAAACAAAAAGCAAATAAGCCAATTAAAAAATGGGCAGAAGAGCTCAACAGACTCTTCTCCAAAGAAGAAATTCAGATGACCAACAGGCACATGAAAAGATGCTCCACATCACTAATCATCAGAGAAATGCAGATTAAATGCACAATGAGATAGCACCTCACACCAGTTAGGATGGCCAACATCCAAAAGACAAACAACAACAAATGTTGGCGAGGATGTGGAGAAAGGGGAACCCTCCTACACTGCTGGTAGGAATGTGAACTAGTTCAACCATTGTGGAAAGCAGTATGGAGATTCCTTAAAAAACTCAAAATAGAAATACCATTTGACACAGGAATCCCACTCCTAGGAATTTACCCTAAGCAGGAGCCCAGGTTGAAAAAGACATATGCACCCCTATGTTTATCTCAGCACTATTTTCAATAGCCAAGAAATGGAAGCAACCTAAATGTCCATCAGTATATGATGGATAAAGAAGAAGTGGTACATATACACAATGGAATATTTTTCAGCCATTAGAAGAAAACAAATCCTACCATTTGCAACAACATGGATGGAGGTGGAGGACATTATGCTCAGTGAAATAAGCCAGGCGGAGAAAGACAAGTATCAAATGATTTCACTCATCTGTGGAGTATAAGAACAAAGGAAAAACTGAAGGAACAAAACAGCAGCAGACTCACAGAACCCAAGAATGGACTAACAGTTACCAGAGGGAAAGGGACTGGGGAGGATGGGTGGGAAGGGAGAAGGGGAAAAAAGGGGCATTACGATTAGCACACATAATGTAGTGGGCGGCAGGGGTACACGGGAAAGGCAGTATATACAGAGAAGACAAGTAATGATTCTATAGCATCTTACTACGCTGATGGACAAAGACTGTAATGGGGTATGTGGTGGGGACTTGATAATGGGGGAGTCTAGTAACCATAATGTTGCTCATGTAATTGTATATTAATGATACAAAAAAAAGAAAAAAAATATGCCGCTAGCAAAATTCAGGCTGAAAATTATTTTTAAAAAATAGTATTAAATGCAACACCAAAAGGAAGATTTATGGAATATTTGACATGTGTCAATTACTTTGTTAGGTGCTCTATTACATATCATCTGTGATCACATTAGATAGGCGTTTGAATTAGACACAGCAGTCCATGAAGTCTATCGACTGCTATACTCTGAATGGTCTTCTGAAGAAATTGTCTCCAAGAGGTTCTTTTTGTATATGCTACAGCTGGTGTGACAGATAATGTAGAAAACTGCCCTACTTCTTTTGCCACAAGCAACTGGACTAGGATCCAGAGCCCTAACTGGGGACAACCTACCAGTTGAACTTGAGAGGTTATCCAGGACATGGCTTGGCTCAAAATTCTGCCCAACAAGGGTCCTCCAATTTAGGTGATAAGCCAATCTAATCAGATACTCTGTCTTTAGAAATACAAATACTGGGTGAACAAAGTAAAAGAAAGCAGGTCTCCAGAGTTCACATCCTATTCTAAACACTGCTAAGTTATTGTTCTATAGGATACTGAAAGCAGTAGGGCCAAGGGACAATATGGCTGTGAGATGATTTTCCATTAAATTTACACTAAACTTTCATCATGAAAGGCACTATGTGTGTGCTTCTTCCTTGCAACCCATAAGAGCCCAAGACATCACATCAGCACTCTGGAAATTAGAAAACAGACTTAAGTGCAACAGCTTGACCAAAGTAGGTGGCAAAGCCAGAAATCAAAAACTAGGTCAGCCTGATTCTTTTAGAATATCTTGCCAGTTACAAGGGCATACGGCCTTAAAATCAACTAATACTAAGCAGAAGTTGGCACAGGTCTATGGGAGGGACTCAAAAGAGGAATAATTTATGCACAGAAGAGAACAAATATTCTGGAAGTCAGTATGCTAGATGATGTGAAAGGGAAGGGGGCACACCAAGTTTCACCTTGGTTAAGTTAATTTATAATTCCAACCTGGATCTCTTCCCTGAGCTCCAGACTATTTGCTGTCTGTCCCTCTCACTTGAATAGAACATCTGTTAAGGGCAGAAGCTTAATCTGACGTTTGTTCACCAGAATCTAAAGCAGTGCCTATAGTAGGTACTTAATAAATATTTGTTGAATAGGTGAATGAATTCTCAAAGAAGCTAAAGGAACATTTTACAGTGGATTTTGGGCAAAGTTACCATGAGAGAGACTCCAGAAGTCATTTACAAGTACAGTTGATTCTCATTATTTGTGGATCCTGTAGTTGCAAACTCCTAGCTGCTGAAATTTATTTGTAACTCCAAAATCAATGCTTGTGACACTTTCTCAGTCATTCACAACATGCACAGAGTGGCAAAGTCACCCCTCCAACACATACCCAGCTAACTTAGCTGAACAAGGCGGTGCTGTCTTCTTGTTTCAGCTCAGACAAAGATGGCTAAAGGACACAGATGGCAGGGGGCAATGCAGTGACATGAAAGAAGCTCTGGCTCCGGGGCCAGTAGGACACTGTTAACCCCAACTCTGGCACCTGTTTGTTATGGGATGGCCTCAGGCAAGTCACATAATACTTTAAACCTCAACAGAATGAATTGTATTTAGGATTTAAGATTAGAATCTGTGTGAGATGTGTATACCTGTACATATTTTCTCTAGGAGCAATGGCTCAGTATTCAGTAATTCAGCATTCTGGGTGACCTAATAGACCATAATTACTGCAAATGGTGAGAATCAACTGTAATTATTTATAATGAGATAACACTAAGATATAGAGAACAATTATTTGGATGGGTGGAGGCCAGTATCAGGCTTCAAGAAGATTTTAAAATAGGACATCCAGGCACATAAGGTTTAGAAAAAGGCTTTCAAGGAGAGAGAACAGGAATCTACAGAGATCCAGGTGTGTGAAATAAACCGGTAAGTCTAGAGCAGGAGATGAGGCCAGAACACGGGGCCACCATGATTCTCTGTGCACTGTATACACCATACACTATAAAACCTCTCCTATGAATTTAATTCTTGGTTTACAGGTCTCTATTCTATTAAGCTGTAGGCTCCTTCCTTCTCTAGGAAGAAATCATAGCTATAATCTTTTAAATTTGTAAACAAGTAATTACTGAACACAAATACATCTGAAAAGACTGTACAAAAATAACTTCGGTTTTCAACTGCAGCCTTATACTGACTCAAACAGTGACCAACTCGATTTACAATTTGTCTGGGACTTTTCTTTGATGAATGCTAATAATTCTGTAATAAATTCTTTTTATTGTTCTAGCACCTGGCATTTATTAGAATAGCTTTAAGATCGTCCTCTTTTTAGTGTGACTTATTAACAGGGCTCAAACATATGGTCCATCAGAGAATGCTGCCTCCTCAGAATAAAGACTTCTTTTAATTCAAGCTACTAGACTTATTTCTCTCTATACAAGATTTAGTCTTACTATAGTAAAATACAAAGAAATATATCGACATACATGTTACAATAGGACAAGGAAAACAGTAAGGATTTTTCACAAAAATCTGCAAAATTCTGGCCAAAACAGTGTGGACATGATAAACTCACTGATTACATTTCATCAATTGGAAAAATAATTCCAATTTATGTAAAGCCATAAAACCAAGCACTGTTGGAATCTATGCAGTTTTTACATTTGTCTTTTCTCTCTCAAGCTCACTCTTTCATATACACACACAGCCTAAGGGACCCGTCAATGTTATCACAATACTTCAATTTCTTCCATTCTCCTCTTTGTCCAACCTAAATTAATTATTTTCAAACCTCTAAAATCTCAATCAAAGTGTGGTGAGTTACTTTTCCTAGAAAATTCTTGGCATAATTTTATTTAGGTACAACATACTTTGTACTATTATCTGGAAACATATGGCTAGAACCCATGCCATTGAAACCCAAACTAATGAACAATGAAGGTGTATACAAATTCTGTGAAATATTCTAGGGAATACAGAATATTTTTTAACAGATTCAATGCTGTATTACCCACAGGCTGGGTGTGATCACATCATATTATGCTATACAATTAAAGTATGTCCTGTATTTTACGACAGACTAAGGTGATCAGGCCCTTACAGTGCAAACTCTCTACCACCCCAGTTAAGCCGTTAAAGCATAATGTAATTCTATAGACTTAAAATAGTAATAATACACTTTAAATTTCTTGCGGCCAGTAAACTTCACATCTGCATTTTCTGAAATTATCACTAAAGCAACTGTATTGGGTGAAATATTCTAGAGACGCTATAATGATAAAATGCCATTTTAAGGAAGGCAAGAATGGTTTAACATTAACAAAACGATTCAAGTTCCCAACGTTGTACAGCTCCCTGTACAGTGTATTCTGCCTCTCTTACGTTCACCTTCCAGCTGCCTGGAAGGAGCAAGTGGAAAATATTAGTTTCCAAAAGAGATGAGGATGAAATTTGTGCGGCGGGAGGGGTAAAGGACTCACTCGCACAAAGGAAGGCAGAAGAGAAATGACCAAGGTCCCTGATTCAAATTAGGAATCAAGAATGAGGGCTGGGGTAAAGGGGGAGGCGAGGGGAGTGGAACAAGCGCACACAACGCAGCGGGGGCCAACAATGGGGGAGGGGCGAAACAGCGCAACTCCCCCCTCCCGCCGGGGACGCAGCGCCGGTCACTTTGCCCAGCAGGGTTCTACTGCGGTAGTAAGAGGACTCGCAGTCTGAGTGTGAGAAGGGGCTGAGAGGATTCAGGGAAGTTGGGGGTCGGGGGAGGCATAACGCGCCCGAGCGGGGAGAAACGGACTAAGACCCCCTAGCACTCCAGAGCGGCAGAAGATGCCCCTTCTTGCCGACCGCCGCGACATGGGACCCACAGCTTACCCTCCCCTCCGGAGCTCTGGCGGCGGAAAGGGAGGCGCAGGGTGCCCCCAAATCCTGGAGAGCGGCGCCTCACGCGGGTCCCCTCCCCGCCAGCCCGGGTGCCCAAGCCCACCTGGGCTGGCCGGAAGCCCCGCCTCCAGACCGTACTCTGTCACTCCTCTGAGAGCCTCCGCCGTCGCCACCGAGGTCGGTATTGCCTGAACAGTCTCGGCCTCTAGTACCCAAAGCGTGAGCCACAGCACGGGAGAAGCGCCGCTACCACTCGCCAGGTTACCTTTTACAGCACACTGGCTCCTCACTCCGCCCCCGAACCCGAGCCATTGGTTGCTGGGCACCGCCCCATTCGTCTATTGGGCCGAAGACGCCGCCGCTCAGTCACCTAGAAGGGCACGTGTGATGCTTATTGGTCCAAATGTGAAGCCGTTCCCGCCCACTCCTTCAGAAGTTCCAGCTTCTGATTGGTACTAACGTCAGTCTTTTCGCTCCCCTAGTTCTTTCCCTCCCGCTGTGGCGGCTTCTTATGGGAGACGCTGGCTCTGATTGGCTGAAAGGAGACAACGCAAGCCCCGGGTAGGCATTGGGCCAAGGATGCCTCCGGCCCCCACGTGGGGGAGGAGCCCAGTGCGCAGTCCCTCGGAGTTTGTTTACACTGGTTCTTGCTCTCCCTTCCTTCCATTGGCTGAACCAATAGCCCCTCCCACCAGATTACGCCACTCAGTCTAGCAATGAGGGGAGTGGGGCGGGCCTCAGCGGGATTTTCCCAGTTCTCAATTACCAAAGCAGGGTCTGTGAACAAGCCTGGCTAGGAATTGGAGTTGGTCTCCACGCTGCAATATTGTGGAGTTGGACATCTTGGAGTGGCTGGAAGGAAGCGGAGGAGTCTTTAACGTTTCTAGAAACAAACTTAACTTGAGTGCTTTAAAAAAAACAACTCTATTTTCTCTTGGATTTAAGGGTTTCAATCTTTGCTTGCTAAGGACTTCGAATTTTATCCTTCAGGAAGTGGGGATTTCTTTACGGAAGTCTTACTTTGTACGTCTTTGTCTCTCCCCACCTGTCATGCTAACTATATACATAACACGAAGAAGCTTAGTGATTGCCCAGTGAGAGGATAAATGATAAAAATGAAAAGGACAGTTAAAGTCAGATTAAATAACATAATAGTTAAATACGTACTTAATATAAATAACTACATAAATAATAAAATTCATTCAACAAATATTGTTGAGTTAATGCCATGATGTTTCAGGCTCTGACCCAGACTCTGGGTATATTATTTCACTAGGTTTAATGTTTTCAAGATTCATCATGTTGTAGCAGGTGTCAGAATTTCATTCTTTATTAAAGCTGAATAGTATTAGATTGCATGTATACACTAGCTTTTGTTTACCCATTCATCTGTCAATAGAATTTGACTATTGTGAATAATGCTGCTATGAACATTAGCTTACAAATATCTGTTCAAGTCCCTGCTTTCAGTTCTTTTGCATATATGCCCAGAAGCAGAATTGCTAGATCATGTGGTAATTCTATGCTTAATTTTTTGAGGACCTGCCTATTGTTTTCCACAGCAGCTACCCCATTTTACATTACCACCACAGTTACAAATATTCCAATTTTTCCACATCGTCACCAATGAAGGCAAATTCTGGCGCCCTAAGATCCCCACCCCTTAAGATCCAATCACCAACGCAGAACACACCCCTACTCCTTAAAAACACGCTTCCTCACCCAGGAGCTGCTGCTCCCTGTCTCTGGGGGCAGCCATTTTCTCTTTCAGATAATAAAATCTCTTGCGTGAGCCCATGTCTCCTGAGTCGTTCTGGGGTAAGGAGGGTTGTGGCGAGATACCCTTTCATTGGTGCCGTGACTCAGATGAGGTTCTGCCATTGACTTTGCTGTTCCTCCGGGAATTTGAGCTGCTTTGGGAACCCTCACTGCCCGATCCTCCTTCACGGGCTCACCGCCCATTTCCCCAGTTGCTTGTCTTCTCACCCAACACCAGCCTTCAATTTGGTAAGTCTTCCCTTCATGGTCGACTTAAATGTCCCTTTGGAACCTGGGAAGTGACCGGAGTATCCGGCACCCCCAAGGGCTCCTCCGGGACAGGGGCACTCCCAACCACGACTCTCAGAGTCACAGTTGATTCCCATAGTCGACCCTTCTCTGCCTCCCCATGGTGAGAATCCTCATTCACTGAGGCTCGGTCTCCCTTTATCTACTCGTAAACTCCTGGTACCAGGTACCGAGCCTCCTTGGCATTTTTTGCCTCCACTGCTTGTTTAGAGGTGGTGACGATCACCTAACTGTGTCTGGTCTTCTCCATGACCTTCTCAATCACTCCAGGATGCCTCAGCGACTTGTGAATGGTCTCATTCTCACCATGGGATCCAGCCCCTCCATTCCTGCAGATTCACCACTAGGGTCCTTAAACCCCTCCACCTCACTCCAGACCTCATAACCCTGCTGATGAACCTCTACTGTAATGAGATCTGGCCACAATATTTCTTGGACAATCTGTTTAAATGACCTCCCAATGGCTCTTTAGATCCTAAAATTCTCCGCGACTTATACAACTTCTGTGAGTGCATGGGCAAATGGAAAGAAATCCCATATTCCAGGCTTTCTCCTACCTCTGAACCAAGCCTGCTCTCAGTCTCCCTTGCAATCCTAAACATCTTCTCCTCGCTCTAAAAAACTTCACCCCACCACCCACCAATTCCTACCATGTCCTCTGACTTTGACCCTGCTGATGAATCTCCTCCCTACCGATCTCAAACCCCTACAGCTCCCCCGCAACCACCAGTTCCTCTCCCGCCCCAACCTCCTTCTCCACAAGATCAAAATCCCAACCCTCCCAGCTCCCCTAGTGCCATTGCAGGAGCCGCAGCACCTCCTTCTCCTCCACAACCAGTTCCCCTTCCCTCACCCAGTCCCACATCAAGTCCTCCAGTCACTCGCTCTCGAACCCAGATCCTAGCCCACTCTGGGAAGTAGCCAGTACAGAGGGCGTTGTCTGGGTCCATGTCCCTTTCTCTCTCTCTGACCTATCTCAAATTGAGAAAAGATTAGGCTCTTTCACCTCCAACCCAGCTACTTACCTAAAAGAGTTCCAGTACCTAACTCAGTCATATGATCTTACCTTTCATGATATTCACATGATCGTATCCAACACACTTTTGCTCGAGGAGCATAGGCGAGTCTGGGAACAGGCTAGAACTCATGCTGATGAGGTTCACTAAACTACTCCAGCTCATCCAATTGGTGCTGAGGCGGTTTCTGACCGAGACCCTAACTGGGACTATAATACAGCAGGGGGAGTCACCAGTAGAGATCAATTCATTCCCTGCCTCGTGGCGGGTCTCAGGAAGTCAGCCAATAAAGCCATTAACTATGAAAAACTCCAAGAGGTTATTCAGGATAAAATTGAGAGTCCCTCTGTGTTCCTAGACCGCCTCACCAAAGCTCTTTTACAATATACAAACTTAGACTCTGAGATCCCAGATGGGAGACAATTATTAGTGACCTACTTCTTCACCCAGTGTTTCCCCGACATTAAGGCTAAACTTAAACGTCTGGAGAAGGGACCCTTAACTCCTCAGGCAGAAGTCCTGGCAGTGGCCTTCAAAGTATATAATGGAAGAGATGAAAAGGCCCGTAAACAAAAATATCAACTGCTGGCTAAGGCCTTTCAACCTACTCCAACCACTGGTGCTCGGGTATCCTCGCTTCCTAAGAAGCAGCCAGGGGGACCTCCTGGTCCATGTTTCAAATGTGGTCAAATGGGTCATTGGGCTAGAGCCTACCCAAATCTCCAGAAGCCCCCAGGTCCATGCCCTAAGTGCCATCGGGAGGATCACTGGGCTGTTGACTGTCCTCACACACCAAGAGGTGCCAGGCCATCCAGCTCTAACATTCCACACATAAACCTTCTGGGTCTGGCAACTGATAATTGAGGGGGCCTGGGACTCCTCCACCTGAACACTACCATCACTGTACAGGAGCCCAGGGTAACCATTGTGGTAGCGGGTAGGCCCATCTCTTTCCTTTTAGACACCGGGGCCACCTACTCAGTCCTGAAGGAATTTTGGGGACCTACTTCCCTCTCACAGTCCTCTATAGTTGGGGTAGAGGGTACACCTTATCAACCTTTACAAACTCCCATGTTTCACTGCATCCTTAGAGGCATCGCCCTCTCTCACTCCTTTTTGGTGATTCCCCATTGTCCCATCCCCCTTATGGGAAGAGACCTATTACACAAGGTTGGAGCTTCCATTACTTTCACTCCTAGACCGCACCTCAACCCTGACTCACCTTCAATCCCACTTTTACTCACCCTCCAACCCGCTGCAAACTGACCTCCCTCTCCTTTTCCTCTGCCACCCCATCTGGTCAACCCTGTAGTCTGGGATACCCTCACCCCCTCTATCGCCACCTGCCCCCCAGTAATTATCAGACTTAAAGACCCTGCCTCTTTTCCTTCTCAACCTCAGTACCCACTGCTCCTCAAGAGTTTACTGGGCCTGCAGCCAATTATCCAGGAACTTATATACAAGCGGCTACTACAACCAGCCAATTCCCCTTACAACACCCTGATACTGGCTATCAAAAAACCTAATGGCTCTTATAGGCTAGTTCAAGATTTAAGAATTATCAGTGCAGCTGTTATTCCAATCCATCCAGTAGTCCCTAACTCCTATACTTTATTATCCACTATCCCCACCTCTGCTACTTACTTCTCCATCTTTAAACTTTAAAATGTATTCTTCACGATTCTCCTCCATTCCAATGGGACCACTTACACCTTCAATTCCACAGACTACAAGTCCTCCAGTAATCTACTCTACAACCCAAACAGGACCTCCTTACAGCTGCATAAGGCGGCATAAGTGCCCTATTCCAAGAACAATGCTGCTTCTACACCGACAAATCCAGTCTTGTCCGGGATGGTGCAAAACACCCCCATGAACAAGCCTCCAAACACTCTTAGAAAACTCCCCTAACAATTTGTTCCCTTACCCCTTCAATTAGCTTCTGCTCCTCCTAGCCCCTATTACCTTTATTATTATTATTCTCCTTTTCCTTCCCTGCTTCATTAACCTATTCCAAAAATTAATTCAAAATCAAATTTTGAAAATTTCTAACCATACTGTCAACCAGTTACTCCTCCAGGGCTATCAAGGCCTTCTCACAAAGAATAACAAAACCAGCTAGATGATATCACAAATCCTCTCAGGATGCCTGCCCTTCCCCAACTCTACAGCAATGGCCTCGCTAACTCTGGAATCTATGCTCCCTTCCAGCAGGAAGTAGCTAGAGAATGAGATTCTGTTCCCAGTTCCCCAGAGGCCCAATTAAGAAAAGACAAAGATGGGAATGAAGGCAAATTCTGGTGTGCTAAGACCCCAGCCCCTTAAGATCCAATCACCAGGGCAGAACACATTCTACACCTACTCCTTAAAAACACGCTTCCTCACCCAGGAGCTGCTGCTCCCTCTCTCCAGGGGCAGCCATTTTTTCTTTCAGATAATAAAATCTCTTGCGTGAGCCCATGTCTCCTGAGTCCTTCTGAGGTAAGGAGGGTCGCAGCGAGATACCCTTTCAATCAATACTTGTTATTTTCTGTTTTTTTTTGTTTTGTTTTTGATAACAGCTACTCTAATGGGTCTGAAGTGGTATCTCATTGGGGTTTTGGTTTGCATTGTTCTAATTGTTAGTGCTGTTGATTTGTATATCTTCTTTGGAGAAATGTCTATATAAGTCCTTTGCACATATTTTAATAGGGTTGTTTGTTTTTTTGGTTTTTAGATTTAGGAGTTCTGTATATATTCTGGATATTAATCTTTTATTAGATATATAATTTGCAAATATTTTCTTCCATTCTGTGGGTTGCCTTTTTTTTTCCTGATGTTAGTGTCCTTTGATGCTTGAAGAGTATTCCTGATTGTGCAAGGTCTGGATAACCAAGTGGCTAATTAAAAAACAGGGATTCTACGATAAGCTAAAAAGAAGAGAGTGGATATAAAGGTCACAGAAGAGCTGGAAGATAAGGTTGAGGAAATCTCCCATAAAGCAAAATTAAAAGAAAATTCAAAGGACTATAGGAGACAAAGTATGAGAGATGTTCTAGAAATAGAGAATAGAGAGAAGGATATAACTCTCATAACTGAACCTGAGTTCTTTAATTGAAAGAACTCAACAAGTACCCAAGAGTTTGAGTTAAAAGTGTTTGTACCAGTAACAACCAACACTCACTGAGATTTATTATGTGCTAGCTTTAAGCACTAAATGTATTGCTCTTTTAATCTTTTAATTTAATCTTCTTTAATATTTTAACTATTTAATCTTCAAAACAATAATATGAGTACTGTTATTATCCCAATTTTACAAACAGATAAATTGAGGGGGGGAAAGATTATGTAATTTACCCAAGATCGTTCAGTGCGTAAGTAGTGGAGCTGTGTTGTGGGCACTCTGCAGATGAGGAGTACATTTGGATGTCCGTACTGATGATACCACACATGTACCAAGATGGAATGAAGAGATTTATTATGCACATAATGAAGTCTTCCATGCCTCAGATTCCAAGGCAGGGCTGAAAATGTCTTGAGAGAGGCAGGAGGGGCAACTGGCTGTGGTTTTAATTGTGGTTAGTGAGTAGGGCTGTGGTAAGGGGTTTCATGTACAGGCTGGGACTTACATGGTTTGAACTTCCCACAGGAGGTAGCACTGGGCCCATTGCTTTGCCTGCACGTGGGGCAAGAGGAGAAGAGGGAGGAGTCGGGGTTGAAAGCTGTCAGCAGTCAAATATAGAAAGTAGAATCAGATTATTTATTATATAAGCTGGACTTCAAGTCAAAGCATTTGCAAAGCAGTAGGGATAGGGAGAAGATCCTAAAAGTTTCCAGAAACAGATCACACACAAAAAATCAGGAATCAAGAAAGTCAGATTTTCCATAGGCAACACAGGAGGACAGAGTCAACGGCACAGTACTTTGAAAATTATAAGGGAAGTTATTTCTAACCTAAATGTTTTAGACATCAGTCTGTTTGGCTGCTATAACAAGAGAGACTGGATGACTTAAAAACAACACAAATCGATTTCTCACTGGGAAGTCCAAGATCAAGATGCCAGAAGGTCTGGTATGTGGTGAATGCCAGCTTTCTGGGTCATAGCCAACTTTTCTCTATAATTTCACATGGTGAAGCGGTGAGGCAACTCTCTGGGGCCTCTTTCATAACCCTCATGACCCCCTTATAGGCCCCACTTCCAAATGCTATCACACTGGGGATTAAGTTTCAACATATGACTTTTGGTGGAGATACAAACATTCAGTCTATGGCCCTAGAAACTAGACTTTGACATACTATCAATTAACTTGGAAGGTGGATTGAAAACATGTTCACACAATTAAGTTATCAACAAGTTTGCCTCTCAGGTACCCTTTATCAGGAGCTATTGGAGGATGCATGCCATCAAATTAGATAGTATAGCATGGTAATTAAGAAAGAGCAAGACACAATTGTATCTCAGTAAAGCTGGGGAAAAAGTAAAAGGAAGGGAGGAAGGCTAGGAGGGAGGGAGGAAGGAAGGAAGAAAGAAAGGAGGAAGATACAATAGACCTGACAAGAGAAGAATGAAGTGGATCCCCAGAATAACAACAAGGGGCAATAGCAGTGCAGCAGGTTCAGAGAGCAATCTGCTTGCAGTGAAGAGGAGCACTTAGGGTTCCAGGAGTGATGTCTCCCAGGAAAAAAAATGGAATGGATATGTCACCTTTTATGTATGGCCATATTGATGGGCAATTGTATATAGCTGGGAATGAGCTGGTGATAAATGCATAGATGACTAAGAAGGAATTATAGACACCAGGCAAAGACAAAAGAAAAGGCACATAATCATACTACCCTTAGTGGCTTAGCTACAAACAATAATTACAAATATATATACAGCACTTACTATGTGCTAGGCACTGTTCTAAATGTTTTATGTTTATTAACTCATTTAATCCGCATAACAACTCATTTTGTAGACAAGAAATCTTTGTTAAAAAGGCCAAATACCTGTTGAAGATCACACACTGAATTAGTTTCCTCTTGCTGCTGTAACAAATTACCACAAATCTAATTGTTTGAAATAACACAAATTTATTATCATATGGTTCTGAAGGCCAGAGTCCAAAATAAGTTTTGAGGAGCTAAAATAAAGGTGTTTGCAGGCCTGCATTACATCTAGAAGCTTTAGGGTATATTTCACTTCCTTGCATTTTCTAACTTCCAGAGGCTGCCTACATATATTTCTGGGCTCCTTCCTCCATCTTCAGAGTCAGCAGCATAGCGTCTTCTCTCCCTCTGATTTCTGCTCCCGTTCTTACATCTCTCTTTGACTCTAACTCTTCTGCCTTCCTCTTAGTAGAACCCTGCTGATTACATTGAACCCACATTGGTAATCCAGGGTAATCTCTCCATCTCAAAATCTTCAACTTAATTACATCTACAAAGCCCCCTTCACCATATAAGGTAATATATTCATACATTCTGGGGATTAGGGTGTGGACATCTTTGAGGAGACATTATTTAGCCTATGACACACAGTCAGGGATAGAGGCAGGACTCAAATCCAGGTGACCTTAGCTTCAGAGTTCTCACTCTTAACCATTATGCTCAGCTACCTCTATGACAATATTTACATCATCATGCTCATGTCAATACTGAATATGGTTTCAACAAAATTTGGGATGTAACCACACTGAGAGGATAGGGAGAAGGAAAATATGTTGTGAGTGGCATAAGAGAGCTAATTCCCCATATTTCACAGCAGAAAGATGATAGACTAAAGAGATAGTCTAAAACTAAAAAAAAATTCCAAGAATAAATATATAACAATGTCAGTCCCTCCCTGCCTCTGACCCGCAGATAAGGGAGGAGACCTGATGAGTTACCAAAGATCTGAAAGGACCAGGCAGGGGACTCAAGGTCTAACAGCCCAAGAGTAATGCCAAAAAGGCACTCCTCATATTTATTGAGCAAATGAACCCAAAACAAAAGAATTTTGAGTAGGGGGTCCAACACATGATCAACACACAATCATAATCTGACCTTGAGTCCAGCCCTAGGGCGTGATGCTCCTCAAGAACTGGTGATTTTTATAAAAGCCTGGTTTACAATTTTAAAAAGCCTGATAAAACAAACTGATTTTGTAAAACATCTGTAGACATTACTTTGATTAAAGACATTTAATTAGAAAACCCTAAGATGTGAATATGGGATCCTGTTTATGGAGTTTCTATTTGCAGCGTCCTCCCTATGGGTCTTTACTCTCATGTTTCCCAACTTCCTGACCTTGTCTCAGGATCTTGTTGCCTGGCTCCTTGCATGATGACTAAATTTGGATGAGTTCCTCAGCCTTTGGCATACTTCCTTGGACACAGTTTTGGTATGTGTCCTCCAGCTGCAAGTCTGGGACTCCGGGTGTCTAAACCTCGCCTGTCAGAAGGGGGCCAGACAAGGACTACTCTGGCTTTGGTTGCATTCCAGGCAAAGTATGTGGGCAGAGTACCTCTTTCCCATGTTTATATGACCTCAAACTAGAAGGCAGAGACCACAATCAGCAGCCAAAATAGAGAGGATACACCTGAGGGTTCATCTTAGGGGCAATGTAGGGAGCAGGAGCCAGGCTGTAGTGCCAATGTAGGACGAATGAACATGGGTGAAGAAATGGAAGTTTTTTCCAAGACCAAGGAGTGACAGAGGGGACTGGGGCACTGGGGTGGGCCTTGACTAAGGGTGACAGACAAATGGACCATCACAAGTAGGTTCTGGGCCTGTCATTAGGATCATTAAGAAACAGCCCAGTATTTTTTCTAGACTCATGGTAGATTGCAATTTTCTTCCCCATTTAAAGTTAGGCATGCACAGGTGATTTGTTTTGGCCAGTGAAATGTGAGTAAAAGCTATGTGGGTTATTTCTGAACAGGTATCTTAAGAATCAGAACATTATCAGCTATATCTTCTTATCACAGTGATCATGTAGCATGTGTTAAGATAGAGTCTCCATCAGCTTGGGTCTCTTAAGTAACTACAATGAGCAGAACTCCCTGCTGACTCAGAGGGACATGCAGAATGAGTGACAAATTGAGATCTTGGGATTAGTGCCACAGCCTGATCTAACACATCATGACTGAGGTACCAAAGCAGTACATACAAGGCAGAGTCTTTAAGAACTCAGTGGGTCAAGCCCAGAAAACCAAGTTCATTCAGGGAACTGAAAGGGTGGAAACAAAGCTTCAGATGATGGCAAAGTCAAGAGTCAAGAACTGAGAAGAGCTGAATGGGGGTGAGAACAGATTGGAAGTAAAATTCAGAGGATGTTAGTTAATTCCTAGGGAAAGAACTGAATTAAAGTGAGTAAAACTTGTCTTTATTATTCTTAATTCTGATCCATAGGCTGGGCTGGTGGGTTTGAAGGCTCAAGGTCAAATAGACATGACAGAGATTGAAGCATCATTACAGTGAGCTTGCAAAGCTTCAGGCTGGTAGTGCAGGGGGGATGTGGGAACATGATGGGGTATTCTGATTAGAGAGGCAGCAAACTGTTCAGCACAAACCCTGAAATGATGAGCTCTGCAGAGGCATGATGATACTGATGAGAGGTTCCCTTTGAGCCTTTGGAGGAGATACCCCATCTGGTCAGCAATGTGTATGCGGGACAGTGTCCAGGTGGACAAGGATATGCCCTTCTAAACTGGGAGGCAAAGGCAGGGCTAGGCCAGAAGTCAAGTGACTGTGGAAGAAGACAACCTCACTCATGAACAGATTAGCTATGGAGGTGCATATAGGGGCTAACATGGAAAATATCCATGATAAGAGGCTGGGTCACAAACATGCAAAGAAGCACCAGGAAAGAATTAATGGAGAGGATCCATTAAATCCTCAGGCTTCCCAGGAATTTCTTGACTTCAGCGTGGAAGTTCCATGTAGCAGTAATGAGTGGGATATCATTTTTTACTCTACTTTTCAGACCATATTCAGGGCTAGTTAAAACTAGTCCAGAAGCATCATGACAGAGCATCAGTCTGAGCATATGTTCCATGAGCTTGAGAGAAAGAGTGTTGGCCTGGCAGTTCTGACTGTCTAGAGTGTATGAGATTGAAAACCCAGAACATTCAAAGAGGCAGCCTGCCTGGTGTGAAGAGAACTTCCTGCACGTGGCAGCTGCTGCAGGCTGTGACGGTATGTGTGTCCTGGACTCAGAAGTGGACTTTAGGAAACAATGCCTAACAGCTGATTTTAGGCTGGAATTCCCATACCCTAATGGGGTAATATTTGGCCCCCACTGAGGTCATCTTCCATGAGAAATGGACACAGGGTCAAGTTGTCAGACCTGACATCCCTCTGGGATACCATAGCTTTGTTATAAGTGAAGTGTCTAGAGACTGCAAAATGCTAGACTGGTTTCCATAAGGCTAGAGCAGAGATAAACAAAGCCTACAGCCTCTGGATTATAGAGCAACTTCCAGGGACCTAACTTATCACCTTGGTTTCTGAGTGGGTCTATTGTAGTGCTTTCTGAGTAGGAAAGGAGTGACCGGGCATTAGTGACATCCTGTGCCGCTGGAGATGGTGATGGACTCTGTTGAGGCCTTGGTAGTCTTGGTAGGAGTACTTTACAAAGGTCACTGGGCTCTCACTGAAGAACTAGTGCTATGGTTTGTGAGAAGAGCTTCAGCTTCAAGCTGGAAGAGGGAATGCAGCTGCTTGGCTAGAACTCAGGTTGGGCAAATGTTCAACTGGACACTTGTACTTGGGAAGTGGGGTGATAACAGGGTAGCTCCTCAGCCTCCCTGAAGGTGGTGTACATCTGGAATCTCTGGCATGAAGTGTCAGGGGAGCTAAGGCTTCAGGGGCCCAAGCAATGCTGGTAGGTGGCAGCCATGGGTCCTTTAGGAGATGATCTGGTCATTGGCCTTCAGTCTGAAGAGGTCAAGGAGCTGGCTTGGACACATTGCCTCTAAGGACAGCTGGAATTAAGCAGTCTTTTGGGTCACTACCCGCTCTCACAGCCCCTTCCTCCATTTTGACCTCGGCGATATTGCTTCCTCTCTACTTCTCAACTATTTTTAAGGAAGAGTGGGTTCAGTTAATTTCAAGCGTTTGTTTTGTTGAGTCCAGTGTGCAAGTGGTATGCAACCACCTATAGTCTCTCTCCATGTCTGTCATACAGTGCATGACTCTTCCTTTAAAGGAAGTTTAAGCAAATATTCTTTAAGCATTGACTTAATGGAGCATCAAATCATTAGCTTTCTCAGATGCCTGTGTGCCCTGATCTGGCCTTTCTCTACCTACCCTAAGAAGGTCCTGCCCTAGACCAACTGGAATGCAGATAATCCCTTCTTGTAGTTGAGGCCTGGAGCACAGCACCAAACATATAGTTCAGTATAGTGTCAATCTGAAGATGCCAGAAGGAGAGGTGGGAGCAGGAATGAGGCAGTGGTCAGCCACAGCAATGATACAGAAAGACTGACAAGCTGAACTATGATAGTTTGATCCTCCATGGTCCTTAAAATCCCTCTCCACCCTACCTACCTTGGGCTAAATGAAAAAAGGCCCATACCCCCAGCTGGGGACCCCAGTAGATCTCAAAGGCCTAGTTTGCCTGATGATGGTACTAGTTTGGTCAAGTAGGACAGAACAGCTGAGGGAACAAGCTCTGGAGGGAGGGTCCAGAAACTGTGTGGCAGAGAGCCAAAGCTCTCCAAGACAGGACAGAGCAGGGGTGTCAGGTCTGAGGGATGACAAGAAGCAAGGAAAGCTAGAAAGTTGAGAACTGAGTGAAAGGAAGGTGAGGAACAAAGGCAAAAAAATGGGGAAAAGGGTCTAGCCAGGATTTGTAAAGAGGGCTGAGACACCCACAGTGTTAGGCTTCAGCCTAACACAGGACAGGTGGGGACATCATATAATTAAGAATATAAATAATACTAACAGTAGTTATTCAATGGAAATGGTGATTTCAATGACCATTTAAATAACAACCTAAAATGGCTGTAAAATGCATTTGGAATACTTCAGAAAATACATTCTGTACTGGATGTTAGCATCAGGGAATTATTGCTCTTTTTGTTGTAATGGTTGTATTGTGGTTAATTGGGACAATATTCTTAAATTTTTAGAGCTACAAGATAAAATCTTTAAGAAATAAACTCATGATAACTGAAATTAATTTTGATATGGTTTAACACACACACACACATATATATATAAAGTCAGCATAACAACATGCTAACTAGTTTTGAATTCAAGTAATGACTACATGGTTCTTCAGTGTACTATTCTTTCCTTTCCTATTTGTTTAAATATTTCTTAATGAAACTTAAAAATAAGAAAGCTAAAACATTAGCTTTTGTAAATGGATCAGTTGAAAACTAAAATATTGCTATGTAATAATTGATTACACTAATGATAAATCAAGACTATGTGGGTGAAAATATAATATCAATTATCAATGTTAACCAGAAACACTTGGCTGAAGGTCCTTACCATAAAGAGACTTTGCAGAGTATATCTGAGATGAGAGCTGGCTGATAAAACAGCCTCCAAATTTCTCTAGCAGTTTCTTAGGTCTCTCTTGATTTCAATAATCTAAATATTCACTTGCAAATTCATCTAGTTTAAGGGCATTGGGAATACTGGTATTTTTCTTCTTCTGAGTGCTTTTATCTGTTATGTGATCCTTATCATCTTATGTCCAGAATTTTTAACTATTTCGTCAGGTTGGCTTGATTTTTTCTTCAAAAAAACTCCTACCTCTTTAACGTTGTATTTTAGAATTCTTGATTTCTCTACTCCATATGCTCATATCCAACAAATACTTATTTATGGATGGACTTTAAGGATTCATATTGTGAATACAGTTGCAGAGCCTAGGCACCATCACCACCACTAACCAATTCATATTTTGCAAACCATTATTTTCATATAGTAGCTTGCATCCTGAAAGCAAAGCTCATCCACAAAGGAACTTAGGATGTCTCAGCCCTCTTTACAAATCAGAAGGTTCTCACTATACTCTGGGAACCAGAATTCCAAGAATGCCTCCAACTTCCAAATTTATCCCTCCTGTAATGGAAAATCCAGTACTGATTTCTCCTGCTGAGGTGGTAGTTTCTGATTGCACAATACTGTGTTCTTGTCCCAGGGCTGCAAGAGTCCAAACACTCTTTTGAAAATCTCTCTTCTCACTAGAAACACAGGCTGTTCATTTAGCAATTAGAGCTGTCAGCACAGCAAGCTGGCAAGAGAGAGAGCAGCTTCTGTCTCTTGGCAGGGAGCCCTTGGCAGAGCCAGGACTTCAAGGCCTAGGGAAATAGGTAGGACAATGACTCTTAATTTGTTACTTCCCCAGCACTCTCTTCTTTGTATCTTGCATCTTGGCAAATGAAATATGTCAGGCCTACATGGTAGAGAGGAAAGTTAAACAGAAGAGTAGGAAGGATGTAAGAACAGGAATGGTCTATGGGTTGTGAACTGGGTGATGCTGCCCCACCCATTCATCCCTCCATTCAACACCCACCTACTAACCATCTGGTACCAGTTGCTGAGCTTGGTGCCAGGGACTTGCCAGTGAATGAGACATGGTTCTTGTCTTTGAGGGACACACAGTGAGTGGAAAAGACCAAAATATAAACAAGAGCAAAAATGGATTTCAGACCTTACAGGGCATAGAGAGGACATACAAATAGGAATGGAATGAACCATGGATCCCCACAGTTTCCACTTGCCTCTTTATCCTAAAGAGCCAAATTTCCTAGCCATTTCAGGATACTTATACTTTCCAGTCTTCTACTTTAGGGTTTTCCATCATCTGACCAGGAAATCCTGAAATTCCTCAAATTTTTATGATAAATGTTCTTTCCACATTTTATTTTGGTCCATAAAATGTGTTGAGATTGTGACAGCTATTTAGGTGTTCCATGTATGTAAATCTAGTCCCCCTGAGATCCCTTACTTAATTGTGGGAGTATCTTGTATTTTCACATAATGGCAAGCATAATGCTAATTACATAATAGCCACTTAGTATATACATTTTGAATTGAATGTAATGATTGCTGAGTAACTTTCTCTCCAAAGGTAACCATTATATAGAATTTTATGCTAATCATTCTCTTGTTTTTCTTTATAATCTACCCATTTGTGTTTATTCCTAAATGCTCCAAATTCCTAAAACAGCAGCTTTTAAAATTATTATGTAGGTCAAACCTATCTATTCTCCTTTATGATTTATGATTTTTGTTTTTGCTTAGAAATGTCTCTCTCATCTATATATTCACTATATATTTTTTAGTACTAGTTTCATTTCTTACACTTAAGTGCAGAAATCATCTGGAATTTACCTATTTGATTAAGGAATTGAAGTAGGGTATCTAACTAATTTTTTCCCTCAAATGGCTAACCAGTTGTCTCAATAGCATGGGTTAGAATAATCTGTTTCTTAGGAAGGATGATAAACCCCTTTTCCTGCTCTCTTATAGAAACTATGGAAGATATGTTTCTGGGCTAAGAATGTAATCCAATTATTAAGGACATTACAGTATCTCCATAGTTTTAGCCAAGTCTTTGTACAATTGAGGAAGGACCATAAAGAGCCACTGGGCTTCTTTTCTTCAGCAAGCCAAAATGGACACAATCTGTAAGCCAAGCAAAGGAGAAAGAGCTAACAGTGTTCAACATAATAATGCGAGTCTCTGACACCAGTGTGAAAGTGTTCCTGATGAAGAAGCTACAAAATGTCCTTTCCTCTTTAAGGACTTTTACTGAATCGTGAGTCATGTGTGTCTGATTTAGTAGCTCGTTCTTTTGTTCACTCATGCACTTATTCAACAAATATTTATTGTGCACCTACAGTGTGTCATGAACTGAGGTCAGATTTCAGGCCCCATTTGTCCCCTGGGCTAGGTGCCCCACACTATATGCTGTAGCCCTGGGTAGAGAAGATATCACTTGCAAGGTGATGCTTGAGCAAATAACCGAAGGAGAGGAAGGATATTGGGGGAAGACCATTCTAAGTAGAGACAATAGCAAGTGCAGAGGTCCTGAAATGGAAATATGCCCGGCATATCTGAAGAAAAGCAAAAAGGCCCACATGGCTGGAATGAAGTAAGCAAGAGGCAAGGTGGTAAGCAAGGAGGTAAGAATGGCAAGTGGGCGTGTAGAAGGGGTAGCATCTTGTAAGCTATTGTAAGAACTTTGGCATTTACTCTGAGTGAGGTGATTTGGCTTCATTTTAAAAGGACTTCTTGCATTTCTGGGCGGGAATAAATTGTAGGAGGAACAAGAGGCATGCCCAGGAGACCAGTAGTGAGGCAAGGGTTGATGGGCGCCTGGACCGAGGTTGCGGCTGTGAAGGTGGTGAGAAGTAACGGGATTTTAGATATATTTTCAAGGCAGAATGGGCAGGATTTGCTACTGGATTGGATACGAGAGGTGAATGAGAGGAGTCAAAGAAAACTGCAATAATGTTGGCCTGGGAGACTGGAAGGATGGAGTTGCCCATTGACTGAGAAGGAGGAAGACGTCCCAGCAGGAGGAGAAAGTTTGGGGAGAGGATCAGGGTTTTGGTTTTTAGACCTGTTATGTTTGAAGCCTGTTAGATATCCAAATGGAGATTGATGTAGTTAGACTTATGAGTCTGGATTCCAAGAAAGAGGTCCAGGTAAAGATATGATTATAGGAGTTGAAAGTATATAGATGGTATTTAAACCCCTGGGACTGGATGACATCATCAAAGGAGTGAGCAGAGATGGAGAAGAGGAAAGGGAACCCCACCCATCTTCTTGCTCTACTTGGAACACATGAAGTTTGTTTTTGTCTCAGGTACTTTGCCAAGGATGTTCTTCCACTAGCTATTTGCAAGGCTCCCTTCCTCACTTCATTTAAGCCTCTCTTGACTATCACCTTCTCCGAGGCACGTTCCTTGATCACCCTGTCTCAATAAGAATCCCTTCCCTTTATACCCACCAATCACTCTCTATCCCTTATCCTGCTTTTTCTTCAAAACACTTCTCATTTCCTAAATCATATATTCATTTGCTTACTTATTTATTGTTTATTTTCTTCAGGAGGTCAGGACTTTGCCTTTCTTTAAGTATTTTTTTTTTAACCATTTTTCTTCTTTTGGGTTTCCCCAGGAGAAGAACAGTAACCAGATTTTGAGAGCCGTTGTTTATAGAAGATGTGATCCCAGGAAATACCAGTAGGAGTGTGGAGAAGTGAGGCAGAGGTGAGAAAGCCAGCAAGGCAGGATACATTTCAAGCAAGTTATTGCTGTGGGTAACTGGAGCTTAATCCCGCAGGGGACTCTGGGCTTCAAAGAATATACCCTGAGGGGTGTGGTTGCTGAGACATTAATATCCCAACTCCTGTTAGTTACCCAAGAAGGGCTGTGTTTAGGTGTTTTAATTCTTTGGCCTGATGGTCCCACTTGCCCTTGGCCCCATACCATGTTCTGGCTGCTCAAGAGAATCAACAGGCAAAGAGATGGGTCCTGATAACTGAAAGTGAGATATGCTCTGTAAGGCCCATGGGTGTCAGGGTGGGGCTACAACCCCATCTGCTGCATCATTTGATCTTCTGCACCCAGAACCATGCCTGATATATAATGGATATTCAGTAAATACATGTTAAATGACCTCTGAAATATCATAGGTATTTTCCAAGAAAAAAATCATATTTTGCACTCAGCTCTTAAATTCTCCTTTTCTATACTCTAGTTTCCTTCATTTTCCCAATCCTTCAGTAGAGTGGAATATACCTGGGCAGCCTTATGGTGGTGGTGTGGACACTGAAGGCACAGAACTGTGTGAGGGATGAGTCCAGGATCCCCAGGCAGAGAAGGAGGCAGCAGGCAAGGGGCAGCTGGGAGGAGCACAAGCAGAGAAGATAACTCAGGGGACAATGAGAGAGGTGTTTGAACAGACTTCTACTTTTCCAATAGCCACCAGATGAAGCTGATTCTTAGATGAGTGCTTGAACATAAATCTTTTTCCCCTCCCCAATTTGAAAATCCACCCATATGTCAGATATTAAATTCTGCTATATCTTTGTGTCTATTTCTGAATTCTATTCTGTTTAAGTGATCCTTCTCTCTATTCTTTTGCCATTTCTGAAATGTGACTTAACTCTTCAAAGCCATCTGTTTGTGTTTTTTTTTCTTCCTGCTTGAAAGCTTATAGGATTCTTTATTTTTTATTTATCCTTGTCTAAGTTTGCCTTCAGTAAGTGATCCTTGAGCTAAGTGTTAAAGGAGGTGTAGGAATGTACAGGTAGAGGAAGAATTAGGTGCAGAAGGGAGCAGTCAGAAGTTTGCACGAGTGGAGCACAGAGGTCAAGGAGCAATGGCAGGTGGGAAGACTGGGCTCTCTGGCAGGGTTTATACTTTGTGTGGCAGATTGTAGTTTCCATAGATGGCGTCAGTATTTCCCAACTCATGTGCTCATCTGCAATGTGACCTGATACTCTTTCAACTGAGAGATGAGGTCTATGTACCCTCCTCTTGAATCTGGACAAATTTGCTTATAACCAATAGAATGTAATAAAAGTGACACCATGTGAATCCAGAGCCTGTCATAAATGGTTATGTAGCTTCCACATTGTTCTCTGGAACACTTGCAAATCTGACCCACAAAATCCACAAGCCTAATAACATGGCTATCGCTTTACACTGCTAAGTTAGAGTAGTTTGTTACACAGCCATCAGAACTAGAACACTGTGTTAGGGTTTGGGCTTTATCCTGAAGACAATAGGGAATCACGGAAGAGGTTTCAGGCAGTGGAACAACCTAGTCACACATGGGATTTGGAAGGCATCTTTTAGCAGTGGTGTATACAGTCTCAAAGCTGCACAATTGCAGGGTGCACCGAGAACATAAGGCAAAACGTAATGATGGTGTCCAGAGTGGTACAGAGTGGCAACTCTGGCTGCTGCGGGTGAACTGTCAGTAGCCCAAACTAGGAGAAAGTGAACTACCAATGAGGTTAGTATAATCATGTCAGTGGGAGAAAAGGATGGCCTGTGCTAGGGTGAGGAACATTTCAGAAGTGTTTCAGAGGTAGGTAGAGCAGAACCATGAGGCAGATCCTGGAGGTGAGGTGGGAGAAGTCTGGAATGACTCCCAAATGCCTGGCTCATGGAGGGTGGTGGTGTCATCCCCCAGGATGGAGACTTCAGATGGAACGAACAATTTGAAGGGACGGATGATGGTTAGGATTTGGATGTGTTAAGTCTGAGGTGCCTGGAGAATGTCTAGGCATCATTTGGACATACGACAGAGGGCTGGGCTGTAAATAAAGTCTTTGGGTGTCCATAGCATATATTGGGAAATTCAAGCCATGGAAGTGAATGATGTGGCAGTTGGAGAAGTTACAGAATGAGAAGAAAGAAGAGCCTTGGAACATATACTGTGGAATGCAGAGGTTTAAGGGACAGGCCAAGGAAGAGGACCTCTTAAGGGATTTTCTGGGAAGAAGTTATTGAGTAAGTGGTAAAAGAAATAGAAACATCTGGTGTCAGACTAACCAATAGAGGAGAGAATTTTAGTAAAAAGAAAATGGTCAATAATATCCTATATCTCGAAGAGCAAAGAAGATGAGGTCTGAACAGTAGCCACTGAATCTGGTAATTATAAGGTCGTTGGTGCCTTTGGAGAGAGCAGTTTCTGTGGAGTAGTGTGAATAATGAACAACTGACAATGAATGGACAAGGACTTACTGCAGAGTGAAAAGAAACATGAGTTCCCTAAGTGGGCGGCAGGGAGAGAGAAAAAAGCATTGAAATCTAAAATGGCAGAGAGAGGGGGGAGGAGGAGGAGACAAGTGGGATGACTCCATCCTTTGTCATTTATACTGCAGGCCTTTGTCCCATAGATAGGCAGGAAAGTGCAGTGGTCAGTACAGGCTTCGGAGCCAGGCTGCCTGCGTTTGTACCCCTGCTTCACCACCACTCACCAGCTATGTAAACTTCGGCAAGTTACTTAGCTTATTTGTCCTTAGTTTCCTCATCTGGAAAGTATACTTGTAACCACTTCCTTGGTTTTTGTGAGTGCTCAGAATAACACATAGTAAGCACCCAATAAACCTTAGCCATCAATAGCATTATGATTGTTATCATTATCATCACTACATTTGGAAGTTCTGGCTGTTTCTCTCAGTCATATCTACTGCTCTTGCTCTAGGGCAGTGCTTTTCAAAGTGAGGTCCAGGGTCCTCTGTGGGTCCCTGAAACTCTTTCAGGGGGTCTGGGAGATTGAAACTATTTTCATAACGTGAAACATGATTGGCCTTTTCTACTCTCTTTCTCTCACAAGTGTCTAGTGCGGCTTTTCCAGAGGCAACATGATGTGTGATATTGCAACAGATTGAGGCAGAAACAGACATGAAAATCCAACTGTCTTCTGTTAAGCCAGACATAAAAAAGTTTCTTAAAAAATGTAAAGGAATGTCATTCTTCTCACTTATTTTTGTTGTGTTTTGGAAAATAGAGTAAATTTTCATGAAAATGGGCTATTTATATGAGCATGTTTATTATTGTTATTGTAGATCATTTCAAACTAAATATTTAACAATTTTATCCTTTTTAATTTCTTATACTGTAAACATTCAGAAGATATTATTCACATAAACAAAAGCTCTTTGAAGTCACCAACCATTTTTAAGAGTGTGAAGGGAAACTGACACCAAAAAGTTTGAGCATCACTGCTCTAAGGAGTAAATCGGAATCAGAAAAGGAAATGTTAACTAGGACTCCTTTCCCTGCTCACACACAACTACTTGCTTTTCCCTAAGGAAACGATTTATGCTCACAGCTTTGAATCTTTGCTTGTGCTGTCCCTTCAGTTTGAAATATGTTTACCTTTCTTTGCCTGTCAGACGTCGGCACATCCTTTAGGATGCCTATAACCCAAGTACCATTGGCTTATGGTGATGAAGGTCCTCAGTTTCTCTCCTTCGAAGCTGCCCAGAATCAAGAGTGCTTATGCTCCTTCCACCTAGTCTCTTATTGTTCACCAATCACAACATAGAAATAGCTATGCGTCAATCCCAACAGAAGTGAGAGGGCTTTGTCGCTGCTACTGCGGCCAGGATGTACAGTGAGAACCCATCCCTGCCAAGGTTGCTGCTCTCCATGCCCCCAAACCAGAACATCCTTGACTTCAACAACAGCACTTGTCCCTTCATGTCTCACTATACATCTGTAGCCATGCTCCAATCTGAGCAGCAGAGGGAGAATGACCCTTTCCTCACTTTTTTGCTCAACTTTGTCATCTGGGTCCCCAAGCACCATTTCTTGTTTGCTGACTCTCAGAAATCTGCTACTTGAGTTTTGCTCGCAAGCCCTTTTCTGTCAGGGTTAGACACAGTCTGGATCATGTATGAGAAATGCGACATCCTGTTCCCCATACCTGCATATCTTGTACTCCTCAGGAGTTCAAGCACTAAAAATTGTTTTCTTCATAAACATTAGTATTTCTGCCAGGTTTGCCATCTTATTTTAAGTTTAGCTGGGATCCCCAGTCACTGTTGTCATCATCATTGTCATCATCATTATTCTAATCCTCAAATACATCTGATACTCATAGTAATTCTGCATGAAACAGGTTATCCCACTGTATTAGTTATCTACTACAGTGTAACAAATTACCCCCACAACTGAGTGGCTTTAAACAACACTTATTATCTCATAGTTTCTGTTGATCAGGAATCTGGGCTGGGTTAGCTGGGTGCCCCGCTTCACAGGCTACAATTAAAGCATCAGATGGGGCTCTGGTCATCACAAGCTTCGACTAGGAAAAGATTTGATTCAAGGTTTACTCACATGGTTGTTGGCTGGAGACCTCCCTTGGTTCTTTGCAATGTGAAGCCCTCTAATATGGCAGCTTGCTTCATTAAAGCATGTAAGGTAATAGATAAAATCCAGTAAGATGGGAGTCAGTCTTTTGAATCCTCATCGTGGAAGTGACATCCCATCACTTTTGCAGTATTCTGTTTGTTAGAAGCAAATCACTAGGTCCAGTCCACATTCAAGGCAAGAGGATCACACAAGGGCATGAATAAATACCAAGCTCACTGAAGGCTGTCTTGAAAGATAACTGCCATACTTATTTTCCTAGGTAGTGAAGCTGAAACTCAGTGAGGTTCAATGAGGGCTGGTAGTTCCCACCTTCTAATCATGTGGTTAGTTCCCCTGGCAACCAGCCCCTGCCCTTGGATGGGGTCCAAAAGTCTCTCCATTAACACAATGAGACACCCTTTTCACCTTTATGGCTCTGAAGCATTTTCAGGAACTGTGAATGATGACCAAATATATCTGGAATATATTTTGGTCATCTGACCAAATATATATTTCTTGTAAATCATTATATCACAGTCACTCAGTAAATGGCAGAACTGGATTTCAACCTAAGTCTTTCTGACCCCAAAGCTTACCTCTAGCTCTTATGTCATATATTCTTACATGGTATTTGTCCCTGTGGTTATGGCCTTCCCTCAACTGCAGCCTTATTAAGGGAGGGGATAGTTAGATCCCCTACAGTGACAAAAATACTGTTGAATAGATGGATGGGTGAATACACGAATCATTAAAATAGCCCATATGTTGGAACTGTGCATACAGAAATTGCTAAACCAGGCTTCAGACTAAAACAGTACTGTAAAGCAGAGCATGGTCAAACCAAGAAGGGAATGGAAGCAAGGAAAGAGGCAACCCAGGTACACTGCTGACCCCACTGAGTTTTTCAAATTTAATTTTCCTTCTGTGTGAAACACAGCCCATCGGTTTTGGTAATCAGAGGCAAATCCTGTGCATTGCCAGAATTCAGACAGTGAAATAGTTGACAATGCTCAAAAGGCATTCTGAACTAACCAGTTCCCATCCCAAATGTGTTTAACCTATGTATTTATGTGTATTTAAGCCAGAAAGTCCTATGTTACTGTGCTGCTTAAAAGGAAAACCAATGGTAACAGTCAAAGTATTCATGCTGAAAGAGACTGAAGGAGCAAAAAATTCTCAGGCACGCATGCAAAGTTGGATGTTTGAAGTATCCCTTCACCTCACAATAATTGGGTTGCTAATTTATTAATAAAACATTGCCTGCAAAAGGTAACAGTTCTAAGAACGCTGATTTTTTAATACTTTTGAGTAACTCTGGATACTTTTGATACACATTTTGTCTAGTTAGTTCCATTATTCCTGCCTTTAATGGAGCCTCTGTGAGATGCTTTCAGATATGATGTTATGCTATGGAAAGGGGATTGGCTTCTACCACTCTTACCAGTTAAGTGAGAACTCTCTGAGAAATAGTTGTTGGACCTATAACTTTCTATCTTCTACTGTACATTTAGATTTTATGTTTCTGGTCAGGGTCTTGTAGAGGCATAACTGAGCAGAAGCAGTAATAGAGCAGCCTCTCATATGAGGGGGTGGGGGAACTAGCAGTCAAGAAGTCCATAGTCTGTGATTGTAATACACCCTCTTAGAGCTGGACCGAAAGTATCAACCTGCTTTATACAGCTATTATCACAAAGAACCCTTTCTGAAAAGTGGGAATGGGATTAATAACACTTCTGAAAACACATATTTTTAAAGCTTTCCATTGACTAGATCAGAGGAATGTAAGAATCTACCCCAGAGAACAGTCATCTGCCTTTTGTTGTTTTCCTAAAAGCATGGGCATAGCATCTTAGGTAGAGCAGAACATCTTGCTGAGCAATCCCTCCATGGCCTGGGCACCTAGAGACATAAATTTAGTGGCTAAGTCTTAGCCTATCTATTTGACTATCCCATTCTACTTTCTAGTTATGTTAATTCAGTAAGGAAACTTAAACTTACCAAAAGTTATCACAAAGGGCCTAGGCCTCCAGAAAATTCTACACTTATGGAAACATTTAGATACTTCCATGAGATCCTATAAGCTTGCTAGTATTTACAGTGTTGAGAGTCATTATTTGAAGTTTAGACTTTGGAGGGTCAAAAGCAATCATTTCTGTAACTTAAGCCTTACACAAAAATAGTGGCTTTATGACAGTGAAGCTGTGCTTTTAAAAAAATTTTGCAATTGTCAAAGAGAAAAGTTTTTTCTGTGACTTTTGCTTTAAGTGCCCAGGTTTTACTGTTTATGGGATTAGGTAGGTTATTTGCTGTTGTAAAGTAGCATTTGCAATTGTTGAGCAAGACCTTGAGCCATAAAACTATTCTAACCTCTCCAGGACATTCATTCCTAAACTCTGCCGACAGTACACAAGTTATCATATAGCCTGCATGGGAGTGTGAGCTACAATTCTATTTTCAGCTCACCCTCTGGCTTGCACTGTAACCTTGGGAAAATCACTTCTAGGCCTTGTGCCACAGACCTGCCATCTGTAAATTAGGGCTGATTAGTATCCTCCTCTGGCTAAGTAGTGGAAGTCATGAATTCTGGAGTTGGGCAATTAAGAACTTCATTGCACTCACTGAGAATTATTTACATAGTAATTCTTTTGAATTTTCCTCATAGACCAGCTTTCTTGATTATTTGATTATATTTTTGCTCCAATAACACTTCAATATAGAACACATAGAACAATATTTCTAAATTTGGATGGCCTAACTACATTCCTCCCAGACCTACTGCTAAGACAGAACTGGTGTACATTTTTCCACCTTACATATTCATTTTGCTCTGCCCAGCCATAACCAAGGTGCACCTGAACATTTCTCTTCCACTGAATTTTTGCCTTGGCAGGGGCTTAGCCAGAATCCATTAATTCTGTTTTGGTCATTGGTGATCAATATTGTTAGAACCAATGAGAATTAAAAAAAATATTCGTACATTTAAGCCTCTCATGAACTTAAAACACCTACATTTACTTCATGTTATCTTCTTATCCTCATGTAAGGTAAATGGCAGCTAAAACCTCCCTCCCCTTTGTAATCTAAACAAGGTCGTCCCAAACCTCCAGTTTGGGTGTTCAGAGCCCTTTCCAAGATTACCAGTAATTTCTGAGGGGCTCATTTTCTTCTGTTTGCTTTGACCCTGTGTCCCTATGTTGACAGTTACTGTCTTTTCACTGTTCCAGCTGCCTCAACTTAAGCCTCTTCTCAGTTTCTACAAAGCCCCATTCACACAAAGCTTTAGTGAGATTTTAAGATTTGAGAAAACAACTTAAAATTTATATTTTAGATGCTCCAGTCCTTTAAAAAGTCCATTTCCTACCCTCTCACCAGAGATTTCCCACTAGTCCTTCATTCTATGCAGCAATCAGGCTTCTCTTGACTTCCTGTTCCCGTCCCTTCCTTGCTTGGCCCATCTCTTCTCACCACTCTCTCCGTCTCTCTCAGGAGCAAACATAAACTCCTCCAATATTTTCATGTAAAGCAGCTTTTCTTTTGTTGCTAGGGCTTTTGCTCATACCCATGTCTTCAGAGTCTTACCTTAGTATGAAACAGTTTATCAGGCTATTTTTCCTAACAAAGACAGTGTTTATCCCTAAGAGGAATCCTGGTACCATTTAATACTAAATTTCCTCCTTCATTATACTCAACAATGTACATTTATTTATGTCCACTCATCAGCATTTACAAACCAATGTGAATTCTACTTTTCCCATTATTTTCTATGTACTTTCCCATTCATTAATGCTGTCCATGTTTGCTACTTTAATAATCACCCTTGAAATTATCTGGCATTTGACTTATTTCCAGTTTTATTTTGCTTTGCATTATGAATAGTGCTGCTATAAATGTTTATTGAAAATTGATTTTTCCCACTTGGATTATTTGGAGGGATATATTCCCAAATGTGGATTATGGGACAAACATGAATAATCTCACAGATCTTATGTTTTGCCTCAGTATTTTCAAAAGCAGTTGTTCTAATAAATAATTTTATAGACTTATGAGTTTAGCCATTTTTTTTCAGCTCTCCCAATATTCTCCTTTGTAATTTTCAATTAGCCTTGCAGCAGAGCTAATCATTTCCTTAAAATTTACTTGGGTGGTGATTAGGTCATAAAGATGGAACCTTCATGAATGGGATTAGTGCCCTTTAAAAGAGATCCCAGAGAGCACTCCCTTACTCCTTCTGCCATGTGGTGAGAAGACAGCCGTTTTTCAACAAGGAAGCAGGTCCTCACCAGACACTGCTTCAGCCCACTGCCTTGATCTTGCCTTCCCAGCCTCCAGAGCTGTAATAAATGTTCATTGTTCCAGCCACCCAGGCTATGGAATTTTTGTTACAGCAACTCAAACAGACTAAGATACCAATACTTGTTATCCATCATTTTGATGATAGCCATTCCTAGTGGGTATGAAGTGGTATCATGTTTTGGTCTTGATGACTACTGCCACTGAACGTCTTTTTCTTTTCTTTTTAGGTCATATTTCTTTTGTATTGAGCATAGTTAATATACAATATAACACTGGTTTCAAGTGTACAGCATAGTGATTCAACAATTATATGCATTACAAAAAGCTCATCATGATAAGTGTAGTTACAGATATTACAACACTATTGAGTATATTCCCTATGCTGTAACTTTTCATTCCTGTGACTTACTTATTTTATAACTGGAAGTTTTTCCGTCTTTATCCCCTTCACCTATTTCATCCATTCCCCCGTTCCTCTCCCTCATGGCTTGTTTTCTGAGATCACAAAACATCTTTTTATGTGCTTATTGGTCAATTGTATATCTTCTTTGGAGAACTGTCTATTCATATCTTTTGCCCTTATTTATTTCTTTGTTACAGCATATTTTATTGTAGATTATATGCATCATGGGATTAACCATATAGATATCAAACATACTAGAAGCAAACACAGGAGAATCTAAGTTTAGGGGGTAGTGACAGCCTAAGGTTAAAAAAACCCTAGAAACAAATAAAAATCAATTAATGTGACTACATGAAAATAAAGACGAATTCATTGTAAAAATACAATAAACAAAGTCAAAAGACAAGGTGGGTAAAAGATAAACAATTTATTCACAATGAACTAATTTCATTTATATACACATATGATCTCCAACAATTAAGAAGAAAAAAAGACTGGCAATTGAATAGTAAAATGGGCAAAGAATATGAACAGTTCAGAGAAAGGAAATTTTGAAATACTATGTTTGATCAGATAATGTATAGAGATATACAGTGGTGAAACAGGCACCCCAATAAATTACTATGGGAGCATAAACTGAAACAGACTATATGGAGAGCAATTTGGCAACATTTATCAGAATTTTTAATGTCCTTACCTTAGGATCCAGCATTCATCATCTAAGTATTTAGTTTGGATATACATTTGCTCACATGCCAAGTGGCTATAAAAAAGAATATAGATACTGTCTGCAGCATTGTTTGTAATAACAAAACAATAGGAAAAAGCCCAAAACAATATGGTGGAATACTATGCAATCATTAAAAATAATGAAAGTTGTCCAAAATATAGTGGTAAATGAAGAAAAGTAAGGTTGCAAAACTGTGTAGAGTACTGTGTGTGTGTGTGTGTGTGTGTGTGTGTGTAACTGAGAGAAGGGGGAGATTAGTAAGAGTATATACATACATATTTTTATATGTATTTTATACATGTATATATATACACAAATATAATACACAGAATGTTCGAAAGATATGTAAGAAATTAGTTAACAGTGGCAGCCTAAAAGAAAATAGGGCAGTGGATGACTTTGTTTTCATTGCATATCATGTATTTTTGATGCTACTGAAAATTTTAACTATGTCACACATATTGTCTGGACACCTTTAAGGGAAAAAAAAAGATGTGTGGATTGTTGCCCACTGTGAATCACAGTCATCAGAATCCCAGCATAACAAGCCTTTTAATTCTTGCTTGGCCTTTTAGTTCTTACCCCCACACCCCACACCCCACCTCCCTCCCATCGCAAAGCATGACTTTTGATATTGGAATGTGCTTTATGTGGGCTCCCCTAGTTACCTATTTTCTCATCTTCTTCTCCACCCGACCCATCGGGAGATTCTTGAAAGTAGAGGCTGTTGTTCATTCCCATGTGTCCCCAAACACTGTGACAGGCCTGAAATAGGTGTTCTCTAAATAGCAGATGAAGAAATTCTTGTCCAAAAAGGCAGAGCGACTCCGAAAAATGAGAAGTGTCCCAACCGTCTCAGACTCTCACAGATCTTTCATTTGCGGAACATGCTTCCCCTACCCACTTCGCACTCACCTGCTGCACACGGTACCACGCTTTGCTGGGCGGCCGGGCCGCTCCCGCCCCGCCCCCGGATTCCCGCGCTCCGCGCCCATTGGCGGCCTAGGGAGTGGGCGGGCCCCACGCACTGTGCTTCACTCCCTGCGGCCGGAGGGGCGGCGAACGCGGAGAAGCAAGAGCTGCGCTGGTGTTGCGCGGGCTGCGGGCGATGCCAGGGAACAGCGTTCCGGCCCGGGCTACACCCCAGGCGGCAGCCAGGATCGCGTCGCCGAGCTTCGTCTCAGCGACCACCGCAGCGCGGGGGGCTTCGGACCCTCTGAAGCGGTGAGAGCTTCCTTTGCCCCCTGGGCTGCCTGCCCTCTCCAGTACTCAAGGCCACTCAGTGGGTGGGGGATAGGCCGGCAGGGGCGAGGTCCGTGTCAAGGCATTCTCTCGTCGCGCGGTTCAGGTCCAGATTCCGTTCCCCTTGCCCCCGCAGTGACTGACACTCCCCAGGAGGCCGGTCTTCGGGCTTAAGCAAGCTGCGCGTGCGGAGGCGCCAGCCGGTTAGTGAATAGCCTTGGAACGCCTCAAGGGCGCTTGTCCCAAGCAACTCTTCCTTCGGGTCCGGAGAGGCGCACTGGCCGCGGCGCTGGGCCGGCGGGTCTGGGGAGACCACGATAAGGAAACGGTCATTTACACTGCGCGACACGCGGCGACGGTGATGAGTTTTCACATAGCATGGTGTTCGTTTCTAAGTCAGTGAAATAGCTCCGGCGAGTTCGAGCGCTTTTCAAAGATTGCTCTTTAAAAAAAAAATCACATTGTAGAATTGCGTAATATGTTGTATCTCATCCAAAAATGGTTTTTGATCTCAAGGTAGTCATTTGAATGCAAATTGATACTTTGTTTCCTAAATAATAAGTTTTGAGCGTTATTATAGAGTAATAGATTTTTTAATGAAAGGAATTTCTCAAAGTACAGAAAAATAAAAGAAACCATGCATAGTGTTTTGAGTCCATTTTTTTTCTTTTTGAGTCTTCAGTTTTAAGGGATTTTTTCCCCCCTGGTTTGCTTAGGTCTGCTTTCACCCACAACTACACACACAGGTTCCAGATTTTGGATTGATGTAAATAGAGCGTGCGGCCCCGCCCCCATGCCCCTTGACTGAAGGGGAAAATCCGCCACACCCGGGAGCTCTGCTCCGCCTGCGGGCTCGCCAGCGGTCCCAGCTCTGGAGAGGCCGTGGCGCCTGCCTGGGAGCGCAGGAGGACACCCACCCGGCCCAGCTATTCATTGCAGCTATCTGTATTGTTCCAAGAGTCCCCAAAAGGCGAGCTGCATACCTGTTAGAACACTGCTCACGTCCCAGCCTGAGGACACTTTGTAGTAGCATCAGCTCATTCCACTCTGGTGGCCTGTGTCGGCCTCAGGTCCTCTCGCTGCAGCAGGCTGCACGGACCGTTAAGAGTAATTGCTGTGACAACCCAATAGCAGTACTGCACGGCCCTCTCCCAATGTTTGCTAGCTGATGCGAGCCGGGAGTAGAGTCAATGATAGACATTGTGTAGAACGGGACGTCCAGTGTTCTGTCATGCTTCTTGGCTCTGGTTTCTTGGGCCAAGTTCTGGTGACATTTTTTCAGCCTGCTTTGCCCTTTCCCAAGCCTGGGTAGGACCGTTTGAGTCAAAGAGCAGTTTTCATCTCTTTTCCCGTAAGGACTAGGAAATGGAATTGCTGGGTTGAGAATAAGGTACTGGAATTTAGCCTGCCGCCTTCTGCGGATCAATTTATAGATTTTTAAAAATGAGGACATATTGGAGTTTGTAGAACACTGTAATTATTGCTCTTATTAAGGGGTTGGAAATTAGAAATGCTGCTCTATTTTATTGTAATCAAGAAAAGTGCAAGTACTTTAAATGCACCCTTTTAAATTGTGAATGCTGCTGTAAATTCTCTTGGAAATCAAAAAGCACCCTTAATTTATCTTTTCTGTAAATCTTTTTTTGCATATGGTTAAAGGACTTGGGTAGTGTTTGCTGTCCCTAGATGTCAGGGTTCTTAATGACTTCTTGCTTAAGTTTTAATTGTATTTTAGGGAGTTGAGGGGAGGGAGTTACAAAATGTAGTAATTCTTTAATTTTCCCTCTGGGCATGTCTCATGGTGGCAAGGGAAACTTGTTTAGTACTGATCTATCGGAGAAGAATGGTTTAAAGAATTTGCTGGATTGTTCTTTTTTAAAAAAATTACATTGTGTTTATCATGATTTCTAGAATTGTATAGTATGCTGTATCTCATCCAAAAAATAGTTTTTGATGTCAGGGTAATCATTTGAATGCAACACTGAAACTTTTGTTTCCCAAATTATAAGTCTTGAACTTTCTTATTTTATGGTAATACACTTTTATTAGGGAAAATTTGCACAATACAGAAAAATAAAAGAAAAAATCATGCATAGTGTTTTGAGTCATCAATTTTGAAAGATTTTTTTTTTCTCCCAATTTACTTAGGCCTGCCTTCACCCACAACTACATACCTAGGGGGTTCCAAATTTGGAATGGTGTTTGTAGTGTTGAATATGCAATTTCGGGGAGTGGGGGGCTTATAGGTTGCATTAAAAATATTATTTTTCTCTATTGAAATGTCAGCACCAGCAGAGACTATTATGGCATTTTCTCCTTCAAAGAGAATGTGGTGATAAAAATGCTTTAATAATTTTGGATAACTACTAATGTTAAATATTTTGATTTTTTAAATGGCATTACATAGGAAGGCTTTGAGAACTTGAGTCTGTCATCATTTAGTGATGAGTCATTGCTAAAAGAGTTCTATTTCCCATTTTTTCCTGAAGCTTCATTTTCCTTGCAGCATTCATTTAAGAGTTGTGATTTTGATATCAGGGTTCATCACTCTCTTTTTTGACTTTTTGACATGTTACATGTATAAAATGTTTCAGTTTGAGACTTGGGATTTCCTGAAATACCTGAAGAATAATAGATGATGTCAGTATATCATCCTCTGTCATTTCCCTTAAATGCCTTATATTTACTTTCCCATTAACCATTAATTAGGTTTTTGGAGGGCATTTTGCCCATACTTATTAAAAAGCTTGAATTTTTAGATACATTTTCACCCCACGGTTCTACTTCTAGGAATTTATTCTGAAGGAATAATAATGGATATGTTCACAGGGCTAGTTACTGGATGTTTGCTGCAATGTTGTTTATGATGGCAAAACTTTGAAAATACTCAATGTCTCTCTCTAAATAGGGAAATGGTAAAAGAATTTAAATCATAGAATATATGTAATGTAATAATTCATCTCCTACTATAGTCATGTATTAGTATAATGTAAACTTATATAGCCATTACAGATTACGTAGAAGACAAAATCAAAAGATGGTCATAATATAATATCAAGGTAAAAAAAGAATAAGTCCTTAGCAAGTATGAATATTTTCCCATTTTGGTTAAAAGAAGTATAAAAATATTCTAAATGTAGTAAAGATTATACCTGATCTAATATTCAGGCTTGCCACTTTGAGAGAATTTCTGTATAGTAAAGTTTGAAAACCCTTGAGCTAGATTGAAAGAAGGAAAAAAGGAATGGTTATGTTCACATATTTAGGTATTGAGACCATTCTGTCTTTGAAATAATCACTATATCCTTAGAGATGAATGGGGAGTTTTCAAGTGTCTGCTTATTCACAAGGCTTATCCCGTTACACTCTATTTGTCTTTATAATCTTAATACAGGTTCATAGAGTTACTGTTGTGAGAATTAAAAGACTGGCAGTTCTCAAGTTGGCATGTAAGTGTGCAAGTTCAATAGATGTGATATGATTGCAGTTTTGTACCAACAGACAGAGATATGAATTAAAGTTTAAAAGTAATGTTTTTGAGTTGGAATGCTTTCATGGGGTTGGAGATCAAAAAGTAAAAAATTTATATATATATAATGAAAAGTCTCTCTCTTTCCCTTTTTTCCTCCTCTCCAATTCCTGTTCCTCCAATTGTCCACCCTGGGTAGTGATTATTACTAATTTATTGCTTGTCCTTCCAGAGATATTTTACACATATTCAAGCCAAAACAGATTTATATTTTTCCCTTCTTTGAATATATTTGCTGCTTTCTTCCTTTGCTTTTTCCACTTGACAGTGTATCACTGGGGTGTTTTTCTACCAGTATATAAAGTACCCTCAATAAAAGGTTTTGTTGAAAAAAAAGAACCAATGCTCTGCTAAAAGGCAGGAACCATTTTTCAGCCCTAGTGAACCAGTGGATCCTGGCATTGAACCTCAAAAGCCATCAGGAAGAAAGACAGCCAGGTGCTGGGCCCTTCTGACAGGAGAACATACCACCACCCATGCAATACTCTTGCCAAAACATCTTAGCCAGAGTTAGATCAGATTTCTAGAAACAACCACTGATTTACAAGAAAACCAGAGGACAGAGGGACATGTTAAACTATCCCATGGGGATACAACCAGCAAAATTGAGACTAGAGAAACCTCTACCAAAGCATAACCTAATTTCCTCAACAAATATTTTAGAAGGAAAATAAAAGATTAAAAGAATCTTAAAATACATGCTAAGCAATCACAATGTATGGGTCTTATTTGGATCCTAATTAAAAGAAATTGAAACTAAATTAGAATATTTGAGACAATTGAAAATCTGGACACTGAATATTTCATAACATTAAGGAAATTTTTAAAAATTTAGTTGTGGAAATTGTATTGGTTGTAATAAAAAAAAGACAAATCTCTATCTTTTAGAAAAAAATGCTCTATGATGGTTTTCAAGAATGGTGAGATTTTATCCTATTTGCCAGGTAATAAGATTTCCTGACAGTTTCATGAATGCTGGCAGAAGATGAGATTCCAGGGTCAATGACAAAGGGCCATTTACTACTCATAGCAATAAGAATATTAGCCCAACAATTAGCGACTTATTCCAGTTCCCTGAGCCTCACTTCTCCTAGGACAATATGAAGAGGGCCTGTGACATCTGTATACATAGGTGATTGATAGGAAAGAAACCATAAACTTGGAAAACTGAAACTTTTATAATGCCTGTAAGCTTGATTGTCTTTTGAAGCTCCAAAAGTAGATATTCTATCTTCCAAGATCTGTTCCAAGAGCCTTCCAAGTCTGTTCACTATACAAACATCCAGATAGTCCAGAAAGATATTTCAGAACAAAGGCAGTTTGTGCCCTACCTTGCAAGATGTCCAGAAATGTGAGAGACCTGTGGAGAATTGTTCCTCAATGAAACCGACCCCTTCTTTCTACACCATGTTGGCTTCTAAATGATTTTTCCCAAGACCATACCACTCTATCAGCCACCCTGATTAATCTGAACAACAGAAACTACAAACAAATTCATTCCCTTTGAATCATACAAACACATACATATCAACAGGACTCTAAGAAACATGTGATGCAAACTGAGGTTCTGACTCCAGCCACACTCCTCTTGCTTCTGGATTCAACAGCTGAGCCACTCCAATAAACCCTTCAGGTCTACCTTACAAAACCAGGTTGTTTTGCTAATCACTAGAGAAATGCAAATCAAATGCACAAGGACATGTCACCCCATATTCACTAGGATGTCTACTATAAAAAAAACCCAGAAAAGAACAAATGTTGGAGTAAATGTGGAGAAATTGGAACTGTGCACTGTTGGTGGGAATGTAAATTGGTACAGCTGTATCAAAAACAATATGGTGATTCCTCAAAAAATTAAAAATAGAATTACCATATAATCCAGTAATTCGACTTCTGTTTATACATCCAAAAAAATTGAAAGCAGGACATTGAAGAGATATTTCACACATATATTCATAACAGCATTATTCACAGTAGCCAAGAGGTAGAAGCAACCCAAACAGCCATTGACAGAGGAATAAATAAACAAAATGTGGCATATATACACAATGGAATATTATTCAGCTCTAAAAAGGAAGGAAATCCTGTCACATGCTACAACATGGATGAACCTTGAGGACATTATATTAAGTGAGATAAACCAGTCACAGAAAGATAAATCTTGTATGATTCCACTTATATGAAGTATCTCAAAGTAGTCAAATTTAAGAAACAGGAAGTAGAATGGTAATTTCCAGGGGCTTGCAGTGAGGAGAGGGAAGCAGGGAGTTGTTGTTTAATGGGTAGAGAGTTTCAATTTGCAAGATAAAAAACTTCTGGAGCTCTGTTGCACAATAATGTAAATACACATAAAACTACTGAACTGTATGCTTAAAAATCGCTAAGATGGCAAATAATGTGGTTTTTTTAAAATCACAAATTAAAGCAAGACAAAACAGAATGCTCTATGAAATTAAAAATATGATAATCCAAATGGAATTCTGAGTATGTCTAGAAGATAAAGTACTCTACATTTGGTGCATAGCTGTAGTCCTGAGGCTTTCTTTCACCTTTCTCCTGTTTTGGATCCTGTTACCTAGATCCTGGTGTGGTTTGCTCATATCATTTTGCTGCAGCACTTCATCTAGTTACATTCTAAGAAATGATAAATTTGCCAAGTCCTTGCATGTCTCAAAAATGTGTTGTGGTGTTGAATGGTTGTTTGAATATAGAAGTCTAGGTTTTTCCTCAGAATTTTAAGATTTAATTTTAGTGTGTCTGTTGTCAGTATTGCTATTAATCAGATATCATTAAGTCTCATATCTCTTTATTTCTGGGTTTTTCCTTTCTGAAGGCTTTTTAGAATCTTCTCTCTGGTATCCTAAAATTTTATAATAATGTGACCTTGATGTAATTCTTTCTTTTTCTTCATTCTCTGTGCTTTGCACTTGGTGAGCCCTTTCAACCTGAGGCTTCATTTTTTTCTCTAGTCTGGTAAAATTTACTTTAATAATTTCTTACTTTCCATTTATTGTGTTCTCTCTTTTATTTAGCTGGATTTTGGGCTTCCTGGCTTGATCCTTTAATTTTCTTATCTTCCCTCTTCTGTTTTCCATTTCTTTCTCTCTTTTTTTTTTCCCTAGCTTCTCTAGGCAAGTTTTTCAACTCTATCTTCTAGCCCCTCTATTCAGAATTTCATTTTGATGATCATATTTTTTAATTTTATAGAGCTTTTTCTTGTTCTTTGATTGCTTCTTTTCATAGCATTCTACTCTTATGTTATGAATGCCATGTATTTTCTCACTTTTTAATGAAATTAATTGTAGTTTTATCTTTAGGCTTTCCTTTTGTTTTTTTCATTGTTTCTGCTCTTTTTTGGTCCTTTTTTCTCTTCATTTGTCTTTTCAGTTTCTTCAGGGAGAAGCCTCCAGTCCTCTGCAGCATGAGATATAATCATAGGTGTCATCATTGTGGGAGCAGGGCCATTGAAAGGGAATGTCAAGAGTCCCTAAGATCACCTATTGATTCATTGGTTCTCTAGGAGGACTCATAGGACTCAGTGTCTAGTTATTCTCACAGCTATGATTTATTACAGTGAAAGGTGTAAAAGCAAAATCAGCAAAAGGAAAAGGTACCTGGAACAAAGTGAAGGTATACAGAGGAAACGAGGCACATGCTTCCAAGAGTCCTGTCCTAGTGGAGTCACACAGGATGTGTTTAATTCCTCCATCATTGAATAGAGACTTGTGTGAAGTGTTACTACTAATGGAGCTCAGTAGAGATACAGTGACCAAGGTTTTGCTGGGGACTGCTCACAAGGCACCCTCTGCCTAACATGTACCAAAACTCCAGACTCCCAGAAGGAAAACAGGTGCTCAGCATGAACCATATTATCTGTGCACACTGCATTTAGGCACCTTAAAGCACTCTTGGAGGAACCTTCCTGAAATCAAAGTTCTCAGATACCAACCAAGGGCTAAGGTTCCAAGGAGACTTTTCAAAGGATAGTAATCTCACCCAGGAATTCTACTAGGAATTTACCCTAAGAATGCCGCAGCCCGTTTTGAGAAAGAGATAATGCACCACTGTGTTTATCACAGTACTATTCACGATAGCCAAGAAATGGCAGCAACCTAAGTGTCCATCAGTAGATGAATGGATAAAGAAGATGTGGTACATATACACAATGGAATATTATTCAGCCATAAGAAGAAAACAAATACTACCATTTGCAACAACATGGATGGAGCCAGAGGGTATTATGCTCAGTGAAATAAGCCAGGCGGAGAAAGACAAGTATCAAATGATTTCACTCATATGTGAAGTATAAGAACAAAGAAAAACTGAAGGAACAAAACATCAGCAGACTCACAGAACCCAAGAATGGACTAACAGTTACCAAAGGGAAAGGGACCGGGGAGGATGGGTGGGAAGGGAGGGATAAGGGCAGGGGAAAAAGAAAGGGGGCATTATGATTAGCATGTATAATGTCGGTGGGGGGCATGGGGAGGGCTGTACAACACAGAGAAGACAAGTAGTGATTCTACAGCATCTTATAATGCTAATGGACAGTGACTGTAATGGGGTTTGTGGGGGGTACTTTGTGAAGGGGGGAGCCTAATAAACATAATGTTCTTCATGTAATTGTAGATTAATGATAACAACAACAAAAAAAAGGATAGTAATTTCAGGCCTGCTCGGTGAATTCTTTTCTGCACAGGTACTGAGTATCCCACAATTTAATACACAGGTTTTTATGTAACCTCTTTATCTTCTGCCTCATGCCTTATCCATCCCCTCTAATGGTAACCTGGAGGCTAGAGCCTATCACCTGCTGTGGGGCCAACAAAGCTACCTGTCTGCAATGGTGGGGACAGTGACCATGGAGAAAGGGGTATCCAAATATTTTGTGTCAGTAAACCATTGCTAGATGAGTGTTTCTCAAAGTGCAATCTCAGGGGGCTCTTGGGACCTTTTTCACAATAGTAATTTTATGACATTTGCCTTTTTCTTATAAGCATAGAGTGGAGAGTCTTCTAGAGGCTATATGATATGCCAACAGACTGAATGCAGAAATCTGAAGCAATGCCACTCTTCTCACTAGTCTACTTTGTTTTGGAAAAAAACAGTTATTTTCCCATAAAACAATAGGTTCATTATTATTTCTAAATGAATTAATAAATATTTAAAAATGTCTGTTTTCCTTAAGACAATAAATATTGATAGCTACAACCCAAATAAACAGTTCTTTGGAGTCTCAATGTTTTTTTTTTGTTGTTGTTTCTTACTTTTATCTTATTTTGGCATCATTAATATACAATTATATGAGCAACATTGTGGTTACTAGATTTCCCCCATTATAAAGCCCCCATCACATACCCCATTACAGTCACTATCCATCAGAGTAGTAAGATGCTATAGAACCATTACTTGTCTTCTCTGTGTTATACTGCCTTCCCTGTGCCCCCCACTACATTATGTGTGCTAATTGTAATGCCCCTTATTCTCCTTTTCCCTCCCTTCCCACCCATCCTCCCCGGTCCCTTTCCCTTTGGTAACTGTTAGTCCATTCTTGGGTTCTGTGAGTCTGCTGATGTTTTGTTCCTTCAGTTTTTCTTTGTTCTTATACTTCACATATGAGTGAAATCATTTGATACTTGTCTTTCTCCGCCTGGCTTATTTCACTGAGCATAATACCCTCTGGCTCCATCCATGTTGTTGCAAATGGTAGTATCTGTTTTCTTCTTATGGCTGAATAATATTCCATTGTGTATATGTACCACATCTTCTTTATCCATTCATCTATGATGGACACTTAGGTTACTTCCATTTCTTGGCTATTGTAAATAGTGCTGTGATAAACATAGGGGTGCATATGTCTTTTTCAAACTGGGCTCCTGCCTTTTTAGGGTAAATTCCTAGGAGTGGGATTCCTGGGTCAAATGGTATTTCTATTTTTAGTTTTTTTGAGGAACCTCCATACTGCTTTCCACAGTGGTTGAACTAATTTACATTCCCACCAGCAGTGTAGGAGGGTTCCCCTTTCTCCACATCCTTGCCAACATTTGTTGTTGTTTGTCTTTTGGATGTTGGCCATCCTAACTAGTATGAGGTGATATCTCATTGTGCTTTTAATTAGCATTTCTCTGATGATTAGCGATGTGGAGCATCTTTTCATGTGCCTGTTAGCCATCAGAATTTCTTTTTTGGAGAAATGTCTGTTCAGCTCCTCTGCCCATTTTTTAAAAAAGGTATTCTTGATATACACTCTTATGAAAGTTTCACATGAAAAAACAATGTGGTTACTACATTTACCCTTATTATCAAGTCCCCACCCATACCCCAATGTGGTCACTGTCCATCAGTGTAGTAAGATGCTGCAGATTCACTGTTTGCCTTCTCTGTGCTACACTGTTTTCCCCGTGACCCCCCTACACCATGTGTACTAAACATAATACCCCTCAATCCCCTTCTCCCTCCCTCTGCACCTGCCCTCCCACACCCCTGCCCTTTGGTAACCACTAGTTCCTTCTTGGAGTCTGTGAGTCTGTTGCTATTTTATTCCTTCAGTTTTGCTTCATTGTTATACTCCACAAATGAGGGAAATAATTTGACACTTGTCTTTCTCCACCTGACTTATTTCACTGAGCATAATGTCCTCCAGCTCCATCCATGTTGTTGCAATGGTAGGATTTGTTTCTTTCTTGTGACTGAATAGTATTCCATTGTGTATATGTACCACCTCTTCTTTATCCATTCATCTACTGATGGACACTTAGGTTGCTTCCATATCTTGGCTATTGTAAAAAGTGCTGCGATAAACATAGGGGTGCATATGTCTTTTTGAATCTGAGAAGTTGTATTCTTTGGGTATCAATGTTTTTTAAGTGTGTAGGCCTTGGACCAAAAATTTAATATGCTTACATCTCCTGCTTTTCTGAGTCTATAAATTTGTCCTTTTATTAGTTATTTATTGATACATGTCCAATATGGTAGCCATAAACCACATTAGCTATTTAAATCTAAGTTAATTAAAATGAAATAAAATACAAAATTCAGTTCTTCATTCACACTAATGACATTTCAAGTGCTCAGTAACCACATGTGGGTAGTGGCTACTGTGTTGGACAGCACAACGATGAAAATTTTCATCATTTTAAACAGTTCTGTTAGACAGTGCTGATCAAAGCTCTTAACATTAGAAGCCATTCTTACCTCTTTCCCTAACTCATTTCTACCCCTATGCTTTTTGCTTACATTATGATAGCTAAGCACTTAATACATGCATCATTTGTTCATAAAACATCTCATCATCACCAAGGCAAAGGGAATGGACATGCTTTCTGCCAGTGCATACCCTAACGCACACAGATTGCTTTTGAACTGGAGGTGGCATTGATGTATGTGCAGTGCAGACCTGTGCAAAGGACTATTCAGGGAAACACCATTGACAAAAGCTGCAGTGTGAATGGCACCCTCTGGAGGTGCATAGTGCAGTGGTCCTGAGTGCTCCAAGAGTCAGGATTTAAATCTAGGTTTGTATAATTCTAGTTCTGTGCCTTTTGTAACTTTGGTTAAGATCACTCAGCCAACCTCTCTTGTCCCATATATCTGTGCTGTTGAAGGATGATTTTCAAAAACAGATGAAAAGCATGATTCACATACAGATATAAAATGAACATGTGTTAAAGATTTTATTTAACTCAATAAAATGAGGGAACCAATAAGATGTTACAGCCAGTTCAACAGGAGTATCCAAAGAACAGACATAATTGTAAATCAGGAATATTGAAATGATCGTGCAAACGGAAGGCAAACTGGCTTCTTTTACAGTAGAGAAGAGTCAATTAAACCTCCACTAGACAGAATTTATAAGCCTAGACTCAAGAGTTATTTTGTACCACTATCAGTTTTCTTCAGTATAAATTAATAGGGTAAAACAGTTCAACAGTAATGAAAGGCTGGGGTCAGATAATCTGGAAGGTTGTGACCTAAACAAAGCATCATTTTCTGTTAAAGCACCCATTTTCTCCTGCAAAAATCATCTAGCAAAGAGTTCAGATTTTAATTTGACTGCTCATCTATATGACAAAGTAGTTACATCTATCATTGAAATGAGTAAGCTTGTGTTCTGGGTTTGTTTTTTCTGCCAAGTTTACTTACTTGTTTTAAGCAAGTTGTTTAGGTTTGTAAGGCAAGTCAATGATGAGCTAAATAGATAATTCAGAAGGATTTTCACTTTGGACCCAGACTGGTTTCCTTACCAATAACCAACAGTAGCTGGCAATTAAAAAAAATTCAACACTGCCTTGTACTTGGAGGGCTTCAAAATAAGTAAGCCTCAGTCCTGTTTTCACACTGGAGAGGCAGCCTTTTACACAGTGAACCATTATACAGAGTGATAAGTGCTGTCCCAGTTGTGAGAGTAGTGTGATGTAGAATCACAAAGGAGCAAGCAATGAAATCTGGCTGAGAAGTCAACATTTCATAAGGTCCTTGAAGGACAACTCGAATTTAACCAGAATAATTTTTTCCAATTATACAAATATGGGAACTTCTGATTAAACTTCAAAATAAAAAGCTTATCTCATAAATGATCCCCAGGCTAGCCTCCTGATATTCATACCCTTGTGAAGGTTCCTCCCATATTGTATCAAGTTTGGTCTGTATACTTATGTATACATGGTAGAAGGAATAGTGTGTGGAACCCAAGGCTTGGTCATAAAAGACATTGCTGTTCCACCCATGGTCTCTTGGTTTGTTTGCTGATTGAAACCAACTGTCATGTCGTGGGAAGACTCAAGCAGCCTTATGAAGAGACTCATGTGGGAAGAAAGTGAGTTTACTCTGGGCCAATGGCCACCCATCTATTTCCTAGCTTCCCTGGCAGCTGTGTTTTTCTTGGTGACCAAGTTCTTGGGAGCAGAAGAGATGTGTGCAACTTGTGGTACTTATGTTTAAAATTGAGTTTCTCAATTTTGTTTTCATTATCGCTCCCATAAGGAGACTTTTCAGACTTTTTTTTTCCTAATTGCCCCTGTGAAATTTTACTACCATGAATATATTGTCTTGCTGAGGGCTTCAGACCTGGGCAACTTCACTATGGATTCAGTGAGACTAAGACATGACAGTGGAATGTTCTTGGGGTAAAAGGGTTTACACCTGGCTTTATTTTCTCAGTGGTAGGTTGAGCACTAGAATCACATCTACACCCAACAGTCTACAGGTCTATAATCCATTTCCATCTCTGCCTTTTCCCAGAGCCCTGGACAGAGCTCTTTATGTAGTGATTCAGTTAATAATAGTTTATTGCCTATGGGTGTGGAGGCATTAGCCTAGCAGTAAGCCAATTACATCATCAAATAGTTTAGGGTCAGGTGAGGATCCTTGCCATAGGATCTTCCATTTTCCCCATAATTGTATATCTATTTATGCACTTATATGAATATTTATGCTTTATACATTAAAAAAGACTGAAAGATTTTTGCACCTCTACCCCCAAGAACCAGCTTTTGTCCCCTTGGGAGTAATATTGCCCCTATTTAAAAGGATGAGTTTGCTTTCCTCTCTCTCTTCCTTCAAAGAAAGGAAGAAGTATGGAAGACAGACTTGTGTGTTGAGCTAACCTCAACCATGTAGACAAAGAGCACATGAGCAAGAAGATAGAAGGAAGAAGGGACCTGGAGGCTTTGCATCACAGAACAAAGCTACTAGCTTATGTCTAGACAGTTAATTGAGAAAGAAGCATTCTCTAATCTCATTTGAACCATCTTATCTTACTGTTGGAGCCACTTAGTCTGTATCCTAACAAATACGCATACCATTTCTTCAAAACTGCTTAGAAGTTTAAAAAATTTCTCTTCTGTTAGTTCCATGTCACCCAGGTCTGTTTACTCAGGAGTATAGAAATACTATTTACTCGTCTTCTATGTGAAAACACCGTATGATTATAAGCACTGTGAAGTATATAAATATTAACATTATTTGAGCTAAAATTTGGGCACCTCTAGGTATCTCATAATCATTGAATGAAAATGTTACCATGATTTATCTCCCTGCATATATTGCTAGTTTGCTGTTGTTTTGTTTTGTTGGGTTTTGACCATTAGTTCTGAAGCAGTAGAGTACACTAATGACAAGCACATATAGGATCTTCTCTAAGTTCAGTTCCCTCATCTGCAAAATTAGTCTAATAATAGTACCTACCTCACAGAGTTTTATGATATAATGGTAGAACATACTGCCTAATTTGTACTAGGTGTCAATAAATGGTAATTACACTATTATTACAATAAACCTTTTAAGGTAGATTTCACAAACTTGAAAAGATAATATTTAAGAATTTGATTCTCAAAACTTGAATAAAATGATAATAAAAAGGAGTAAAGAAGGCAAAAGATGGAATAGGAGACCACAGAGATTTCAACGAACTTTTAGAATAATGGGAGTTGTCTTAGGACAATAATTCCCAAAATATAGACCACTGTATCTTGGGCCTCACCTCAGACTTACAAAATCAGAAACCCTAACGGTGGGGCCCAGTAATCTCGTTTAACAAGCTTTCCAGGTGATTCTGATGTGTGTTTAAGTTTGAGCAGCACTTCCTTAAAACAATGGAGATTCCCTTGAAAAGTCAATCAGTCACCAATACTGGCCTCCCTTTATCCACTGTGCTCAGTATTTGCTGGCACCAGGCCAAGCAGGGTAGGAATGAGATGTGCTTCTGAAATTAGGGGTATCCCTTCTTCTTGGGATTAACATGTGGTTACTAGCCTGTCATGCATCTCTTTATGATACAGACATGCTTATGCTTGATTTTACACATATGAGATCACATTGCCACTTATTGATAGTTACTTTTTTATTTTTCCCTTCTTATGTTCCACATCTAACAATGTAATCTTATATTAGCATTGTAATATGTATATCTATGTATATATATCTTAGCAAAGTATAAATATGAATATATAAATAGCAATATATATTGCTATACTTTTCTTCATGCTTATATATACATATCATATACATATAACACACATGAGTTTTTCTCTTTTATAGTAATTCACTTAGTCAAATTCTCTATTATTCCTTGAGTCTATATTTATAATTTTATGTTTTGCTAAGAAGTCACTTACTTCTTTTGGCTTTTAATTTGTTTGTAAGGAGAGGAGGATTAAAGATGACAGTGTGAGAGGTGAGACAGAACCACATATAATATAAAAGAAAGCAAAAACATCAAATCCTGAAAGAACAACAGGAAAGAAGGCTGTGGCAGACTGTCTACACCTGGGGAAACCAGCAGACCTCAAGGAAAAGGGTAAAGTACCAAAGCCATGATCCAAAGGCACCCAAGCCCTTCCCCCACCTGAGCACACTGGAGAGAGGAAGAGAAACAGAGCGGGGAGAGGGTGGAGGCCTAGGACTGCTGAACACCCAACCCTGGAGATCTGCTCTGGGTGCAAGAACCTACATTACATGGTGCTCTGGAGATTAGTGGGGTTGGAAAGCTAAGACTGGAGGAACACTTGGACAGACTGAGATTCCAGGCACTTGTGGAAAACAGGGATCCACATCTGGCTGCTCTAGGACAAAAGAAAGACAGGCAGTCTGAAAGACTTCTTAACAGTGAGAGGGCTGCTAAAGAAGCAAGGATTGCACAGAGCTTGCTGCTCAGGAGAAAGGACAGGTGAACAAAATTGTCCTGGCAAAATCAGCCCAGCAGGATGAGAACTTTCAGGATCTTCAGACGCTCTTTCCACCTGGCTGGCAACACAGCTACAAAGCCCCCAGCATGATACACAGCCTGCTGCACCTTCCTCCCGGCCAGCACCAGCACATAAACTGGCTGCCCCCGCCATTGTGTCAGGTCATCCAGAGGGTAGCCCTGCCTATGGCATCTACAAGTGCAAAGCATAGAGGCTTCTCCCTGCATGCTTAGCCGACTGGCCCTGGCAGTAGAGACAGGCACTATCGCTGGGAAGCAGGAAAGAGCTCTTTCTTCCTGACAGGCACCAACGCAGCTCGCCTGCAACCCCCGCCATTGCTCCAGGTGCTGAGCAGCTCCAGAGAGAGAGCTTCTGGGCACTAGAGGGAGCCACCTACAGACATGCAATGTCAAAGGAATCTGGTTCAAACCAAAATCCCACAAACATGAGAAAGAGGGCCAAGTGAAACTGAACTCATTAATCTTCCTGAAAGAGATTTCAAAATAAAAACCATAAACATGGTCACGGAGTTAGAGAAAAATATTCATGAACTCAGGGAAGAATTCAGAAATGAGGCACAAACATTGAATAATACAGTCTCTGAAATGAAACATACAATGGGAGGATTTAAAAGCAGATTAGATGTAGAGGAGACAGTAAATGAAATAGAAATGAGAGAAGAGGAATACAAAGAAGCTGAGGCACAGAGAGAAAAAAGAATATTTAGGAATGGAAGAATATTGAGAGAAATGCATAACCAATCCAAATGGAACAATATTTGCATTATAGGGGTACCAGAAGAAGAAGAAGAGAGGAAAAGGGATAGAAAGTGTCTTTGAGAAGGTAATTGCTGAAAACTTCCCCAATCTGGGGAAGTAGATAGTCTCTCAGGTCATGGAGGTGCATAGACCTCCCAACATAAGGGACCCAGGGAAGACAACACCAAGACATATAACAATTAAAATGGCAAAGATCAAAGATAAAGACAGAGTATTAAAAGCACCCAGAGAGAGAAAAGATCTCGTACAAAGGAAAACCCATCAGGCCATCATCAGACTTCTCAATGGAAACCTTACAGGCCAGAAGGGAGTGGCATGATATATTTAATGCAATGAAGCAGAAAGGCCTTGAAGCAAGAATACTCTACCCCCCAAGATAATAATTAAATTTAAAGGATAAATTAAACAATTTCCACATAAGCAAAAGCTGAGAGAATTTACCTCCCACAAACTGTTTCTGCAGTGTATTTTGGAGGGACTGCTATAGATGGAAGTATTCCTAAGGCTAAATAGCTGTCACCAGAGAAAATAAAACCACAGTAAAGGAAGTAGGCCAATTAATTACTAAGCAGATGCAAAATAAAATCAACTACCACCAGAGTCAGTCAAGGGATATACAAAGAGTACAGAATATGATACCTAATATGTAAAGAATGGAGGAGGAAAAAAAAAGAGAACCTTTAGATTGTGTTGTAATAGCATACTAAGTGAGTTAAATTAGACTGTTAGATAGTAAGGAAGTTAATCTTGAACCTCTGGTAACCACGAATATAAAGCCTGCAATGGCAATAAGTACATACCTATTAATAATCACCCTAAATGTAAATGGACTGAATGCACCAATCAGAAGATATAGAGTCACTAAATGGATGAAAAAACAAGACCTGTCTATATGCTGCCTACAAGAGACTCACCTCAAACCCAGAGACATTCTCAGACTAAAAGTGAAGGGATAGAAAAAGATATTTCATGCAACCAGTAGGGAGAAAAAAGCAGGAGTTGCAGAACTTGTATCAGACAAAAGAGACTTCAAAACAAAGAAGGTAACAAAAGACAAAGAAGGGCATTACATAATGATAAAGGGGTCAGTCCAACAAGAGGATATAAACACTATAAATATCTATGTACCCAACACAGGAGCACCTATGTATGTGAAACAAATACTAACAGAATTGAAGGAGGAAATAGAATGCAATGCATTCATTTTAGGAGACTTCAACACACCATTCACTCCAAAGGACAGATCAACCAGACAGAAAATAAGGAGACAGAGGCATTGAACAATGTATTAGAACAGATGGACCTAACAGACATCTACAGAACACCACCCAAAAGCATCAGGATACATATTCTTCTCAAGTGTACATGGAATGTTTTTCAGAATAGGTCACATACTAGGCCACAAAAAGAGCCTCAGTAAATTCAACAGGTGGAAATTGTACCAACCAGTTTCTCAGACCACAAAGGTATGAAACTAGAAATAAATTATGCAAAGAAAGCAAAAAAGCCCACAACCACATGGAGGCTTAACAACATGCTCCTAAATAAACAATTAATCAATGACCAAATAAAAACAGAGATCAAGTAACATATGGAGACAAATGACAATAACTCAACACTGCAAAATCTGTAGGATGCTGCAAAGGCCATGCTAAGAGGGAAGTATATTGCAATACAGGTTTACCTCAGGAAAGAAGAACAATCCCATATGAACAGTCTAAACTCACAATTAATGAAAATGGAGAAAGAAGAACAATGAGGCCCAAAGTCTGTTGAAGGAGGGACATAATAAAGATTAGTACAGGAATAAATAAAATCAAGAAGAATAGAATAAAACAATGAAAAGAATCAGTGAAAGGAGGATCTGGTCCTTTGAGTAAATAAACTAAATAGATAAACCCCTAGACAGACTTATCAAGAAAAAAGGAGAGAATCAGAAATGAGAAATGAAAAATCTATACAGACACCACAGAAATACAAAGGATTATTAGAGAATACTATGAAAAATTATATACTAACAAACTGGATAACCTAGAAGAAATGGACAACTTTCTAGAAAAATACAACCTTCCAGTGCTGACCCTGGAAGAAACAGAAAATCTGTACAGACCAATTACCAGCAATGAAATTGAATTAACTACCTAACAACAAAACACCTGGACCAGATGGCTTCACTGCTGAATTTTATCAAACATTTAGTGGAGACCTAATACCATCCTCCTTAAAGTTTTCCAAAAAACACTTCCAAACTCATTCTATGAGGCCAGCATCACTCTAATACCAAACCAGACAAAGGCACCAAAAAAAGAGAAAATTACAGACCAATATCCCTGATGAACATAGATGCAAAAGTACTCAACAAAATATTAGCAAACTGAATTCAAAAATACATCAAAAAGATCATCTATCATGATCAAGTAGGATTTATTCCAGGGATGCAAGGATGGTACTATATTCGAAAAATCCATCAACATCATCCACCACATCAACAAAAAGAAGGAAAAAACCACGTGATCATCTCAATAGATGCTGGAAAAGCATTTGACAAAATTCAACATCCATTCATGATAAAAACTCTCAACAAAATGGGTATAGAGGGCAAGTACCTCAACATAATAAAGGCCATATATTACAAACCCACAGCCAACATCACATTTAACAGTGAGAAGCTGAGAGTTTTTCCTCTATGATTGGGAACAAGACAAGGATGCCCATTCTCCCCATCTTTATTCAACATAGTACTGGAGGTCCTAGCCAAAGCAATCAGACAACACAAAGAAATAAAAGGCATCCAGATTGGTAAGGAAGAAGTTAAATTGTCACTGTTGGCCAGATGACAAGATATTGTACATAAAAAACCCTAAAGAATTCACCCCAAAACTACTACATCTAATATCTGAATTCAACAAAGTTGCAGGATACAAAATTAATACACAGAAATCTGTTGCATTCCTATATACTAACAATGAACTAGCAGAAAGAGAAATCAGGAAAACAATTCCATTCACAATTGCATAAAAAATAATAAAATACCTAGTAATAATCCTAACCAAGGAAGTGAAAGACCTATATACTCTGAAAACTACAAGACACTCTTAAGAGAAATCAAAGAAGACACCAATAAATGGAAATATATCCTGTGCTCATGGATAGGAAGAATTAATATTGTGAAAATGGCCATCCTGCCTAAAGCAGTCTACAGATTCAATGCAATCCCTATCAAAATAAAGACAGCATTCTTCAACAAACTAGAACAAACAGTTCTAAAATTCATACGGAACCACAAAAGACCCCGAATAGCCAAAGCAATCCTGAGATGGAAGAATAAACTGGGAGGATAAGGCTCCCTGATTTCAAGCTCTACTACAAGCTACAGTAATCAAGATAATTTGGTACTGGCACAAGAACAGACACACAGATCAGTGCAACGGGATAGAGAGCCCAGATATAAACCCAAGCATATATGATAAATTAATATACAATAAAGGAGCCATGGATATACAATGGGGAAATCAAAGCCTCTTCAACAACTGGTGTTGGCAAAACTGGACAGTTACATGCAAGAGAATGAAACTCAATTATTGTCTAAGTCCATACACAAAATTAAACTCGAAATGGATCAAAGATGTGAATGTAAGTCATGGAACCATAAAACTCTTAGAAGGAAACATAGGCAAAATCTCTTGAATATAAACATGAGCAACTTTTTCCTGAACGCATCTCTTCGAGCAAGAGAAACAAAAGCAAAAATGAACAAATGGGACTACATCAAACTAAAAAGCTTCTGTACAGCAAAGGACACCATCAACAGAACAAAAAGGCATCCTATAGTATGGGAGAATATATTTGTAAACAACATACCCAATAAGGGGTTAACATTCAAAATACATAAAGAATTCACATGCCTCAACACCCAAAAAGCAAATAACATGATTAAAAAATGGCCAAAGGATCTTATCAGACACTTCTCCAAAGAAGAAATTCAGATGGCTAACAGGCACATGAAAAGATTCTCCACATGACTAATCATCAGTAAAATGCAAATTAAAACCTAAATGAGATATCACCTCACACCGGTTAGGATGGCCAACATTCAAAAGACATGAAACAACAAATGCTGGCGAATGTGCGGAGAAAGGGGAACCCTCCTACACTGCTTGCGGGAATGTAAATCAGTTCCACCATTGTGGAAAGCAATATGGAGGTGCCTCCAAAAACTAAAAATAGAAATACCATTTGACCCAGGAATTCCACTCTTAGGAATTTACCCTAAGAATGCAGCAGCCCAGTTTGAAAAAGACATATGCACCCCTATGTTTATTGCTGCACTATTTACAATAGCCAAGAAATGGAAGCAACCTAAGTGTCCATGAATACATGAATGGATAAAGAAGAAGTGGTACATATACACAATGGAATATTATTCAGCCATGAGAAGAAAACAAATCCTACCATTTGCAACAACATGAATGGAGCTAGAGGGTATTATGCTCAGTGAAATAAGTCAGACAGAGAAAGACAAGTACCAAATTTCATGCACTTGTGGAATATAACAACAAAGCAAAACTGAAGGAACAAAACAGCGGCAGACCCACAGACTCCAAGAAGAGACTAGCAGTTAACAAAGGGAAGGAGTTGGGGATGTTAGGTGGGGAGGAAGGGAGAAGGGAATTAAAGCGCCATATTATGAACACACATGCTGTAGGGGGATCACAGGAAAGGCAATATAGCACAGAGAAGACTCTATAGCATTTTAATACAGTGATGAAAAGTGCCTGCAGTGGGGTGTGTTTGTGGGACTTGATAATATGGATGAATGTAGTAACCATAATGTTGGTCTTGTGAATCCTTTGTAAGATTGTATATCAATAATACCTTAATAAAAACATACCTAAATATTATAACATCAGAGCACCTGAATTCCACAAATACCTTTGAATTACTCTAAATTCAAACTCACTGTGCAAAAATTTTGTGTTTGTTTAAAAAGAGTTGGTTTGTCTTATCAAATTCAATTAAAAATACTGCTCTTAGTTCAAGGATTCAGGGCTACCTTACACACTGCATGCAACTATAATTACATTGATACCTTGGTGTAAAGGAAAGGGTGCCATGCTTTGGTTTTAGATCAAAGTTGTTAGGAGCTACAAGAAAAAATTAATAATTAATTAATTTTTTTCAGTTTCAAATTAATCATAATAGTATTAATGTTACATGCCTAAATCATAGTTTATTTACAATGTTTGATTCATATTTCTGGCATTTGAATTTTCTTTTATCTTGAAGAGTTCAATTATTTATTACTTGGTTTGTCCCCTATAGGTATTTGAGTCTGTGACCTTTGTCATAGGTTAAAGGTAAAATCTTAACTGATATGTCCTTGGGAAAGATGCCTATAATAATATGGTAATTACATCATTCTAATTATTTTTACACTATTGTTACTTTTTCTTAACTTAGGCACTGAACATATTTTCATGGTGATTTCTTTAATGGTGGCAGTTTTAGGAAATGAAAACAGAAAGTTCCTGCTTATTTATTTCAATCTTGTAAATATATATTAGACAGTCCAGTATCATGGAACAAGATTTTTCCTTCAGCTTTTTCTCACCGCTTGCAGAATCTTCAATGAGAATTTCATGTGAAAGCTTCAGGACAAACCATTAAATAGTAATACCTATAAGCTTTGATAGGATCAGAGGGTCCACCCAGACTCTGTTTAGACATGTAATTCTGTAGAAGTGAGATCAGAGTCCGTCTGTGTTTTGTAATAATTCCTGGGTTTCTATTGTTGCCTCATTGAAATTCTTTGGTTTGGGAACAGATGTCTGCTCTCTGTGAGAAGCTGCTGGTACTCCCCACTCCCTGGCAGTGCTATTCTCACCCTGGCTCAGCTGCAGCTATGGCTCTGCCTTATCAATTGCTTGCTGTATGTTGCCTTTTCATAGAATTACGGACTTTAAAGACTCTTTAGGAAAGCTTTGACCATGAAAAAAAATTTTTTTCTAAAGTTCTCAAACTAGCCCAAGGAAGACAGAGAAAAATTGGACAGTAGAAAATGTTTTTCTAAATCTTAAATAGTTTGTAGCTACCGAATTGTCCCTGTTAATATCTTTTTCCCTCCTTAAAATTCAGTGTCATTTGGGTGTTTAAATTTTAATTTTTCTGAATGTTTAGAAAAACTGTACTTATTTATTCATGAAATGACAATATCAAGAAGGTAAAATGGCAGCTCCACTCTTTTATTTTTTGACCCTTCTTTGGGGCAGATAGGTATGAGGAGTTATGTTTGTGAATAGACTCTTCAGTGGTTCTCCAGTGTGGTCCTTGAACCAGAAGTTCCCAGCATCTCCTAGGAACTTGTCAGAAATGCAAAATCTTGGGCCCCATCACAGGCCTTATAAGATGTATAATTTGCAAATACTTTCTCCCATTCTATGGGTTGCCTTTTTACTTTGATGTTTACTTTGTTTAGAAACCTTCAAGCCATTCTCCACAAGGAATGATATCTGGCAATTATCAGCCAGAAAGACCACTTCAAAATATACATCCTGATTATGATACTCTTTGGCTTAAAATGCTTCTATGAAGACTGGTTAAGCAAACTTTAGGATAGCTCCATAAAATAAAACATTCTGCAGTCATTAAAAAGAATGAGGTAAAGCTCTTTGCACTAATATAGAATAATCTCAAAGAATCAACACTAAGTCAAAAGCAAGCGCAGAATAGCGTGTTTAGAAGTGGGTAGAGGGCTCCCAATAAACCAAAGTCCAAGGGAACCAATGACTTCACAGCTGAATTCTACCAAACATTTAAAGAAGAGCTAATACCCATCCTCCTTAAAGTATTTCAGAAAGTCAAAGAGGAGGGAATACTTCCAAACTCACTCTGTGAGTACAGCATCACTCCAATACAAAAAAAGAAAATTATACACAAATACCCCTGAACATAGATGCAAAGTCCTCAACAAAATATTAGTAAAACAAATTAAAAAATACATCAAAAGGATCATCCATCATGACAAAGTGGGATTATTACAGGGATGCAAGGATGGTAAAATATTTGCAAATAAATCAATGTGATACACCACATTAACAAAAGAACGATAACAGTCATATGATGATCTCAATAGGTGCTGAAAAAGCACTTTATAAAATTCAACATCCATTCATGATAAAAACTCTCAATAAAATGAGTATAGAGGGAACTTACCTCAACATAATAAAGGCCATATGTCACAAATTCACAGCTAACATCATACTCAATAGTGAAAAGCTGAAAGCTTTTCCTCTAATATCAGGAACAAGACAAGGATGTACACTCTCACCACTTTAATTCAACATAGTCCTGGAGGTCCTAGCCACGGCAATTAGACAAAACAAAGAAAAACAAGGCATCCAGATGGTAAAGAAGAAGTCAAACTCACTATTTGCAGATGACATGATATTGTACATAAAAAACCCCAAAGACTCCACTCCAAAACTACTACAACTAATATCTGAATTCAGCAAAGTTGCAGGATACAAAATTAATACACAGAAATCTGTTGCTTTCCTATATACTAACAATGAACTAGCAGAAAGAGAAATCAGGAAAACAATTCCATTCACAATTGCATCAAAAATAATAAAATACCTAGGAATAAACCTAACCAAGGAAGTGAAAGACCTATACTGTGAAAACTACAAGGCACACTTAAGAGAAATTAAAGAGGACACTAACAAATAGAAACTCATCCCATGCTCTTGGGTAGGAAGAATTGATATTGTCAAAATGGCCATCCTGCCTAAAGCAATGTACAGATTCAGTGCAATCCCTATCAAAATATGAACAGCATTCTTCATCGAACTGGAACAAATAGTTCTAAAATTCATATGGAACCAGAAAAGACCCCGAATAGCCAAAGCTATCCTGAGAAGGAAGAATAAAGCTGGGGGGATTATGCTCCCCAACTTAAAGCTCTACTACAAAGACACAGTAATCAAGACAATTTGGTACTGGCACAAGAACAGACCCACAGACCAGTGGAACAGAATAGAGAGTCCAGATATTAACCCAAACATATATGGTCAGTTAATATATGATAAAGGAGCCATGGGTATACAATGGGGAAATGACAGTCTCTTCAACAGCTGGTGTTGGCAAAACTGGAGAGCTACATGTAAGAGAATAAAACTGGATCATTGTCTAACCCCATACACAAAAGTAAACTCAAAATGGATCAAAGACCTGAATGTAAGTCATGAAACCATAAAACTCTTAGAAAAAAATATAGGCAAAAATCTCTTGGACATAAACATGAGCAACTTCTTCATGAACATATCTCCCCAGACAAAGGAAACAAAAGCAAAAATGAACAAGTGGGACTTATCAAACTAGAAAGCTTCTGTACAGCAAAGGACACCATCAATAGAACAAAAAGGCATCCTACAGTATGGAAGAATATGTTAATAAATGACAGATCTGATAAAGGGTTGACATCCAAAATATAAAAAAATTTCATGCACCTCAACAAACACAGAGCAAATAATCCAATTAAAAAATGGGCAGAGGAGCTGAACAGACACTTCTCCAAAGAAGAAATTTTGATGGCCAACAGACACATGACAAGATGCTCCACATCATTAATCATCACAGAAATGCAAATTAAAACCACAATGAGATCACTTGACACCAGTCAGGTTGACCACCATCCAAAAGACAGACAACAACCAATGTTGGCAAGGATGTGGAGAAAGGGAACCCTCCTACACTGCTGGTGGGGATGTCAATCAGTTCAACCATTGTGGAAAGCAGTATGGAGGTTCCTCCAAAAACTAAAAAATAGAAATACCTTTTGACCCAGCAATTCTACTCCTGGGAATTTACCCTAAGAATGCCGTAGCCCATTTTGAGAAAGACATAATGCACACTGTGTTTATTGCAGCCAAGAAATGGAAGCAACCTAAGTGTCCATCAGTAGATGAATGGATAAAGAAGAGGTGGTATATATACACAATGGAATATTATTCAGCCATAAGAAGAAAACAGATTCTACCATTTGCAACAACATGGATGGAGCCAGAGGGTATTATGCTCAGTGAAATAAGCCAGGCGGAGAAAGACAAGTATCAAATGATTTCACTCATATGTGAAGTATAAGAACAAAGAAAAACTGAAGGAACAAAACATCAGCAGACTCACAGAACCCAAGAATGGACTAACAGTTACCAAAGGGAAAGGGACTGGGGAGGATGGGTGGGAAGGGAGGGGTAAGGGGGAAAAAGGGGCATCACAATTAGTGCACATACTGGGCACAGGGAAGGCAATATAACACAGAGAAGACAAGTAGTGACTCTAAAGCATCTTACTGCACTGATGGGCAGTGAATGTAATGGGTATGTGGTGGGGACTTGATAACAGGGGAAGTCTAGTAAGCATAACGTTGCTCATGTAATTGTACATTAATGGTACAAAAAAAAAGATGAAGATGAATTCAGGAGTCCATAGGAGGTGATCAAATTGATCACAAGCAGGCGAAATATCAGCCAGCCCCTAAGATTGGCAATGAAAGTTTTTCTGGAGCCCAACTCAGAGGGTGCTTCAAGTTTTCAGTAGCAATACTAAAAAAGACCACAAGATGGCAAAGGAACTCTAGAATACTAGTTGTAAAAAAAAAAAGTCGATTGGAGAGGCAATGATCAGATATTTTTTGATGAAAACAAAAAAAGAAAGTTTAAGAATATCTATATTTCAAAACTTATGGAATAATAAACATACTTTCTCTGGTAAATTTTTGCAAAGCTTGCTTATTGTTGAAGTGAAGTCTTTCAAACATGTTAAAAAGCAATATTGTGGACTTATGTATGGAATCTAAAAAAAACCCCATCGAACTCATAGAAATTGAGAATAGAAAAGTGATTGCCAGGGACTGGAGGTGGTGGTGAGGAAAATAGAGAAAGGTTGGTAAAAGGGTACAAACTCAGCTATAAGATGAATACGGTCTGAATCTCTAACGTCAAACATGGTGAATATAGTTAATAATACTGTATTATATAATTGAAGTTTGCTGAGAGTAGAACTTAAATGTTCTTACCAAAATTTTAAACATACAGCTATGTGTGTGTATATATATATATATATATCTAGTTTGTATATATATAAAATTATATATAGTTAATTAACACATCCATCACTTTATGTATATGTATGTACATATGAAGCCACATGTTGAGATGGCAGTGTTACAAGATGATGGAGCCACTCTCAGCCAGGAACACTATGTGACTGACTACCTTTATTAAACTGCATTGGACTTGTAGCACAAGCAAAAAAATGAACCTGTATAAAAATATATACATATATATATATATATATATATATCTGTGAGGTGATGGATATATTAGTAAGCTAGATAGGAGGAATCTTTTCACAATTTACGTGTATCAAGTCATCACAATATTTACTTTAAATATCTTGCAATTTTGTTAATCACATACCTCAATACAGCTGAAAGAAAAGAGCAGTATTGGTAAATGAGTTAGATATTTGTTTCTCAGACTTTAACAGATATCATCTTGCCCCCTTAGCTTTCTGACCTCCTTTTCTCTCTTTTCTGACCTCTGTCCCTCTGTCTCCTTCCACTGAGACAGTATAATATGAGGAAAGCAATATAATGCAGTGGTTAAGGGCATGGATTATGGAGCCCTACTACTTGAGTTCAGATACAGAACACCAGTTATTAGGTGTGTGACATTCAGCAAATTACTTAACTCTGGTCTTGACTCCTTTTTCTGTAAAATGGGGAAAATAATAGTTTCTACTTTATTGGATTATTCTCTGGATTAAATGAATTGATATGTATAAAAGCACTTAGAATGATGTCTGGCAAATAAAAATGTTAAATTGTTTGTGTTGTTAAATTTTCAACTTTTTTCTATTTATTTGTGCTGTAACTTTTTAAAATTTATTAAGGAGATGAATGAACTATTTTCTCTTGTTAAAAAAACTTTGAAATCAAATTCAGTTGTTTTTTGTGGTATTTAATAGCTTTTTTCCCCATCAGTCAAATTTCCCTATTTCTCACCCTTAGATTAGTCATCTTAAGAGAAGATGACATGGATTTTGTTTACTTATATGGAGGATTTTTATTAAAAGGAATAGGGTTGTTATGTTCCCAGAAAATGAAACAAGAAAGAAAAAGACAGATCAAAGCAGGATAGATTTATATTTTATAGACTTTTGTTCCGTATAAAGAAATACCTTTTCAGTAACCCAGAATTTTTTTAAAGGAGATGATTCTTTACTTATTTAACCATTTTGCATTAAAACTATCTGCTATTGAAATAGAAATTTGTACATTCACTCTTTAGAAAACAAAACTTTTAAATAAAATACTTCAGGTAACTAACAGATATTGCATGATTTGTATGATAAACATATATTTGTAGATTTACAAGATAAAATCATAAATATAAAGTTAATGCCATGTACTTACCATTCAGTTGTAGAAATAGAACATTAATACTTTTGAAGCCCCATATACCCTTACTGATCCATTCCACTCCCTATACTTCTCCCATGCTGACTTTTTAATTTATTAATCTCATATCAGAAAGTACTTTACCATTTATAGACACATTCATAGTCAACATATTGCTTAGATTTGCAAATTTGAAAACCTTACACGAACAGAATCCTATTATAGGTATTGTTCTTCTGCAATTTGCTTTTTTTAAAGTCAGCATTATATCCCATTCATCCATGTAAATACATTTAGCTGGAGTTCATTCGTTTTAACTCCTGCATAGTGTTCTATTATTTGACTATACATTTTATTTTAACCTTTCTTCTATCAGTGAAAATGGTATTAAAATCAAGGAGACTTCATTTTGTTCTTAAAAAATCAGTGTTGTTAAGAATATTTTGTACCTATTTCTTTGTACACATGCTCCAGTGTTTTCTGGGTTACATACTTAGTAGGGTAATGCTGGAAAGCTACACAAACAGTTTTCCAAGGTTATTTTTATCCATGTGCCTTCCCATCTGCAGTATAGAAGAGTTAATGTTACTTTATATTCCTATCAACTTTTGACTTTTGAGGTTTTTTCCTGGTGTGTACAAAATGGTCTCTGCTCTAGTCACTCTGGCCTCCTTAGTGTTACTTGGGACCTTTGAACTTATTCTTTCCTCTGCCTGGAATGTTCTCCCCTCTGACATTCCCATGGTTTACTCTTTCACCTCCTGTAGGCCTTTATTCGGTTGTCAGATCTCTGTGAGGCCTTCCCTAGCCATCTCTTTAAAAATATGACATGCCTCTCCCCCATTCCCTATCCCCCTTCATTGCTTCATTTCTCTCCAGAGCCCTTGTTACCATTGCCTTTTCCTACTGGAACCTAAACTCCATAAGGGCAGGGATTTTGTATGTCTTGTGCACTGTTGCATCCCTGGAGTGCACAGCAGTGCTTGCATATAGTAGACTTTAATAAATATTTGTTGACTCAATGGAATGAATCTCATTGAGGTTTCATTTTCATTTTCTTGATTATTAATGAGATTGAGCAGATTTCTATCAACTGTATTTCCCCATCTGTGAAATACCTCATCAAATATTTTTCTCAATTTTCTATTGTGTTAATACTTTATTAATTTTGGGGAGTTCTCTATAAATTCAGATTCTAAATCTTCATTAATTATGGGTATGATATTATTCCACTTTAAGTCACTTTAATTTTTAATTTTCTTTCTTTAAATATAGGTATCTTTTGATAAACAGTTTAAATTCTAAGTTGCAAAGTTCATTAATGCAACTGACCCTTGAACAATGTGGGAGGTTAGGGTGCCAAACCCCTGTGCAGTCAAAAATCTGCATATAACTTTTGACTTCCCCAAAACTTAATTTCTAATAGCCTATTGTTGACTGGAAGCCTTACTGCTAACATAAACTGTCAATTAACACATACTTTGTACATTATATGTATTATATATTATATTCTTGTAATAAAGTAAACTAGAGAGAATAAAATGTTTTTTCAAATTGTTGCAAATTTCCAAAATATTTTCCGATATATTTATTGAAAAAAGTCCATGTACAAGTGGACCCACACAGTTCAAATCCATGTTGTTCAAAGGTCAGCTGTATTTGCCTTTATATTTTATGTTGTTTGAATGTTGTGTAAGCAATTTTTTCCTGTCCCAAGGTCATCAAGATATTTACCTATATCTTCTTGGTTTTTTACAAATGAGAAAAAATGTTTATTAAGGAAACATTTTAACAGTTCTCCTTTAGCAGAATTTTACAGACTAGAGCACAACCTGAGGGTAATGATTACAGTTTCAGTCGTCAACACACTACATAGGATGCTTATTTTACAGCTGGAAAGTTGCTGAAGTTTGTGACATGCCACTATAAATGTATGCATTATTAAAAATTACAAATTGTTTGGCAATTACTTTGATAACCTCTTGAGCAACAGCTCCCCCTATGAAAGCAGCAATGGTGTGTGGCTTAGCAGCTTCAAATCGACAAAATTCATGGACATAATCATCTTTCACCATTACAGATAATCCATGTTCCTGAAGGAAGCCAGTGAGACAAAACTTCAGTTTTCCTATATCTTCTTCAACATGATAGTTAGATACTCCTGTATATCTACTGTGTTGTTTATAAAATCTATCAACAGCCTGTAACATTAAGTATAATACTATCTCATTATCTGGGTTGTCCATGCTGGAAATAATTTCATCCTTGTTAATTGTATCTAAGCCATATTCTTCAGCTAAGGGTCGACATCTTACCACTCAAAGAAATGCAGAATTGCTGTAGAGTAATTTTAATTCTTTCTCTGAAATGGACTCTGGTGCCTGGCCTATAGACTGCAGCAATTTGGCAACATGATCACCCACAACAGCAGCATCTTTCTTTGCTTTCTCATGGTAAACATTTTGCAGTTTTATGTATTTGCTTGAATCTGCAATCATATCAGGAATTGTGCCTCGAACAGGTAAATTTCTTTGACCATCTTTGGTCACAAATTCCTTTAAGGCATGAGCTAAAATCCAGAATGATGGAATCTGTTTGGTGATATTTATGCAGCAATCATCATTAAATATATCTTCAGTACTGCTTGAGATCTGCATTGTATTTAGTGCTGTCTTCACATTTTTGATAGCTTCTTCAAAATTCTCTTAATCTTCTGGAGCCCCATTTTCATTCTTTAGAATTCCTTGTCAGATTCTGAAGCTACCTATATCTTTTTGTTAAAGTTTTAGATTAGCCTTTCACTTTCAAGTATCTAATCTATCTGGAATGTATGCTGTAAGATGAGAGTCCTTTTTTTTTCATATGGTGAGCCATCCTTCCCCTCACTGATCTGCACGCCACCTTTGAGATATATATATATATATATATATATCACATACATATTATATATATATGACATATAGATATATATTTTATATTATATAAACATATACATATAGTTTCCATGAATGCTTCTTTTTTGAGCTCTCTTTTTTTCCACTAGGTTTTGTTTATTTCTGCATAATGCCACTCTTTCTTATATACTAAAACTTTTAATGCATCTTAATATCTGGTGGGACATTCTCCCTTTTTTATTCTTCTTCCATAGGAGAATCTTAGCTATTCTTGGCCCATCATTCTTCCATATAGATTTTAGAATTAGCTTATCAAATTCCAAAAAATGTGCAGTTGAGGTTTTGGTTGAAATTCAATTGAATTTGTACACACATATAGGGAGAATTGCTATATGAATGTTCCTATCTATAAGCATAGTATAGAGTTCATATTTATTTAGATCTTTAATATCTTTCAGTAAAGTTTTCTAATTTTCTCCGCATAGAATCTTGCATATCATTTTAAAGATTTCCTATTGGTACCTAATTTATATCGCTCCCATAAATAGTTATTTTTAAATTACATTTTCTGACTTTTTTGTTGATGTATAGATATATACAGTTTATTTTGTAATTTGATCTTATGCCATTAAACTTTATTATTATTAATTCTAGTTATCTATAGATTCTTTGGAGTTTTCTATATATAGTCATATTATCTTCAAAGAGTGATAATCCTATTTCTTTTTAATCTTTACAACATTTTTTTCTTGTCTTAGGTCATTAGCTAGGACTTCTAATGTAATGCTAAAAAAAAGCAGGGATAATGGGGATAATGGGTTGAATAGTGTGTCCATTTGTAAACTTAGAATTTGACCTTATTTGGAAATTGGGTCTTTGCAGTAATTAAGGAGCCAGAGGAGATCATACTGAATTAGGGTGGACTCTAAATCCAGTGAAAGTGTCCCTGATAAGAGCAGGAAAGGGCATACACAGACACAAATAGAAAAAGGTGATGAAAGAGGCAGAGACTGTAGTGATGTATCTATCTGTAAGTTAAGGAATTCCAAAGATTGCAAGCAACCACTGGAAGCTAGGAGAGAGACATGTCACAGTTTCTCCCTCTGAACTCTTATAAGGAAGCAACCTTTCTAATGCTTTGCTTTTGGATATTTTGCCTCTTGAAATGTAATAATAAATTTCTGTTGTTTTAAGCCAGGTTTGTGGTTTGTTATTGCAGCCCTAGGAACCTAAAACAATGTATATCTTTATCTTTTTTCTGACATTACTGCCTTGTTTGTTTATTTAATATCACCCTCTGCCGTGTGTGTGTGTGTGTGTGTGTGTGTGTGTGTGTGCACATGTGCATGCTTTAAATTTGGGAGAGTGGTATTTTTTTTGTTATATTCTTTTAAGAACTTATTTAGAATAGGCAATGTATTCACATTTAAAAGGTATATTTAAAAGGTATAAGAGGGTATACTGTAGCCACCCACTATTTTCAGTGTTCAGCCTCATTTTTTTGTTTTCACTGAGTTTAGTACAGTGATCATTCCTGATCATTATAGAAACATAGTCATTGCTCATTTCTACAATTTTCTGGTATTTTTATTGGTTGGATGTACTATAGTCTGTTTAATCACTTGTTGATGGGTATTTAGGACATTGTAAATTTTTTGCCATTACAAATAGTGCTCCCTTGTTTGTACAGTTATATGAGTACCTCTGCAGGATAAATCCCTAGTAGTGGAATTTCTTTTTCAAAGAGCATGTGTTTTTGTAATTTTAATAAATATTGCCAATTTGCCTTCCATAGAGATCACAATTTACACTCCAAATAGGAATATATCGGTGCTGATCACCCATACTCCAACTACCATAGTTATACTTTTTGATCTATGCTAATCTGATAGGGGAGATATGGTATCTCCATATAGTTTCAACTTACACTTGCTTGTGAGTGAAGTTGAGAATCTTTTCAAAAGATTTCAGTTTGAAAGATAGATTTGATGGGTATAAGATTCTTGGTTGACAATTTTTTTCTTACAGCATTTTGAATATGTCATTCCTATGTCTTCTGGTCCCCATTGTTCCTGATGAGAGATCAATATAAGATGAGTTGTTTTTGTCTTGCTGCTTTCAAATTTCTCTTTGTCTTTTAACATTTTTACTGTATGTTTGTGGATCCCTTTATGTTTCTGTTACTTGGTTGAGCTTCTTAGATGTGTGGATTAATGTCCTTTTTAATCAAATTTGGGAAATATTTAGCCATTATTTCTTCAAAAACTTTTTCTGTTCCTTTCTCTATGTATTTTCTCCTCTCCTTCTGGTCATCCCATTATGCTTATGTTGGTGCACTTAATGTTGTCCAACATTTCTCTGAAGCTCTGTTAACTTTTCTCCATTCTTTTCACTCTCCTTTTTGGGGGTTGTATGATCTCCACTGGTCTGTCTTCAAGACAGCTGATTCTTTCTTCTGCCAGCTCCTCTAGTGAACTTGTCATTTCAGCCATTGTACTTTTTACCACCACCATGTCCATGTGTTTCTTTTTAAAACTTATTTCTCTCTCTTCATTGAATTATCTATTTGCTGCAATATTGTCATACTTTCATTTACTTCTTTTAACATGGTTTCCTTTAGTCCTTTCAATGTATTTATAATGGTTATTGTGAAGTCTTTGCTTGTTAAAACCAATATCTGGGCCCTCTCATTGGCAGTTTCTGTTGCCTATCTTCTTTCCTATTTATGAGCCATGGTTTTTGTTTTTTTGTATGTCTTCTATTTTTTTGTTGTTGAAAACTGGACATTTTAGGTAATAAAATATGTTGTAACAATTCTAGATACTGATTATCCCTCTCTCCTGGGACTTGTTTTTGTTGTTGTTTTTTTCTTGTTTATTTGTTTAGTGACTTAACTATTTTGTGAAGTCTATTGCCCCTCCACAGCCTCAGTTCTTGCTTCTCAGAGGTAGCAGCGTTGGATGTGCACAAGTTACACTGGGATGACAGTGTTTTAGCAGGGCTGTCTTTGTTTCTTTCCCTGGTTTGTTAAGCTCTCTGCCTTTGTTAGTATCATAACTAGATTTTAGGCTGATTACTCTGTTGTTTCTGACTATGTGTTGAGGCATAAATTTTTACACAGTCTGATCCAATTAAATTTGGGTTTCTTTGCTGAGGTACTTTTTGAGACCAGCCTATGACATTCTTTCTGCCCCCATGTGGCTCTTTTACTAAACTGGATTAAACATCTTAATTTCATATACCACTTCTCTACTATGTCTGAGATTGCCTTTCAGCTTGAATTTTTCTACACTCTGTTTTAAATAAAGTCATTTCCTCTGAGGAGAGCTTAAGAGCCCTCTACTGGTATGGTGTGCCTCTCTGCCTGGGAAAAACCATTGAGTCACTGCTCCAGAGCAGGTATTGGGAACAGTGGTCCACTTCTTTTAGAATGACAGCCCTGGCTTATCAGCAGGTCTCTGGGTGGAGGCAGCTTGCCTCTGGTCTTCTCAGATTGCCTCTCCTGGAGGGGACTTCTGCCCTACAGAAGAAGACAGTCTGTCAGGACAAAGACAGTTAGGGCCACAGTATTTTTGCACTGCTATATCTGGGGTGCAGCCTTCACCTTATGAGTATGAATGGGTTATAAAAAGGGAGTCCCAAACCTCTCTGCTACACATGCTTGAAATTTCCCTCTATAACACAGAGCTGGGAGTGAAAAGAAATGTTTGTGGCTTGTCCTTCTGGAGGGATACCATTTCCCTTAGGAGCCAGGGGAAGAGGAAGCCCATCTTCTCATCATTACCAACTAGAGTAGAGTTTCCATCACACTGAGTTTGATGGGAGTAGTGAGTGAGCAGGTCATAGCTCAAGTGACACAAATTCTCATGGTCTTGCCAAGATTTAGTAGATTTTTTTGTATAAATGTTTCTTCATTTATATGCCCTTAGGACAATTTGCAAAGACTTTAAATATTTTTTAACAATAATTTTACCAGTATGGTTGGTTCACTGGGGAGTGTGTCTATAGAATTCCTATGCTTCCATTCTCAAAGTGGATCTTTTTCTTGAATTGCTTTTGCAGCTAGGATATAGACTCTATACACAATGCTATAGGGGTAAAGAGTTCATAAGATGAAAATCCTGAAGGTAAAGGATTATTTTCATTTTATGTTTGAGGAAACAGTTTATTAATATTGCTTATATTGGATTTCAAGTCAAATTATCTTGTTTCTAAATCCTAGGTCATTGTTCACTGATTGATATAACATACTTTTGATTTGTATTTTTAATGAAAAGACCATAATCTTTGGATATCAACATATGCACTGCTGCATGAAAAGTTACCCCCAAACTTAATGGCTTAAAACAACAGTAATTTTTTTTATCCTTACCATTTCTATGGCTTAGAAGTTCAACACTGGCTAGGTATGTGGTCCTTGCTCAGAGTCCCTCCTGAGATTGCTTTTAGGACATTGACTCAAACTGCAGTCATCTGAAGGCTCACCTGGGGCTGGAGGTTCTGTCTGCAAAGTGGCTCACTGAAACAGCTGCCAATTTTGGGTAGTTATTGGGAAGAGGCTTTTTTCCCTCCCCTTATGGGCTTTATCAAAAGGGTGTTTGGATGGCCTCATAACAAGGCAGCTGGCATTTGCTAGTGTGAATAACCCAAAAGAGAGAAAGAAGAGCCAGACAGAAGCTATCATTTTTATGACCTAGGCGTGCAGGTCACATAGCATCATTTCCATCACATTCTATTCATAAGAAACAATTTGCTAAGTCTGACATACATTCAAGAAGAATGGAATCAGGCCCCACCTCTTGAAGTGAAATGCATCAAAGAATTGTGGACATATTTGGAAACCATGAATGAGGCAAACTAATTTCTGGTCCCCATTACACTAGTTTTGATAAAAGCTCGGAAAAATAACTGCTTATTCTTTTGAATCAGTTTCTGAACTTCTCTATATATACACTGGGTATACCTTATAGTCTGGAGCAAGTGCTGCAAAATGTAAGTATCAGTAAGAACCAAGTTTTCTTGATGTTTATGTTCTTTTGCAGGACATGAAATGGTTCTGTAATTTCTCAAACTTTCATTATGGCCCTGTGTCTATCTCAATAGTCAGATTTGGATTCTAAAGGCAAAGGGAGGGTAATAATTACCCCAAATCCTATTTTTTAGGACACACACACTTGAGATGAAATGGTGATGGAATTCTTTATGTCACTGAGACAAAGCCTCCTGGATGTTAACAAATCACAGGAAAAAGTTTGGGCTGACTATTCCTTTTTCTAATCCTTTCAGTCATTGAGCTATGATGGTGCTGAGCAGGCAGAAGCTGAGACCTGGATAGAGCTGCTCAGTACTTGTCTGGCCCCTCAGAAAGCAGAGTGGGTAAAATAAGAGGATGGGGAATTGTGACGATGGTCAGAGTGATGGTCAGAAGAAGATGTGGGGTAGGATGGCTTTTTTCTATGCAGAATACTGACAAATTTAAATGAGAATTTGTGCAAGTGTTTCATAGTGATTAGAAGGCATAATAGCTTGGAGTAGCATGGATATAGTAGATTCTAAGATAAAAAGACATTTTTCTTAGGAATGCCACAAATATTGATGAACACCTTTTAGTCTATAGGAGATTTCCAGACTCTCTTCTTGAAGACAAGCTAATCTAGTGCCCTCTCTTCCCCCTTTTTACTTCCAAGAAAACTGAAATCCATTGAGGTTAGTGTCTAAGCAAGGTCTAGAAAGGTAACTCTTGTGATTCCCAGTCCAGTATTTTATTCAATGTTCTATAAAGTCTTAAGTAGCTTATAAGGCTTTGCATGATCTGGTCCCTTGCTATTTCTCCATCTATATCTTGTCCTACCTCTATATCACTCCATCTCAACTGAGCTGGCCTTCTTGTTATTCCTCAAACACACCCAGTGTATTCCTGTCCCAGGTCCTTTGCATTTAATGTGTCCTTTATTGAAAAGTTCTTTTTTCAGATATCTGTGCAACTTTCCCCCTCTCTTCCTTTATATCTCTGCTCAGCTATCACCTCATCAGAGAAGACTTTCCTGATTACCCTATCTAAAGCATTACCCAGCCCCTGCTTCATCATTTTTCCCTTACTTGTTTTCCTTATTTTATATTACCACATTATCTATTTATTATTTCTTTCTGCTAAGACGTAAATTCTATGAAAGTGGGTATTTGAATTTTCCAAGTATCTTCCAGTGCTTAGAATAGTGGCACAGAGTATTCACTGTAATGTAGGTCAATTTATGTCAATCCTTTGCTCAAAATCTTCCCATCTCACTCACAATAAAAACCAAGACATCCTTAAAATGGCCTATGTCATGGACTGCATTGTGTTACCCCAAATTTGCATGTTGAAGTCTTACCCCCAAGTGTATCTCAGTGTGTATTTGGAAATAAGGCCTTTAAAGATGTGATTATGGTTAAATGAGGTCATATGGATGGGCCCTAATCCACTATGACTGGTGTCCTTATAAGAAGAGGGAGAGATACCAGGGATGCATATGCACATAGAGAAAAGCCTATGCAAGGACACAGCAAGAAGGTGGCCAACTGCAAGCCAAGGGGAGAGGCCTGAGGAGAAACCAAACTTGTTCACACCTTGGTCTTAGACTTCTAGACTCCGAAACTGTGGATAAATTGCTGTTGTTTAAGGCACCTAGCCAGTGACATTTTGTTATGGTAGCACTAGCAGACTAATACAGACAGCCTGTGAGTATTCCCCATTCTCCTTCATCTCATCTCCTCTGTTGCCTCTTACTCAGGCTGTTGTAGCCTCTTTGGCCATCTTGCTCTTTCTCAAAGTATGCCAAGCTGGCTTTCGCCTCATAGCTTTTGCACTTTTGTTTACTCTGCCTGGAATACTCTTTCTCCCAGATCTCTCTACTGTTCATTCACATACTTCAGTCGGGTTTCTGCTCACATGCTGCCTTCTTAGTGTTCCCTTTCTTGACCATCTTCTTTAAATTACAGCCTCTGTCACGTGCTTATTCCCTATGTCCTGATCTTGCTTCATTTTTGCGCATATCACTTATCACTATCTGATATACACATTCCCATATGTACATATGTGTTTACTGTCTGTCCCCTCCATCAAGGTTATACATTTATGAGGGCAGGAGTTAGCTGACTTCTAGTTTTCCCCTGACTAGTGACTAGAAGAGTTTCTGGAACTGAGTATGTCTTCAAATTATTTTTATAGGATCAGTTAATGAATGAACAAATGGTACTGGCCCATGGGTAGACAAATAGATGGGCAAGACAAACTAGAAGATCCATAAATCCATTTTTATATACGGGACCTAAGTGATTTGTTGTTTGTTTCTTTTTCAAAAGGAAAGAGACACTTTGGTGAGGGGGGAAAGGTTTACTAAATATGTAGAAAGTTTACAAGTGATTTAATACATTTGGAAGGAGACAAAGCTGGATTTCTACTTCATGCCACAAAAAAGAAAAAATTTTAGATTCATTAAATATCCACTGTAAAAAATAAAATTGTAAAAAATTTTTTTAAACTTTAGGAGAATTTTTGTATCATTTCTGAATGTGTATGCTTCTGGGGGTGGGGTTGGTGTGAGGCTTCTTAGACAAAAAGAACATTCAGAAGTCAAAAGGGAAAAGATTGTCAAATTTGATTACATTTAATATTTATAATGGCAAAAGACACTCCAAAACAAAATTATCAATGGGGGGAAACCAGTTGCAACATATTTGACAAATGCTTGATATTCCTTATATCCTAATAACTATCTCCTGATAAAAAAGAGACAACCAGCTCATTAAAAATATGAGCAAAGAATATTGAAACAGCTTTTTTAACAGAAGAAATGCACATGGGCCAGTAGATACAAAAGGACTCAACAATTCGTACATACACACATACAATTTTTTACCCATCAGGATCATTCATTCTTTTATCAAATACACACTGATTTTTCCACTGTGTAACAAGTGTCATTCTAGGTATTAGAGAGAAAGTAGTGAAGAAAACAGACCAATCTGGTATCATGGATCTCATGTTCAGTGAAGAGAGATAGCTAAGAAGCAATAAGAAATAAGAAATAAATTATTTGGTGTGTTAGAAGGTGATAAGTGCTATAGAAAGAAATAAGGCCATGTAAGGGGACAAAAAAGAAATACAAGGACTTTAAGAGGTTAGTTTTCCCAACTCCAGGGAAATGAATTTGAAAACCTAGACAAAACAAATGCATTTCTAGGAGAATATAAATAATAAAAGTGATTGTGGAGGAAAGAGAGAAAATCTAATTGTGTTATATATCATGAAGTAGCTAGTGAAAATTGTTCAAAAGCAGCTCTTAGAATAAGCACTAGGCAAGATATTTCAAAGGTGAATTCTACCAAACTTTTAAAGAATAGACAAGTCTAGTAATATTTAAGTTATTTCAGTTTAGGGGAAGATGTGATGTAGTGGAAAAATGGACATGTGTATTCAGTGGAAGAGGGAATTCTTAAAAAATTTTTTTATTAAGTATTATTGATATACACTCTTATGAAGGTTTCACATGAAAAAGCAATGTGGTTACTACATTTACCAATATTATCAAGTCCCCACCCATACCCCAATGCAGTCACTGTCCATCAGTGTAGTAAGATGCCACAGATTCACTGTTTGCCTTCTCTGTGCTACACTATTTTCCCCATGACCCCCACACCATGTGTACTAAACATAATAGCCCTCAATCACCATCTCCCTCTCTCCCTACCCACCCTCCCACACTCCTCCCCTTTGGTAACCACTAGTTCATTCTTGGAGTCTGTGAGTCCGCTGTTATTTTGTTCCTTCAGTTTTCATTGTTATACTCCAAAAATGAGGGAAATCATTTGGCACCTGGCTTTCTCCGTCTGGCTTATTTCACTGAGCATAATATCCTCCAGCTCCATCCATGTTGTTGCAAATGGTAGGATTTGTTTCTTTCTTATGGCTGAATAGTATTCCATGGTGTATATGTACCACCTCTTCTTTATCCATTCATCTACTGATGGACACTTAGGTTGCTTCCATATCTTGGTTATTGTAAATAGTGCTGCAATAAACATAGGGGTGCTTATATCTTTTTGAATTTGAGAAGTTGTACTCTTGGGGTAAATCCCAAGGAGTGGGATTCCTGGGTCAAATGGTATTTTTATTTTTATTTTTTTGAGGAGCCTTCATATTGCTTTCCACAATGGTTGAACTAGCTTACATTCCCACCAGCAGTGTAGGAGGGGTCTCCTTTCTCCGCATCCTTGCCGGCATTTGTTTTTCTTAGTCTTTTTGATGCTGGCCATCCTTACTGGTGTAAGGTGATATCTCATTGTGGTTTTAATTTGCATTTCCCTGATGATTAGTGATGTGGAGCATCTTTTCATGTGTCTGTTGGCCATCTGAACTTCTTCTTTGGAGAGTTGTCTCTTTGTATCCTCTGCCCATTTTTTAATCGGGTTATTTGCTTTTTGGGTGTTGAGGCATGTGAGTTCTTTATACATTTTGGATGTTAACCCCTGGTCAGATATGTCATTTACAAATATATTTTTCCATACTGTAGGATGCCTTTTTGTTCTGTTGATGGTGTCCTTTGCTATACAGAAACTTTTTAGTTTGATGTAGTCCCATAAGTTCATTTGTTCCCCTTTCTCGAGGAGATGCATTCAGGAAGAATTTTCTCATGCTTATATTCAGGAGATTTTTGCCTATGTTGTCTTCTAAGAGTTTTATAGTTTCATGACTTACATTCGGGTTTTTGATGCATTTCAAGTTTACTTTTCTGTATGGAGTTAAACAATAACCAGTTTCATTCTCTTGCATGTAGTTGTCCAGGTTTGCCAACACCAGTTTTGAAGAGGCTGTCATTTCCCTATTGTAAATCCATGGCTCCTTTATCGTATATTAATTGACCATATATGGTTGGGTTTATATCTGGGCTCTTTAGTCTGTTCCATTGGTCTATGGTTCTGTTCTTGTGTCAGTACCAAATTGTCTTGATTACTGTGGCTTTGTAGTAGAGCTTGAAGTTGGGGAACATAATTCCCTCTGCTTTTTCTTTCTTCTCAGAACTGCTTTGGCCATTCAGGGTCTTTTGTAGTTCCATATGAATTTTAGAGTGATTTGCTCTAGTTCATTGAAAATGCTATTTGTATTTTGATAGGAATTGCATTGAATCTGTGTATTGCTTTAGGCAGGATGGCCATTGTGACAATATTAATTCTTCCTATCCATGAGCATGGGATGTGTTTCCATTTATTGGTATCTTCTTTAATTTCTCTCATGAGTGTCTTGTAGTTTTCAGAGTATAGGTCTATCACTTCCTTGGTTAGGTTTATTGTTAGGTATTTTATTCTTTTTGATGCAACTGTGAATGGAATTGTTTTCCTGATTTTTCTTTCTGCTAGTTGATCGTTAGTGTATAGGAATGCAACAGATTTCTGTGTATTAATTTTGTATCCCGCAACTTTGCTGAATTCAGATATTAGATCTAGTAGTTTTGGAGCGGATTCTTTAGGGTTTTTTATGTACAATATCATGTCTTCTGCAAACAGGGACAGTTTAACTTCTTCCTTGCCAATCTGGATGCATTTTATTTCTTTGTGTTTTCTGATTGCCATGGCTAGGACCTCCAGTACTAGGTTGAATAGAAGTGGGGAGAATGGGCATCCTTGTCGTGTTCCTGATCTTAAAGGAAAAGCTTTCAGCTTCTTACTTTTAAGTGTGATGTTGGCAGTAGGTTTGTCATATCTGGCCTTTATTATGTTGAGATACTTGCCCTCTATACCCATTTTGTTGAGAGTTTTTATCATGAATGGATGTTGAATTTTGTCAAATGCTTTTTCAGCATCTATGGAGATGATCATGTGGTTTTTGTCCTTTTTGTTGATGTGGTGGATGATGTTGATGGATTTTTGAATGTTGTATCATTCTTGCATCCCTGGAATAAATCCTACTTGATCATGATGGATGATTTTTTAATGTATTTTTGAATTCGGTTTGCTAATATTTTGTTGAGTATTTTTACATCTTTGTTCATCAGGGATATTGTTCTGTAATTTTCTTTTTTGTGGTGTCATTGTCTGGTTTTGGTATTTGGGTGGTGCTAGCTTCATAGAATGAGTTTGGAAGTATTCCCTCTTCTTCTACTCTTTGGAAAACTTCAAGGAGGATGGGTATTAAGTTTTCAGTAAATGTTTGATAAAATTCAACAGTGAAGCCATTTGGTCCAGGAGTTTGGTTCTTAGGTACTTTTCTGATTACCAGTTCAATTTCATTGCTGGTAATTGGTCTGTTCAGATTTTCTGTTTCTTTCTGGGTCAGCCTTGGAAGGTTGTGTTTTTCTAGAAAGTTGCCCACTTCTTCTAGGTTATCCAGTTTGTTAGCATATCATTTTTCATAGTATTCTCTAATAATTCTTTGTATTTCTGTATTGCCCATAGTGATTTTTCTTTTCTCATTTCTGTTTTTGTTTCTGTGTGTGGACTCTTTTTTTCTTGATAAGTCTGGCTAGGGGTTTATCTATTTTGTTTATTTTCTTGAAGAATGAGCTCTTGTGTTCATCGATATTTTCTATTGTTTTATTCTTTATGCTCTAATCTTTATTATGTCCCTCCTTCTACTGACTTTGGTCCCCATTTGTTCTTCTTTTCCTAGTTTCATTAATTGTGAGTTTAGGTGTTCATATGGAATTGTTCTTTTCAGAGGTAGGCCTGTATTGCAATATACTTTCCTCTTAGCACAGACTTCACTGCGTCCCACAGATTTTTGTGGTGTTGAATTATTGTTGTCATTTGTCTCCGTATACTGCTTGATCTCTGTTTTTATTTGGTCATTGATCCATTGGTTATTTAGGAGCATGTTGTGAAGCCTCCATATGTTTGTGGGATTTTTTAATTTTCTTTTCATAATTTATTTCTAGTTTCATACCTTTATGGTCTGAGAAACTGGTTGGTACAATTTCAATCTGTTTGATTTTACTGAGGCTCTTTTCTGGCCTCATATATGATCTATACTTGTAAATGTTCTATGTGCACTTGAGAAGAATGTGTATTTTGCTGCTTTCAGGTGTAGAGTTCAGTAGATGTCTGTTAGGTCCATATGTTCTAATGTGTTGCTCAGTGCCTCTGTCTCCTTACTTATTTTGTGTCTGGTTGATCTGTCCTTCATTGTGAGTGGAGTGTTGAAGTCTCCTAGATTGAATGCAGTGCATTCTATTTCCCCTTTTAATTGAGTTAGTATTTGTTTCACATATGTAGGTGCTTCTGTATTGGGTGCATAGATATTTATAATGGTTATATCTTCTTGTTTGATTGACCCCTTTATCATTATGTAATGTGGTTCTTTGTCTCTTGTGACTTTCTTTGTTTTGAAGTCTATTTTGTCTGATACAAGTACTGCAACTCCTTCTTTTTTCTCCCTAGTAGTTGCATGAAATATCTTTTTCCATCCCTTCACTTTCAGTCTGTATATGTCTTTGGGTTTAAAGTGAATCTCCTGTATGCACATATAGATAGGTCTTGTTTTTTTATCCATTCAGTGACTATATGTCTTTTGATTGGTACATTCAGTCCATTTACATTTAGGGTGATTATCGATTGGTATGTACTTATTGTCATTGCAGGCTTTAGATTTGTGGTTACCAAAGGTTCAAGGTTAACTTCCTTACTATCTAAGAGTCTAATTTAACTCAGGTAATATGGTATTACAAACACAATTTAAAGGTTCTTTTTTTCTCCTTTTCTTCCTCCTCCATTCTTTATATATTAGGTATCATATTCTGTACTCTTTGTGTATCCCTTAACTGACTTTGGGGATAGTTGATTTAATTTTGCATTTGCTTAGTAATTAAGTGTTCTACTTTCTTTACTGCAGTTTTATTACCTCTGGTGACAGCTAGTAAACCTTAGGAACACTTCCATCTACAACAGTCCCTCCAAAATACACTGTAGAAATGGTTTATTGGAGGTAAATTCTCTCAGCTTTTGCTTATCTGGAAATTATTTAATCCCTCCTTCAAATTTACATGATAATCTCTCCAGATAAAGTATTCTTGGTTTGAGGCCCTTCTTCTTCATTGCATTAGATATATCATGCCACTTCCTTCTGGCCTGTAAGGTTTCTGCTGAGAAGTCTGATGATAGCCTGATGGGCTTTCCTTTGTATGTGATCTTATTTCTCTTTCTGGCTGCTTTTAGTAGTCTGTCCTTATCCTTGATTTTTGCTGTTTTAATTACTATATGTCTTGGTGTTGTCTTTCTTGGGTCCCTTGTGTTGGGAGATGTGTGCACCTCCATTGCCTGAGAGACTATCTCCTTCCCCAGATTGGGGAAGTTTTCAGCAGTTATCTCCACAAAGACACTTTCTATCCCGTTTTCTCTCTCTTCTTCTTCTGGTACTGCTGTAATGCAAATATTGTTCCATTTTGATTGATCACACAGTTCTCTGAATATTCTTTCATTCTTAGAGATCCTTTTTTCTCTCTGTGCCTCAGCTTCTTTGTATTCCTCTTCTCTAATTTCTATTTCATTTATCATCTCCTCCACCTTATCTAAGCTGCTTTTAATACCCTCCATTGTACTCTTCAATAGTTGGATCTCTGACTGGATTAATTCCTGAGTTCTTGAATATTTTTCTGTACCTCCATGAACATATTAATGATTTTTATTTTGAAATCCCTTTCAGGAAGATTCATGAGGTTGAGTTCATTTGAATCTTTCACAGGTGTTGTATTCATAGTTTTACGTTGAACCAGGTTCCTTTGGCATTTCATATTTGTATGTGGCGCCCTCTAGTGCCCAGAAGCTCTACTCCTTGGAGCTTCTCAGCCCCTGGAGCTATGTTGGCGGTTGCAAGGGAGTGGTTATGCCTGCCTCCACTGCCAGAACCAGTGGGCCAAGGACACAGGTATAAGACTCTATGCTTTGCATTTGTAGTTGCTGTAGATGGGACTTTCCTGTAGCTGGCCTAACACCAGGGTAGGTTTTGCCAGTTTGCGGGCCAGATGGGGCTGGCTGGGAGAAAGGTGCAGTAGGCTGCATATCACGGAGGTGGTCCTTGGAGCTCCATAGCCAGCCAGGGAGCTGGAGTACCTGAAGATCAAGAAAGTTTCCAACCTGCTGGGCAGAGGGCACCTGGACAATTTTGTCTACCTGTCCTTTCTTCTGAGCAATAAGCTCTGTGAAATCCTTGCCCCTTTAGCAGCCTTCTTGCTGTTAGGAAGTCTCTCAGACTGCCCGCCTTTCTTTGGTGCCAGAGCAGCTGTATATGGATCCTTGCTTTACACAAGCGGCTGGAATCTCAGTCTCTCCAGGTATTCTGCCTGTCTTAGCTTTCCAACCCCCTAATCACGAGAGTATCATGAAAGCTCCATGAAATGTAGGTTTTTGCTCCCAGAGCAGATCTCCAGAGTTAGGTGTTCAGCCATCCCATGCCTCTACTCCCTCCCTGCTCCATTTCTCTTCCTCCTGCTGGTGAGCTGGGGTGGGGGAAGGGCTTGGGTCCTGCCAGGCCAGGGCTTTGGTCTACTACCCAGTTCCATGAGGTTTATTCTTTTCTCTAGGTGTATGCAGTTTGGCACAGCCCTCTTTCCTGTTGCTCTTTCAGGATTAGTCATATTAATTATACTTTCATATTATATGAAGTTTTAGGAGGAAGCCTCTGTCTCACCTTTCACGCCACCATCTATTTTCGGAAGAGGGAATTTCTATAAGCTTGTTGGAAAATATTTTGATAGTACCAAGTAACATTGAACCCACCTATCCTTTAATCCTTTAATCTAGCAGTCTCACTATTGGGATTCTAGACTCTAGAAATAAGAATATCAGTTCTTTGAGCTTTATGCAGCCCTTGTAGTATCAAAAATACTGAAAATAACTTCAGTGTTCCACAACAGGGTGAATAATTGATTGTGGAGCCATCCTATGAATATGATACAATCATTAAAAAAGAGAGTGTACTTGAGGAAATGTCAGTAATCATAAAAGGAAAGAGTAGGCTAATGTGTGAGTTTTTGGAAAAAAAGAATAAAAACGATTTCCCATTACATGGAAATACACATTTGTGTATGTTTGCATGAATGTAAAGAAATGTATGGATGGAAACACATCAAGTTCAACATTGGTTATTTGGAGTTTGGGAGAACTTGTTGGCTGTTCTCTGTTGTTTTTGGCTTGTTGCCTTGTGCAGGATTTTTAGTTTTAAATGAAAATCCAGTAAGATACGTTTTATAAAAGACTTCTTTCAGCCTTTTCTATGCTTATTTGAATGTGAATAAAAGAAATACATCTACTTGGGTGCTAGGTAAAACTGATGTATGAGAGTCAAGGACGGTGGTGTGATATCCATATGGCAGGCACTGTGGTTTCCAGATTTTGCCCAGTGATTTTTTTCATGTTGGTGTAGTAGTGTGGCCTTGAGAAGTTGCTCAAGTTCTCTCAGCCCAAGGTTTTTCATCATTGACATTAACGTTAAAAGTATCTACTACATGACCCAGGAATCCCACTCCTTGGAATTTACCCAAAGAATACAACTTCTCAGATTCAAAAAGACATATGCACCCCTATGTTTATCGCAGCACTTTTTACAACAGCCAAGATATGGAAGCAACCTAAGTGTCCATCAGTAGATGAATGGATAAAGAAGATGTGGTACATGTACACAAAGGAATACTATTCAGCCACAAGAAAGAAACAAATCCTATCATTTGCAACAGCATGGATGGAGCTGGAGGACATTATGCTTAGTGAAATAAGCCAGGCAGAGAAAGACAAATACCAAGTGATTTCCCTCATTTGTGGAGTATAACAATGAAGCAAAACTGAAGGAACAAAATAGCAGCAGACTCAGAGACTCCAAGAATGAACTAGTGGTTACCAAAGGGGAAGGGTGTGGGAGGGCTGGTGGGGAGGGAGGGAGAAGGGGATTGAGAGGTATTATGTTCAGTACACATGGTGTGGGGGATCACGGGGAGAACAGTATAGCACAGAGAAGGCACATAGGGGATCTGTGGCATCTTTCTGCCCTGATGGACAGTGACTGTATTGGGGTATGGGTGGGGACTTTCTAATATGGATAAATGTGGTAACCACATTGTTTTTTCATGTGAAACCTTCATAAGAGTGTATATAAATCATACCTTAATAATAATAATAATGAAGTATCTACCACACAGGGAAATATTTTTACTGTGAAATGACACATGGAAGGATTTTCTGTAGTCAGCTTTCAGCTCAATAAACATTAATTGAATTCTGATTTCCTGATATTTTCATTAGCTATGATATACATCACATCATTGCTATAGCGATGCAAACATTAAGATATATAAGGTGTGAGGATAAAGGTAGGCAAAAATCTTAAAATGCAAAACATTGTATGTATTTTATACAGAGCATTTATGTATATCTATACAGAGCATATATATGTGCATCTATACAAAGCAAGACATCTAGTGCCAGAAAAATATTAGCTATTTTAATGTATAACTGAAGGCAAAAATAGGGAAGACTTTATGGAGGAGGTGAGGCGACACAGGTGTTCAAGCACGTGCAAAGGCTCCCGAACAGGCAGGCATCGATACCGGCGCCTTGAGTTTTGCAGTAGACGCTCGGCAAGCCACACGCGCGAGCGCCCCCTTCCGGATCCGCGCTCCTCCGGCCCCTCCGGGCAGCGCGGTGCCGGCGGTACGCAGGCGCCAAGAGCAGATGAGGGCTCGCAGAGGCTCGACAGGCGCGCATGCGTGCAGCTCTTTGGAGGCGGTATCTTCTTCGGCGTCCAGAGTGGAGGCTGAGTGCTAAACTGTGTGGGGCGCAAATGGGATCCGGCTTTTAGTCGGGTAGGCATAGGTAGGACCGCTGCCTTGTGGGGAGTAGAGGTCTGGAAGGCGGGAGCCCATAGCGTGGGAATCCCGAGACTTTTCTGTAAGATGCGGGCCGACTATTGTATCTGTGTCGCAGCGGCTGCGCACAAAATGGCGGCGGGCAGACGGCGGGGGCGGGAGGAGGTTGGGGGACCCTCGGGAAGCGAAGGGAAGGGAAGCTTGGCTGCTCCGCTACCGCGTCGGTTCACCTCACTGCCCCGGAGGGCCGGGGCTGGCGCCCGTGGTAGGACCTTGCTTCATGAAGAGCCGCTCGACGCCGTTGCTCTGGGCCGAGGAACGAGAACAGCCCTTTGGCAAGGCCGTGGCGGCCCCTTCCCCACCGGCGCAGGGCCTGCCGAGTCGCGTCAGCCCTCACAGCCAGAGGAAGCTGAGGGAGCACCGAGGAGGGAGTAACCGTTTCTATCGGGCTTGGAAGAGAGGCGGTGGAGCTTGAGCTGAGCCCTTTGGCAAACGATGTGCAAGAAGTGTGGAGAGAAGAGCATGTTTGTGTTTGGGGCTGAGGAAGGGGGAGTTGGGATGAAGGAAATGTTGCGATGCAGCGGCTTTTCTGGTGGTGTTTCTTATACCTGCATTGAGCGAGTATGAAAGCAGAGAAAATGTCACCTCTGTGCGTGATACAGAGGGCTCATAAGTAGTTCTGATACTTATTTCCAGTTTCTCAGAGAAATCGCGAATACGGTTCGTCATTAATATGTTTTTGTGTGATTCTTGGGCCCCGTTCTGTTAAAGGGTGGGGAAGAATGTATTCCACATGGATGAATCCTTGAGGACGTTTGAAACAAATCTTTTGTTGTTTGAAGTAATTGCAAATGAGGGAGACAGTACAAAGTCTTTAATTGAACTAGACAGTGAAGGCTGCTTTAAACTAATTTTTCTGAATCCAGAGATGTGGTTTTGGGCGAAATTTGAAAAAAAAAAAAAACAACAACTTTTAATTTGAAGGAGTTCTGAAGATAGTTACCAAGATCCAGCAGCTTAGGTTGGTTGGAATTCTTTCTCTAATGAGCTTTAGAATTGCGCACAGAAATTTTCTTCTGAGTTTTTAATTTTTTTGCGAAGAGGTAACTTCATTTTTCAGGAGTTTGCTAATTCAGATTTGGAAATAAAATTGATAAACGAAAAAAATTTATAGAAGTGAATTTCATGGGTTTTATGTAGAAAATGCATAATTTACATTATTTGAGCAGCTTTGAAATTTGACGATTAGGCATTGTAGACTTAGTGAGGTTATATTGCATTCTTTTTTTAAACTTGACAGCATTTTATGCACTTTTTATGTATCCCCATACTCTGTAATCTGTACTTTTAAATCATAATGTGGAATCCAACGTGTTAATAACGCTAAGATATGCTGGGCGATTCCCTCCTTGGTTGTTTGTGTTGGAACCAAGTGAGAGAAAAGATAAAATAGTTGGAAGAAAACACAAAATCTCATTCGTTTTTATTAACTAGTTTTCAGATTGTATTTATTCATGTCATACATGTCTATAACCTTGAATATTGGTTATATTTTAGTTTTGTAATTTCTTGTATTTTGTTATGGAGCATGTGTATAGCAGATACTCCAAAAATGCTCCTTAAAATCGGTGATCATTTTGTACTTTGTGGCTGTCTTAAACATTTTCTCTTCGTTGCTCTTAAGGTGATCTCTGGAAATTTTGTTTTTATATAGTGAAAGGAAATGGGAGGCTTAGGTTAGGGCAAAGAGAATAGACTTTGGAATCAGAAGATCTGGATTCGAGTCCCTATTTTCCTTTTACTGTATGTGAGATTATGAGTAAATTACTTTAGTCTTTATGAACTTTTGTTTCTTTACCTATAAAATGGTAACAATACTACTAGCTTGGGAAGTTCCTAAACCATGGCACGTAGTAGGTACTTAGTAATTGTTAGCTGTTAATTTTTAAGTGCTTAGACAGTACGGTATTAAAAAAATACTAAAATTGCCACCTGTGGATAAAATACAAGAGGCTTGGAAAGGAATTTAGATTAAATTGATAGGATTTTGGAGCCGAAAGATCATCTAGTCTAATTAAAATAATTTGTGCCTCTCTAAACTTTATATATGCCTCTTTGTAGTGCTTACCAAATTATAACCATTTATTTATATGCTTATTCATCTTTATATCGGTCCCAGTGCCTGGTATGTATTTGATGATCATGTGTTGAGTGAATGAATTCAGCTGGTAGTTTCCAGAAAGTGGATAAGAGCATGATTTGAGGTCCAAATCATGCTTGTTCTACTATGACTTAATATGTACTGGTGAAGGTTCGAATAATTGTCCAAATTCTTAATAAAATACATTACATAGTAAAAATCAGTGCTTCCAGTATGGGTACCCGGTAACGTAGTTGGGGTTGTTTTGCAAGGAAACAGGAGTTACTATTGAAATGTGGTTTAGAGATCCTCCAAACAGAAAGTAATTGTATTTGTGGGTAAAGCCAATATGCCCCTGTTTGCATCCAGCTTTACTTTTTCATTGCTTCAGCTTTATTTACTGTTTTCTGAAATTTGTGGTTGAAAATGAAATTGGAAGGAAAATAGGTATATGAAAGATAAGGTAATAATGGAAGGGAGGAAGGGTGAGGAAAAGGTGAGGTATAGAAATAAAACACATAGCTATAATAACCAGTGAGGGTCAAGAAAAGGGTTTTGTATTGGAAAGAAGGAAGTATAGGAGAAACAAGTTTAAGGTAGACGTATATTGATACTTTCTTACTGGTAAACTTGGGGTATGTATATTTTGGATTTTTTTTTCAACTTTTTTGAACCCCTTCAATACCAAAATGCATGTATTCTAGTTTTAAGCTTTTAGACTTTTTTCCTGCTTTATTTACAGCCTTCATTTTTTAAAACTGTCACCTAATTTCCCTGTTGTCCTGCTAATGAGTAAATGTTGCCAACTTTCTTTTCTTTGGGATTTCTTCAAAAATTTTTTTATTATGGAAATTTTAAACATATACAAAAGCAGAGATTTATTACATACTGATTTTATAGTATATAATGAGTCATTGTAGGATTCACCCATGAACCTGTCACCCTTCTTCAACTATTACAAACTAATGGTCAATCTTGTTTCTATTCTCCACTGTATTATTTTTAAGCAAATCCTGTACATATCATTCATCAGTTTATAATTCAGAATTTTTCTCTAAAATATTTAGAGAAAAATAAATGCTTCTCACAACTAAAATACTGATAATTCCTTAATGTAAGATAGTATTCAAATTTCCTCAAATGTGTCGTACACCATGTGTGTATGTGAGTTTGATTTCGATTTCTACTACCATTTGAAGTTTTCAGAAATTACCCATCTTAAAAAAGTAACAAATACCTACCTACTTTTATTTTTTCCTACCTACTTCTTACGCATTTTGTTTACTAACATTTTTTGAGCACATCTTGTGAGGAGGTATAATCCTGACAATTACAATATAATTGTAATCCTCATATCAACATTCTGAATGTTGATACTCTTTTTATTCACGTTTTTCACATTGAGGAAACTGAGGTTTGGGTTAACCAGTTTGCTCAGTGTCACATTTTTAGCAAACCGCAGGAACAGAACTGGAACACTGAATCTGGGGTCTCAGTTCGGAAAAAAAACACTAGCTACGTATGTTAACTCCCATTAGTGGTAATGGGAGTTAACCAGTTTTGTATGAAGTCATTCACTGGCACTCCTCCTAGCAGGGTGGGTATCTTCAGATGAGTGGAAATTTCCCTAAAGATCAGACAAATTATTGTGGATTGCATAATGAGTTGACTAGCACTCAGTAGTTAGGAAGCGAACGTGATGCAGTAAAAGAAGGGCCAAATCCAAAAATGTGTTTAGGGCTAATGCCCTTTATCATGTTGCAGGTTTTCTGCCTGTTGCCATGCTTGTAGTCCTTTTTTAACTTCAGTATGTAGTTAAGAAGTGAAGTCTGATGTTGGACTTAAAAGGTTGGGTCATTAGCCTTTTTTTTCTTAGACTCTGTATACTCTTTTACTTTTTTATTTATTTATATATTTATTTTTGGTATCATTAATACACAGTTACATGAGCAACACTGTAGTTACTAGATTCCCCTCATTATCAAGTCTCCACCACATACCCCATTACAGTCACTGTCCTTCAGTGTAGTAAGATGCTGTAGAATCACTATTTGTCTTCTCTGTGCGATACTGCCTTCCCCATGACCACCCCCTACATTATGTCTGCTAATCGTAATGCCCCTTTGTCCCCTTCTCCCTCCCTTCTCACCCATCCTCCCCAGTCCCTTTCCCTTTGGTAACTGTTAGTCCATTCTTGGGTTCTGTGAGTGTGCTGCTGTTTTGTTCCTTCAGTTTTTTCTTTGTTCTTATACTCCACAGATCAGTGAAATCATTTCATAACTTTTCTTTCTGTGCCTGGCTTATTTCACTGAGCATAATATCCTCCAGCTCCATCCATGTTGTTGCAAATGGTAGGATTAGTTTCTTAGGGCTGAATAGTATTGCATTGTGTATATGTACCACCTTTTCTTTATCCATTCATCTACTAATGGACACTTAGGTTGCTTGTTTCTTGGTTATTGTAAATAGTGCTGTGATAAACAGAGGTGTGCATATTTCTTTTTCAAGCTGAGAACTTGTAATCTTTGGGTAGATTCCTAGGAGTGGGATTCCTGGGTCAAATGGTATTTCTATTTTTAGTTTTTTGAGGAACCTCCATACTGCTTTCCACAGTGGTTGAACTAGCTTACATTCCCACCAGCAGGGTGGGGGGGTTCCCCTTTCTCTGCATCCTCTCCAGCATTTGTTGTTCTTAGTCTTTTTCATGCTGGCCATTCTTACTGGTGTGAAGTGAAACCTCATTGTAGTTTCAGTTTGCATTTCCCTGAAGATTAGTGATGTGTGGAGCATCTTTTCATGGGCCTGTTGGCCATCTGAATTTCTTCTTTGGAGAATTGCTTCTTCATATCCTCTGCCCATTTATTCACTAGGTTATTTGCTTTTTGGGTGTTGAGGCCTGTGAGTTCTTTATATATTTTGGATGTTAACCTCTTGTCGGATATGTCATTTACAAATATACTCTCCCATACTGTAGGATGCCTTTTTGTTCTGTTGATGGTGTCCTTTGCTTACAGAAGCTTTTTAGTTTGATGTAGTCCCATGAGTTCATTTTTGCTTTTGTTTCCCTTGCTCGAGGAGATGTGTTCAGGAAGAAGTTGCTCATGTTTATATGCAGGAGATTTTAGCCCGTGTTGTCTTCTAAGAGTTTAATGGTTTCACAACTTACATTCAGGTCTTTGATCCATTTCGAGTTTACTTTTGTGTATAGGGTTAAACAATAACCAGTTGTATTCTTTTGCATGTAGCTGTACAGTTTTGCCAGTACCAGTTTTGAAGAGGCTGTCATTTCCCCACTGTAAGTCCATGGCTCCTTTATCGTATATTAATTGACCATATATGGTTGGGTTTATATCTGGGCTCTCTAGTCTGTTCCAGTGGTCTATGGTTCTGTTCTTGTGCCAGTACCAAATTGTCTTGATTACTGTGGCTTTGTAGTAGAGCTTGAAGTTGGGGAGCATAATCTCCCCTGCTTTATTCTTCCTTCTCAGAATTGCTTTGGCTTTTCGGGGTCTTTTATGGTTCCGTATGAATCTTAGAATGATTTGCTCTGCTTCATTGAAGAATGCTGTTTTGTATTTTGATAGGAATTGCATTAAATCTGTGTATTGCTTTAGGCAGGATGGCCATTTTGACAGTATTCTTCCTATCCATGAGCACCAGATTTGTTTCCATTTATTGGTATCTTCTTTAATTTCTTTCATGACTGTCATGTAGTTTTGGAATATAGTTCTTTCACTTCCTTGGTTAGGTTTATTCTTAGGTATTTTATTCTTTTTGACGCAATTGTGAATGGAATTGTTCTCCTGATTTCTCTTTCTGCTAGTTGATCGTTAGTGTATAGGAATGCAACAGATTTCTGTGTATTAATTTCGTATCCTGCAACTTTGCTGAATTTAGATATTAGTTCTAGTAGTTTGAGAGTGGTTTTTTAGGGTTTTTTATGGACAATATCATGTCATCTGCAAACAGGGACAGTTTAACTTCTTCCTTGCCAATCTGGATGTCTTTTATTTCTTTGTGTTTTCTGATTGCCATGGCTAGGACTTCCAGCTGAACTATGTTGAATAAAAGCATCCTTGTCTTGTTCCCAATCTTAAGGAAAAGCTTTCAGCTTCTTGCTGTTAAGTATAATGTTGGCTGTGGGTTTGTCATATGGCCTTTGTTATGTTGAGGTACTTGCACTCTATACCCATTTTGTTGAGAGTTTTTATCATGAATGGATGTTGAATTTTGTCAAATGCTTTTTCAGCATCTATGGAGATGATCATGTGGTTTTTGTCCTTTTTGATGATGCGGTGGATGATGTTGATGGATTTTTTAATGTTGTACCATCCTTGCATCCCTAGAATAAATCCTACTTGATCATGATGGATGGTCTTTTTGAAGTATTTTTGAATTCGGTTTGCTAATCTTTTGTTGAGTATTTTTGCATCTTTGTTCATCAGGGATATTGTTCTGTAATTTTCTTTTTTTGTGGTGTCTTTGGTATTAGAGTGATGCTGGCATCATAGAATGAGTTTGGGAGTATTCCCTTTTCTTCTGCTTTTTGGAAAACTTTAAGGAGGATGGGTATTATTGGGTCTTCGCTAAATATTTGTTAAAATTCAGCAGTGAAGCCATCTCGTCCAGGAGTTTTGTTCTTAGGTACTTTTTTGATTACCAATTCAATTTCGTTGCTGCTAGTTGGTCTGTTCAGATTCTCTGTTTCTTTCTGGGTCAGCCTTGGAATGTTGTATTTTTCTAGAAAGTTGTCCATTTCTTCTAGGTTATCCAGTTTGTTAGCATACAGTTTTTCATAGTTCTGCCAGAACAAGTGGGCCGAGCACACAGGTAGAAGCCTCTATGCTTTTTGTTTGTAGCTGCTGTAGGCGGGGCTTCCCTCTGCCTGTTCTAACACCAGTGCAGGTTTTGCCGGTTTGTGAGTTAGGTGGGGTTGGCCGGGAGGAAGGCGCAGCAGGCTGTGTATCAACGGAGGGTGGCCTTGGACCTTTGTAGCCCACCAGGGGGCTGGAGTGCCTGAAGATTGTGAAAGTTCCCAAACTGCTGGGCACAGTGCACCTGGACAATTTTGTCTACCTGTCCTTTCTTATGAACAGTAAGCTCTGTGCAATCCTTGATCCTTTAGCAGCCCTCTCGCTATTAGGGGAGTCTCTCAGACTGCCAGCCTTTCTTTTGTCCCAGAGGAGCCAGATATGGATCCCTGCTTTCCGCAAGCAGCTGGAATCTCAGTCTCTTCAGATATTCTGCCTGTCTTAGCATTCCAACCCCTCTAATCATGAGAGCACTATGAAATGCAGGTTTGTGCTTCCAGAGCAGATCTCCAAAACTAGGTGTGCAGCAGTCCCACGCCTCCACTCCCTCCCCGCTCTGTTTCTCTTCCTTCTGCCAGTGAGCTGGGGTGGGGGAGGGCTTTGTTTCTGCCGGGTCATGGCCTTGGTATGTTCATTACCCTGTTCTGTGAGGTCTATTCTTTTCTCCAGGCGTATGCAGTCTGGCGCAGCCCTCTTTCCTGTTGCTTTTTCAGGATTAGTTGTATTAATTATATATCTGTATTATATGTGGTTTTAGGAGGAAGCCTCTGTCTCACCTCTCACACTGCTGTTTTACTGTTTTTTTCCCTCCTCCACTCTTTATATGTTAGATGTTTTATTCTGTACTGTTTGTGTTTCCCTTGACTGATTTTATGGATATCTGATTTTATTTTGTATTTAGTTAGTATTTGGTTGTCTGCTTTCTTTGCTGAGGTTTTATTTTCTCTGGTGACAGCTATTTGGCTGTAGGAGCACTTCCATCTAGAGCAGTCCCTTTAAAATGCACTGTAGGATGGTTTGTGGGAGGTAAATTTCCTCAACCTTTGCTTATCTGGGAATTGTTTAATCCATCCTTCAAATTTAGATGATAATCTTGCTGGATACATTATTCTTGGTTGGAGGCCCTTATGTTTCATTGCATTGGATATATCATGCCATTCCCTTCTTACATGTAAGGTTTTTGCTGAGAAGTCTGATGATAGCCTGATGGGTTTTCCTTTGTAGGTGATCTTTTTTCTCTCTCTGGCTGCTTTTAATACTCTGTCCTTGTCTTTGATCTTTGCCATTTTAATTATTATATGTCTTGGTGTTGTTGTCCTTGGGTCCCTCATGTTGGGAGAGCTGTGGACTTCCATGGTCTGACAGACTATTTTCTTCCCCAGATTGGGAAAATTTTCAGCAATTATTTCTTCAAAGCCACTTTCTGTCCCTTTTTCTATCTCTTCTTCTGGTACCCCTATAATGCGAATATTGTTCTGTTTTGATTGGTCACACAGTTCTCTTAATATTCTTTCATTCCTGGAGATCCTTTTATCTCTCTCTACCTCAGCTTCTCTGTATTCCTGTTCTCTGATTTCTATTCCATCAACAGTGTCTTCCACCTCATCCAATCTGCTCTTAAATCCTTCCACTGTTTCTTTCATTTCTGTTATCTCCCTCCTGAATTCATCCCTTACTTCTCTGATATTTCTCTGTAGCTCCATCAGCATGCTTATGACTTTTATTTTTAATTCTTTTTCAGGAAGATTGGTGATTTAAGTCTCATCAAGCACCCTCTCTGGTGTTTGAGGGGTTTTGGACTGAAGAAGGTTCTTCTGCCTTTTCATGACAATGGGAGTGGTCGCCAGCGAGTGGCACATATGTCAGTTGGGAGAACAAACTCCCTTCCTGCTTTCCAGTCGCCTTGCCTGTCTCTGCTGTCTGTGCCGGTTAACCACACACAGGGAGCAGCCTCTGGGTTAATCCCCGGAGCTGCTGTGGGCAGGGTGGCCCTCGGGATGGCCTAGGGCACTGGTAGGGGTCACCAGTGAGTGGTGTGTATTCTGCTGTGAGAACAGAGCTCCTTTGTGATTCCCTGACTCTGCACCCTTCTCCACTGTCTGTGCTGGTCAACCACGTGCAGGGAGCAGCGTCTGGATTAATCCCCTGAGCTGCCATGGGCCCTTGGGATGGCCTAGGGCACTAGCGGGGTTCGCAGGCAAGCAGTGTGTGTTCTGCCACGAGAACAAAGCCCCTTTGTGCCTTCCGGACTCTGCACCGGTCTCCGCTGTCTGTGCCTGTCAGTGGCGCACAGGGAGCAGCCTCTGGGTCTGGGCCAGTTAGCCACACGCAGGGAGAAGCCTCTGTGTTAAGCTATGTGGTTGCTGTAGGTGAGGCTGCTCCCTGGCCTTTTCCATGAGATGTTGGGTTCTAGCAGATGTAGCCTGGCTTGTGTACTGTATTTTCTGGTCACTTTCTTAGGAATAGTTGGATTTGCTGTGTTTTCAAAATATATATGGTTTTGGGAGGAGATTTCTGTCACCGTACTCACACTGCCATCTTGAGAATCTTCCCATTAGCCATTTTTAAGCAAATTAAACCTCTGGCTGACAGGAATTCCCTGTCTCTTCCCTTTTCTTCCTCTGTCCTTCTACACACATACATACTCACACACACAATTTTTTTTTTTCCCTGAACTGTTTGAAAGTTGTATATATTGTGCTACCTTACCTAGTTTATTTCCTAAGAATAGGATTTCTTCAGAGTGATAGTACAGTTAACCAACCTCAGTAAATTTAACATGGATAAAATTCTTCAATCTACTATATTCTGATTTTGTTAGTTTACCCAGTAATGCTAGTTGTAACAGTATTTTTCTTCTCTCCAGTACAGGATCAGTCTAGGATCAGATAACTGCATTTAGTTTTCTTGTCTCCTAACTCCAGAACACTTTCCATAGCCTTATCTTGGGTGAAATGGACATTTCTGAAGAAGGCAATCTGTCTTTTTTTATATATATATAATATTTCTTATTTTGGATTTATCAGATGTTTCTTCCTTAATAGATTGAGATTATGCACCCCAGGTGAGAAAAATCACATAAGTGATGCTGTATCTCTATGATATCAGATCTAGAGGTGCCTATTGTTCATCTTTCCCTCATGGATTATAATTACTTTTGGTCACATTTGACCAAATTTTTTTTTTAACTCTCTTCAACTATTTGATATGTGGAGAGAATACTGTAAGACTCTGCAAATATCCTACTCATCAGAATTTCCTTCTGGATTTAACACACAGATGATGCCTTTTCTGAAGTAATCTTTATTATAATAGTTACAAAATGATGATCTTCCAGTAAATGCAGCAGAACCTCTGCATTTACATTTGTTGATTGGTATGCAGTTGTGGACTCCTGATTTCTTCAGTGGTTTATGATTTATTACTGTCCAGTTCTTTCTTGATTTCTCCCATTTTATATTTATATATCTTGTCTCCCCACAGTGAGAGCTCTGGTTCCCAGCACGATCAAAACATTTGCTTATTTGCTCAATCCTGTGATAATACCTAAAGTAATTCAAGAATTGCTACACCCATACCATGACAAAAAAAAAAACCCAAACAAGTTAACTACTAAAAGAGTGAGAATTGGTTGTAATTCTCCCCTTTCTTCCTAGCTCCACCAAAGCTGGAGTATATAAATCAAACAATGGTTCATAAATTACTTGTATTGGTTTTCTTTTTCCCTGTCAATGGGTTATATTTGAAATATGATTGAATTAGTTTTTTTCAGTTTTAATTGTTTCTCTCCTTCCCAACCTTGTTTTAATTAAGATTGTTAACATGCTTCTAAAAGTTGAAACTATATAATAAGATGTAGTCTGAATTTGAATCCCATTTCCTTTAATTCTTTTCTATCCATTACCCCTTATAGGTGCTCAACTTCAGTGTTTTCTTTGTTATGCTACATCTGTTTCTTTTTGTAACCCTAAAGCAGATAATTGTTTTCTATTTTTATTTTTTTAAATTTTGGTATCATTAATATAAAATTACATGAGCAACATTGTGGGTACTAGATTCCCCCCATTATCAAATCCCCACCACATACCCCATTACAGTCACTGTCCATCCGGGTAGTAAGATGCTATGGAGTCACAGATACTATAGACAAGAGAAGATACTTGTCTTCTCTGTGCTGTGCTGCCTTCCCCGTGCCCACTCTACATTATGTGTGCTAATCATAATGCCCCTTATTCCCCTTCTCCCTCCCTTCCCACCCATCCTCCCCAGTCCCTTTTCCTTTGGTAACTAGTTAGTCCATTCTTGGGTTCTGTGAGTCTGCTGCTGTTTTGTTCCTTCAGTTTTTGCTTTTTCTTATACTCCACAGGTGAGTGAAATCATTTGATACTTGTCCTTCTTTGCCTGGCTTATTTCACTGAGCATAATATCCTCCAGCTCCATCCATGTTGTTGCAAATGGTAGGATTTGTTTTCGTCTTTGGCTGAATAATATTCCATTGTGTCTATGTACCACATCTTCTTTATCCATTCATCTACTGATGGACACTTAGGTTGCTTCCATTTCTTGGCTATTGTAAGTAGTGCTGCGATAAACGTAGGTGTGCATATGTCTTTTTCAAGCTGAGAACTTGTATTATTTGGGTAAATTTCTAGGAGTGGAATTCCTGGGTCAAATAGTATTTCTAATTTGAGTTTTTTGAGGAACCTCCATACTGCTTTCCACAACGGTTGAATTGTTTACATTCCCACCAGCAGTATAGGAAGGTTCCCCTTTCTCAACATCCTTGCCAGCATTTGTTATTCCTAGTCTTTTGGATGTTGGCCATCGAAACTGGTATGAGGTGATATCTCATTGTGGTTTTAATTAGCATTTCCCTGATAATTAGCAGTGTGGAGCATCTTTTCATGGGCCTGTTGGCCATCTGAATTTCTTCTTTGGAGAAGTGTCTGTTCATATCCTCCACCCATTTTTTAATAGGGTTATTTGCTTTTTGGGTGTTGAGGCATGTGAATTCTTTATATATTTTGGATGTTAACCCCTTGTCGGATGTGTCATTTACAAATATATTTTCTCATACTGGAGGATGCCTTTTTGTTCTGCTGATGGTGTCCTTTGCTGAACAGAAGCATTTTAGCATGATGTAGTCCCATTTGTTCATTTTTTATTTTTGTTTCCCTTGCCCGAGATAATGTGTTTTCTTATTTCCCTTATTTATGTAAAAAGTAACAGTACATTTGTTCTTTTGTACTTTGTAAAGACTTTAAGGTGTTTGCCATTTTAAGACATTTGGCCAGATAGTTTAGGGATGCTTGATTGAAGATTTTGAAAACGTATTTTAGGCAGGTAGGAACATTTTCTGGCTCATACAGTTCATGAAAGAAGTGAACAGTCAAATGGCAGGGAGGACAAGGATGCAATTAGGCCTCAGGAACAAGTGGAACTGGGTAGTGAATATGTTGAGTTTTGCATTTACCTCTTGGTTTTGCTTACCTCTGTCAAACTGGCTTTATTTTGTTTCAGTGCTTTCTCACTAAGCCAATAAATACACCGTCAACCACATTTGAGTTTTCTCAGTATCTACCACTTCTCTCATTTCTAGTTTTAAAAAAAATTCTAGGACAGATTTCTTTATTCCAACTTGGATAAAGTAGTTCCTCTTGGACTTGTGTTATATTTGTTGAGGGCAAGGTGACCTGCCCACTGATGCACATCTCAGGGAGACATCATTTACTATGAATACAGTGTTGTCTCTAGAGGTCTATTTATGTATGCAGTACATGTGATCCTAAAAAAAAGTGTATCTAGTTATACTAACATCCCATTTATCAACGAGTTGTTTTCCTGGGAATAATAACTGTTAAATCATAGTTACATGGGGTTGTTAATTCATGGTTCTCATCACTAACTGTTCCTGGCATATGCATTTAGCAAGTTGATCTTTTATTATTTTTCAAATCTGAAATTATGTTTACCAATCTTTTCAGGTAGCAGTGAAGTTTGTGGTGACCTTCATGATACTAAATGTTTCTAATGTTTATTTTTTCTTTCTGTTGATAATTGCCTTGAGATACCTATACCACATTTTGACATTTTAATATCCAGTTATAACTCTCTAGTCATACTTGTGGCACCTTCAGAATTGTGATTTTCATATCTTTTGTGAGACATGAGGGACAAAACTAATGTTAGAAGAGTTGACTGAGAGGCGCTGTGTATATACTAGAAGAGATTAGCAGATTGAGTGCTAGTTAAACAGAGGAAAGCATAAAATGACATATACTCTTGTACTAACTGGCCAGCGTAATATCTACATTCTTAGGTGTGAAAAGTGGATTTATATATCTTGAGACAAATAAGTAACTCTAACAAAGCAGTACCAGGTGAGGTTTGGGGGTATATTCCTAGAAAACTAACGTTAATGGTAGTTTTCCCTTTGTGGTCTGAGTGTAGAAAACTTATATTTTCTTCTCCATGACTTGAGGGTGACTTTCTTTTGGAGGGTGGTGGTGGTGAACATGAATTAATTATTTTTATAATTAGATAAAAAGGCTGTAAAATAAGTTTGCATTCTGTGATATCTAGAATATAGCATGGATAGAACACTGAGGACTGAAAGGTTCTAGGTGTGATCTTGCTGTTTAGTTCTAAGGCTTAATCTGTAAACTGCGATTCCCTTGCCCATAGGATTCCCCTTAATTTGAAGCTCAAATAAGATCATGAACATTAGAGTGCTTTATAAACCACGAAGTGCTATATGGGTTTTATATATATATATATATATATATATCAAAATCTTATTACGAATTTAATGGAGCCATTGTGCTCTGGCTAATTTTTGATGGTGCTTTTAGGTTTTTAGATTTCATATTTCTTTATCAGTATCTGTGCAGGAAATTAATTATTTCCTCCTTTCTGAAAGACTGCATCAAAATGACAGGCAGTTTTTGATTGCCCATGATAGTAGACATCTCAGAAATAACTCATGGGATGTAAAGGCAATATCTTGTTAATCCATCAAGCCATTTCTTCATGACTGCTTTAAGAAATGAGTTTCTTCTTGATGCTTCTAAAATAGATTTTATGGTTGACATTTCATTGAATATTTCTTTGTTTCAGAGTGACATGTTTTATTAGTTCTTAAAAGGACATAGAAAGGAGTTTTTAACTGTTACTTGTCAAAATAATAATTTCGAGATTCAGAATGTTTTATGACAATTATATATCCTGTTTTCAAAGAGTATTAAACATAGGAAAATGTAAAAGTAGTATAGTTCTAATTTAATACAATAAAGGTTGGTGTATCCTCCTCCCCTTTCCATTATTGCATGCATGCACATAAAGAAAACAGAAGAAATATCCAAATATTCAGTCTAAGTGATGGTTTTATTGGTAAGAATTTACTACTTTTAATTGCTTTCTATAACAAGCATGTGTTATACAATCAGAAATAAATTATCTTAGAGGGTTAATATTTAATTGCAGTTGTTTTCAAAGGAGTTAATAATAACTCAGATTTTTCTAGGTTAATTTAATGATTCATAAGTTGACTATCCATTAATTCCTCCAAGTGAACAAACCTCCTTTATGGCCAGAGCTTAGTTATCCAGAAAATGGTATATTGTTTAATGGTTATGGATCATAAAGATTATGTATACTGTATCAAGCATTTGTTTTGAGTTGTGGCTATCACTTGTTACTTTGATTAAAAATTATGTGATATTAACAGATTTAAAAATTATTCTTGAGTTAATGAATGCCTTTGGTGGTAACCCCTTGGTTTTCTTCTAATAGCAGATTTGTAGTACCCAGGACACTTTTACATTTCCTATTTTTGGGTTAGAAACCATGACTTGAGACATATGTGATGGTAACACTGTTTACATATTTACATGTATAATACTATTGTATGGGCATTTCATCTTCAATCAGCACTTTATTTTTTGGTCCATATGCTAATTAAAAAAATGAAAACAACCTCAAGGGTTTTTTTAATCCACTAGTTCTTATCCTTTGGTGATATTCTACCAGGGATGTAGATGTATAATACCATTCCTTTTTAAAGCTGTGAATTATGAATATATCATAGTTTATTCAGCCAGTTCCCAGTCTCTGCAAACCCTCTTAATTATAGAGGCATGAAAATGGAAACTTCCAGGAGATTTCCAGCTATATTTTATTATTTTGACTATCAGATGTTAGCTCTATTTTAAAAGCTAGAATGTTAGCTCTGTGAAAGAAGGGATCAGTTCTGGCTTAATAACCTTACTGCTTCATTACCTAGAACAGAAATGTCAAGTATTTGTCAATTAAATGAAAGAACAATTGCTGGATTTGAGGTTACTCTCTGACATATTTATTGCTGAGAAGATAGTTTCTCTGTTTTTTTTTATATACCCTGAATGACCCGATACTTGATTTTGGAATATTCCCATGAGTCTATTGGGAAGACCAAAAATTCCTGTGCTTCTGTTAGGTTGTTAGCATTTGCATTAAGTAGTTTTACCCTGTGGCATCATTGATAGGGCTGAAGTTTAAGCAAGAGAAAGAAAATTTAAGAGACAAAGAAAAGGATGTTGATGGTGGTGGGTCTTGCCTGTCCTTAAGTTAGGTTCAAAGAAATAAGGCTTGAAACTTACATAATTGCAAAAGGGAAGTTTATAATACCTTATAAATAGAAAGCCTGCAATATAATCACCAGCATCTTTTTAGTTTAACCATTTTATTTGGAGTGAAAATATGAATGATAGTTCTAAGAAGATTAAACAGTAACTTTCCTAAATGATTAAAAATGTGCTTATACTTTTAAAATAAAAATGAAAATTGTGTAAATGAAATATGAATATACTTAAATTTCATTCACAAAGAAAATAAGATTATTTGAAAAAAATTTGTAAACCATTGAAGATACATTACTTGGCATATGGATTGTAGGCAGACTTTTCATTATCTTTTTAAAAATGTGTTTGTCACAATGTTAGCGATGTCTAACATTGTGTTTTATGCTTCTGATTTAAAATTCATACCATTGTAGTGGGAATAGAACTTGAGACAGCTGAACACATGTAAAGTAAGTGAATTTAATGGTGATGTTTTAATGAATTACTTTGGCAGAAGTTTCTCTGCCAGGATTAGAAATTATATTGGTAGCATACAAACGTGTCTGATGATTTTAAATTAGTAGATTACTATCTGGAAATGTTATTAAATACAAACTAAAATAAATAAAACATGCTAGACTTAAAAGCCTGAAATTCAGAAGGAGTCTTGGGATAAAAGTTAGGAGAAGTGTTAAAGTTCACAAGGATTAAAGGAACTTGTTCTCAGAAAGGTTTATGAAAGAGACCTATTGAAAGAGTGATACTTGATTATGATGGATTTTCCAGGGTATACATGTCAAGAGAAGCTTTCTTACCTCAAGCTAGCAAGTCATGGAGTCAGAATGCTTAATAAATAACTGTAACTGAATAGGCCTCTAACTTGTCTTAGGAAGAGAGAAGGGAGAGAGATCTGTTTGGCTCTTGACTTCATTACATTAGATTTCACAATGGGACTAACTATAGAGGTCTAGTGTTTTGTTTTTTTTTCCCCAGGCTCCTAAAAACAATGTGAAAATGCTCAACCTTTGCTTATTGAAAGTTGAAATTCCTTAATTAGGAAAAGGCCTTTTAATTCTTCACTTCATATATATTCCAGACTGTCCTGTGAAAGACTGGTGTCTTTTCAGGACTGATGCTCATTGACTACACAGTGGTACAGTTAGGCCAATTGTTAAAATATGGAAATAATTCTGCCCTGATTAGTAACTGTTGCCCCAAGGGTGATGTCCACTTCCCCAACTCTTCTAGTCCCTCCTTGAGGACTGCCCCTTGTCACTGTGCTGCTACAGGAACTAAAAGCTTAAGAGGGGTTGGAAGAAGGGGCTCACAGGATCTTGCCTGCACATTACAAGGCACAAGTTACTGTTCTGATTGTTCATTGCTTTTGGTTTACTAATTTCTAAATATTTCAAACGCTACCCCAGGTATATGCATGAAGAAAAACTCAAGTTTGGAAAGTACAAAATGAAAAAAGGTTTGTTATAAACAGCAAGGCATCTCAGAGCCTTTAATAATGCAGTAGGCTTGTGTCCCTCTAAGAAGGGTAGCTAATGCATGTGTTTCGAACTTTCTTGACCAGGGAATTCCTATATAGAAGACCTACAATTTTATAGGACACCAGTTTCTGTAGAATACAGTTTTTAAAGGGCTACTCTCTTGCATTCTGTAAATGTATACTTAAAAGGCAGTACTAGGCACATTAGGAAATACACAGGTTTTTGCCTTTAAAGAACTTAATATCTGGATACCTCTAATTGATATTTGTTGATAATTCTTTGTGGCAATTAGTGACTGATTGAGAGCTATTTCTTTCTGTTTTATAATGGGGGAGAAACAATTTTTTGGAGGAGTTTGTACTTTTGAAGTTGTGAGAGGAGTCTTTACAAATTAAGGAAAATGATGCAAAGCAATAGAAGGCATACTGCTTGCATAAGCAGTGATTGTTCTTAATGACTGGGTAAAGACAAAGTTGTTTTTGGACGTATTTTCATTTTATAGAAGATGGACATAGTTTCATATACTAAGATTGCTTAAAAAGACCTGGGGTTGGTTGGAAGTGGACATTATTTACAGAGAATTTGGATATCGTTGTTCAGTAAACTTACGTCTGCTGCTTGTATCCAGTGAATCAGAAGCCTATTTAATTTTTGTTGTATTTTGTATTTCATTCTAATTTGAAAATAATCTATGTTTGTTAATAGGTCTTTGGATGTGAGCATTCAAATAGCTTAACAAATGTTTGAGGGTATTTTGAGCATGAGTGGAGAGGTATACACTTACAGGATAATACAGTGAACATATACTTTTAATTGATACTAGATTGTTGAAAAAGACAACACATATGAACACAAAAACAAGATAGTAAAAGGTATGACTCCCAAATTGGTAAAAACAGTAAGAAACTGTTGTAAGACTCTCTAGGCTTTGGTGGTTATGAAAGGTATAATGGAAGCTGACCTTGAAGGATGAGTAAAATCAAGTTAGTCAGGTCCAGGGCAAGGTTGTTTTGTTCATTTGTTTTGGTTGAAAGAGATGGGGGGAGGTAGAGAAGAATAGGAGCAGAAGCCTATCTGGAATGAGTGTCTGATAAAATCGGAAAGAGAGATTGGCTAGATTGCTTGGACCTTAAACATAAGGCTAAGTAAGAGGAATGAGAATACTCTTGGATTTTTTAACAGAGGAGTCATGTGGCAAAAATGTCCTTTTGTAAAGGTTAAATGTGGTGGCAACATGCAAGGTGGTTGGGAGAATGTTAACCAGATAAAGCCCATTTCTCAGCCAAATTAACATTTCACTAATATATGCAAATAAAGAAGAAAGTATATCATAGAATTATGGATGAAATGGTAGCTTGAACCTGAAAGTAGTGATAATCAAACAGTATCCATAGTGTGGATTTCCATATGAGGCGTAGATGCCTCAAGACTTTGTGTTTCCCACCCTGCATTTCTATCAGTTATAAAAACATAGAGACCTGGTAAAATGGGTGTGCATAGTCCATTCCTTTGTTTTAAACTGGCCCAGGGAAGGCAAGTTCTGTGGCTGCTGACCTTGGTCCTGAAAGATGGCTAAAGTACTATTTCTCTCAGAATTGGGTTAGAATGAGTTACACTGTACAATGATGGCCTGGGCAGCAACCAGTTTTGTTTTTTTTTTTTTTTTTTTTTTTTAATAGGAGAGCAAGTGAGAGGCTTTTCTTTAGAGATAAAGTGAGAGGACAGAGCTCCTGGCTCACACCAGGAGGGGACAAGAGAGTCCCCGCAACCAGTTTTAACTAATACAAAGCCTAGGAACTGCAAGGTATTCTTGCTCATATCTAGTGGTTAAGAGCAAGGATGAGGCCAAATTGTCTTGCCAAATCTTGGCCTGGCCACTTATTATCTAAGTTACTTCTCTGTCCCTTAGTGTTTGTTCTCTTTAAAACTATACACATCTTGAGGTTGTGAGAATTGAGTCAATCCATGTAAAACACTTAGAACAGTCACTGGCACATGACAATATAAAGTTATTCATTTTTATTACCCATATGTATTTGTCTATACTCTCACTATGGAGGGAATCTAAGAGATTTTGCTTTATATTTGGCTTTGTTCTGTTGTGTTTTTATAATCAATTCTATGCCACTGCACACTTTTTTGCCAGACTCTGTAGTCCAAAGTTACTTGTAACAAGGGTTCTTCTTAAAGGAAACAACTGTTTAACAATAAATGTAAGCATAGTCTAATTGCCATATGGAATTTATTGGATGTGATTCCAAGGAAGACTATCTTAGAGAAATGGGTCTTGTAATGTTTTGTGCCTGCACTTCCAATTTTTGTTGTTTTTACATCTAATAACGTATATATTAGGTGTATGTGCATTTCTAAATATTTTAATGCCTTCCATCTTTTTTTTCCAGTATTAAAGTGAAATAAATCCCCAGTGTTTTCCAAGATTATTTAAAATAAATGGTAATTACCACTCAGCACCTAGAACAGCACCCAGTGCACTGCAGTATTACAGAAACTGGCTTGCGGTTTGGGGTTTGTGTTCTGAATTTGGGAAAGAAGAAGAGAAAGTTTTGGGGAAAGTTTAAAATTCTCATAAACACTACCTCTGAAAGTATATGAAATGCAGAATGCTTTCGTGGCTTTGTTTCAGAATGTTTTACACTGGCTGTAGAACCCACTTCATGAAGTAGTTTGAGTTAAAATGATCTAATATTTGTGTTTTAACTTTCAGCTTTGTGTTATTCTTGGAAAATTTCGCACCACTTGTGAATTCCTTGAACCTGGGCATTGCAAACCCACTTCTGTTGGGCCCATCTCCTTTGCACTTTGCTCAGATTAAGACTCAGTTGGCGCTTCAGCAGCTGAATGCCGTTGCCTCACATAGTTCAACACCACCTTATACTTTATTAAATCAGGCTTTCTTGAAAATAGCCATGTCGAGACCCAGGTTTAATCCTCGAGGAAACTTTCCACTTCAGAGGCCACGAGCACCTAATCCTTCTGGGATGAGGCCTCCAGGACCATTTATGAGGCCTGGCTGTATGGGTCTTCCAAGATTTTACCCAGCAGGGAGAGCCCGTGGAATTCCATACAGATTTGCTGGCCATGAGTCTTATCAGAACATGGGACCACAGAGAATGAATGTTCAGGTAACTCAACACCGAACTGACCCAAGATTGACCAAAGAAAAATTGGATTTTCATGAAGCACAACAAAAGAAGGGGAAGCTTCATGGTAGCCGGTGGGATGATGAGCCTCATATGTCTGCGTCAGTTGGAGTAAAACAGAGTTCTGTAACACAGGTTACAGCGCAGAATCCTAAAGTGCAGAGCCGCTATACAAAAGAGAGTGCCTCAAGTATCTTAGCAAGTTTTGGATTATCTAATGAAGATTTAGAAGAACTCAGTCGCTATCCTGATGAACAGCTAACTCCTGAAAATATGCCATTAATTTTAAGGGATATAAGAATGCGAAAAATGGGGCGCCGATTACCTATTTTACCTTCTCAGAGCAGAAATAAAGAAATGCTTGGTAGTGAGGCAGTTTCAAGTAATGTGATTGATTATGGGCATGCAAGCAAATACGGTTACACAGAAGATCCTCTTGAAGTACGCATATATGATCCTGAAATTCCAACTGATGAGGTTAAGAATGAATTTCGGTCACAGCAGAGCATTTCTGGATCTGTTCCTACTCAAAATGTGATATGTAATTCTATGTTTCCTGTTGAAGATGTGTTTCGACCGATGGACTTCCCCAGTGAGTCCTCCAATAATCAGTCCTTTTTTCCAGTTGAGAGTGGAACCAAGATGTCAGGCTTACACATTTCAGGAGGACAGTCAGTCCTTGAACCTGTAAAATCTGTCAGCCAGGCCATTAGCCAAACTGTTAACCAGACAATGAATCAGTCTCTCATTCCTCCGTCTATGAGTCAGCAACCTTTTTCATCGGAATTAATTTCATCTGTAAGCCAGCAAGAGCGGATCCCACGTGAACCTGTGGTGAATTCTTCCAATGTACATGGATCAGGAGGAAGTAAAAAGAATTACCAGTCAGAGGCTGATATTCCCATTCAGTCTCCCTTTGGAATTGTGAAAGCATCATGGCTACCAAAGTTTTCACATGCTGATGCTCAAAAGATGAAGAGACTTCCAACTCCTTCTATGATGAATGATTATTATGCAGCTTCTCCAAGAATATTTCCACATTTGTGTTCTCTATGTAACGTAGAATGTAGTCATTTGAAGGTGAGTGTTTTTAAAGATCACTGTATAATGATACTCAGCGCTCAAGTTTCCCTTTAAATTCTCAGATGGTGTTAACTAGGCAATAAATAAATGCAGAAATTAATTTTGATTGCAACATCAACACTTAGTTGTAATCTAGGTAGCGCTGGCCTAAGTACTGAGTTGAGTGTTAGACTTTCTGTATTCTGGGGACTGGGCACACCGTGTGGTTTGTCCATTTGATTTGAACTTTTGATGTATTATCCCAGAAAATTTATACAACATCAAATTTATACAACAAACTATGTAAATTATAAGACAATGTCACATCAGTCGCCTTTAAATAAGAGAGCCTGTTAGTATAAAAATATAAAAAGTTGGAATAAAACATTTGTACTACATGCTTTTAAGGGACAGTAGCCCTGCATATATTGCATATTGTAGCCTTGCATATATTTACCTGTCTTACACTGAAAGACAGCTAATGTCAATTTAAATATTTTCTGACTATCTGGACTAGGATTTTTAGTGTTTTTTGAGGAGTTTATAAAATAACTTAATCCATAGCAAAATTGAGTGAAGATGAATTATTTTGGGACCAACTATGGGCTCAGAGAATAAAGGGTAAAATCATAGAAATTTAGATGAAAAATCTTTAAAAAAATAAAGAAGTCTTAGGTACTTGCATAGTTAGTATTGTTAGAAGGAAGTATTTTATAGAGGTACTGAAGAGTAATGTAGAATATAGTGCTTGATAGTAATCATTGGTAGATTTGAGTAGGAATTTCCCAGAATGTTTTATTACATGTTGTTGGAAACCACTCCTTCTCTTTACTAATGTGATTTATATATTTATATTATAAATGATTAGGAAGGAATGTACTTCCATAGGAACAAGGTTTGTTTTGATTCAAGGCCATATCACTGGTTGTATCCTCTGAATAGGCTTAAAAATCTATAGATGTTTATTCTAGTCTCTTGTTTTTTCTCCTTTCAGTGCTGCCCTTTTATTGTCTATTACCCACCCACTAGGTTTTAGCCAACAAAATCCGATACCTAGAGCTGATGTTTTTTTTTAACTCCAGCAAAGGAAAGTAGCATTCCTTTCTCATTTTGGCCAGATTTAGTCTTAACCCTATCAAAGGGGATAGATGAGTCTTCAAAAATCTCAGAATAATTCATAGCACTTAGTTGTAATCTGGAAGTAGTACTGGCATAAATAATAAAATAAATTGAGTGTTAATCCTCTCTGTATTTCATTTATTTTGAACTTCAGTTAGTTATGATGAATCCAAGAAAAATACCTTAACTTAAAAGTTTAAATTTTTATTCTGTAGAATAGAAAAGGTATCCATTTATTCAGTAGGCATTTACTGACTACCAGTTTTATACAGAACTATAGTAGGTGCTACGGTAGAAATGAAAAGCTATGTAAAATTTATATGTTCTTAAACAGTTTAGTCTTCATTGAAGAGAAAAATTATGCAACTAAGAAATTGAAAAAACCAGAAGGTAGCACATGGTTTGGTGACCTGTATTTAACTTGTTGGGCTATGCTATAGGTGAGAGATACTTAGTATTTCTATTTTGATTTCAGGCTTAATTCATGCCAGCATTACCAGTTCATCAACACCTATTGAGCATTTAGCAGTATATAATTAAAAAGAAGTATAAATATACTTTCTGACATCAAAAGACTTACATAGTTTGATAAGACTAATTGGATATCAGTGACAAACTGTATTAACCTGGACTAGAATGATCTGGGAGGGAAGACATGATGGGGTAGGTTGGAGATGGGTCTTGAATGATGAGTAAGCTTTGAATATACATGGGGGAGGAGGGATGACATTTCAGATAGGAACAAGTACAGGGACCTTCAACAGCTAGCCTGAAGAGTTTAGACTTGAGGTGAGAGGCATTAGGAAGCTAATAAAGGTTCCAGATAACATGAAGTGACATGTTGAAAGTGTATTTTTGGGAGATAAATCTGGCTGACTTGTGGGGTGAATAAAAACTAGAAGAGAGAGGATAGGAATTTAATATAGCTTCCCTAGCTACTCAAGTGAAAGATGGTGAAAGTCTGAGCATTGAGAGAGATTGATTGCCATTTCACACACACACACACACACACACACACACACACTCACTCACTCACTCACTCACTCACTCACTCACTCACTCACTCACTCACTCACTTTAACAGTTAGACCAGAATTTAATATAGCTTCCCTAGCTACTCAAGTGAAAGATGGTGAAAGTCTGAGCATTGAGAGAGATTGATTGCCATTTCAAACACACACACACACACACACACTTTAACAGTTAGACCAGCACAACAGACCTAACTAATAGGGATTTGTGAACATGGGCTAAGGTGGTACAGACTACCTGTCTTGTTTCCATGATATATCTTGTTGCCGTGTGTGTGTGTACATACATATGACATTATAAGTAGCCAATAAATGTAAGTTACCAGTTGCAAAATTTTTTTGAAGTAATATCTGACAGTATGTTCCCCACCTCTGAATCTTTTAAACTATAGCCTGCATAAGACAACAACAGAATATGAAATTTATTTCTTTTCTGAATTGGGATTCAGACATTAAGAGAAGTTGTCCTTGGTCTAGAAGCTATGTCTTTGACTGAAATAATTCAAGAAAGTAGTGACAAACGAGATTTTTGAGGTAGTTGGAGGATAAACTCTGACATGGATAGGTATTTTCAGTTTGATTCTGGCCTCACTTTAAGTTTACAGTCCTTGTACCATCTCCTGCTTAATAGGTAATTATCTCTTATTTTCAGGAGAGGCAGTACTGCTTTTGGACCCTTACTTAGTTACTATAGAGTCTAGAATTGGGGTGACATAGGTATATTTACTGAGCTTAAGGCAAGTAATGTCAGTGAGTGAAGTGGGCCTGTTAAATGATAATAGATAATGGGTGTGTATATGTACATGTGTGTAGAACTGGAGAGAGTCTGCCTTAAAGAGGGCAGGCATAAGCATCAGCTAATGGTTGCTGTATAAAATACATGTCTAGTATTAACATCTTATTTTTTCAAGAAAAGCTGGAAATCTGGATTTGGGGGTAAAATCTCTGGATTTTTAAATGTTGGCAACTCATTCAAATAAAACTTTATGGTCCAAATAAATCATGCCCAACACACTACTTGCCAGTATGTCTGTTTGAATGTAAGCAATGTCTGGTTAATTGTCTAAAGACATGGGTTTAGCAGTACAAGAGACTCTAACAGTCTCTTCTAGCCTTCTGTTTGTTTCACTGAGCAGGATATGCAAACATTTTTTATAATCCACAGTCAGTTCCATGGCTTAATGATAGTTTAGGGTTTGTCATAACTTGTTGCTGAGTATTTCAAGTAGAATGCACTTAAATTTCAGATAATTCTTGATAAGGCAGATACCAAAATTAGTGTCAACTGTGGTTTTAACTGGAAATTTCTAGTTCATTTTGAATAACAAAGTAAATGTTTTTGAAATGGAAATGAATAACACTTTCCTCAAAGAATGTTTTGAAATACAGAACTGTTCAGTAAGTTTTTATGCCTGTCCAAATGCTAGAGAAACAATAAAACATTGAGTAATATACACATTGCTTTTAACTGATTATTTCACGTGGGGGACTGTATCTTTGAAAACTGTATTGTCTTTTTTTAAAAAAATATCAGATGTATCTTCCAGGAGCTATCTATGGGTATAGAATGTAATTTTAGGGCAGATTTGTAAATGAATGTATAAGAAAGCATTTTGTTCATTGTAAAGCTCTGTATATGTAAGGGATATTGTGTCTTTGAAATGGTGTTACTTTCCCTTAAATCCTGAAAACAAGTTAGATTTGACTAGCAGCGGATTTCATATTTTTACTAATCTGATCCTTTGTCAATGTAGTGAGTACCTTGTTTGGAATGGTACTGGCCTAAGAGGTAGGATTTTTTGGTAGTGTTTGTTAGCTTGAATTTTAGAGGTGTAAGTCATTGAGACTATATTTTGAGGATGCCATTTCACATACCATTTTATTTATGGAGATTTTGGTGTTCTCTTGAGTGTTTTTTTATTTGAGATGAGTTATTTTTGATCCATGTTTTTTTTTCCAAGGTTAAATATATATTTCAAAATGAGTATCCATGGGTATAATTTTTAAGTGTTTTCTATGCTAAACTGTTTTAAAATGGCATCAGTGAGGTATGGTATTAAGTACCTTTGTTTGGAGGTCTTTTGTTTTTGTTTGTGAAAATTTTATTGAATAGCCAAATGCTATTTGTAACTAGATTTGTTTAACTTTTGAAAAAACAAAGTATGCTGTGTCACTTTTAAAAGCCTAATTTCATTGGTCAACATGAGGAATAATATTCTAATTTGAGCACTTTTCTCTTTTTACAATAGGATTGGATTCAGCATCAGAATACATCTACTCATATTGATAGCTGCCGACAGTTACGTCAACAGTAAGAACAATTTCTTTTTTATAGGTAGCAAAGTTACAAAATAGTTAATGTTCATGTATGAGTATTTAATACCTTTAGTGTGCTACTTCAGAGAAAATTTTTCTTTCCTCTTTTTTTAAATTAAGTTTTCATTGATATACAACCTTATATTCAGGTTTCACATGAGCAATATTGTGGTTACTACCTATTAAGTCCCCACTACATACCCCATTACAGTCACTGTCCATCAGTATTATAAGATGCTATGAAATCACTACTTGTCTCTCTCTGCTGTACTTCCTTTCCAGTGAGAAAAAATATTTTATAAAGGCTATTTGTATAATACTAATTCTGTAGAAATATATTTAATGTTTTTCCAGAAGGAGAAAATTCAGTATGATTCTTTCTTCTGTCTCTTTTCCTAATTTAATCTCGGTAGACTTTTAAACCGTTGGTTCATTCCTTGCTGGCACCTACTTTGGGACAGTTTATCTATTTCAGTTCAGATAGTCTTTCCTTCTCCTATCTCCCTCTGCTTTTCCCAAAGGATAAATAACTAAAAGTCATCCAAACCAAACATCAGTGTTTAGTTTCAGGTCTAAAGCTTTCCTCTGGCTTAGACCCTACTTTCAGAGAAAACCCTAAGTAGGAGATTAGCAAGCTAGCTGTATTCGTTCCACAACATTGGTTCTTCAGTTCTTCCATCTTGTGCTTCTTTAAGATAGGGCACCTTTGAAGGTGAAAAGTGTGATTTTAGCAGTATTCTCTTATATCCCTTGTAGTAAGAAGAGATTAAATTGCATTCCCTCAGCAGCATTAAACATGCTGATCTTGTGTGTCAAGTTCCTGGTCACCAGACTGGTGATAGTTACATGTTGGGCAAATGGTTTTGTGGCACCTGTTTTGGTTTTTCATTTTGTTCTTTATGAAAACATGACCAATGTTTTGTGAGATTATTTAGTACTCTTCTGGTTTTAAGTGATGAACCTAACTCAAAGTAGTTTTTAAACTAAGGGAAATTATTAGGTCATTTAACTGGGACATTTAGGGAGTGGTTCTAGTTTCAGGAACAGCTGAATTGGATGTTTGAATAAAAATCAAAGTTTAAGAAATATTTTCATTTCTTGGCTGTTCCCTCTGCTTTGGCCTCCTAAAATCCTAGGCATACTTTCTCCACAAAGCAGAATGACTCCCAGTGTTTTGGACTTAAGTGGTCTGTATAGCTAGCAGTCCAGGAGTTTAAAAACAAACATGAAAAAAAACCCATAACTCATAACTCCCGCTGAAGTCCATGGTTTGACTCTTTTGGTCCACTTTTGGTTGTTTATCTATAAGCCAATTGTAATGGTTGTGGGAATAGGGTACTCTACCTCGGTTGGTGTCATGTGGCTACTCTTGGTGCTGAGATGACATAAGCCCTACCTGAATCATAGGCTAAGACTCGAGATTGGAGTTGCTTCCCTATATAAGTACTGTACAGACAAACATAGGTAATCATACAGAGATTATTTGTTACCTGGATAGGATAGGCCTTATTGCCACTATAAATGGAAAATCTCTCCTAAGCCACCAATTTTCCTCCAGATACCCAGTGAGATGTCTACTTTTTATGAAGGTGAAGGATTTAGGTGGGAGTGAGTTATAGGTAGGCATTATCTAGCTACATGCATTGCCATTAATTTACTAGAGCAAATAGCAGGTATACCTATTAAAGCCTTCTGTGTATATAAGCCTATTTTTTCATGCATAGGACCCTGGTTTTAAAGTATTTGTTTTCCATGTCTGCCACTTTATTACTGTATCCTACATTTTTATCATTTTCAAGTTGTGTGTGTTTCATTAATTCCTTAAGGGATTTCTCTCCACTACAAAAAAAATTTAACAGATAATTAGATTTGCTTAGGTGCTTGGGATCTTTACATGGTAAAATACATGCTACTCCATTCTTTGTTTTTTTAAGCTGCATTCTGTTCCATTTTGTTTTTGTACCTCAGCCTATTTAGTTATTCCTCTACTGATATATATTTAGGTGCCTAATCCTTTTCTTAAGGCTTATTATCTCTTCTCTCCCTTTGTCTTTGTTAGATCTTCCTAGATTATGATAAAAGAGTAGTTGGTTTATTTAAGGAAAGACACAGTGCTTCAGAGATTTAATATTAAAAATAATAATAGCCATAGGATGGCCAACATCGAAAAGACTAGGAACAACAAATGTTGGCGAGGATGCAGAGAAAGGGGAACCCTCCTACACTGCTGGTAGGAATGTAAACTAGTTCAGTCATTGTGGAAAGCAATATGGAGGTTCCTCAAAAAACTAAAAATAGAAATACCATTTGGCCCAGGAATTCCACTCCTAGGAATTTACCCAAAGAAAACAAATTTTCAGATTCAAAAAGACATATGATGCACCCCTATGTTTATCGCAGCACTATTTACAATAGCTAAGATATGGAAGCAACCTAAGTATCCATCAGTAGATGAATGGATAAAGATGTAGTACATATACACAGTGGAATACTATATTGCCATAAGAAAGAAAGAAATCCTACCATTTGCAACAACATGGATGGAAATAGAGGGCATTATGCCCAGTGAAATAAGTCAGGCAGAGAAAGACAAATACCAAATCATTTCCCTCATTTGTGGAGTATAACAACAAAGCAAAACTGAAGGAACAAAACTGCAGCAGACTCACAGACTCCGAGAAGGGACTAGTGGTTACCAAAGGAGAAGAGTGGAGGAGGGTACACATGGTGTGGGGGGAATCATGGGCAAGACAGTGTAGCACAAGGACAAGTAATGACTCTGACATCTAACTACACTGATGGACAGTGACTGCAGTGGAGTAAGGTGAGGGGACTCAGTAATATGGGTGAATGTAGTAACCAGATTGTTTTTCATGTGAAACCTTCATAAGAGTGTATATCAATGATACCTTAATAAAATAATAATAATAATAATAGCCACATGGTTATTGTGTTCAGGGCATTATTTAAGTGCTTTACATTAGTTATGTAATCTTCAAAGCAACCCTGTGAGATACATATATAATGATTATTCTTGATTTTATCAGTGACGAAACTAAGGCATAGACAACTCTCCTACTATTGTACAGCAAATAATTGGCAGAACTAGTCTGTTAGTTCATAGAATCTTTGCTCCTTTTTTCCCACTCAACATTTTGTTTTGAAAAATTGCTAAGCTGCCAAAAAGTTGAAGGGATAGTAGACATTCATATATTCATGTTTATTCACCATTTACTAACAGTTGCCACATCTATTTTATCTTTGTACATACACTCTTTTGAACTATTTGGAAATAACTTACAAACATTGTGACATATCACTTCTCATTTCAACATCTATCTCTGAAGAATATGGGAATTATTTTGGAATGGTTATCTATTATAACCACAATATAACACATTTAAGATTAATAACAATTTCATAATACCTTCTAATACATAAGCCAAGTTCAGGTTTTCCCACTTGTTTCTAAAATGCCTTTTATAACTAACCCTGCCTACCCAGACCTGCACCTCAACGCAGGATTCAGTCAAGATTTATGCATTGCAGTCTCTTTGAATTTAGAACAGCCCCACTCCACACTTTCTTGTTTTTGGAGGAGGATGTTTTAATGATGTTGACTTCTTTTAAAATGTCCAGGAAAATTGTCTTGTAGAATGTCCCACATTCTGTACTTCTCTGTTTGTTTCCTCATTACTAAATTTAGGTTGAACATTTTTGTCACAGAACTAAAGGTGATGTATGTACTTACTGCATCATTTTGAGACACAAGTAATGTCAATTACTTAGGTTCTTGTTCTTAGCCATTATATTATACTGCCCATGTAAGGAGTATCATGCTTCTGAAACACATTTTAAACTAACTAGGTAGTCCAAACTCTACTTGCTTTTCTTTTCTGCCCTTGGCATCAGAGACAAGAATATTTATTCTAACAGTCAACCTAATGGACATCTAAAACATTACTACCATTCTTGAATAATAATCCTCAAGCTTTTGTGAATCCATAAACTGGAGAACCTTGAAAATTTAATAATTTATACATGTTGTCAATCTGTATTTCCAGCATAGTACATATGAGAAAACTAAGATTTACTCATATTAAGTGACTGGCTTTCAGAAACATGGCCATTAAGTAGCAGTACCTACAAAGATCCTGCTTTGTTTGATTCCAAAGATTTTGTTCTTAAACACTATACCAGAACAGGAGAAATTTATCTTAGATGGTACAGCGTAACAAGAGTTTTTTAAAATGTGGGAGTAAATGAAACAAAATTATCCATGTTTTGACACTTGTTTCTAGTGATGGATCATTGGATTAAAGATAACTTTTTTTGTCTTCATGGTTTGTCACCTTACAGTTTACAAGGTGTTCCAGGCATCATACCTGCTCTCAAAGCAGGAAGGTGGGGACAAGAAGCAGGAAGAAGTCTGCCATTGGTTTTGTGCCTATGTCTCATTGATTAGAACCTATCACTGGCTGTCTTCTAAGGAGGGTGGGAAAAAAAATATGTATTTCTTTTTAGCCTTTGTAGTAGAAGCAGGCAAGGAAAAGGGAATTAACTATTGCTATTGAGTTAATCTGCTCAAAGTATCTTGAAATGAAGAGCAACAAATAAAAACCATTTTACCTTTACTAAGGTTTTGACCTGATTTTATTTGCCTGCCAGGTGACTTGTTGACAGGAGTCTGCTGCGTCCATTTCCTAACCTGGCTCCTCTCTCGGTTATTGAAACTGTATTCCTGAATATTAGTAATTTGATGTTTTAATTTAATCACTATTTCCAATTAACCTTTAGAGTCCAGATTCTCTAGAAAAGTTGAGGATGAAGATGTCTTTTTCTTAGGCTTCTATGATGTTACTCTTCCTCCTACTTTTACTTTATGTGATTACCCTTTATCTCTTCCATTGGTTTATAGTTTTCTGCTTTACTCTTTAAGAGTGGGTGTATATAAGATTCTGTCCTCAGCCCTCAATTTTCTAAAAACTTCATTCTGTGTTAGTCTCACTCATTCTTAGAACTATAGCTATGGCTCCTGCATGCCTGATTTCTAAAGATCTCAGCCCTTGTCATTTCCCTTAATTCCAGATCTTTATTTCCAGTTCTGCTGAAACATTCCAATGTTCTCTTCACTACGGAAGTGTTTACTGATTCCCCATTGCTTTTACTTATGTACAGCCTCCTTTACCTGATTCAGGGGCCTTCATGATTAGTCTCTGAGCTACTTTTCCAGGCTTACCCCTCTGATAGTTCGTATCATTTCCATGCTGTAGCGAGACTGGTTTCTGGAACAGAACACATGTTTTGCCTCAGATCCTTCTTTTATGTCTGCCACTACATGAAACCTAACCTGATCCATGTCTGTTGATAGCCTTTTTTTTAAGGGCTACCTGAAAAGCAACTTTTTTGTGAGTGCTCCCTCACTTCCTCCCAGTAGATATCTCTCCGATGACCACTTGATATGATGTAAGGGGCACTGTTCGTGTCATATTCTGTAGGTTGGTGTCCCCTGGAGTTCTGCAAAGTGTGTGAGCTATCTTCCCTCTTTTAACCCCTACCTAATCTTGTGTCTTATACCTCTTAACATTTTTATGTGTATTGCATTTTTACTTAAATAAATTTTAAGGCCTTTAGAGTATGGGGTATTGTATATCTTTTCCATGAATTGCTTACTACCACAATATTTTGATTATTTTTTGACTTAGACACTGAAAATATTTTACTTCCAAGAAAATTTTCATAATTTAGTATACTAATGAATCACTGTGTAAACTTAAGTTTTGAATAGTCCTTCTGCTATATTGTAGGGACAGATTGGTTGAGCCTTAGAGTCTTGTTTTAACTGTTCGTTAATATTGTTTATTCTTAAAACAGGTATCCTGATTGGAATCCTGAGATCCTCCCATCAAGAAGGTAATTATTTTTTTTAATAGGGGTATTACTGAAAGTTAATTTTCTTTGAAAAGTAAATAAGTAACTTTTTAAAGGTATTGTGTTGAATTGAGTCTTGATTTGACCATTTTTACTTTTAAACAGCAGACAAATGTAAACAACCTCTGTGAATCATTTTTAATTACCCAGTTTAAATATGATAGCTCCCCTCTGAACTTTTTTTCTAAAATATTTTATACTTTTTTTTGTTTTATGTTTGTGGGATTATAGATTGTAAATGCCTTGAAAGCTGGGAATGGTATTATTAAGCTTTTTATTCTCTATGGGGTCCCTATTCACTGTGTATATATACAAGTACAGCAATCAAATATTTGTAGATGGATGATCTTTTGGAAAAAGTTGTTGAAAACATTCATTTATGTAAATGTTTCCTAGATTCTTTATATAACTTAATACTTTCTAAACATAATTGAATGTAATAATGGTCCAGGAAAAGCCCAGGAAATTGATTATGATATTCTTCAGTAAATTAACAAAACAGAGATCCAAGCAGTTAGAGGGATGATCATTTGTTCTGATTGTTTCTTATTTATCTACAAGGCTAGTTTGCATCATAACAAACAGGTTTTCATTTTAAGTAAGCACATGGGATCAGAGTTTGGTATTAGTTAATGAGGTCTGGTTTTAAGAAGGTACTTCTGTCACTTAAGATAAATTTATATTAAATTGCTGAATCCTGGTTTTTTCCCCCCATACTTTATAGAAATGAGGGCAATAGAAAAGAAAATGAAACTCCACGAAGACGTTCTCATTCCTCCAGTCCTAGACGTTCTAGGAGGTCAAGCTCCAGTCACAGATTCCATCGATCTCGAAGCCCAGTGCGTTACATACATAGGCCAAGAAGTCGAAGTCCAAGAATTTGCCATCGTTTGATTTCTAGATTCAGATCCAGGTCCCGTTCACCATATCGAATGAGAAATCCATTTAGGGGTAGTCCAAAATGCTATCGATCAGTTAGCCCTGAAAGGACAATGAAGAGATCAGTGAGATCATCAGGTACTGTTATGGTCATGAATGATAAGTCTACTTATTTTGACTAATTTTATTTGAATTTTGTTATTTTTATATTTCTAGTAAGTTTGAAATGGTGACTTAGGTACTACTGTTAATATTAACAAAAGTTGACATTTTGAGCTATTTGCCTCAGCTGTTTTTGAAGAAATGAAGTACTTTATTGAATTTTAGAATTGCTATATGAAATCTGACCCATGTCTCAGTGTAGTCCATTCTTTTTCCCTTTCTTAACTGTCAGAGGAATGTGTCAGAACTTCATGTAACCCATCTGTCCAACCAAAAATAAAAAAAACAAGGACATACACAGGACATACCAAGGATATACATAGTTTGCCTTTATAATTGATTATCATTATATAAGATTTGTCTTCCATGAATGTAAAACATTTCTGAAATTTTCATATTTTCAACCTGTACCTTAATATTGGTTCAGTGACCTTTCTAGAAATAGCTTTTGCATGTTTTTTCTCTTAAGAGATTTTCAGTGGTCTATGATGCCTTCCTCTTTCCAGCTACATGTCTTCGTGAAGCTGAATTTTCTTTATATATTTCAACCAAAATATGTAAATATTTTGTGCCCAAATAATGCATTTTCAATGCAGAAGCAGATAAGACTATTCAGGTGTCTTGTTTTAAGCTTAACATTAAAGTAGGAAAGTGTACAGCAGTACTACTCATTGAACTATTCTGTTTTGTGAATTAAAGTTCTTCATAAAAACATATCATTTATGTTAACATAGTTTATGAGTTAATATTTTTAAAATTCTATTGTAATTTCTCATATAAATAATGATAAATTTAACACAAACAAAAGCCCTTTGGAGTTTTCAATTTTTAAGAAAGAGATACTGAAACCAAAAGTTGGAAGACCAGTAGTGTAAGAGAAGCTCACTGAATTAAAGGACCTTCGTGTAAAAGTCTTTCGAATAAAGAATTAAAGACTAAGAATTTTTTTTGTGTGTATTTGCTCCCTGTTTGAACTAACATCAACTCTGTGTGATAACTATCTGGGCAGTTGAAGGATTATTCTTTTTTAAATATGTGACGAGATAGTCCTACCCTAGGTTCTTTTCAACTGAAGTTCTATTTGTGTTCTTTTTTACTAGACAGAAAAAAAGCATTAGAAGATGTAATACAACGTTCTGGGCATGGGTCAGAATTCAATAAACAGAAGCATCTTGAAGCAATTGATACAGGACACTCACCAGCACAAAAGCCTAAAACTGCCAGTGGATCAAAACCATCAGTTAAACCTACAACCTTGACAAAGAGTGATTCAAATTTAGGAGGACATTCTACTCGTTACAAATCAAAGAATCTTGAAGATGATACCTTAATAGAATGTAAACTGGTGTCTGATAAAGCTGTTTCTCTTCAGCATAAGGTCAGTAGTTCTTTAATTCGTTATTGCAAGTGTGTGCATACATTGGTTATGACAAAGAGAAAATAAAGTTGTCTGAACTGTTTTCATATTTCCAAAAGTTTGTGACTTATTAGATTGTTGATATGGAGTATTCTATTTTTTTCTCCTATAAGAAAAGTCCAGTAATAATTGAAAATCTTTTAGCTCACAAGTCCTAGAGGTTTGACATTAGATTATCAGAAGTGTGAACATTTGATGGTGTGGTGTTTTTGGCTAGCTATACAAGCAAGATTTTTGTGATGAGTTTTGCTGTCTGATTGGAGAAGTGAATGTAATCACCAGCAACATTAATGATCATTTGTGGTCTTTTTTAGTAAGCCACAAGAGTGAGTCTCTACTGAAAATGAATCATTTATAATCTGTGTGATACTTTTGCAGTGCAGTTCAGAATTCAAATACTCTGTTATCCAGTGTAGCATAGTCTGTTTTCTGGGTGTGAATTTATTGGTGTACATTTAAAGTTATAATACTGCAAGTTACCGTATTGCTAGTCACAATACTGAGGCATTGTTTTATGGTATGTATCAATTAAATTACTACTATAATAAATAATGTATTTACTCATCTTTAGACTACCAGAATAACTAATAGGCCAGATTGTCAAGTGTTTAGTGCATTGTAATATTAACAAGTCTTCAAGTATTTAGAATACATTGCTCTTATCATTGTCTAAATACTTTTAACAGCTACAGTCCCCTGACCCAAAGAGCTTACAGCTAGAAGGATAAACTTAAAATAACATGTAATTACAGACTTTTGAAGAGCAATGGGAAGAAATGTTGAGTACAGGGAATATTTTGAAGAGGCCAAATTAATCTGTATAATTCTTTCATTTTGTTTCAAGATTTCTAGATGGTGGCAGTGGAACATTTTGAAAGTTTTTTAAAATTCAGTTTTAACATTTGGTATAAATTTGATATTACAGTGTATTCAAATTACGTGTGTCACATGAATCTTTTTAATATAGTATACCTATCTAGATACCATTTTCAGTTACTAGAACACAGTGAACAAAACTGTAATTCAGCTTCACTAGTGTGATAGGCTATGCACATTCCTATAAAAAGCTCTAATAGTTTTGGACCGTTCCATACATAGGTCTGTTCTTTTATAAATTCTTCCAAACAGAAAAGAGCCTCTGTGATTGGTGATCTATAAATTCTGACCACTTTTAAGATTTGAGTAGTAAAATATAAAACATATTTCTTAACACTTTTCTTGAGTATTAAAAAAAATATTTTTTATTGTGCTAAAATCTTTAGACAAGACTATTTAAAAGACTGAGATTAATGGTAGAAGAAATTATATTAGGGATTATTATTACAGTACTTCATGGATTAATTTGGTTTGTTTCAAATTTCATCCCCAAAATAGCTTTGGAAAGACCAGTCTTCTCATTGTTGTTCAGTTCTCCTTATATCTGAGTTACCAGAGGATGGCTGTACTGAAGAAGATATTAGAAAAATATTTCAACCATTTGGCAAGGTTAATGATGTCCTGATTGTTCCATATAGAAAGGAGGTGAGTCAATTCAGTCTGTTCTAAAAACCATACAAAGTCATTATTATGGACAGTTGTTGGATCTTTTTGCTGCTTCTACTACATATGTAATTGTTAACTGAGAGTTATGTAAATGTTTGTATTTGAATGAACAAGGTCCCAAAATACAGTTTTAGGTGCTTTAGAACAGAGTGGCACACTTTTTCTGTAAAGGGCCAGATAATTAATATGTTAGGCTTTTCATGCCATAGGATTATAGCAACTCAACTCTGCTATTTTAGTAGAAAAAATAGCCATAAATAAAATGAATAGCTGTGTTAAAAAAACTATTTACAAAAACAGATGACAGGCCATAGTTTGTTATCCACGGCTTTAGCACACCAGTAAGGTCATACTAAAAAAAAGAACACTTCATTTGTACAGTATTTTTTACATTCGTATTTGGGTTGTATTCATACACTTTTACCTTACATAATGGAGTTCACCAAAATAACGAACAACCCTAAACTAAACAGAACATAAAAAATTGTGAAATAAGGAGTTCACCAAAATAATGAACAACCCTAAGCTAAGCAGAACATAAAAAATTGTGAAATAAGACAGGGGAAGGAATATCACTGGTAGTGTTTTCTTTGTTTAAGAATCCTTAAAAATTACAGCAGCTAGACCAGATCCTGTCTTCTGATTGTTCAGTGAGTCCTGCCCTCCATTTCTTATTGTTCCATGAGCCTGCCATGGACCCCTGTTTCTGTCTTACTATCTTGGTGATGGTATGGAAATTCCATAAGGTTAAATGCCCATTTCATATGTGAAAACATCCTAAAGATCAAATTGGACTTAAGCAAAACAGAAAGAAAAGCAACCAGGACTTGAGGTAATTTAATTTCATGGTTTTATGTTCAACAGAGAAGCATTAAGCATTAAGTCATGCAGAGAAGTTTAAGGTAGATTTTTTTTTTTTTTTTAACTAAAAGGTAGCACATTTCCTTTTAGGCTTACTTGGAAATGGAGTTTAAAGAAGCACTTACTGCAGTCATGAAGTACATTGAAACAACACCTCTTCTGATAAAAGGGAAAAGTGTGAAAGTATGTGTTCCAGGAAAGAAAAAATCACAGGTAAACTGGATTTAGATCTTGATGTTTTGTTGATTAGGTTTGCTTTTTTGGTTTAAGTATGGCACATACAGAAAAACACATAAAGCATAAATGTACACTCAACAGATATGTGAAATTAACAACTATATATGTACACATATATTATATATTAGTATAAACAGTATAAGTGATGAGCAATAGACTAGGAGAAAATACTTAACAAAATTATCAAACACCTGTGAACCCTCTACCTAAGTCACAAACTGTAACATCGACAACATCCTGGAAGCCCTTTGTATACTTCTTCCAAATCCTTACATCCTCCTTTCTACCAAAAGTAACCCCTTACTTGATTTCCAATAACCATTGAGTTTTACCTGTTTTGAACTTTATTCTTTTGGGCCTTTTGCTTCCTTAGAATTATCAGTGTTTATGAGTTTAGTCTTTTCTAGATCATTTTCTTTCCTTTGTTTATATATACATAGATAGTGTCTATGGAAGTACTTAAAAATATCCAGTAAGTTTTGTTCTGTATATGTGGGTTTTTTTTTTTTTTTTGCTGAAGAATGTGTATTTTATAGGGGCTTTGTAGCATATTTTTCAATCAGTAATTTGATTTGGAGTTACAACCATGTTAGTTCATATAGATTTTCCTCATTCTTTTTAACTTCTTTCTGGTTGTATTTGTATGCATAAACCACAGGTATTTTACCAATTCTTTATGGATTGATATTTAAATTATTCCTAATTTTTCACTAGTAGAACTAGGACTTCAGTTAACATCCTTGCATATGGCTTTAATAGACCTTTCTAAGATGTTTCTGAATGTTTTTTTAAAAGTGATACCTACACTGGAATACCTGCACAGTTCAGTGTTATTCAAGGATTTAAGCAGGGCCTTGACATAATGAAATGGATGGATTAGAAATATTTGTCTAGAAGTGATCTGCAGGATGAGTTAGGCAAATGATGAAAAGCAAAGAAAGCTTAGCAGATTGATTAAAGGGAGGAAGAGAAAAAATCTCTAGTCCACTTAGATCATCTAAACAACCAGCCTATTGTAATGCCTAATGGTCTTGGATACAGTAGTAACCTTGAGAATACAAGGAGAAAGCTTATGCCATTGACTCTTAAGCAAGACTTGGATGGTCATTAAATTTGGAGAACTGCAGAGGTCAGTCTTTGGCTCTGAAATGTTTAATGTGGAAAAATAGGCAAGTTAGGATATATTTAGAGTATTTCACACATTAAAATGATTCTCTGGGATGAATTTTTGATAAGGTTGGTAAAGTACAAGCAGCATAAGTCCAAGAGCTCATCACATTTGCTATCCTTATTTTCATAGTAATGAATAGGGGAAAATACCATCATCGGAAACTGGAAAACATGCCATTTACCTGTCAAAAACATTGATGTTCTTCAACTAAATTTGGACTGGATAGTGCTGAATAAAGGAGTCTTACAAGGCTAATTCATGACTTCTCTGTTACAATAGAGCAATTCCTAGGAATTGACTGGAAGAGATTCCCTATAGAACTCTGGTTATGGCTTCTCCAGATTGGAAATGTCTGGATAGTCTTTTTTTTTGGCCTGTTGCCACAGGTGAAGACAGTAAGATTTCCTTCCAGATTAAGCCCAAAATAACCTGGAAGCCCAAACTATGAAAAAGAAGGGCAGCACTATATCTTCCTTAATCCAGATCTTAATTTTGACTTTAATAGTCAAAACCAAGGCAAAACCTTTTGCCATATTTAATGTTTCATGTTAGTACCGGCTTTGACTTTAGCAGTGATTCACAGAACAGATTCCATTTTGCTGCTCTTCGGTATCAATAAAGAGATGTTACAGAAAAGGTAAAAAATTTTCACATCCCTATATTAAAACATGAAGGATTAAAATAAAGGTCTACACAGCTCTAACAAAGTCAATTACCTTATGTTCAATTACAAGCTAGCACAGACCGCAGTCCTTACGATGCTGAACCTTTTTTTTAGCTACTCTTCCAACCACCACTAACAGTAATCTGGTGAAAGCAAGCATTCCTTTTTTTCTGGAGAAATGGGCACAGGTCCATACTCACACAGTTTTCCTCTACTTCATCTAGAAAAAAATATGATCAGAAAACAAAACCCTTACAACTATGAAAAAGTGCTATAGCTCAACCCTCTACAAAAAAAGACTTACAAAATTTTAATTTAGTGTTTTCAGCAAGATTCTTGGGGACATTACATCTAAAACCTAGAGCAAACATTGGCTGAGATCCAAGAAGATTGCATGGAAATGAAAAAATGCTGAGAAGCAGTGAACAGTGGTTTGATACAAGTACTGAAACTCCTGCTTTTTTCTCCCTATTAGTTGCATGAAATATCTTTTTCTATCCCTTCACTTTCAGTGTGTGTATGTCGTTGGGTTTGAAGTGAGTCTCTTGTAGGCAGCATATAGACGGGTCTTGTTTTTTTATCCATTCAGTGACTCTTTGTCTCTCGACTAGTGGATTTAGACCATTTACATTTAGGGTGATTATCAATAGGTGTGTACTTACTGCCATTGCAGGCTTTAGATTCATGGTTACCAAAGGTTTAAGGGTAACTTCCTTACTATCTAACAGTCTAATTTAACTCACTTAGTACGCTATTACAAACTATTTGAAGATTCTTTTATTTTTCCTCCTTTTTCTTCCTCCTCTATTCTTTATATGTTAGGTATCATATTCTGTACTCTTTGTCTATCCCTTGACTGACTTTGGGGGTAGTTGATTTTATTTTGCTTCTGCTTAGTAATTAATTGTTTACTGTGGTTTTATTTCCTCTGGTGACAGCTGTTTAGCCTTAGGAATACTTCCATCTATAGCAGTCCTCCAAAATACACTGTAGAGACAGTTTGTGGGAGGTAAATTTTCTCAGCTTTTGCTTATCTGGAAATTGTTTAATCCCTCCTTCAAATGTAAATGATAATCTTGCCAGGTAAAGGATTCTTGGTTTGAGGCCCTTCTGCTTCTTTGCATTAAATATATCATGCCACTCCCTTCTGTCTTGTAAGGTTTCTGCTGAGAAGTCTGATGATAGCCTGATGGGTTTTCCTTTGTATGTGATCTTATTTCTCTCTCTGGATGCTTTTAATAGTCTATCCTTATCCTTGATCTTTGCCATTTTAATTATTATATGTCTTGGTATTGTCTTCCTTGGGCCCCTTGTGTTGGGAGGTCTGTGTACCTCCATGGTCTTGAGAGACTATCTACTTCCCCAGATTGGGGAAGTTTTCAGCAATTATTTCTTCAAAGACACTTTCTATCCCTTTTTCTCTCTTCTTCTTCTGGTACCCCTATAATGTGAATATTGTTCCGTTTGGATTGGTCACGCAGTTCTCTCAATATTCTTTCATTCTTGGAGACCCTTTTTTCTCTGTGCCTCAGCTTCTTTGTATTCTTCTTCTCTAATTTCTATTTCATTTACTTTCTCCTCTACTTCATCTAATCTGCTTTTTAATCCCTCCATTGTATATTTCATTTCAGATACTGTATTCTTCAACGTTTGTATCTCATTCCTGAATTCCTTCCTGAGTTCTTGAATATTTTTCAGTAGCTCCATGAGCATGTTTATGATTTTTACTTTGAAATCTCTTGTCAGGAAGATTGACAAGTTCAGTTTCACTTGGCCCTCTTTCTGGTATTTGTGGGATTTTAGTTTGAACCAGGTTCCTTTGACATTTCATGTTTGTAGGTGGTGCCCTCTAGTGCCCAGAAGCTCTACTCTCTGGAGCTGCTCAGCCCCTGGAGAGATGGCAGGGGTTGCAGGCAAGCAGTGGTGGTGCCTGTTGGGAGGAAAGAGATCTTTCCTGCTTCCCGGCTGCAGGGCCTGTTTCCACTGCCAGGGTCAGTGGGCTTAGTGTGCAGAGAGAAGCCTCTGTGCCTTGTATTTTCAGCTGCTGTAGGCAGGGGCAGCTGGTTTGTGAGCTGGTGCCAACTGGGATGAAGGTGCAGCAGGCTGCATATCACAGTGGGGGGCCTCGTAGCTGTGTTGCCAGCCTGAGGGATGAGCACCTGAAGCTCCTGAGAGGTCCCAACCTGATGGGCACAGTGTGCTTGGACAATTTTGTCTACCTGTCCTTTCTCTCTAAGAAACCAGAGAGCAAGCCGTTACCAGCATTAGAGCATTCCAGACAGAAGAAACAGTAACTGCAAAAATCTTTGAAATACATGCCTTTTATTGAGATCCTAAAGTTTGTTAGAGGAGTATATCTTGGGGTTGGAAGTAGAGAAGGATAGGAACAGATATATAGTGGTTTTGGGGTAGAGAGTAGGTGGAATGTGTGGTATAAGCTCTTACAGGCTATTGTAAGTATTGACTTTTCTATGAGTGATGAAAGGTTTTGAGTCTAGGAATGGCAAGATGAACCTGGTTCTATGTTAAGAATAGAGTGGGGATGGTTGAAAAGGCAAAGACAGAAAGCAGAGAGACCATTTAGGAGGCTGTTGAAGTAATCAAAGGAAAGGATGATGGTAGATTGGACCAGGGTGGTAGCAGTTAGACATCTGAAATTCCATATTGCTGTTTGAAGTAATGTCATTGAAAGATAGTGATAAGAAAATGTAAATGAGTGGTAAAAGGTGGCAAATTTATGTTGTATGATCACAAATTGAAGAAAATGTTTTTATTCTATCTATAAATAGAAAAGTAATAAACATTTATACTTTAAGGTAGGAAGACATTAGATTATTTTTTTTCTATTTCTTATGCTTTTGTGTATTTTCTAAATTACCTTTTATAATTGGGAAGAAACTAAATTCTTCAAAATATTTTTCCTTCATAGAACAAAGAGGTAAAGAAAAAGACATCAGATTCAAAGAAAATGTCTGTATCTACTTTAAAGTAAGTAAATACGTGGTTTCATATGTGACAACCAATGTGCATATGGATTAGAAATGTTTAATTTTTGCAACTATATCTTTAATATATTTTGTCACCCTGATTCCAGTTTAAATAGGACATCATTGAAATGGAATTATTCTTAATTATTTTTAGGATTTGCATCTTTACAAGTTTTAGATCTTAGAATTTCAGTCTTTGCTAAATTTTTTCTTCTCTGAAATAGAAAAGATTCAGATGCTTCCAAAGCTGTTGAAACTGTGACTTCAGCTTCTGCTGGTATGTTGCTACTTTTAATATTCTTTCTCCAAATGATTATGTGTTGTCAGTTTACTAAAATTTCTTGAAATGCTAGGAAGATACTACTTATTGTGCTTTATTTTAGTACAAGGGAATTAAGCTACTGTTTAATATTTAGTGTAATTATGATCTTTCTTTTGGAATAAATACAAGGTCTCAGTGAAATAATGTATGTAAAATTCCTACCATAGTTCCATAGTAATAGCTGTTTAGGTTAATTTTGTAATACATCTCTGCATATCTTCCCAATAACCCAAAAGACAAAACATAAAGAAAGATTCAAGGTTGCTTGTCTGGTCCTCTTTGATTTTAAGAGTCTGCTGAGCCAAAAAGTAAAAAAAATTACTAAGCAGAAATAAATGTACTCCTGTGCTTAATATTGTTCCTTTACACTCAGGAAAACACTTGAGGTCTTTATTATAAATTTAGCTAAATGAACTTTGCATATAATTTTAGTAAACTAGGTTATCTTTTTTCAGTCCACTTGGGGTTGGAAAGGTGGAGAGAAAGAAGTTAACTCAAAACATATACTTGAATCCTTTAAGAATAAAAGGCTTAATAGTGAAGGACAAGACAGATATGCTAAAATAAAGTAGACATAAATATATTCAGAAAGTTAAATTGTGTTTTGTATGGAAAGGTAAGTAATGTGTTCTGGATTTCTGTTCAAAAGTTTTTGGTCCTTAAACTATAATATTCAAGTGACTGAAAAATTGGATTATATAGAGTACCTCATTTTTCCAAAATGTTTACTTGATTAGTATACTAAAGTTACTGGAAATTGGCAGTGACTGGATAGCCTCTGTAAGGCAGTAAATTTTGACTAAAGTTTTAAATGTGAACATGTAAACAATGTATAAAGGCAGAAGATTACTTCAGGTAGGGAGATGGCATAACAAAGGTAACAATTGAAGAATCACTTTATAGAAGACCTTAAAGAATCATGCTAGGAAGTTTTTGAATTTGACCCCATTTATAGCATTTCTCAGCATGTGTTGTGTGAAAGATTAGTTCCTGGAAGATTTTTTGGATCAGATAAAGTTTGGGATATGTATTATAGCTTTTAAAAAAAATGCACCAAACACACTTACTTTATGGAGTCCTGCTTTGTTTAACCCACTTCTTGCAACACTTGATTAGGGCATACTCCATTTTTTCTGTGTAAGACCTAGTGATAATTGGGAAGTTGAAATAGAGAATAAAGAGCCACTAGTTGTTTAGGATTCTCATACAGATTGGATAAATGGAGAGGTTGAAAAATTCTATTGAGAAAACATAATTGGGATTCACTTTAAGAGTAATTAGGACCTGATATAAAAAGTTTAGTTAAAATGGTGTGGGATGACAGAATCTGAATTTTTTATTACATAAAATTTTTTAGTGGATAAAGTATAAAAATTAAAATAATTAAAAATTTTCATGGTTTCAGGCTGGATGGATTTTATTTACTAGAAGGATTTCATGATAATGTTTTTAGTAGAAAAACTAGACACAGTGATTTCTTGGATCTGGGGAAAATTGATAAATTTTAGCTATCAAAAAATATCTTTTAGAGATAATCCTTTAGTCAGCCAATCACATGGTGTTGAAAGTGGGATACTTCGGAAATTTTTTGTTAAGTTTAAGGGCTAAATTTTGAGAATGGTCCTAACAGTAAAAGTAATGAGTAAGGGGAGAAGAGCTTCAAGCCAAGTACTTCCTCCCTTCCAATATATGTGTAGAAAGAAAGAGAGTAGCTTGAAAAGAAGACTGAGAAAGTGTCAGGTAAAGAAGATGCAGGTGCCTGCTATCTTTTTGAGATCAGTGTCAAGATTGAAAGATGATAGGAAGCTCATTAAGATTGTTTTAAAGAGAACTTGAGTTATAAGCACAAATCAAAAAGGGTGAAAAGAAGTACAGGGAGAAAGGGAAAGCATAATTTGATCAAAAGGGAAAATCTAGAAATGTTACCCACCATTAATTTAAAGAAAACAAAACTTACTGAGCACCTACTCTGTGCCCATAGTTGGAGGCACTTTTAAAGTGTTAGGATGCATCAGTGAACCTAATAGGCAAGATCTCTATTTCCAAGTAGCCTACATATTAACTTGAGGTGACAAATAATACACATTAAGTAATATATGTTTTAGAAAGTGAGAAGTGCTGTGACAGGGTAAAGGTGATCCAGGGTTAGTTTGATTTAGAATTAGAGTTAAAAGAGTTTAATGTGTGGAATTAGATAATGATTTGTTAAGTAGAAGGGCCTACTAGGGGACATAATGTGTACCAGAAGACAGAAAAGAGAAAGAAACCAGCCATTGGTTATACTATTTATACTAGGCAATTTGTTATCTTAATCTTTCACACCACCCTGTGAGGATAGTATTTTATAGATGAGGAAACAGATTCAGAGGGGTTGAGTGATTTACTATAGGTCACATCGAAGAGTACTGATACAAAATCATATGATTCCAAAGCTTGCCACCTGTACTAAACTACCCTTCTGAGAATGAAAACGTGTTCTTAATCTCCTTTGTTTGCTTTTCTTTATATTCCCTTAGTGGTTTCCCTAAATATTTTTTCCTCTTCTCCTGTCATTCTTTTCTTCCTCGTTGGTTTCTTTCCTTCCCATATCTTTAAGGACCGATGACATATCCCATACATACATAAATCTCTCAACCCCTTCAAGATTACTCCTCTCACTCAATTTAGAAATCCATTAGTAATCATTTTAGCCTCTTTTCTGTCTTACCCAGCTCAAATTTAAATAACATCCTTCCTCTTTTCATCCAGTGGCTAATCCATATTAGTTCTGTCTTGAATCTCTCAGACAGTCAGTCCCTTTCTCATTTGCTCTGTTATGCCTGAGGGTTTCAGTCCCAGGCAAGTTCACTATGGATTCAGTGAGACCAAGAAATGACAATGGAAGTTCTTGGGGTAAAAAGGTTATACCTAGCTTTATACTCACAGTGGCAGGTTGAGTACTAGAATCACATCTTCATCTAGCAGTCTGCATGTCCTTAAACCACCTCTGTCTCTGCCTCCACCCAGCACTGGGTGGAGCCTTTTATATAGTGATGCAGTCAATAATAGCTCATTGCCTACTGGTGTGGAAATACTAGCCTAGCAATAGGCCTATTACATCATCAAGTAGTTTAGGGTCAGGTGAGGATCCTGGCCTTAGGAACTTCATTTTCGCCACACTCCACCCCTCCAGGATTCTCACCTCACAGTCTACATGCCCTCAGTCTTCCGCGATGGTCCCTATGCGAGAAAGTTGGAGCATTGTAACCAGATTCCACAACAGCAACAGAGGATAACAACAACATACAGATAACAACAAAAATTACGATACAGGTAATAAAAATTAACAGTAATCCTCAAGCCTGAGGAGATCAGTTGCCACCAAGTGGTCATTCCAGCTTTAGTCAAACCAGTTCTGTTCAGATAAGTTCATGACTCGCACTTTCTACAGGAGAAATCAATCTGCAGTGGTCCCTGTGCAAGAAAGCTGGAACCTTATAACAACAAAAATTATAGTAATATTCATCCTGAAGCCCAAGGAGATCGATTGCTACCAAGTGGTCATCCCAGCTGTATTCAAACCAGTCCCAGTTCATGCTTTCCACATGAGGCCAGTAGCGGTACTGATAGGGAACTCTATGCACCCCAGCAAGTAGCAGTTTTTTGCTAGGGTGTGTGCCTAGTCCACAAAGACATTAGAGGAGATTTACTTTACCAGTGATAAGACACATGTTTTAATGACAGCATAGGCAAATCTTGTCCATCAGGTAGGATACATACAAGAGAGTGGTCCTATGTGATAAGACTGTGGCAGGAGGTGGGTCCCATCTACTATACCATTATCCCTCTCCCTGTGGAGGTTACTGAGGGGTCTATATATAGTGCTAGTGGGGGTATATGCACTGACGGTAATGATAAAACTCCCAATTAGATGCTCGTACCTTCTGGCTGTTTAGAATATACTCCTGTGATCTTTGGGGGCCACTCTGCTTTTAATCCAAGAATATGCAGGAGGCCAACTTTCTGGCTTTGTCCCCAAGGTGCCAGGAGGGCAAGCTATCGTTGGTCCGTGTGTTGAAATGTTCAAGGCCACATACACTGAATGGAGTCTCCAGGACCTATTGCAGTTGGTGCTGGCAACAAGATAGTATTTTGGTTGTAAAACCTCAGTTTCAAAAATTCTTCCTTGATTTGTACTTAACAGCTGTATAGGAGAGGCAGCAATGTGTGTTAGCATGTCTGTGGAACTCAGTGCCCCCTTCTGGGAATTCTCATTCAAACACCATAGCAGTATCCGTAAGTGGGTTGATCATCCACATAGACTCTTGGTGTCTGACTTCAGGCCAGGTTTTAAGAAACCATTGTACCTCTCTTATCATGCCTACCCCCATAGTATTATATGGTACATGAAACTTCCATTTGATGCCTAATTGTTTCACCCATTATTGTAGTGCGTGTATGGTAAAGTGGGTGCCTTGATTACTCTCGATTACCTGTGGTCAGCCATAGGTTGCAAAGAGATGCTCCAGGTCTCTTTTGACTATCCGCTGGTCTACACAATGTGCAGGAAAAGCAACCAGAAGTCCAGTACCTGTGCCCACATATCGGCATATTAGTGCCCTTCTGACATGAGTGGAGGCCCAATATAGTCTTATCTGCCACTTGACAAGGGGTATTGGCCCCTTTGCTATTTGTCCCATGTTGCTGTGGGACTTGGTGTAAGTCCCTTTTATAGCATACAGTGCACTCCTGCCAGGCTCTGCTGACTTCTGCAAAGGTCAGAGGCAGGCCCACCAATGGGCTACAGCCCACATTGTCTTCTGCCCCACATGCAACAAATGTTGATGTAACCATTGGGCCACACCAGAGGCAGGATTTCCCTCTAGCCAGTGTACCTGGGCCAGTTCATCTGCTTCATCATTTCCTGGGGATGCCAGTGTGAAATGGCCTGTGCCATGATATAGTATAATTATTTAAGTCTGACCAGAGGCCTGTAAGTCTTGCCACAACTCTTGCCCCCAGATATGTCAGTGACCAACCAACCAGTTGGCATGGTACCATGTTGGTAGCCATAGAGTGAAGCCTTGATGGACGGCCCAGCTGTCAGTGCAGACAACTATTGGGGAGGGCTCCTGGGTGCTTACAAGCCATCTTACCTACAGCTCTGTGCATTGACTACTCTTTTCCCTCGCCGTCTTCTATCCATATCGTCTCAGTCTTAGGATGGAAGCTGTGGCCCCCCATTTTGGGAGCTGCTGCAGCTGGAGCCATCTGTGTACCATACACTTTTGGGTATCAGGACTCTTCTTCCTTCCTGATATGGGCTCTTTGCTACTAATGGTTCTAAAGCAAATTCTTCCTGCCTTTCACTGGTAAGTGTTGGAGTTCTTCCCTCAAGCAGCTAGTAGACAAGGCGCTACACTGCTCTAGGTATGTGCCCCACTTGGCCAGTGTAGGTGTCTGTGTGTTGGGTCCCACCCCATGATGGGATAGTTGTTACCTTTATCGGGGCTGTTCTGATGGTGGGCTTTGTAGCCAGCAAGGTGAGATCCACAGCAGATTGTTGTTTTTCTATTAAGGTGTACTGTACCTCTGCTGCTTTCCAAAGTTGGAACCAAAATCCAGTAAGTTGGCTAGTTTCTTTAAGCTGCTGCCAGAGACCCCAGCCATGACTTTCTTCAGTTATATGACCATCTAGCTCACAGGGCCTTGATGAGTCTCTCACACTCAAGGCCTACATGGCCTTAACTGCCCGTTTTGCTATACTAAAAGTGTGTACGCACGTTTCATCCCAGTCCCATCTGACCGTTTTGTACCAAATGGTAAAAGGGATTCAGAATTTGTGCCAAGTGTGGAATGAATACTCTCCAGTAGCCTAAAAGACCCCAAAACTCCTGTAACAGTGCCATAGTTGTAGGGATAGGAAGGCCTGGACTTTATCTATGATCACTTCTGGGATCACTTTTGTCTTACCCAACTAGATGATGCCCAAGAAGTTTGACAAACCAGGCCCTAAACCTTGGTGCTGTTCACAGCCTATCCTTTTTCTTATAGATGTTGCAGCTGTACCTTCTAGATCTGAAAGAGAATCAGATGTGAGCCTGATATCATTAATATAATGGTACAGTTGCATTGTTTAGTGGTTTCTTCCCGTGCTGCCAAGTCCTGGACTACAAATCTGTGACGTGGTGGGACTGTGGAGGTACCACTGTGGACGGACAGTGAAAGTCCATTGCCGTCCTTCCCATGTGAAGGCAAACTGTTTCTGACTTTCCTGTTCAGTGTCAATGGAAAGGAAGTGAGTGAGATCCACAGCATATGATATATCCCTAGTTTGTGTCTGAGGGTATCCATTAGGTCTGCAATAGAGGGAGTGACAGCATACAGAGGGGTATGACTTTATGTAATTCTCTGTAATCCAGTCATATGCTAGGAGCCATCTGGCTTTTTTTTTTATTAAGGTATCATTGATACACACTCTTAAGGTTTCACAATAAAAACAATGTGGTTACTACATTCACCCTTATTATTGAGTCCCTCCCCCCATTGTAGTCACTGTCTATCAGAGTATTAAGATGCCACAGAATCCCTACTTGTCTTCTCTGTTCAACACTGTCTTCCCTGTGACCCCACACACACCATGTGCTCTAATCATGATACCCCACAATCCTCTTCTCCCTCACCCCTCCCCTTTGGTAACCGCTAGTTCCTTCTTGGAGTCTGTGAGTCTGCTGCTCTTTTGTTCCTTCAGTTTTGCTTCATTGTTATACTCCACAAATGAGGGAAATGATTTGGTATTTGTCTTTCTCTGCCTGGCTTATTTCACTGAGCATAATACCTTCTAGCTCCATCCATGTTCTTGCAAATGGTAAGATTTGTTTCTTTCTTAAGGCTGAATAGTATTCCATTGTGTATATGTACCATACCACCTCTTCTTTATCCATTCATCTACTGATGGACACTTAGGTTGCTTCCACAGCTTGGCTATTGTAAATAGTGCTGCGATAAACATAGGGGTGCATATGTCTTTTCGAATCTAAGAAGTTTTTTTCTTTGGGTAAATTCCTAGGAGTGGAATTCCTGGGTCAAATGGTACTTCTATTTTTAGTTTTTTGAGGCACCTCCATATTGCTTTCCACAATGGTTGAACTAGTTTACATTCCCACCAGCAGTGTAGGAGGGTTCCCCTTTCTCCTCATCCTTGCCATCTGGCTTTTTTACTGGCCACACCAGGGAATTGCAAGGACTATGGGTGGGATTTATAATACTCAACCGTTTCCAGTTCCTGGAGGGTTTCTCCAAATTCTTTATTCCCTCCTGGCAATTTGTATTATTTAGTATTAACTGAGGTATAGGCAAAGCTATGGGTGGGGGCTTAGCATGTCCCCTCAGAAACTGCCTTCATCACACGTACCCTCAGGCTGACCTCACCTGCAGGTCTGTGATCATAGGCCCTGCAAGATACCTATTTCCAAAATAAATTCAGGAATAGGAGAGATATACACAGTATACCCCTTTATGGATAGATGCCCTGTTCCCAGTGGGATTTAGACTTGTTTCACTCTGATAGCCTTGCCTCTATATCCATCTATAACAGCAGGGGTCCTGGGAAACTGCTCAGAGTTACCATAAATCAGTAAACATTCAGCTCCTATGTCTACCAGAGCCAGGACATGTACATTAACTGGGGACCAATGAATTATTTCTTCATGTTGGCCTCCGGTTGGTCCCTCAGGGTGGGTACCTTGACCCTCCCCTCAGTCAAACTGTATTCCCTAATCATCTCCTGTGCAGGTTCAGGCAGGGTCAGCTCACTCTCCAGCAGAAAGTCTTGCAGACACACAGACCAGACTTGGGGCTCTGTCTCTGGCCTCTACTTCTTGGTCTTCAGTGGCCTGAACTGCTGCTCTTGTTTCAATTGTTGCCATAGCTCCAGTAAGATTCTATTTGACTTCTCATCCAAATTTCTCTGTCTACTTCTGCCCCTATAAAATCAGCTCACATCTGGGTTCTCATGACATTCAATGAGGCCCTTTAAATTCTTCCTCTGAGTAGCGGACTTTTCCTTCTGTGCTCTTATTGTTTCAGCCTCTCCTAAGTCTGTTAAACCATATGGGTAACCTCACTCAAGGGCTGCCTAATGTGAGGGGCAATAATGGCAACTAGGGGCCCAAAGAAGGATGGGGGAGCCATTTAAAGCACCACATTTCTCATCTCTGCAGTAAAAGGCTCCTCATCTGGGCCATAATTCTCTGGACTATAAGTGGCATTTTTAATGCCTAATCCCATAACACCTGTTGGAGCTCAGCATATGTCTGCCATCTACTGGGGGAGAATGATAAATCACCCTGATTGGGTCATGCAGTGCAAGGCGCAGACATAAGCCAATTGAGGAGAGAGTGATTTTCTGGAGCCTGATGTGCATTTTGTAATTGTTGCCTCAAGGCAGAATGAACTGTCTGGGAAGCCAGCTTTCCCATCTCTGATCCAGACAGAACAATTACATCACCTGCTATATCCCAGTGATGCTGGAGCCAAGCTGGTATCAACTCTGAGGGCTTTGCCAAAACTGGCAGCCTAAATCCACCAGCTCAGCCTGAGTATAGGGGTGAAGCATAGTGCTGTATGACCTGGAGAGGTGTCTGCACCTCTCCTAGAGGAACCCGTGGTTGCTGCATCTTTATTTCCTTGACTATGCCCAGGCTGGCTTTCAATAGAGGAGGGGTGGTGCCTCTGGTACCACACCTTCGTCCTTTCCCAGGTCTTCCTTCATTTCCAGGGCTGATGGCACCTTTCTCACCACCAACCTAAGTTCCTCCTCTGCTGTACCTTTTACCTTTTCTAAACACTAGCTCAGTCTTCAACAGCTTTGTTACCTTAAACCTCAGTACCTTGCAGCTGGTGTTCTTGTCCTGACTCCTCTTGGTGCTTCTCACAGGAGTAAGTCCTTCTTCATGTCCTTTGCCTCTTCCACAGCACCTTGCAGTGCTGCTGTCTCATTCTGCAAAGAATCTTTTACCTCGTCCACAACAGTTTGCAGCTCGCATTTTCGCTCTGGCTCTTATGCTTTTCTCAGGTACATCCTTCCCCTCCAAGGTCTTTACCTATTCTGTAGTTCCTTGCAGCAGTGCCTTTTCATTTTTCAACAAATCTTTACTTCCTACACAGCACCTCCCAGCTTGTGTTCTTGTGCTGCCTCCTCTCATATTAGTGCCATTCCATTCTTCAACAAATCTACAGCACCTTGCAGCTCACATTCTCATGCTGCCATTTCTTGTGTCTCTTGGAGGAGGACGTTCTTCTCATCTGTAGCCTTTTTCAGTACTATGAGAAACAGCCCACCCACGGTTCCTGCCACCTCATGGGCACTCTGTTTCTTAAAGGACCTCCATATTATGCTGAGGGTTGCCTCTACTGCCTCAGGTGTCACCTCCACCTCCCCCCAGTCCTGGGGAGGGGCCTAGTACTCTAGGAGGCAAGCCACCTCAGACCACATGCCCAATGGGGGACACTAGAATGTCACCCTATCCATAGGGCCCCCCATAGGGGCAGCCCACTGAAGCATCCCTCCCATGAGGGCAGCCTGTTCTGTTCTTTGGTTTACAGTGAGTCCTGCTGATTATGTCGATTGTCTTGCTTGAGGGTTTCAGCCCTGGGCAAGTGCATATGGATTCAGTGAGATTGAGAAATGACAACAATGTTTTGGGATAAAAGAGTTTATACTTGGCTTTATTCTTACAGTGGTAGGTCGAGCACTAGAATCACATCTGCATCCAGCAGTCTGCAGGTCTGTAGTCCACCTCTGTCTCTGTCTTTGCCCAGAGCACTGGGTGGAGCCCTTTATATAGTGACTCAGTCAGTAACAGTTCATTGCCTGTGGGTGTGGAAGCATTAGCCTAGCAGTAGTCCAATTACATCATCAGGTAGTTTAGGGTCAGGTGAGGATCCTGGCCATAGGAACTTCCATTTTTCCCACACTCTCTCACTCCTATAACTGTTTTAATTCAGACCCACATTTGAATTTTTAAAGATAGCCTCCTGACTGGTGTTTTTTTTTAGTTCTACTCTCTGCCCCATTTTTCACATTGTTTCCCTGAGGTCTTTTTAAAGCAGATCTGATCATTCCACTCCAGTGGCCTACAGGAGAAAGCCCACATTCTTCAGTTATCCATAAATTACCCTTTATCCTTTGACCCCAGATTGCTTTTTTCAGTCTCTAGTTACTCAACTGTATTTTATGTTCCAGGTACTTAGGACAGTTTATTTTCTAGCTATTCCATGTTATTTCATTTCTCAGTGCTTTATTTATGCTGTTCATTTGTTTGGCATTCGTTTGAACTCTGGTTAACCTTACTTAGTAAACACTAAGTACTTACATAGTAGGTCCCAAGGCTTGTGTAAGGTACTAAAAATACAAAGTCAGAAAAGACACCTTTTTTGGGGTGGAGGTGGGGCAAACCCTAATTTATCTTTACGGCTCATTGTTTTGCCTGAGGGTTTCAGCCCCTGACAAGGTCACTATGGATTCAGTGAGACCGAGAAATGACAGTGGAACGTTCTTGGGATAAAAGAGTTTATACCCTGTTTATTCTCCTGGCAGTAGGCTGATCACTAATCCCATCTGCATCCAGTAGTCTGCAGGTCCATAATGCACTTCCATTTCTGTGTCTGTCCGGAGGACTGGGCAGAGCTCTTTATAAGAGTGACTCAGTCAATAATGGCTCATTGCCAGTGGGTTTGGGAGCATTAGCCTAGCATTAGGCCAATTACATCATTAAGTAATTTAGGGTTAGATGAGGATCCTGACCATAGGAACTTCCATTTCCCCACAGTGTATCTCTTTCACTTGGCTAGGTGACAGAGTATTTGTAGTTTTATTTTTCTACCCCCTTAATATCTAGTGTAAGGGTTAACGAATATTTGCAGGAGGAAGAGTATGGAGATAATTAAATCAGGTTTGTATTATAAGTAAGTCTATGAAAACCATATTGTGAACCAGTTTGTCATGTATGATTTAAGTATTATTTTCTATAAGATTTTATGTTTCCTCTTTTTTTAAATATATGTATCTTTTTATTTTTAATCTTTTCAATTCCTAGATGAAAATAACCTTTAAGGCAGTTATTTCCCCAATAAAAGTACCACCGAAATAGTTCCCACATGTGAGTGACATCAAACCTTTAAGGAAGTGATAACTCCAGTTCTATTTCAACTGTTCTTTAGCATTCAGAGGAAAAGAAACCTTTCTTTAGAGGGATTGGAGAAAAGGGAAATAAGAAAAAGGCTAATACTGACACGAGATGCTGAGTAAGACACTATACACCTATCAGAATGGCTAAAATAAGAAAATAGTAATACCAAATACTGTTGAGAATGAGGAGAATCCTGTATGTTGCTAGTGGCAATGTAAAATGGTACAGCGATTCGGAAAAGAGTATTGTGGTTTTTTAAAAATAAAAGTAAAGGTGCTTACTGTAGGACCCAGCAGTTACACTCTTGAATATTTATCTCAGGCAAATTAAATACATTCACACAAATACCTGTACATAAATATATATAACCTCTTTATTCATAATAGCCAAAAAAGTGGGAACAACCCAGATGTCCTTCAGCAGGTGAATGGTTAAACAAACTAATGTGTCTATAGCATGGAATACTACCCAGCAGTAAAAAGGAATAAAATACTGGTACATGCAGTATTTTGGATGGATTGCCGAGGAATTAAGCTGAGTGAAAAAAAAAAGTCCCAAGAAAATCATATAAGCTCCATTTATATACCATTCTTGAAATAATAAAATTATAGAGATAGAGAACAGATTAGTGGTTATCAGGGGTTGTGGGAATAGGAGGGAGGTGGCTGTTGCCATAAATGGGTAGTAGGAAAGATCCTTGTGCTGGAATTGTTCTATCTCTTAACTAGTGATCACAGCAATCTACACATAAGATAAAATTTCGTAGAACTAAACACGTGTTAAGTGCACATGAAACGGGGGAACTTTAAATTTGGTAGATTGTGTTATGTCAGTTTCATACAGTGCATATTTATGCAAAATACTGCCAGTGGGGAAACTGGGTCAAGGATATATAGGATCTCACCCTATTATTTCTTACAACTATGTGTGAATTTACAACTATCTCAAAATGAGAGAAATGTTTTAAGTGCTGATAAAGGCATTACACTAGGTTTAAACTGCAGAACAATTTCATTTATGTATATTCATGTAAAATTTTTAAGTAAAATTTTAGCATATAGTGTCTTGGGACCCGTTAAATGAGTAATATACTGTGTTCAAGAGGTGAGTCATGTCAGAAGTACAGAGATTAATTAGAAAATAAAGAAATCTGTTAACTCAGTTTACTATATTAGAGAAAGATAAGTGCCAAATGCTGAAAAGGATGTTTGGTAAAGTTAAACATCCATTTCTACTATTCAAAAAAGATTGTAAAGTAGACAACTACTTTCTTAATGTGATAGTATTTGTGTATATATACTTTTATTTATATACATACAAGCACACCCATGTATCAACTCAAAACCCAGCATATATAACTGGAAGTGTTCTCATTAAGGTAATTAACAAAACAAGGGATACTCATTATCACTTATATGAGTTAACATAAATATTATTCTAAAACTAATAACCATTAGTATATTACAAATCAGTATAAAAATTGGAAAGTAGGATGCTTAATATTTGCAAATATGTATATATGATGGAAAACCCAAGAGAATCAGCTGAAATGCTATTAAATATAATAGCTATGTTCTTAATTTTCTAAATTAATGTAAGGCTTCAGTTGCTTTATTATATAAAAATAATAGCTACTTTATGTATTCTAATAAAAAGAAAACTTTAAAATACTACTAAGAGGCACAGTTAGGTTTAAATGATAAGATAGCTCATTCTTGGCTAGAAAGCCTCTCACCGTTATAATGTATCTTTTTTTTATATTAAAACATAAGTATTATGAATCTAATAAAAATACCAATAAGAATTTTTTAAACTACAAAAGCTCATTATGAAGTTTATACATAAAAAAGTTAACAGAACAGAGGAAAATTCTGCAGTGTTAAGAGTAATTAGGACTAGCATTAACAGATACTGAAATACATTATAAAATTAAAGATAATAGTTTAATATAGATGCATAAACAGGCAAAAGATCAGTAGGACAGAAGAGATTCCAGAGATATTCCCCAGAAGTATGAACATCAGTAAGTCATTATGATAATATTTCACATTAGCAAGGAAAAGATCTATTCATTGAATTCACTAGCCACTTTGTAAGAGTAAAGCACTTAAAACATCAAAATAAATTACAGATAAATCAAAGATTTAATGTGGTACATAAATTGAAAGAAAATGTGGAGGGTTTTTTGTTTTTAATTTCAAAGTGAGGAAAGTCTTCCTATCAGAAAGACGTGTTGACTGCATAAAATATTTTTCCATAATTGTTCTGAAAATTATTACCTGTGTGATACAGATTTATGTTCTTTATCTAAAAAGCTCTAATATATAATTAAGAAAAACCTCAACAACATGAAAGATGAATTGGCAAATTCTAAGAGTAGGCAGATCACAGAGGGAGAAATAGCAATTAATCAGACATTTAAAATCAGTACTTAACTCATAATTAAGAAAATAACTAAATCATACCAGTTTCCATCTCAGATTGGAGTGATTAATAACATCCTACATATTGTGTATGGAAACAACACTATCAATGGGAACATTAATTGGTACACAATCTTTCTGGAGAATAGTTTAATGTTGAAATCTAAGTCTATGTCTGTCTCAGCAAGTACATGTCTAAGAATTTACCTAAGTTCATACAAAGGTAAGAATAAGAATGTTTATTGCAGTGTTTTTAAAAAATCATTGCCAGGTTAGCTCTTTCCTAAATCTAAATGATAGCATTTGTAATGTGCTACTGATTACTTTTCTCATTATTTTAGTAAAAACTGGACAAACCAAGGCATCTGCAGCCAAAATGAATAAATCTTCAGGTATGTTTTTGTTAGGATTCTAGACATACTTATTTTAAATTTATATAGCAGTAGTCTTGGATTTCACGTGACATAATATGTGCTGAATGTCTACTAATCTTAGAAATTTATAGCCACTTAGGAATTTTGAGAAACGAGATTTAGTAGCTAATGCTTCTTTCCTTATAGTAATTATCAAAATAAGATATTTTAACTGGAAAACTGTTTCTCATGATGAATATCAGAGATATTTTCCTTTTTCCTCTTGAGGTCTTCTCTCTGTTAACTTTTCTTTTACAAAATAGTGCAGATAAACTTACAGGAAATTGTATTTTTTACAGTTTTTATAGGCTATAGTGGGTTTTAAAGTAATTTTTTTTCCTCAATCCCCTAGCACTATCCTTGTTTATACTTTCCCTCCCATTTTTGCTAAATGCTCGTTAATTCAGAGTCATCTTTATGAGTGGTTAAAGATCATTGTATTAAATTATCTTGCTTATAATGGTAGAAAGGAAAGGAAGTAGCCTTGAACTAATTAGAAAATGACATTGTTAGTGGCAGATCCCAAATTTTGATATAGTTTCTAAAGCAATAATATGAGGGACTCCAGAGACACCTTGAACACTTGTTTTGAAGATGTATTTATTTAACCAACAATTGGGTATTACTATGGGAGCCACTGATGGAGATTGGGGGAGTAGGTGCTCTCACTGCTAGGTACCCAGTAACAGTTGGGAATTAATTCTAGTAATTTTTTCCTTAAGTTCTGGTACCGGCTAATAGTATAGTAAAGTGAAATGACTTGTGGTAATAACAGTGGGATAGTGAAAGAAAAACCTTAAGGGCACATTAAGGCTCAGATTACTGCAGTGTGACAAAACATGGGAATGACTAAGAAACGATTGGTTAGGTGACACTCTATAAGGGTTGGTATTGCTCCTTTTGAACAAAGATTAGGGTCTTTCTTTGGATATAAAGGGTGGAAAATTAAACTTTTAATAGATTTTTTTGCATGTCAATACTTTTTATTTGATAGTTTTTCAAAAGCATGATCATAGCCTTACAGGGGTCCTGCTAGGTAATTGTGGCAGTTACCACCCTTTCTTATAAATGGGGAAATGTGCATAGAAATCAGTTAATGCATCCCAAGACATCACAACTTAATTTGGAATTCATCTTGGATCTGCTGACTTCTTACCCTGGTTTTTTTGCTTATACTGCCTTGCTAGTATGAATCCTAAGTGTCAGCTAAACCTCCTCTTGCTCTCTGAATGGAAAGGATTTTCACTCTTTGGAGATCTTGTCAATGACACTTTGATGATCACAATCTTTATAAAACAATATCATCTTGAAAAATAAGCAACAGTAATAGATGGGTATCTACAAACAAGAGTCAGAGCAGTTTAAATAGTCCTGTTCAGATACAGCCCACTAAGTATGAGAGCAATCTGTGTGTGTCCTAACCATCATGTAGGTGTTGTTGAATGCTTTTCAGTCAACTCTGAGCCAAAGTAGTACGGTCTGGGGGGCCCTAAATATAACTACTTTTGGAACCATTAAAAGCATCATGGTATTGTTTTTATATCCCTGCAGTTAGTAATTTTGCTTCTAGTTGATCCACATGTTCAGAGTTTTATTTAACTTCCCCGAATGCTATTTCTAAGAACCCCAATGGGGAGGTGAATTCTTACTTCAGTGATATTTTTCTTCCTGAAAAAAGTATCATTGCTAGTTTTAGAAAATGACCTGTGCCCCCAAAGGTGATAGCATTTTATGTTTGAATAAAGTATAGTCTTTTGCTCTTATATTCTTTGTGAAAGTCTTTGGAGATTGCTGGTACTAGTTAAATAAACCAGTTTTGATGACAGCTTTTGTGATTTAGGGAAATCGGTGGGTTCTGTAAAATCTGTGGTAACAGTAGCTGCTAAAGGTAATAAAGCTTCAATCAAAACAGGTAAGACTATTGGGAAGGAAGGGGAGGTCTTATTAAGTTTATTCTTAATTCTGGCTTAATATAGTAAATATATTACAAAAGCAATATTGAATTTGTATAATTCGTAGTATATAACGACATCTTGAAAAGTTGACTAGATACTTCTTTGATTTTTAAAACCTGACACACATGGGACTTTGATTCTTTGGTACTTTGGATTTTGACAGTATCTGCCATTGCAGATAAATTTTTGTGTAGGAAACACAGTTGAGGGCTGTACTCACAGGCTGCTTTGCCATTTCCCCCCATCAGTTGTTTTCCTAAATTTTTTAGAAGTATCCCTTCATACTACCATCCCCAGCTTGTACAGTTCCTCTATTTGTTATTTTAAATATTTTACTTTCCATATCATGAGAGTGTATTTCCTCCATTAAGAAATAGAACACTCTTTTAAATGAGTGTAACATGTTAAAACTCAAACGATCTGTTTATTAATATATTTTTCCAATAGACTGATGTAATTTTTAAAAACCTTTAAAAATTATAAAACAGAATTTTGTGTGATGATGTGCTTCTCACACATTGAGGAGTAAATTTGTGGCTCATTAATGGCCATCAACAAAAATTGTATCTCATTTTAAATTTATTGGTAAACAGATACTGAAAATAAATGGAATAATAAATGCATGTAAAAGAACTTTTATAATAAAGTTGAACTACTTATTTACTAATGTATTAGTATAAAACATGTTAAATGATCAGACAGACCCTTAGAATAATTGTTCATTATACTTGTAAAAGCAAAATCTAGTGGGAAGAAGTCTCTAGAAGTCAAAAAGGCTGGTGTTGTCAAAAACAGAGACTCCAGTAAACATGTGATTCTATCAGGTAAGTTTGAAATGCTGTCATTCAATACTTCCTTTTCATTAGATCTTCTTGGTGTACATTTGAGGTGTATTTTGAAGTTATTGCTAAAAAAATCTTAAAAAGGATTATTTTGTGTTTTAAAGAGAAACTTTCATTGGTTTTTAGAGGAGCAAGTAGCATTTGCAGTTTTATTTGAAGGGCATAAACATTGTTTCCTTGTGGTTACATCTTTCATTATGAATGTATTAAGATCTCATTAATTTGGATCTTACTGGTTAAAATCTTGAGGCCATTCAGTTGGTAAAATCAGGTCAGATAAAATAAATTAGCTTAAGCTCCTGTTTAGATTCATTAGTTTAGTTATATTAGTGTGTTTTTCTAGACTATTAAAACAAACTATTTCATGCAGAAAACCCTGAAAGAAAGGCCAGTGTGGAAGTCAAACCCAGTAAAAATAGTGCTAAAGAAACTATTTCAGGTAAGTCAATAGAAATTTAATTTTGTCTTCTTATGTTTAGAGGTAGAAAATTAAATTTAAGAAAAAGTTTTTAATTTTGTGTCACATATATGTTTTTCAGTATCAGCATCATACTTAAGTGAAATTAAGAATATTATGATTCACATCTTTACCCTTTCTCTTGATTATTCTGAAATGTTTCTGTCAGAAGTAATAAAAACCAAACATTGAAAAGCCAGTGTTACTTCTATAGCTGTTTCTTAAATTCTCTAGTCTTTTGTCAGTTGCATACATTTTCATGTAGCTACTATTTAATCCATCATGGAATAAAGTTGTATAAAATAGTATATAAAATATATACTTGATATAAAATATATCTGCATGAAGTCTTTATTTTGTATCTTAAGAAGCTGCTTTGGAGACCACAGAAAATGAATCAGTTAACAAGGTCAGTTTTTGTGTTTATTTTTTAAACGCTTAAATTTTGAAAGAACTTATTTTTCTTACTATAAACCTAGGTAAGAAATGTACAGGATTTGGCCTGGTGAAAAATCCCAGCATTTACAACTTTTTAAAGTATGGTTTGAATTTAAAAACCCTGACTTGTAGAGATAAATCACAAAAATTTAGGTGCAGATTATCAATTAATGTATATGTTTTTGAGGATTACTTTTCACTGAGGAAAAAGAAATAGGTATTTGAGTAGACAGCAGTTGTCAAATTAGAACCAATAGAATGTGTGAAAACTTTTTTCTTTTTTCTTGGAGGCAAATAAGAGATAGGTTAATATTCAGGATACCAGTTCTTTGGTTTTTAGAGGACCAAGTAGCATTTGCAGTTTTATTTGAAGGGCATAAATTTACTTTGTTTCCTTGTGGTTACATCTGTCATTATGAATGTATTAAGATCTCATTAATTTGGATCTTACTGGTTAAAATCTTGAGGTCATTCAGTTGCTAAGCATAAGTTTATTTTTGACTGACAGAGCCATTCTTCAAATAATAACTAAGTAGTATGTCTTAATATTTTGTTTTAGGAAGAACCTTTTAAAGCATGAATAGTGATTCACTTAAAGCACCTCAGAGGAAACATTTCAGAATGTAATTGTGGTGCTAGTTAAAAATCATTCTCAACTGGTTTATGAAAATGATAATTTCCTGCTTTTGTTTTTCAAAAGAAATGTCACAAGTTTTCAATTTACTGTAGTATACCTTTGAAGATTTCCCCAACATTTAATAAAGGAAAAACTAGCATTGATGAGAGAATCATCTTAAAGAATAGATCTTAGAGTAGAGAAAGCAGAAGTGAAAGTATTTATTTTGTAGTGGGGTTTGGGTTATGGGGTAGGGATTCTAAGAGATTACAAGTAAAGTTTTTAATACTGCCTACAAGGGATTATTTTATTCAGTAATGTAGAAGGATATGTGCTGATTTGGAGCTTGAGGAAATTAGCATCACAAGGGACAGGAATGGCAACAGTACTTGAAAGGAAGTTCCAGTTAGAGACAGGCATACTTGTGTTTTTGAACTTGTATTTTTTAACAGTGGTTGAGAAAGAACTAAGGACCTCGACTAGATGACAGATGATATGACTGAAATTATTGTATGTACTTGAAGAGAGGAAATTTGCATGTTGTTTAGTTGTTAATTTGAGATTCAGACCAGTCCTTCTAAATTGATCAGATATAGTATTAAATGCACAGTTTTATACTAATGTACGATCTGCAGTATAAACTCAAATAAATATAAAAGCAGTTAAAGAAATTATAATGTCAACTCTTAAATTTGTTTTGAAGGAAACAGAGGAAATGTGTGTGGTTCTTATTTCTAATTTGCCTCATAAAGGATATTCTATAGAAGAAGTTTACAACCTAGTGAAACCATTTGGTGGTTTAAAGGATATTTTGATTTTATCATCTCATAAAAAGGTAAGAGTTGATAATAGCTGTTCATGTTGTCTATCAGCACAGTTTTGAGAAACATTAAATTTACAAAACTAGAAAGTTTTAGAAGTGACACCTCAAATTTAAGCTGTCTCAAGGTAAGGGACTTTGAAAACACAGATGTCCCTTATTTTAGTAGTATTCTTATCAGATATAATTCTAATGATGGAGAGGATGGCTTACTATTGTGTCAAAGTTTGCTCAAAATCTTAGTGTAGTAGAAAACGTTTTACATCTTTAATATGTTAATACAGAGTTTTATAGCGACTTAAAAAATTTTGTGCACTTTTACTAAGATTTCTGCTGTTTTACCTATTACAGTCAAATGGGAAGTAACCATTTTTAGACAGACAAATGATGTCATCAGTACTTACAACAACCTAGGTTTATCACTATGTTTGTAATTTTCTTTAATAAGTATTGGCTTTTGTAATTTTAAAATTAAACAATATATTGTTAATGAACACCTTGTGGAAGATATTTTATAGGTGAGGAAAATTCAATGGAAACACCACCATAAGAGTGGTGGGAAGTAGTGTTCTTAAAATAGAAAGGAGTTGGTGATCACTAGAGATCTTTGGAAGTAGAGTAGGATATATATGTTTGATGGTAACTGGAGGCAATATGCTTAAGAAAACAGTAGGAGAGGTGAATGAGTACAAGTGAGTTATCCGCAGTTTCACATTATGTTAACAGAAAATTATTTGAATGGTTGTACAACTCTGTAAGTATACTAAAAAACCATAGAATTGTACACTGAAATACAGGTGAACTGTATGATATATATAGTTCAGTAAAGCTGTTTTTAAAAAGCAGATTATTTGTAATGTTTAGAGGCAGACAAGAATAAAATGGAATGCATATTTTAATATAAGAATCTTTTTAATATGACAATATATTGAAATAGGAGAAAATTGTGGGAATCTGGGAATGAATAATTCAAATTTGTACTTTATGTGAAATGCTGAAGTAGGTGTATAAAATACACGAATAGAAGATTCATATTCAGAAAGTATATTATTTTCTGCTCAGTTCTAATTAGAGTTGAGTAGAATTATTAACTATTTGAAGATTTAACACTTTTTAGATATCATATTGAAAAATACCAGATTTAATCATAAACATTAAAAACATTTATGAAATTAAAATTAAAGCAAAATGGAAATAAAAAATTTAAAATATTTGTGTTAAGTGGGAAACAGGATTCATTTCCATTATGCTATAAAATATTAAAATATTAAAAGTTCAGTAAATAGACATTAGAGATTTTAAGAAAGAATTACAATTATGAACAAATATGTAGAAGATTTCTACCTCATTAACTATCAAACATGGAAGAATGTTCAGCCTCTTTACTTATCCAGTTATGAAAATTAAAACCAAAATGGTATGGCACTATAGTTTTATACCTAGGAAAAGAAGAAACAACTTGGTGACCATTATACATTTCTTTGGTTCTTTCATTTCTCATATTTCTCATATTTTATAATCATTAAATTTATTTACTTAAATATTCATTGAATGTCTGCTACCTGCTAGATACTGCTCTAGGTACTAAGGATACAGTGATGAGTAAGATAAATGTAATTTACTAGAATTACAATTCTCATATTTATTTCTTTACTATTGCCTTATGAGTTAAGTCATTCGATATTTCTTTTATTTACTGAGTTACTCAGTTCACTTAACTCTTAAGTTTTAAATCTTTTGAACAAAAAGTAAAATAAGACATTTATTTTTTCATTCTTGTAATTTTTATTTTAAAAGGCATTTATAGAAATAAATAGAAAATCTGCAGATTCCATGGTAAAATTTTATACCTGCTTCCCAATGTCAGTGGATGGAAATCAACTGTCAATAAGTATGGCTCCTGAAAACATGAATATAAAAGATGAGGTAAATAATAGACTATCATCATTTTTACTAGAATATTACTAAATTTTTTAAAACAGATTTATTGTAGTCTATTATGCTTTGTAGTTTTCTTCTTTGGGTCGCATGTTTTCTCTGACACTGAGAAAGTTTCTGTCTTTCCAGTCTCCCATCGGACTGTTTGAGAGTTACTTTCATATTGAGGGAATTCAATCCCTCATGTATATTTGAATGGACAAAAATTTGAAAACTATTGTCTGTAGTGAACTCTGTTCTTATCTCATTGTCATTATCTGTCATCCAAACTAGAATCCCAGAGGTTATCTTTACTTTTTTTTCTCTCATTTCTCACAACCAATCTGTCAGTAGGTCTCGTCTGTTTTAACTCCTAAGTATTTCTGCAGTTTGTTCCCTCTTCATTCCGTATACCATTGCTTCACCTCTTAAAAACTACTAAAGTACTTATTTATACCTTCTACCATCAGTTTTGTCTCCCTCAAAACCTTTCTCCACAAAGTCATGAGACTGACATAAAATTAGAATCAATTCAAATTCAACTGATTTATAAGCCCTTCACTGTTTTAGTATAGCCTACAAACATTTACTATTACCTGCTAAGAAATACTAGAATCTCTAGAGGAAGGTGGAAATGCATGTAATTTGAAAAAGCTTTCCACTGAGAATCATTCTAATGTGATGTAACTGCGGGGATTGTTCTATATATGTCAGTAGTGTCAAAGAGAAAAAAATTTAAGAACCGCAGTCTCATAAGATAAGGTTCCTCTCCTGTATATGGAAGTCTTCCACTAGCTAGCTTTTCCCTGCTTTGACATCCTTATTTCATGCTCCTCTTGGTCTCTTTATAATTCAGCAGTACCAAACTGCCATATATTCAATACCCTATGCTGTTTTTTTCACTACCTAAATCTCTGTTCTTCCTCAGACCCTACTTTGCTTAGTTAACTTTTTGTTTTATAATTTGAATTCTCTTACGTCTGCGAAATTAAGTCTTTTATTCCTTGTATGGGAATTTGAGTGTCCTCCCCTGAATGGCACTACCTTATTAATCTTTCATGTACTTAAAGAAGTAGGAAGAATTAAGTTGTATGGGCAGGGTGGGACTTAGATAGCTTGTTTATAGGAAGAGGGAAGGATTTTGGAAAGAAGAAAACTTTTCCTGACTCCCCATTTTATGCAATAGTGCTTACTGCTTATTCTTGTAAGTTATTATAAATCTTGACTGAATAAATACATGAATGAGCAAAAGCTTACACCTTCAACCTTTGTCTGTTTTGCCTTTCTAGGAAGCTGTATTTATAACGTTGATTAAAGAAAATGACCCAGAGGTGAGTTTGCATTTAAATGCTTCTATACACTTGTTTAATTGATAGAAACATTGGTTGCTTTATTTGTCACCTGTTAGGAATGAAAAAAACTGTTAATAGTAATTTTAAAATATTGAGGGTGATGGAGATGTCAGGTGGGTTTTCTCTTGGTTAAAAGTAAGAAAGAGTCATGGTATCCCTGATGTGAAATATTTTTCAGATACTAGATCCATATTAAATGGCTTGGGTATATTAACTATGTTGGGTAAATAAAATATTGATAAAAGATTATATTTGCTGTTTTAGTATATTGTTTCACTGATTACTCATATCTAAAACTAAGAACTCACTGTCTTCACCCACAGTCATTTTCTTATTCTTGGGGGAGGATATCGTCTGACCTCAGAAAAATTAAATTACTGCTATCTGTGTTTTACAGTTTTATACTTCAGCTGTGTTTCTCTTTTTCTATGCTGCTTTCTTAAAATAAAACTACAGGCAGATATAGATAAAATTTATGATCGATTTGTACATCTTGATAACTTACCAGAAGATGGATTTCAGTGTGTACTTTGTGTTGGACTTCAGTTTGGAAAAGTGGATCATCATATATTCATGAGTAATAAAAACAAGGTAACAAGGTCCCTCCTGTTTTAGCTGTATGTTCTGTAGAGAATACTTGACTCAACCCTATGTTCTTATGGTATGTAACTTTTAATTCAGCATCTGAACCAAAGCACTTATAAACATTTTTCAGCCTCTTAGCAGAATTATGATACACCACAATATTTTCTCCTGTGCTGTGATACAAGGAAGAGATAATCTCTCTTAACAACTCCTAGTTTTAAGGGGGAATAAAACTTGCACAAAGGAAAAAGGTAATATGTGCAAAAAAACATTATCTTATGGGGACATTTAGACTTAAGTTCATCTAACCTTAATTACCTTTGTGACCTTGGCTAAATTGGTTTGCACTTCTAGTTCTTATTTATAAAATGAAAGGGTGTTACAGATCTTTTAAGTCCTTCCTAGCCATAAAACACATAGAGAGTTAGGTCTCTTTAGTTACTTGGAAAGAAGTATAAAGTGATCATTCCTTCCTTCAATGATACAGCTTCTTTCCTAGAAAGAAACTGTTAACCTCTACATTTGCTGTGCCTTCTGACTTTAGTATTTAATTCACATACATGTCTATTAAAATTAGATATGATTAACCATGTATTACCTAGAAAGGTAGGTTTCAGATCAAAGTTGATAATACTTGCTTTATAAAAAGTACCTAATTGACCAACAAGTCGATATTAATTTCTTTGACATACTTCTAACTGATACATAGAGCATGGTTGATATTTTAGAAGTAGTGTGACATAGAATGGGAGATGACAGGATAGCATAAGGAATTTTGAATCTTTACTTCAAACCGCTTTAATTCTTTTTAAAATACTTACCATCCTTTTCAGTTTTGCATTGACTTTTGCAGCACTTTAAGGATTGTTTTCTCTTGTTTACTTTGAAATGAGGATTAACCTTACCTTTATAATCTCATATTTGAAATCTAGAAGAAAAGTATATTCATACTTTAAAAATATTAAACATTTTATTGTGGTAAAATACATGTAACAAAGCATACCATTTTAATCATATTTAAATAGCATTAGGTACATTCACATTACTGTGCCATGATCAGCACTATCCATCTCCAAACTTTATGCATTTCCCAAACTTCCCAAACTGAACCTCCCTGTTCATTAAATAATAATTCCCCATCCCCCGGCTCTTCCTAGCCCCTGGCAACCACCATTTTGCCTCTACTTTCTATCTATATGAATCTGACTTCTGTTAAGTACCTCATATAAGATGACATACAATATCTGTCCTTTTGTGATTGGCTTACTTACTTAGCATAATGGCTTCCAGAATGTGTTGTGGCATATGTCAGAATTTTTTAAGGCTGAACTGTATGCTTATACCACATTTTGTTTATCTATTCATCTGCTGGTCAGAACTTGGGTTGCTTCCACCTTTAGGCTATTGTGAACAATACTGGTATGAACATGGGTTATAAAAATATCTGAGTCCTTGCTTTCAGTTTTTTTGGGCATATACCAAAAAGTGGAATTGCTGGATCATGGTAATTTTAATTTCAATTCTTTGAAGAACTATTCATACTTTTTTTTTTCCAAAGGCAATTCTTCAGTTGGATAGTCCTGAATCTGCTCAGTCAATGTACAGCTTTCTGAAACAAAATCCCCAGAACATAGGTGACCATGTATTGACCTGCACATTATCTCCAAAGATGGACTCATTAGAGGTAAGATTATTTTGTATCAACTTTTGTGCTCTTAGAAAATGAAGAAAATGTAAATGTCCTTCTTCCACAGCTAGAAGACATACTCTGAAGGTAATTTTGAGAATTATTCTTGGGCAATAGTCAAACCGGTTCTGAGTTTAGGTATTCCTTCTAAAAATTTGTTTTGCAATCATTATTCCAATTTCCTTGGCTTAATTTTGCCTAAATGAGAATAAATTGAGGTAATTTTGAAAAATGTATTCATTCTGATACTTATTATGGACATATGTGTAGAGTGACTCCATATATGTAACATGATTCATCACCAGAATGTGGAGTCTTCTTGGAGCCCATTTTGGTTTCTTAGAGAAAGAAGCTTGTTTATTCTTTTATTTATTTAAATTTATTATAAACTCTTGTATAAGAAATAAGATTTTGCAGGATCGGCTTACAAATACGAAAACTGAATAGTCTCTCTTGGAAAAAATTAAATTCAAACTCAGATATTCCCTTTTCTAATAGTTTCATTGCATCTCAATAGCAGGAGGTAAATAATAGGGCCTTCTGTTTGTTGTCTGCATGTTTTTTGTTTATCTGCCAGAATCTTGTACTAGCTCAGGAAAAAGAAAATGAAATGCTGCCATTTAAAAGCAAATTGAATAGAGCACCTATAAGTAAATGTATCATCATAGGTACTGATTTAGGCACAGTTTGAGTTCAATCTGATAATTTCAGAAAAAAATTTTCAAAGTTTCCAGTGTTTTTTCTCAACAGCACATTGTATTTTTGAAATTGTTTTTTATATTTTTCAAGTTATTACTTTACAGTCCCAGATTCCAAGGTTTACAATGATACAAATGAAAATCATAAAAAACTGCTGCCTGAACTGATACTTTATTTCCCAAGCTCTTCCTCGAACCTTACTCTTCCACCTTATTAAATTGGAGAGCAGGCACATTTGGCTTATTATAAAAGACTTAGCTATCCTTGTAATCTCGAGCATGTCACATACTGTGCATTTTATCTGTTCAACGAATGATAACTTGGATGGTAGACTAATTTGAAGGTATTATAATGGTCCAAATGAGAAGTAATAAAAGCCTAGACTAGATTATTAAATGGAAATAAATCCTGCCCCCAGATTTTTTAAATAACAGTTTTTAATTTACCATGTTTGTGAGTTAATTAGTATCCTTATATTACCCTCTCTTCAAATTCTACAGTTAACATTTTTGTTAACTGTAATGTTACTTCCAGAGATAGTACCATTATAACTTTTAGTTCTGTAAGTATAGTTACCCTACGTGTGAAACTTGAAGGCTTAATTCTAAGTAGTGAAAACTATTTGCATTTTTGTTATCTTGATTATGGAAATGTTTACTACAGAATTAAGTAGTAATGAGAATGGGCTTATAATATAAAGAAGGAAATACAGTGTGTGTCTATACCTTAGACTTTGTTACATTCCCACCGTTTCTCAGGATGGTGCTGTGTTTGTTCCTGTCCACGTTTGGATGGCGGCTTTCCTGGGTGGTTCAGGAGCTGGTGGTGGTGGTGTTGAGAGGAGAAAACAAGGCTGCCTTCATGTCACTCATCTCACAAAACTTTAGAGCTATTCTTCTGCCTGTTCTAAATTTATGGCCATGTGCTTTGTGAAACAACTCTTTGATTTTCTTTTTTATTGCTTTTCAGAGTTACTTCCTTTATTTATTGGATTCTGTATCTCCCAGTCTCTCAGATTGATTACTTTTCTGTTTGCTGGAATATATCATCAGATAATTTCCCCTGAAAGTATGTGTGGGCAGTAAACTTTCAAAATCCCTGCGCATTTGAAAATGACTTACTTTGCTCTCACATATTTCATTGATAGTTGGTCTAGGTGGAGAATTCTGTGCTCAGATTGTGTTTCCATTCATTGTTTTTCTTAATCAGTATTGTTAAGGGAAAGGCTGATTCCAGTCATACCTTTATGTATTCCATATTTTTCTCTCTGAAAGCTTTTAGTATTTATTCATTAATTCATTAAACAAATATTCATCTAATTCTCTATACCAGCACTGTTTCAGATATTGGAATACTTTGATAAATAGCAGAGTCAGTGTCCCAGTCCTCAAGGAGTTTATATTTTAGTGGGGAGATGGACACAAATAGATATTAAATACATATATATAATGTCAGGTGGTAGAAAGTGCCACGAAGTGCTGTGGAGACAAATCAAGATAAAAAGGTAGAGTCATGGGTGGGGATGTCTATTTTAGAATGGTCAGGACTAGCCCCTCTGCAGAAGAGTTATTTGGGAGGCCTGAAGGAAGAAAGAGAACAAGTTTTACAAATATGTCAAAGGAGAACAGGTTTTTAGACTGAGGAGCAAGAGTTAAGGCCTTTAGGATATATTTGATGATTCACGAACTCCAAGAAAGATCACTATGGTTAGTGCAGTAAGCACAGTTTTATTTTGGTTTGGTACTTACCTCTTATATCCTGCTTAGAGCACCCAGTGAATTTATAAAATGTAAAGATTAGTGTGCTCCTTTACCCGAGAAAAGTTGTCCTCTTATTACTTAATTCTTGGAGTATTTCTTCTCTTTAAATTTTAATGTTTTATCTTCCTAGAAATAACACCTGTACTAATTTTGTAGATGCTATATCCTCATGAACTTCTCTAGAGGAATTCTTAAGAGGATATTTAGAGTTGTTTTTAAAGCTCTTGAGGTCTCTGAAGTATCTTAAGCCAGTTTTGTATTCTTGTTCTCTCCTGTACATTTTTCTCTTAAATTCATTTGTAAATAAAGAAAAGTTAACTAATACAGGTGTCTGGTATAGATTTCTTTTATTGTTTGAGTTTTTGTTTTTCCACTAATAAGCTTCTCCTACGAATGGAAGGCTGCTTATAAACATTGTGAATAGTAGGGCTTATCAACTGCTCTTTAATTTCAGTTATATACCATTACATTGTAGACTGGATACCCCATCGATGCCCTAGTAAAGAAGGTCTTTACTCTGGGATTCCATCACACACACCAGGAATCCTCTGTAGACATATTAATTCAATTTCTTTAAAGTACAGTTCTTGGTTTGTAATTTGACAAAATTTAGAGAAACATTCTCAACTCCAAGCACACATGATTCTTACAAAAAAAGCCTTCAGCCAGTATATGTAAGCTCAAAAGGGCAAAGATTTTTTGCTGCTTTGTTTACTGATGTGTCCTAAGTTCCTGGGCCAGTGCTTGGTAAATTGTCACTGAATTTTAATTCCTTCTTCTGTTTTGGGCCCCAGAACATTGCTTTCTTGGTGTTTAAAAGGATTTATGTTTAAAAGGATTATTGTTAAATTTTGTCCAACACATTAAGTCAATTAGTCTATTTTATAAATAGAAGTCTTTTTAAATAACAATTGTACAAGAAAGATGTTATTTCAGGTTGATTGCTTTTATTCCTACCAAAAGGTATTTCTAGGTTTTTAAAGTTGTTTTTATATATATCAGCATTAAGGAAACTTGTTTTTCTCAATTCCTGTGTCTCAGCCTATGTAACCTGATTTAGGGCTCTTTAAATGAGATAAAAAATTCTAGAGCCTGATAGTTATGTGGACTTTTAAGGTGTGGTTTTTTTCAGCTTAGATTTTAAAAAGTGAAAATACTGCATTGAAGGGTTAAATATTTAAAATCCAGTAGAGTAGCCTCTAACAAAATGTGGAATTGTGTTACAGGCTGATGCTGAGAAAGACCCAGACCTAGGAAAAGAAAGGTATGTTGCTTTGAGTTTGCTGCATTTCTGTATAGTCTTTAGTTAATTACTGAACTTTGTTTCTGTATTTTAGAATTTTGTTCACTTGTCGCAAGAAGTTCATATCTTTCATGTTCATTTTATGTACATATGAGTCTTATGGTTGTTTCTTGTTTTGTTTTTCTGGCTCTTCTTGAACTTGGTTGGTTGGTTGGTCTCCTTCAGGTACTTACTAATCACTGTTTTTTATTTTAGAAAAACAAAGTGTAAGCAGTTTGAATTAAATATATAAATATGACTTCTCTGAAATGTTTTGCTTAGACTCTTGAACAACTCATCCCCGTTATCACTTATTATTAGATTTTTCTATTCCAAAATAGTACACAGTAGTAAAATTTTGAACTTTTTTATAGTATTTTAAAATTTCATTGACTTACACCAAAAAAATAATACCCATTGTGTATTTTGATACTTTTGAAAACAACTGGAGTAGGAGAAGGAAATTTATAAAACAAAATAGTATGTGCCCTTTATATTTTTAGAGGAAGAAGACTTGTTTTTCAGAGTCTACTTAAAATAGTGATTCACAACCTTGTTTTGACCACATAGTACACCCTCTTCTTAATAACATTCTCATCCAGATCAACACTACTCTAATCACCACCTTTGCCTCAACAATTAATAGCTTCCCTTTTACTGCTCTTCCTCAGGAATCATTAATTTATGATTCTTCTCCCTTTTTTATACTAAGTGATTTACCCTTATTTGTTAGAATTAATGTAGTAAGAGCTTATTAGTTTGAAAGAACAATTTGAAAATCTTTAAATATGGAAAATTTACTTATTTGATGTAATGGCTAATTTTAGATGGCTGAAAAACAGGATGTCTTATGGATTTTTCTTAGTAATTCTTGCAAGATGAGAGTACATTAAAGTATATTGTAACTTTGAGCAGTAGGTTTGCTGTGTTAGCACAAACTTAATTTTAAGTTGTACATCACCATACCAGTTACATTCATATGCCTAAGAAGGAATACCAACAGCAGTGTTTGATATAAAAGCCCAGAAAGGGCTTAATAAGTGACAGTGCCTCATGCTGTGGTATAGATAGACCTACAGTTTGGCCACAGTAACTCTGGCTGGTCAGTAACTAGGCTTTTCCAAAAATCTGTTTTATATATCTCATTTGATAAAGTTTATTTCAGGTCTGCAAGAATAGCTGTTTATGTTTTGGTCATTTTTCCTCACATTTTTTTGACTTTTAAAATAAAAAATATTTCTTAATGAATTTATAGATAGTTGTCTAATCTTATAAAATTAATTTCCAAAATTTGAGCACTGCTAACTTCTTAATTTCTATTTTACTATCAGTTTTTCCTGATTTACATGACATTAGAGAAGAGACCTAGAATGTGGCCTGAATATTTCACGTTTCTTTATTGGAGTAAACTGATGCTAAGAAAATACTGGTGCTTGGTGTGTTTTTTTTTTTACACTTGAGGGTGCTAACTCATTGTGAATATGACCCTTTTATTTATAATTGATGTGTAAAGTATTAAAATATATTTCCTATTTAAAGGAAATTTCATGTGGATATACTAATAACTTGATTATAATCTATATTTTGCCTGTTCTCATCCCACCCTCACCATGTAAACATGTATTTATTTATCATGTTATTAAGGCTCCAAATAAGGCTGCAAGTTGAAACTTCCGCCAGTTCGTTAGTAATGTTTGGAAGTATCCCAGTGACCCTCTGTGAAATAAATACTAATCTTCAGTATTGTTAAGTTGCAGTATAAAATTTCTCAGAAAGTGTATGGTATAGTATTAACCTTTTTTCTCATGCCCAGCTTTTATTGTATGCCTCTTCTGAAGGTACTGGAACCTTGTTGTTATGGGGAAGATGAGAGCGGGACAGGGTGTGGGAAATTACCTGTACTCTGGACTGATCTTTTTTTTTTATTAAGGTATCATTGAAATACAGTCTTATGAAGGCTTCACATGAGCAACATTGTGGTTACCACATTGATCCATATTATCAAGTCTTCCACACACACCCCATTGCAGTCACTGTCCATCAGTTTAGTAAGATGCTATAGAGTCACTGCTTGTCTTTGTGCTACACTGCCTTCCCCGTGACCCCCTACATTATGTGTGTTAATCATAAGGCCCTTTAATTCCCTTCTCCCTCCCTCCCCACCTAACCTCCCCAAGCCCCTGCCTTTGGTAACTGCAAGTCTCTTGGAGTCTGTGGGTCTGCTGCTGTTTTCTTCCTTTAGTTTTACATTATTGTTATATTCTACAAATGAGTGAAATTTGGTACTTGTCTTCCTCTCCCTGACTTATTTCACTGAGCACAATACCCTCTAGCTCCATTCATGTATTTGTAAATGGTAGGATTTGTTTTCTTCTTATGACTAAATAATATTCCATTGTATATATCGATCACCTCTTTATCTATTCATCTATTAATGGACACTTAGGTTGCTTCCATGTCTTGTCTATTGTAAATAGTGCTGCAGTAAACATAGGGGTGCATATGTCTTTTTGAATCTGGGATCTTGTTTTCTTGGGTAAATTCCTAGGAGTGGAATTCCTGGGTCAAATGATATTTCTATTTTTAGTTTTTTGAGGCACCTCCATATTGCTTTCCACAATGGTTGAACTAATTTGCATTCCTACAAGCAGTGTAGGAGGGTTCCCCTTTCTCTGCATACTTGCCAGCATTATTGGATATGTCATTTATGAATATATTCTCCCATACTGTAGAATGCCTTTTTGTTCTGCTGATGGTTTCCTTTGCTGTACAGAAGCTTTTTAGTTTGATGTAGTCCCATTTGTTCATTTTTTTTTCCCTTGCCCAAGGAGATGTGTTTTCAGAAAAAGTTGCTCATGTTTAAGTTCAATAGATTTTTTTTTTTTTGGTATCATTAATCTACAATTACATGAGGAACATTATGTTTACTAGACTCCCCCCTTCAACAAGTTCCCCCCACATACCCCATTAGTCACTCCATCAGCATAGTAAGATGCTGTAAAATCACTACTTGTCTTCTCTGTGTTGCACAGCCCTCCCAGTGCCCCCCGCCCCCACATTATTATGTTCAATAGATTTTTGCCAATGTTTTCTTCTGAGAGTTCAGTGGTTTCATGACTTACATTCAGGTCTTTGATCCATTTTGAGTTTACTTTTGTGTATGGATTTAGTAATCCAGTTTCATTCTCTTACATGTTGCTGTCCAGTTTTGCCAACTCCAGTTGAAGAGACTGTCATTTTCCTATTGTTTATCTGTACCTCCTTTATTGTATATTAATTGGCCATGTCTGTGTGGGTTCATAACTGGGTCTCTGTTCTTTTCCATTGATCTACGTGTCTGTTCTTGTTCCAGTACCAAATTGTCTTGATTACTGTGGCTTTGTAGTAAAGCTTGAAGTTGGGGAGCATAATCCCCCCAGCTTTGTTCTTACTTCTCAGGATTGCTTTGGCTGTTCGGGGTCTTTTGTGGTTCCATCTGAATTTTAGAACTATTTGTTCTGGTTTGTTGAAAAGTGCTGTCGGTATTTTGATAGGGATTGCATTGAATCTGTAGATTGCTTTAGGCAGGATGGCCATTTTGACAATATTAATTCTTCCTATCAATTGGCATGGGATATATTTTCATTTATTGGTGTCTTCTGTAATTTCTCTCATGAGTGTCTTGCAGTTTTCAGGGTATAAGTCTTTCACCTCCTTGGCCAGGTTTATTCCTAGGTATTTTATTCTTTTTGATGCAATTGTAAATGGAATTGTTTTCCTGATTTCTTTCTGCTAGTTCATTGTTATTATATAGGAATGCAACAGATTTCTGTGTATTGATTTTGTATCCTGAAACTTTGTTGAATTCAGTTATTAATCCTAGTAGTTTTGGGGTAGATTCTTTAGGGTTTTTTATGTATGATAATCATGCCATCTACAGTGACAATTTAACTCCTTCCTTGCATAACTGGATACCTTTTATTTCTTTGTGTTGTCTGATTGTCTTGGCTAGGACCTCCAGTACTGTGTTGAATAAAAGTGGAGATAGTGGGCAGCCTTATAAAATGAATCAGAGAACTAGATATTAATTTCTGGTAAATTTGTTTTACGAAAAAGCACTCTAATTTTAAAAAGACCAGCACATAAGAACAAATATGCAATTAAGCCATTTTTCCAAGTAGGCCCATGATCTCTGTTTGAAGTGTGGAGCTTCATAGTGATTCATTTTGCAAATGAGATAATAGCTTTTTTTGGACAAACTTTGAATATGGTAAAGGAGATGGACCTGCTACGTCTTAGAGCCAGGGATCAAAATCTCTGTTATCCTTCTAGCCCAATAGATTGGTGTTTTTTTATAGGCCTAATTCGTAAAGCCTTTAAGGATTAATGTGCAGTTCTGTAGTAAGGCAGAAATTTAATCTTCATTATTGGAAATTAGTCTGGTAATTTAAAAACAAAAGTTTATATTTTGAGAAGTAATATTTACATGACTGCTGTAAACTGAATGTCACAACTTTTTCTTTTTTTTGGTCATATTTGTGCTTGACTACCAGTTTTATTTTGACTAGCCCTAAGAATTTGGAACACTTAAAACCAGGCATTGTTATTTTTTTAATGTAAGGGATGTGAGCTATTTAAAATAAAAAACCTTTAAACCCTCTCTGCATTCAAAAGGAAGCTTACATAAAGGAAGAGAATAAATATTGATTAAGTTCTGTGGTTACTGGCTTATTTAACTTAAATAAAATTCCTCAAACTCTGTCTTTACAACTTTACATCAATAGGTGTTGCTCTGATCTCTTAGAAAGGTTTTTGGAAGTTTAATGATAACCATTTTAGGGGATTGACCAGTTTATTGGCTCAAATGATGAGACCATCTTGCATGAATTAAAGGATATATGGTCACCCTTTGAAAACATACCAAAGGGGATGTCCCTCTCCTTCCATGAAAAGTAAGAGAGAAAAATCAGTGCTGCTTACTATGAGGTGTTGATACGGTGCCATCGCTTGGTCACCCTCCAACCTGCTGCTTCTAATGTGATTAAGTGAATGTACTGGTTAGATTTTAATTTGTGTTGATAGCCTGCTGGACATTGGATATTTTTAGAAGCTAATGTTTTCCCTGTTACTCTTCAAGATAACCTCTGATCTATGGAGCATTAATATAAAAATAGTTTATTCTGTCTCTGTCTCAGTGAAAGTAGTTGAATTATAGAATCGCATAGTTTTGTTTACTTTGGATTTGGGAAGATCATGATGAAATAAGATCAGTTGCATATACCTGCCATGTTATCTTCTTCGTTTCTTCTGAATAATTTCACTTAAAATTTTAAGTTATGTATTTAGATTTTAAATTATTATCTGTAACTGGGAAGATTTCTTTTCCTTCTCATAGTGTATCCCAAGGCACATACTTTATAATAACACTGTTTATGTTACATTTATGTTTATGTTAAGGTGATAAGAATAGTTTCACCTCTAAGTTTAAATCTCCAAGAGTATTTAAAAGATATTTCTAAAGAAAAGTTTCTTTTAAGTTTTATTAATAAATACAGTTCTTGGGAAATGAAAAGCAAATCTGTCTCACATTTATAAAAAGAGAGGTGATGTGGTTAAGAGTATGGCCTTTTCTCCCTTCCGGTTCCTGTTTCTGTTCCTTTTAGGTAAGGTTCACTTGTAAAATTTTAAGTTTCAGTGCATGGATCATTAGTTTTGTCATAGAACTGTATACTTTATTTCAGTTACCACGGTTGTGAAGACAGGAACTAGTAGTAATTTGAGATGTCTCAAATTTACATTCAGTTTTGTAATGTCAGGTGGAAACAACAGAAGGAAAAGGCTGGTTATAACTTGCATGAGTAAAAGGATCATATCAGAGGCCATAATTTTACCATTATTTACTTTGAACTAAAAAGACTTCTTCAGTGCAATGGAGGATCTCTTTAAAATTTTTATATTATTTACATATTTCTGTCAAAACATCGTAAACATTTTAATGCTGATTGACTGGATTTACCAATGCTTAACTACCAATGCATCAGGAAGTCTTAACAATTGGCATCAACAGGATTACTTATAATGGTTGAATTCTCATCATAGTTTGATTTTTGTTTGTGTTTTTGTTTCTGTTCTTTTTTGTTTGTTTCCAAATACTTTCAGCCCTGACTTGAAAAACAGTCCAGTTGATGAAAGTGAGGTGCAAACAACAGCTGATAGTCCCTCTGTTAAACCTAGTGAGGTTGAAGAAGAAACTATTCCCAACATTCAAACAGAAATTTATGTAAAGCAAGAAGAGCCTTGTGAGGAAGAACCTGAAAAAGCACTGTGTGACTCTGAGTTTGCTATTGAAACATTGGAAGTGGAAACTCAAGGGGAGGAGGTCAAAGTGGAAATTCCTCTTGTAGCATCCACTCAAGCCAGTATTGAATTAGTCACGGAAAATGTAGAGGAGTCTGTTTTAAATCAGCAGGTATATACCATTGATTTTGAGAAGGAAGAGGCAGAAATTATTATCCCTGAAACAGAATTATCAACTTCTGATAGTGTATTTATAGAAGAAAGGAACATCAAAGACATTTTAGAAGGATCTCCATCTGAAGCAGAAGATTTCTTTTCTGGGATTACACAGTCTATGATAGAAGCTGTAGCTGAAGTCGACAGACATGAAACTGTTTCAGAAATAGTATCATCTACTTGTGTCGTGGCCTTAGTGCCAGGAATTTCCCCTGGGGATGAGAAGGCAGTGAGCAAAAAAGGAATTTCTGAAAAAAGTAACATGAATGAAAAGGAGGAGAATGAATTTAATACTAAGGAAACCAGAATGCATCTGCAAATAGGAACAGAGAAGGCTGGAAGGAGTGATGCTAGGATGGTTGCAAAGAAGTTAGAAAAGATCGTGGCAGCAATGAGAGAAAAGCCTGCCGAAAATGCTGTGGCCAAGGCATACCCAAGTAAAGGAGTGGGTCAGGCCAGTAAGCCTGATGAAACTGGTAGAACTGGTATGCTGGCCGCATCAAATGCATTCAGCAGTAAATCAAGCACCAAGACTGGTATGGTCTCTTCTCCAAAGGCAAAAGCTACAGCTTCAAAATCTGAAAATCAGAAAAGGTTCCTAAAATCTGTACTCAGAGATCAAATAAATGCTGAAAGGAAACTTTCAGCTAAGGAATTGGGTCTACCTAAACCTACAAGTACCAGGTCGGTCTTGGCTGAAAGCAGCAGTAAACTCAAACCTACTCAGAGCGGTGTTACCAGAGGAGGCAGTGGAAGGATCTCAGCCCTGCAAGGAAAGGATTCTAAACTGAATTACAGGGATATTACAAAACAGTCTCAGGAAACAGTGGCTAGACCTTCCGTCATGAAACGGGATGACAACAGCAATAAGGTGAGGAGGGTAGGAAGAATGGCTCAGTGTATCTTTGAAGTGATTAGCTCTGCTGTTGTAGATATGGAGGAGATGTAGTCTTGTTTTAAACTTTTCGTCTCCTCCTCCCCAACCTCCCATTTCTTTCTTAATTCCATTGATTTAAGCCAGTAGATATTTAGGATGATAAGCTCAAGTTTATAATTTATTAACAGGTTTGAAGAGCATTATTTGGATAAAATGTGGTCAGAAATATAACTGGCTTAAGAAAAAGTCTACAGTGAATCTCCTGAGGTGATATAGCCCTCTGCTTCTGAGTGGGAAACTGTTTCCTCTTAAATTGAAGCTTCCTATATCTACTTCCTGATTGCCCAACTTAGACATTGCGGCTATATGGAAAAAAGACCAGTAAAACTTAACTACAACTTACAGAGATGCTGCCTATGCTGTTAAATGATTGTTAACTTAGTTTGTACCTGTTACATATGAACATAATTGAATGTGTTTGGATGATGTTTGCTGTTTGAGTTCTTCCTTTTTTGTTGTTGTTTTTTTAAAGTACGTTAGTGACCTAGTTGTAAAGTCTGTTTTTCTGTATTTCTTACTTAATGTTTCAGACTTTGACTGGGCAAAACACTAAGAATCCTAAAAGCACTACTGGTAGAAGTTTTAAATCTAAAGAGGTAAGAAACAATCCACTAACACTAAGCTTTCCATTCCATCCCTCCATGGAAGAGCTCATCTACCTTAACTTGTGTCTCTTCTATAATAACTAGTTTGATAGAGAGGAAGGGACAGGAATGAGATGTTTTACTTTTTTGATCCTACCACCAGTTATCTTTTGACCTTGAGCTATGCTAAATAGTTTGTGTTCTTGGTGCCAGACAGAAAGCTACATAGGGATGGAAAGAGAATTAGAGTAGGAAAATACCTCCAATCTCATATTAACAGGAATAGGTTATAAAGGCAGAATAAAATCCTGTCTGTAAAGGAGACTGGCATTTGACAAGAGCCCTCCTCATTTTGTGGAACTTGCAAATAGGTGATCCTTTTGGTATGGCCTAATTTAACCTAGCTGGATGGGCTCTAAGATTTACTTCCCTGATACTGAATTCTGCCAAGTAAATGTCTTCTATTGTATTTGGTTGTTTGGTATTTTCATAGAATATTTTTTCAGTTATTTTACTTTTTACCCCTGGCAGAGGATGAATTTGATCCTATTTTATTGGGGCGAGGAAAAATGTTAGGAGCTTTAAGAAGTAGAAGTAAAGATTATGGTCATTTCCATTGATTTAATAAGTTGATAATACAATTGCTTACAGATTACCCCCCACCCCCTAAGATCCCAAGATTACTGGGTATACATTCTAATGTCATTATTATATGTACTAGTAATGATCATAGATAGCAAACTAAATGTATGGGGGGCCCTGATGGAATTTATTTTCTTTAGTATTGGCACCATTTTTCAAGTTACAGATAATAGTTTTTTTCAAATGCAATTATATTTGGCATTTTTCAGTGCACTTATATTTGGCGTTAAGTCTTAGTAACAGTTTTTCCATATAACGATCAAAATACAGACTATATTGCAATTATAGTGTTGAGTATTTTTAAATATGTAGTATGCATATAAATTATTCAATGGAATAATTGGATAGTTAGCTGTTGGCTGTTTATTTTCTAGCTGCATTTGAGCTGCTTTTAGTAGTCCATTAAGTTTCCTAGATAGCTTGTTAGATATTATTTAACATGGGACAGTAAATTTATTTGATAAATGGTTTAAAGGTATAGTATTTCTTTGTTTCATATTCCAAAATTCATTCATCATGTAGGAAATAATTGTAATCTTATTTAGTAAGTAAAGGTGGAAACTGATAGTTAAGATTTTACCTTTGCAATAGTTTACTTTGTGAATTACAGTCATTCATTTGTGGGGCTTAAAAAATAACTAATTTTAGCCTTTGGGAATCTTCTCTGCACTGAAATTGTCAAAAATAATACTTCATGCACACTTAGTGGGACTGTTCGGAACGTAGCCAGTTATTTCAGTAGTTTTTCACAATTTCCTGGTTTTTTTTTTTTTAACCTTTCCGACAGGAACCATTATTTCCATTTGATTTGGATGAATTTGTTACTGTGGATGAGGTTATAGAAGAAGTGAATCCTTTTCAAGCCAAGCAGAACCCGCTAAAGGGTAAAAGGAAAGATGCTTTCAAAAACACCCCTTCTTCTGAATTTAACTTAAAGAAGAAGAAGGGGAAAACTTCTGCCCCTCGTGTTGTTGAGGGGGAATTGTCTTTTGTAACATTGGATGAGATTGGGGAAGAGGAAGATACAGCTGCTCATCTAGCACAAACTCTAGTCACTGTGGATGAAGTAATTGATGAAGAAGAAATAAATATGGAAGAAATGGTAAAAAATTCAAATTCACTCCTTACATTAGATGAGTTAATTGATCAAGATGATTACATTTCCCACAGTGAACCTGAAGATGTAACAGTACTGTCCGTGGCTGAAGAACAAGATCTTCTTAAACAGGAACGCTTGGTAACTGTGGATGAAATTGGAGAAGTAGAAGAGCTACCTTTAAATGAGTCAGGAGACATAAGTTTTGCTACTTTACATACTAAAGGAGATGAGGGAAATAATGGAAGAGATTCCATTGGATTCATTTCTTCTCAGATACCTGAAGACCCTTCTACTTTAGTTACTGTAGATGAAATACAAGATGACAACAGTGATCTACATTTAGTGACTTTGGATGAAGTAACTGAAGAGGATGAAGACTCTCTGGCAGATTTCAACAACCTTAAAGAAGAGCTTAATTTTGTTACTGTTGATGAAGTTGGAGAGGAGGAAGATGGAGACAATGATTTTAAAGTTGAGTTAGCACAAAGCAAAAGTGACCATCCCTCAGATAAAAGAGGGGATAGAAAAAAGAGAGCTGTGGACACAAAGATGAAACTTGAAGCCTTTTCCCACTCTGGTCCAGTAGATGAGAATGTTATGGAAGAAGATCTGAAAACCATGATTGAAAGACATTTAGCAGGTAGATACTTAGAAGTGGTAGTTTTTCTGTTTTTAAGAGGGGATTACATTTTAAATGTTAAAAATATATATTGCAGTAGTACTAATAATTTCATCTTGTATTGATGCAAGCAGCTAACAGATATGGCCAGTGATATTTTCCAAAGAATATGTACAAGTTTCACAGACTTCTCTTTGTAACAGAACAGACTTTGTCCCGACATATTACACCCCAAGAAAGGATGACAAAATGAGAAAAGAAGCTAGAGCATCCACATTAGAACTGGAATGAAAATGTATATGTGTATTATTGAGAAAACACAGTTTTTGATAAGTAGAAGGATGTTTTATACCAAAAACCTCCCAGTTTTTGCCTAGACTTAGCACTTAGAAAAATACATGAAGGTTCCATTTCACTTCTAAGTAATATTTTGATGGTATAGGATAATAGGTCAGCTCACTTCCAGTCCTTGAGGAAGATTGGAAGATGAAAATAATTTCCAATAAGAAAAACTTGGAAGATTTAACCAAACTAAGAACAAAAAATACTAGGAAGGTCCTACAGTTTTATAGAACAAAATAGAAAAATATGTATAGTCTCCTTGGGAAAGCAGTAGGAAGTTGTAGTTTGGAACAAGATACGGGAAAATACAAGGAGAATGTTTAGACTAATGCTGAATTTTTAAAATAGAATTCTCTTTCTTTGTATTAGAAATGAGTTTCCTTCCTGATTTTGAGTATTGTTTACAAAAAGGTGTTAAAGTTGTTATTCAGAGTTAAAAGCAATTTAAATACTGTTACTGTAGCAATAAATTAGGCATTTTCTTTAAAGTTAAAATGCCAACCAAGAGAATAAGAATTGGGAAAATGCTACCATCGGAAAAAGCTGTTGTGACAGAACTGGCGAAAGGAGAAGAGGCCTTCCAAATTACTGAAGGTAAAGCAGTATTGATGGAAGAGGGGAGGAGAGTAACACAGCCCAAGGTGGTAATTGAAGTTCCAAGATCTACCATCTAAGAAGAAAAGTACAAAAACAGTGAAATAGAGTAGGGGTGGATGGGGAAAGCAGCTTATAATGACTAGATCTGGATAAAGATTTTTATCTTTGTAATTAGAGAGATAATGGAACATAACAGAATGGGATACTAGAATAGTAAGTGGTCCTGTTAAAATAGAATGTGACTGATTTGTGGAAATGATCCATGGAAGGTTATTGTGATCATATTGTAGCATCAAGTAGAACTAACTAGCTCTTATTTATGGACCAGATCCCTTGTTTTGTGGGTGCTGTGAAGCAGTTGACCAGTGAATTAAACAAGATGTTTTAATAATGTTAATAAATTTATGTTGAAACAAATAGGAAATAGTGTCTAGTAAGGGAGAGTACTTGAGTCACTCAACAAATATTTGTCATTCTGTCTGTTATACTCACAGCAAAATTCTAAAAAGGGTAGGAAAATAAAAGCACACAGTTCCAGATCTCAAGTTTATTGATTCAGAGAGGTAATGCAAAAAAATCAACTGCCAGTATGGCTTAAAAAGCACTATAAGAGTGTCCCTGTACATTCTCTTTGTAGCACCTTCCACAATTGCTCCGTTGCTTTTCTGTCCTCTCTTTTCTAAGGTAAAAACTACCAGCTGTGGTTCACTCAAGTTCATTGAATCTGATCTTAGTTGGACCCTCAGTACTGGCTTCACAGTATATTATAGGCATCCTTCCTTTTCTTCTTCTAACCAGGAGTAGCATAAGCCCTTTCCCCCGTTCTGCATCACCTAGCCTATTCCTCACTAGGTAACCTTTCATTTCTATTTACAAGAGCAAATACAGGATCTCCTCTGCCTTGTGTTGTATTTTACCTACCAGGGCTCCTCACCCATAAAATACAGCCAACTCTTTCCCATTAAAACACCATGCCTTTAACATTGGAATCCTTCTAGGTCCCATCTCCTAACTTCCAGAGCAAAACATCTAGAAAGAACCACCCATTTTCACTTCTTCATCTGCCATTGAACTGGATATATTTCAGCTTCTTGCTAAAACACCTTCCTGAAAAGATTCTTTGATTTGATAACAGAACCCCCAATTGGATTGTTGTCAACCTTGTTTTTTTTAAGTTCATTTTCCTTTGTAAGTTAGTGTTATTTGACTTCTCTGCATCATTTGCTATTGATCATGCCTTCTTTCTTGAAGACAGTGGCCTTCCTGTGGCCTAGTGAGTAGTCTTCTTTTTCTGTCTGTTCTTTATAATCTCTCCTTGATACCAAGCCATAGTGGGTTAGCCGACTGACAAATGGCCCCTAGAGTGATTTCATAAGGTCTCCCCCCCAGGATTTCTTTTGTGATAGGACAACTTCAGCTACCAGCTTGCTGAGAACTGCCTCATCTCAAGTGAAGAATAGAGAAAGGATGATCTATTTACTGCTTATATAACAGTTATTACCAGCCACAGGCAGTATGGCTCAACAAAAAGACCAGGCTGAAGAAATAGTCACAAATATAATTCTGAACTTAAAATATTTATTTTAATATATTAAAATTATTATATAATTTGTATTATTATAAGATAAATGTGTCTTTGGAGTGATGGGAGCAAATGTGTTTGAGAAAATTTATTAGTTTGGTGAGAGAATAGACTTTTGTAGGAAGAGATTAGAGGCTGTTTTAACTGTCAAGAAAAGGGAGATAGCCTTTTTAAATGGACCTCTGATGACTTGTAAAATGTAAATTTCACAGTTTCTGTCCATCCCCTCAGATTTGGCAGAAAGTAGTTGCATGGAGAAAGCAATGAACTTGAAGTCTTGGTTCTAGCCTCTTGTCACAGCTGTGCAGCCTTGGCCATACCAGTTTCCTACCTCTCTCCATGTTGCTTTCTCTGTCTGTGAAGAAACGGGGGTGGGTGGTTTGACTTGCCTACCTCACAAGGGATAAAGGCTAAATGAGTAATGCATACCTGAAAGGGATTTGTCAAGTACTGTATATACCACAGCAAGGTATTTACAGCATTGAGGCGGGCAACCAGATTTCTTAGGAACAGTTTCCATTTTTCTCTTCCCCCAGGATTATATTAGAGAGAGTCTGCTAACATTGAATGTTTCTTAATATGTTATTAACTTTGCTGGGCTTTTTAATGTTTGTAATTTCACTTGTTTTTCTGTCTAAAAAGGGCCTCGGTCCATCAGTTTAGGCTCAGTTTTTCTTGGTTGGAAAGGTTTCAGTAGAGAGCATCAGAATTTTCTTTGCCCTGTAATCCAACTCTTCCCACAAGTCCAGCACTTTGCATACACAAGCCAACTCTTGCCAGTAATTAAAGAAATTAAACTTCTTCCATTCACCTATAAATTCTTTCTGGACGATGTAAAAAATAGTCTGTTGGCTTTAGTTCTATATCCTTAAATCCATTTAATAAGATTGAACACATGTACCCATTTGTTTCTTATATCAAAGAATCTTAAGAGTGGTCAGTTGGGTTTACTAAGGAAGGTTTACTTAGAGAGGTGAACCGTAAATTAATCTTTGGAGCAGGGATTATCTGATGTTAGCCTCACAAAGTCTATAAATGTATTTTGAATAACTTTCTCTTGAAAAATTTAATGACTTTAGTTGATGAAGAGTCTGGATTAAAGGATTCAGAACCTGAACGAAAACGAAAGAAAATTGAGGATTCTTCTTTAGGGAAATCAGTGGCACCTGATGTCCCTGAAGGTGAAGTAAAAATGACATTGTTTCCTTATACATATAAATTAAAATTCAGTACCAAAATAAGTGTTCTTAAGTTGTTAAGATGAGTAATGGAGTAACCTTGCTTTGATCATTTTAGAGTGGAAATTAGCAAGTTTTGCACCATTGGCAATTCTGACGAGTTTGTTTACGCTGTGTTTTTACCTGGCAAGGATATTTTTATTGCGTTCTTGAGGTCTGGGACATATCTTTCCTTTTATTACTGGTACTTTATTCGCTGCTCTGGTAAGAATTGAGTTACACTTGATAGGCAGAAATTCTAGTTAAGTAGAACATGGTGAAAAGCTTAGCTAGCAAACTTTTGTTCAGGAGAGCTAAGATGAGCTGAAGAACACCTTATTTGTTTACCCTCTATATTCCTCAAGCAGTTTGCCATTGTTCTGCCTCTTCTTCCTATTTTAACAGGGGTTTCTTGTAAATAGATTTATTTCAAATACTCCAGCAGATTATTTTCCAGTGAATTGCTGTTCTGAAGGAATTCCCTGGCATTCCTGGAGGCCCTGTAACAAATATTACACAATTTGTTAAAAAATAAAGGCCTCGTTTTTATGAATTAAAAGCTAATTGCTCTTGATCCCTAGTTATGTAGCAATGTCTATTACATTTGTATAAACATAGTAACATACATTATCATTAATTTTCCTCCCTTCTTTTCTCCCTCCTCTCTTCCTGTCCTCTAGGTTTAGACTTTCTTGTACCGAAGGCTGGATTCTTTTGTCCAATTTGTTCCCTTTTCTATTCAGGTGAAAAAGCAATGACAAATCACTGCAAGAGTACACGTCATAAGCAAAATACAGAGGTAAATTTTTAGATTCTTAATTTCTCATAAACTCTACAGGTGGTGGTGGTATAATAAAGTACTTAAGTGTCCACCCAAAATGTACATTCTTTCCCTTCGGGAGAACTTTTGAGGGTTTATGCCAGTTTATTCTAATAAGTCCAAAACCTTTTCCTCTCCTCTACTGTACCCTGCCAGGAACTTCAAGTCTTTATTCCTTTTCCTCTGGTAGCTTTTATCCAGTGGATTCTACAGATCAGTAGTCCCATGTGACACTCCGTTAAAGTGTGGTGGGAAGCGATACTCTGATGCCCTCCTGAAGAGTCATGAACATATATAGCATATTAAAGTTTCTGAATGATTTAGTCAGAAAGAATTCACTCAACTTTATTTAACCCATTTCCTAAACTGGTGTGGTCATATCCCTTTCCCCTTTTTAAGTTGTATATGTCTTTGAGAAATGCTACTCTATAAAGTCATCATTACCCATAGTTGAAGAAATGGGGCTGATTGTTTCTGAATGAGAGTTATTTCGTACATTTTCTATATTGAATGTGTGGCACAGATACTCATCTAACATTTTATTGAGCTGTTATTTGCTGAAAGTTTATTTAATTCCTCCATAAACCTTATGAAGGTAGACGCTATGATACAGGGATTATCTAAATCCAAGTACCTAATCCCAAGGTCACATACCGGTTTATTGTCAGATCTAGGATTTTAAACAAGCTCTTTTTTTCTAGGCCTTAACTTTTTGCTATGCTGCCTGTGCTCTTAATTTATCATGTCATTTTCCATTTAAAATCTTCTACTAAAAGTAAAAATTCCACATTATACTTGGAATTATATCGTAACTTCTTGTGGATCTGTAAGGTCCTACATGATCTGATTCTGTTCTGCTTCTCTGATCTCACAGCTTTTCTAGCTGTTTTTGTTTTACTTTTCATACATGAAAAGTCCCTTTGCTGCCTTTGCATCTTTGTGTCGCTGTTCCTTTGCCTCTCCCAGTCCCACTGGTTTTCTCATTCTCAGGTCTCGATCAAGTATCAGCTTCCCACAAAGGCCTTTGCCTAAGAAAGACTGAAACACTCCCTCCCACTCCCAAAAAGGGTCAACTTCAGTCAGTTACCTTATTGTATTTTCTTCCCTTTATAGTGCTTAACACCACCCAAAAATATTTATTTATTTTATTGTTTCTCTTCCCCCACTAGAATGTAAGCTCCATGAGGTAAAGGGCCTTACCTATCTTAACTGACCACTGAATCCCCAAGCAGAATGCCTGGTATATCATAAATATCAGATAACTGATGAATGGAAGGAAGGAATGTTAATGAAAGGCACTAGTTTCTAATCTGTAGGATCAGGCTCTTTTAAATTGTAAATACAGTGAAATACAGTAGATATTTTTGTATACACAGCAAAACAGCATCTAATAAATATTTCATATTGCAATTGCTTTTAACAGAAGTTCATGGCCAAGCAAAGAAAAGAAAAGGAACAGAATGAGGCTGAAGAAAGAAGCTCTAGGTGATTGGGGGGAAGGGGAAAGAATTCATTAGTAATTCATTTAGGGTCCAGTTGATTTGTGTATTTTTGTTATCACTTAATTTGTAATTTTTGTTTCAGAAGCAAATACTCATGTTGTACAAATTTCTGATTGCGCTTGATGTAGAGTGACTGATGGGGAAAGTATGATGAGTTTGATTTTTATATCAAATCAGCAGGCATGGAGAAATACCTTTTAGAAGTGTTAAAATAAATGTTCCTACTGTATATTTAAAATACAATTTTGTGTTTGTGGCTGACTTATTAAAGACTTACTTGCCTCTGATTGCAGGTGGGGTTCTTCTGTACAACTGCTATGATTTGGGATATTTGGGGGTTCTTCATGTAATACTGGAAGTCATACTGTGACAGTGTTTTCACTTTGCTTCATCCATTTATGTACAGGTCAAAGATTTCTTAAAACTCTCAGTTTTTCTGCATAAGATAAGATTGCAGCATGTTTGGCCCAGGTAGCTCTGAGTATAAGTTTGCTTGATTTTTTTAATGTGTTGGAAAGATTGTATTTTTCTGCTTCTGGTTAACATCTGTTTCTGCCAGGACCCATTAAGGTAGGTTCTAGCAAGTCATTTAGTATTAATTGGAAACTACAAAGGAAAAGCAGCCTTCCTGTAAACCACTAGACTTACTTTTTAAACCATTTGGATTATTATTTAATGTGCTTGTAAAAAGTTATAAAGGTATAAAAAAAAAATTTAGTGGATCCCTGGGTGTTTGACACAACCCTGTACTGTAAATTTTTAGGTTAGGCCACTGTTCGGACATAGCCTGCTGACTTTGAATTGTTTTAGTATCTGATACCTTACTGTACTACATGAGAGTGAACCAATTGATAATGGTGCATGGAGGAAACAAAAAACAACAATTTTTTAGATCTCTTAAATCCCATTTACAGCACAAGCATTAACCTCAGAGTCATCAAGAATGGAGTGAAGAAAAACTAGCGGTTTTTTATTATTCACCAAACTCACTATACACTCAGTTGAGACTTAGTCACAGCACAAGCAAAGTGACAAAATACTACATGCCACAGACTAAGGAATGTCCTTGGAAGGGAGGTGGTTTACGAATGGCAAGAGTGAGTTGTAATTATTTAAAACCATATATGTGAATGAGGTAATAAGACGGAGAAGACTTATTAAAAAGTTGGCGAGTAAGGTGCCAGCAAACTAAAACATCAGTCAGAGTAAATAATCTTACCTTTAAAGAAAAAACAAAGAAGTTAATGGTTAGCTTCTTTAATCTTGTACAGATAAGCCTTGGAGTTTAATCTTAAGAATTTAAGTGTGGAACTTTTATTTCCTTCAAATTAGTTGTCTAGAATTTTAGAGTCTAAATTAGAACAAGAGGAACTGGTTAAGTATAAACCGCTGCTAAAGTGATTTTTGTGTTTTATCCTAGTGACAGGTGGTGGTGATGGTTAGCTGTATATTGTGAATAATGTTCTTTTCCACTGCTTTTTACACTTAAGACTGGGAATTTTTATCATTGGGCTCCAAATTCAAATATATATATATATTTTATTATGGCATCATTGATATAAACTCTTAAAAGGTTTCACAAGAAAAATAATGTGGTTATTACATTCACCCTTACTATTGAGTCCCTCCCCATACCCCATTGCAGTCACTGTCCATCAGTGTAAAATGCCACAGAGTCCTTATTTGTCTTCTCTGAGTTACGCTGTCTTACCCGTGACCCCACACGCACCATGTGCACCAATCATGATATTCCACAATCCCCTTCTCCCTCCCCACCCACCCTCCCACACCCCTCCCCTTTGGTAACCACTAGTCCCTTCCTGGAGTCTGTGAGTCTGCTGCTATTCTGCTCCTTCAGTTTTGCTTCATTGTTATACTCCACAAATGAGGGAAATCATTTGCTTTTTGTCTTTCTCTCCCTGACTTATTTCACTGAGCATAATACCCTCTAGCTACATCCATGCTGTTGCAAATGGTAGGATTAGTTTCTTTCTTACGGCTGAATAGTATTCCATTGTGTATATGTACCACCTCTTCTTTATCCATTCATCTACGGATGGACACTTAGGTTGCTTCCAGATCGTGGCTACTGTAAATAGTGCTGCAATAAACATAGGGGTGCATATGTCTTTTTGAATCTGAGAACTTGTTTTCTTGGGGTAAATTCCTAGGAGTGGAATTCCTGAGTCAAATGGTATTTCTATTTTTAGTTTTTTGAGGAACCCCCATATTGCTTTCCACAATGGTTGAACTAGTTTACATTCCCACCAGCAGTGTAGGAGGGTTCCCGTTTCTCCATATCCTCACCAGCATTTGTTGTTCCTAGTCTTTTCTGTGTTGGCCATCCTAACTGGTGTGAGGTTATACCTCATTGTCATTTTAATTTGCATTTCTCTGATAATTACCGATGTGGAGCAGCATCTCTTCATATGCCTGTTGGCATCTGAATTTCTTCTTCAGAGAGTTGTCTGTTCATATCCTCTGCCCATTTTTTAATAGGGTTATTTGCTTTTTGGGTGAGTTCTTTATATATTTTGGATGTTAACCCCTTGTTGGATATGTCATTTACAAATATATTCTCCCATACTGTAAGAAGCCTTTTTGTTTTGCTGATGGTGTCCTTTGCTGTACAGAAGATTCTTAGCATGATGTAGTCCCATTTGTTCATTTTTTATTTTGTTTCCCTTGCCTGAGGAGATACAATGAAGAAAACGTTTCTCATGTTTATATTCAGATTTTTGCCTATGTTTCCTTCTGAGTTTTATGGTTTTATGGCTTACATTCAGATCTTTGATCTATTTTGAGTTTACATTTGTGTATAGGGTTAAATAATAATCAAGTTTCATTCTTTTGCATGTAGCTGTCTAGTTTTGCCAACACCAGTTGTTGAAGAGGCTGTCATTTCCACATTGTTTATCCATGGCTTCTTTATTGTATATTGATTGATCATATATGCTTGGGTTTATATCTGGGCTCTCTAGTCTGTTCCATTGGTCTATGAGTCTGTTCTTGTGCCAGTACCAAATTGCCTTGTTTACTGTGGCTTTGTAGTAGAGCTTGAAGTCGAGTGTAATCCTTCCTGCTTTATTCTTCCTTCCCAGGATTGCTTTGGCTATTCAGGGTCTTTTGTGGTTCCATATGAATTTTAGAATTATTTGCTCTAGTTGGTTGAAGAATGCTGTTGATATATATATATTTTTTTGCTGTCATTAATGTACAATTACATGAGCAACATTATGGTTACTAGACTCCCCCCATCAAGTCCCCACCACATACCCCATTATATTCAATGTCCTTCAACGTAGTAAGATGCTATAGAATCACTACTTGTCTTCTCTGTGTTGTGCTGCCTTCCCTGTTCCTCCCTGTCCCCACATTATGTGTGCTAATCGTAATGCCCCTTTTCCCCCCTTATCCCTCCCTTCCCACCCATCCTCCCCAGTCCGTTTCCCTTTGGTAACTGTTAATACATTCTTTGCTTCTGTGAGTCTGCTGCTGTTCTGTTCCTTCAGTTTTTTTCTTTGTTGTTATACTCCACATATGAGTTGCTGTTGGTATTTTGAGATAGAGATTGTATTGAATCTGTAGATTGCTTTAGGCAGGATGCCATTTTGACAATATTAATTCTTCCTATCTATAAGCAAGGGAATATTTTTGTTTTTTGAAAAGTTAGCATATAGTCTTTACACATAATTTAGAATTGTACTATACTCTTCCAGAAAACCTTGAAATACTTAACCTCCTTTATTCACACTATACATATGGAATGTTATATACAGAGTTGCTTCTGCTTACTAGTTGGTTGAGGGATATAAGTAAATTGTGGCCTACTTGTAAGTTTCTATCACTTCATGATTTAGTTACCAACATAAGAAAAGATACCATTCTAAAACCTTGTTTTTAGATTTTATTACCTTTCCTGGCACAGAATACTGTGGAAATTTGCCTCTCCAAAACTGCTGCTTTTCAATTTTTTTTTTAATTACTGAGGTATAATGGATATAATAGTTGTACAACTATATACAACATACTGATTTGACATATATATACATTACAAAATGCTCACCATGGTAAGTGTAGCTAACATCTGTCAGCATATCAAGTTACAAAAAATACTGCCTTTTGAATTCCTTAAAAATAGTTTTTATGAGAGTTAAGTTTAAAATTTTTAAATTTGATTTTAATATTGTATTTCTGTGTGGAAAATACCAAGCATACTGAAAAGAATAGGATAATTTACCCATCTATAGTAATTACATAGTTTCAGCAGTTACCACCTCAAGACTAAATATATATAATTTCACTCTCTTTTGTAGTAAAGTGAATCTAATTATGTCATTTTACCCATAAATATTTCATTGGGTTTTTCTAAAAGATGAGGTATTTTTTTTTTTAATAATTATTTTTTATTGAAGGGTAGTTGACACACAGTATTACATTACATGAGTTTCAAGTGTACAACACAGTGGTAGAACATTTATATACATAATTCTAGGTTCCAGCTATCACCCTACCAGGCTGTTACAATATCTTGACTATATTCCTTATGCTATACATTACATCCCGGTTACTAATTTATTTTACCATTAGAAGTCTGTCCTTCTTTTTTTTTTTTTTTTTTTTTTTTGTGAGGGCATCTCTCATATTTATTGATCAAATGGTTGTTAACGACAATAAAATTCTGTATAGGGGAGTCAATGCTCAATGCACAATCATTATTCCACCCCAAGCCTAATTTTTGTCAGTCTCCAATCTTCTGAGGCATAACAAACAAGTTTTTACATGTAGAACAAATTCTTACATAATGAATAAGTTACATAGTGAACAGTACAAGGGCAGTCATCACAGAAACTTTCGGTTTTGCTCATGCATTATGAACTATAAACAGTCAGTTCAAATATGAATACTCATTTGGCTTTTATACTTGATTTATATGTGGATACCACATTTCTCTCTTTATTATTATTATTATTTTTAATAAAATGCTGAAGTGGTAGGTAGATACAAGATAAAGGTAGAAAACATAGTTTAGTGTTGTAAGAGAGCACATGTAGATGATCAGGTGTGTGCCTGTAGACTATGTGTTAATCCAAGCTAGACCAGGGCAATAAAACATCCACGTATGCAGAAGATTTCTCTCAGAACGGGGGGGTGAGGTTCTAAGCCTCACCTCTGTTGATCCCCAATTTCTCACCTGATGGCCCCCCTGTGACTGTGCCTGTCTTAGGTTGTTCCTCCCTTGAGGAATCTTACCCGTCTCTGGCTAACCAGTCATCTTCCGGGGCCATACAGGGAAATGTGAAGTTGGTAAGTGAGAGAGAAGCCTTATTGTTTGAAAAGGTTAGCTTTTTACTTCTTTGCATATTTATGCCCTGTGGCTTCTATGCCCAGCATTTGTCTTGAGGTATCTTTACCACTTGGAAAAATTATGATACTCGGTAAATTTGATATGAGGCACGAATTCTATTTAAGGGTTGTAATTAGGAAGGAAGAAGAAAAGCTATAGAAGTAGCAGGCGGAAGAAAACATAGGAAGATTGATTATTTCTTTGATATATCTTCTTGTAGAGTAACTTCAGCATGTATAGGTTTTAAGCTACTACTTAAATTGCACACACACATTAACATAATAGGAGTATAGTTACATAACCAAAACATATCTGTAATTACCAGCCATCTGCAGTGAAACCAAGAAAACCAGTTAGGCACCTTAGGCATTTGTGAAAACTTATCTATGATATGGTGGATATTGTCCAACTGAACTTGAACAGTCTGAGAGAAATCAGACAAATTAAAACAACCCATTCCTGGGGACTGTTCACATGCCATATGTTCTTTTAACAGTAAATAGTTTGTAGTTGTAAGACTTTGGAGCGCTACAATTTGCACTTCTCCAAATTCTTGGTTGAGTTCCAACAGTATAGATCCAGTCCAATTTTGTTGTTTTACTGTATGCACAGGCCAGCTTAGATATCTCCTTCCTCATTCCCATGGCAAGTCCAGGAACTGGTGGGATGAGTGCATCTACAGCTGTAGCAGTGCGTGGATCTTTGTTGGGGTTTTTTGATGATCATCTTCTGGCATGAGTCTTCCAGAGAGTGCAGATGTTGGAAGTTCTTTTTCATATCGTATCTTAGTTCATTTTCGGGGTAGCCCAATTAGGCTTTGATCCTCTGTATAAACACAAACAGACCCTTTGCCTACACTTTTATATGCCCTTTATACCCTTGTGTAGAACTCGTTGGAGGTTACCACACAGGAACTGCCCTTTTTTTTTTTTTTTTTTTTTTTTTTTTTTTTTTTTTTCTATCACTAATCTACACTTACATGACGAATATTATGTTTACTAGGCTCTCCCCTATACCAGGTCTCCCCTATAAACCCCTTTACAGTCACTGTCCATCAGCATAGCAAAATGTTGTAGAATCACTACTTGCCTTCTCTGTGTTGTACAGCCCTCCCTTTTCTCCTACCCCCCCCATGCATGTTAATCTTAATACCCCCCTACTTCTCCCCCACCTTATCCCTCCCTACCCACCCATCCTCCCCAGTCCCTTTCCCTTTGGTACCTGTTAGTCCATTCTTGAGTTCTGTGATTCTGCTGCTGTTTTGTTCCTTCAGTTTTTCCTTTGTTCTTATATTCCACAGATAAGTGAAATCATTTGGTATTTCTCTTTCTCTGCTTGGCTTGTTTCACTGAGCATAATACCCTCCAGCTCCATCCATGTTGCTGCAAATGATTGGATTTGCCCTTTTCTTATGGCTGAGTAGTATTCCATTGTGTATATGTACCACATCTTCTTTATCCATTCATCTATTGATGGACATTTAGATTGCTTCCAATTCTTGGCTATTGTAAATAGTGCTGCAATAAACATAGGGGTGCATCTGTCTTTCTCAAACTTGATTGCTGCGTTCTTAGGGTAAATTCCTAGGAGTGCAATTCCTGGGTCAAATGGTAAGTCTGTTTTGAGCATTTTGATGTACCTCCATACTGCTTTCCACAATGGTTGAACTAACTTACATTCCCACCAGCAGTGTAGGAGGGTTCCCCTTTCTCCACAGCCTCGCCAACATTTGTTGTTGTTTGTCTTTTGGATGGCAGCCATCCTTACTGGTGTGAGGTGATACCTCATTGTAGTTTTAATTTGCATTTCTCTGATAATTAGCGATGTGGAGCATCTTTTCATGTGTCTGTTGGCCATCTGTATTTCTTTTTTGGAGAACTGTCTGTTCAGTTCCTCTGCCCATTTTTTAATTGGGTTATTTGTTTTTTGTTTGTTGAGGCGTGAGAGCTCCTTATATATTCTGGACGTCAAGCCTTTATCAGATGTGTCATTTTCAAATATATTCTCCCATACTGTAGGGATCCTTCTTGTTCTATTGATGGTGTCTTTTGCTGTACAGAAGCTTTTCAGCTTAATATAGTCCCACTTACTCATTTTTGCTGTTGTTTTCCTTGCCCGGGGAGATATGTTCAAGAAGAGGTCACTCATGTTTATGTCTAAGAGGTTTTTGCCTATGTTTTCTTCCAAGAGTTTAATGGTTTCATGGCTTACATTCAGGTCTTTGATCCATTTTGAGTTTACTTTTGTATATGGGGTTAGACAATGGTCCAGTTTCATTCTCCTACATGTAGCTGTCCAGTTTTGCCAGCACCACCTGTTGAAGAGACTGTCATTTCGCCATTGTATGTCCATGGCTCCTTTATCAAATATTAATTGACCATATATGTCTGGGTTAATGTCTGGATTCTCTAGTCTGTTCCATTGGTCTGTGGCTCTGCTCTTGTGCCAGTACCAAATTATCTTGATTACTATGGCTTTATAGTAGAGCTTGAAGTTGGGGAGTGAGATCCCCCCTACTTTATTCTTCTTTCTCAGGATTGCTTTGGCTATTCGACGTCTTTGGTGTTTCCATATGAATTTTTGAATTATTTGTTCCAGTTCATTGAAGAATGTTGCTGGTAGTTTCATAGGGATTGCATCAAATCTGTATATTGCTTTGGGCAGGATGGCCATTTTGACAATATTAATTCTTCCTAGCCACGAGCATGGGATGAGTTTCCATCTGTTAGTGTCCCCTTTAATTTCTCTTAAGAGTGACTTGTAGTTTTCAGAGTATAAGTCTTTCACTTCTTTGGTTAGGTTTATTCCTAGGTATTTTATTTTTTTTGATGCAATTGTGAATGGAGTTGTTTTCCTGATTTCTCTTTCTGTTGGTTCATTGTTAGTATATAGGAAAGCCACAGATTTCTGTGTGTTGATTTTGTATCCTGCAACTTTGCTGTATTCCGATATCAGTTCTAGTAGTTTTGGGGTGGAGTCTTTAGGGTTTTTTATGTACAGTATCATGTCATCTGCAAATAGTGACAGTTTAACTTCTTCTTTACCAATCTGGATTCCTTGTATTTCTTTATTTTGTCTGATTGCCGTGGCTAGGACCAGATGAGGTATTTTTTAACATAACCAATAATATTTTTAAATACTCCTTATGTAAAATCCAGTTAAGATTTTTTACTGTTTCCCACAAAAGAAAATTACAGACCAATATCCCTGATCAACATAGATGCCAAAATCCTTCACAGAATATTAGCAAAAGAATAAAAAAAAATAATAAATAAAAAATAACATCAAAGAGATCATCATGATCAAGTGGAATTTATTCCAGTGATGCAAGGATGCTACAATACTTGAAAATCCATCAACATCATACACCACATCAACAAAAAGGACAAAAATCACATGATCGTCTCTGTAGATGCTGAAAGGAATTCGACAAAATTAAATATCCATTCATGAGAAAAACTCTCAACAAAATGGGTACAGAGAGCAGGTACCTCAACACATCAAAGGCCATATGACACCAACATCATACTTAACAGTGAAAAGCTGAAAGCTTTTCCTTTAAGATTGGGAACAAGACTCTTGGTCCCAATCTTAAAAACAAGGATGCCCACTCTCCCCACTTTTATTCATAATACTGGAGGTCCTAGCCACGGCAGTCAGAGAACATGAAGAAATAAAAGGTATTGTTTGGCAAAGAAGAAGTTAAACTAACTCTTTGCAGGTGACATGATATTGTATATAAAAAACCCTGAAGAATTCACCAAAAATGACTAGAACTAATAACTGAATTCAGTTACCAAAGTAAGAAAAGATAGCATTCAACACCACCTCGTTTTTAGATTTTAGCAAAGTTGTGGGATAGAAAAGTAATACACAGAAATCTGTTGCATTCCTATTAATAACAATGAAGTAGCAGAGAAATAAGGAAAACAACTCCATTTACAATTGCATCAAAAAGAATAAAATACCTAGGAATGAACCTAGCCAAGGAGGTGAAAGATGTATACCCTGAAAACTACAAGACACTCATGAGAGAAACTGAAGAAGACACCAATAAATGGAAACAGATCCCATGCTCATGGATAGGAAGAATTAATATTGTCAAAATGGATATCCTGCCTAAAGCAATCTAAGATGCAATGAAATCTCTATCAAAATAGCAACAACATTCTTCAACGAATTAAAACAAATACTTATAAATTCACATGGAACCACAAAAGACCCCGAATAGCCAAGGCAAACCTGAGAAAGAAGAACAAAGCTGGGGGGATTAAGCTCCCTAACTTCAAGCTTTACTACAAAGCCTCAGTAATCAAAACAATTTGTTACTGGAACAAGAACAGACCCGTATGTCAATGGAACAGAATAGAGAGCCCAGATAGAAACCCAAGCACACAAGGCCAATTAATATACAATAAAGGAGCCACAGATATATAATGGGAAAATGACAGCCTCTTCAAGAACTGGAGTTGGCAAAACTGGACAGTTAAATGGAAGAGAATGAAACTGGATTACTAGCTACATACAGAAAAGTAAACTCAAAATGGATCAAAGATTTCTAAGTCATGAAACCATAAAACTCTTAGAAGAAAACATAGGCAAAAATCTGAATATAAGCATGAGCAACTTTTTCTTGAATGCATCTCCTCAGGCAAGGGAAACAAAATAAAAAATTAACAAATGGGACTACATCATGCTAAAAACCTGTACAGCAAAGGACACCATCAGCAAAACAAAAAGGCATCCTATAGTATGGGAGAATATATTTGTAAATGACATATATAAAGAACTCACACGCTTCAACACCCAAAAAGCAAATAACCCTATTAAAAATGGAGGATATGAACAGACAATTCTCCAAAGAAGAAATTCAGATGGCCAACAGGCACATGAAAAGATGCTCCACATCACTAATTATCAGGGAAATGCAAACTAAAACTACAATGAATGGGGTGTGTATTGGGACTTGATAATGAGGGGAGTCTCGTAACCATAATGTTGCCCATGTAACTGTACATTAATGATACCAAAATAAAAGTTAAAAAACAAAAACGCAATGAGATATCACCTCAAACCAGTTAGGATGGCCAACATAGAAAAGACTAGGAACAACAAATGCTGGTGAGGATATGGAGAAACGGGAACCCTCCTACACTGCTGGTGGGAATGTAAACTAGTTCAACCATTGTGGAAAGCAATATGGGGGTTCCTCAAAAAACTAAAAATAGAAATACCATTTGACTCAGGAATTCCACTCCTAGGAATTTACCCCAAGAAAACAAGTTCTCAGATTCAAAAAGACATATGCACCCCTATGTTTATTGCAGCACTATTTACAGTAGCCACGATCTGGAAGCAACCTAAGTGTCCATCCGTAGATGAATGGATAAAGAAGAGGTGGTACATATACACAATGGAATACTATTCAGCTGTAAGAAAGAAACATCCTACCATTTGCAACAGCGTGGATGTAGCTAGAGGGTATTATGCTCAGTGAAATAAGTCAGGGAGAGAAAGACAAAAAGCAAACAATTTCCCTCATTTGTGGAGTATAACAAGCAAAACTGAAGGAGCAGAATAGCAGCAGACTCACAGACTCCAGGAAGGGACTAGTGGTTACCAAAGGGGAGGGGTGTGGGAGGGTGGGTGGGGAGGGAGAAGGGGATTGTGGAATATTATGATTGGTGCACATGGTGCGTGTGGGGTCACGGGTAAGACAGCGTAACTCAGAGAAGACAAATAGGGACTCTGTGGCATTTTACACTGATGGACAGTGACTGCAATGGGTATGGGGAGGGACTCAATAGTAAGGGTGAATGTAATAACCACATTTTTCTTGTGAAACCTTTATAAGAGTGTATATCAATGATACATTAATAAAGATTTAGGGGTGTCAATAGGTTCTAATTTCTGGATCAGACATTGGGCAGTGATTGGATAAGAGAGAATAGCACATGTGAAATGCTGTGGCTCTGCATAGGAAGCACTGTTGCATGCTTTATCCTGTTGTCTCAGCAGGATCTTTGCCTCATTCCTATTTTTCTCAAGCCACATATGTGAAGAACCTCAAGAGGTCTTCCTCCATTAACTGTATGAAAAGACAGCACTTGGGAAGGGCAGGGATTTGCTAGGGTCAAGGAATTAAGGGGGTTCCCTGGGTTTTGGGGGACTGGGTCAATAAAACTTGTTGTGGAAAGAACCCTACAGAAATCAAAGGGTTTGGGCTTTGAAAACCAGTCATCGCCCTGGTCAGCATCCACCTGAAGATGGTTCTCACAGGCATCCCTCCTGCAACTGCTTCTGCAACCAATTTTTTCTTGTTGGTCAGGATTAGGTTCCATGTAGCAGGTCCTTTCTTTCTCACTTCCTCTTCTGAGAGATGGAATTGTCCCTAAGATTACTAGATGCATATCTTTGAGCTAATGTAACTCCCAAAAGTCCAGAGAGCAGAATTCTCTCCTTATCACCTTAGCTTGTGCTTGCCCTTGCACTAGAATCATCTCCCATTAATCATCTTCTTCAGTTTCCCTGCCCCTTGATCCTCACCTAGAGCCTTTCTTGGTGAAGATTTCCATGCAGCGGTAGAGTTTGATCTGCAGGACTCTCCCACTTCCTGGTAGTTATGCTTTTAACGAAGAACATCTTTTACCAATTGTTAAGCTTATGTAAATACTCCTACTATTAAAACTTGAAATGCTTCTGCTATGGTCTGAATGTTTGTGTTCTCCAAAATTCATAGGTTGAAATCCTAACCCCTAAAGGTGATGGGGATTAGTAGGTGAGTCCTTTGGAAGGTACTTAAGTCATAAGGGTGGAGTCCTCATGAATGGGATTAGTGCCTTATGAGAGAGACTCCAGAAAGAGACTTAGCATCTCTTCTGCCATGTGAGGATACAGTGAGAAGTCTGCAACCTGATCCTATTGCCACACTGATCTCAGACTTCCAACCTCCAGGACTGTGAGAAAGAAATTCCTGTTATTTATAAGCCACCCAGTCTGCGGTATTTTGTTATAGCAGCCTAAATGGACTAAGCTTAACAATATTTTTATACATGTCAGAGACCATATATATAATTTGTGACTTCATTTCTAAAGTTTTAATCCTATGAAAAACTAGGTACACATTCCAAAAATACAATAACAGCAACTAATTATTGAATACTCATTATACCCCAGACACATATAATATATATGACGTACTGTATTAGAATTCTCTGGAGAAGCAAACCAATAGGATATATATAAATTCATAGAAAGAAAGAAATTTATTATGGTGGTTGGCTCTTGCCATTATGGAGGCTGAGAAGTACCCCCAATCTGCTGTGTGTAGACTGGAGGCTGAAAAATCTAGTGGTGTGGTTCCTGTCCCAACCCAAAGGCCTGAAAATTAGGAGAGCTAATGGTGTAAATCCCAGACCAAGTCCATAGGCTGGAGAACTGGGAGCACTGATGTCCAAGGACAGGTGAAGGTGGATGTCCCAGCTCAAGCAGAGAGCAAATTCACCCTTCCTCCAAATTCTTCCTCAGTTCAGCTCTCAACAGATTGGATGATGCCCACCCACCTTGGTGAGGGCTGTCTTTACTCAGTTTACTGATTCAAATGCTAATCTCTTCCAGAAACATCCAGAAATAATGTTTTACAGCTATCTGGATATCCCTTAATCCAGTCAAGTTGACACAAACTTAACCATCACAAGCACTTACGCTATGAGGCAGATAGTCCTATAGTCCCCATTTTACAGATAAGGAAACTGAGGCTCAGGAAGGTGAGGCAACTTGCCCAAGACCGCAAAACCAGTAGGTAGAGGTAAGGTTTGAATCTAGGCAGTCTGGCTCTGGAGGCATCCTGTTAACACTTGCCATTGTGCTTTCCTCGTCCTACTGGTTTTACAGTTTCTAGCTGAATATTACCTCCCTCACCTTCTTTCCTTTCCTCACATGCTCTTTTTCCACTTAAAGCCAATCACCAGACAAACACAGCCTTCTCCTCCTTGCAAAGTGTCCTCCTGCTAGGTTCAAGGGCTCATTCATCTGGCATTTTAGTTAATGTTTCAAAGAGCCAAAGCCTGTTCTTTGTCCAGATCAGTGGTTCCTGGTCTTTGGTCTGCCTATGAATAACTGGGATCTTTTAAAAGCCACATTCACAGACCATTCTCAGAGGGACCCAGGTACCTCCATTTTTAAAAGATTCTGATGTGGGAGACTTCAGATTGACCACACCTGAAGAAATACTGATAAGTCAAATATTTCTCTTGATACCCTTTTTCCCTCCCAAGTGCCAGCCTTCAGCCAACGAAGAAACTGAAAATGCCACCAGTTTGGAAATGTTAACTCCTGGAAATGTTTAGGCCCTTTTTGGTGGCATCTTCCCATGAATCAACAGGAGTCCTTTGATAGGTGAGTTTCAGTAAGCTCTGGCTCCGCTCTGCTCCAAGACACACAGCAGGGACCCCTACCCGCCCTGCATCAGCCTTGACCATGCCGTCTTTCTGCACCTTAGCAGGGAACCATCCTTCTCCAGGACCTTACTTTCCCTGCCGGGGCCTGAAACAGGTTTCCTCATACTAAGACCTGTGCATCTGGGGATGATGTGGCTGGCCTCTTCCAGAAGATGAGGTAACTTCACTTTGGAAACCGTCAACCCCTTGTCTGTTCCACACTCTGTCACCTCATTTTGGATCTATCTGCTGCTTCTGAAGCAATCACTTTCCCTTCACTTCTGTGTGTGTGTGTGCGCGCGTGTGCATGTGTGCGCCCTCTGGAGTAAATTAAAAACGAGGACTGTATAGATGGGCCCACGTGCACTAATCCCTGCACTTCAGCAGATGGGCTGCTCTCCACTCCCTGCTCACGGTGGGCTTTCAGCGAGGTTTTCAGGCTAGTGGAACCCCAACCACACTTTCTGAACGCACTCCTCTCTGCTGTATCAGCAGCCATGCCTGAATGGATAATAATAGTTTCTATTTATTTAGTGTTTGCTAAATGTTTGTTATGGTAGATTCTTGGAAAGGTCCCTTTTATGAGAAATTGAAACCCTCTGACACTACCATGAATTTTTCTTCTCAGGGGAAGCAGAGGGATGAGCAGAGTGTGACCAGGGTCTATGGTTCTCAGCAAACTTCACAAACATCTATATGGCAGAGAACACAGAAATCACATAGTATTTCCAAGTTACCTCTTTGGTTAAAATATGCTGCTGCTTTTTTTCTTTCTAGTTTTACTGGAAAACATTATCATACTTGTTTCTTGGTTTCTCAGTGAGGTTGGAGAATGGCCCCCATTTTCTGCCCTGAAACAGCTAGTGGTAAAAGTGGTCTGAAAGCCTGCCCTTTGCAACAATGGCCTGGTTACATTGTCAGAGGCTTAGTGTCTCAGTTTCCCATAGTTCCTCTAACCAGTGGTCGGAACTGTGGTGATTTAAACAAACTTATTTTTTCACAGTTCCTGAGATTGTAAATTCAAGGTTACGGTGTCAACAGGGCCATGCTCCTGAGGCTTTGAGGGAGAATTGGTTCCTTGCCTCTCCTAGCTTCTGGTGGCCACCGGACATTCAGACTTGCAGCCCCGTCACTCCATCTTCACATCTACTTCTGGGTATACCTGCCTAACATCCCTCTGCCTTTCTTTAAGGATATGTGTGATTGCATTTAGGGCTCCCTGAGGTAATCCACGATAATCTCCTCTCAAGATCCTTAACTTATTTCATATTTTCCTCATAAAGTAATATTCTTAAATTCTGGGGATTAGGAAGTGAATATCTTTGTGGAAGCAATTTTTTCTGCCTACCACACTTGGCTGTGGGAAGCAAGGTACCATCTATTGTCCCCTAAATTCAAGCAAGGAGAGCCAACCCTGTAGCCCTGGACAATCCAGACAGCTAAAGAACCTCACCTTCAGTAGAGGCCAGGAATGGGGTGGATATCTCTGCATTTGATGGGAAATAAATGATAACTGAAATCTTCTGACTAGCCTTTGTATCTTGATGTGCTGTAATTTCTTACATGCTATGATCAAAAAAATTAATGCTTTCTAGGCCAGAAAAGAGAGGCCCCCTTGATTTCAGAAGATCCTAAAATAGTTCTTTGCATGCATTTTATTCTCATTTTATCCTCACCATAAGCTGATTATACTCATCTTACAAAAGGGGAAACTAAGGCTCAGAGATGTTAAATCTGTCAATGGTCATAGGGTTACTGGGATTTAACAGTTACCATGCCAACTTCCTGCCCTCCATACACCCTGTCCCACTAGATTCCTCTTCCCAGAACATTGAACATGTGGTCTGAGAAGACCTGAGCTCTAGACACAAAAATGGATTGACCTTGATGATTCAAATAATTTTTCCTTAAAATGCCCAAGTTGGGAAGGGCTCCATTTATTTATTTTCTTTCCCAAAGGAGAAACCAAATTGTAACTCCAGAGAGAATATTAAGAATTGAACAAACTCAACTGATAAATATAAATAAATCTAAGCATATCTAGGTAAATATAGGTAAATCCTTATATAACCTTGGGATGAAGCAGGGATCAATCATCAAGACACAAAAATAGAAGCCATAAGGGAAAGGACCAATACATTTAACTACATGAAGATTTGTAACTTCTACACATCACCCAGGCTATGTACAAAGTAGAATTCATCTTTAGGGACTTCCTGAGCTGAAGCTGACTGGCCGCCTATTTAGTACCTGCAGCTAGAGATCATAATTTTAACATGGCTATGGTCTAGGACTATCATTCACCATGTATCATTCATTGTTCAGTGCACTACCTGTTCAGCTGTACATGGCAACCCTGATGGTTATACTTTCTTGGTGCCCCATGTAAGGGATATACCCCAACCCACAAAAATCCCCCCTGACAATAACACATGGACATACACCATAGACCTTACCTTGTCCTACAAGCAGTTCTCTTCAGGCTCTGACTCTTCATATTCCCCACTCCTCTTTTTCTCCCAGTCTGATCCCAACCATAATCCCAACGTAGAGAAGGAAGGCAAGAAATATACAACACTAGTGATGCTTAATACACCTTGAATGTCATAGCTGAGGCTTTTTTGTAGCAGGAAACAGAACGATGCTTGAAGTTGGGTCATGCTCCCTCCAAAGGCTTTGGGGGAGGTACCTTATAAATGTTGCTTAAATGAATGAATGAATGAATCAATTAGTTACTTCATCAAGCCAACAGTTTTCCTCTTAAGTAAAATGTGGAGGGATTAACTATAAAAATGCTGGGTATGTCAGTTGGATTCTTGGCTTTAGTCAATAGCAACTAAACCTGGGCTTCTGAGGTAAAAAGATTACAGGAGAGCTTTGGGGGCTCACAGGAAGCTGGCGGCCATGGCTTGGGAAATGGACAGGACTCAGGCAACAGGAGCCACAGTGCAACGCTCCGCCCTGCAGCAGGAAAAGGCTGGTCATTTACTGTCACTGGAAGGGCCATGTCTGATTTCTTGAAGCTCTTTAAGGACTTACTTCAAGTCTTGGGAGAGTGTCTAACTGACTGAGCCTGGGCCATACTGCACAGCGACAAGGAGGGGAAGGCCCTGGCTCTGAAGCTTCCAGTAAGAGGCAGGCCCTTCAGCTCCCTGCTACTCATGAGGAGTGGTGAAAGGGTGTTAAAGGAAGGAGAGATCAAAAGCTGGGAGCTAAAAATGGCAAATACCTACCTCCAAGGCCATCTCTCAGAACTTAGGGGCAGAAACACTCCTGAGGAATGGAATCCAGGAACAACCAGAAGGGCCTCTTCCTTTCTTTTTCTCTACTTTTCCATGCGTCTGACTACTTCTAAGCTTCCAATTTTATTCATCTCAGCTCCAGCTGCACAGAGGACAGCATCTCTGGTCCAATTCCAAATACTTGGGAGAGAGCATCAGGTTGGTTCAGCTTGAATCATGTGTCTCTCCTTGTTGCCAGGGACTGGTCTTGGAGAATGTGGTTCTATTAAATACAGAAGACACCCCAGTCAAGTCCTACACATTGTGGAAAAAGTTTGGGTGCATTCTCCCTAGGAGTTCATTTCCATACAGGCAGTTCCATGCATTAAGTTTGAAAAGAACTTGCTGCATGAATAATCAATGTAGAGAAGTTGCAAGGAGGAAGTTTAATCTATAAAGAAACTGGTTCTTGTCAAATCACTTTGATCACACTATATTTGCAGGCTATATTTGCAGGCAGCTAGGTGGTTCTTAGATCCAATTCTAGCTCTGCCTTATACCAGGTTCATGTTACTTTATGATCTGAATAGAGCCAAACTGTACTTCTTTAAAAATAGACCATAATCTGGGTTTTTCCTAGATTAAAAGGGCCTCTTGCCCTTCTTTCCAATAAAATTAAATTCTACTTCCTACTTAATATCCTTCTCTAAAACCTGCATCTTGCAAATTCCTGCTACATTACTAGGCACCCTATCAATGTTGATTAAATGAATGAGTGAATGAATGAGCCAATAACTTCACACAAGCTAAAGATTTTTCCCTCCAACAACACATAATGGCCAAGCTCAGCAGCAAGAAACCACCTACTCCACCTGCTCTGCTGATTGTCCCACCCACGCCCTCCCAGCTTGGCTTTACTTCTCTCCAACCCTACTCTCCCCACCTTGGACCACGTCAGCATCTTCTCCCATCCTGACCTGCTGTGATTTCTAACTGATCCTTGCCTCACTCTGGCCCCTTGCACTTCATTCTCCAAAAAGCAGCCAGAAGGAGTTTTTGGAAGGTGAATCAGGTCCTGTCATTCCTCTGGACTTAACAGTCTGTGGGCAGCTTCCACAAGCCGTGTGGTGCTGCTCTTCAGCCTCAACTTGCCCTGTGCCCCGGATGGCCTTAAGATCTCATCTCATATAGTGTCTATGTCCCTGAGAACTAGATGAGGGGGTCTCTGCTACCTGCTTTCACGCACCCCCATTTTCTGTCCTTTATTGCACTTCCAGATTTGTAGTGGTATGCAATTGGCTCCACTATTTTTTAAGTGTCAGTTTTCTTCACTGAAGTGGAAACGCCTTGAAGTCAAGGACTGTATTAATTTTCTTAAACTGCCATAACAAAATACCACAGACAGGGTGACATTTCTAGGCTAGGAATCCAAGATCAAGTTGTCCGTGGCCAGGTTTGGATTCTTCTAAGACCCCTCTCCTTGGCTTCCAGATGGCCTCCCTCTCCACGTGCCCTCACATGGTCTCCCGTCTATGTGCGTGCATCCATCCCTGGTGTCTCTGGGTCCAAATTTCCTCTTTTATAAGAACACCTGTCAGATTGGATTAGAGCCCACCCTAACAGCCTCATTTTAAAATAGTCATCTCTTTAAAGGCCCAATCTTCAAATACTGTAACTTTACTAACTGGGGATTAGGGTTTCAATATATGGCCTTTGAGGGGGACACAATTCAGGGACCATAATAGGGATTGTGTCACTTTTGTTTACTATTGTGTCATCAACCAGAACAGTGCTTGTTATGTAGTAGGACTTGATACATACCTGTTAAATGAATGAATTTCAACCCCTTTTTCCTCTTCCCGCTAACCACATGGTGTGCTAGTGGAGGCCCAGGTGACTGCAGAAGGACCATAAGTGCTTACAGGAAATGTTCGGTACCCTGATCTTAAAAATTGTAGACCTTTGAGGGAGTGTTGCTCCCTCCTTGAACCTTCTTATGGAGCAAAACCAGTCCCCTGTCAGCAGCTGACCCTTCCTGCCCTGGGTGTGTGTGTGCTACCCCATGGGCTGCTGGAGAGAAGTTTTGCTGACAGCTGCACACCCATCCAAGTGACCTTCTTTAGAAGGTGAGTCACCCAACTGCTGGGAGTGTGGACCTACACAGCTCGCGGGAAGCGGTGTAGCAATAGGCACTAGGGCCAAAAAAGGCATGTCCTGCAACCTTATCATTCCAAGGCTAGAAATCCAATGTGAGGAACTAGCAAAAAGGCTCAAGATGGGTTTATATCCCAGTTTTTATATTTAAAAAATTCTCAGTATTAAGATAGCAACTGGAAAAGTCTAGATGTGTAACAATAGGAGAAAGCTTTGTGAATATAGTACATCCATATGATAGAAAATTATGTTGGTATTGAAAAAAATGTTTCTGAAGAATTTTTAATGATGCAAGAAAATGTGACATGTTAAAGCACACGGAATGTCATATACACCGATCTCGGGTGTATAATAAATACTGCAGTTTACAGGCATATATATGTACATTCAGAGGAAAAAGCTTGGATTGGTAAATAGCCAAATGTTAATTTTTTTTTCCAGACTCAGAGATTTCTTCTATGCTTTTGTGTTAAAAGTAGTATGTGTTGCTTTTACAACCAGAAAAGGGGGCAAAGTGACTAAGGCAGCCGGCGCTGCGTGTCAATGAAATTCCTCAGCTCAAGGGCTGCTCCTGGGGAAAGTGCGGTGTCTGCGTCTGCTCCGCAACCGGTCCGCAGCGCGGTCCGCCTGGCTCCCATAGAGTGCTCGAGTCCCCGCGGCGGGGGGAGGGACAGGCGGGGCGCCGCTCGGCGGGAGGTGGAAGGTCAGGGGAGGGGCTGAGCCTCTCCTGCCGGGAGCGCCATCCGGACAGCTCCGGGCGTCCGGAGCCCCGTCCAGCCCCCGGGTCATCGCGGCCGCCGCCCAGGCCGCTGTTTCACCGCCAGGTGCAAAACGCCGTGTCATTGGGAGAGTCTGCGGCCGGAGCATTGAATTACAGCACAGCCAAGTCCGGCTGGGGCGGCGGGGGTGGAAGATGAGCAGAAGCCCCTGCTTTCCGAGTGACCCCTGAGAAGCCGGGCCGGCGCAGCCGGGGCGGGGCCCGAGTGTGCCCACCAGAGCAGCCTAGGGCTGGCCTGTTCCTCTTTGAGAGCAGCAGTTCTGAGCCGGGAGCCAGTGATCCTGAGCGGCCTCTCTCTGCCAGCCCCCTCGGGTGCTGGGTCCCACGAGCGGCCAGCTCTCCGCGCCCTGGGCGCACGGGGATCTCACGCGCGCCAATCATGTTGAGGGTCTTCATCCTCTATGCCGAGAACGTCCACACCCCGGACACTGACATCAGCGATGCCTACTGCTCCGCTGTGTTTGCAGGTAGGAGGAGCCTGCGACCCCCGCCAGGCCGGGCGGTTGGGGGTCTCGGAGCGGAGGCCTCGGGTCTCCATTGGGAGAGGAGAGCGCTTAGCATGTGAAAGACAAGGGTCTACGCCCCGGCGAGACTCTGAGTGTTGTTACAAAGACACAGATCCTCGGGGAGGTGTGACTCAGAGGGGAACAGGCAGTGAGGGAGAGGTTGCCGAACCCGGTGAGGGGCTAAGGTGGGCCTGGAAAGTGAGGCCAGCCTCTTTTCTGGATCTCTTCAAAGAGGTCTTTCTGAGCTGTGGGCGGCAAAGCGCCGTTCCGCAGGGCTGTCCTCTCCCAGGAAGGCTGACTCCCAGGCCTGTTTATAACCAGCTCTCTTCCCTGGGCCTGGAGGCTCTTCTAAGGCCTTTGTTCTTTATCACGGGCTAGGCTGGCTGGTGGGCCGGGGGCTGCTGGGGGCAGAGACACCGCCCTCTTGCCCAGGGATCCTACTCTTGTTTGGGCACAGAATGGGGGAAATTTAGTGTCTGGCACAGCTGTCACCAGCACCAATCTCTGGGAACTTTCTCCCCCCATCCCCAACCAGCCTGGAGCATGTGAGGAGTGCTATCTCTATCAGATGGGGTTTCTTTGAGCCGGGCAGCCTGCTCCCCTATTAGATTAGGACTTCCCCAGGAAGGTCTTCGCCTGGTTATGAGTGGTCTTTTCCTCCAGGAGGTGAGGGCTGGGCCCTGTCTGCTTCCCTGGGACCTGCTCAGAGCCAAGCCAGGGCTTTGGTCTACACAGCTGGGCCTTTGGGTTGGAGCCATCCCAGGAAAGAAAGACAGGGGGCAAGAGTGTGAGAGCCTGTCTCCCCACCCACCTGTTACTCCCCTTCTCCCCAGAGATATGACTACATCCAGGCCTTCAGAAATCATAGTGTTGGCTTGTCTCTGGCCATCCATCAGACCTCTCCTTTCAATGTCATGAACTCCTATATCTGCTAGTTCCCAGACACCCAAGTAAAGCAGCAGGCACTAAAAGGAGGGACAGAGGAGGAGTGGGAGGTGACATTCCAGCCGTGCTTTTTTCCCAACGTGTTGCATTGACCTTTCTTGACCAGTTTTCCACAGTTGCCTCCAGAAATGAGCTTTATCAGGGTGTTTGCAGGGGGAAGACAGGGCACAAACAGGGGGCATCCACACTTCCTCTGCATGCTTAGCTCTGGGGAGGCCAGGCCAGTGGTTCACTTGCACAGCCTGGGCTAACAGCCGGGTTGAGGGCCCACACACTGTATTGTACAACTCCAGGGTGCACCACTGGTACCTAAATATTCCTTTGGCTGAGGGGAGGGATGATATTGTCCCCTCAAAGGGAGAGGGGGACCCTTTCCATTAAGCAGCTACCTCCTGCTCCAGCACCCATCGTAGTGCCCCAGCCTGAGAGCTGAGCAGGCTTTGTGAATGGCACCCTCTGGAACTGCCCAGTGAACGCCAAGAGGGGCCACTTTGGTGCCCCTGCCTCTTTTCTCAGGGGTCTTGTCTCCTCTGGGGCCACTCTGCCTGAACCAGATTTTCCTCTACCTTACCTGACCACATCCCCTACCTCACAACCTTAATACAAACACACCTGCTTCATACTCCATGGTTCTCCCACCCAGGCCAGGCTCGGAACCCTACCAGGGGAAAGGAAAGAATGAATAATGAATAGGGAAGTACTTTCCAACCCCAGAAGTGCTTTGCACACAGGAAGTACTGTTGCTCTGGCTCCTCTCCTGTGGTTACTTCAGCCCCAAGGGCCTTCTGTGGAGCAATCTCCTGAATCCTCCATCCTCCATCCCCCAGGTTCCCTGACTGAGCCCCTCCCCCACCTGCCTGATGTCAGTCTGCAGTCTTGCCCTTTGCCTGCTGCCTGAAACCTCTGCGGAGCTCCCTCCTCTCTGTGGAGCAAGGAAGTATGTTGTTTGTGCTGACTGTGAGTGCCCCCAGCCTGCGGACGTGGCTGGCTGGAAATCCACTCCCAGTCATCACAGTCACTGCCAGGCAGTCATGGGGAATGCAGTCCCTCCCTCCCCAGCCCTGGCCACATTACACCTCCTGCCTTGGTCAAGCTCTTACCCCATGTCCAAATTTGGCTTCCTTGCGGCATGCAGGCCTGCTCGCTCTCCTTCTTTCACCAGGGCCAGATCAGTGAATGATTACACAGAAGGCTCTGGTCTCAGGGACATCCTATTCAAAGCAAAACATCCCCTGGGAAGCCTTCCCTCACCAGCTGGCCTGCACCTGGCCTTCCCAGACCCTTTAGGTTTGGGTTCCCAAAAAGCCCTCCTTTGGCTACCTGATTATAATATCCCTTAATGACACCTCCTGGCTCCTCCATGCATGCATAAATTCATTTCATACTCATAGGAGCTTTTTAAGGCCAAAAGGTGGGGATATCATCTCCTTTTACAGACGAGCTAATAGGCACAGAGAAGTTCAGGGGCCTGGCCAAGGTCACACAGTGGACAAAGCATGCCCTCCCCCATTCATCAGTGCCCTCTGTTGTTCTCCGCATCCATGACTCATGAATAAGAAAGCGCTTTGGAAGGCAAACCATGTGCTGCCCACACCAGAGACCAGACCGGAGCACCCCAGCCTGAGTCAGCACAGGGGAGGGCTATTGGGGTACTCCTCTGGGCTGAGCCAGAGGGGAGGGGAGTGCAAGGCTGCAGGGCCACAGCATAAGACAAGTGACCAAAGGATGGAGGGTTCTGATTTTGGAAATGTGTGTTCATCACAAGGAGAGAGAATGGGCATTCATTAAGCACAAACAATGTACCATTTTAGAGGCTGTTTCTTTAGAACCCCACAACAATCCTATGAAAGAGATATATTTGACTGATACCATGTTTACAAGGTGCTAGGCACTCTTCAAAACAGAACTCATTTACGATGAATTGTATCATGTCCGGTTATAATTTGCACGAGGTGCTATATGTAGATACTTAATCCACCTAGCAACCATACATGGTAGCAACTATTATTGGTACCACTTTACAGATGAGAAAACTGCAGCACAAAGAGGTTGAGTGAGGAACACTAAGTACTGGAGTTGGGTGGGAGTCTAGCCCATGCGATCTGGCTCCAGAGCCCCATCTTTAGCTGCTCCAGCTCCCTCTGGTCTTAGCTCTGATGTACAGGGCACAAGCAATATACACAGCGGAGGGGCAGGATTTGGACCCAGGTCTGGCTCACACCCCAGAGCCCAGTCTCAGTCTGCATGTTTCCCCCTCACATCTTACTCATTGTCCCTACTGCCACACGCCCGCTCTCACCCAGCACAGATATCCTCTCTCGCTGTCTGGTCTGAGGGTGCTTTCTGAACTCAGAGGGGTCTCTGCCCTTCTGCATCACCCTCTTTGGGTCTCACAGGACCAGCCTGTCTCCAGCTGGCCCAGAACGCTCCCTCTGACATTACCCTTTGCCAGGCCATCTCACAGGCATCTGCAGACCCCTGGTGGCTGCTCTGGGTCGGGTAAGCCGGGGCCAGGTCATAGGCATGGGCCTGAGGCAGACAGCCTGCAGTGGGTGTGGAGGTACCCAGGCGCCTCTGAGAAGGGGTCATTGTAACCGTGGGCCCCGGGCTTAGCCAGTCCAGTAAGTTGGGTGGAAGGGCTCAGCATTGGCAGCTTTTTCACATTCCAGTAGAATCAGAGCATCAAACAAGAGAGAGAAAAGGGTGGTAGCTGAGAGCTTTGGCTTTGGACCCAGACTGCTTGGGATCTTGGTTTTAGAATCTCAACTCTGCCACTTTCCAGCTGTGTGTCTTCGGGCAAGTTACTTAACCACTCTGTGTCTTGGTTTCCTCATCTGTAAAGTATTGATAATAATTATGCCTGCTTTGTAGGGACAGAGCTGAAGAGTTTATGTGTTAAAAATCCATACAAAGCACTTTGAATAGTGCTGGTACTCAAGACATGTTAACAATTCTTACTGTTATTATACATGATTATGCATATATTTATTACAGTTATTGTTAACATGTATTGCATACATACTAAGAAATCACTGTACACATCCAAGAAGTCTCTCACTACCTTTCCTATTATTAGCTCTGATTATCCATCTACTGACCTACCAGACTGGACACAATGGGCTGACTGGTCAAGTCACCACATATGGCTATTTGGGTGGTCATATGTCCAGGCTCTTCCCTCTGTCCCAGGGGACCCTGGTTCTGTCTCCTCTGGCTGTTCTTCCTGCAGCAGCCCCTTCTGAGCTGAAGGCATTTGTCTATGTGCTTGATGGCTGACCATGGCCTCATGGTGCTGGATCTTTCTTGGAACAAATATCCCTGGTGACTCCTGGACCCCACAAATCTCCTCAGTTCCTTTCCCCAGGCCACACTCACTGTCTTTCTCCACTACCTCTATGCAAAGTGATTCATCAGAATGAAATATTAGCAGGAAGAGCGCTAACATCTCTTTAACACCCACTGTGTTTCACACTTCCAGCACCTCTGTGAAATATCATTCTCTTGATTTCACAGAAGCGGAAACAGACTCTGAAAGGTCAACTCACATGTTTCAAGTCCCAGAGCTAGAGAAGTGTGGACTGGGATGGAAGCCCGGGACCGTCTGGTTGTTCTCACTACAGGACGGTTCTTCCCGGGCAGTTATATAACGATGGCTGTAGCCAGAGTCCCTACTGTCTGTGCTTCTGCATCCTTGGTAGACACACAGGTGCCCCTCAATCCCAGCTGGTTGGTTGGGATACCCATGGGATGCACATGTTTCAGTGACTGTGAAGGGAGAGGCCAGAGGGATGCACTGGAGTGTCCCTACTCTTGAAGATTTTGGACTTTGGCAAATGTGCCTGAAAGAAATTCTGTAAACTCCCATGCAGGGTGTTCTTCCCAAAGATGATGTCATTAAGTAGTGGGGCAAGGTTTGTTTGCTTCCTGGACACCCCATGTCAGGCTTTGGAAAAAAATTCAGAGTGCTGAGCCAGAGGCGGCCAGCAGGCCCAACTCCAACATTAAGAAGAGGCCCCGTTAGAAGCATCACTTCCTTGACTGGCAGGGAGGTCAGAACCCAAATAGGTGACAGAAGAGGACTGGGGTCACCAACTCAGTTGCGTGTAGGAGCCTGGTGGGTTGTATAACTAAGATGTGGCCAGAAGGAAAAGCACATGCATATGGGGTGAGTGGTGGTGAGTAGGATGAGCCTGGGGTGCACGCCCTCACCCATGGTGTCAGATAATCAGTGTTAGGTAGAGAATCTGGGTCTCTGATTTTTCAAGAGAAGCTGTAAATCCAGATTTGTATGGGAAATCGTTTAATATTTAGTTAGCATATAATTTTGTTACAAACATTGTGTTGGTCAAAGAAAACAGGAAAAATAGGCTGGTTGTGTCCCTGGGGGACACCAGTGACAGCATCTGATGTGGTATTTCATTTAATCTTGGGAACCTTGGTCTTGGGCTTCCCAGAGAACAGGTCATTCCCCTCTCCCTTGGGATTATCAGCCAGCACTTACCATGACTACACTGATGGGGCCATTGGTAAAAGGGAGAGAGCTTAGTATCCCCTTACCTCGGTCAGCCCTGAGATGTCATCATGGTAAACATGACATCTTAAGTAAAAACTGGGCTTGCTATCCAAACTCAGCTTCAAAACAGGTCCCCTCACCCCATTGCTACCCAGCAGTGACTGCTAAGCAGGTCTTGTCACCTTCATAGTGGGACTGGAGTAGTTGGTAGTGCCGAGAAGCTCCCCTTACCTGTGGTTTCAGGTGAGATGCAGACCTGGTTGTAAGTGAGCCCTAAGTAATGGAGATATGAACATGATAGTTTCCCACATTCACACAATAGTTGATGTGTGAGCCCTGGCTGGTAAAATTCTGACCCACAAGGCTGTCTGGGACCCCAGATCCTTCTGTCTTGTTGCTCTGCTATCTCTGGGGTCCCCCGACAATATGGCTGATCAACACTCTCCATCCCAGCAGCATGGGACAGCCTGCCTCTCCCTTGACAGACACAGCCACACAGTTACATACGTCCCTTCTGCTCACATCCTGTTGGGCATTTCTTAGTTTCATGGCCACAGCTAGCTGCAAGGGAGGCTGGAAATGTAGTCTTTCTATTTGGGTGGCCATATGTCCAGGTAAATCTATGGAAAATTTCTACAGAAGAAGGGGAAGACATACAGGAAGGGGACAGGCTGAAGTCTCAGCACACTCTCCATGACAGCTGCATTCCTGATACAAGTCCCCTTGGGAGGAAGTCCCTTTGAGTACTAGGTCCCAGTATGATGCCTCCAAGGGAATGGTCAGCTATCTGATCAGGGAGAAGTCCTGGGCAGTGAGCAGCAGCTGGGCTGCGGAGCTGGAGGTCAGGGTGGGAAAGGGGCCTCAGGAAGTTTCCAGGGCTTAGGCCACAGCTGCTGCTTTTCTGGTTTATAGAACAGGTCTGTGGAGCTCCTGTTTCTTGGACACAAGTCAAGTGTTTATAAAGGTGTCTTGGAATATTCCTCTGGAAGTATTGCATATGTTCCCTACAGATTTCCTGTGCTGCCTCAAATGGATTAGAGCAGGAGTAGGTGGTGGGGTGAGGTGTACTGGGGGAAAGGAGTAAAGCCAGGAATCACTGTGATAGAGAAAAAAAAATCATCATATCCAAAATTACCCCTAGGGGGCAGTACTGTCCTCTTTGAGAACTACTGACTCAGCCTCAATGCAGGGTGGAAGGGATACTGGGGGGCCAATTACAGTGTCCACCACACCAGCCACAGGCCAGCCCTTTCTATGTACTGGGAACGCCTGGCTGACTGAGACAGCCTTGGTCTCTCCCATGTTGACTGACTCCACAGTCTAGGTAAACATCAAACAAGAAATGGCACAGATAGTTAATCCTTACAACTGTGGTGAGTGCTAGAAAGGAAAAGTGCCCCTGTGTAGTTGTTTGCCAGAAATACTCAGCCTAGATGGGGAGGTCAGAAACTGCTTTCTGGAGGGAATGATGTGTCAGCTGAGGCCTGAGGGGAGAACGGAGGTGGCCTTGCAAAGGCATGTGCAGGCAGAAGGGACAGCAGAACTGCAAGATGGGAGGGAGCTCAGCATGTTCCAGAAGCTGAGAAGCCACTGGAGCTGGAACTCAGAGAGTGAGGGGCTGAGCAGCCTTTCCCTGTGGTGGGGAGTAAGGGATCTGGACTTCATCCCAAAAGCACAGAGGCCTTTGAGGGGCTTTCACCAGAGGAGAGCCCTGATCATATTTGTTTTAAGATTGCCTGGCCCCAGTGTGGACAGTGGCCCAGAGGTGACCAGCTAGGAGGTGGTATGGTGGAAATGCCTCTGTAGAGGCTTATGGATGTGTGGGTGCCAAAGTCAGTGGGTGTCAGTGAGGATGATTTAGGCTGCAAGTAAGTGGAATCCTGCCTCGAATAGGCTTTAATAATAAGCAGCCCTAAAGTGATCTTCATTCCTGGTACAAGCCCCTTTGGGGAGAACCTGTTTTGAGTACTAAGCCCCAGTATGATTCAGAGACTTTGATCCAGGGACATGGTGGGCTCTGGGCATATACAGTGTACAGCTCCAGGGAACCCGAACCCAAGGAGACCTCAGTTTTCCTCTCTCCTTGATGTCTGCTACATCCTAGAGCTGGCTGCCAATTAGATCTACATGCGTCCATATTCTCATGAAGTGGGGGAGGGAGTTGGGCTTCTGTATTCACAGAGTGTAAGTCCATCCCTCCAGGAGAACAACTCAGGACATCGGCTCATTGCTAGACCAAGAGTTATTGTCAGGAGATAGGCTTAGATAAATCAGGATCCTCCCAGAGCCAGAGCAGGGGTCATACCTGAACAGTAAGCTTCTGCCATGAAGAAGGAAGGAGTTCTGGGTGTTGGAGAGGCAGCGAGTCCACTGCACTGAGAGGGTGGGTGGGGTCATTCTCATTACCACCAGGGCAGAGTGGTGGAGTCAGGAAGAAGAGGGCCCGAGCCAGCTAGAAAAAGTGCAACTTTAAAGGCTGGGGAGAGGACAGCACCAGACTTGTCACTGAGTGGGTGAGATAGGGTGAATTTCGTGCCCAGGTGCCCAGCTGGTCTTAGGTAGGAGTATGGGTGATTCATTCATAACAGCAAAGAAGGCAAAGGATTTGGGCACAGATGCTGATGGGGCTTAGGAGGCTAGGAGGCTCAGTAAGTTCTCTACTTGGTAAATAGGAAGCTGAGAGTGAGGATGGCAGTGCAGTATTGTAGGTTTGGGGAGAGAAACGTGGGATTTGGTCATCTAGGAGAGAGGGAGATTGAAGAGACTGGGTGCCCGGCTGCAGAGTCCACCTGAGTTAGCGGTCATGAATTGTTAGTGACAATGGGCAGGTCAGCTGTGTTATTCTCCAACACCTTTAGTGCTTACGGTACAGGGGTGGAGTAGGCAGAGTGGGATTTCACCAGGTCATGGCTTACATGAAAATGCTGGGTCCTCAAAATAAGAGAGGGGAAAGGGAGCTGAGATTTTATGCAGCAGAATGATGATAACCAGTCACCCAATTTAGGTGAGGTAGGAGGTAAGTGAGGACTTGAGAGGTGGGCGGAGGGACAGAGCCCTGTCCGCTGCTAGGTGCTGGAGTGTAGGGGTATAGAGGTGACAGGATAGGGCTCCTGAGGTCAAGAAGGTCATCAGCTGGAAAGGAACCAGACATGACACGGGAAAGCGTGCTAAGGGCTGTCACGGTTCAAGTTTCATCCTATAAGCAAGTTCCCCCACGGTGAGGGCGAGGGGGCCTAGAGACGCTGTCGGGAATGCTGCAGGGGACCGAATGGACAGCGGGTGGATCCCTGTGCTCCAGGGAACGCAGTGTGATTTGGGAAGACACCTTCGCCTCCAGAGTCAGCCGCCCCGGACTGCGCTAGAGAAGGCTCAGGCGGGTTCGCGAGGGCTCGAGCCGCGAAATCTCTCCGGGCGCTGGGCTCCCAGGACGCCAGAACGGCTGCCTGGGCACCGAGGGCGGCTTGTGGGCAGGCGGGCCGCCGCGAGGCGAGCGGCGCGGAGGCGGGGGGCTCAGGGCTCAGCGCGCGCCACGCCGCTCCGCGCTCCCCCCCTCCAGCTCTCGCTCGCTGGTGCAGCTTCCCGCGGTCGCACTCTCGTTCCTGCCGTGGCCCTCCAGCTCCACCGCCTCCGGCATTTCTCCTCCGCGTCGGTTCGCTCTCCCAGCGCCCCCGGCGTGCCGGCCCGGCTGGGCGCAGAGAAAAAACGGCAGCGGGAGGTCGGCGCCGGAGCGCACCGGGGGCTCCCGCGAGCAGGGCCGGAGTGCAGTGTCCCAGCTGCCTGGCCGAGCCGGGCATCCCGCGTCGGCGGCTCATCCATTCCGCGGACGGGGGCCCAGCGCCCCCACAGGCGCGCGTCTGACCCCTGCCCCGCCCCACCCTCCACAGGCAGGGCGGATCCAAGCAGGGACCGGAACCCAGGGTCCGCCCAGCGGGTGTCCGGTGTCCTTCCTGCAGCCTCTTCCCGGCGTAGGGACTTCTCCGCGGAGGCACAGGGAGGGCGACAGCTCCTTTTGGCGCGGCTGCTGCGGAGCCCGGGGCGCTTCCTCGGTGGGTGCCTGAGCCCGGTGCTCCCCTTCGGCTCCCGCTCGCGTCCTGCCTGCGCCCCTCTGCGCGCCCACGGCGGCCGAACCATGTTGTGCTGCCTGCTGGTGAGGGCCAGCAACCTCCCCAGTGTGAAGAAGGACCGGCGCAGCGACCCAGTCGCCAGCCTGTCTTTCCGAGGTGAGAACCCCGTGGTCGCCGCGTCCGCCTGCGGGCACCGCCAGACTCCCCGCGCGGCAGGCCGGGTCTATGCCCCGGCTCTGGCACTAACCCTAGACCAGGCCACCGTTTCTCCCTGTCAGCCGGGACAGAAATCTCAGCCATGTCTTCTACCAGAGGGGCGAGGAGGGTGAAACAGCGCAGTAAAATGCCACAGTGTTCTGAAATTTTGGAAAACTAAGTGCCATAGCATGTGAACAGTTATCCCTCTTCTAAGACCGACACCCAGAGGGAGTAAAAGTGTGGGTTGCAAGGTGGGTGCAGAATGAAAGGAATCAGGATCACTTAAAAATTGGGCTTGTAGACAGTGTACTCTGAAAGTTGTGTCGTTTTTCTCATTCATTCATTCATTTGCCGTCTTTATGGAACACTGACCATTTTGAATCTGCCTTGTCTAGGTGGGGAGGAAAAGGAACAGCAGAGGAAGGATGTAGCCTTGGCACAAGAAGTGTTTAGGGGTACAAGGATGTTCTTCCAAATTCAAACAGCCTAAGCACATTGAGGTGCTTAGACAAGAGAGGATCTCTCTCTCTCTGTTTGGAAAACAGAGGACTCAAACCGCCCCTTTCATCAGGCATCCTTAACCCCCAACTTTAAGGCAGACATTCCCACTGGAGGAGGTGACTCAGGAGGGGGAAAGGGAAGAGGAAGGACCTGTCAAATTAAGAGAAGGAACAATGGCTGTGAGTCAGGCCCCCAGTTCTGCAAAGAAAGATAAATAAGGAAAGGAGAGAGGGTTTCCCTCTTACTAGGAGACATATCCTGTGGTTTTGTGGAATTAAAAAATATGGACATCACAAAAGATGGTCAAATGTAGAGGAAAAAGTGGCTAGTGTTTTCATGAGGTTTGAAACCAGTGGGGCACTAAAGGGGCTCTTTAGGTCTGACACATGATCTCCATCCACACCCCAAACACCCCAAAATACTAAGAACCATAGATTGAAGGCACAATTTGGCAAAATGAGAACTCCATGAAGCTTTTATTCTTCATTATGGGATAATTTACATTTTATTACTCTTAACAGTGTGAATCAAATGTTTTAGAAAACTTGGCTATTTTCATTAATTGGGAACATTCCTGGGTTCCCACTATGAAATGCAACTTCTCTAACCCTCCCCACCCATCAGATTCCTCATAAAACATTACTGTATAGAAATTGCAGAGCCATGACTAGCTGAAAAGGGGATCCCTGAGGATCCTGGGGGCCTACAGTAGCCTAGGTCTCTTGGATGCTTTGGTATTCTTTTGGGTCTGTTCACAGGTCTTTTTCCCTGTTTCTGGAATAGTCTTGTGGCAGCTACTAATCTCCCCATTCTGCAGATGAGGAAATGGAAACCTGAGGAAGTTAAATGATGTGTCCACATCAGTGGACATGGCAGGGAGCACTTAGAGTGGACAGTTGCTCTTGAGTGAGGTGGGTGGCCAAATGTGTTGAGGTCCCTCTTGGCCGGTGCCCTGGTGCGGGTACCTCAAGCATATGCAGAGGCTGTCTTCTCCCAATTTCTGCATTCCCTGCCCTTTATGATGCCTCACTATTTATTTGTACTGACAAGTCCCTAGTAAAGCTATATAATAAAGAAATATAATAGAATGTATCATCTCCAAGTGTTCAAAGTCTGTTAATCTTTCAAAGCCCTGCTGCAATGCTACCTCCTCCAGGAAGGCACCCAGGATTCCCCTGGCTTCACTAGTCTCTCCTCTCTGTATGCACAACACCTTGTCAGGTTTCCTAGCACTCCCCCCAGCTGGCCTGTGTGCGGTACTCAGCTCCATACTGAGGACACTGTAATGCCTTGAGAGCAGTGGCCTGTGCTATTTTTCAGGATGCCCAGTGCTGAGTGAAAATAGGCACTATGTAGTGTTTGTGTGCGTTCTGGCCTCATTTTTGGCTGTCTTCAAGATGTGCCTAGGAGCCTCAGGCAGTCTGGGGCAGTGGTCTTCATGCTTTCCCATGCCAGAAATCCTCTGGAGAGTGTGTTTGAAAGACAGATTCCTGAGTTCTGATCCAGCAGGGCTAAGTGACCAAGAAATCAGCACTCAACATCCACCTGATGTGGGGCATTTTGGAACCACGCTTGAAAGAGACTGATGTGAGATGTAGTAAAAGGTGAAATTAATGTGCCTTTCCTACCCTCCCAGGAGGTATTCATTCTGGAGTTGGGGATCCAGCTGATGTTTAGAGAGACAGGCTGTTAGAATCAGACCCCAGAATTTACAGATCATCTAGGCCTGAGTGCTCAACCCTGGCTGCACATCAGAATCACATGGGGGAGGCTTTAAAAACAAGCACTGCCAATCTGCACCTTCCCTCCACTCTTGAAGCCACATCTCTGATGGAGGGTCCCAGGTAGAGATGTTTCTTAAGAATCTCCAGATGTTTCAGCTATGCAGTCAGGGGTAGAAGCCTTGAGCTGCATCCCCTCATGGCACAGAGGGGACTGTGGCCTGCTTGCAGAGAAGCCAGCCTACCACTGTGTGCTTGGCTTCCACAGCAGCTGAAGTGCCTGGGCCTGGCTGGCCCCACTTGCCTTGCAGTTGTTCCCCGGCCATTCCAGGCTCGGGTGTAATTTCAGGACATGCCTCCCGAAATAGACTATGAGCCCTGAATGGCTGGACTATGAGAGTGTCTTTTTGGTTTCCCTCTTTCAGGGTGTCAGGGTGAAGGCTATTAATGAATACTTATCATTCTTTCATACTTGTACTGATTAAGTAATCAGTTAACATGATCATGAGTATCTGCACTGGGTAGATTTTTGATCATCTGTGTGAATGAATTGCTTCATTTTTTATAGCTTTTACTCATCTGTACCCTCTTCTGCCCTGGCCATTTTCCACCCTTTCATGATTATTAATGTCCTTCCATTCATGCACTTAGTTTATTGAGCACCCACTATGTGCCTAGTGCTGTTGAAGGTGCTGGGGGTGCATCTAAGAACAAAACAGATCCCTGTGTTCTTGGAGCTCAGACCCCTTACTTCCCTGAAGCTTGGACCTCCTATGTCCCTGCTTGGTGAGTTTCTACCCTGCTTCACCCAGGCTTGCCAGCCAGGAACTCGAGTCATTATAGTCCCTTCCTGCTCTCTCTTCCTCCCCATGTCTTTCCAGTCAATGCCTCCTCTCTTTGCCTCCTCCTTTCTGTCTCCTGGTGGGGTGGGGTGTCTCTTGACTCTGTGCAGAAGCCTGGGGGATCTTCCAGAAGCCTCTGAAGGTGGAAACACTTCTGAGGGGCACATGTGACTCACCTGTGCAGGGAAGATGGGCTGCAGGGGCTCTGGACCCTCTTAATTTGGCTTTTTAAACATTAAAAGTGACTGTAAAGCATTGAAAATGCCTTCTGTTTGTGTGTGTGTGTGTGTGTGTGTGAACATAATATGTTGTCATTATAGAAAAGGATATTTTACAGAAAGGCATGAGGCAAAGTAAAAATGGTACCAAATCCTGATACTTTGAATTAATCTGTTAACAATTTGACATAGTTCCTCCAAGATTCTCCCCCTCCCACCACACACACACTTATTTTAAAAAGCAATTTTTGTTGTGAAATTTAACATCCAAGTAAAACACATAAAATGTAGATGTATGCTTTCACACCGTGTTCTCAGCTGGGGGCAATTTTGTTCCTCAGGGGACATTTGGCCATGTCTGGAAACATTTGGGGTTGTCACCACTGGGTGGGGGAATGGGGTGCTACTGTGATCTGGTGGGTAGAGGCCAGGGATGCTGCTAAGCCTCCCACAGTGCACAGGACAGCCCCACAAGACCCACATGAGTAGCTGTCCAGCCCCTAATGTTAATAGTGCCAAGGCTGAGAAGCCCTGTTGTAATGAATAAATGATGATGAGAACATCCATGTATACCACCCAGTATAGAACCTAACTGGTCCCAACTCCCCACCAGAAGTCCCCAGACCCACCCCTGTCTTCCTCTCTAGAGGTAATCCCATCCCAGATATCTTTTTTTCAAATGTTTGCATGTTTACATTTTCACTCAACAGTAAACCAGAGGCAGTTTTCTATGTCAGTAAATATTATTCTACATACCTTTTAATGTCTGCATAGTATTTTATTATATGGATGCACCATAATTCAACTAATCAATCCCCTACTGATGAATATTTGGGTTGTATCAAATTTTTCATATTTCTATCCAATGCTTAAATTATACTGTGAGAAATATTCTCATGACTAACTCTTTGCCCACATATTTAATTTTTTCCTTTGGGTAAATACTGGAAGTGGCATTGCTGTGTCAGGTTATAAATGTATTTAAGGCTTTGCCGCTTTCCCCAAATTTCTCTCCTGCAAATCTGCACAAACTTTAACCTCCTGTAGCAGAGTAGGAGGGCTTATTTTCTTATAATCCTGTGAACACAAAACATTATCATGCAGATCTTTAGCAATTTCTTAGGTTCAAAGGGTACTCGTAGCATTTCAGTGTTACTACTTATTTGCATTTATTTATTTCTTCCTGATTGGCTTTCTAATTAGCCCAGTTTTGGGAAGAAGGGGCATTTGCCTTTTTCTTAGTTGTAAGTGGTCTTTCATATTAAGGATATTAACAATTTGTCACAAATGTCTCACATATCTTCCCTAGTTCCAATTGACCTTTTGGGGTTAATTCCCTAGTTCCAATTGACCTTTTGGGGACCTTCTCAGTGCATTCTGTCACAGGCAGTGTATCCACTCACTAACGACCCCTTCCTGGCTACTTGTTTCCTGGAAAGTGTGGTTTCAGCTAGAATCTGGGAAGATGGAGATGTTGCGGGAGTTCTTGAGGGTGAGAAGCCCAGGGCTCTGCTGGGGAGAAAGGAGACAGCTACCCAGTTTTGGGGGTGTGCAGGCTTGAGTCAGGGCACAGATGGTGGGGCAAGTGTCAGAATCATCAGTGTCTACCTGCCCTTTTGTTAGGGGCTATCTGTGCCCAGAGGTAAAGCAGACCTTCCTTCAGCAGAAGCCAGGGCTAACTTCTCCTATCAGTTGCCACTACCTTTAGATTGTCTGCAGGTACTTTGAATTTCTATTGCTTTCTTTGTCTGATGGGCAGTCTAGTGATGTGTCAAGAGAGTGTCAAACAGAGCAAGTCCTCAGTAAGTATCTGTGGACTGTATGAGAGGCTGCATCTAGGCTGCTTGCAGGATCTGAAGGCACCCTGCAGCCTCTGACAGTAATTCCTGTCACCTGACTCAGGAGCACAAACAGCCCATGCCTCTCTCTCTGGGAGTCCCAAACGCGCCATCCCCTCTCCTCTGTGCTCCCTCCCTGGGTGAAGGGCACCACCAGCCACCATGCATCCCTGTCAGAACCTGAGACATGCTCTCCTCCCCCTTTCCCTTTCCCCACCCAGACCCTAGTCATAGACCCCAAGCCCACTGTGTCCTCACCATCTCTTACCTGGACTTAAAAAAAAAATGTGGTAAAATACACTTAACATAAAATTAACAAAATTAGCCATTTTTAAATGTAGAGTCCTGTGGTATTAAGTACATTCGTATTGTGCAGCCATTGCCACCATCCACCTCCAGATGCTTTCATCTTCTCCAACTGAAATTACACTCACTGAATAATAACCCCCCATTGCCTCCTACCCAAGCCCCTGGTAATTAGCTTCTTTCACTCAGCAAAGTGTTCCCAAGGTTCATCCATGTTGTAGCATGTATCAGAATTTCCTTCCTTTAAAGCTGAATAATATTCCCTTGTTTGTATATCCCACATTCTGTTTATCCATTCATCTATCTGTGGATATTTGGACTTTGAGATGCATTGGGAAATGGACCTGTATTTATTAGCTTTTCTTTAAACCTTCTTTTGACAGGCATGAAAACCTCTCACATTACAGATTGTATTTAGCATCCTCGGTAAAAATCTCTGAGTTAGACTTTGTCTTCTCCACTGTCATCAGTCTGACAAACATAAGCATTTTGTCTGCTTCCCAAATGAACCCTGACTTTATCATTGTGTTGGGAGAAGCGGGGGGTCTGTCCTTCTCAGCTACTGGGAGATGGCTAGCTGGCTGTGCCAGAGGCCAGGGTGCTCCCTCCACACTGTAACCCACGTGTGGGTATCCTGGCCCTGGGGGCCAAATGGCATCTTGGGCCACTGAAAGGGACCTGTCCACACAACGTGGGCCTGAAGGCATGAGTGAGGCCAGGCGCCCAGACTGCTGGGGAGAAAACACCTTGGCCACTGTTAGGTAGACCTCACCTAACAGTGAGAGACCTCACCTAACAGGAGAGAGAAGGCATTGATTAATGTGCCTCCTTGTGTGAGGCTGTGGCCACGTCTGATGCTCAGGTGTCAGGAGATGCAGGGGGCTCCTGCCAGTGGAGACTGCTCAGCCAGGTGGCCCCAGTGCTGGCAGGGCAGGATGGGCTGTCTTCTTTACCTCCGCTCTGCTTCTGTCTCTCAGGCCCCCGCTCTCCTCCCACAGCCCGTGGTCTTTAGTGGAGTTGACTCCAGTGGGGACAGGACAGTGAGCCTCATCATTCCTGTCTAACACACCTTGGCTCCTGGCTCAGGACCAAGATGGTGATTACTTTGTTTTCCAGTTCTCCTCTGACAATCTTCCTTTAAAGCAATATTTTCAAACTTTTTGGACTGTCATCCACAACAAGAAATCTATTTCACATTAAGACATAGTACATACACATAAATGTGTATGTGAAAATATAACCAGAAGTTTCCAGTAATAGTACTTTTATGATGAAAGATGTACTCTGATGTTTTCTTCTATAATCTATTCTGTCATTAAAAAGACATACTGGTCAACTCAGTTGTTGTCGTGGCCTACTAATAGGTCCCAATGAGCAGTTTGAAAAACACTACAGCAATGGGGGATTCTGGTCTAGGACTCTGGGGTACAGTTGAAGTGGTAGGCCTGGGGAAACAAGTGAAGAATTTCCATGGGGACAGTAGAGTCCTTCCATGGTAGACTTATTCCTCTCCACTGAGTCATTGACTCTGGAGGAACACCTGAGAGCTACAGCATGATTTGTATGGATATCTGCTGGCCCTCAATTCTTCAGAGCAATCTGGGGAGAGGGTATATGACCATCCATGCAACCCCAGCATGAGCTGTGAGCTCTCCTGTGTCTTTAACTATTGAGTCTCTTAAGTAACACACATAAAGGCATATCTCTCAAGGCCAAATTTAATTATCAAGGTCAGGACAGGTCTAAATCCATAGTGAGGAAACAACTATTTACTTAACTATTTCCTAATTTGTAGCATGCCCTCCCTTCCCTTGGTGTCTGTAAGTCATGTGACTGTGCTGGGTTAAAGTTTCCTTTCTTCTTTGCTCCTCCTTAGGGCCAAAGCTCCTTTCTGTGACCCTCCCTCCATGTCATCCAGAGGGTCCCAGAGTTTGCCCTTCCAACAAGGACTTAATGAAATCTCTTGAGGGCCTTTGTTGTCATCTTCAGGAAAGGCAGGAGTGGACAATGTTTAAAAGACACTTTGCACAGGGCTCTGCACACAGACACTGCTCAACTGATACTAGCCAGGAGCACCAGGAAATATTCCCAAGTGGACAACTCAAGAGAGGCTACAGATGGAATTTCCAGGTTACTCCTGTAGGTCATCAGAAGTTGATAGGGGAGGGGAAGTGAACACCTAAATAGCATCTCATGTCCCCTCAAAACCCTGTAAAGTAGACACTGCCAAGGGAACTGAGGCCTAGAAAGATTATAAACTGGTCTAAGGTCACACAGCATTGGCTGGTTGGAATGACTCCAAAGCCTTTAACCCCTCCTGGAGCCACACCAACATGGTCCACAAGGGGATTCAGAGCGAATCAGCCAGCGCAGGCATGGACCAACTTCGTGAAGGTGATGGCACCCCACCTAGGTCGCCTCCCCCATCATCATGCCCCCTTTCATCCCCTCTGTCAGCTGACACACAGCTGTACTGTTAATGCAGTTTGGTGGTGTTCCCTGAGAAGAGTGGTCCTGTCCTCTGTTGAGGAAGTCAACTTGCCACCAACTTCAGAAAGAAAAGGATCCACTCATTCAGTGCCCAATTACTGGGAACCTCTCTATATACTAGGGTTACTAATGTGAGTAAGGCATGGTGTCTACCCTCTGAAGCTCACAGACCAGCTGGGGAGGCAGACATAGAACCACACAGTTATCCTGATGTCTGATGCATGTGCTCACAGCTTGTAACCATCTCAGTCTGGGAGAGTGAGGGGACATTTTTCAGAGGAGACACAACTGAGGTGGGTATTGATGAATCAGTAGGAGTTTGCTAGATGTGTATGAGGAGGGGAGGAGATGTGAACTCACATTTAAAGAGTATGCTGTGTGCCAGGCCCCTTACTCATCCTATCTTGTTTACTTTTCATAACCTTATAGGGAGATTTTATTATGACCTTACAGATGAGGAAACAGAGGCTGAAATGTTCAATGAATTTCCTAAGAGTTTCTACAGGGGTGGTATATGGACCCCTGGGGAATCCCCAAGACAATGAGCAGGTCAGTAAGGTTAAAACTATTTTCACAACAACACTAGGTTTTTATTTGCCTTTTTCATTGTATTGACATGTGCATTGATGGTACAGCAGTGATAAAAGGTAAAACTGCTGGTGCCCTAATACTAATGAAGGCCTTGGCACCAAACTGTACTAGTCCTTGTATTCTTCACCCTCAGGTATTTTCAGTTAAAAAGAAAAAAAGCCAATTTCACTGAAGAATGTCCTTGACAAAGCAGCACAATTATTAATTTTATTAATCTTGATCCCCAAGAACACGTTGTTGTAATGTTTTGTGTGTTGAAATGGGAAGTATACATAGAGGACTTCTGCACATTGAAAAATGATGATTGTTGCAAGAAAAAAAGCACTTGTGTGACTGCTTGAGTTGCGAGCTAAACTAGCCATTAATTTTTTGTTGAATACTGTCTTTACTTGAAAGTAAAGATGAATGACAAGCTGTGATTATTTAGTCTTGGGCATTTAATAGTTTCTTGAAAATGAATGAGTGGACACGTTACTTAAAGCCGACACTTGGTATTTGTCGCCAATCATAAAATTTGAGCTTTCAGACAAAAATTGGAATTTTAGAAAACTTCTATCTTCCAACTTCCTAGTATTTAATGACTCTTCTGATAAGATTGATGGCGATATTAATGAATGTGATTTTTCGGTATTATATAATGAAATGTCAGTATTTGCAAGGTCTGGAAAACTTAATGAACAAAAATTTTCCAAATGATGAATGCAAGCCAGTACAGAATCATGCATGGGTAAAGTGTTCATTCAAAATACAAGACAGAACAGTAGAATTTAATGTAACAGTATAAAGTGTTCGAGCTGGTTTCAGATTTCACACTGCAACTAACTTTTAAGGAATACTACTTGCTGAGTTTTGGTGTAGTATCACGGAAGGATATCCATAATTATCTGAAAATTTGTTAAAATATGTCTCTCTTTTCAACTATACATCTGGATGGATTTTCTTCATAGATATCGACCAAAGCAAGACATCTCAATAGACTGAATGTAGAAATATTTATGAGAATCCAGCCAGCATGAAAGAGAGTTGCAAAATGTAAACTTTTACTTTTATTTCCCTTTGTTTTGGAAATTAATTTTTTTAAATAAAAATATGTCACTTATGTTAACATGCACTGGATTTATTCTTATAATTTAAAATTAATTACTGAATAAATATTTTTAAATGCCTGAGTTTTGATATTGAATACAGTAAAAGTTGGTAGATATAAGCTGCCTAGATTAAAGCTCTTTGGAGTTCTCAGTAAATTTTAAGACTTACATCCTGTGACCAAAGAGTTTGAGAACTGCTTCCCTAAGGTCATAAATGTTCTGTGGTGGTCTGTGTCCTTGCATTTCCTACATCAGTAATTTTGCAATAGGTGGAGAGGGGGTTGGGAACTCACCCTCTCCCACTGGGGCATGTGTATCAGAATCTTGAGGAGACTTCTGGAGGCTGAGCAACCATTTTCAACATAATAGTCTTAGATTCAAAGGAGCCATGGACATACAATGGGGAAATGACAGTCTCTTCAACAGATGGTGCTGGCAAAAATGGACAGCTACATGTAAGAGAATGAAACTGGATCACTGTCTAACCCCATACACAAAGGTAAATTCAAAATGGATCAAAGACCTGAATGTAAGTCATGAAACCATAAAACTCTTAGAAAAAAACATAGGCAAAAATCTCTTGGACATAAACATTAGCAACTTCTTCATGAACATATCTCCCCGGGCAAGGAAAACAAAAGCAAAAATGAACAAGTGGGACTATATCAAGCTGAAAAGCTTCTGTACAGCAAAGGACACCATCAATAGAACAAAAAGGCATCCTACAGTATGGGAGAATATATTCATAAATGACAGATCCGATAAAGGCTTGACATCCAAAATATATAAAGAGCTCATGCACCTCAACAAACAAAAAGCAAATAATCCAATTAAAAAATGGGCAGAGGAGCTGAATAGACAGTTCTCCAGAGAAGAAATTCAGATGGCCAACAGACACATGAAAAGATGCTCCACATCGCTAGTTATCAGAGACATGCAAATTAAAACCACAATGAGATATCACCTCACACCAGTAAGGATGGCTACCATCCAAAAGACAAACAACAACAAATGTTGGCAAGGTTGTGGAGAAAGGGGAACCCTCCTACACTGCTGGTGGGAATGTAAATTAGTTCAACCATTGTGGAAAGCAGTATGGAGGTTCCTCAAAATAGACTTACCATTTGACCCAGGAATTCCACTTCTAGGAATTTACCCTAAGAATGCAGCACTCCAGTTTGAAAAAGACAGATGCACCCCTATGTTTATCGCAGCACTATTTACAATAGCCAAGAAATGGAAGCAACTTAAGTGTCCATCAGTAGATGAATGGATAAAGAAGAGGTGGTACATATACTCAATGGAATATTATTCAGCCATAAGAAGAAAACAAATCCTACAATTTGCAACAACATGGATGGAGCTAGAGGGTATTATGCTCAGTGAAATAAGCCAAGCAGAGAAAGACAAATACCAAATGATTTCACTCTGTGGAGTGTAAGAACAAAGAAAAAATGGAAGGAACAAAACAGCAGCAGAATCACAGAACCCAAGAATGGACTAACAGTTACCAAAGGGAAAGAGACTGGGGAGAATGGGAGGGTAGGGAGGGATAAGGGCGAGGAAGAAGAAAGGGGGTACTATGATTAGCATGTATAATGTGGGGGTGGTGGAAAGGGGAGGGCTGTGCAACACAGAGAAGACAAGTAGTGATTCTACAAAATCTTACTATGCTGATGGACAGTGATTGTAATGGGGTTTGTGGGGGGACTTGGGGTAGGGGAGAGCCTAGTAAACATAATGTTCTTCATGTAATTGTAGATTAATGATAACAAAAAAAAAAAAGTCTTGGATTCTACCAAGCCCTGCTCTGCTTCTCCCCCTTAGATGTTTCTCCACGATTTTTCTTTGCTCTTTCTGTGTTTCTCTCCTCCAAATTCTTCCCCAAACCTTGCTCATGCCCATGACTCCTCTCTGCTTTCCTCTTTGTCCTGTTCTGAAACAGGCCAGAGGGGACTCAGCCCAGAGGTGGTCACTGGCAATGCTCAGCTTCAGAGGAGGACCTGGTGGTTCTGGGAGATGTTTCCAGAGGCTTGTGGGCTTTCAGAGGCCAGACTATGTGAAAGCTGAGCAGTCCAGGTGGAGACCAAAGGCTTCTCACTGGAGAGCCTTATGGGGGGGAGGGGGGGTTGAACCACATGAGATGCAACCCAAATATAAGTTCTGTGTCTAGCTGTACATTTTATCATCCACTGAGCACACAATCATTTCTGTTCTGACGCTTAGTGGAAGAGTTGGACAGGTTTAGCCCTTCCTCAGCCACTCTTCAAACCTGAGGCTCCAGAGCAAGCACCCCAACCGGCTTCCTGTGGTCTGGGGCCCTGTGGCTCCCATCTCAGCCATTACAGTGTTAGTTTCCTTGTTGTCTACCAAAGCTGTTCTACATTCCCTTGACCCAGTCCGCAGGAGCAGATAGAACTGCCTCGGGACAGCCTGCTTCAGATAGACCCCTTGAAGACGAGTGTAAAGGGGATTTTTTTAAAAAATTGAGGTACAATTTACATACCCTAAAATTCACCATTTTAACCATTTAAAGTGTATAGGTTAGATAGGTTTTAGTATATTCACAGTGTTGTTCAACTGTCATCATTAACTAATTCCAGAACATTTCATCACTCCAAAAAGAAACTTCTATTAGGCATTCACTTTGCCATTTCCATCTCCTTATACTCCCTAGAACCTATTAATCTATTTCCTATCTCTGTGGATTTGCCCATTCTGGATAGTTTACATAAATGGAATCATATGAGGTGTGAAGGTGGATGTTTTTAAAAAGAAAGATGGAATATTTTCTATGATGATCATTCATTCTTAGAGTCAGAAAATTGACAATGAAAAAACTTTATTTGGAAAGTCAGTAATAACAGTAACAAACTCATTAAGAAAGGTCAGCCTGGGTTCCTTTAAAAACATCTATCTGATGGGGCTGCTGTTTCTCCACCCCAGAGCTGAGGGTGAAGCCATGTGGTTGGCTGCAGCCTGGTGGAGTCTCAGGGCCCCTCTGGCTTGGTAAGGTTGTCTTTGGTGGGTGCTCTGCAGTGCAGGTCTTAGAAGTGACCCTAACTTGGTGGAAGGTGTAGTGATGGGACACATCTCTCCAGTCTCCCTTTGCATCTCTCCTAGGGGTGAAGAAGAGAACCAGAGTCATCAAGAACTGTGTGAACCCCGTGTGGAATGAGGTATGTGAGCTTTCACCTCCTTCCTTCTCCATCTGCTGCCCTGTCCCCACACTGCCAGTCAGGGGCCTCCTCCAGGACATGGCTTTCTCGGCTGTCCTGTCAAGGAAGGGAGGGGCTGGTGGTCAGAGGGCCAAGTAAATCCTCCTGGTGCTAGGAACCTGGAAGGAGGCTGGGTGGCCTGGCCTGCCAGGTAAAGAGGCATCTCGCCTGTGGTGGGGATGTGGCGTGGGGAGGAGCGAGATGTCTTCTGCCTCTGTCCCCTCCAACTCTGGCCAGCCAGGCGGAGGGTGTTCAGGGGCTCTCTTGTCTGCTTTATCTCCCTCACACAGGCTGTTCTCCCTGCCCAAAGCCCACCTCCTCACCGCACAGCCCTCCCTGACTAGCCACGCCCTCCTCTGGCTCCTCCTGGCCTCTGCCCCCTCAACCTGCAGCCTGCATTAGCTCCCTGGTGGTCTTCCGGGAGCCCTGGGTGCTTGTGTGGAGGGGTCGGGATGTGTAAGGGAGCCTTTGCTCTGAGGAGGGCCCGGGGTCTGTGGATGGCCGTACCCATGCTGCCCAGCAGAGGCCTAGCTCCTGGAGGAGCACACTGAGCTTGGTCCCTGAGGATGTGGGGGGTCACCTGTCACCTGGCATTTTCCCCAGCTGTGCTCCTGGCTAGGCTTCCTGGTGATTGGTGGGACTGAGCTGGGTGAGGCGGGGGGGCATGGGAGTCTGCCTTCTCCTCTCTTCTGCCACCGTTGGCTCTCACTCTCACTTCTGATGTTCTGGGGTCCTGCTCTTTATGTACCCATTCACGCATTTGCCCATCCGTCCACCAATGTTGTCATGGATGCCTGCTCAGTGCCTGGGGGACCAGGGTGAACCAGACACAGTTCTTTCTCCTAGGGGGCCACAGGCTAAGATCTTTTCTCCTTTTCTTCCAGGGCTTTGAGTGGGACCTCAAGGGCATCCCCCTGGACCAGAGCTCTGAGCTTCATGTGGTGGTCAAAGACCATGAGACAATGGGGAGGAACAGGTGAGGTGGGTAAGGGGGACTCCATGGCCTGAAGGTACAGGTAGGGTCCTGGTGGATGCAGACTCCCAAAGCTGACCCCGGAGAGCTGCATTTCTTGAAGACCTGTGTCTTGTGGGCCAGGCCCAGTGGAAGATGCCGGGGAGAGGCCTGGCTGCAGCCCTAGGAACTCAGCCATGAGTAAATCTGAGAGCTATCCAGGCTGCGGGGAAGTAAGATGGGCAAGAAGTAGGTACGCACACATTTGCACCGAAAGTTCGTGCCCCGGGGATCAGGGAGGAAAAGGTTTCCTGTGTCCTGCTCCAGCCCTGGGGTGCCTGGACGTGGCCCTCTCTCCCCACCCAGGCCAGGCTGGTGAGGGCAGCGCAGATTCCAGGAGGCAGCAGGCAAAGCCAGGCTCACTGGCAGGGAGCTCCCGAGGAAGGCTTCCCAGAAGAGGTGCGGTCTGTGGGTTAGAAGTCAGAACAGCAGGAATGGTTCATGCTGACTACACCCATCCTTGCCCACGTTTCTGTTACTACTTTGTGTTGATAGTGGGACGCTTTCCAGGCAGGGGGAGTAAAGGAGTGAAGGTGCGGTGGCAAAAGCAACCTCTCCCTAGGCAGGCAGTGAGTTCTTTTGCCCCTGGGTGCTGCCTGTGCTGGTGGCAGGGACTGGGGGGTGAGCGGGGCCAAGCCAGCTTGCAGACAGGATGGCTGACTGTGGGGATGGCTGGTCTGGGGGATGCAGCCTGTGAGGTCACACAGCCTTGAACATCAGGATGGGGGTTCAGCATCCTTGCTGGGCATGCCAGGGTGTGTTGGGTACCAGCGGGGGTTGGTTCATGCTCCTGCTATCATTTACTGAGGCCCGGGCCCAAGGACCAGGCATTGGCTTGCTGTCTGTAACCTGTTCACAGGGAACCTTTGTTGGGGAACTGGGTCAGCCTGTGTCTGAGGTCTGGGAAGCCTAGTTGTCTTACTGCGGGGTGGGGGAGGAGAGAGATGGAAGGAGCCAGGACTCAGAGCCCTGGGGAAGGCCAACCAGAGACTCAGGCTGCAAAACACCTGGAAAGCTTGAAATCTTAAAAAGCATGGAGGAAAAACCCAACTGCTTCAGTCTCCCTGTGGCTCTACTGGCCATGGGGGTAGGACATGGTGTGTATGGGAATGGTGGGGGCACTTTCACCGGGCCATCCAAAGGTGGGGTTGCAAGGTGTGGGGGCCCAGGGGGCCTGCAACCCATCTTGTCCAGCCTGGACCTCAGCAGCCCCTGCCTGCACAGAGGGCTGGGGCTAGAATCAGTTCACACCAGCACCCCGACACAGACATTTTGTGGAAAAAAGACAGCCTCTGACAGGCATGATTGGTGGACCTATAGGCGAGGGAAGAAGTGACACTGGCTGTCCCACAAGGCTTTCTGGAGGAGGGTCACACAGACCGACTCAGAGGATGGGGGAGTCTTCAGAGAGATTGAAGAAGGGAGGGCATTCCGTATTCAGGTACAGAGGACAGGTGGGCTGAGGCCATGCAGGGTGGGGCTCAGCACAGACATGAGCAGCCTGAAGAGAATAGAGCAGTGGGGCCAGATCACGAGGGGACCTCTAATACCAGGCTGAAGATAATAATAGCCTAACCACAACAGTTGATGTTTACCAAGAGCTTAGCTGAGTGTATGGCCTTGTGTTGACTGTTTACAGTATAAGATGTTTTTAATCAGTTAGGTACTACAGTTATAGTCGTCATCATTACAGATGGAGGAAGTGAGGCTCTGAGAGACTGGGTAATTTTCTCAAAGGCTAGTGATGGCAGAGCTGTGATTGACAGGCAGGTCTGCACATGTTTATAACCACTGAGCCTCCTGCACCTCCCAGAGGCTCCTTGGAGCTCTAGGTGGGTGCTGGGCTCTTCTGGAGAGTTCTTCGTGATGATGCTGGAGTTGAGAGAGTTAGCTAGACAAAGGTGGGACAGTGTATTTACTGCAAGTCATGCAGAGGAAATGCGTGTTTCATTTTCATGATCACATTCAGTATTACGGGCCCTGTGGGGCAAATTGTAAGACCATGAAGGCGGCATGAGAACAGGGGCTGTGACCATAACTTTGATCAATTCAGGAGCCAGGTTGGCCTTCAGGGTGACAGGCCGGTGCCACACATGGGCTGTCCTGACCTGTGGGTCAGAGGCCACCCCAGGGGGCAGGCTGCCTCGCATGTTGGTGCCCTCTTGTTGGTGCCTGTGGGTGTCCTCTAGCTCCTGGGAGGAAGTCAGCTCCCTGAAAACCAGTTCCCTACATGACCAGTTCACTGCAGTTCCTCAAACATCAACTTGCAGAAGAGCTAACGTTCAGAAGTTCCCAATTCATCAGAAACTTCTTTCTTTCTAATAGCTAGTTGAATATACTTTGTGAGTTTTCCAGACATTTATCTCAATTTTGCATGTCTAGCAATTAAAAATTGAATTCTATTTCCTTGGGCAATGCAGCCTCCACAGTAGTTTGCTTGACTGTATGGTACAGAGGGGGAGCCTCAGAGCGAAGGGGACAGGCAAGGTCATTCTGTGATGCCCCCTGGGTTAGGTGTCACAGTACCATAACTCCACACAGGAAACTGTGGGAAAAAATCCGAGATTAAAAGTATTAACAATTCTAAAGCTGCAAAAGTAAGAAACATACCAGGAAGTGGTGGGACCAACCATGTGACATTTTACATTTTGAAAGAGAAAGGGAAAAAATTCAGTAAATTCAATTTCCTGAGCATTTTAAATTGGACACCTAATTATTGCCCCCAAGTTGTCACTGGTCAGGAAGCAAACAGGGAAATAACAGTTGAACAGGGCAGTGTCTGTTGTCATCTGACTGCCCTCGGGGCATCGGTGAGTCCCACCGGGTCCTTATGCAGCTGCCCCTTTGTTGCTGGTGGTCTGGGCATGTGCCCCCTTGGGCCTTCGGCAGGCGGATGGGTCAGGCCCTCCTGGGTGTCGACTCTTGCCCCTCTGCCTCCTGCTGACCTGCCTTGTCTGCCCCCACCGGCTTCTGGAGTCCCCTCGGCACTTCCCTCATTCAGTACGGCCTCTCACTTGGCACCCCTGCCTCCAGTCTCTTGCTTTGCTTCTTTTCCCTCCTCCCTCCTCTCCTTTTATTCTTTCTATCCCATTTGGCCACCTCCACTCGCTTCTTTCCTGGCTTCTGGGGCATTTGATGTTTCTCAGCTTCCCCTGATGACCTGTGGCTACCTGGCTGCCCTCGTTACCCTAGATGGGTCTGCTGGCCCGGGGTGGGGTCTCGGTGCTTCAGGAGGGGAACCCATAGCTGGAAACTGCCTCGGGCTGCCCAGGTCCCCACCCACCCTGAGCCCAAGGGAGCCCTGATCCAGTGGCAGGAGTGGACCAACTTTGGGTTCATAAAATCAGGTTTGAAATGCACATAAAAGGAAACCCCACTCCTAAGGATGGGAGACACACCGACGAGCACAGGGGTAGGTGCTGAACTGCAGGCCCAGGCTGCACTCAACAAATTCCTGTTTACTCTGGGCTTCTGGAGGGGTGGTGACCCTGATCTCTGACCAGCTGTTCTGATCCCTGGGATGTTCAGCCCAGAAGCTCCTAATCTAGGCCACATAGTAGCATCATGGCACACAACCAGTGCTGGGCCCTGCCTGGGATGTAACGGGCTGGGGCAGAGCTTGGGCTTCATTACACATGCTCAGGTATTAGCCATTTATCTGTGCAGCCCTGGGTGAGAGCCAGTCATCTCTATTCTGGACCAGTGTTGCCCAGTGGAACTTTCTGAGATGACGGCACTGTTCTGTGTTGGCTAATGTAGCTGAAGAACTGAAGCTTAAATTTAACTTAATTTAATTTAAATTTCAATTGCTAATGTGCATAATGGCTACTGTGTTGGACAGTGTCGTCTAGATTTCTAGAACAGTGTTCTAGCCCTGGCTACATGTGAGAATGAATTGGGAACTTTAAGATAATCAGTGTTTGGGCTCTGCAGTGGATTGATTAAACCCCAAGTGGAGTTGGGTGCAGGCATCAGCACTTCTTGAAACTGCCCAGGGGAGGCCAGTGTGCATTCAGGCTTGAGCGCCCACTGTGTTACAGTAGTGCTGGCACTTCTGCAAGGAATTGCTCTCAATATTTTCATGGATTAGCTGAGAAATAAGTATAAACTGTCACTCTTGTAATAGTTTATGTATGTAATTATTGATGGAAATAATCACCATAAAATAATCATGGCTGAAACTGCACATGGTAAAATTGTTGAGGAAATGAAATTGTTAAGGAAATGAAAAACTGCCTGAAGAGTCCTATTGGTACCTGTGAACACCAACCTGGGAAAACAGTTCCACAAAAGAAAATTCAAAATGGGAAGGAGCTATATTTGATAAAACTTGATATGAACAATAAAAAAATTTTTTGAGTCATATCTGTGTTGGGAAATTTAAACAGAAAATAACTGTTACCAATGACAATAATTTTGGTAAAATAAAAATGAATGTAAAAAAAGGAAATAGTTTAATTGCAATGTATACAAAATATATCAACAAATTAAATTAAACCCATGTAATTTGTTCTGGAAAATGCCTTTCCAGTGGAAATTAATTCATATAGACATATTTTTGATTTGTATGTTTGGTAAATGTAAACACAGAAGCAAAAGTCTCCATGGGGTCAAAGCATCCACGTGTCAAAATACCAGGGTCAGTATAATGTCGGGGGAGGCATGGGGAAGGCTGTGCAACACAGAGAAGACAAGTAGTGACTCTACAGCATCTTACTACGCTGATGGACAGTGACTGTAATGGGGTATGTGGGGGGGACTTGTTCAAGGGGGGAACCTAATAAACATAATGTTCCTTGTGTAATTGTAAATTAATGATACAAAAAAAAAATACCAGGGTCAAAAGGATGCTCATCTTGAGTGCAGTAAACACTGGCCCAGGCCTAGGCAGGCTCTGGGGTAGGGCAGCCAGATACAACAGAGAAACACTGAGGACACCCAGTTCAGTTTGAATGTCCCAAATATTGTATGGGACATACTTTTATTAAGAGATTATTCGTTGTTTATCTGATATGAAAACTTCACAGAAAATCCTGTATTTGACCTGACAAACCTTCCCTAGGGTTGCACCCAGCCTCCCTTTAATCAAGCAGGATAGAAAGCCACCTAAATTTATACCACAAATCAGAAGGCACTTCTTGCCTTTAAAGAAGCCTGCCTTTAGGTACTCACTATAGGATTTTCTTTGGAATAGTGTGATCCACTCACAACATTTTAGTGACCTAGTGACTCTATAAAGTGGGGCATTGAGGGGTCTCACCCCCACACACAGCCTTGCCTGCCCTCATCTTCCCCATGAGCTGGGTCATCACTCACAGTGCCTACAATTGGCTGGAGCCCCAGAGGCAGGTCAGGATCCCTCCTGAACTCTTGCTGCACCTTCTTTTCCTCCCATCCCCACACTGAGCTTGATGACCTGGTCCAGTGGAATGAGCGTGGACTTTGGGAAGAGCTAGGGTCTAGTGTGGCCTTGGGCAGGTCATCTGAGCTCCCCGAGCTCTGTTTCTTCCTCCGTAGGGACTATTAAGTCAAGTGCAAAAGTGCATCTGAGGGACCTGCTGCGTGAATGGTGGTTCCCTTGGCACATCCCCTTCCCTTATCCCTTGTGCTGCCCTCCTACTGCCCACGTTGCATCAAGTCCCACTGACTTAGCTCTTTCCCAGCAAAGGCTGCTCTCAGTCCTGTGGTTTAAAAAAGGACGAGTTCATACTCAAGTGTTGGTGGCAACCTATGGCTTAATGTTTTGCTCCTTCTTAGGAACTTGAGTTCCTTCTTAGGAACTCCTTCTTAGGCACTCTGCTTAGACCAACGAGGAAAGGCTAATGGTGAGCATCAGGCATCACAGTAGGCTATGAGGAGGCATTTCTGGAAATGGTGGGTCTTCCTACACAGGTGACTATCTCCTGTCAAGCTGAGCTTGGAGTAGGCCTTGGTGCCCTCAGGGTCAAGGTGGGGGTGTCCTGATATCTTCTGGGTCAGTGGACCTAATTTATAGGGGAATGTGGGGGTTTCCAGGAAGGAGCTGAGCATGAGTTTTAGTACTCTTAACAAGAGGACCCCCAGTGCATAAATGCATGGGAGACAGCAGTGGTGGAGCAGGGCCTGGGCAGTTGGTGCCTGGTGCCCACTTGAAGTGTGTTGATGTGGTTGAGGGGTTCCATCCAGGCAGGAGCAGGTGGCCTCAGGGCCCTAGGCTGTCCACAGAGCTGAGCAGGGCAGGGGCTGCAACATGGGAATGAGGACCAGAGCCTTCTCTCAGGGATCTACTCTGAGTGGTGAGCCCCTTCTTGGCCCTGTCTGTGACCTGTGTTTCTCTGGAATTGTTTCCTCATCAGGACAAGGGCAGTAACAGTACCAACATTGCAAGGTTGTTGTGAAGCTTAAATGAGATAACGTGTAGTTGTCAAATGCCTGCTCAGTGCTCAGCACATTGAAGGTGTTCAGTATGTGCATCCGCACTGATGCACATACCTAAACTGCACCACTGTGAGCATTACACTGCGTGCATGCCCCGTATGACACCGGGCTGCCCCTGTGTGGGCGCCAGCCTACAGCATACACATATGTGCATGCATTCTTCTATTTAAGAAATTTAAAAAAGAACCCCACAAGAGTATAAAAACTGTATTTCTTACACAACTTAGTTTTTTTATAAGCATAAGCTTATATTAAATGGGGTTGGCCAACACACTGACCTGGGAAAGGGCCCAGGATGAAGTGAGGGAAAGCCAGGTGCAGCTAATAAGCATAAAAAACTTGTGCTTATAAAAAACATGTATACTCTCCTGTGGTTTTCTTTACATTTTTTAAATAAAAGAATGTGTGCTTCTGGGTATGCAGTATGTCGGCACACACTCAGGGACAGCCATGTGTCCACATGGGATATTTTTACAAGCATAAGCTTCATTCTTAAAAAGCTATAAAGTAGAAAGTGCAAGTCTCCCCCCAACCCCCATCCACTGCTTCCCTTCCCTCCAGTGGCACCCACTATTGACAGTTTGGTGCCTATGTTCCTTGATGCTTCCTAAGCACCTGGTTACATACATTTACTTACATAAAAATGGGCTCATGCCGAACATATTTGTCTACACCTTGCTTTCCATCCTGTTCTTAAGGACTTTTGCCCAGGTCAGTGTATATCCATCAATCGCACTGTAAATGGTTGTGTGTATTGCACAGGGTGGGGGCATCATAATTTATCCCTTACTGGCTGGCATTTGATTTCTTTCCAGTTCCTTTTTTGCTTCTTAAGAGAACATCTTTATCTAGATGTTTTTATGCTCTTATACTATTTTTTCTTTAGGATAGGTCCTTAGAAGTGGGATTACTGGATCGAAGGATGTGAGCATATAACATGTTCATGGATTCTGCCAAATTACTTTTTAAAAAAGTCCTAATTTATGTCTGCCAACAGTGTAAAAAAATGCCTGTCAATTTTTAATATTTGGTAGTGTCATGCAAAAAAAAGGTACCTTGTAATATGTGTTTTCTTGACTATTTGTGAAGTTGAGCATCATTTCCCGTTTATTGCCCGTTTGCATTTCTTTTGTCAATTTCCTATCTTTACATTTTGAGTTGCTTGTCCCTTTTTTTTTTACTAATTCAGAGTAGTTCGTATATTCGGGATCTTATTAGGAGTATTAACTCTCAGTCTGCTTTATGTACAGAAGGTGTTTTTCTCCCTGACAGCTTTCATCCCCACGTAGGAATGGGGCACATGCAGATGTGTGTGCACGCTGGACTTTAAAAAGGCAGAGCAGCGGTTTGCTGTTGCTTGAAGTTTGGGAAAGTAGGTCTAAGTTTAGCCTTTGGGTTTCAGCAAACTGGTTTGCAGGCCTCTCCTTCTGGAATATTCGAGAGGCACTTTGGGGCAGAAATATTTACAGTTCACCGTCCCATTGTTGTCAGCATGCTCGGAAGCATTGACCATATCCTCATTTTCCAAGGATTTTTGTAATTACATTTTGTCCTGGATTTCATCCAGGACATCCCTGGGTTTCAGAATAGTTTTCTTTTGTCTTTCTCTGGACTGAAGTGGAAAACTATTTAGAGTTACCCTTGGGCAGCCCCCGGGGGATCAGATACTGGCAGGAAGACTGACAGAGGCCAGGCCAGCCCAGGGGGTGGAAATGTCCCCACAACACTCAAACTCATTTTCCTGCCCCTCACTGCCAGGCACCCCTGAGGGCCGGAGCACCTGAGGGCCGGAGCAGGCGCAGCTCAGGCCATCTCCTTGTTGGGTCCTTAAACCTCCCCTGCCTCTGTGTGAGTGTGTGTGTGTGTGTGTGTGTGTGTGTGTGTGTGTGTGTGCGCAGCTAGAACAAGGGCTCTCTGACTTTCCTGTTATGACTGACTCATGAATCTAATGAGAGGAAGGTGCAGCTGGGTCAGTGATGAATGGTTTTGAGTTGTAACATCTGTATTTTTAGTTGACATATTCTTTTCTTAGTTTAAAAGATAAAGAATGAGAAACTGTCACATGGGAGCATTTCTGAAGCTTTTTTTTGGAATAATTTCAAATGCATAGAAAAGTTGCAAAAATTGAACAAAGAACATTCAATACTTGTTACTCAGATTCACCTACTGCTAACATCCTATATTCTGTTTGCTTTATAATATTCTCTCTCTCTTGCCTTTCCCTCCTTCTTTCTCCCTTCTTCTTTCTTTTCCATTTGAGGGTAAGTTATATTCATCCTGGCCCTTATCCTTAAATACTTCAGTGTTTATTTCCTAAGAATAGGGATTTCTTCTACATAATCACAGTACAATGACCAACTTCAGTAGATTTAACATGGTTGCCACACTTTGATCTAATCCATTGTATTCCGATCCTGTCAACTGACCAAATAATGTCTTTTATAGCAACCCCCTCTCCCCCAATATAGGATTCAGCTGGGCTCCCATACTGAATTTCGTCATCATATTCCCGTCACCTCCTTTACTCTGGAGCATTTCAACAGCCTTTGTCTTTTATGACAATCCACACTTTTTAGTAATATAATACCCCGATTTTTAAAAAGAGAATGTTCTTCACTTGGGGTTTGTCTGATGTTTTTCTCATGATCAGATTTAGGTACTACTTCGTGGCCAGAGTACTTTGTAAGTGTGTTGTGTCCATCTCAGGATCTGAGGCACATGATGTCCCTCGTTGGTGAAATTCATTTCCATCACCTGTCAAGGTATTGTCTGATTTTCCCACTGCATATTTTCTGTTCTTTTTTCTCCCCTTGAAGACTGTAAGACCCTGCAAACATCCTGCTTCTCATCAAAATGTGCCCCTAGATTTAACATCCACAGGTGCTTTTGCCAGATTCGACCTTCACTGTAATGGTTGCAAATTGGTTTCCCATCTCCAGCACTCCCTCCACATTTACCAGTCTGGGCTGTGTAAGCCTTTCCTGTGGAAAGCTCTGCTGGTCATGGTGGCACTCATCTGACCCCACTGCTGTCATGTATTGTTCTACCCTGTGCCCAGCACTGTGCACTGGACACCCACACTTTCCCTGGAGGTCCCCCACTCCCTCGCCTCCAACTCCTCCCACTCAGGTATGTCATCCAGAGTTGAAAGACCTATGAGTCATCAGGCTTGGTCATCTCATCCCCTCTGTCCTTGAAGGACAAGGCTGGAGTCAGGAAGAAGCCCATTTCCAGTCTGGATTATTCCGTGAGGAAGTCCTTCCTTCTGCTGAGCCACAGTCTCTCTCCCTGAGATTCTGAGGGTTTCATTTCCATCCTGCTCTCAGGAATGACCAAAAGTAACTGTAATCTAACCTCTTAGATATGACAACACTTCTAGCCATGATCTCATGTGGCCTGCACAGTGATTTGATGGGGTAGGTACATGCAGAGAAGGACAGGAAGGTGGTGAGTGGGGTGGGGAGAAGGAAGCTGACATTTACCAAGCCCTGTCTGGGCTCCAGGCACTTGCAGGATGTGAAGTCCCATTTCACAAGAACCCTCTGCAGTGAGAGCTATTCCCTTGAAGCTCCAGTGGTGCAGGGTGGTTGTCCATTTTGCTCAACTAGTATCCCCACCACATATTTGCCAAATGAATAAAATGCCTTTTACAGATGAGGAAAGATGCTCAGAAAGATTAAGTAACTTGTGCCCAGCCACACAGCTGTCACATGACAGGGCTGGGTTTCCAACCCTGGTAAGATGACTTGAGAGCTCTTATTCTTAACCACTTGATGATAAGTATTTGTTCTGGGGAGACAGCTGACAGGTGTTACTACAGGTAGAAAGGAACTATTTGAAGATGGTGGGAGCCACCTGATATGGGAAGATGCTGGTTGATGTGACCCTAGAGTCAGCCGCCTGGGGCTTCCCGTGAACTGAGGGGAGCAGGAGCTGTGTGTCCTGCTAGTTGTCTTGGCTCACCTTCCTTTAGGGTATTTGGGAGAGGGGGCTTGTCTTCCACCCACTTTTTCATCAATGTTTCCGTGCGAGCTGTACCTTGTTCCTACTGTGGCTCCCAGCACCTCTGGCTGTTGTCCATTCGGGGTGGCGGCACTCCTTTGTCCTCCAACTCACAGCACCATGGCAGAGGAGAAGGCCTGGGGTAACCACGGAGGGCCTGCCACCCACTGCAGGCATGTGGATTACTCATGGATCATGCTGTGTTCCCCCAATTCTTGTCTTCTTGAAGAAAAGAATTCAATTGAGAGGCCAGATAGCAAGAAAAGGCAGCAAGGAATTTATTGGGTTAAAGCAAAAAGGAAACTCAAGAGAATAGGAGAAGGACTGTCGGGGGAAACCAGAAACAACCCCGCTATTAAGGTTATGTTGGTTTTGATTTTTTCTTAAGATGCCCTGCCTCTTATGTCATATGATTGACAGCTCTAGCTTATACAATGTTTTTCTCAGTGTTTAGGCAGCTTACCCATAAGTGCCTAAGCAAAGACTACAGCAGGGGCAAAACTGCAATGCTAATTAGATTTAGATGTTATTTTAATGAGGTGGGGTTACTTTTGGACAATGCCTACAGACCTTGAGCATGCCCTATAATCAGGGAAGTGCTTGTGGTCCTGGGCCTCTTGACAATCTAGGTGTCCTTAACTGTCTGGGCCTCCTGATGAGCTAGGCACCCTTGACTGTGGAACTAGGAGCTAAGGGGGGCCTAGGGGTTGGCCAGGGAGGAGTCATCCTCGGTGATGGGCTGGCCCCTTTCTCCTGCTTATGTCTAGCTAACTGCCCACTCTGGCAAGTGGAAGAGCCACTCTCTTAGGCTTCCTCAGCCAGCCCTGCCCTGAGCAGCTGGGATGCCTCTCTGCTGGTTTCTCCCGGGGTCTCAGCCAGCTGCCGTGTTACCAGACCTCTACCCAAAGTTGGACTCTTCTGTTCCACCTCTCCTCCTGGCCCAGCCTTCAGGCCACCCCCTGAAAACTGCAAATGCATAGTGTAGACTACTAGAGCTCCTAACCCCCTCTTCATTAGAGAGTTAGCCCATCTACAGAGCACAATTACCGAGGTTTTTAAAATGATGGCTCATTCCTCACATCCCCAGCAAAGAGCTAGCAGACTTGTGCTTTAAAAAAGCAGGGATTTAAAAAAATTTATTATTACTGAGGTATGGTGAGGCCAACAAATCAGGAGACGATTGACATTGAAAAGACAGTTTTTTATTCACAGTTCCCAAGAGAAGAGACATGCCACCCCACAGGGGGCCACATGGGGAAGGACCGGGGTCAGTCAGGATGCAGAGGGGCAAGGGCAAAGCATGGACAAGAGGCGTCACTGTGGTTTCATCAGAAAAGAACCAGGAGTCTGGGTGCATGGGTTTTGGATTGGCTAGTCTGAATAAATGCAGAAGGCCCTGGGACGTAGGGCCAGGGGAATATTGGCCATGAGCTGCACACCCTGGATTGTCTTGTTTATGCTTGGGAAGCACACCTGCAGTGCATCCTGTACCATCTCTAGGAACAGGCTGGCCCTGGGACCAGCAGTCCCTCCTGAGCGAGCAAGGCCCCAGATGTCAAAGCATCATAAAGGCATGATTAATACAGCATGGAATTAGATTTTTAAAAAAAGATTGAACCATATCAAATTTAGAGGCTGGACTCACTTTTTCGCCAATGAACCTAGCCAAGGACATGTGTGTTTCATTAGGCACGTATGGGGCTCAAAGCGAAGCCTTAGGTGTCTGGCTCTTGCTTGCCTTGTTATTTTGTGTAAAATCAAGCAAGTCAAATGCCTTTCTAAGCTCCAATTTCCTTGTCCATAAGGTAGATGGAACTAGTAACAGCACCTGCCCTGTAAGGCTAGTGTCAGTTGAAACAGGGTCATATATATAAAGTGCTTGGTACCGTAGGAGGGTAGCTATTAGAAGTAAGTTCCCCGAAGGCAGGACAGTGTTTCTTTGGACGTGCTAAAAAGTATTTGTTCCAGTGAATAAATTATAAGATTGTTAAGAGTTTTATATTCCATTCTAAATTTAATGTTTGAGTTGGTAGAAAATTTAAGGGGTTTCAAAGACAGAAACTGTCGACTGAAACCAACATAACTGTTATAATTAAGAAAGAGAGTTTATTCATAGTCTTACTGAGGACCATGGTGTGAGAGCAGCCCATCACTGTGCCCTAAAACTGCCCTGAAGCCCGCTTGTTTGGAGACATCTTAAATACTTTCTCTACAGCAGAGGAAATGTGCAGAAAGGAGGTTACATTTATCAGTACATCAGCAGTGTGGCATGGATACATCTAGTTAGTGTCCTAAGGGATCGTGTAAGAGACATTCTGATGCTATCTCTGGGTGTGAGAGAGGGCAAGGATAAGGGTCTCCTTAGGTGGGTTACCTCACTTCCTTTGGGGATGGAGAGGGCATATGTGACATTATCTAATCAAGGCTGACCAGGAAATGCCTGACTGACTACATTTCTGGGGGAGTTTGAAACTGCAATTAGGTTTGGTATTAAGCCCCAGTTTGGTGACTTGGCCTGTGATACCATGTTAGGTCTATGTTTTTCTTTCTTTTTTTTTCCCCCTGTATTATTATTATTATTATTTTATTAAGGTATCATTGATATACACTCTTATGAAGGTTTGACATGAAAAATAATGTGGTTACTACATTCACTCATATTATCAAGTCCCTCCAACACCATTGAAGTCACTGCCCATTAGTGTAGTAAGATGCCACAAAGTCACTACTTATCTTCTCTGTGTACACTGTCTGCCCCATGACCCTGCTCACACCATGGTACTAAACATACCGCTCAATCCCCTTCTCCCTCCCTCCCCTCCCACCCTTCTACACCCCTTCCCTTTGGTAACTGCGAGTCCCTTCTTGGAGTCTGTGAGTCTGCTGCTGTTTTGTTCCTTCAGTTTTGCTTCATTGTTATACTCTACATTTGGTACTTGTCTTTCTCTGCCTGGCTTATTTCACTAAACATAATACCCTCTAGTTCCATCTATGTTGTTGCAAATGGCAGGATTTGTTTCTTTCTTATGGCTGAATAGTATCCCACTGTGTATGCACACCACATCTTTATCCATTCATCTACTGATGGACACTTAGGTTACTTCCATATCTTGGCTATTGTAAATAGTGCTACGATAAACATAGTGGTGCATATGTCTTTTTTAATCTGAGAAATTGATTTCTTTGGGTGAATTCCTAGGAGTGGAATTCCAGGTCAAATGGTATTTCTATTTTTAGTTGTTTGAGGCACTTCCATATTGCTTTCTACAATGGTTGAACTAATTTACATTCCCACAAGCAGTGTAGGAGGGTTCTTCTTTCTCCACATCCTCGCCAGCATTTGTTGTTCCTAGTCGTTTTGATGTTGGCCATTCTAACTGGTGTGAGGTTAGATATCTCACACCAAAATATCTCACGGTGGTTTTAATTTGCATTTCCCTGATAATTAGCGATGTGGAGCATCTTTTCATGTTCCTGTTGACCATCTGAATTTCTTCTTTGGAGAATTGTCTGTTCATATCCTCCGCCCATTTTTTAATAGGGTTATTTGCTTTTTGGGTGTTGAGGCGTGTGAGTTCTTTATATATTTTGGATGTTAACCCCTTGTCAGATGTTATTTACAAATATATTCTCCCATACTGTAGGATGCCTTTTTGTTCTGCTGATGGTGTCCTTTGCTGTACAGAAGCTTTTTAGTTTGATGTAGTCCCATTTGTTCATTTTTGCTTTTGTTTCCCTTTCCCAAGGAGATGCATTCAGGAAAAAGTAGCTCATGTTTATATTCAAGAGATTTTTGCCTATGTTTTCTTCTAAGAGTTTTATGGTTTCATGACTTACATCAGGTCTTTGATCCATTTCGAGTTTACTTTTGTGTATGGAGTTAGACAGTAATCCAGTTTCATTCTCTTACCTGTAGCTGTCCAGTTTTGCCAACACCAGCTGTTGAAGAGGCTGTCATTTCCCCATTGTATGTCCATGGCTCCTTTATCATATGTTAATTGACCATATATGCTTGGGTTTATATCTGGGCTCTCTATTCTATTCCATTGACACATGGATCTGTTCTTGAGCCAGTACCAAATTGTCTTGATTACTGTGACTTTGCAGTAGAGATTGAAGTCAGGGAGCATAATGCCTCCAGTTTTATTCTTCCTTCTCAGGATTGCTTTGGCTATTCAGGGTCTTTTGTGGTTCTGTATGAATTTTAGAACTATTTGCTGTAGTTCATTGAAGAATGCTGTTGGTATTTTGATAGGGATTGCATTGAATCTGTAGATTTCTTTAGGCAGGATGGCTATTTATTTATTAATTAATTGTATTATTATTTTTATTTTTTGGTATCATTAATCTACAATTACATGAAGAACATTATGTTTACTAGACTCCCCCCATCACCAAGTCCCCCCAACAAACTCCATTACAGTCACTGTCCATCAGTGTAGTAAGATGTTGTGGAATCACTACTTGTCTTCTCTGTGTTGCACAGACCTCCCCGTGCACCGCCCCCCCACATTATACATGCTATTCATAATGCCCCCTTTCTTTTTCCCCACCCTTATCCCTCCCTTCCCACCCATCCTCCCCAGTCCCTTTCCCTTTGGTAACTGTTGGTCCATTCTTGGGTTCTGTGATTCTGCTGCTGTTTTGTTCCTTCAGTTTTTCTTTGTTCTTATACTCCACATATGAGTGAAGTCATTTGGTACTTGTCTTTCTCCACCTGGCTTATTTCACTGAGCATAATACCCTCTAGCTCCATCCATGTTGTTGCAAATGGTAGGATTTGTTTTCTTCTTATGGCTGAATAATATTCCATTGTGTATATGTACCACATCTTCTTTATCCATTCATCTACTGATGGACACTTAAGTTGCTTCCATTTCTTGGCTATTGTAAATAGTGCTGCGATAAACATACGGGTGCATCTGTCTTTTTCAAACTTGAGTGCTGCATTCTTAGGGTAAATTCCTAGGAGTGGAATTCCTGGGTCAAATGGTAAGTCTATTTTGAGCATTTTGAGGAATCTCCATACTGCTTTCCACAATGGTTGAACTAATTTACATTCCTACCAGCAGTGTAGGGGGTTCCCCTTTCAGGATGGCTATTTTGACAATTTTAATTATTCTATCCATGAGCTTGGGATGTATTTCCATTTATTGATATCTTCTTTAATTTCTCTCATGAGTGTCTTGTAGTTTTCAGAATATAGGTCTTTCACTTCCTTGGTTAGGTTTATTCCTAGGTATTTTATTCTTTTTGATGCAATTGTGAATGGAATTGCTTTCCTGATTTCTCTTTCTGCTAGTTTATTGTTAGTGTATAGGAATGCAACAGATTTCTGTGTATTAATTTTGTATCCTGCAACCTTGCTTAATTCAGATATTAGTTCTAGTAGTTTTGGAATGGATTCTTTAGGGTTTTTTATGTACAATATCATGTCATGTGCAAACAGTAACAGTTTTAACTTCTTCCTTGCCAATATATGTGCCTTTTATTTCGGGTCTATGTTTTTATTTTTAACAAAACTGTAAGAAAGAAATGCAGAAGTTCTCTCTGTCATCTTTGTCCCCCATCTGCCTGGCTCTGACCCTTCCCACAAAGGTAACCACTGTTCTTGGTTTCTTTGATATCATTCCAGAGTTCTTTTATTATTGCTTAATTACCAGTAGAGATTCTGACTTTCCTCTTTTTCACACAATAGGTAGCATATTTATTTAAATAGATTTCTTTTGTACTGTGGTAAAGTACACATAACAATGACCATTTTAACCATTTTTTAGTGTAGTTTGGTGATGTTCAATATATGCACATTGTTGTCCAGCCATCTCCACCATCCATCTGCATAACTCCTTTCATTTGTAAAACAAACTCTGTACCCATTCAGCAAAAACTCCCCACTCTCTCTTCCCCCTCAGTCTCTGGCAACCACTATCTTCTGCTTTCTGTCTATCATTCTGACTAAGTAATAGGTAGCATATTATACACAGTCTTTTGTGTTTTGTTCTTATAAATAATAATGAAAAAATGACCTAATGTTTTTAAATGGAATTATTTAGATTTTTTCATACTTCATTAACATAAACTTTCTTGGCCACCTTAATTCATAGCCCCCCACTTAAGGCTCAGATCTTTAGGCTAACACTGCATGGCTCTTTGCACAGCTCCGACAGGACAGTAGCCCTACTGCATGATGAATTTGGGAATGTGTTCTTTTTACATGGAGGAAAAATGCGTGCCCGGTCAACATGTGAGCTCCATTGACCTCTCCCTCCCTCCCCCATGCCAATTCCTGACTTCTCTTTCAGTCCTTGGGATGGCAGCAGCTCTTCAGCCCCCACAGTTCGCCTGCCCCCACATTCTGGTGGCTCCAGAACACAGCACAGCCAAGAGGGATGGCAAGGTCTGGGGAGGCTGGGAGAGCCAGGGCATTTTTCTGTCTGTGGGCTGCAGGGGATGGGGCCCACGCCCATGGGGTGGGGTTTCCTTGCAACTCACCAGGCTCTGCACACAGAGCTGGCTCCCAGACAGCCTGTGCGGGACCCCCAGGCCCCTCCTTGCCTCATTTGCCCCCTACTGCCTCCTGTCTGCCACAGGCTGGCGCTGGTTGGATGCCCTGTGGGGCTGCGCCTTAGGGTCTCTGTCTCAGTTTTGATTTCCAGATGGAGTAGGTCTCCTCAGGGTCTGGGCCTTCCCAAACCTGAGGCCTCTGAATAAAGCTGTATCTTCTCCATCCTCTGAAATTAGTAAATGAAGAGTGGCCATCAGGATTTCCTGTGCCCCGTCCCACCTCCCCAGAGAGTCCTCCCCTCTCTCAGCCCCTTGTCCCAGAGCAATTCTGTGCTGCACCCTCAGGGCCAGTCTGCTCCATAGGCCCTGGGGCAGAACAGCCTGCTGTGTTGCCTCCAGCCGCCCTTCCTAGGGACGTAGGGACTGGGAGGGCCGTCCAGCTCCTGCGGCACAGGCCCCAGTGCCTGTGCGTGGGAGGCAGGGGCATTTCCTAACCCAGAAAGGCGCTGAAGGGAGGAAAAAACAAGCGGTCCCTGCCGGCCGAGGTCTCCGGCCACCCGGAGGCGCCCGGGCTGGCAGCGGCTCAGAGGCGCTTCCTTCTGCGTTTCCTCCCGAGTTTCCTCCCATTGTTCCCCGCCCCACTTCCGGGAATTCTGGGCGGAGGGCTGGGCGGCTGGGTGCCAGAAAGGGAGGCGGGGTGGCCCCGGCTGTGCTCTGCGTACCCGGGCCAGCCGGCCTCCGGCTGCAGTCCGGAGGGACCCCGAGCTGGCTGTGCGCCTCCTGCACCGCTGTCTGCACCTCCAGGCACGCGGCCCTTCCGCTCCAGCCCCTCGGCACTGCCTCCCGCTCCGCCAGGCTGAGCCCTGGGCACTGGGGACCCGAGTTCTAGAGCAGGCTCTGCCGTCTACCTGCAGGAGCAGGTCCCTCGGCCCTGCTGCCCTAGCCTTACCATGAAGGACACAGGACGACTCTGAACGCCAATGTCCAGTGGAATCACCGGTCCTTTACACCTACGGTCTGGTCTTTCTGATGTTGTCTGGGTCCTGAGAACACTTAGGTCAGCACACTGATGACAGGTGCCTCCCCTACACTGGACCTGGAATGGAGACACTCCAGGAACCCCAATTTAGTAAGCTCTGGTACAAGCCTGCTACATGCTGTTAAGGAATATAAAACAAATGTGACTCTGCATCAGGAGAAAGGAGTATTACTGACCATTAGCCCTTTCTTTAAAGAAATGTTAGAAAAATTGATCTTAAGCATATATCAAGTTATTGCTTTGCTAACAAGGAAACTTGTAAGGTGACCGAGAATCTGCTAGCTCCAAGAGGGATGGAAATCAAGGGATTTTATTGTCCAGAGGTTTACATAAGTGGCTAGTTTGTTTGATTATTTATTTTTAATCATGGTATAATGTGCATGACCAAACTTACCATTTTAACCGTTTTAAGTATATAATTCAGTCGCCTTAAGCACATATACATTATTGTGTAACCATCACCACTATCCATCTTCAGAACATTTTCATCATCCCAAACTGAAACTCTGTACCCACTAAATAATAATGAGTCACTTCTTTTACCCTCAGCCCCTGGTAACCTTTATTTTACTTTCTTTCTCTATGAATTTACCTTTTCTAGGAAAAGTGGAATCACATAATATTTTCCCTTTTGTGTGTGCCTTTTTTCACTTAGCGTAGTGTCCTCAAGGTTCATCCGTGCTGTAAGAGGTATCAAAATTTCTTTTTTAAGGCCAAATAATATTCTGCTGTATGCATATACCACATTTTATTTATCCATTAATTTGTTGTTAGATAGTTGGGTTGCATCCACCTTTTGACTGTTGTGAACAATGCTGTTTTGAATATGGGTGTACAAATATTCTTTGAGTCCCTGCTTTCAATTTTTTGGGGATATGTACCCAGAAGTAGAATTATAGGATCATATGATAATATGTTTAATGTTTTGAGGAACCACCATACTGTTTTCCACAGAGATTACACCTTTTCCCATTTCCACCAACAGAGCACAAGGGTTCTAATTTCTCCACATCCTCACCAACATTTGTTGTTTTCTGTTTTTTTTAATAGTAACCATCTTCATGGATGTGAGGTGGTACCTCATGGTGAGCAGCCAGCTTTAAAAATCAGCTTGGAAAGTTCATAAAGTTTTATTTCACAAGGTCATGAAAACCCATATTCAAATCAGTTGTTACAAAGAGCAGGGAAAGGAAGGTGCCAGATAACAGCAACGGGGATGGATCAAGGGATTTCATTGTCCAGAAGCTCACAGAAGTGACTATTTATTTATTATGATAAACTACACAGAACAAAACTTACCATTTTAACCATTTTAAGTGTATAGTTTAGTGGCATTAAGTACATTCACATTTCACTAAGCACATTTGTATTAAAACAATTTTTTCCATCAGGAAAAAAAATAAGAAACAATTGGTGGGAGTACAGCAGTGGCTGTTCACTGTTCATGCCCTGACAGTAATAAGCAGGAAGCATGCAGAAGTCTGATGCAGACCTGGGAGAATTCTGATTGACATGGGCCACTCACTGCCCTGGATTTCCTGTCGCTGCTGCAGAAGTGCAACATGCGGTTTGCTCATTTCTTAGCTTAGGGAACACACTTTTTAGCTCTTCCTTGGCATTCTTTTTTTTTCTTTCAGTTATTTGTTTATACATTTTTCTCTTAAAGAGATTTTGATACAGTGGCAAGAAGGTTGGAGCCAATAAGCCATTTTCTTTTCTCTTTTATTGAAATACAGTTTATATGCAACATTATATTGGTTTCAGATGAACAACTTAGTGATTCATCAATTATATACATTGCTAATTGCTCACCGTGGTAAGTCTATTTACCATCTGTCACCATACAAAGATATTACAATATTATAAGCTGTATTTCCTATGCTGTACTTCCATCCCTGTGACTGCATTATTTTATAATCTGAGGTTTGTACGTCTTTATGCCCTTCACCTATTTTACTTGTCTCCCTCCACCTCTTTCATGGTAATCAACTGTCCATTCTCTGTGTTTATGAGTCTATTTCTGTTTTATTTGTTTGTTTTTCAGATTCCATATATAAGTGAAACCATATGGTATTCTTCTTTCTCTGATTTATTTCACTTAACACAATACCCTCAAGGTCCATCCATGTTGTCACAAAAAGCAAGATATCTTTCTTTCTTTTTTTTGTGGCCAAATAATATTCCATTATATATATGTATCACATCTTCTTTATTCATTCATCTATCAATGGACACTTTGGCTGCTTCCATATCTTTGCTATTGTAAATAATGCTGCAATAAAATTATGGGTGCATGTCTCTTTTCAAATGGATGATTTCATTTTCTTCTGGTAGAGTCCCAGAAGTGGAATTGCTGGATCAACAGTATTTTGATTTTTAGCTTTTTGAAGAACCTCCATACTGCTTTCCATAGTGGCTGTGCCAATTTCAGCAGTGTATAAGGGTTCCCTTTTCTCCACATCCTTGCCAACAATTGTTATTTCTTATCTGGTTAATACTAGCCATTCTGAATGGTATCAGGTGATATTTCATCATGGTTTTGATTTGTATCTCCCTGGTGATTAATAATGTTGAGCATCTTTTCATGTGTCTGTTGACCATCTGTATGTCTTCCTTGGAAAAATGTCTATTCAGGTCCTATGCCCATTTTTAAATCGGAATATTTGTTTTTTGGTGTTGAGTTGTGTGAGTTCTTTATGTACTTTGGATACTAGCCCCTTATCAGATGTATTGTTGCAAGTACATTCTACCTACACTATGTTGTCTTTACATTTTATTGATGCTGTCCTTGTTGTGCAGAAGCTTTTTAGTTTGATGTAGTCTTACTTGTTTATTTTTGTTTTTGTTCTCTTGCCTGGAAAGAAATATCCAGAAATAATTTCTAATGTTGAAGTTCAAGTGGTTACTGCCTATGTTTTCTTCTAGTAGTTTTATGGTTTCAGGTCTTTTACTTAGGTCTATAATCCATTTTGGGTTTATTTTTGTGTATGGTGTAGGACAGTGATGCAGTTTTATTCTTTTGCATGTAGCTATCCAATTTTCCCAAAACCATTTATTGAAGAGACTGCTGTTTTTTCCCCATTTTGTATTCTTGCCTCCTTTGTCATATATGAATTGATCATATAGGTTGGGTTTATTTCTGAGCTCTCTATTCAGTTCCATTGGTCAATGTATCTGTTTTTGTGCCACTATCATACTGTTTGGATTACCATAGCTTTGTAGTATGCTTTGAAATCAGGGAATGTTATACCTCCAGCCTTGCTCTTTCTTAAGATTGCTTTGGCTATTCAGGGTCTTTTATGGTTCCATACAAATTTTAGGATTACTGCTCTAGCTCAGTGAGAAATGCCATTGGTATTTTGATAGAGATGACATGGAATGTATAGATTGCTTTGGGCAGTATGGCCATTTTAACATTATTAATTCTTCCTATCCATGAGTGCGGGATGTGTTTCCATTTATTGATATCTTCTTTAATTTCTCTCATGAGTGTCTTGTAGTTTTCAGAGTATAGGTCTTTCACTTTCTTGGTTAGGTTTATTCCTAGGTATTTTATTCTTTTTGATGCAATTGTGAAGGGAATTGTTTTCCTGATTTCTCTTTCTGCTAGTTCATCATTAGTGTATAGGAATGCAATAGATTTCTGTGTATTAATTTTGTACCCATCAACTTTGCTGAATTCAGATATTAGATCTAGTAGTAGTTTTGGAGTAGATTCCTTAGGTTTTTTATGTACAATATCATGTCATTTGCAAACAGGGACAGTTTAACTTCTTCCTTGCCAATCTGGATGCCTTTTATTTCTTTGTGTTGTCTGATTGCCATGGCTAGGACATCCAGTACTATGTTGAATAGAAGTGGGGAGAGTGGGCATCCTTGTCTTGTTCCTGATCTTAAAGGAAAAGTTTCAGCTTCTCGCTGTTAAGTATGATGTTGGCTGTGGGTTTGTCATACATGGCCTTTATTATGTTGAAGTATTTGCCCTCTGTACCCATTTTGTTGAGAGTTTTTATCATGAATGGATGGTGAATTTTGTCAAATGTTTTTTCAGCATCTATGGAGATGATCATGTGGTTTTTGTCCTTCTTTTTGTTGATGTGGTGGATGATGTTGATGGATTTCTGAATGTTGTACCATCCTTGGATCCCTGGCATAAATCCAACTTGATCATGATGGATGATCTTTTTGATGTATTTTTGAATTTGGTTTGCTAATATTTTGTTGAGTATTTTTGCATCCATGTTCATAAGGGATATTGGTCTGTAATTTTCTTTTTTTGTGGTGTCTTTGCCTGGTTTTGATATTAGAGTGATGTTGGCCTCGTAGAATGAGTTTGGGAGTATTCCCTCCTCTCCTACTTTTTGAAAAACTTTAAGGAGGATGGGTATTAGGTCTTCACTAAATGTTTGATAAAATTCAGCAGTGAAACCATCTGGTCCAGGATTTTTTTTTTTCCATTTATTTATGTCATCTTCAATCTCTTTCATTAATGTTCTTCTTGGCGCTTTTTCAAGGGTTCCATCACTGACCATCATGTGGTGACCTACCTACTCTTTCCTAAGAGCCCATCCATTCACAGGCCCCCTCCCCTCAGTCAGAGATGTGGCTTCAGGGGTGTGCTGTGGGTCCTAGGCCTCTCTTTGGGGGCAGGGCATGTCTCTCCTCCCCCAATTTTCTTTTCTTCCAGTCCCTGAGGAATGGAAGAACTGTTGTTTTTCAGTTATCATCATTGCTAGCTGAGTGTTAAGAAAACAGTATAGATGGCCTGTGTAGACATGGGTCAGAGGAGCTACTGGGGCCTGAGAGCAATGCAGAATAATGATGGAGAAGCAGCCCATGCTTTCAGGAGACACTGATCTGAGATCCCATGGGCAAGACAGCTCTTATGAGGAAGCACCCAGGTGGACAGGAGTTGGGGGCCTGGGCCTCTGGGGATGGGTACAAAGGGGTCAAAGTTGACCTTGGGGGAAGGGAAGGTGAGTCTTATTCCTCTTATGCAGGGAGAGGGGGCTGGCCTTACTGGGACAGGGTTTAGGGGGAGCCTCAAGGGACCTTAGGTGGCTATGGGTTCTCGGCAGATCAGCTTTGTGGGGTGTTTGTGTGGTGGTGGTGCTGAAGGGCATGGTGGGAGACAAGCCAGGCAATTAGGCTAGTTTTCTACATGCCACTTTTCTCTCCTCTCAGGTTCCTGGGGGAAGCCAAGATCCCACTCCGGGAGGTCCTTGCCACTCCCAGTCTGTCTGCCAGCTTCAATGCCCCTCTGCTGGACACCAAGAAGCAGCCCACAGGGGTAAGTGCCCATTGGACTGGCCAGTTTCTGACCCCAGTGGTATGTCATAGTCCAGCTCCCAGCAACCAGGCCTTACCCTGGCCAGAGCTTGGGGTGCCCGGGAGGGGCCCTGGGGTGACAGAGATGGGAGCGGATGGGAGGGAGCCCTGGCTCCACCTGCAGGGCTCAAGTCAGCCTGGCCTCACACCAGCTTGGCCTGCGCCTGGATCACCTCCTGTCCTGGAGGCAGGCACAGTTGCCTCCTGGGATTGGTTTTTCACTGGAATCTCCATGTCTTCCCAGTCTTCCTGGAAGCCCTCCTCACCCCCCAGCCCTTTTTCTCCAGATCTGGAATATCTGAGTCATCTGGGTTACAGGTCAAAAGGGAAGAGAGACAGACATCCCTGTCCTCTGCCCATTGGGACCTGTCAGACCCTCTTCCTTTCCTCCATTGCCCTCCCTGCCCTTCCCCCAGCCTTCCCAGTGCTCTCCCAGTCCTAGCGGACAATTCCCAGCCCTCATCTCCTGCCTCCCGTTATTTTTAGTGAGCTAAATATACCCTGCAGTGTTCTTTCTTCCTGCTCAGTAGAATTCCTGACCTTCCTTCTGGGTCAGTCTCACCTCCCAGGATGCACTGGGGCACTATCAATTTGGAAATACTTTCTCCCAGTGAGGCCCCACGGATTCTGGGCTGAGTTCTTTTGGGCAAGCAGGGATGCCTTGCCCCGTGGGTAGAGTGTGTGTGTGTGTGTGTGTGTGTGTGTGTGTGTGTGAAACTGAAACTGGGGCTCTTGGCTGGCTCGGGAAATCAGCCAAGATTTCTTTGGCTGAATAGAACCAAAAAATATTGGGCAGAGTGCTGAATAGAACCACTAGTGGGTACTGAGCACTAGAGAGAGAGAGTGACTGACTGAAGTCATGCGGTGAATTGATGTTCAAATGGAGACATAAATCAGGGGGTGCATCTCCTAACAGGCATGGAGTGGACTTAAATGGACTCCTGGTTTACTTCCCTTCTGATGCTGGAATTTCTCCTGAGGTATCTGAGGCCAGTAATGGGTGGGGTGCTTCCTTGATGAAGGAATGCCACTTCCCAGGCGAATCCATCTCTTTCCCAGACAGTGCTCACTGGTAGAACATTCTGGCTCAGTGTGTAATCAATGAGCCTGTCTCCGTCACCTCCTGAGTCCTCCTGGTTCCCCCTTTGAACTCTCCAGTCTCCTAATGCTCCCTAAGTGTTCTAGTACCAATTTCCAATTTGAGTGTATGGGTTTTTCCACATCACCAAGCACCTCTCCAACACAGGCTGTTTGTTCTATGATTTAACTCAATTCTGACAACTTCTACACAAAGACAGGAGACAGTGTCAGATCCCACGGGCTACCACAGGTTAGGGCTCAGTCCACAGCACTATCCACCCCTACCCCAGCACCACCTCAGATGCTAATCTCAAGTCCAGGTTGTCACCTGTGCTAATGACTGACCAGCTATAGATCAGAGGTTCCGAGATCCTCTTCTTGGGTTTGATTGATTTGCTAGAGTGTCTCAGAACCTGGAGAAACACTTTAGTTACTAGATTATAGGTTTATTATAAAATGGTATAGAACAGCCAGATGGAGGAGACACATAGGGTAAGGTTTAGGGAAGGGTGTGGAATTTCCATGCCTTCTCTGCATGGGCCACTGTCCCCAAATCTCCATGTATTCACCAACCTGGAAGCTCTTTGAACCCTGTCCTTTGGGTTTTTATAGTGGCTTCATCACATAGGCAGGAGTGATTAAACCATTGGACATTGGTGACTGAACTCCATCTGCAGCCCCTCTCCCCTCCCTGGAGGTGGTAGAGGAGGGCACTGAGTGTGGGGAGGGTGGCGGAAAGTTCCAACTCTCTCATCACAAACTGGCTCCACTAGCAACCACCTCCCATCCTTAGAGTCTCACCAAAAGTCACCTCATTAACATAACAAAAGACACCTTTAGCATTCTCATCTCCTAGGAAATTTCTAGGGTTTTAGGATCTCTGTGCCATAAACAGGGACCAAGACCAAATATATATATTTCTTATTATAAATCACAATATCACACACATACCTATTGTTGAAAAGGATTCTAAGGACTTCTGGAGCTACCCCTCCAGGGGATCCCGAAGAGGGCCAGAGCTCTCTTTAAAGGTGCAGAGCACTGGTGGAGGAAGCATGGGCGGCTGGTGGGAGAGGTACTTTGAGTGAGGGGATCTGCTCAGTGCTTCTCCACCACATCTCAGGATGGAGTTGCCTGCATTGCTGTGTATGGCCCCCAGTGCCTCCAGCCAGGGTTTCCCACCTCCTGGCCGAGCAGCTCACACATCTCTCCTCTTTAGCCCTATATGCATCCATGACCCAATAGTTTCCTTCATGTTCTGCACTTGCTCCCCTCCAAGTTCAAAGGCCCATCCAGCCCTGGAGATGGAGCTTTTCACCCCCCATCCATGGGGCTGAGCCAGGCTGGTGACCATCTCCTGGTCGCTCATCTGCTCCCTCGTTGTTCCCATACTCTGTCTACGCGTGGTGCTCACCAGCTGGGAACCAGCAGCTTTGCTTCCCTGGGCTGGGACCCCTGGCTCTCTGCTGAACTTGCCAACCCTTCACAAACCATGTCTCCAAGAAGAGAGTGTGAGAGCCAGAGGTGATGGATGGGGGAGTGGGCTGGGCCCTGCTTCATTTGGCCCCCAGCTGAGCATGGGCTAGGAGAGTCAGGATCCCCCCCCTTATGCCCAGGAGACAGCTCTGGCCTGTGGGGAGGGTCTGGGTCCATCTTCTAGTCCCTAGTGATAGCACTAGGTTGCAGAGCAGCCCTAGGCAGCACTCAAGGCCCTCTGAGCTGGGGCTTCCCACGTGGGACCTGGGACTGGTTGCAAAGCAGCAGGAGGCACAGAAAAGTTAAGACATGCTCAGAAGGGACAGGGAGCTGTGCCAGAAGCTGAGGATTCTCACTGGCCAACTCTGGGCTGGGCCACACAGGCAGAGCATGCCAGGTGTCTATGGTTGGGCATAGCTCAGTTTCCAAAGGAACTTGCTGATGGAGGGATGGGCATGAGACAGGGCCTGTGGGATCCTTGGGAAACATTGGGAGGACTGAGAGGAGGGGGGCCACTGGAGACCATGAGGCCCTCCTGCAGGCTGGGCCATGGACTCGTTGCCCTGTGTTGCAGTATTCTCAGCCAAATCCCATCTGACATGGCACACTGGGCTTTGTGCCATGAGAAGATGCCAAATCTATCTTCAGATAGCTTCTGGACTGAAGGGGAAAATGCTACTCCTGTCCTGAGGGAGCCTCCAGGTCCAGGGAGAGCTGGGTATGGGGGAAAAGAGCAACATTCTCACAATGTTTTTTTTTTTTTTAGAGGACATCTCTCATATTTATTGATCAGATGGTTGTTAACAACAATAAAATTCTGTACAGGGGACTCAATGCACAATCATTAATCAACCCCAAGCCTAATTCTCAACAGTCTCCAATCTTCTAAAGCATAACAAACAAGTTCTTACATGGTGAACAAGTTCTTACATAGTGAATAAGTTCTTACATGGTGAACAGTGCAAGGGCAGTCACCACAGAAACTTTCGGTTTTGATCACGCATTATGAACTATAAACAATCAGGTCAAATGTGAATATTCGTTTGATTTTTATACTTGATTTATATGTGAATCCCACATTTCTCCCTTATTATTATTATTATTATTTTTAATAAAATGCTGAAGTTGTAGGTAGATGCAAGATAGAGGTAGAAAACATAGTTTAGTGCTGTAAGAGGGCAAATGTAGATGATCAGGTGTGTGCCTGTAGACTAAGTGTTAATCCAAGCTAGACAAGGACAACAAAACATCCACGGATGCAGAAGATTTCTCTCAAAACAGGGGGGGTGAAGTTCTAAGCCTCACCTCTGTTGATCCCCAATTTCTCACCTGATGGTCCCCCTGCGACTGTGCCTGTCTTAGGTTGTTCCTCCCTTGAGGAATCTTACCCGTCTCTGGCTAACCAGTCATCTTCCGGGGCCATACAGGGAAATGTAAAGTTGGTAAGTGAGAGAGAAGCAATATTGTTTGAAAATGTTAGCTTTTTATTTCTTTGCAGATTTATGCCCTGTGGCTTCTATGCCCAGCGTTTGTCTTGAGGTATCTTTACCACTTGGAAGAATTATGATACTCGGTAATTTCGATATGAGGCATGAATCCTACTTAAGGGTTGTAATTAGGAAGGAAGAAGAAAACCTGTAGAAGTAGCAGATGGAAGAAAACATGGGAAGATTGACTATTTCTTTGACATATCTTCTTGTAGTGTAACATAAGCATGTATAGGTTTTAAACTACTAATTAAATTGCGTGCACACATTAACATAATAGGAATACAGCTACATAACCAAAACAGACCTACAATTACCAGCCATCTCCAGTGAAACCAAGAAAACCAGTTAGGTACCCTAGGCATTTGTGAAAACTTATCAATGATATGATGGATATTGTCTAACTGAATTTGAATAGTTTGAGAAAAATCAGACAAATTAAAACAACACATTCCTGGGAACTGTTCACATTCCATATATTCTTTTAACAGTAGATAGTCTATAGTCACAAGATTTTGGAGCGCTGCAGCTTGCCCTTCTCCTAATTCTTGGTTGAGTTCCGACAGTATAGATCCAGTCAAATTTGTTGTTTTACTGTATGCACAGGCCAGCTTAGATATCTCCTTCTTCATTGCAATGGCAAGTCCAGGAACTGGCGGGATGAATGCAGCTACAACTGCAACAGCGCCAGGATCTTTGTTGAAGTTTTTTGATGATCATCTTCTGGAATGACTCTTCCAGACAATGTTGATGTTGGAAGTTCTTCTTCATATCGTATCTTAATTCGTTTTCTGGGTAGCCAAATTAGGCTTTGATTCTCTGTATAAACACAAACAAACCCTTTACCCACACTCTGATTTGCCCTTTATACCATTGTGAATAACTTATTGGAGATCACCACATGGGAACTGCTTTTTTTTCTTTTTAAGAGAAAGGAATATTATCAGAAAAATGTACTTCCACAGCTGATCATCTGACACCCTTTAAATGATCAAAATTAAGGATATTTAAAGCATGCATTAATCGATGATTTGCAGTTAGTTTTATCCTATCAGGAAGTAATCCCCCTTTTCCTTCTTTTTTTTAATCATTAATCTACAATTACATGAAGAATATTATGTTTAATAGGCTCTCCCCTATATCAGGTCCTCCCAACAAACCCCTTTACAGTCACTGTCCATCAGCATAGCAAAATGTTGTAGAGTCACTACTTGTCTTCTCTGTGTTGTACAGCCCTCCCCTTTCTCCCATCCCCCCCATTATGCATGCTAATCATAATACCCCCTTTCTTCTTCCCCACCCCTATCCCTCCCTACCCACCCATCCTCCCCAGTCCCTTTCCCTTTGGTACCTGTTAGTCCATTCTTGGGTTCTGTGATTCTGCTGCTGTTTTGTTCCTTCAGTTTTTCCTTTGTTCTTATACTCCACAGATGAGTGAAATCATTTGGTATTTGTCTTTCTCCGCTTGGCTTATTTCACTGAGCATAATACCCTCTAGCTCCATCCATGTTGTTGCAAATGGTAGGATTTGTTTTCTTCTTATGGCTGAATAATATTCCATTGTGTATATGTACCACCTCTTCTTTATCCATTCATCTACTGATGGACACTTAAGTTGCTTCCATTTCTTGGCTATTGTAAATAGTGCTGCGATAAACATAGGGGTGCATCTGTCTTTTTCAAACTTGAGTGCTGCATTCTTAGGGTAAATTCCTAGGTCAAATGGTAAGTCTATTTTGAGCATTTTGAGGAATCTCCGTACTGCTTTCCACAATGGTTGAACTAATTTACATTCCCACCAGCAGTGTAGGAGGGTTCCCCTTTCTCCACAACCCAGCCAACATTTGTTGTTGTTTGTCTTTTGGATGGCAGCCATCCTTACTGGTGTGAGGTGATACCTCATTGTGGTTTTAATTTGCATTTCTCTGATAATTAGCGATGTGGAGCATCTTTTCATGTGTCTGTTGGCCATCTGTATTTCTTTTTTGGAGAACTGTCTGTTTAGTTCCTCTGCCCATTTTTAAATTGGATTATTTGTTTTTTGTTTGTTGAGGTGGGTGAGCTCTTTATATATTTTGGATGTCAAGCCTTTATCGGATCTGTCATTTACAAATATATTCTCCCATACTGTAGGGTACCTTTTTGTTCTATTGATGGTGTCTTTTGCTTTACAGAAGCTTTTCAGCTTAATATAGTCCCACTTGTTCATTTTTGCTATTGTTTTCCTTGCCCGGGGAGATATATTCAAGAAGAGGTCACTCATGTTTATGTCTAAGAGATTTTTGCCTATGTTTTTTTCTAAGAGTTTTATGGTTTCATGACTTACATTCAGGTCTTTGATCCATTTTGAATTTACTTTTGTGTGTGGGGTTAGACAATGGTCCAGTTTCATTCTCCTACATGTAGCTGTCCAGTTTTGCCAGCACCATCTGTTGAAGAGACTGTCATTTCCCCATTGTACGTCCATGGCTCTTTTATCAAATATTAATTGACCATATATGTTTGGGTTAATGTCTGGAGTCTCTAATCTGTTCCACTGGTCTGTGGCTCTGTTCTTGTGCCAGTACCAAATTGTCTTGATTACTATGGCTTTGTAGTAGAGCTTGAAGTTGGGGAGTGAAATCTCTCCTACTTTATTCTTCTTTCTCAGGATTGCTTTGGCTATTCTGGGTCTTTGGTGTTTCCATATGTATTTTTGAACTATTTGTTCCAGTTCTTTGAAGAATGTTGCTGGTAATTTGATAGGGATTGCATCAAATCTTATATTACTTTGGGCAGGATGGCTATTTTGACGATAATAATTCTTCCTAACCAGGAGCATGGGATGAGTTTCCATTGTTAGTGTCCCCTTTAATTTCTCTTAAGAGTAACTTGTAGTTTTCAGGGTATAGGTCTTTCACTTCTTTGGTTAGGTTTATTCCTAGGTATTTTATTCTTTTTGATGTAATTGTGAATGGAGTTGTTTTCCTAATTTCTCTTTCTATTGGTTCATTGTTAGTGTATAGGAGAGCCACAGATTTCTGTGTGTTAATTTTGTATCCTGCAACTTTGCTGTATTCCAATATCAGTTCTAGTAGTTTTGGAGTGGAGTCTTTAGGGTTTTTTATGTACAATATCATGTCATCTGCAAATAGTGACAGTTTAACTTCTTCTTTACCAATCTGGATTCCTTGTATTTCTTTGTTTTGTCTGATTGCCATGGCTAGGACCTCCAGTACTATGTTAAATAACAGCGGGGAGAGTGGGCATCCCTGTCTTGTTCCCGATCTCAGAGGAAAAGCTTTCAGCTTCTTGCTGTTCAGTATGATGTTGGCTGTGGGTTTATCATATATGGCCTTTATTATGTTGAGGTACTTGCCCTCTATACCCATTTTGCTGAGAGTTTTTATCATGAATGGATGTTGAATTTTGTCAAATGCTTTTTCAGCATCTATGGAGATGATCATGTGGTTTCATTGATTTTTGCTATTGTTTTATTCTTCTCAATTTTGTTTATTTCTTCTCTGATCTTTATTATGTCCCTCTTTCTGCTGACTTTAGGCCTCATTTGTTCTTCTTTTTCCAATGTCGATAATTGTGATGTTAGACTATTCATTTGGGATTGTTCTTCCTTCTTCACGTGTGCCTGGATCGCTATATACTTTCCTCTTAAGACTGCTTTTGCTGCGTCCCCCAGAACTTGGGGCTTTGTGTTGTTGTTGTCATTTGTTTCCATATATTCCTTGATCTCTATTTTAATTTGTTCATTGATCCATTGATTATTTAGGAGCATGTTATTAAGCCTCCATGTGATTATGAGCCTTTTTGTTTTCTTTGTAGAATTTATTTCTAGTTTTATACCTTTGTGGTCTGAAAAGTTGGTTGGTAGAATTTCAATATTTTGGAATTTACTGAGGCTCTTTTTGTGAGCTAGTATGTGGTCTATTCTGGAGAATGTTCTATGTGCACTTGAGAAGAATGTATATCCTGTTGCTTTTGGATGTAGAGTTCTATAGATGTCTATTAGGTCCATCTGTTCTAGTATGTTGTTCACTGCCTCTGTGTCCTTACTTATTTTCTGCCCAGTGGATCTATCCTTTGGGGTGAGTGGCATGTTGAAGTCTCCTAAAATGAATGCATTGCATTCTATTTCCCCCTTTAGTTCTGTTAGTATTTGTTTCACATATGCTGGTGCTCCTGTGTTGGGTGCATATATATTTAGAATGGTTATATCCTCTTGTTGGACTGAGCCCTTTATCATTATGTAGTGTCCTTCTTTATCCCTTGTTACTTTCTTTGTTTTGAAGTCTATTTTGTCTGATATTAATACTGCAACCCCTGCTTTCTTCTCTCTGTTGTTTGCCTGAAATATGTTTTTCCATCCCTTGACTTTTAGTCTGTGCATTTATTTGGGTTTGAGGTGAGTTTCTTGTAAGCAGCATATAGATGGATCTTGCTTTTTTATCCATTCTATTACTCTGTGTCTTTTGATTGGTGCATTCAGTCCATTTACATTTAGGGTGACTATTGAAAGATATGTACTTATTGCCATTGCAGGCTTTAGATTTGTGGTTACCAAAGGTTCAAGGTTAGCCTCTTTAGTATCTTACTGCCTAACTTAGCTTGCTTATTGAGCTGTTATATACACTGTCTGGAGATTCTTTTCTTCTCTCCCTTCTTATTCCTCCTCCTCCATTCTTTATATGTTGGTTGTTTTATTCTGTGCTCTTTCGTGTTTCCTTTAACTGCTTTTAGTGGGTAGTTGATTTTATTTTTTTGCCTGTAGTTAGTATTTTGTTGGTCTGCTTTCTTTGCTGTGATTTTATTTTCTCTGGTGACATCTGTTTAGTTTTGGGAGTGCTCCCATCTAGAGCAGTCCCTCTAAAATACCCTATAGAGGTGGTTTGTGGGAGGCAAATTCCCTCAACTTTTGCTTGTCTGGGAATTGTTTAATCCCTCCATCATATTTAAATTATAATCGTGCTGAATACAGTATCCTTGGTTCAAGGCCCTTCTGTTTCATTGCATTAAATATATCCTGCCATTCTCTTCTGGCCTGTAAGGTTTCTGTTGAGAAGTCTGATGATAGCCTGATGGGTTTTCCTTTATAGGTGATCTTTTTCTGTCTAGCTGCCTTTAATATTCTGTCCTTGTCCTTGATCTTTGCCATTTTAATTATTATGTGTCTTGGTGTTGTTCTCCTTGGGTCCTTTCTGTTGGGAGTTCTGTGTATTTCCGTGGTCTGTTCGATGATTTCCTCCCCCAGTTAGGGGAAGTTTTCAGCAATTATTTCTTCAAAGACACTTTCTATCCCTTTTTCTCTCTCTTCTTCTTCTTCTGGAACCCCTATAATATGGATATTGTTCCTTTTGGATTGGTTACACAGTTCTCTTAATACTGTTTCATTCCTGGAGATCCTTTTATCTCTCTCTATGTCAGCTTCTATGCGTTCCTGTTCTCTGGTTTCTATTCCACCAATGGCCTCTTGCATCTTATCTATTCTGCTCATAAATCCTTCCAGAGTTTGTTTCACTTCTGTAATCTTCTTCCGGGCATCTGTAATCTCCCTCTGGACTTCATCCCTTAGCTCTTGTATATTTCTCTGCATCTCCGTCAGCATGTTTATGATTTTTATTTTGAATTATTTTTCAGGAAGACTGGTTAGGTCTGTCTCCTTCTCAGGTATTGATTCTGTGATCTTTGTCTGCCTGTAATTTTGCCTTTTCATGGTGATAGAGATAGTTTGCAGAGCTGGGACGAGTGGCGGCTGGAAGAACTTCCCTTCTTGTTGGTTTGTGGCCCTCCTCTCCTGGGAGAACAGCGACCTCTAGTGGCCTGTGCTGGGCAGCTGGCGCAGATAGGGCTTCTGATTTCTGCCCGGCTGCTCTAGAGTTTATCTCTGCTGTTGCTGTGGGCGTGGCCTGCCTTGGGCCGCTGCTCTGATATGGTGGAGCCCTGTTGGAGGGGGAGCAGCCGGGAGGCTATTTATCTCACTGAGGGGCCTCCGTGCTCCCTGCTGCCCAGGGGGTTAGAGTGCCCAGAGTGTCCCAGGACGCTTCCGTCTGGTTTTGGGGTCCCTGTCCCTTTAAGACATCCAAAAAGCACTCGCCAAAAAAAAAAAAAGCCACTTGCTTTTCTTTGTCCCCGGGCGCCAGCCTCAGGGACCCACTCACAGGTCTTGCTGTCCTGTTTCCCTAGTATCCAGGACCCCACGCATGCACTGTGTCTGCACTCTGGCCCGGATGGCTGGGGCTGGGTGTTCAGCAGTCCTGGGCTCCCTCTCCCTCCCCGCTCCGACTCCTCTCCTCCCGCCGGGAGCTGGGGTGAGGGGTGCTCGGGTCCCGCTGGGCCAGGGCTTGTATCTTACCCCATTCGCGAGGCGCTGGGTTCTCGCAGGTGTGGATGTGGTCTGGATGTTGTCCTGTGTCCTCTGGTCTCTATTCTAGGAAGATGTCTTTGTTATATTTTCATAAATATATGTGGTTTTGGGAGGAGATTTCCGCTGCTTTACTCACACCGCCATCTTGGCTCTCACAATGTATTTTGAGAGCAGCTTGCTAGTGAGGGTGTGGATGGACCACAAGAACAGTATCACTGTTGCCTCAGCCTTAAAAGCTGAAGTCAGACTAGAAAGGGAAACCTGTGGGCTGACAAGAACATGTGAACCCAGTGGCCTGGTAATTGAGCGAGCCAGGTCAGGCTGCATGTTGGGAGTGGGGACTGGAGGTGGGCAGCACAGAGCTCCGGTGAATCTCTGAGTTTCCTTCAAGTGGTTTGAAGATGTGGTACTAACCCCTGCTTCAGCTCAGGGCCACATCTTACCCTTCTGGACATTGTCTGAGGGAAAGGTAAATAAGGCCCAGGCACCACGGACTTTCTGGTCTATGGAGAGTGTGTGTTGGGAGAGGTGGGCATGGGCTGGTCTAGGTTTGGTCTTGCTGAGCTGAGTGTCAGAGAGCTGTGGCCCAGGAGGTAGACAGCAAGCAAGGGCCTGAGCCTGTAGGGTAGGCAGAGGATCTCACAGGCTGGCCGCAGAACCTGCTGGAGGATCTGATGAGGTTGTCCCCTGCCTTTGCCTCTGGTTTCTGGAGGGCTAAATAGGGCCCTCCAGACTTCTGTGATATTGTCTACTGTGGACCCCAAGATGGCAGGTATGCATGACTGAGGTGACCTCCTCCAGGGCACTGTGCTTTGGTGGACACATGATTGACCAATAATGGTCATGTGATAGGATCACTGACTGCATTGTGGTGCTGGGGCTGGAGACCTGAGAAGCAGGGCTGTAGGTGGGGTACCTTGATGTACTCGGCCTCAAGGAGGCTCCTGCTGGGGCCTCTAGGCCAAGGTCAGTGGTCTGGGAGGGCATGGAGCTCACATATGTTCCACAGGAAGAAAATCTCAGCTTTGGTTATGTATAGAGAGGGGGACAGGCTATGAGGTATGATGTTACGGTGAGCTGGAGGTCTTTACCCTGGATGGGGCCTACAGACATGTCCCCTTTCCTGCAGATTCACGCTGGAGCTAGAAGCCTCCAGTGTTAACCACCCGCAGGCCTGAAGCATGGTCTCTGCAGCCTGTTCTAGATCCTGGGCTCTAGATCCTCTGGAGCTGCTGGCAAGTACCTGTGGCTCCTTGATAGGTATCTGAAAGATGGAACTGAATCAGTGCTGGAAATCTCATACAGGTGCTTGGAGCCACCGGATGTTGCCAGTTCTTCAGGAGGTTGGTGTGGGGTGCTCAGTGTGGAGGTACCTGAGGCTCAGGAAATCCCAGGAAGGGCTGCCAGACTCTGGCTGCTGCCCTTTCTTGCTTCTCCTGGAGCACTGCTCCTGAACCCCATGCTGGTACTTAGGTGCTGGTCCCTGGGCCACGGTGTGGAGCTGTGGCTCTACCTCTGCACAGAGCACAGAGGTGGTACACTAGAAGCCCCCAGGTGGTGTGGAGGGGGTGCATAGGCAGGGAAAGCCTCAAGAAATAGGAAGAGGTGTTCTTTAAGGGGATCTGGTCCCAGGGTCAGGAGACCTCAGTCATCAAGTCTTAGAAGAACCTAGGGCTGAAGGACAGCCAAGCAGTGCTCCCTTCAAAGTATTGCTCAAATTCTCCTCACTCACTGCCAGACCACTTGATTTAACACTGCAAGCTGTACCCGCTCCTGCTCCTCTGATCCCTCTTGCCATGATTTACTTTTTCGTTTCTTTCTAACATACTCTATATTCTATGTACCTATTTCATATGCATGTTTATTATTTGTCTGTCTCCTCTGCCAAGATGTCAGCTCCCTGGGGGCAAGAGCTTTTGCTTTGTTCTTGGAAGCTTCCTAATATCTCGAAGTGCTTGGTCCCTAGCAGGTGCTCGATGTATATTTGTGCAGGGAATGAGTAAGCAAATGAATGAATGAATGAATAAATGGGTCAGGCCAGAAATATCTGGTGGGGGCTCCCCATCTTTCAGATGCACACCCATCTCAGGCTAGGTCGAGCAAACACCCCTCACAGGGCCAGCCTTATGGACAGTCGGACCCTGCACTTGGTTTAATTCTCTGCTGTTGCCATCTTGAAATCTTAATGTTAATTTTGCTCTTGGCTTGCTAGCCATGCGGCTGGTCCTGACCTCACACTACTTCTGGAGAGTGGAATGAGCAATGAGTGTGTGAGGGGCTTTATTTGTCTTTGTGGAGTGAGATTTCTGTGGTCATAGCAGACACAGATTTCTCAGCTTTTTTAAACCTTTCATTTTAAAACAATTTAAGATTTAAAGAAAGGTTGCAAGAATAGTACAAAAAGTATTTTGTCCTAAACCATTTGCAACCAAGTCACCAAACTCCTGGCCCATCACCCTGAATTTACTGTGCATTTTCTCTGACTAAGGACTTGCTCCTACAGAACCACCATACAACCTGCAAGAATTGAGGAAATTGATGTTAATAAGCACTGTCATTTAACCCACAGACTCCTATCCAAGTTTCATCAGTTTTTTCAACAGTGTCATTTATAGCAAAAGCACCCAGCCATGGATCATACATTGTGGTAGTTGTTTTATCTCTTTAGTCGCCTCTCGTCTGGGAGAATTACTCAGTCTTTCTTTGACTTTTGTACACTTGTGACCTGGACATTTTGGAGACTACAGGCCAGTTACTTTGTGGAATGTCCCTCAGTTGGGGTTTGTCCAACATTCCCCTGTGGTAAGATTCAGGTTGTGTGTCTTTGGCAGGAACAGAGCAGAGACACTGTGCTGGCCACATTGGATTGTAGGTGACCGAGTTCTTTGGTTCCTCACCATGCCATTAAACTGGATCATATGGTTAATGTACGTGTGCTGGGTCTCTCCACTGATCCATTCCCCTTTCGAATAAGTAAGGATTTTAGGGGAGGTGCTTTGTGATGATAAATACCCTGTTCTTCATCCAGCTTTTTCCCGAAATTTTTCACAGCCATTTTTGCTTCCTGGTTGGTTTATTAGTGTTTTGATGGCTGCTATAATGACAAAATTCTAAATCCGTTTTTTTTTTTTTTTTTTACTTTCCTGCATTAAGCAGTTGGTGTTTCACTGTAAGGAGAAGCTTTCTCTTGCCCTGTTTATTTATTTAGGGATTCATGTGTTCCTATTTTATTCAGTGGTTTAAATCTGTTACTATCATTATTTATTTTCATGTTTACATTGTCCCAGATTTGGCCAGTGGGAGTCTCTGAAAGTAGGCTCCTTCTGACATGTTTCTATCACTCTGAGTATTTCCTTGTTTTGTGGCACAAAGAAAGATGTCCAGGGTCATCTACCTTCCTGGCTGAGACCTACAATTATTTCTCCAAAGAGTCCAACTTGCCTTTTGATGATGATGAGGAGGGCTGTTAAAAATGCAGATGCCCAGGCCCACCCCAGACCTATTGAATTGGAATCTGCAGGAGTCCAGCGTGGCTGTGAGCGGGCATGGGTATCTGGGGCAACCAGAGAGGCTGTTCGTTTCCCTTTGGGCCACAGGAGCTTGGTGTGCGGGGGCACCGTGCTGCTTCAATGGCGACACCTGGTGGTAGTTCAGGAACCTGCAGGGCAGTTAGGGCCATGCCTTGGATCCTGGACTTAAAGGGTCTCATTGCCTTCCTGGTCCTCCTCCCTGGTCTCCTGGGATGCTGAGCTGGCTCAAGCCTCCTTCTTCTTGTTTTGAGCCCCACCCTCCCACCAGCCCTGACCTTAGTGTAGCTACCCCTGTCCAGGCTCCAATTTGGAGGATTCAAGCCTCAGATCTGACATCCAGGGTCTTCAACCCCTTCTGTCTCAGGACCAGGATTCATTCCAGGAGTTTCTGGACATCCCTAATATGTATTACTCAACAGACATGTCTAGTGAGTTATGCAGAGTGGCTCAGAAGTTATAATGTATCATTAACAAGTAAGTTTATGAGGGGTTTGTCAAAACCTGGGGAAATGCTTACTATCTAACATTAAGATAAAAGTATTTTATATAAAGCAAAGCTGTACACTATTTATTTAAAAATATTGGAAAGAATTGTACCAAAATGTGAACAGTGGTGGAATTATGGCAATTTGTTTACTTTTGAATTTTTTTTTAAAGGTACTTTGCAAAGTTTCTTAAATAGAGCACTTATTGTTTTGATCAATAACAAAGGCTGCCCTGGAGCGCTGACTGATTTGTGGTGCCAGGGGAGGCTCAGCCAGGCACCCTCTGGCCTAGGGGCTGCATGGCTGGAGAGCCTGCAGAAGCTGCACTTTGTCTTCAGATTCAGGGGCCCCTCTGACCAGGTCTTGTGGTGGGGGCCTGGGGGGTGAGGGCACAAGGCAGCCTTCCCTGGTCCACATGAATGGTGGGACCAGCCATTCTCCTCTTGGCTGGTCAAAGCTAGAGCAGCTGAGGTTGAGGCTGGGGACAGGTGCTTCTGGGAGGGAAGAGGGCTCATAAAGGTGAGCAGGACCCCAAGACTTTCTCAGAGCTAGCTGGGGCCTGAGCAGAGCAAGGATGAGCTGCTGTCTGGAGAAATAGGATGGATCCTTGGCTGAGCAGAATGGCCAAAGGGGCTTTTACCTGAAGATGGGCCTGCGAATTAAAAAATCCTGCAGGAAAACTGAAGGAACACAACAGCAGCAGACTCACAGACTCCAAGAAGGGACTAGGGGTTACAAAAGGGGAAGGGTGGAGGAGGATGGGTGGGGAGGGAGGGAGAAGGGGATTGAGGGGTATTATGATTAGTACACATGGTGTGGGGGGTCACAGGGAAAATAGTGTACCACAGAGAAGGCAAGTAGTGACTGTGGCATCTTACTACACTGATGGACAGTGACTGCAGTGGAGTGGGGGTGGGGAGGGACTTGATAATATGGGTAAATGTAATAACCACATTGTTTTCCATGTGAAACCTTCATAAGAATGTATATCAGGACTCTCTTGTCCCCTCCTGGCCTGAGCCAGGAGCTCTGTCCTGTCACTTTATCTCTAAATAAAAGCCTGTACCTTGCTCTTTTAAAAAAAAAAAAAGAATGTATATCAATAATACCTTAATAAAAAAAATTGTAAAAAAAAATTCCTGCAGGAGAGGATGGATTGCTGATTTATTTATGAAAGTTTATGAAGTGCTCTATTGGCTAATTTCATCCTCATCTGACTCATGAGAAGGTACTACTGCTGTTACCACCCCCATTTTACAGATGTGGAAACTGAGGCACAGTGAGGTTACAGATCTTGCCCGCAGTTGCACAGCTCCTGAGTGGTGGAACCTGACTCTGGAGTCTGTGCTCTTGACCACCTGGCTGTGCTGATGGGGCCCTGGGGTGTCTGTGCCCATCTGCTGCAGAGCTGAGCCCTGTCAGAGCCATCCTCCTTGGTGGAGGGGTGAAAGGAGCGGGCAGGAGGCTGGAGGGCGGTGATCTGGGGCCAGGGCCCTGACCTGCTGCCCCCCTGCCCCCATCTCTTCCAGGCCTCGCTGGTCCTGCAGGTGTCCTACACGCCGCTCCCAGGAGCAGTGCCCACGTTCCCACCCTCTGGGCCTTTGGAACCCTCCTCCACTCTGCCTGACCTGGATATGGTGGCTGGTGAGGAGCCCCCGGGCAGGGTCCCTGGGGAAGAGGCAGTGGCACCTGAGCTTGGGGGTGGGGTCACAGTGAGGCCTCAGCCAGCCTCTGCTGCCTTCCCCAAACTCGGGCTTCCCAGTGGGTGGGAGTTGTGAGAGCTGCCTCTGCCATGCGGTAAAAAGGGACAGGAGACCTGCTCCCCTGGGTGCTGCTAGGATGGTGTGAGGATGCTGCCCCGTGTGCCCCAGCTGTCCAGGGCGGGAGCCGTGCCTGGGCGGCTCTGAGATGGCTGGGAGCTTCTGAGGGCATGCCTGTGCTGGGGTGGGGTCTGTCCCAGGTCATGCCTGAGGTCCTACTCTCTGGAAGCCAGTGCTTTCCTGCCCTAGCACTCAGCAGACCTTCGTTGGTGGCATGTGAAAAAAGCTGGATTTTCCTTGAAAGAGCCCTGAGCTGAAGTCAGGGGACATGAGTTCCTGTCTTGCCTTTGGCATCAAGTAGCTGTGTGTTAGATCAGCCACTCTCCTCCTCTGGGCCTAGCTTATCATTTGTGAAGTGAGCAGACTGAATGAGCTAAGTCCCAAGGTTGTTTCAGGCTCTCTTCACTGCCTCTGCCAGCCTTGTCAAGGGAGGGCCCAGTCCATGGTGGCTGGCTTGGACTTAGCTGGGTGACGGCGGGGGGAAGGTGGTGAGGCCTGCACGTGGTCCAGCCTGCTAGCATGGGCAGGAAGCTACACAGATGGGCTGGGTGGGGACTTGCCCATGAGAGTCTGTAGTTTCCCTCATGGTGAAGGGAGCTAGAGGCAAACTCAGACTTAAATCCCAGCCCTAAGCCTGTGCAGCCCAGCCCTGCATGGGGCCTGTGGAGGGGGAGGTAAAGCAGGGCCTGTCTTGTTGGGGCTCGGCACTGTCTGAGCTTAGAGATAGGAGGTCAGCTGGGACTGGAGCACAGGCTGGGCTTGGGGAGGAAGGGGTCAGTCTGATGACAGAGGGTGGGGAGACAAAAGGGCTTTGACTATTCTGGAAACCTGGAGGAGGATGTGATAGAGTGAGGTTTAGGCCATACAGGAAGACTCCTAGAGGTGACTGTTTGTTCCCAGTCCTGTCAGAAAGGTGGTGAGAATGGACAGTCCCCAATGGCCAGGGTAACCATTTCTGTGCTTTGCGCCAGGCTGGGGCAGGCACAGGGAGCAGGGTTGGGGTGGGGTACGTCAGGCTGGCTTCCCTCACCCAGCACCTCCTCCCCTCCTGGGGCTGTGCCCTGCCCACATGCCAGGTGGGGGACAGAGCCGGGCCGAGACATGGTCCCTGCTCAGTGACAGCACCGTGGACACGAGATACTCTGGAAAGAAGTGGCTGGCCCCCACGGGTGAGACACAGCCAGCTGTTCCTATCTCAATCCTACCCCCTGTAACTGTCTCACTTGTCACGACCATCAGCTCAGCAGGGAGTGGGACAAGGTGTCTGAGGGACTCTTGCTGCAGACATGGTGGGGAGGGCTAGGGCCATCCTGTGTCCTCCCTGGCGACTAATTGGACTGACTGCCCTCAAGTTTCAGCCTTCAGAAGCTCCTTTTCCTTCTTCTTCATCTGTCCTGGCTCATCAGCAGGGAAGGGGAGGGGCAGGGGCACGGGTGGTGGGTCTCAGCACCCATGCTCTTTGGGTCCTCCATCAGCTGGGTGGGGTCCCAGGGCAGGGCCAGAGGGACCTGGTCCTCATTAGCACCCTCTCCTTCCAGACACAGGAGGAGAGGAGGACACTGAGGACCAGGGGCTCACAGGAGATGAGGCAGAGCCATTCCTGGATCAGAGTGGGGCCCCAGGTCCAGAGGGTCCCAGCACCCCAAAGAAGCCACCCTCCCATCCTCCCCCCTACCACTCTGGGGGCAAAAGAAAGAGAAGCGCACCCACATCCAGAAAGCTGCTGTCGGACAAACCGCAGGACTTCCAGGTGATGGGCCACTCCCTGAACATAGTCTTCTCCTTTCTGGATCAGCAGCTGCCGATGCCCGGTGCCTGCCTGTCTGCCCAGCCTGGGGAGGGACCTAAGGGCTCTTGGAGGTGGGAGTCTCTGGTTTCCCTGGGTCCTGGGCAGATGCTCAATGGACAGTTCACACCTTGGGGCCTCTGAATGAGCCTCTGCCTAGCGCCTGATTTTGCTCTTAAAGAAAGATAAAGGTCCCTGCAGAGATTGCGTATATCTTTACATTTGTCACCTGTTTTCCGACCAGAGTTTATCTGGCCGGCTAGCTCCTGCTGTTCGCACTGTGGACCAGTGTGAGCAGCACCTGGAGGTTTGTTAGGAATGCAGAGCCCCAGACCCGCTGAATCAGAATGTGCATTTTAACGATATCGCCAAATCTAAACTCTTTTTAGCTGTCTTTTTTCTCTCTATACCCATTCCCTTCCTTACAGCTGTGGATTTTTTTGAAAGCCATGTGGAATTTGAATTTGTCCAACCCTCACTCTTTGACATTTTTATCCAAAAATTCATCCCATTTTCTTTGCCTTTAAATTTTGTTTCTTTGGGTATTCATTTTTTTTTCTACAAAATTTTCCATTTTGATGTAGTTGAACTTAGTGATATTTAACTCTTCAGAACTACTTTTAAAGTTAAAAAAACAGGAAACTTCAATCTTTATTAAGTGCAACAAAATGTAAAAATATATTTTAGTTCTAAATCATGGTAATTTTAAGCAAAAATCCTAGTTATGACCACTGTGTTTGCTTGAGAGACAAAATTCTAACAATTATTATTATTCCCAAGATGTGTTATTATTGCCTTTTTTTCTCCTTAGAAAATTAATATATATGTTTATTATAGAAAATTTGGAAAATATGGCAAAATTAAGAGAATAAGAATCATGCATCCACCTTCCCATTGTTATTAATAGTATGTTCTTCTATAGTGTGGCATTTAAAAAAGTTGGTTAGTAAATAATAAATAAATGCTGATTAGAAAATAATAATATATAACAGATATAGAAATATGTAGAAAAGTATATAATATATAATATACTGTTAACATTATAACAATAACAAATAACTGCTGATTAAAAAGTATAACTAGTAAACATCCTATTTTTGCATGAAACTTGTTTTACTCTTTCAAAATTTCATATTTTTAAATATTTTGCCTAAATTGGAAGCACAGATATTCTGCAACCTTCATTTACTTAAAGTTTAGTGGAGCAAATTTGTATTTCTCAGAATATGACAAATTGTTGCATCTTACAGAGAATAAAGTAGGGTTGCATCTCTATATAGATTTGACATCTGAGGGAATTGTCAGTGAGGAAAGTTCAAGCTATGTAAAAAAATCAGCATCAGGAGGTCAAGCTTGTGCCAATGGCTGCATGAAATGAAGCAGGGCCGGATCCTTGGCCCATCCCTGCGATTTAGTGCTGGTAGCTTACTTGGGGCAGCTTGGCAGCTCTTTTGTGCAACTATGGGATTTTTACAGATGCAAGGGACTGTGTTGGGAAAATATGATTGTTATAATTGCTCTTCCTAATTCCTTTTTAATATCCTTCCCAAGAAGCCAGGAGTGAGGATGGTTCCTGAGATTTCTGACTCTCTTGAAGCTGGGAGTGGGCTGCCTGATGACTTCCCCCTTCTTCCTGCTTATGCTCCCTCCTGGCTTTCAGATCAGGGTCCAGGTGATCGAGGGGCGCCAGCTGCCAGGGGTAAACATCAAGCCTGTGGTCAAGGTCACAGCTGCTGGGCAGACCAAGCGGACACGGATCCACAAGGGAAACAGCCCATTTTTCAACGAGGTGGGAGGCACTGGGTGTCAGGGCTAGGACCTTGGGGGTCTTCCAAGCAGACACTGTGCTGGGACTGTACAGCAGACACTTGGCAGTTCATTCAGTGTTTACGTAAAGGCTAACTTGGGTTGAGAGATGTGCCCGGGCCTGAGCAGGTTATCTGAGGAACTGGAGAGAGGGTTCTAGTCCTTATTCCTGCCTTGGGCTCCCACTGTGCCACATCCCTGTCATCCTGCAGGACCAGCCACCCGCTCCGTCTGTGAGGTGACCACCTCTGTGAAGTCGGGTGGAATACCTGAGAACCGGTTGAATCCCCAGTTCAGTGCACACTCTGGGTGGACCACACCTGAAGGCTGTGGGTGGTGGCCAGCCCTCTGTCCGGCCTGGGGGGTCAGCAGGTCCTCATTTGTCTTGCTTTCACCCTGAATCCACAGACTCTTTTCTTCAATGTGTTTGACTCTCCCTCGGAGCTGTTTGATGAGCCCATCTTCATCACGGTACGTCTGAGAGATCAAAGCGCTCTCTGTGGGCTCTGTGTGATGCATGCCAGCATGCGTGTGAGTGTGTGTGAGAGGCCTGGCGGCCTGGCCATGGGCGGGCCATGTGGGGCAGCTCACTGCCGAGCTCTGCCTGTCACAGAAATGCCTTCAGCAGCTCAGATGGGGGCAGCAGCCGAGCAGGGAGACCCCTAGGCACCTCAGGTCATGGTTCTGAAACCATTCTTGCAGCAGACACTTTGATTTTCATCTTATTTTGTTTGTCTGCGTGCCTACTTCTGGCCAAGAGTTTCTTCCTCTGGGCCTCAGCTCTCTTTTCTCTCTCTCTGTCCTCTGAAAGGCAGTATAGTGGTCAAACGTATGGGCTTTGGGCCAAACTGCGTGCATTCTAGTCCTGCCTGTGCTATTTGGGGTTGTGTGATTCTGTATAAGTCCTGTAATCTCTCTGTGCCTCTCTGTTTCTTCATCCATAGAATGGGAATTATAAAAGCACCTACTCATAGCATTCCTGTGAGGGTTGAACATTGCTTAGAACAATCTCTGGAATAGAGCAAGTGTATCTAAGTGTTGGCTGTTATTATTTGGGAGGGAAGAACTGTAATGCTTACTTGTAAATGAGAGTGTTAATTTCTGTTTCCCTCCAGGTGGTTGACTCCTGTTCCCTCAGGACAGATGCTCTCCTTGGGGAGTTCCGGGTAATTGCTTATTTCCTTTGAAAGCCTTTAGTTCTTGCTTATTCGTGTTAGCGGAAGGCCAGTCAAATACTGTGCAGAGGGTGAGCTCCAGAGATCCTGTTTGTCATGATCTGTTAGGGAAATAGTTAAAAAAACAAAACAGATCTCCTAACCCAGAAGTCTTCTCCACAAAGGTGGTGGAAAAAGAAAAGATGTTTATTTTCAAATAACCATCCAAACCAGAATGTGATGCCTATCACAAGCAATCCACCACGAGAATGTAAAGACAGAAAGAAATCTCTCATTCAACTAAGCAGATACAACCCGTTGCATACATGTTTTTAAGACAACTAGTCCCCAAGTCAGAGGACTGGACAACACCCTTGGTCTTACACAGTTCATCCTAACTGGGTTGACCATCTATCTGTGTTAGCCAATCAGTTTTGTCCAGAGGGAAAAATGGGAAACAAACTAGCATTTTTATGATGGGAAGTTGTTTTACAACTTGGAGCTAGGCACACACACTGCAGGTAGGCCCTCCCTTCCCCAGAGCAAACAGAGAAAGTACTTGTATTTACAAATTTTCTAAGGTAAACATTCTGACCAAAAGGGAGGGGAGGGAAATCTCTTCCCTTATTTCCAGTAGGAGAACTTTAGCTTCTTGTTTTTTAATTCATATTTGTCCTGACATCTGGGGAGGCAGGTGGGACTTGGATTTAGGTAGCCCATCTTGGACTGCATGACCAGCACTCTGCCCCTGAGCTCACCCTGACTCTGGGCTGGTAGTGAGGTCCAGATGTAGAGTTCAGGAGGGTGAGGGGCAGTGGGGAAAGGGGCGCCTTCCCCCCTCATTTGTCCCAGACAGTGCAGAAGTGAACAGTGCAACATGGAGACCCAAGAGCTGACTGTATGATTCAGCTCATAGGAAGGCTTTAACGGGTTACAGAAAGCTAAGTCAGCCAGCAAGGGAGGCCCTCATGAATGGCGTTTCAACGTCATTACTGATTTTCTCATTTTCAAATCTTCAGGCATTTATCAAATGGAAAAAAAGGGTACAGGCTTATTTTAACCTCCCCCTACTATCCAAATAAAACATGCCTCTCTCTGGGAAAGAGTCACAAGACTGGAGACTAAGTCTATTTTCCTGGAGAAGCAGTTTTGAAAGGAAAGGATTGAACCTGAGTCATTCTGAAGCAAATGGGGTCTTTATGGTTTGAGTCTCTAATCTTTGAAACACATTCTTGTTCTGAGAACCCAAAAGTTAAGGTAGAAAGTTCTTTTCTTTTTTTTCTAATTATTAAAATAATCCATAATTTAAAAAAAGATCTTTAAGAGCAGTTTTAGGTTCATAACAAAATTGAGTGGATAGTAGAGTTCCCTTATATCCCCAGGCCCCGACACGCACAACCTCCCCCACCATCAACATCCCACTCATCTAGGAACTTTACAGGGAATTATAAAATACAGGAAAGAATAAAAATAAAATAAAAACCACCCAAATGTACCACCCAGGCATAGCACAGTTACCCTTTTGTGTGTTGCCTTTGCTCTGTCTTTTTTGTGCATGGATACACTTCCCCAAACTTTGATAAAGATGTGTAGTATTTTCTTTCCATGTAATATCAAATGATGAATGTCTTCCCACATCTTCAGCTGTTCTTCAAAATTTTTTGATTTTTGATGGCATGGTATTATGCACCATATTTCATTTAACTGTCTGAGGGTAAGAGCTGATATTTCTTTCCTTTGTTTGATCGCAGATGGACGTGGGTACCATCTACAGAGAGCCCCGTGAGTCATTTTCTCATCACCTTGGCAATATCCTTGGTTTTGGTTCAGGAGGCTGCTTGGGGACATCCATTTGGGAGACTCATGTTTCCTCCTTGCGGGTTTTCATATTTAGAGGTGGAGTTCAGTTTTGGAGATGAGAGCTACAGGAATGAAGAGAAGGCAGGCTCTCCTCTTCTGGGGAAAACAGGCCCTCAGGAAGGTCAGCCCCTCACATGGGGCTCGGTCTGTCCAGTAAGAGGAGCTACGGAGGCCCCTCACAAGGATTGCTGGAGGTTGGGCCACCTCACACAGGGGCAGGTCGTTTGGATGACAAGTCTAGGTTTTCTCCACACCTGGTTTCTGCCCTGCTCTGGTCCCTCCTGAGAGGGAGGTGAATGCTCTCTGGCCTGGCTTTGGCAGCCTCTCAAAGGGGTTTCGATTAACATTGCTGACTTGGGCCCACATGAACTTAAATGCTAGAATTTGAGCCCTGCTCCCATGTCCCAGTGGGTGAGTCCTTCACGTCCCTTAAGTGTAGTCTGCCCCGGGCTCCTGGATGTGGTGGCAGACTTGGGCCCTTCCGGTTCTGTCATCACCAGTGCCTGTTGTCTCTCTTAGGACATGCCTATCTCAGGAAGTGGCTGCTACTCTCGGACCCTGACGATTTCTCTGCTGGGGCCAGAGGCTACCTGAAAGCCAGCCTTTGTGTGCTGGGGCCTGGAGACGAGCCACCAGTGAGTACCTTTCTCTGGGTCCTCCTCGTGGCACCTCCACCTGGCTGTAGAGGAACCAGACAAAGAAACAAAAACAACTTTATGTTTTCTGATGTAAAAGAATACCTGGTAATTATGAGACATGTTGAACAGGTGGGAAAGTAGAAATAAAAGATGAATCACTCATAATTCTACCACTCAGAGAGAGCTGTTAATATCTTGTTGCATAGCCTCCCAGAAGGATATACCTGCGTATTTTTTCTTTTTTATTATTTCTTAAATTGTGGTATAATTGACATATAGCATTATATTAGTTTCAGGTATACCATATGATTCAATATATGTATACATTGCAAAATGACCACCACAATAAGTATTGTGGACATCTGTCACCATGCTTAGTTACAAAAAGCTTTTTTTCTTGTGATGAGGACATTTAAGATCTACTCTTTTAGCAACTTTCAAATATGCAATACAGTATTAACTATAGTCACTGTGTTGTACATTACATCCCAGGACTTTATTATATTATAGCTGGAAGTTTGTACCTTCTGACCCCCTTCACCCATTGCACCCCCCACCCCACTGCCTCTGGTAACCATGGTAACCACCAATACCAATCTGCTGCATGTTTTTCTTTTTTTGCAAAAGTGAGTTCATTCTCTCTATTGTACTGTAGCCTGGATTTTATTGCCTAAGAATTTAACATTATCATCTCTACAGGTAAGAACAGTGATAAGCTGGAGGTGCTAAGAGTGAGAAAGGTTTTTAGAGTGGGGAGGTATCAGCATCTTTGCACATTTGGGAAGAAGAGAAAAGGTTTGGAATAGTTGTGGGAGAGGAATGAGGGGTTCATTAGATATAAATAGGAGGACTTGTGACTGGCAGCTTTGTGGTGGAGCCTCATAATTAATGCTCAGTGGCCTTGCAGAAGTGGGGTAGGTGGATGGTGGTGTGGGTCATGGCGAGGCAGGAGTGGTGGGCGCACAGGGCCAGGGTAGCCAGGCTGTAGACCTGGCTGAGGGCGCTGGGCAGGGAGGCTGCAGGACTGCGGGGCCTAGAGCTAATGAGGGGACAAAGGCTAGCACAGTGCCAGGGAACCAGTGACTGAGTGCCTGCTGTGTGCCAGGTCTGTGTCAGGTGCCTCCCTCTGTGTGTGTGTTGGTGGGGAGTTGGAGGAGGCAGATGGGTTGTGAGCTGTCTTCAGAGAAGGGTTTCAATATCAAAGTTTTGCTAAAGGAATGGTTCTGAATGGCTGGAGCTCCGAGATATGGCCGTGCCTCTAGCAGCTGGGAGGGAGGGGTGTTGTTTAAGATTAAGGTGCTGTTGGTGGAGGAAGTGATCTGTGTTGGTGGATGTTGATTGTCTTACAAGAGAATGGAAATCAAACAGCCACAGTGTGAAGCAGGTACTGAAATCATCAGGGAAAGGTGAGCATGTGTCATCGGCTTGGTGGATGTTAGTGATGAGAACCAGAGAGAGAGCTGTCCATGTGTGTGGTGTGGACTCCCAGAAAGGAGGGGTGACAGTGGGGGCCGCTGCAAGGTGTGACCCTCTTCCAGCCTGGAATGGCCAGGAGGAGCAGGAGAGGAGGTGGGGAAAGCAGATCTCCAAGGGAAAGGGAGGCGGGGAGGTGGAGTTATCCAGGGAGCACTGTGTGTCATCGTGCAGGCAGAGGGCAAGCTCCCTGACAATGCTAAGGATGAGTTGGCTGATGACGATAGGTCAGGAAGCCACAGTGGAAGGGGTTAGAACAGGGAACACCGAGGGTGCTGTGTCCTGGGCCAAAGGCGTTTAGGTGGACAAGCCCACCCCAAGGGCATCTGTCCCTGCTCTCTCATCCCATGCAGTCCAGCCCTGCCCTGCTGTAGCCCATCTCTCCAGACACTGCACCTTCTAGCTCCTTCTCTGTGACATCTCTGAATTTACTATCCCTTTCTAAAATGCTGCTTCCTCCTCTTCTTCTCAGTTAGAACCTTGTTTTTCCCTGATGACGTCACTTCTCTTGGAACCACCTCAAAGGGAAGCCCCTATTTTCTGTTCCTACTCCCTGTGGGGCTCTGGGAGGGGACGAGCAGCTGTCCTTTGGCTTCTCACTGCGCTTTCCTGGACACAGCAGCCCTTCCCAGCTGCAGCGCTGCCTCCTCCTTTGAACGTGTCTTCACAGGCCACTTTGCCCTCTTCTACCTAGTCCCCCAGGCCATAGACCTGAATTTCTTTTTTCATCCCTGTGGTCCACATCCATTAGTCCACATGCAAGCAATTGGCCAGTCTTGCTGGCAATGGCAACCCCAGTGCATGCTTCCTTCCTCCCATTCCGAGACCAGAGTCTCAGGTTGGGCTCCCATCTGTTTCACCTGGGCCTCTGTGTGAACTAAGATACAGGTTCAGCTGCAGTAACCCACGTGACAGGCACTTGGGGAGATAGGAGTTTTTGCTCTCATAAATGCTGGGGTAGGCAGTCCGGAATTGGCACAATGCTTTCACAATGATTGGAGACCTGGGTTCCTGGTCTTTGCTCCACCATCTTCATCATGCAGCTTCTATCTCATGGGTTGAGATGTTGGCTCCAGTTCCCATCATCACGTCTGTATTCCAGCCAGTGGAATGAAAGAAAATGACCTTGCTTAAGGGTTTGCTTTCCCTGCCAAATGGTGAGCTCCGTGGGGCAGGGCTTCTGTCTGCTCACTGCTGCATCCTTGCCCTTGAGCATGACGCTGACAGTAGTATTCAGTGAAAGCTTGTTGAGTGAACGACCCACCTAGACCTCAATCACTTCAGCACTTTCTTACTGGGAGGAGTGGGAAGGAAACTAAGATGCCTACTATGTGCCACCATGTGCATTTACATGTCATTGAAGTTGATTCTCCCAAAAGTCCATGAGGTTGGTATTGTCTTCACTCTCCAGATGAGGAAGCAGTCTCTGGGTAAGGAACCTGCCCAGGGTCACACAATAGTAAGTGGCAGGGCCAGATCTGCCTGTCTTCAAAATGTACCATCTAAGTAGTGTTGAATGACGAAGGGGAAAGATCACTTTCAGAAATCATATTTGTTTGCATTGTAGCTGGAGAGAAAGGATCCCTCTGAAGACAAGGAGGACATCGAAGGCAACCTGCTCAGGCCAACCGGCGTGGCTCTTCGAGGAGCACACTTCTGCCTGAAGGTCTTCAGGGCCGAGGACTTACCACAGAGTGAGTCTAGAGCCTTCCTTAGGTCAGAGACCTCTATCATGAGCGGGGATCCTGGGCTGGGCCATGTCAGCTCCCTGAGGGAATGGGGATGGAGGGCGGGCTCTCTGCTCCCTCCCTGCCTCTCCTGGGCCTGATTCCTCATTCCAAGGGTCTCTTAGGTCAATGCCCAGCACAACTCTGCCACTCTATCCCCTGGGGTAGGCTAAAACCCTTCTTAGGTTTCCCAAAGGAAAACAGTTCTTAACAGAAAAGCAAATAGAATTAGTGAAAAAGTAATATAAATGCTGGTGGAGTTGCAAAGATGCAAGAAATCTGGAGAGTAATCATTGCCCCTGGACTCCATTTCAATGGTCCTAGGCCTGGTCTGGCTCTTTAGTGACTCCATGAACCCATTTTTTTGGCTCTCTCTGGGGAGTCAGCATCATGTGGAACCCCCTCCATTCTGCGCTCAGCACTGGATCTCATTGATTCTCCTTCCTGCAGTGAGGAAGCCCCAGCCTGCGAGTTGGCAGATCCTGGGTGGGGGAAGCAGTCCCTGAAATGTTGGAAGGGCTCACTGTGTCCACAGATGAAGAACACTCATCTGCCAGGTGACCCACTGTGCCAATTTGCCTGGGACTGTCCTGGTTTTAGCACTGACAGTTTCAGTCAGTTGCTGGAAAACTGGCACAGTGGGTCACCCTAACTGTGACCATGTCCTCACCCCCCCAGGAAGGCCAGTGTGGTCAGTGCTTGGCTTCTTACAGTGGCTAACCCCATCCTGGCCCCATCCTGCCTGCTCTGTAAATGCTGGGGGCGCTATACTGAATATTCTGGAGTCATGGGTGTCAATCCAGGTTGCATGCATGTCAGAGTCACCTGGGAGGGTTTGAAGGAGTACAGAAGCCTGGGTAACCCCTCCAGTGTTTCAGATGGACTTGGTCTGGGGTTGGGCTCACACATTGGTAGTTTTTAAAGGCTCCCCAGGTGGCTGGGTGTGCTGTCTGCCATGAATCTCCGTTTTGGAGCGGCATTAGCATAAACAAGCCAGTCTCTGTCCTTAGTGGATCAGTAAGAACATTTGCAGCTTGGCTCCTTGTTGACACGTTTTGCATAAAGCGAATTGCGGGTTTCTGCTTTGACTATTGACATCAGTAAATGAGCTGGGTTACTTCTGTACAAGCGTAATTGAATCCAAATCGTGGGGAAAGGCTTTAAGTAAGTAATGGCTATTAAATAGGCATTAAAATACATACTTAAAACATTCTGCATTTACTGGTTGAAACTATGCAGAGATGAGGCTGGTGAGCTCCCAAAGTGGGCTGAGGAAATAGACATGTTTGCTTTGCTTAAGGTGAAGGCAAATTATGTTTAATTCTCTGCAATGTTCTTTAAATATAAGTAAAACAAAATAGATGGGTAAATAGAACATAAATATTAACTAAGTGTTAACTGTTGTATTCATGTAGACATCAGCTAGGATATGATCTTTAATTGTTCCCTCCTCTCATTTTCATTCATATGTACATGTGCTTTTATTTTTTTTTATATATATTTATTTTATTTTATTTTATTTTTTATTGAAGGGTAGTTGACACACAGTATTACATTACATTAGTTTCAGGTGTACAACATAGTGATTCAGCTGTTACAATATCTTGACTATATTCATTACATCCCGGTTACTTATTATTTTACCATTGGAAGTGTGTACTTTTTTTTTTTTTTTTTTTTGTGAGGGCATCTCTCATATTTATTGATCAAATGGTTGTTAACAACAATAAAATTCTGTATAGGGGGGTCAGTGCTCAATGCACAATCATTAATCCACCCCAAGCCTAATTTTCGTCAGTCTCCAATCTTCTGAGGCATAACAAACAAGTTCTTACATGGAGAACAAATTCTTACATAGTGAATAAGTTACATGGTGAACATGTGCTTTTATATATAACCCATATATGTATATATACATATACATACATACACACATATTTGTCTATCTGTAAATACATATGTAAATAAGATGGCCATTTCAATAAAACAGTGGTTTGGCGCAGCATAGACTAAAAATTATTTTTTTGAAAAACAGAATTGATTTATTGGTTAACCTCAAGTAAATCACTCCATTAATGGATATAAAGGAAAATGTCAAACAGGCACCAACAATGGGATATTATTAAACAACCTCCAGTCCCTTTTTATTTATTTTGTTTATTGCTCTTAAGGATGTAGATTTCTAATCAATGAATCAATGAGTGGACCTGTTCAGAAAGGTTTTGAGAGCAAGGGGGTCAGGGAGCAAGTTGTCTGGGCTGGGGAAGCAGTGAGGTGCCCTGGGGAGCTGCTGTTCTGAGTTGGTCCTCCTTCCTGGGGGTCCCTGGTTGAAGGGTCCATGGGTTCCTTTCAGGGGTTCTCAGTCCCACAGCAGCCTGGAGACAGACAGGCAGGAAGTCAGAGTTTTGGAGGCAAGACAGCAGGCAGGTAGTGACCAGTGTGTCCTTCTTCCTAGTGGACGATGCCGTAATGGACAACGTGAAGCAGATCTTTGGCTTTGACAGTAACAAGAAGAACTTGGTGGATCCCTTTGTGGAAGTCAGTTTTGCAGGGAAAATGGTAAGGAGCAAGGAAGTGGGAGGATTCTCTGGGAGGGTGACTACTGAGCCTGTGGATGGGTGCTGGGTGGGGTGTATACACACTGCCCTTGGTGTGCCCCCATCAGAAGGTGCCCAATGACGGGGCTGATCGCGGGATGCCTGAGACACTCAGGCCCAGCTCTGGGACTGCCGTGCCCACACATGTGGACGCATCTGCTCCAGGGGTCTGAGACATACACATAGGTTTGGGTAGGTATGGAGAGGACCGACAGACAGTGGATAGACAGAAGGATATTTGGGAGAAAATTAAGCAATAATATAGGAACCATACATGAAGGTATAAAGAGATACTTAAAAAATATGTAAAAAATTAATGATGTTTTAAAGAGTTGTGTCAGGAGTTGGGCAGAGAAAGACCACTGTGGTGGGGGCCCTTGGGGTCACTCATATGTCTCCTCCTTGCAGCTCTCCTTCCTGCCCAGAGGCGGGGCTGTTGCTCCAGTCCCTGCTGACTGCCTGGGTCCCTTGCTCCATCTTACCGGGTGCAGGCTGGTGCTCCCCAGTGTCTGGCCCCCTTACCCACTTTCCCTGGCAGCCTCTGCCACTCCCAGGCTTCAGCCATCACCCCTCTACGGAGGACTCCCATGGCTCGATTTAACTCTGACCCCTCCCTTGAGCCCCAGACCTCCCATGTCTATGCACATCTCTACCTGATGCCCCTCAAGCCTTCAAAATGAGTCACCTTCTGCCCCAACCTGACCCCCTTCTGGGAACCTCCATCCCAACCAGGTGCCACCATCAAAGCCTGGAAGTGTGGGCCTGCCTTGATTCCTCCCTCTTTTTTAACCTCCTTACACCAAACACCCCTAGTTCTCAACCGTACAAATGACCAGAGGCCCATTCCTTTCCTGCCTCCACAGTCACTGCCCTCTCTTCCCAGGTCCATACAACAGCCTTGGGTCTGTCCTCTTGTCCGACTTCTCCACATAGAATAATTACTCTAATTAGTCTAAGACACAGCCCTGGCTGTACAATTAAGTTCTCACATGACCTGGCTGTCCAGGTCCCGTCCAGCCGAACTTTCTCCCTCATCTCCAGGTCCAGGATTAGCCCTATAGTCTTTGTGTGAGAATATAGCACCCCTACTGCGTGGATGCAGCTTTGCAGCCCCTCTTGGGGCATGGGGTTGTCTGGGGTTTCAGACGCTGGTGCTCCCCCCAGGTGCCCTGGGTGGGTGCAAACTGCACTGCTCACACAGAGGCCTATGTCCTCTGTCATCGGCCCTGCCCCTCCTCTCTTTCCGTGGCCACACCTCCAGCCTTTGCCCGTGCCTGTGCACTCCCATGCCCTTCCTGGCCTTGCCCCCCACAAACTGTGTTGTATCTTTCAGTGTCCAGCTTCTGGTAACTCCCACAGGCCTGATGTATAGTTCAGTCCTCAGGACTTCACAGGCTGCATGCACAGCTCTCTTTTAGCCTATTTTCCACTGCATTCCAGTATTTGTCAGCATCTGCTTTTCTGACCTGCGGTTAAGAACCCAGTCTTACTCCATAACCTCAGAGCAAAGACTGCGGTGGACATGGTGGAAAAATGACATATTTGGTGGGCACAGACTCTACCCTGGCTCCCAGGACCCCAGCGGGGAGCCTTTGGGCTTTGTTCGGACCCCAGGGAGCTGGCAGGGTGGGGTTGGGGCCCTGTGAGGTCCTGCCAGCCTTGTGGGGAGTCCCACCTGCTGCTGAACTGGGCTTGGGCAAGGTGTCAGAAGAGTTGAATGTGAACAGAAAAACTGGAGCACAGGAGGACTGAGAATCTGAGCTGGGTGAGCAGAGGGTGGGCACCCTGCAGCTGGCTCCCACTTTGCTCTGGAGGCAGAGGTGAGGAGGGGGGAAGACAAGCGGCAGGCATACAGCACAGCTGGCGAGGAGCTTCAAAAAGGAACCGTGAACACAGGCAACAGCAGCTGTGGAAGGGGTCTGGGTTCCCATTCACAGCGTTTTGCGGTTTTCTTTTCACTTGATCTCTTCTTAGACTCATTTTGAAAAGAAGCAGGGTCTCCAGCGCATCCCACCAACAAAGCCATGCCCTGAGGTTGGGGGAGAGAGCCTGGTGGCCAAGGGAGGTCCTGCCCGGTGCCCAGACTTCCTTTCTTTCCCCTCTTTAGTGTTTCTTTTCTTCTATAATTATTGATGCATGTATTTACTTAGAAATTTTGAAAAATGCAGTAAAAACTAAATAAAATTACCCTTAACACACCATACAAAGTTCATTTTTGGTGCCTAGTTTCCCAGTTTTTTTTCTATGTATAGATAATAGATATTTTTTCCCAACTCTTTATTTTGAATATTTTAAAACAAAGAAAAGGTTAAAGAGCAATTCAGTGACTACCTACCCATTGTTGTGGCCTCCATTTAGATTACACAATTGCTAACATTGCTACATTGACTTTCTCTCTCTCTACATAGATATTTATTTTCTTTTGTTTCTGGTTGAATTATTTGAAACCTACTTGCAGACTTTACTCCTAAAGACTTTAGCATGCATCTCCTGAGAAAAAGAAAATTCTTTGTGACCACATTAACATGATCCCAGCTAGATGAACAATTATTCCCTAGCGTCAGATGCTGGCTCATATACATTTCCTCTAATTATCCCCCAAATGTCTTTTAGCTCTGGCTTAGTTTTGTTCTGATCTAAGCCCAATAGGAATTCATGCTCTACATTTGGTGTACACACACACACACACACACACACACACACACACGCACGCATGCACGCGCGCGCACGCGTCTCAGTTTTTTATCACAGGACTGAATTTTTGAAGAGCCCAGGTCATTTGTTCATGCTCTGGGTTTGTCCGATTGTTTCCTTATAGTGTTGTTTAACTTGCTTCTCTAGCCCCTGTATTTCCTATAAATTGGAAGTTAAGTCTTTAGACCAGATTAGATTCAGAAGAAGTATTTAGGCAAGTACCCATCACAGGCAGTGTTCTGTATATCATATTGCATCAGACCAGGAAGCAGTATAATGGCAGGTTGTCCTGCCATTGGTGCTGATTGTCTGAACATTTGGTTAGGATGGTGGCTCCAGATCTCCCTTTTGTCAGACTCCATGCTCCCCTTTGTCGTTTGTAAGTCGTCTGGGGGCCGAATCTGGGCACAGAGTGGATATCCTGTTTTCCAGCAACCTCTTCCTCTTACCTACTGGCCTGTTTAGCCATTGACCTTGCCTGAAGGCATTTTCTGGATTTGCAAAGTGGTGATTTTCTTATTGTCATTCCTTCTCTCTTTATTAGTGGGTGTTTTTCTGGGAAGAGGAGCTTTCCTCCTCTGCTGTCCCTTTGAGCATTTCTATAGTCCTCAATACTTTTTATTAATTCAGTGTGTTAAAATCAGTCATTACTGTGTGGGACATATGAACTGTCATGAAGTTAGAGCCTCTTCAAGTTGGCTTCTCCATCCCTGAGACTCAGAGTCTCACTGAAAATGCATGTGGGAGAGGTAACTCAGCTTTTAACCTCTTTCGCACAGAGGCATGCATGTTTCCTATGGGTCCTTACTCATATGCAGTGCTGGTTCAGGCTTGGATCAGGGTCTCTTGCCTGTGCCTGGCCTTGGGAGGGACTGTGCCAGGATGAAGGAAGGCAGGAAGGAAGTGGGAAGGTGTGGTCAGTCTTGCAGGATACTTACTCCAGTGACTGGGATCAGTTTCCCCAATCTGACAGATAGGGAAGGTCGTGTCTTGAGATTGTGTTTATTCCACATTCCCAAACATGTATGGTGCTTGGATGGCCGCAAGAACCAAGGCGGACCTACCTTCAAATCGCATGGCCTCCCTGGAGCTCAGTCTCAGAGCTCTGGGGCTCCTGGCTGCTCCTGGGTCCTGGCCAGTGCCTGGATCTCCTTTGGTCTCCTGTTCTCAGGTGCCCTTGGCTGGCTCTGGGCTTTTCCCCTCAGTAGGTGCAAATGTCTGTGGCAGGTGATAGAGGTAGGAGGCCTGGCCAAAGCAAGGGATTCTATAAAGGTGAGTGGGCTCCTGCCTTTCCCTCTAGAAGGGAGGGGCTTTTCATGGAAGAGGCAGTTGAGACCCTCCCTCTTGAAAGCCTCAGTCTGGCTGGCTTCCTCCGGGGGTCCTCAGGTGTCTGTGTCCCCTTCTCTCTCCCCTAGCCACCTGTTGTGGCCTCCCCACGCTATCCCTGTGGCCAGTCTCTCTCTCTCAGCCCGTGTCACTATTTCTCCCTGCCTCCTAATCTGAAGGGCCCTGTTTTTTGTCCTCTGTGTGCCCCCTGCCTGTCTGGCCCTCTGCATTTTGTCAGTGGACACTTGGTGGCACTACTCTCTAAGGCCTGCAGCATACCTGATCTGGCCAAGCTGCTAAGAGGATAGAGAGGGAGAGAGGGAGAGAGGGAGAGAGCGTGCATGTGCAACTGTGTGTCACCTCTTGGTGAGGTGATATAGGAGAGGGGAAGGGGAAACTTGGAGGGCAGGCAGGGTGTGACGCTTTGAAACAACTTTGTTTTCTGAATGCCAGAATAAAACCTAATAACTGTAAAACAGAACTTGAAAAAAATCAGAGAAAACTGAGAAAAATGAAAACAATGAAGCATATTTCTGTACCCCATGCACCCCAGAGGTGACTGCGGCTGACATTTGTGTGTGTTTCCTTCTGCTGTTTTCTCTCTGTGGCTCTCACTCCCAGCCCTCTCTCTGCTCCCCACTCCCCAGAAAAAAAATTGAGTTTAGAGTATAGTCGGTCTTCATTATTTGTGGATTCCATATTTGCAAATCCACCTACTCATTCAAATTTATCCGTAACCCCCAAATTAGTACTCATGGTAGTTCTGTGATCATTTATTTACTATGCAGAGTGGTGAAAAATTTGAGCTGGCCTACCATGCACTGGTCCCAGCTGGGTTGGGACAATGTGACAATGTTCTTTTTGCTTCCATTCTCATTCTGAAAAAGTGTCCCTTTTCTCGGTCTATTTAATGTCATGTGTTTTGCATTTTTTTGCTTTTATTGTTGACTTCTCTGTTTGATATGGCCCCTGAGTGTAGTGTCAAGTGTGGTCTAGTGCTCCTAACTGCAAACATACTGTGATGTGCCGTAGGGAGAAAATACATGTTAGATGGGCATCATGGAAGCCTGTGTTACAGTGCTGCTGGCCTTGAGTTCGGTGTTAATGTATCATATATATTAAACAAGGTGTCTTTAAACAGAAACACACATGACACAGGTTGCTTATTGATCAGGTGATGAAAAGTGTGACAGGGGCTGCAGGAATCTAACCCTGTAGTTCCTCTAAGAATAATGGTTCTGTATCCCTAATTCAGTGTTCTTGGTGATTTTCACAACATGTAACTGCCAGCAATAATGGCAATCAGTTGTATCTATGCAGTCTGGCAAATGGCTTTTATTATCTAATATTTTATTGGGTTAGTAAAGAGCCTTTGACATCAATTTTTTGATGACTGTATAATATTCCATTAAATGAATATGATACAACATTTAAGCTATTTTTGGATAATTTTTGTTTTTGTTGCAAATTTCTTCTATTATAAACAACTGAGAGCTCAGTGTACAAGGATCTTTGCTCACACTCTGCATTTCCACAGGGAAGTTTCTAGAACTGGGTAGAGGGGATGCTTATTGTTAAGTATTTGATAGAGATGGCCAGATAACCCTCCGGAAAAGTTGTACTAATTACACTCCATAGAAGTGAAGGAAGGTTAAGAAACAGAAAAAGGCATAGCGAAGAGGAGGAGGAGGAGGAGGAAGGGTTGACAGCAGCTGGGTGCTGGCTTTTGGGGAGTGGGGAGTGGAACAGTGTGTGGGAAGGTGGGGACTTCTAGGGTGAGGGGCAGTGCTGGCCTGGGGTTTGGCAGGGGGCCTCTGTGTTCAGGCTCCCAGACCCATGTCCCAGGGCTCTTTTGGAGGGTGGGCAGGTGGAAGTGCTTGCTGTGGAGGAGGCCTGTGGCTCCCTGGGGCCAGGGCTGAAGCAGGCTCTCTGTGCATTGCTCCTGGGAGTGTGGGGACAACCTGTGCCTCTGGTTCCAGGGAGCTGAGGCACAATGTTGGCAGGACCTCTTGCTGTGTCTAGTTAAAGAGTCCTTTCTTTTCCTTTTATTTTAAAATTTTGTTCATCCAATTTTTGAATTAGGTAATACATTTATTATATACACCATATGCATCTATCTATTATGCATCTGTCTGTCATCTACCTATCTGCCTGTCTATCATCTATTATCTGTTACAAAAACTCTCCCTCTTGCCCTGTACCCATTCGGCAGCCCATCCACTCATTTCCTCCTGTGCACAGGCAACCACTACAGTTAGTTTCTTTTGTATCATTCTGTTCTATTATGCATGTGCAAAGCAAGTCTTACCTTAGCTCACCATTCTTATCATTTACCCTCTGAACAATGATTGTTGTACATTATACTCACTGCTCTGCACCTTGCTGTTTTTTCCCCTTTTTTCCTAGTTTTATTGAGATATAATTGACACCTAGCACTGTATAAATGTAAGGCATACAGCTTAATGATTTGACGAACATTTATTGTGAAATGATTGCATCATAAATTTAGTTAATATCCATCATCTCGTATAACTGCCAAAAATAAAAAGAAAGAAAAAAATGGATTTTTCTTTGTGATGAGAACTCAGATCTACTCTCTTAACAGCTTTCAAACACTGTCCAGTAGTGTTAGCTATAGTTGCCATGCTGTATATTCCATCCCCAGGACTTTGCTACTTCAGTTAGCGATGTAACTTGGAGATTGTTTCATGTCATAGAGCAGTCCTTATTCTTTTTAGGGCTGCATAGCACCCCATTGTGTGTTGGACTCTAATTAATTCAGCTTGTCCTCTGTTAGGTTGAACATCGAGGTTGTTCCAAATCCTTGCCTGTTCATGCTGCAGTAAATAACCTCAAATGTGTGTCATTCTGCACACATGAAAGTGCTTCTGTAGGATAAATGTTGAGTGGTAGAAGTGGTAGGCCAAATAGTATTTGCATTTGTAATTTTGACAGGTAGTAGCCAATTACCCTCTAGAGGAGTAGAGCTATTTTGTTTTTCTACCAGCAAAATATGAGTGCAATTTCCCTAGGTCTTGCCAGCAGAGGGCTGTCAGACTTTAGAGATTTTTATGAATCTACTGGATGAGAAGTGGTATCTCAGTTTTATTTGTATTTATTTAGTTAGGAGGGATGTTGAACATCTTTTTACATGTGTTATAATCCTTTCTGTGTGTCTGTTCCACCCACTACCCCACTGTTCCATCTGATTGTCAGCCTCTCCTTACCCCTTTTTATGCTAACACAAGGGGTAAGTCCTAGCACCCACCCCTGCCCCAGCCTTTGCCTGGGCTCTTCTCAAAGGGAGGGAGTTAGGGTGGGTCAGGGGCTGGCACTGGGTGGACCAGGAATGGAGACAAAGTCCTGGCCTCCGTGAAGGCCGCACCTTCATTTGATGGAGGAACTGAAGCCCCTGGCCCAAAGCTCAGTAAATGAGATAATGCACATAAAATGTTGAGGACAATGTAGGGCACAGAGTAAAGGCTCTGAAAATGGCTGTGTGAATGCAAACCTACCAGGATCTGTGTCTGAACTGGAGTCTACCTGCTGTCCCATGTATAGGACTTCCTGTACCCTGGGACGGGCTAGGGTCTGCTGCCTCCCAGGGGACTCCAAGGGCAGAGTAGAGCACAGAAGCCTCTGGAACCAATCTGGTTTCCACCTCTGCTATGTTTCTTGTTTGTGGAAAGTCCAGTCTTCAGAACAGGGCTGATCTGAAGCAGACTATAGATTATGGGGTTTGTACCTTCACAGAATCTTCCTCTCCTTCTCACATACCAGGTGTGCAGCCCCCAGCCCTGGCCCCACAGCTGTCTCCTCCCTTCCCCAACTTATCTCTGATCTCCCAGAGCTCACAGTCTGTCAAAGGACAGGTGATCTGGGGAGTGCCTCAGGCTGTAGGGCCCTTGGGGAAGCCAGTCTGGACTCAGGGTCCCCACATTTAGGGTCATGGCTATAATGGTGTGGGGAGGGACATTCCCCCCAGGGTAAGAGAGAAGGGTAGAAGGGCTGTGACATGCAGGTAATCTGAATTGAACCCCCTACCACTGAGCTTTTTCTCTGCAAAGATTCCTGTGTCTGTCCACACACCCCAAGACCCCAGGGTCTTCTGCCCAAAGTCTGGCCAGCATAGCAGAGAACAGCTGCTGCTGGTGTGGTGGTCCCCAAGGGAGCCCGGAGTCTCTATGGAGTTCCAGGTACCTACCCTCTGTCTTCTAGCTCTGCAGCAAGATCCTGGAGAAGACAGCCAACCCTCAGTGGAACCAGAGCATCACCCTGCCTGCCATGGTGAGCCTCAGCCCCCGCAGCCTGCCCGTCTCCTGGACTTCTGCTTCTGAGAACACATGCTTTGGGAGGCAGCAGGCTTGGGGTGCAGCCTGGCCTCTGCTGCTTCCCAGCTGTCACCTCGGACAGCTTGTCTCTCTTCCCTCCTTAGTTTCCATCCATGTGTGAAAAAATGAGGATTCGTGCCATAGACTGGTGAGTTCTGAGTCTTGGGGTCTTTAGAAGTAGCTGTCCTAAGGGTCACTGGGTCCATCGGTTTCCTTCAGTTCAGTCTGCACATGGTGGGAGAGTCTACTCCAGGCAAGTGGTCAACTGTGGGGGAGGCCAGAGAAGGAGAGGGTGTGGGCCGTTCTCGGGAAGCTTGCTCAGCCCTGTCTGAGATAGACAGGAGGGCACCAGGTGTGGGAGGGCTCCAGGAACCCGAGTACCCTAGGGCAAGAGTCCAGGCAGGCTTCCTGGAGGAGGTGGGGTTTTGATAAGGCCAGGGTGAGGGTATTCCTATGAGGAGAAGAATAGAAGCAAAGGCAAGGAGGCTGGAAGGGGCAGAGCTTCTGGGAGGATGGGCTGTCATGCCCCGTGGATTGGTAGGACAGGAAGGAAGGGCGCCCGGGCTGGGGAAGTGGGTCAGACTGCCCGAGCAGAGGATGCCACTGCAGGCTTTGAACAAGAGAGGGCAACAGCCACATGGACATCTTAGAGAAGTAGTCTAACACTTACTGAATGCCTGTTGTGTGCCAGGCCCCGTGACCAGCAAGTATGCACGTGCCCCATCTCCCCTGGCCCCCAGAGGGACTCCCGGCACAGTCCTGTGTTACAGGTGAGGGTAGGTCTGCAGAAACTGAGTGACCTGTCTGCGGGGATGGCCGGGAAGCAGCAGAGGCCAGGCTGCACCCCAAGCCTGCTGCTTCCCAAAGCCCGTGATCTTAACCACTGGGCTTTCTGCCTCCTACTATATTGACGTGGTCTATTTCACCCCTGAGGGGCTGTTCTGGGTCCACACACGGTATCTCCTGGACCTTCCATACACCAGGTTTTCCAAAAAGAGAAAGTTGGCCTTTCTCTGCCCCAGAAAGTCTTGGCTGTGCGGTTCCCAGTGTGTTCTCCTTTGGTCTCAGGCCCATGGCATCCCTCAGCCAGGAGGATAATGAAAGACTAGGGAAAACCCCCAGGCCACAGAGCCATTAAAGTGTGTGCCAATGCCCCAGGCTGAACGAGAACAGCTTGTGAGAATTAGAGGTGAGGACGGGAGCAGGGAGGCCAGGAGGGAGAGGCGTCCAGGGCCCTGACCATGGTTTGTTCCTCGGGAAAGCGGTCTCGGGGAAGCAGTCTCGGGGAGAGATGGTGCCTTCAGACCCCGGAACCATCTCCTCGTCTCAGCTTGCAGGGTGTGCGTGCGCACAGACGCACTGCGTTGACTGGGGGTGATTGTGCGTTTCTGTGTGTCTGCGCATGTGGACTTGTGTGTTTACAGGTGCGGTTGTCCCGTGTATTGTGGGTGGGCCTTGCCTGAGTCCGTGTGAGCTGTGTCAAAAGGCATCAGCATACTGTACAATCCAAACACATGACGGAATCTGGTGGCTGCCTCTCTGGTTTGGGTTGAAGTGGCATTTTTATTGTGAGTCTATTTTCAGACTTGCTGTATTTTCCAAAAGCAACCCCAAACCCTAAAACCGAACTCTGACCAGAAAGCATTCTGTTACTGCGAGGTCCTATTGAAAAAAGTGCTTTCTTCCCAGAAAATTCAGATAAACTTTTATTATGACATGAATCCTGGAAATATAATACAGTCCATATGGCCTTTTCTCTGTAACTTAGTCCTCCATTCAATTCTTTAAAAATTTCTTTTTCATTAAAAATGAAAACCTTGGAAGAATACCCCCCTCCCTCCCCCATAAAAGCCAAAACTTCTCTCCTTCCATTTTCTTTCCTTCCTCACCTGATTCCATTAAGACAAGAGGTCCGAAATCCCATTCCTCTCCAAGTGCTCATTTTTTCAATGGGTTGGCCATGAAGACAGTTAAAAAATGCCATCAACTGTCAGTTATCTGGTGTAGAAATGTCACTGTAAAACATTTAAGGAAATTTTTACTTTCCAGTTTTTATTAACATCATTCACCAGGGAAAATAAAGATCTGTGCTGACAATTCACCCTTCCTAATGATGGAAAATAAAATAGAAGTTTAATCACCTTCCTGGCAAATACAAAAAGGTTGAAGGGAGCAGCAGTGATTGGATATCTTACGGGTTTGGAATTTAAAGGAAAAAACACTCACCATGCCCAGGTGTGCCTTTCACAATGGGGCCCCCGTGTATCGTTGCCTGAAGCTGCCTGTGGTCCAAGTGGGCACAGCAGGGTGAGAGAGGCTACAGAAGAGGGAAAATGCATGCTAGGAAGCTTCTCGAAGGAGATAGGTCTTGCCCTATCCAATGTTTCTCAACCTCAGCACTATGACACTCTGGACCAGAAAATTCGTTGCTGTGGGAGACCATCCTGAGTGGTGTAGGAAGTTCAGCAGCAGCCATGCCTTTCTCTCCCATGCCCCTCCATATCAAAAATGTGTCCAGACATTGCCAAATGTCCTTGGGAACCAAAATCCCTGGATTGAGAACTCCTGGTCTAGCCTAATTAGGAAGCAGCAGGTTGTTGCAGTCAAAGCTCTGGCTTCCATGTCAGGCATATCTGGTTCAGATTCCAGCTTTACCATCTTGGCAACCTCAGCTTCCTTATCTGAAATTGGGGCTCACTGCCATGCCTGCCTCATAGGTGTAGGGCACGGAGGGAGAGTCTGCACAGGACATGGTTGGCTAATGGGCTCAGCAAGCAGTTAGTCTCCTGGAAATCCTCCCTGCAGTCCCCTATGCTAGTTGGCGAGGGGAGAAGCATTCCTCCTGGCACAGATGGGCCCTGGACCAGGGGTCAGGACACCAGGGCTTCAGTTCTGTCTCTGCCCCTCCTTTCCAGTCTGACTGTGGGCAAGGGTCCACCAGCTCTGAGCCTCAGTACCCTCACCTGTGCAGTGCAGATGATAATAAGAGCACCTGTTCCTCAAGGCTGTTGAGAGGATCCTTTGAGATTAAGAAGGTTAAAAGTGCTTTGTCACATATAAAGTCAGATACAAAAAAAATATGCATTAGCTACTATAAGCTGATTAAAATCGTGGTCCTGGTGATAGTTTCTTTCTGGTCACCTAGTTTTTGCCTTAGTCTGGATATTTCTTAAACTCCTGAAACCTTGCTCTCCTTGGGTCTGGGGTCTGGCTCCCTGAGTGGCCTCCAGCTTCACAGTTTTGCCTCCTGCCTCTGGCCTCCTCCCTCTCAACCTGCCAATGTGATCGCAGACATCCAGGCTGGCAGCTGTGCATTGGCTGCTGATGGGAAGCCGGGTGCTGGCGAGATGGACTAGTTCACTCCAGAGGAGTCTTGAGCAATACTTTCTTTCCAGTCTCTTCTTCCCTAGGAATACCAGGCCTCAGTAACCCACCCAGACTGAAGACTTAGACTTCTAACGATATATATAACTGAAGCCATTTTTCCTTCCTGCATGGGCTGGGGCCGGGGATCCACCTCCCGTGCGCAGACCCTCTCCACCCCCTTGCTCTAGGGACCGCCTCACCCACAATGACATCGTGGCCACCACCTACCTGAGTATGTCCAAGATCTCTGCCCCTGGAGGACAAATAGAAGGTAAGTTCCCCCTTTGTTCTGCCCTCTGGTCCCTGACACTCTCCCTTGTCCCACTCCTACCTGTTTACAACTTCAGTGTTGAGATTTTGTGGAAAAGGGAAGATTATAATGTCTTTGCTGTCCATTTTCTGTGGAGAAGGGCTCTGGCCAATGAGACAGACAGGCTTGCGAACATTAGGGTTATCCCCACCTTGGATGGTGGGATACACCACTGAATGGTTCAGGGGAAAATCCACTCCTGCAGATAACACTGGGGGCTACCGCCATGCCGTCCACTGGGTGCTGTGTTCCCTGACCATGCTCTTGCAGTTTCTATTTTGAAGTAGCTTTTATTGATCTAGTAAAAAGTAAGCCATGATCATTTTGGAAGATTTTAAAAAGATAGTAAATAGTAAAGAATATAAAATTTACCTACAAGATTACCCATATACCACCCCACGCTCCAAACTATTAATACCCTGGGACTTTTCTGTGCATATGTATATCCGTGTACATGCATGCATATGTATATATATTTATATATATGTACACACATTAAAAACTGTTTCAAAGCAAATGTTTTGAAAACTGCTTTTTGTCACTTGTTCATACAACGTATTTGTCTATTCATGTTATTAAATATTCTTCTATAATCAATTTTAAACAAATACATATTCTGCTGTATGAATGTACTATAATCCACATTAACTAGTTAGTGTTGAATTTTTAGGTGTTTCCTAATTTTTCTACATTATAAACAATTAATTTTATATTGAATATTTTTGTAGCTGAAACTTTACATAATTTATGAATTTCTTTCTGGTTAAATACCTAGATGTGGAATTGCTGTGTCAAAGGATTTGAAAAACTTGAAACTTTTGGTGTATATCAAAATTGCTTTTCAAAAAGCCTGGGCTGATTTACTGTCTGATTACTCACATAAGCTTATCTTGCTGTACCCTCCCTCACAGAGGCTGCAATAATATTAAAAAAGAACTTTGTGAGTCTGATGAGTGAATTTCACTGTTGCCTTAATTTTCATTTCACTAATAGCTGGTGAAGTTGACCAATGCAAGTTTAAAAATATTTTAATAATTATTTTATATTTACATATTACATATATTTGCATAATTTATTATGTTGCAAATTGCCAATTCATTGTCTTGGTCCATATTACTGATAGTATGTTTGTCTTTTTCTCATTGTTTTGTGAGAGTTCTGTATGTATATGGTGTTAACTTTCCCCCATTATACATGTGGTAAATTTTGTCAGTTTTATGTTATCATTTAGTAATATTTGATATATAGAAATTTAAAATTTTTATATAGTCAAATCTGTTAATCTTTTCCTTAGTGAATAAGGCAAGGATCTAACAGTACTTTTTTTCAAAATTATTCTTTGGTGACACCAGCACTATATGTTGAATAATCTTTTCCCTATGTCTTGAAATGCCACCTTTATCCCCCACTAAATTCCTAAATGTGTTCTTGGGTCTTTTTCTTGATTTTTCCATTATCTTTAATTGGTATGTCTGCTTGTTACTTCTTAGGTTTTGGTATCTGGATTATGTTGGCTCTGTAAAATCAATTGAAAAAGTTTAAAGTCTTTTCTAACATCTGGAGCAGTTTATATAATATAAGAATATAGTCTTTTGAGGGTTTGAAAGAATTCACCCATAAAACCATATGGGCTGGGTGCCCTTTTGAGTGTTTATAGTACTAGCTCTTTAAAAACTTTCAGTTTCTTCTGTGATCATTGTTATTTTTTGTTTGTTACTTTTATTATAGTCAATTTTGATACTTTATGTTTTCCTAGTAAAACATTCATTACACTGAGGTGTTCTAATTTATTTACATAGTGTTGTACGGAGCAATCTTTTATAATTTAAACAATTCTGTCTACCTGTGATATTTCCCCCTTTTCTATTTCTAATATTATCTGTTTGAGTTTACTTGCTTTTTTCCTTGGTTAGCCTTGTTAGAAGTTTGATTTTTTTTCCCCCCTACTTTATTGGAATTTTCAAAGGATCAGCCTTTGGAGTTATTTATCAATTCTAATATTTTTTCTTTCCTAACTTTTTATTCTCTCATCTTTAACTCTTTTAGATTTCTTTTTGAACTTTCTAATTAACTTTTTGTGCCTTTTTTCAAAATTTCTCATTTAAATAATGATATGGTTTCTTGCCCTATATGTCATGCTTATGGCTTTCAGCAAACCACAAGGTTATATTTAATTCTATTTAAAAAGTTTTTTTACACTTAAATATTAAGTCTATTTTGAATTTATTTTGGTGTACTTTCTGAGAGCAGTCTGATTTGATTCATTTGTAGGTAGTCTTATTTCTTCTGACTAGATGCTGGTTGTAGGCATGTTTCTTTTTTCTTATAGTTTAAAAATTACTTTGATATATTGAGGTGCAGGACTCAGTTTGTTGAATTTTGTCTTAAGACACAGTGAATTCTTAAATCTGACTTGAGAGAACGTTTCTTTCATTCTCACACTGTAGCATGACCAGCTGCAGGCAGGGTGGCATGACAATAAAAGCAGGAGCCCTACTTCTTTGTAGCTGAGGGAATTGCTCCAGTCTCCTCCTACCAGCCCCAACCTCATAAGATTGTGGTAAGGATCTAGTGAGATTATACATGTAAATTCTTAGAGTGTCTGGTGCACAATAAACCCTAAAGTAACTGGCTGTTTGGTATCACTATTATTGACTTTCTGCATCACTAATCTGATTGTTTTTTTTCTGTATGAATTCTCTTTTTTTACTGCCTCCCATGTGGTTTAAAATTGGCTATTGCATTTTTAGTTTCTTGTCACACCTTCTTTTGACTCTGTCAGTTCTTTTACATTTTTCCTTTTCCTTTTTGTTCTCTGGCAGAAGTTTTGCTTTGTTCCACGGAAGCTATGTCTTCTGACACTCTATTGAGGATACCGTATCATTTCCCGAGCATTTCAGATGAATGCCCTCCTGCGCCTTACAGATGCTATTTCCCTATTTGGTGGGCACTCTGTCATTCCTCCCTCTTTTATTCACTTTCAACAAGATTTGTTCAGTGTTGATGTCTTTCTACAGACAGAATGTGTGGGTTTCTGTCTATCCATCTTGTCAGATCTTTACCTGGAAGTCAGGTTAATGTGCCCAGTTTCTGTAAGACTCTACCTAGTGCTCTTGAAATGGACTACTCCCTTCTGAGTTCTCTGAAACATTAAAAAAGAAACTTTTAATATAGAAAATTTAAACACACATCAAAATAAAGAATTGTACAGTGAATCCCCAGGTGCTCTCACTCAGCTTTAGCATCTAGCTGCCCTCTACCATTCTGATTTCATCAATGATACTTTTAATTGGTGGAATACACAAAACCTGCCTTCCAGAAGGCACTGTTACTGGGGCTCCTTCAGCCTCAGCCCTTCTGCCTCCTAATAGGTGCAGTCTGCCTTCTCTAATGCTGTTCAGGTAATTTCTGAGAATGGCTGTCTTGGATGTAGATGAAACATGTGATGTGGGGGGCAGTGAATCATGAGGGTGGGGTGGGAGAGAGGGTATGCTGGCTCTCTCATAGATAGGAGCTCTTGGGATGCAAGGACCCTCCTGCAGTTTTCTGACTGGTGCTGTCCCGTCTCTGAATCCAATGACAGACCCTGGTAGAAACGCAGTGACCTTCTGTTTTCCAATAGCCTCTGTTTCATGAGGACACAGCTATGCCCACCATCAGCAGTCCAAGGGAGAGTTCGTATCCCTGTCCCCATCAGCCTGAATTTCTGGTGGTGACGTTGGCCTTGATCTTTTTCAGGGTCATTATGAATATTTTAATGGCAAAGTGAGAGAGGTGTTTCCTCGGCCACTAGATGGCGCTCGGGTCATGGGCAACAGGGTGTGGTTCAGGGAAACGCGGAAAGAAAGGTCTGCTGCTCACTGTCTCCATAGATTGTTGTGCAAATATGGGAGAATCTTGCAACCAGCTAACCAGTTTTCAGTGTGTTGTGAAACCTTGATCTCTGTAACAATTAAAGAGTTACACTTACTGTTCAAATGATGTCCCTTCCTTCAGAGGTGCGTCCCTCTCTGAGGCCCTGAGGGTTAGGTTAGCACTTGTCTTGTGCCCTGCCAGACTTCTCCCACTTGTACCAAGGCCACCCCAGAACTTGCCCTCTGACTTTACTTTCAGCTGTTTGTATTTCTTCTTCACATTGAGGGGGTCTAGCACACCTGGGCAAAGCACAACACTCTATTTCCTCACCACTTTCAAGACCCAAACTAAACTGAACCATAAAAACAGGCTCTTTCTTTATATTTCCCTGCCTCCTGGGTTCACCAGATTTTTTGGTCCGACCAGGAGTTTTTGTTTTCATGTTTCTGTTTTTATTTCCAGTGAGGACAGGCCTTAACACTAGCCTCTTAAGCACTTCTGCCCACAAGTTTTCCTGGGCACACCTAAGTGTTCCTTGGACCCTGCGTCTCAAAGCATTTAGTAAAAATTTTGTGTTCTGAAAAGGAGTGCTTTGCTTAGAAGCCACAGTTCTTTCAAAAGGTGACAGGCACCAAAGACCCTGAAACTCATGCAGATTCTTTTAGAACTTTATATGTTTGGAAATCTTTGGAACATCAATGGCGATGACCTCCCAGCAGTTCCCGGTTTTTGCCTCCTGGCATGGGCTGGTGTCAGGCACCCAAACAGCGGGTGTGGGAGGTGTGCTGAGAGGCAGAGGAGCCGGCAGGGCTGGCTGCAGGTAATGGCCTCAGCTCCTCCAGGAGCAGACACGGGTGTCCCCGAGGACGGCCTGTGGGGCTGTGACGAGTGGCTTACTGGGCTTCAGCCCTGCTTACGGTCTCCTCCCTCCCCAGGTGAGGGAGCTGGACTTGGCTGCCCAGGCCTCAGAACTGGGAGCATTCACCTGTGTTTTGGGGGCTTTCACAGCCCCAGTTCCCTGAGCTTAGGGAAAACACACTGAAACATTTGTGTTTTGGCAGAAGGTGATGAGGACTCAACAGAGGCTTTGTCTTGGGTGGCTTCACTGGTCACTTTGCCCTTGACTTTATGAGCTGTCTGCAGGCACAAGGGAGAGAACTTGGGTGCTCCTCAGCATGTGGAGACCTGTGACCCTGCTCCCAAATCAGGAATCTTAACCTAAGTTGTCAGCAGACCCATGTCTTACGAGGTGCCTAGTGTTGTCCCTGGTTAGGTTTGCTGAACAAATGAATGAATGAAGGGAAGAATTAATGAAAGGTGCAATTGGGAAATAGGCTACTCTGCAGCCCCCAGTTGGCCCCTGTAGCCACCAGAGGTGTGTGTCAGTTAATGGCTGTTGGGATTCGGGGGGGCATCTGGGTCTGGGCTTGGTACCAGTATGCAGCCATGATTCAGAGTTGGTCTGTGGGTGGGAAGCTGAGTTTGTCTCTGCAAGAAGCATTGGGTGTGGGGGCTTCAGAACTCTGACCTTGGCCTCATTAGCTCGAGGTAACTGGCCAAGCCTGTTTGTAATCATTTGGAATGAGCTTGAAATGGACTCTGTTTCCTTCTGGTGGGCCCTGACCGTGCTCTCCTCGGGCTGCAGCTGTGCCATGCTGAGCCTCTGGCTGCTGCTGAGAGCTCCCCTATGGTCAGAGGCCTGGCTCCCCCACCGATGAAAACCTGTTTCTGTGGATGTGAAAGTAGCCATCAATTATGGTTTCTTCAGCCCTGACTTCTGCCAGCTGGCATTCCAAGCTGAGGCCTGGCTGAGGAGAGCTGAAGGACTGGGTCCCAGGGCCTCAGGCCCCCTGAAGCTGGGTCTCACCTTCCTCGCTTCTGCTCCCATCGGTCAGTCCTGTCTTCATAGCCAGACTTCATGTTGCCTTCTCTCTCCTTCTCTGTGTCTCTGCTCATTCTTCCTTCACAATGTTTTGGTTTACTCTTGGCTCTTAATTGCAACCATGGAAAATACAGTGGGAAAATAGTCATAGGTGTTTTTTTTTTTTTTTTTTTTTTAAGGAGACCAATAGGTAAAGGTGACCAATGAATGAGAATAATCAGGGATTTCACCAACCATATCTATAGGCTTGGTCACACTCCCAGACTTGGTTTCATTTAGCTGGTTGGAGGAGGAGACAGGAAATGTCAGAGCGCAGGAGGGGGCAGAAATCAGAGGGGACTGTGGAAGGAAACTGAGGGGTGCCCACTCCCTTGGGGGAATTTTGTACCTGCATGGAAGTCAGGGATGGATTTCAAGAGCCCAGAAGTGTGTCATCAACCTCCTTGCTTCTCATTTCTAGACATCCCTTATTAGCATTTAGGGACATGCCCAAGGATGTATAACCTTCAGCTAATGGATAGTGTCTGGCACTGTACTTCATTTGAAGCAACAGGTGCCAAAAGCCGGGTCCCAGTGCCTGCTGCTGTGAAAATGCAACTGGGACCATCAGGGGCAATACTGAAAATGGCCACTAGATGGCGATGTTGTGCCTTGATATACCGTCGGTCCCAAGGGTCAATCTGCCTGTTGGGGGTGGAGCCCTGGGTGTGCCTTGCTGCCTAGCTCTGGCCCTTTTGTGTTCCCCCCACCCTTTCTTTGTGTCAGTATTTTGTCTCCCTCACCTATCTGCCTATAATATGGAAAAGCCCATTTTCTTTCGTGTGATTTCTTGAATGTATATAGTCAAAGTTTTGAGTCCCATTTCCAATTGGCAAACAGAACACACAGGTGTGTAGACAGACACCGGTGGGGAGGCACCTGTGGGCTCACCATGGAGCTGGGGGCTGTGTCTGGTGGTGGGAGCGCAGTGGTGACAGAGTTTGTGATAAATTCACAGCTGGGCTAGGGGTGGGGCCTGGGCCACATCTGTGTCCTGCCAGAGCTATCTTACTATGTGTCTGCCAACTCTCCATCTACATGCTCCTTCACATGAAAGGTTCTCCTCCCAGTCATGCCCATCCTAACCCCTTTTCCATTTCTTTACATGCTTCAGAGGAGCCTGCAGGTGTGGTCAAGCATCCTCCAGCCACAGACCGTATGTGCTTTTGCCTTGGGGACAAAGAGAGGGCGGGCCTTGGGCTTTTTGCTGGAGGGGAGAGGCTGCTGGTTGCCAGGAATGTTTTGACTTGCCAGAGGTGGGACTGAGTGTCACCACCGTGGTCCTTGGGCTTTACCTTTGGCTGTTACCTCTCAACCCTCAACATTGAATATATAAATCTCTTGGCAATTCCCTCCTACCCCCAAACCCTTTCCTGAGTCTGCTGGGTTCCAGATGATGTTCAAAAGAGCCCATGCAAGGCATTTTGGGGACCAGGAGGGAGCCAGGGTGAATTGAAAACTCCTGAAGTTGAAGTTTATGAAGTGAATCATAAATGAGATGATTAGTACAAACAGTAATTCTCATGTTAGTTCCAGCGACCTGGCTTCCCACTTCTGTCCCAAATGCCAGAGCCCTGGCTGTTCTGGGGGCCCAGGTGAGAGTGATGATGGTTGCAGGCAGCCCCGGTGGGTTATATTTATTTCTCAAGTCTAGCCCATCCCTGCTCCTCCTCACTGTCAGGGTCTCGGTGGGACTCAAGGCTCACAGCTCCCATCCCCAGGTTGGGCTCAAGTACTTCCTTGCTGAGGCCATTTATTTTGTGCCTACCTTGCCCCATCCTTGCTCAAATGGATTAGATCATCCCAGATGGTTCCCACTCCTGGCCCACTTTCCACCTTTGGCATTATGGAAACTGCCTCTTCCTCCTTCCTCTAGAAGGGACCTCCTGGCTTTTCAGGGTTCTTGAAGTAAGGCCACTGAAGTCCTGTCCTGGGAAACTTGACTGCCAGCTGGAAAATTAGGACTTTAACAAAAAGATGCTCCAAAAAGGAGGAAAATGATGTAGAGAAAAGATTTTCCTCATCATTAGTGTAATTCTTGTTTTAACTCTCCTTCAACCTTCTCCCTTGAAAGACTGTTCTGTGCTAATGTGGGGAGTGGGACAGAATGCTGGCATGAGTCAAGGCTGTTAGGTGGTCTTGATTTCATAAGGATATGGGAGTGGGGGACATATGGCCAGGGCCTGCCTCAGGGAGCAGGACAGCTAGCTGAGTGCCCTCTCTGGTGCCTTGGGAGATGGCTTCTCTGGCACCGGGGCCTCCTTTGTGCAGAATGGAGAGGGGGTGTAGGGTGGGGTGTGGTCTGAGAGGGGCGGGCAGTGGAGGGGCCCTGAGCCCTAGCTTTGTGTGCTGGTTTAGTGCATGGGTTTTGAGGTTAGACCGTTTTGGGTCATGCCACTTTGTAGTCATGTGTTCCTTTGTATCTCTGAGCCTCAGTTTCCTCATCTGTAAGAAGGGATCATAAAAATAATAAAAATATCCATAGTGGTGAGGATTAAACAGATTTATGGGAGCCAGTGGGAGCCCTCATCAGTGTCGCTTCTCTATACATTTATGGGGGCTGCATCCCATGCATGTGGGGAATGGAGGCCCAGGGCTGGGCTCAGGCCTCAAGGTGGCTGAGTTGAGCACTAAAAGCCCCACTGGGCCAACCCCTGTGATCCCCACCTCTGTCTTCCAGTGGACGATCACCTGGGCTTCCTTCCCACCTTCGGGCCCTGCTATGTAAACCTCTACGGCAGCCCCAGAGAGTTCACTGGCTTCCTGGATCCTTATGCAGAGCTCAACATGGGCAAGGTGAGTCAGCCAGAACCCCCACAGCTCCCATATCCCCAGGTCTGCATGCGGGGGTCTTCTAGCCTGGCCTGGGAAGTCTCTAATTTGGCCTGGGCTCCAAGGGCCTGGTGGGGCTTGAGTGGGCCCAGGACCAGGCAGCCGCCTGCTCAGAGAACCCTCCTTCCACCTGGCTGCCTCCTGCCCCTTCTTTCCCACTCCCCTCCTTTCTGCCCCTTCAGGGCCTGCCTGAACACCCCATCAAGATCCCCTTGCCCCATTTTCCTGGCCCTTAAAGGCCCCAGGCCCCATCCCAGTCTTAGGCTTCACCTTTCTTCTCGCAGGGTCGGGGTCTGGTACTAACCGTCTGGGGGAATCAGCATGCCCCCTGAACTCTCTGGGCCATACCCCCCCACCATCTGCAGAGTGGCAGGGGTAGCTCAGGGCCCTCCTGGGAGATGAGTGCCTTCAGGGCCAGATCAGGCCCCTTTCCCTCCCCTCCTCTCCTCTATGGCCCCTGCTCCTGCTGACCCAGCCTCTCCTCTCAGGGGGAAGGTGTGGCCTATCGGGGCCGGCTGCTGCTCTCCCTGGAGACAAAGCTAGTGGAGCACTGTGAGCAGAAGGTGGAGGATCTCCCTGCTGATGACATCCTTCGGGTAGAGGTGAGGGGCCTGGCCCTGGCAGGGGAGATGAGGAATATGGCAGCCAAGTGGGGCTGGCTTCGAGGAATCACGGCTCAGCTCTGTCCACACGCATGTGCCTTCATTCCCCTGGGCCTCAGCACCTCAGTTGTGAAGTGGGGGTGACCCAGCACCAACCTTGCCTCCCTGAGCAATGTTCAGAGGCTCAAAGAAGATAAAGGAGAGTATTTAAAAAGTGTAGAGCTTGATGCAAAATGAGAGGTCTATTTTATAACAATAATGTTAGAATAGCTAACACTTTTTAATCATTTTGTGTTAGAGACTGTGCTGGTCACCTTCACTGTCACTGAGTCCTCCCAGCACCTGTGAGGTGGGAGGTAGCTACTGTTAGTATCTCCATTTTACAGATGAGGAAACTGAGGTTCAACTATATCAGACTGGCAAGTGGTAGAGCTGGGCCTTGTGTCCAGGGGGCAGTTCACTCGAGTCCACAAGGTGGCTTAAGCTTTCAGACTCTGTAGTCAGACAGTGCTGGTTTGAGTCCTGGCTTGACCATGTACCCCATGTCAGTTTCCCTATCTATAAAGTGGGGGTAATAATTATACTTAAAACATAAAATTGTTATGGGAATTAAATTATTCATGCCTATATGCAGTAAGCACTCAATAAATGTTAGCTGTTATTACTATTTATATCATCTAAAAACCCAGTTGTGTAACCTCTTCTCACTCTTGCCTTCTGTAAAGCAGACCTTAAACATCATCTTGGTTCAAACTGGGACGTGTGATTGAGTGGCTGCCATGTAGCTCAGCCCTGTGTCTGATGGCTAGAGGGGACAATAAGAGTCATTTATCGCAAGCACTTGGCAGCCTGTGCATACAGAGCTGGCTGGTGTGGCAGAGGCCCCTGATGGCCTGGGGTGGGAGCCCTAAGCAGGGGTATGATGACTGGAGCCTTTGGCCCCTTCTGAACAGCAGATGGAGGAGACCAGGCTTCCCTGGGGTGGCGGTGCCACCACTGCTGGTTTGGATTAAGGAGCAGCGTGACCTTGGAGGAGCAGACCTTATTAGAGGAACATGGCCAAACACACAGGCCTGGACTGAGTTTGCTCAGTTAGTAACCAAATCTGGGCACTGTTGCTTAGCTGGACCATTCACCACCTATCTGTCCAGCCAGGATTTATTGGGCGCCAGTCACAGGCAGGGCCTGCCAGCCATATGACCCCTTCCCACGCTGGTGTCTTCCTTCCTTCTCCTGATGACCCTCTGGCTGCCCTTTCTGCTCCCAGAAGTACCTTCGAAGGCGCAAGTATTCCCTCTTTGCCGCCTTCTACTCGGCCTCCATGCTGCAGGACGTCGATGATGCCATTCAGTTCGAGGTCAGCATTGGGAACTATGGTAACAAATTCGACACGACCTGCCTACCGCTGGCCTCCACCACCCAGTTCAGCCGGGCAGTTTTTGACGGTGAGGCCAGAGGCTGCGTGCCTGGCTGGGACCCAGACACCAGACACCAGACAGGGGGCTGAACCCTAAATCCTGCCTCCATGGAAAGCTGCCAGAGGCCCACACAAAGGCCTATCCCAGGCAAACCTGTCTGGGGGGACCCCCACTCTGATCCTCCTGTGCTGCCTCCCCCTGCTCACCTCCAGGTGGGTCCCTGCTGCCAGGACCACAGACCGGGTTCCTGAAACCAGCTGTGGTTGGCTTTGATCCTGAGCTATGGTGATCATTTATTACATGGTGGCTGTTGGGCTTGGCGTAGAGATTTTGGAGAGCATGGGTTTCCCAGGGTCTTTCTAATAACCTCTCTGCTTTGATGTGCTAAGGAGCCCTAATGAGTGCAGCACTGTTTGTTCAACACACAAAGGGAGCCCGGGCACTTTGTTTGGTCCTTGGGGAATACTGGTCATACTGTGCGTGTCCGAAGGGGCTCTTAGTGGGAGGGGGAGCCAGTGCCTGAGTCTGCCCCACCCTCAGTCCCCTTCCCACCCACCCCTCTGCTCCTGCCTCACTACCCTGGCGTCCTTCCAGGGTGTCACTACTACTACTTACCCTGGGGCAACGTGAAGCCTGTGGTGGTGCTCTCGTCCTACTGGGAGGACATCAGCCACAGAGTTGAGGCTCAGAACCAGCTGCTCAGGATCGCCGACCGGCTGGTGAGTGGGAGCTGCTCCACACCCACACGTACTTTGTGCACACCCTCCCTCCCCAGCGGGTGTTTTCAGAGGGCCTATATGGGTGCACACGTGTACACACAGCTAAGCCTGCAGACCTTCATGGTGCCTGGGATCCCCTGTGTCCTGCTAATGCGAGGTCTGTCATCCTGTCCTGTATACTGAGAAGAGGAGGGGCATGAGAACCATCCTGGGGGACCCGCACAGTCTGATGTGGGTGACAGCACAGAGAAAGAGCTGAGAGAAAATGAGCTAGAAGCAGCAGGTTAGAGCCTTGCACTGGTTCATTCATTCATTCATTCATTCATCATGTGCCTTTGACTCTAACCACACGTAAAATCTTGTGCTGGAAACTTCTGGCCAGATGGCAGACATGAACAAGGAGCTGTCCTGCCTTCAGGGAGTCAGTTAGTAACGGAGAGTACAGTCTAGTGAGGGAAACTCCCATACGAGATCCCAAACTTAAGTTCAGGTGACACCCAGGAGTACCAAGGGAGAGATGGGGTCTCAGAAGAGGGAGAGCGCCAAGGAGTGTCTGGGGGCACTGCAGAGGCAGCAAGGGGGCAGGGGGCGGGGGCGCAGTCAGGGTGCCACTGCAGTGGGGCAGGTGATGGTGATGAGGTGCTGGGAGGGAGGGGACCTCGGGGAGGAAACGGCAGGCCTTGGGCTGGGAGGACTTGGTGGTCTATTGGACTGGGGGAAGAGGAAAGGCCATGAGGAGGGACTCCGGGAAGTTGGGGAAAAGAGCAGAATGTATGTGGCCAAGTGCTGAATCCTGTTTGGACATGACCCAGGGGCCCTCTGGGAGTTACTGGGATGGTGGGTGCTGGGAGTGGCAGGCCTGGCCTGGGTGCAGGAGAATCCAAGTGGGTGGAGGTGAAGCGGCCAAGGGCGCAGAGCTGATGATCCTGGTTGTGGCCCCAGGCTGTTGCTGTGAGTGCGTGGGTGGAGGCTCCCCCAGGAGGAGGGTGGCACATGGGGACATGGAGGAGGCAGGGGCCACATTGTTGGAGCAAGCAAGGAGGAGGGGGGCGGAGGGAAGGGGTCGGAGAGGCTCGGGCATGTCTGTGGGTGAGAAGGAAAGGCGGAAGGGGAAAGGGAAGGGGGGCAATTGGGGTCCTGGAGGGGCGAGGAGGGGGTGGAGGCCCAGGTGGGGGCCGTGGGACCCGCCCCCCCTCTGACTCCGCAGCTCTGGGGGAGGGAGGAGAGCAGCCGGCACTCAGGTCCCGGAGAACTCAGAGTCGGTGCTGGGCACGCGAACAGCATCCTGTGGTCAGCTCTTCTCTCGCAGGACCCTCCCTGAGGGTGGGGACTGTGTTCTTCCCAGGGCCCGTCCCCAGAATGGTGATCCTAGGAGCATGTGGCCCATGCTCAGGGAAGCTGGGGGACAAGTCCTTGGCCTGATGGCGATGATGTGGGAGATCCCCACTGCCCAGCTCAGGGCTGAGCCATGGAGACGGCAGGAGGAGAGCTCCACGGAGGTGGCTGATGCGACCCGAGGAGTGTGGGCAGGCAGTGCCCTCTTACTGAAGGTGGTCTGTGCTTCTGAAGGAGGAGGACGTGACCCGAGCCTGCTGGGTGGTAGGATTTGGAAAGTGTAGAGCATTCCAGGTGGGGAACTGGAGCAGGCTGAGAGGGCCACTTACCTGTGGGATGTCAGGTCTGGCTTGAAGGGGGCTGGTGAGGAACAGGATGCAGTCAAGTTCTGTTGAAGCCCGCACACAGCACCTGGTGTCCTCGTGACCCTGCTGGGGCTGGACTCCAGGGCTTGGGGGTTAGGGTCTATTTGGTGGGAAGGCCTGCAGGGTTCTTGAGCCGGGACAGACCCTGGTATGTCCAGTCTGTCTCTACTTTCTTTGCTCTAACTGTTCCTTCCTTTTCAGTTTGGGTCTGTGGTGACAGGGCCTTGGTTGGGGGTCTGGTGTGTACCCTCTGCCCCCTGCTCACGGTCCTGACCCTTGCCCGCCTATCCCACAGGAGGCCAGCCTGGAGCGAGTCCACCTGGCACTGAAGGCACAGCGCTCCTCCGAGGATGTGGACTCCATGCTGGCTCAGCTGATGGATGAGCTCACTGCAGACTGCAGGTAGGGATGCTTGGCACCCAAGCACCCTCCCCTCCTGGCTCAGCCAGGCCCTTTCCCTGGGAGTGTTCGTGTGTGGCGGTGAGTGGCGGCACGTCTCCCCAGCCACACTTGGCCAGCAGTCCAGCCTGTGCTGAGTCCAAAGGTGGCGGAGCCAGCGTGGGGAGTTGAAAAGGTGACATTTGGAGCAGGTCATAAATCTCCTTGCAGCAGTGGCAGCTGCGGGCCTGGGGCAGCCAGGCTCACCTGAATGGGGAGCATTGTGTCTCTGATCCCCAACCTCTTATTTCCCTGATGGAATCTCCAGGAGGAGCTGGCTGGTGGGGGTGATGGTGCCCCTCCTTCCCCCCATGGCCATGTCGGGGACCTCGATCTCCATTTGGCCTTCTGCTCACATGGCTGATTGTCAGCTTCAGGAAAAATGGGGTCCTGAGGGTGATGGAGGAGGAGGGCTCGGAGGCCCTGCAGAAAGGGGAGCATCTTGGCGTCCTCCCCATGGCTGGGTGATGTGGGGCTCCCCACCCACCTGCTCTGAACCTTAGTTTCCTCATCTTCAAGCTGACGTTATGAATAACTACTTTACAATATCACATAAGCAAAGTGCCCAACCCTTAGGAAGTGTTTAATGAGTGGCAGCTGTCATTATTACAAAGGGGAGAAGTCAGGAGACTCGGACTCTGGCCCTTCACTGGCTTTGTGGCTTTGTGCAGCTGCTTCTTTGGACTTCAGTTTTCTCAGCTGGTAAATGGACTTAATAAATAGCTGTCTTTCTACTTTTGATGGGGTTAAGTGTGAATATACACAAATATATTCATCCCTCCTCTAAATCTTAGCACCCCATCCCTGCTGAATGTATGAGAAATGCCTGCAGGTTGAGAAGTGGGTGACCATGACTGCCTGAGGCAGTGCCCTCTCTGGTCCTTCACGCCCCAGTTGGGAAGTGTATCTTTATTAGACAAAACATTACCCCAAGGAAATGCCCTCACCCCCAAGTGGTGGAATCCAGACAGATCATTCCTTCGTTCCACAAACCTTCCTGAGGCCTGGCAGGCTCTGCTCCAGGTGCCCAAAGCATATTGACAAGGGTGCAGCTTCAGCCCTCTAGGGGGTGATGGATGCAAAGTGAGCAACTGAAGTTAAGTACGCTAGGGAGTTAAGAGGCATGTGCTGCAGGAGCTCAGGGCAGGTGCATCTAACTCAACTCTAATTCAGGAAAGCTTCCTGGAGGAGGAGGGGTGCTGGTGCGAACTCCAAAGGAGAAGTAGGAGTCAGCTTTTGTAGATGGGCTGCCCAGGCAAAGGTGCAGAAGCCAGAAATGCCTGCTGCCTCCAGGGCTTGGCATGGGAAGGGAAAGTCCAAATGGGATAGGCCCCAGGGGTCCTCCGAGCTGAGATCAGCCCTGGGAGTCGTTGAGGGCACAGGAGCCCTGTGGCTCGGGCGCTCACTCTGGCTGCAGTCTGAGAGATGGCTTGTGGTGGTAGTGAGGGGAGACGGGACAAAGGTGTTGCCTAAGGCGGGGACACAGGAAGGGCTGGAAGCCAAGAGAAGCAGAGGGCATTTCCTGTGCCAGGTGCTGGTCTAAGACTTTTACATAGCTTAACTAGTCATCAAAGTCTTACGTGGTAGGAGGGAATTTCCTACTCCCTGCTCACATTTTGCAGATGAGAAAGCTGAGGCACTGAGAGGTTAATTAACTTGCCAGATTCATGTCTCTAGTCAGTGGCCGAGCCCCCTTGCTCTCAGATGGACAGGACTTGACGGTGGATTGGATGTGGGGGCCCAAAGAATATCCGAATGATTCCCCAGCTCTGGCAGAGCAGCTGGGTTGACAGTAGGGCCATTCTCAGAGGCAGTCAGTGGGAGAAGGGCAGTTTTGGGGGACAATGAGTTCAGGACTGGCCATGTTGAGTGGGAGGTGCCTGTGGGCATCTGTGGCCTGGAAGTCAGAGGACAGAGTGGGGCTGGAGGAGCATCTGGGGGCATGGTCAACACGGAGGGCGTCAGAGTGCCTGGCTGAGCCCCCCTGGTCAGGCCGACAACCTTGGGTATGGAGGGTGGGCCGGGGCTTCAGTTCTACAGGAGCTCTGCTCACGACTTATGTTCTGTGTGGGCCCTGGCAGGTCTAAGGTGCCTGAAACATGTGAAGTGGGTGGGACCCAAGTCCTGGGCTGCCTTTACCGCCCCTCTCAGGACTCTTTTCTTGGAGGATTTGGCTAAAAAGACTTCTGCCAATGGCTAGTCCACTTGAGCCACTCTCCTGGGAAGAGAAGGTAGTGGGGCCTTCCTGGGGGGCTCTGCTCCCAGCTTAGGAACTCAGGAAAAGATTCTCGTTCTTGGAATGCACAAATGGCTCTCCAGAGAGGGATGCCAGGCATCAGGACCGATTCCTTCAGGTGCCGCCTGAGGCCACCAACAGCACCTGGCACAGAAGTGCCACCATGAGGGCTGCCACCACCTCTGGCTCTGTGCTGAGCATCCTCACAGCTGACAAGCAGGGCAGCCGGGCCGAGGGCCCCGTGCCAGTTCACCCCCGCTGATGCCGGGCGGCTCACCTACTCCCCCAGGCCCCTGCCCATGTCTCCAACTTCAGTGTCCTTCGTTCCATCAGGCCTTTCCCTGGCTCACGGCCATGGGGGCTCCTCCCCCACACTGTTCTTCCAGCTCAGCCCTCTCCTCTCTTCTCTAGACCCACAGACATGCCTGCCGCTTGTCTCTACCTGGATGTCCTGCCGGCACATCCAGTTCGTTCTCTGTGATCTTCCTGAATCTGTGCCATGCCGCCTCCACTCCAGCCTGCAGTGGCTCCTGTTACCTTCAGGAAAAGTCTCAGCTCTTATCCAGGGGATGGGCCTCTCTGTCCCCACTCCCTGCCTCATGGACCCCAGCAGTCCTACCCTCCAGCCCTTCAGGGCCTCTGGCTTGTCTGGCCCTCACCACCCAACACATGCTCCCTTCTGCCTCTGAGCCTTTATCTTGTGCACATACTGCTCCTTTGGCCAGAATGCCCTTCCTGCTCTTCTTGGCCTGCCCAGCTCCTGCTGGTCCTGACAGATGCAGCTAGGGGGACGCTTTCTCCAGGAAGTACTCCTGACTCTTGAGTTTGCTCACTGGGGTTCTAGCCTGTTTGCTTCCCTGTTCCAGGGGGTCCCCAAGGGCAGGGCTGGGTCTGGTCTCTCTGGACCGAGCCCCCAGACAGGACCAGCAGTGCTGGTGTTCTTGAGGTATGAAATGAATGGCCCTTCAGCCAGTTCATCTTTCAGGCTGGACACTGGCTCCTCCTGGGTGCTGTCTCTGATAAAGACACCCACTCACCACAGGGCAGGCAGCCCATCTCTGCTCTCAGCCTGCCCCGAGCCTGGCCCGGGGCCTGTCTGCCGTTTCCAAGTCAGCCAGAGTTGGCAGGGTGACTGCCCCTGTTTGGGGTTGGGAGTTTAGTATCCTCCCCCCTCCTCTTTCAGGTCTCCCTTTCTTTCAGTAGCTCCTGCCTTGGGTGTTCCTGGGGTGGCAAAGGGCTGAGATATCTTGTTAGTGACAGTCACAGGTCCTGGCTGCTGCTTTGGGAGTCTTGGCTGGGCTGGTGACCTCCATGAATATCTCCCTTTGGTGGTCTGTATGGGAGCCCCTCCCAGCTCCTGACCTGGGCTGGGAGCATAAATCACCCTGGTTGGCTCAGCTCTCCATATCCCACACCAGACCTGCCTGCCCCCACTCTCAGGCCCATTCAGGCCTCCTTCCCAGGCAGGCCCCAGCCCAGGACTCTGGCCCAGGCCCCCCTTTACCCACTGAGCATGCCCCTCCACCACGTTCAAGTAGGCTGGGGATGGAGGCCACCCCTCTCCTGGCCTGGGGCAGCCCATCCGCGGCACCCTCAGGGCAGTAAATATTATATTACTACAGGGTGTGCAGTACGTGACCTGAGACAGGCCCCGGGGCTTAAGTTTCCTGAGATGGAGTTTGCGTACTGCTCCCCCCACCCTAAAAATTCAATTAAAAAAAATAACAGGAAAAATGTAGTGCACCGAGGGCCTGCCAGAGTGGTGTATCTGGCGGCCGCGGTGCCGCTGCGCTCCGGTGGTAATTGGTTCTGCATAGCTCGGGGAAATTGGCAGAAAAATAAATCAGCCGGGAGCCGGGAGTCGGGAGTCGAGACACTGAGGGGAGGAGAGTATGAGGTGGGGGGTAAGGGGGGTGGCTGCAAGTGGTGGGAGCAGAACTGGTGGAGGGGGTTTGACTGATGTTCTGTTTGGGAGTCAAGGGCTCAGTGGAGGTCGGGTGGGGGTGGGGCAGCCCCCCATACTCTGAAGCAGAGGGGTCCTACTTGGTGCAGGAGAACACAGCTGCCCTACCTCACCTGCCCCAACCCTGCCTGACCCTTGTGTGTGTATTGACTGGCCACAGATGCCCAGTATGGTGAGGAGGAGCCATATGAAGGACCTTCAGGAAGCCCAGTGGGATGGAGGGGGGGGTCAGAGTTCTTTGCCTCTAAACAAGATTTAGTTCAAACCCCACCCCCCACTTGGGGTCTAGGGCTGTGTTTCTGGGACTGCATGTACTCCCCACCTTCTCTCCAGAGGCTTCCCAAACAGGGGGTTCTGGGACGGGGGCTGTGGGGCTGCCCTAGGTCGACACATCTGTGTTGCTGGCTGCCAGCCTCCCCACAGTGTCTGCAGTGGCTTGTCAGGGGTCCATAAATTTCCTTCTTGAGGAAAGTGTGCATACAACAGAGTGGATTCTTTTCAGCCAAGGGCAATTTAGCACTGGGGCCTCAGGTCTAGGAAGTTGCAAGGGACAGGGAGGAACCTGCTGGGCCCTCTGAGGGCTTTCAGTCAGTTGAGCAGAGGGAACAACATATGCAAAAGAACTCACATACCTGGGGGTTAGGATAAATTCCAAGCAGGCAGTCCCAGTATAAAGGGCTGGGGGACTTCAGAGCAGGAGGCCTGTAGACCAGTGTTGTTTGGGGAAGGCTTCCCTGGGAGGTGAGGATGAGGTAGGTCACTTGGAGATGACTGTGCATGTGGGTTAGGTTGCAGAAAGCACACAGGGCACATGGAGCACCCAGCAGGCAGGCTGAGGTGTGGAGCCTGTTGTAGGGGTCTGTGCACACAGGCATGAGTACATGCACATGTGCATGTGTGCATGTGGACCTTGGCGAGGGCATCAGGCACATCCTGTCTGTCTGTCTGTCCCTCACAGCCAGCCCCTGAGTGATGTCCAAGAGATGCCCTCTGCCACCCACTTGGACCAGTACCTGTACCAGCAGCGCATGGGTCACCTGAGCCAGATCACTGAAGCAGCCCTGGCCCTGAAGCTCGGCCACAGAGAGCTCCCTGCCACCCTGGAGCAGGCTGAGGACTGGCTCCTTCAGCTCCGTGCCCTGGCGGAAGAGGTAGCTGACCCTGGAAGGTGTCTTCCTTCCTGCCTGGAACATCAGAACTGGGGGGACATGGGAACTGTCTGGAGTATGATCCAACCCTACCTCCATTGCTGGGTAACTTGGACAGGTGACTCAGTCTCTCTGAGCCTCAGTGTCTCCATTCATGAGGAGGAGAGAGTAGGCAACTGGTTGTTGGGTGTTGTGGGTGAAAGCCTGGCATATAGTAGGTATTCAGTAAATGCCCCCAAGTGTGCACCATAGATGTGCTCCATAATTGCCATCAAAGTCTGTCAGAGACAGCTGGGACCAGAGGCTAGGGCTGGCTTTAGGTCCAATGCTGGAGCATGCTTCCTTAGAGACCCAACTCCTTCTCCCTGCCAACCAGTGCCTATCTGCTCCTGGCCTCAGACCTGCCTCTCATGGGGCCCCGTGTTTCCTGCTCTCCTGAAAGCCTCTGAGCCCCAGGCCTGAGGAGGCTGCATTTGCAGTAACTCTCAGCTTTTTCATATCTAATCAGAGTGGCTGCAGTTTGTCTTTAGGGGCACCCTTTCCCCACCTGTGCACCATCCCCATCCCAGGTCAGATGCACTACCCAGTGAGGAAGCAGGCAGGCCACAGATTTGTCCAGAACGAGGACAAAGGTCTGCTCATATGTCCTGGGCAGACCAGCTGCTCCCCACTCTGACCAGGCCAGGGAGAGGATGGTGAGGAAGGCGGTCCCCAGAAAGCATGTGCACAGAGAAGGGCAGGGCTTGAGAGGGGCTTCTGGAGAAGCAAGTCGTTGAAGGGGAGAGGGAGGTCCAGGAGGTGGGAGGGTTGCTCAGGAGGGGAAGGTAGTCCAAAATGTTGGTCCCTAAGAGTCAGCCTTGGACTTGACCCCATGCAGTACCTTGGGCATGTGGCCACTACCTAGGGAAACACTGTGTTGCTCACCCACAGGGGCTGTGGATGGTCCCCAGGGCTGGTCACAGGCTACTTTCCATAATCTTGGCCCAGACTAACCCTGGAACTCTCAGCACAGATGGCGATAGAGCTGGGAGGGGTCAAGGTCAAACAGGTGTTGCTGATAGGAAGGGAACCCGGAGGGAGTTTCTCTCAAATTTGTGCATTAGTATCCCTGAAGGGCTTCTTAACACTGGTTAGAGCCTCCACTGATCCTATGTGTCTTGGGTGGAGCCTGAGGATCTGCATTTCTAGCAAGTTCCCAGGTGCTGCTGGCTGCTGTTGCTTCTGGGACCACACTTTGCAAACACCTGGAGCGGTGGTTTGGAACACATGGTTGGAGTCAGGAAAGCCTGTCTGGCTCCTTCCCCCTGCGTGCCTGAATTTCCTCACCTGTCAGATGGGGCTGCCTGTCCCTGCCTCTGGGGCTGCTGCCGTGATTAAGTGGAATGTGGCCTGTGAGCTGCTGAGTAGGTGGTGGGCAGCACTGGGTCCCTGGAGCCACCCTGGGTAGAGACCCAGCCCCACCCTGCTGAGTATGCTTTGCGCACCAGCCCTGGAAGCAGATGGACTCAACAAGCCATCTGCCCTGAGCATGGCAGCCGGGAGCAGTTCTCACATCCGGCTGAGGAGCTCACGGGCCTCGCAGTTTTGTTCTGGGCTAGTCGCCATTTTCACAGCCCAGTGCCACCAGGCCCAGAAGACGGTCAGCCCCAAGGATCCCTCTGTCAGAGTGGGAAGGGAGTGTCCTCTGGGAGGGGGCATGCCTTCTGTGGATTTGCTGCTGCTCTCTGGGATGAGGGAGAGGGGGCATCTGTAGTGTAAAGTCATTTGTCGGGTAAAATCAAATCCTCCCCTGTCTGCTCCCCTGGGAGCATCTGTCTACACAGTGGAGGGGATCTAAGAACTTGAGCTCTGGGCTCCAGGCAGGAGTGTCTCTTCCCAGAAAATGTGAACTCAGCTCAGTGAGTGTTTGGCAGGCTCCCCGTGTGAGATGGAGGAGCTGGAGGCAGCCTCACACCCTGTCCTTGGGGGCGCATAGCTGCTGAAGACAGAGGTGCCTAGCCAGCCCTGGGAGGTCAGGGGGACAGCCAGAGGGCAGGATGTGAGCAGCATGAGGGTTGGAAGTTTGGAGGAGAGGCCCGTGTGGCCGCTGAGCCAGGGCGGGTCAGCTCGTAGTGGGCCGTGGGCTGTGGACCCAGGCTCGTCACTGTTCTCCCCCTGACTGTCGCCCCCTCTCTCAGCCCCAGAACAGCTTGCCTGACATCGTCATCTGGATGCTGCAGGGAGACAAGCGCGTGGCATACCAGCGCGTGCCCGCCCACGAGGTCCTCTTCTCCCGGCGTGGTGCCAACTTCTGCGGCAGGAACTGTGGGAAGCTGCAGACGATATTTCTGAAAGTGGGTGCTTTTCCCCCAGGTCATGGTGGTATTTTCTCAATCCAGGTCTGTCCCCTCCCCTCCAGTTTCTGCTCCTTTCTCTGACTGCTTCCCTTCTTCTCTCAACCCAGCGAAGTCCCTAGGCCCCAGGGACCTCGTCAGGAAAGTGAGTGGGTGAGAGCTGGACTCGTGGGGTACTGGAAAGCCCGAGGCAGGTCCGTGGTCTCTTGGCCACGTGGGAGGAGCTGCCCCTGAGGCTGTGCTTGCCTTCCTGCTGGTCCCTGTCAGGGGCCTCAGCCCTCAGCCCTCAGTGCCCAGCCCAGCCTCTAGGAACCCTGGCACAGACCTACTTGCCCACGCTGCCCGATGCCTCGCTCCTAGTGGGAGGAACACTGGGGTTCAGGTTCCTCCCTGTGGGCAGGCTGGTGTGTGGGCACCAGGTGTGCCCACGGCTCTGTCCTATGGGAGAGCTGGGAGCAGTGATCTGTGTTCTCACTCTCCCCCCTTTCCTCTCCTCCAACACCCTGCCCTGCTCTCTCTCTACTCTCAGGGGACTGGCCAGACTTGGGGTGGGGAGACAGAGAAGTGAGCAGGTGTCTGGGGACCCTCATCCCCCTCTCTGGGTTAATGTGGGGACATAGAGCCAAGACTGTTTTGGCTGGGGTGCTGTGGCCTGGTGGTCAGGATACAATCTGGGGAAATCCCTCCCTGTGCTCTGGCTGCTCTGGCCCAAGGGAAGGGTCCCTGCTTGGAGGGCTGATCTTGAGGTTGCCCCACTAGCAGAGGAGTAGCCCTGGGAGGCAGGTCTGCCCCTCACCACTCACTGCTCACTCCAAATGGCTCTTTTGGCATTAGAAGCTGCTTGGACTTCATCCCAGCCAGGCCCATCTCCCCCAGCCCTTGCTCCCCACCTGTCCTCCCATCCATACCAGGACCAGTGCCTGCCTCATCTCCTCTAGGAAGAACCCTAGCCTCAGATCTCTGAGTGGCTGTTGGTCAACCCGTGCATATATTGGCCAGTTGTTCTTGTTGCCCTCTGGGGTGGATAGAGACGACAGGATTCGGTAGGTTGCAGGGCTGTGGACAGGTTGCAGGTATGGCTGAACCCTGTGTAGCTGAGGGCAGGTCGCCTAACCTCTGTGCTGGCTGTCTGCTCACCTGTAAAATGAGGATCAGGCCACCTATTTTCACGTTTTGAGGATTGGATTAAGTAACACAGGTCATGGGTCTTGCTGGAACCACAGCAATTAGTGATGGGTGAGTCTTAATTTCTCTCCCTCTTCTCCCCTTTTCCTTCTGGGGGGCTCCTTTGCTCCGTGGGGAGAGGAGGCCCCACCAGTACCATGATTAGAGGCCAACCCAAAACCAGGGATGAGCAGGTATCTGCATGTGGGGTCACTGACACTTCAGAGGAGAGGCCAACTTTGCCTAGAAAGAGGGTGGGAGTGTCAGGCAGTGGACTGCCCCTCTCACCTGCCTATGTGCCACCTGGGGCACAGTCCCCCTGTGATCCTGGTCTTGTTGCATCCTGCTCTTCTCCCTCCTAAGCCGGCTCCTTGCTTAGTAGGACAGAAGGGATAGGATGTCAGTGAGCTGCCCCATCTGAGTGGGGTTAACCAGGGGAGACTGGCTGGCCAGAGAGCAGGTGGGGACGTACTTGAACAAGATGAGCTCCAGGCTCTGACCTTTTGCCCTGTAGCCTCAGGGAAATGCAAACTGAAAAATTTCCCTGATTCCAAGAGAATAAAAAAAAAGATATAGAATTGTTTCTCGAAGTCTTCCCCACTGAGTTTATGAACCCTGCCAGTAGCTCCTGAGCAAGCTCTACAAAAATGTTGGCAGCAAGCAGAGACCAAGAAAACATTGGTGTTTCTTAACTTAAACCAAAGTTGGAAAAAATGAGTACCAGCAGAGAGGGAGAGGAGCCCCAAACTAGACATTTCTTTATTTGCTGTTGCTATTTTGGGTCCAGCAGGCTGGCCCTGTCTGGGGGAGGGCAGGGGAGAGACTAGGGGTGGAGGGGGAATGGGGGGGTTAGGCATTCCTGCCATCTCCCTGGGGCTGGTGGTTTGGAGGGAAAAAGGCCACTAACCACCCTGGGGAGAGGCCAGATGAAGTGAACAGTCATGGGAGGTTTTGGGGTTTGACATGTGGGGTCAGGGGCTTCTCCAGACTTTGGTAAGGATGAACCAAAAGCAGAGAGGTGCGTGAAGGGTGAGATCAGTATTGTCTTCGCCTGTCCTGCACCCCATTCTGATCCTCTTACCTGGCCTGAGCTCCTCTTCAGGGACCCAGGCCTCCTCTACCAGTTGGAGACTCCTTAACTCATCTTCCCTTTCCCCTTCTGAACCTACCACAACTCCTTTCTCCTGTTATTCAGCTGCCTATCCCAGAGCAGACACTCCTCCAAGCTCATGCACACAAAATCTAGGTACTTACTGTGTTACTTCCTCTAAGGGACACTGTGTTATTCTAAGAGTGAGAAACTTCTCCTCACACCATATCTGACCCTTGATTTCAATGAAATGGTGAAGTAGTTGTGGAGAATAAATGTTTTGTGTTGGGATGTTGTGGCTCTTCCACTTTGGCAGAGCTTCTGAAAGTTTCAGGATAAAAAGCAGCTGAAAACCAGTGAATAGTGGTTAACATGCTGATAAACACTTGAAAGGATAAGGATATCAGATGATATACTAACATCCAGCCACCACACCCCCACCCAAAAAACCCCCAAACAAACACAAAAGAAAGTGAAGGGGGAGTTTTTAACCTCTTTCCCTTGCAGACTTGGATCATTTTATCTCCTTTAGAAACATATTATAGAACTGTACTGTCCAATATAGTAGTCATACGGTGCTATTTAAATTTAAATTAATTAAAATGAAATAAAACTAAAAATGTTCCTTAGTCACACTAGCTTCATTTTAAGTGCTCAGCTGCCACATGGGGCTAGTGGCTACCATATTGGACTGTGCCAGGAGAAACCACTTCCATTGTAGCACAAAGTTCTATTGGATGGTGCTATTCTAGAAGAGACCAGAAATGCAGAGGTGGTGGGAGAGGGCAGAATGGGGATCCGGATCTAGATATGGCTTTTCTTAGCAGAGAGAGCCTAGGTGGGATGGCACAGTCTTCTCCTTGGCTGGGTAGGAATCTCTGCATGTGGGGAAAACCCTCCTAATTATACACTCCCCTTCCATGCAATTCTAAGTCCTCCCACAGGGCACACCTCTGTTGAGGTGTCAGGCTGGTATGCTCGTGGCCTGGAGGACCCCTCCCCCCAACTCAGTTGGGTCACTCTGATTCTGAAGGGGACTGCAGTTCTCTGTCCTTCTTTTCTTTTGGTACCCAGTATCCAATGGAGGTGGTGCCTGGAGCCCGGATGCCGGTGCAGATACGGGTGAAGCTCTGGTTTGGGCTCTCTGTGAATGAGAAGGATTTCAACCAGTTTGCTGAGGGCAAGCTCTCCGTCTTTGCTGAAACGGTAAGTGCCTGCCAGCCTACATCCATCCCCCTGCCCCTCCACTGCTCCTGCCCCCACTCACTTTTCTCTATTGCTCTCTCTCTAGTATGAGAACCAGACCAAGCTGGCCCTGGTTGGGAACTGGGGCACAACAGGCCTCACCTACCCCAAGTTTTCTGATGTCACAGGCAAGATCAAGCTACCCAAGGACAGCTTCCGCCCCTCAGCTGGCTGGGCCTGGGCTGGAGACTGGTTCGTGTGTCCAGAGAAGACGTGAGTATTGGGCAGGGGGGGTTGGGGACCCCCTCTGCTCAGGCCCTTTCTCTGAAAGGACTTGGCCCTGTTAATCCCTCTGCCTGCTCCTACTGTCCCTGTGCTGGTCATAGGGACTTCCTCTTGAACTCTTTTAGGACCCGGGTCTCACTAGGCAGCATTCCTTCCTGGAAGGGCTCTAATAGTCAGAAAGTCCTTTATTAAACTAAAATTAGTCCCTGTTTGACTTTGCACCCACTGGCTGTGGCTTCCTGTTGAAGATGCCCTGGAAAACACACTTCTTCCTCCGTGTGCACCCCTTCTCTCATCTGCATTGCCGTCTCTACTTCATTCTTCTCTCTCTCTTTTCCTCCTCACAACTGGTTTTCTTCTCTCATTTTTTTTTGTCTTTTAAAAATTGAAGTATAATTTATATATTACAGTCAAGTGCTCAAATCTTAAGTGTACAGCTTGATAGCATCTTACATTTCTACAACTATCTGTTAGGCACCACCACCACCAGGCTTGTGGCTCCATCAGTCTCTCTCTGCATCTTGCGGGGAACATAGTCCTCTGCCTGCAGGTGTCTCTAGGTCTCCCTGGGGTTCCTTTCGCTCTCTCACCTGACTCTCTGCCCCCTCCTTTCCCTCTCTCCTCCATCTCCCTTGTTGCCCATTGGGTGAGGCTGGTGTAGGAAGGCTGGCTAAGGCCCCAGTGTGCTCTGTTGGACACAGTGAATGGGTGGGGATCTCTTCGGCAGAAGCTCTGACCTGCCCCTGCCCACAGCTTGCTCCATGACACCGATGCGGGCCACCTAAGCTTCGTGGAGGAGGTGTTTGAGAACCAGACCCGGCTCCCAGGAGGCCAGTGGATCTACATGAGTGACAACTACACAGATGTGGTAAGGGGGCACTCTGAGGGCAGGTGGGCTCTGCTTTCCTGGAGTCCTGGCCACTGGAGCCCAGGAGGGGCCTGTGACTCAGAGAAGGTGGCAGCCTCAACGCTTCCAGAGAGACAGTGTGACGTCCGGTATGGGTAGGACTCAGACCCTGAGTCACACCTGAGAACTCAAGGATGCTGTCAAGTTGCATCTTTTCTGCCTCCCTGATAATGTCTGTCTGCTCTCACACTTGCCTGTCCTGTGTTGCTCTAGAACGGAGAGAAGGTGCTTCCCAAGGATGACATCGAGTGCCCACTGGGCTGGAAGTGGGAAGACGAAGAGTGGTCCACAGACCTCAATCGAGCTGTTGATGAGCAAGGTAGGCAGCACCTGGTGCCCAGTGAGCCCCACTCAGCCCCATGCTGGTGGGGACAGCTGGGTGCTGGGCATCTTGCCCTGGGCACTGGCTTCACTCAGCTTCTTCATCTGGGGAACTTCCTGGGTTAGCCCTCCCTTCAGGCTACCAGACTACCTGAGAGTCAATGCCACTCAAAAGTCTGTGAATGTGCCCCAAAGGGAGAGCGAGCCTCTGGAGGGATGAGGACTGGTGGGGCAGTGAATGACAGGAGCTCCCCCACCAGGCTGGGAGTACGGCATCACCATCCCGCCGGAACGGAAGCCGAGACACTGGGTGCCGGCTGAGAAGATGTACTACACACACCGCAGGCGGCGCTGGGTCCGCCTGCGCAGGAGAGACCTCAGCCAGATGGAGGCGCTGAAGAGGGTGAGCCTAGAGGGTGGTGGGTGGGGGATGAGGCCCTGATGGGGAAGGCTAGCAAGGCACAGGTGCACACTTGTGTGCTCAGACACATGCAGGTGTGCACAGGATGTGCACAAGGCACTCAGACTCCCTCGAGAGACTCACAGGTCACCAAACACACGCAGCTCATACCCGGCATGCACACAGATGACATCTAGCACATATACAGATCATACCCCACACATGCACAGGTGCTCACAGACAGAAAACACCCAGATACCCACGGCTGTGCGAGCGGCTGCACTCAATGCACACACAGATCTGCAAGGTCAAAGACATACCTGGAATGTGTCTATGTCTGGGCATCCTGGAGGCAGAGTCTGAGACAGGGATTTGGCTATGTGTAGTTTATTGAGACTGCGCTCTCTGGAGTGCCAGGAGAAAGGATGTGGTCTTAGGCAAAGTCAGCTTTGGCCTGGGCTGTGGCTTGGGGAAGGCTACACCCGGGACCACCACAGAATCATCCTCACCTGGAGGCAAGGGGGCTGCCATTTGTGTCTGCTTAGCCATCAGTCACTGGCTGGGGGCTACTGGGGGTGGGTTGGGGCATGTACCTTCCCCAGCTACCTTCAGCCTGGGCAATTCTCAGGAGAAGTGGGCTGCTGGAGCTGGTAGCTGGGGATGTGTGCACCGTGTGAGTGTGCTGGCCAGAGAAGGGCCTGGGTGGGCTCTGTCAGCATTTACCAGGGCATGTGTACACAGTGCAGGGACACACGTACACGGAGGTACCCAGGTACCCATGGGACACAGGCAGGCACAGAGTGGGCACATATGAACACATGCAGTTCAGCAACTGCTCTCAGAGTGGCATAGAGGCCCCAGCCTCAGTGCCTACCTCCCCCGGACCCTCTTGGGCTGTGTTCTTCCTTCCCAAGGACAAGTTTGGATTTTGGCCTAAGAGCCAGGCCTCTTCCAGTCCAGGAGTAGCCTTTGGGGCATGACCCAAGTCCCTTATTTCTTTGGGCTCAGAGAATCTAGAGAGGGATGTCTCCGGATCCAGGGAGAAGCAAGGTCTTTGGGCAATAAGCCTTTTATGGTGTCACGAATCAGACTCTACTTTTGCTGTAGGGGCACCCAGGAGACAGAGGAAAACCTTGCCTGCCGTGTGCCCTGCCTGCTCTCTCACCGCCAGTGTCCCTCCTGCAGGGGGGATGCACCGGCTTCCAGGGCTGGTACTTGCGCCTGAGCCTGGGGCAGACCCGAGGACAGTATCAGGCCACAAGCTACACAGGAAGGGCCTTCCAGGGCTTCCAGGCCTGGGAAGAGGTCCCCTTGGAGGAAGTGCCTGGGGTCCCTCCACGGCCGACCTAGCCCTAGCCTCAGGAAAAATAGCCTGGGGCTGGAAACAGGATCTTCATTTACCGGCTTCTATTTTTATAAGCTGGGATGTGAAGGAGAAAACTTTGGGTTCATGAAATCCACCCATAATCCAAATAAACAAACATACCCAAAGCCCAGTGTTTCATCCCTGCTTCAGTCTGCCTTCCTTCTATGGCTCCTTGGATCTCCCCACAGCCCAGAGAGCCTCTTCCCCTACTCATTTTCTTACCCGCGTGTCTTGCTGTTGCAGAAGCTGCTCCGAGCCCCCTTCCTCCAGGTGGCCCACCCAGGGTTTTCTACTTGGAGGATGCTAGTTTGGAGTGGGTGGGGAATCGTGGAAGGCACAGCTGGAGCCCAGCCCAGGCCTCCCGCAAACTCGACCAGCCGCCCCTGAGGCTGCGCTGTTCTCCCTGTGCAGCACCGGCAGGCCGAGGCGGAGGGTGAGGGCTGGGAGTATGCCTCGCTCTTTGGATGGAAGTTCCACCTGGAGTACCGCAAGACGGATGCCTTCCGCCGCCGCCGCTGGCGCCGCCGCATGGAGCCCCTAGAGAAGACGGGGCCTGCAGCCGTGTTTGCCCTCGAGGGGGCCCTGGTATGTTGCTGTGCCTGTCCTGGGTGGGTGGGGTGCAGCTCAGTTTCCCGAGCCACTCAGGGCTGCTCAGGGCTGACTCAGGGAAGGTGTAGGAGCCCCCAGGGTAGGACTTCAGGTAGAACGTAGGCTGGTCATCGTGGCTTCGGGTCCTCTCTGGGCTTGTATGTGGGGGAAGTGGATACGTCTGGGTGTTCTTCTACAGTAAAATAGTCCTTTCATAGCACTGGAAGACCCACTGCTTCTGTGTAGTCCAGATGGGAGCAGGGCAGAGGGCCTCGGCCCTCTGATGGTCCAACCTGTGACTGGAGCCAGGGTACCTGGCTCTTCTTGAAGAGGCTAGTTGGCATGGGGTGGGCCTAGCACATGGGAGAAGCCAGCGAGGTCTAGTGACCCCTGAAATGTCCTTTGTTGGTCATGAGTCCCCCTTGGTTGGACAGAAGCCATCTCATGGCATCCCCAGGGACTTTTGAAGAAGGGCATACCTCAGAAATGGAACCCCAGGCTGGTGGTGTTGCCTCAGAGTACACCTTCTGGAGCCAGTGGAACTGGGGTCAGCTTCAGGTTATCCAGGGTCTGGATGAGGTGTTCCCAAGGAGATGAGCAGGCCCTTCCTGGACAGCTGTGATTCCCAGAGGTAGGGGGGAGAGGCCCAGGGAGTGAGACTTCTCCCTGAAACCAGCCAGGAATGCCCACTGTCTGGGGTGGGGGGATTTGGGCTGTGCCCCAGGGGCGCAGGTCCTACCAGCTTTGCTGGCTGATGGAATCTGAGTGTATTCACTTGCAATCAGTTGTGTGTGTGTGTGTGTGTGTGTATGCACACACAAGGTGTGGGTAAGGAGCAATGGGTCTTAGCCCTGGAGCTAAGTGGGGCAGGCTCAGGATCTGGTGGGGTGGATACAGGGAAGGGAGTTGAGGGTGTCAGTGGCCCTGAGGGGGAGTGGGCAGGGCCCAAAGGTTCCCTCACTCTCAGGCTTGATGGGCTGGGCCCAGGGTGTCAGTATGGGAGAAGAAACCCTCTGGGACCTGGATGGCACCAGAGGCTATGGAGGGAATACTTTCTAGTTTTGGGGTCAAGTTACGTGGTGTCTTAAAGGAGATTACAGAGCTCTGGGCTCTCCGGCTGCCAAGCTGGTGCTCAGGTTGGGTGGGGTGGAGCTGCCGCCCAGCCAGGGGGCCTCATGGCACAGGGCTGGTGGTGGTGACTCCCTTTGTCCTGACAGACTGGGCTTGGCTTGGGCACAGGGCAAGGCCTGGGGGTGGTTGTGTGGCTCCAGCTGAGGGGTAGGGGGATGAAGGCCTTGGCAGAACTCAGTCAGGTCCGGATCTGAGCAGGCCAGGCAGGCCCACTCTGAGGAACCAGGACTTGTTTTCATCAGACAGAAACTCAACTCCAATGAGCTGAAGAGAAAAGGAGTTTACGAGCTCAGGCTGCTGGGAAAAGCCCAAGAAGTGAATCAGGCATGAGGCCTGGCAGGAAATAGGGGTTCACACAGTGTCTCCGGGTCTCTATGGTTCTGACTTGCTCCTCTCTTGGCCTCGTTCTCACACTGGCTTATTCTGTGTGGTGGCAGTGGTGCCTGTGACAAAAGACTGACACCAACTTTACAGCCAGCATAGCCCTGGTGCATAAAACAGCATGGCCCTCCCCGCGTGCTCTGCTTTCCTCACAGCTGAGGACCCTGGAGAGGAGGAGCGTGCTACTTCCCCCATAATGCCAGGAGCAGATTTGTGTGTGATGGACTGGCTCTGCTTGGTCATGTGCCCACACTGGCCCCTGAGCCTGAGGGCGAGGAATGGAATGTTCTGGTTGACCATCCTGGTCACGCCCCTTTTCTATAGTTGACAGCATCACCAGGTTGGGAAAAGAGCATCTGGAAAGGAAAAAAAATAAACCCGAACAGTGCTAGGCAGAAAGCTGCTGCTCATGACCACAGGACTGGTCAATGAGCAGCAGGAGCCAGTATGTCCTGTTGAGCAGAGGGTACTCTGGGCAGAGTTGGGCTTCATGGCTGTTAGTCAAGTCGCCCTGGAGGATGATTGAGGAGGGAGATCCCCCCATCAGGAGACCACCAGGAGTGTTATTCAGAGCCCCAGGGTGGGGTGGTCATCTGCGTAGAGACCAGAGTGGAGGGAGGTGCAGTGGCAGGACCGGGGGAGGGAAGGGTCAGATGGTCCTGGGATGCTCCACTGGATGGATGGAAGGCCCTCTCCCATTGCCAGGCTGTGGGGTGGGGTAGGTCTGGGGCTGTGATGAGCTCACGGTTGGCCCTGACAGGTCTGACACACGGTGAAGTGCTGTGTGAGGAACGCAGATCTAGCAGCTGCCTGCCAGGTGGCCCGGGGCAGGGAGGCAGGGGACCTGGGGGCTATGTCTCAGCTGTAAGGTGAGGGGGCCAGGAGAGACCAGAGGTGCCCAGAGACACGTGGACAGCAGTGTGGATGAGCTCTGGGCTGGCCAGGATCTGGAGGAAGAAGATGAGCAAGCCTGGGGAACCCACTGCCAAGCTTTCATGGCTCGGTGACTGGGAGAACGAAGCGGGGCATTTCCCAGAAACAGAAACCAATCCATTTATTCTTTATGTGGGAGAAAAATGTCATGAGGGAGCATTGAAATAAAATCTCAACTCAACAGCCACAGGAAGGTGATTGATTGCGATGCTGATGTGACTTGCTGGTGATATATATGTGGAAGAAAGCAGCACAGTGCAGCCCTCTGGCTCCTGGTGGGGCTTTGCTGAGAAACAGAGGCAGAGCACTCCAGAACCAGGGCAGTTGTTGGAAAGGCTGCATCCCGCAGACCTGGAGTTAGAGAACACAGAGTTTTGGAAAGCCTTTAGGTGTAGCTGGCATTTGGACAGGGCCACGGGCCCATTTGACAGGAACCGTCTGGACCACTCTGTACTGTAGTGAATCAGACCTCCATCGACACTAATACACACACACACACACTAATACACACACACACACACACACACTCTGGACCACTCTGTACTGTAGTGAATCGGACCTCCATTGACACTAATACACACACACACACTAATACACACACACACACACACACACACACTCTGGACCACTCTGTACTGTAGTGAATCGGACCTCCATCGACACTAATACACACACACACACTAATACACACACACACACACACACACACACACACACACACACTCTGGACCACTCTGTACTGTAGTGAATCGGACCTCCATCGACACTAATACACACACACACACTAATACACACACACACACACACACACGAGCTCTCTTTCTCTCTCCTTCCTAAGGACAACCTGGGCTCCTTCCCTGAACCCACTGTCCTTCATCCTGGGATGTACTGATGCCTCACTAAAGCCCACCCTGCATCCTGGGGGCAGACGGCTGGGTTTTCTGGGTGCCAGGACCTGTTTACTATCCCGGGACTGATCTTTGCTCACTGGCTGCTGACTCCTGCTCGTTCACGTGGTGGGAGTGAGGTGTATGTGCAGGCTCCTGAGGGGTTTGGTTTGGTTTGAACTCTGCTCCCTCTGTTTCCTAGCTGAGGACAGGTGGCTTCTCCCTTTTGCTCCTCTTGTGACCTCACCCATGAATGTCACTGCATCCTAGGGTCATTGTAAGGATTAATTACAGCACTCATCTAAAGAAGTGCTTCTCAGCTTGAATGTACATAGGAGCCCCCCGGGGGCCTTATTAAAGTGCACCCTCCTGAGCTGATGTCTGGGTGGCGCCTGAGAGTCTGTATTTCTAACAAGACTCCAGGTGATGCTGATGGGTCTCGCTCAAGGACCATCTCTAGATAGTGAGGATGTGAAGTTACACGTACATCATGAAGATGAAGGAGGTGGTCCTCCACTTGGCTGCCTCCCTGGGAGAGGCAGGGTGTGTCCATTTTTGGCCGAAGGTGTGAGGCCAGAGTCCTGAAGAGGGAGGAAGGGGAATATGTCATGTTCTTCTTGTTCCTTGGTGAGAGAGAGTTATCCAAGGAGCCCTTGAGGTGATAGTGGAGGCCTGGCTCATGATGAACCACTGTCTGATTAGGAAGAGAGATGTTACACATGAGTGTAAATAGATCCAATAGTGCTTAAATGGCATCTTCGAAGTGTTGGAAGAAAGAGGAGGAGTCACTCCAGACTGATGGTGCCTAACGAGAGAGTTTCCTGGAAGAGGACATTGGGAGACAGACCTGGAGTGCAGGGAAGGACTGTGGGTGGTGGCCAGGGGGCCTTCCAGGTAATCTGGCATTTCTGGATGTCCGGGTCCAAAGACCAGGCCGGTGGTGCCCCCTTGCCTCCTCCCACCCTCCCCTGTCGCACACGGCCGTCCACCAGCGGGCTGGGCCTCACTTGCCAGCTCCCCTCCTGAAGACGTCTCGCTGGAAGGCAGGCTGCATCTGCTCATTAGTACGGGCAGCCTTTCCCTGAAACCTTCTGCTGGGCCAAGGCTGGCTCCCTCCTTGGAGCGGGAGGCCCTGGCTCTGTCTGCTAATCGTCTGCTGTCTCCATCCCGAGCATTATTTTATTTTCATATTATTCTTTTTCCAGCTAATATCCTGGCATTCCCAAAGACACCGGGTTTCATAATCGTCCTGGCGTTCCCAGGGAGCTGGGAAGTGGAGCACAAAGCTGCTATTATAACGTGTTCCATCCAGCCTCCCTCTCCTTGCCGCACACGCCTTGCTGCGGCCGCCGGCTCCCGCCCAGCCACCCCCTCCCGACGCCACCGGCCTCTCTGGGAACTCTGGGGACGGCTGCTGGGGTGAGCTCACAGAATCCATCCTGTCGCCCTTGCCTTGGTCCTGCCCTCAGTGCACGAGGATTTTTCCAGAGCCCTGTCTGTGTACTTGGCCTTAGTGTCAGGAAGGATTTTCTGAGCTGCCTGAGCCTGGGCAGGAGGGGAGGAGACAGAGACTCAGCAATATGTGCTCACAGCCTTGGAGATTTTTAGAGCTGGAGGGAATTTTCATGTTTGAAAGGTGTTCTCCACCTGGCTTTGGAGCTGCTTGAAATTAGATGTGAAGTTGTGGATGTGCATGTGAGATGTGCGCGTGCATGTGTGTCTGATGTGTGAGCATGTACTGTGTGCGTGCACACACAATTCATGTGTGATGTGCATGTGCAACCTGTATGTGCAAGTGTGTATGAACATTTATGATGTGTGCACATGTGTGATGCATGTGTGTGTGTGCACATGTGTGTCTGTGATGGGTAAATTCTGGTGCAAGGTCCATTGTTTTCTCCAGTTCTCCAGGGAATTCAGGACCCCAAGGAAAATAAGAATTACTAAAATCTGTTTACTGTGGGCCAGAGACCAGGCTGAGAGCTTTATATGTGTTGTCCCGTTTTATCCTCAGAGTGACCCCAGGAGGCTGGATTCTTTCATTATACCCACTTTACAGTGGGAGCCTGAGGTCCCAGAACTGCACTGTCTAATATGGTAGCCACGGGCCACATGTGGCAATTTAAATTTACATTTAAAGTAATGAAAATAAGAAAACTCAGTTCCCCAGGCACATCAGCCACATTTCAAGTGCTCAGTAGCCACATTGGGCTGGTGGCTGCCATGATGGACAGGGCAGCTATATAACACTTCCAGCATTGGAGAAAGTTCTGTCGGACTCTGCTGCTCTTGCTGCTCTAGAACAACTCTAGCCCTTCCTATTACTCCAGGAGAAACTGAGGCCTCAGAGGGATTTGCCAGCAGCACAGTGTGCACCTTCTGTCCTCTCCCTAGGTTCAGCTCCCCATTCCTATTAGGGCATAATGTCCTCCCCGCAAAGAGGCCTCTGAGGGGAGTCCTAGGGAGGGTCTTGGGCTGCTGACTAGAGCTCTTGGCTGCGGCCCTCACTCTCCTCATGTGGTAGCAGGTATTTGGGCTTCGTGCAGTTGGGCAGCTAGAGAGATGCTGGCACCACTGCCCCCATCCTGGGGAGCCTCCTCTTGTTTGGCAGAGGCTGGAGTCCTGACCTGCAGTGGAAAGACCTGCAGAGACAGGCATTCCAAGCTCCTGCCAGGGGGCAGGGAAGGGCAACTGGGAGCTGGAAGTGCTGGGAGGGGGGTCAGAGAGAGGCTGGTGCCAGAGAGGAGTAATTTGGGATTTGAGCTGGCTGAAAAGGGGATCAGATGTAAATGAGTAGGGGCAGGGCCATCTCTGGGCCTGGATGAAATCCTGCTGTGTGCAGGGCATCCAGGCATGATTCCAGAGCAGGCACTCTGAGCAAGGACAGCATCTGGGAGGTAACAGGGGTTTGCCTCCTGAAGTAGCCAAGGCCCACTGCTGGGTCTGCACCAGGCCATTGGCAAGTGGCTCCAGCCCTGTGTGTCCATAGATCTGTTCCTTGAATATACCGATTGAGCACCTAGCAGGGGCGGCTTGAGGGCCAGGTCCCCTCTTGGCAGGGGCCTCCTTGCCTCCCTTGCTTCCCCACGTAGAAGGACTACTGGGTGATTCCTCTAAATGGATGGACTCTGTGACTGTCTCTCTCAAGATCTGGATGCTGAAATCTGGTGGGTCTGATTACATGTTGGTGTACCTGAGGCAAAATGCTACCACACAGGCACATGTGGGTACCAACGAGTGTGTGACACAGTGGGGTGGATGTGCTGGGTGCCCCCTCTGTGTGTCTGCATATGTATGTGGGGCTACATCCACAATTGCTAAGATGACCTCATAATTTATTGTCTGGTCTGGGACACATTCATAATCATGCTGGAAAACAGGCATAAGCTTGGGACATTCCATTCAAACTGGGGCATACAGTTGTCCTAATTGTGGAGACATACTGGCATAGGATAAAACCTGCTCGAGCATTCTCTGCAGCCCCCACATTTGGAGATGTGGAAAGCCTGAAGGGATGGACACACACACACACGCACACACGCACACACACATGCTTGCGCTAGCCCACACGTGGCATCGTGGATTCTCCAGGTTTCCTGATTCCACTCCCAAGCTCCCTAGGGGCTGGCCAGTAGTTTAGCAAGGAGTTTCGCAGCTGCTTCCAAATCCTGACTGCAGCTGTAAATTAAATGGGGTTGCACCCTTGTCTGCTATTCCACTTACAGTTGTAATCAACCCTGATTAAGAAGGGAGGTCTGTGTTCCCGAGTTCCCTCTGTTGAAGGGTTCTCCTCCTTCGGCCTGGCCGCTGGACAGTGTGGGGTTTCCCTGGAAGCTGAGGCTGGACAGCCAGGGCATGTCATGGGTCCTGGGCTCCCCAAGGCCCTGACTTGGCACTCAGCCCTGTCCTGCCCCAGAGCCCTGCTCAGATGCTGAGTTCTGGTGGGGAAGCAGGAGCTGGGAAGAGCCCTGAGAGGGTGTTGGGAGAGCCCTGGCTCTGCCAGCTAATTTTCCAGGCAACCCTAGGGAAGATATGAACTTCTCTGGGTCCCAGTTTTTCACTCATTAGATGGGGTGATAACAACACAGCAAAAGTAATAACCTCCCCTTGTAGAGCAGGGGTCAGCAAACTGTGACTCATGGGCCAAGTCAGGCCTCTGACTGTTTGTGTAAATAGGGCTTTCTTGGCATATAGGTACGCTCCGTGTGCATTGTCTGTGGCTGCTGAGTAGTTGTAACAGAGACCATGTGGCCCACAAAAGTGAAAATACCCCCTGTCCCTTTATGGACAAAGTTTGCCAACTATTCTCGAGCACATATGATAATGTCAGGCATTGCTATTATCTCCTTGAACCCTCCCGGCAATCCTAAGAGATAGATTTTATTAGTACTCCCATTTTACAGATGAGCAAACTGAGGCACAGAGAAGACAGTGATTATTCTGGTGGTGTTTCCTCCCTTGAGCATTGTGAGAAATCCTATGGATAATGGTGGGGTTGTGCAGAGTTTATAGCACGCTGCCGTACACTGGTGTTTGTTATTTGGATGTCCCAGCAAAGCTGGTAGTGAAGAAGAGATCCTGGCAGGCTATATTGATCAGTTTTTAGGTACTAGCTCTCCAGAAAAAAGCCTCAAAACAAATCCAGCCTGGTTGGTAGCATTTGTTGATATCCATGTGTAAATTCTCTTCCGTGGCCAATTTCAAGCTAGCAGTGTGACATCAATGAGTGTGGAGACGGGGAAGAGATGAGAAGGAGCAGACCATTGTGTAGGATTTCCTCTTGAGGTAAATAACCTCAGGAGCAGGATAACAGTAAAGGGTAATAAGATAATTAGGAAGTGGTGAGTCTGAGTATTTATCACTATTGTTTTTAAAATCATTTCTGCAGTTATGAATTTATATGATTTACTTTTGGCTATGAGGCACATGTCACGCCTTCAGGTGACCTGCCAGGATCTCTTCATTATCAGCTTTGCTGGGACATCCCAATAACACCAGTGTGGGGCAGCATGCTATAAACTCTGCACAACCCCACCGTTATCCATAGGATTTCTCATAACCCTCATGGGAGGAAACACCACCAGAATAATTACTATCTTCTCTGTGGCTCAGCTATATGATTTAAAAATGGCTATGTTGAACAATCAGTTTGCAAAATGCCTGAAAATGTCATAATATGCTCTTATGAGCCATGTGCGTCAGCTCCGGGATCTGCTGCTCTCAGGGGCCCCCTGATCCTGTTTGCACATAAGGAAGGAAAGGGATGGGGGCCTCCAATAGTAGCATCCTTCCTCACCGCTCTGTCACTTGTGCTCTTTGGGTCCATCATGCTTAGGAACTGAGTCCTTCCTGTAAAGCAAGGAGGGCCACTGGCCCTGAAGCCCACCTGCTTGACTCCTGGGACAGAGGGTATGTATCCCGGTGGTCCCCGAAATACCTCTGAGGCTCTGTTGTTCCTTCCTGACTGCCGTGGGTGCGGCTGCTGTGGCTCCATCCTCCACTGGCTCAGCCCTGGGAAGCCCCACCACTCAGACTCTTTTGGCTGCATCCCCCTCAGCTCTTGCCCATTCTGTCTCTCTTCTGCCTCCACTTTGTAGATCCCAAAACTGACCTCTAGGCCATGTGTGGGGCAATGTGCTGTTGCCAAATGGAGGACGTGTGTGTGTGTGACAGACAACCTGTGGCATAGAAGGAAGCTCAGACATGCTCTTGGGCTGGTACTTGATCTTGGAACCAATTTAGGCAGGTCTAGGAGTCCCCTTCATAGGCTGCTTATTTCCCCAGAACCTGCCCACCTCTTCCCAGTGCAACATCTGGTGGGGAGAGAGTTCCTCACACTCCTGAGCTCAGGCTCCTTTAGGGAGCTGTGGCTGCCAGCTGGGCAGCAGAGGGTCAGAAGCTGCCCAGTTTCCTGGGTGAGCAGCAGAACCCCTTACACAGCCAGCCCTAAGGCAGAATGCATGGCTGCATACCTCGTGGCTGCCAGCCCCAGCCTGGGAGTCACATTGGCATGAGCTATGGAGGTAGGAATGTGACTGTGGGAAACCCAGTGCCCTGGGCCCGGCCCTGGGGCTGGGGAAGAGTGTGAGTCTGGAGTGGGGGGTGATGGCTGGTTGGTGGAAACCAGAGCGTCAGCCTGCCTCTGCCCAGGGCTCCAAGGGAGGGCAGAAGGAAGCCCATTCTCCCTCTCCCAGCCTCCTGCTGCTGCAACCTTGCCCTTCTAGCAGGACCTTCCCCTTAGCTCTGGGGGGCAGGCCTCCAACATGCTGCTGCTCTCTCTGGGCCTCTCCTCCTCCAGGGAGCCTTCCTGAACAGGACTTTCTAAGGTCCACCTCTGTTCCATTCCACCCCAGAGATGGCCCCATCCTGGGATGCAGATGAATCCGCATCACTGCTCTTCTCAACTGACTCTGAGTGCTCTGAAGGTGGGAGGGTTCTGATGTACTTCCCTTTGTCTTCCCCTGGGACCTTAGGCCTGAGTGCTGAGTAAATGGCTTAGGTCAGGCAACGCTGGGGATTCATTTCACGTGATAAATCTTCATTGGATACCTAAGTGCCTCGTGCTGGGCTGAGTGTGAGGGATAAAGGAGTGTACATATCTTGTGTATATACATGGAGAAAAGGGTGCAAGAGAGAGGCCAGGAAAGGTGGGTTGGGGCTGCTGATGAAGATAGGGCAGTCTTGGAGGTGTCCCCACTCAGTGATGACTGAGCTTCAAGAAGAGCTCAAGTTAGCTCATTTGGGAGGGCATTGAAGTGGAGAGAACAGTTGTGCAAAGGTCCTGTGGCAGAGAGAAGGTGATGGATTCCAAATTTAAAGGAAGCCCGAGGGCAGATATTAAGGGGTTCGGGGAGGCATTGTTTAGTATGAGACTGGAGAGATGAGAATTAGACTGACACCGCCAGCCCCATTTACGAAGCACTGATGATGTGCTAGGTACCTGCGAAGGGCTGTGGGTGCATCACTGTATTTAATTTTCACCAGTTATTTTTCAACTGGGGACAACTTCTTTCCCCAACCGGATCCCTGAGGGGGCATGTGAAAATGTCTGGAGATATTTTTGGTGGTCACAACTGGGGGTAGGATGCTGTGGGCATCTAACAGGCAGAGGCTGTAGAGACTGCTGAACTCTAACAGTGCACAGGGCAGCCCTCCACTGGCCCCAGATGTCAACAGCACTGAGGTCGAAGAGCTCGGCCTTTTCCTCAGCAGCCCTGAGCGGTGGGTGTTACCATGACTGCCACTTCACGGTGAGGACCCTGAGTTTCAGGGACTAGGCTTCCCTGTGGTATGCCCAGCTGCCCTTCCCTGACCCACACTGTGAGTTCTGAGCACATTCCGTCCCCCTCCCCTTCCTGGTGCCCGACATGGGGTCCTTTGCCCGGGAATGACAAGCTGGTTATTAGCCACGTCAGAGCATCAGGGCCTGTGAAGTGAATGAGTGCATTTCCACTCTGTGCACGATCTGAACTGCTGCTACCCACTGCAAGTTTTAGGGGTCCGCAGGCCCCTCTTCTGCTGCACCAGAAGGGAGCGGCTTTTGCCTGTGTGTTTTCCCACCTCTGAAACGAAGGAAGTAAAAGCCCCTGTCAGTCAGCCCTCAGCCGTGTGTTCTCAGCTCCAGCGTAGCTCCTGGGCATGCGAGGACCATGGAGCTGGGGGCGGCTGTGAACGCAGCCGCCTGGGTCCCCTGCTGCCGGCCCTGCTTACATCTCTCCTCCCCTCTGCCTGCAGCATTGCTTTCTCAGGGGTCCTTCTCTCCGGTCAGGCTCAGCTCATTTAAAGGACAAAAATGTTCCTTTATCCCCAAACAAGTCCCTCCAGAGGAAGGGTGATTGTGTGCTAAGAGAGAGACTTACCGAGATGGGGTCTCGGCTGGGGTTTTGTCATTGATCCAGCAAATATTTACCGAGGGCCCCTCTGTGCCAGGCCCCGTGTAGGTATGAGGGCACAGTAGTGCCCTTGGAGCCCATGTTTCAGGGGCCAGGTAGACAGTGAGTGAAAATACTCATGTATCAAATGTCTGGAGTAGCAACTGCTATAGGAAAACAAAGCCGCAGAAGAGGGTGGACAGGGTCAGGTGGCTGCGTGTGAGCCTGGGGTGTGTGCACTGATGTGCGGGGTTGAGTCTGTGGGGAGTGTTGGGAGGGAGGGTGGGAGTGTGCGCGTGAGGGTGCATGTAAGTGTGTCTTTTGACAATTTGGTCAGGGATGGCCTCTCTGGGGAAGGGACATTTCATATTTCCATGAGCAATAATACACATTTTCCTACTTGAATGTGGGAAAAGCCTGGCACAAAGTAGGTGCTTGATAAACACAGGAAAAATGTTGGAGGAAAGGAGTGACCTGAGGGAGGTGCTTTCCGGAAGCTCCCAGATCAGGTTTTCCTGAGGCTTCATGGTTGGCTTTGAGGGAAATCCCTTGAGTGGGAGCAGTGCGTGTCCACATGTGAAAACCCAAATATGCTTCCAAGCAGAGGAGGCATGACGTGGGATTTCTGTGTTAATGCACAGACTGATCCCAGCCCGGGATATGCAGGCCTTTGCCATGAGCTCTCCCTGAGGCTTATGCAGTTGTGCTCTCCTGAGGCGTGTGCTCGTTTGTTCATTCATTCACTTGTTCTCCAATTATTTATTGAGCACCTGCTGTGTGTGACGTGTTCTTGGCATGTGATGGGAGCCTCAGAGCTCTCAGGGAGGGACAGACAGGGAAAGAGGAATTTACAGTGGTAAATGCAGTAAGGGAATTCAGGGCACCATGGGAGCATGCAGGAGGGGTGTTAAGCACTTGCAGGGTGCTCTTGAAGGTGAGACTGGACACCTGAAGAAAAAGCCAGGGAAAGAATGGGGCAGAGAGACCTACGTGCAGAAGGCATGGGGGTAAGAGATGGGAAGCAAGAGGGTCCCAGCTGGTTTGAGCATGGGAGCCAGCAGGGGTGTGGGCCTTTGGGAGTGTCCTGGTTGCCGGGGACTCAGTTCAGAGGCCACAGCTGGGCTAGGGGAGCTCAGGTCCTCCTGGGAGGGCCAGGGGGCCAGAGGCTGTGCACATGGAGCCAGTGTGGCTGCAGGGCCAGGGCTTTGCTGGGAGAGCCTGAATTGAGTGGGTGCCCCCAGCCCAGCTGCTGGTTCTCCCTGCTCCTTCCCAGGTATCTCTGTCTGTCTCCTTGAGTTGCAGGGGGAAGGGAAGGAGGAGGTGTGTTCACACTTGGCTAAAGATGGGAATGGGAATGGCAGGGGGTCCTGAGGAGCAGGGGTGAGGTGGCTGTGGCCCTTCCTCTGGAGGCAGGACTGGTGGAAGAACCCAGGCAGTGTGGGGGGCATTCCTGTAGGCAGGATGTCTTCCCTTTGCAGGACAGTCATTCACAGTGTGGGGGCCTGCTGTGGGCCAGGCACTGAGCAGGGCCTGAGATACCTGGTGCTGGCCTTTGTGGGAATCCCATGCAGGGGGACACCTTTGCTAATTGCAGCCTGCCCTTGGACAGAGACCCAGAAAGTGCTGCTGAACCCCAGACAGACCCTTCTGGTGGGAGTGGTGCTGATGGGAGGCAGCTAGGGGAGGCTGCTAATGGAGGTGTGAGGTGAGTGGGGATGTGTACTGGCAGCAGTCTGCGAGCAGGGAGGGCCCTGAGCTGAGGGGCTGCTGCCTCCTGGGCCTTCCATCATGCTGCCAGCTGAACCTCCAACCCAAGCACAACTAAACTGTGTGAGCTCTGGGCTATTGCTCCCGGGGACTGGCGAAGCTGTGCTTCCAGTGTCCTGATCTGCTTTCCTTGGCATCCCAGCAGCTGACATTAAGGGTAGCCTACTGGGCCCCCCTGGGTCCAGCCCTGTGTACAGCTTCACAGACCCTGAAACTGGGAGCCATTAACCCTGGGATACTAGCACAGCTTGGCCAGGCCAGACGCCTCTCCTGCTGGGAACTTAGGATCCCTGGGTCCGTGCCTGCCCAGGAGGGAGGATTTGCGTCCTTCTGACTGTCCTGGGACACCTTCCCTGTTATTCTGTTTTTCTGTGTGGGGTGTTCTATGTTGGGATATGTGTGTGTTGAGACTGTTTTCTTGATTGATTTTGACTTCTGCCCAGGACTGTGGCTCCTGAAATGTCCACTTTTCCAGCCTCTGGAATAATTCTGAATAAATATGGGGATATATGAATACCACCCCTGACACAACTGCTAACTTCATAGTTTATGTCCAATTTTGCCCTATTTTGCTTGTGTATTATTTCTCTCATAAGATCATTACAGCAAACATTGTTGACCATTTATTATGTGCCTGGTGGTGTGCCTAAGAACATGAAATTATCTCCTTAACAATCACAGCAACTCTCTGAGATAGATACTATAGAATTACCCCAGTTTACAGAGAGACTGGTTCAGAGAGGTTAAGCAGCTTGCCCAAAGCAGCTCACACAGCCAGTAAATGGCAGGGCCAGAATTGGAGCCCAGGAGAATCTGGTTCTAGGGCTTGTATTGAAGTTGTGGCCAAAAGATGGGGTCACTGTATCTTCCTACTAGGGTGGTGGGAGCCAGAGACTGCCCAGTTGTAGCAGGACCTTGGTGAGTCCCCTGGGAGAGTGGATGGACGTGTCTTTCCTGCATGTGTGTGTTATGGATTCTTCTGCTGGGATGGAGTAGAAGAACACCCCGCCTACCTTCAGGATGCATTTCTTTGTTGACCCTTAGTGGCCTTAGTCCTTCCTCTGGGTGAGCTAAGGTCACCTGAGGATGGGGAAGATGGGGCGGTTGGTGACTCTTCTGGCTAGGGAACAGCATGAGCTTGTGATGGGAGCAGGTGTGAGTCTGGGCCGCTTTGAGGAGTGTGTCCTCCCTGAACTGAGGGCAGGGCTTGGGGAAGCAAGTCCTGTTGTTGGATGGGGAAGGTGGGGCAGATCACCAGAGGTCTGACCAGGACCTTTAGGTAGTGGGAGCCCCCAAAGGGTTTGGACTGGGGAGCCAAGTAGTGACTGTGGGTAATGCTGCTGGTTCTGGTTCTGGGTGTGGACAGATCAGAAGTGGGAGGGCAGGTGTCCAGGGAGGTTTCTTGGACAAAGTGTCTGGGGAGGACTTAAGGGTGGGCATATTGTGGAGAGATGGGGCAGAGAAGTGGCTGTGGATCTTGCATTTGGAGGCCCTGGGCCAGAGGAGAGGTGGAGATACCTGGGAAATGTGTGTAGCCAAGTGGAAGTCAGGCGGCCCAGCAGAAAGGCCCTGGGAAGTGGTCACTCTGGATGGGCCTGGGTGGGGTGGGCAGCCATCAGAGGGGAGGCCAGGTTTTCTCTCAGGGGTGTATGTGCTTCTGTATTGGGAAGAAGGACTAGACTAGGGAGTGGGGCAGGTGACAGTGTGGGGAGAGGGGGTGGGGCTTGGAGAAACCCACATGACTGCAGGGGGAGTGGGCAGTACTGGAACATTCAGCTCCCCTCAGCCCTTCTGCTGGGCTCCTGGCTATGGGCTGGTGGGCTGATGCATAGAAAGCCATGTCTGAGGGGCTGGACTGGGGTATGACTGGTGTCTTTCCTATTCTTGTGGGGACCTTGATCCTTGCTAGGTCTCCAAGCCCTCCAAACTCTGCAGGGTCCTGATGAGGGGCTGCAGTGTGGCAGAGGTGGTGGGGAAAACTGCCCCAGGGAGATGGTTTATTATCAAGTGGTTATAGCCCAGGACCAATGAGACTAGGTGAGGGGAATGGCCATCTGGCTTTGTGCACAGTACCCCGACAGACTGGCTTCTGAGCCTTGTAGTGAGCCTACTGAGCCTCCTGCCCCTGTCCCCTTCCCAGCTCATCCCGGGCCCTCTTTCACCCTCAGTGCAGGGGAAGCTGGTGAGAGGAGGAGAGGAGGCAGGGAGCCCCTGCTGGAGCTGGGGCCCAGCTCCGTGCCTGTGCGCACCTGGCACCAGCACCATCTCCAGATCTGCGGGGCTGGGGTTGGGGCAGAGAGGCTAGCCTGGGCCCTCCAGACTTTGGCTTCTCTTAACTCGGCCCAGCGGGCAGACCCCCACTGGGTTCTCCCAGAGAGCCTTAGGGTCCTTCCTTCTAGCAAAGTCTAACCTCTTGAGCTGGAACAACTCAAAATTCCATTCTGGCTTGTCTGGCCTCCACTAGAGAAGGAGAAGGATTTCCCTGTGGACTTGACTTCAGAGTCTGGGGATGCTGTAGGAGAGGACACACTGCTCTAGAGTAGAATTAGAGGCTGATGGCCCACCTCTTGGGCGGCCAAGGGGTTTATCTAGAGGTCTCCCACTCAGGAGACCCAACTCTCTGGACTAGTATCCCTGCCACCCCCAGGCTCTGAGGTCAGAATCTGCCATGACCAGCTCTGTTTGCAGGGCGGCGTGGTGGATGACAAGAGTGAAGATGCCATGTCTGTGTCTACCTTGAGCTTTGGGGTGAACAGACCCACAATTTCCTGCATCTTCGACTGTAAGTGCTGCTTGGAGGTACCCAGAGGGTTCTGTGAGTGGGTGTGTGACCTTCCACTCACGTCTGTATGAGGTCCCATGTTGTGTTTGCTTGTGTATGTGGGGGTGTGAAGAACTGAACCTGTGGCTTTGTTTTGGGGATCAGTGTCTTTTGGCGTGTGTGTGTGTACCCGTGTGCCCACACACCTGTCTCAGCAAGGTGTGTGCCTCTACTTGGAGCTTGAAACGGGGCATGCAAGGCCCATGCATTCTGCTGCCTCTGTCGTCTATCTGTTTGGCTCTCCTCCTCCTCCTCTGTCCCTTCTTCCCAACTCTGCCAGGTCCCAGGGCATGTCACTCAGGCCTCTATCTGAGCTGTGGTCTGTTCTGATCCTGTGAGTGACTCACTGCTGCACTGTGTGACTTGTGTCATTTCTCAGCCCCTCTGTCAGCTGCCCTTCCACTTTCCCCTCCTGTCCCAGCTCGTGGCCACCTACAGCCCCTCACTGGGTATCTGTTTCTTCCTTGGTGCAGATGGGAACCGCTACCATCTACGCTGCTACATGTACCAGGCCCGGGACCTGCCCGCCATGGACAAGGACTCTTTTTCTGGTAGGTGGGAGAAAGGAGGAGAGCCCGGGAGCAGGGGCTGAGAGCTGGGAACCATGCCAGCAGGCCTCGGGCCATGGGGGAGATGGCCCAGAGCTGCTCCTGCGGGTGGGGACTGTGCTTGTTGGGTTTGTGGAGGCGGCTGCTGTTGCCGGGGTCCAGTAGCCTGTCTGATCCCTCTGCAGGCTTTGGCTTTGTTGGCTGTGCCTTCCTCCTGAAAGCCCCTCTGGCCTTGGCCCCCAGGACCCCTTTCTCTCCTGGGTCTCCTTCTCAGGTGCTTCATTGCCCTTAAAGGCTGATACTCCTGAGTCTGTCTATGTTCTCTTCTTTGGGCACTGCCCCCCACCCATCCTGGCCTCCAGTGACCACTCATGCCAGGGAAGCTCCTGGGTCTTTAGTTTCTAGGAGCCCCTTATGTCCAGCCACATGTTAGGTCTCTCCTCCTGGATGCTTCAAAGGTACCTCAGTTCATCCTGTCCAAATTGGACTCCTTGTGACCCACACTCTCCACTCCAACCTGGCTCCAGGTCTCCTCCATGTTTCTCCCTCTGGTGCTGGTGTCCCACCAGCGTGCGTCTCTTACCCATCGGGTTGGCAACCATCAGTCATCCAGTCCTGTTGATTCTGGCTCCTGAGTCTCTCTTGGAGATGCTCCTGAGAACTGGCTGCTTCCCATCTGGCTACTCTGGTCATGTCCTGGCCTCCTGCTACCTTCCACGCTGCCTCAGACAGATCTGGTCACATCACTCCCCTGATTTCAAACATTGACACTGACAAATAAATCCCCAACTCTTCAGCCTGGAAGACGCCTTTGTCACCTGCCTGCTGCGACTTGCCGCTCTCATCTTTCTGGAGTTCCCCTCTGTTCACCAGCTCTGGCCTCACCGACTTCTGTCAGTGTGTGTCCAGCTCTTCCATATTCCTGGCCTTTGTACTCTGTGTTCATTCTGCCTAGAATGCATTCCCTCCCTATTTTTAACCCAGCAAACACCTACTCATCTATCAACACCCAGCCCAGATGCCCTCCAACTCTTCCCCACTCAGAGCTGGTCGTTGCTTCCTCAGCGCTTGGCCAGTGCCTCGCTGATGCTTCTCACAGAGCCCTGGCCCACTGCACAGATGCGTTGCCGTCTGTCTCTGCCACATCCTTCCCACTCTGACTGTGAGCTCCTCCAGGAAGGGGGCACTGACTTATCTTTGAACCTGTAGCACTTAATATCACACCTGTTAAGTGCTCACTGTGAGCCCCAGCACATTATTGACATTATTTCATGTAACCGTTACAGCTCTCCTATGGAGTGGGTATTTAATATCCCCATTTTTCAGGTAAAGAAACTGAAACTTAGGTAACTTAACTAAATTGCTTGTGTTAAAATAGTGATAAGTGACATATCACCCTTCAATGAGGATGACCTTCTGTTCACAGAATGGCTTTGCAGCTTATAGCCATCTGCCTGACCTCCTCTCTGGCCCCTCTCCTGCTCCAAGTGGGGGACCGCTCTGGTTCCTCCTCCCCAGCAGCTATGCCTCCCCACGTTTCTCTCCTCTCAGTGACCTGTTCTCCAGCCCAGTGCAGCCAGGCATGGGGTGGATGGAGCCATTTCTCTTCTGAGCTTCGGGTCCCAAGTTCTGAGAGTGCCCTCTGCAAAGTATACGCAAAATCAACATGCAGGGACTGGCAGGCTGTAGGCAGCTATCTGCAGCTGAAAATTCCTGGGAGACTTTGCCAGGATGCTTTCTGACAATTAGAACATATGTACCTTGAGAAAAAATAAGCGGCTAATCCACAACCTTGCCAGCTTTTCCTCTGGGGGAGGGTGTGGGAGGTGGGGTTGTAGGTGGCGGGTTCCTGTAGGTGGTCAGGGGCGAGGTGGGGCCTGAGTGGAAGGTCCCTTATCCTCTGTGGGCCATGCTGGCCAAGGACCTGCAGGGAGGGAACTCCTCCAAGGAACCCTTGCTAGCTGCCAGCGCGCACTCTGCTCCTGGCAGCACATGGTCAGCCTGGTACTGGCCTCTGGGAGACGTCACACTTTCCATCCCAGCTCCACCTCCTCCCCCAGATAAACATCCCTTGAGCTTTGAGGGCACTGCTCAGGGCTTCCTCAGAGGCCACTGGCTGCTGAATGAAAGGCTTGATTGAGCAGCTGCTGGAAAGGAAAACAGCAGCCAACACGGGTGAACCTATAAAACCCAGTGTTTATTTTCACTCCCAAACCCTAAACCAAAGCAATTTCTCCCCTGGAACTGACCCTGGGGTGGCTGGCGGCCGGAGGCTGTGCATGGCCGCCGGCTGGCATTTCTCTGAGGAAACCCATGTGTGAATCCAGAATGTCTGGGGCCAGGGGAAGGTCCAGCATAGAGTCTGTCCCTGGTATCATCTTCCAGCCTGCTGCCCAGTGTCTGGGTGGAGAAGTCCTTCTCAGGAAGGACTCCATTGACTCTGACCTGTGGTGTTCTGGGCCTTTCCCCACAGTGGTGGCCTCCCATGGCTGAGTGGGCTGCCTGTCCCCTGTATTGTGGGCTTTGGGCTGCGCAGTGGCCAGAGCTTTGTCTACTTGGTTCTCCCTGGTGAGGGTTTGGGTCCCACACAGGAATTGCCCAGGAACTACTTGCCAAACAATATTAAACTCAGTCAGGAAAGGGAGACTTGTGGAGATCCTACTGTCCAGGCTGCCTGAGGATTTTGCCTTGGGTGGGGTTCGAGTACACAGCCAGCATCAATTTGGACCACTGAGAGGGCATGTGTGTAGGGTGGTTATGAGTGTGTGTGGCCTGTGTAGTGATTAGGCATAAAAAATGTAAAATGATGCTTGAGTCAAATGACTTCTCTTTGATAATTCTCTTCTGGGGTTGCCACTGCTTGGTGGACATCTGGAGTTTGTGCTGGGTTTACTTTGAATGGAAGAGATCTGATGCAAAGGCTTAGAAATCACATCCTCAACGCCATACCTAGTGGGCATCATTCCTTCCCTGAGAGGCAGCCTGAGCTGAGTTGCTCTTCACTGTGGACTGATAATTCTCAGAGGGAATCAAGGAGGAAGTGGTCTACTTTGCCAAATGGTCCCCCAGGGAATTCTGCTCTGCCCCTCCCCCAGCTGGGAACCTCCACTGCGGCTGAAGGAGCCATAAGCTCTGCTTGCAGAGCTGCCACCAGGACCAACAACCCTTGGGCAGCTCTGTTGTGAGGTCACCATGCTGCAGATGGTGTGGGTGAGGGACCCAGAAGCTCCTCTTTGAGAGTCTCACAGGTCAGCGGGCTCAGGGGCCTGACTTGCTGGGGCTAATCAAGCAGCTGAGAGATGATAAGTGGACCAGATGCCAGGTTATTCATTTACAGGGTGGGGTATCTGTCAAGAAAGCAGGAAGTCCTGTGCCCTCCTTGTTGGCCCTGTGGTTCCTAGAAGGTCAAAGCTGTGTGCCAGCTGGGTGGCCCTGAGGGTTTTCTGCCAGGCCTGGCCACAGTGAGGGCTGAAGAACTGCAGCGGCCCCACAGCCCAGATCTCCTTATGGGTACCAGTGCCTTAGTTTCCCCCAGATCCAGACCCTGTCCTGGTTGGGCTGGGAAGTTCTAGCTTTTGGGTTTCACGTGTCTGGCCTCCAGTCACGGCCCTGCCCCTCTCTAGAAGCATGCTTTCTGTTAAGGTTGGCTCTGGTTGGGGGAATTCTCCTGCTGAGCTTAAGGAGCTATTTTCCAAGGTGCATTGGACGCTTGTGAAATGCTCCACTTCAAAAGGGTTCCTGAGCAGGAGAGACTGGGAAACATGGCACACTTAGAGATTTACAGCGCACAGTGGCATGGAAAGGCTCTGAGGAGGCTGAAGGAAAAGAGGCTGTTGGACCTATTTAAGTGCTCATTAGCTCCCCAGAGAACTCACGTTTCAAAGAACACATTTTGGGAGACACTGATCTACAGGATCCAGTCCAAATTGCTCAGCATGAGTCCAGGACCGTTGTGACTGGCTCTGCCTCCTCCTCCTCCTCCCTCCTCCTCTGTCCCCGCCGCCCCCCACCTCAGCCTGCCCAGCAGTTTGCTCTTTCCCAGGTGCCTGTGCTCCTGGGTGCCTTTGGCTAGAAGGTGTCCTTTTCCTTGATCTGCCTTGGTTAACTAACCTCTTTGCTTTTGAGACTCAGGGTAGGAGACTGCCTTTGGGGAACCTGACTTGATACCACTAGGCTACACTGGGGTCCTCCCCCACCCCCCAGCACCTTATACTCTCTGTTGTTAAGTTGCACATCACCTTTTATTATTGTTGCTGTTTAGTCACCATCTCCAACTAGTAGTCGTGATCCTATGAGCCTACATTGTATCTCATTTACTTTTATAATCCTAGCACCATGCTTACCTACCACATGCTTGCCAGTCAGTGACTATATATTGAATGAATGATGGAGTACAAATAACTCAGGAGTGAACATCTTTGCACATACAGCTTTTTGGTTAATTTGGGTGATCCCCAGGAATATGGGAAGCAGGGTATACACAGTTTTATGTTTTTCAGGGCATACTGCCCAGTTGCTTTCCTTAAGAGTTTCTGAATTGTTTCTGGCAATAAAGGAGAGTACCTATTTCATCAAATATTTGCCAACACTGGGTCTTACAATTCTAAAGAGTTTTTCTTAATTTTACAGGAAAAGTATTACTCTATTGTAGCTTTCATTTGCACTGCCTTACTGGTCGTGATCTTCTCCACTCTTTCTAAAGGGCCCTTTGCCTGTGAGTAGCATGGTAGAAGGGGCACTAGGCCAGAAGTCAGGGGAGCTAGCCCCCCCCACTCCCACCGTGTTTGAGCGTCGGCAAGCGACTTGGTCTTCCTGGGGGAAGCTCCCTCTTCTGACAAGTTGGTGGCACTGCTTGCCCTGTCCCCCATCCCGGTGGTCTGAATTGGTTGGTGGGAAGGCCCCTGAAGAAAGCTTAGTGTATTTTGAGTGTGGAAGTGTCCTCCCTGGAGCTCCAGGAAGGTCTGAGCAACAGCGCTCCTGAGCAGGGCTCCATATCCAGCAAAAGATCACCTGCCTGGGGCCTCTTATGACAGAGTCCAGTAGAACCTTGTGTGTTCCTGGCTGGAGCTTCCCAGGGCAGCTGGGGGTTCTTTACAGGGCTTCGATCCAGCCACATTCCGCCACAGTTCTGGGGGTGCTCTGTACAGCTTGGTGGGTGAGGCCAGAGGGCTAATGCTACCCCTGTCCTGTAGGAGCGGTCCTGGGGGGCCTGCTTAAGCTGGGGTGGACAGGGGCAAGCCAGCCCCTCAACTTTCTTAAGATCTGCTTCTCTCTCCTCTCGGCACCCCTGGAAGAGAGATGTGTCCGTGCATCTGTCTGGCTTCCCTTCATCTGACCACCTCGCTTCAGCAACACCTCACCAGCCTTGTTTCTTTTTCTTGGAGGGGCTGGGCCCTGTTGGGGGAGAAGCCAGGCCCTAGCACACAGTAGCCCAGTGTCTGAGGCCCTGGGCCTCCAGACCTGCTCTTTACAATGCCTTTGTTGTGTGTGTTTTCCTCCCATGGGCGGGTGGGGTGTATATGTGGGTCTGGGTGATTTTTGTTTGAAAGCCACCCCCTCCCCGTTCCCCCAGTGCTGAGCTCATTGCTTGTGCTGATGGGGCTGCTGGAAGGAGTTGGCCTTTGGAGGGGCTGGGGCAACGTGGGGGGTGCTGCCAGCACCAATACAGTGCGCACAGCCGCCACAATGTGCAATTGTGATCTTTGTGTAAACGTGGTCGGTCTGGGGCCCAAGCGCTTATAAAAATAAAGCATTGGGAAGCACAAGAGGGGTGGGAACAAAAGGGGCTTTTTTGCCGGCTCTCTAATATGGTTTTGTTTATCGGAACGCGCCTCTTTCCCTTACTGGAACCAGGGAGAGGTTCTCTGCCGTGCTTGGAGCTGATGGTATCACAGCCAGACGGTTTCATTAAATGCACAGACGCCGCTGGGCCCTGCCAGGGCAGAACGGGAAGGGCCCGGGGCCAGCCCTGCCAGGGCTGGTGCATGGAAGGGGAGCCCCATGCCAGGGAGGCTCCCATCAGATGGGGATGGAGAGACATGGTGGGCATGGCTCCCCTGCCCCTTCCCTTGCCCAGGGCCTCTCATTGCTCTCTTCTACCCCCAGAATCAGGTTCAAAAAAATTTCCTGCAGGAAGTCCTCGAGGACTGACCCCATTGTGCTTTTGTACCTGAAGGCTTATGAGCTGGTCCCAGGGTGGTGGCTGCCTCCTGTTAGCCAAACCTAACATTGTTCAGTGAGTGCCCGTAGCTTCTGCCTCCAGAAGCTAAACCCTTAAATCTCCAAACCCTTCAAACTAGCCTCTCGGGCAACAGCCAGAATCATGGACCCTGCTCTCCCCATTCCCTGTTGAAACCTTCCCATTGCCCACCCCAGCCTTCTCACATCTTTTATGGGTCACACTGCCACCTCCTGTGCAGTGGCCCTGGCATGATATTTGGTCTCCTTATGGTGGGGGAGCCTGTCTTGCTTTCCTGCCCTTTGGGGGGAAGCTCTGTCTCCCCATCTCAGCCCCAGTACTTAATTTCTAGTGCTGAGGCCCTCTTGAGATCACACAGGGAGTTAGGAGCAGTGCCAGGGCTAGACTATGGGGCTCAGAGGATGCAAGGCACTGCAGGATATAGCAGGTGCCAAGGGTACAGGGCATTTGGGCTCAGCCTTCCCAGATATCTAGCAACCAGATGCCAGCCTCCTGCATCCCCAGACTTCCCTGTCCATTACCCTCTGTGATCTGGCACTTTGAGTCTTACAAAATAGCAGCAAATGACCCCGTGCCCAGTCTGACGTTCTAATGAGAGAAATTGGAGGATGTCCCTTCCCCAAACCCTTTGCTTCTGTCCCAGATTCCATGCACACAGTCCCATAGGACCTTCTGCATTGGTGTCCGAAGTGTGGCCCCAGAAGGCAGCCTGAGCACCACCTGGGAACTTGTTGGAAATGCAAATGCAAATGCAAAACAGAGTTCTCACACCCCACCCTGGACCTGATGGATGAGTCTCTGTGGGTAGAGCCCCACAGTCTGTGTAAGCCTTCCAGGAGATTCTGTTGCATGCTCACGTTTGAGATACTGCTCTAGAATCTTCTCTAGTGATACACACCAACTTCCATTTGGGACTGGGCAGAGGGAGTGACCAGTGGGTGGGTCCCATGTTAACATGGCGGCTGGGAAGGCGTTTGGGGCACGGGGAACCTAAGATCCCTGTAGCAACCTGTGGGAAAATCCCATCCCTGCAAGGACCTTAGGCTTCCTCTTACACTAGCTTTAGGGTCCATGTGCTTTTCTCTAGCAGCCTGGCCATCCAGACCACCACCATCTCTACCTGAACCCTTGCAGTAGCCTAATAACTAGTCTCCCTGCACCCACTTCTGTCCCCTCCAGTCTGTTCTCCATGTGGCAGCCAGGGTGAGCTAGCTGAAATGCAGACCTAGGCACCAGTCTTATGGCTCTACTCTCTCTTCTTCAAGGAAGCTAGGTCCCTCCACCTCACCTTATTTCCATTCTTCAAATCACTTATCAGAATTGCAGTTTCAGGTTTGCGTATATGAATTATGATTTTGCTCCAATTGCTTTCTAGTTCCTAGTACCTAGCCCCTAGCCTGGCATGCAGAGGCACTCAATAAATGTTTGTTGGATGAATGAATGAGTGAATGAATGAATGCACCATGCAGGCACTCATTTCCTCCAGCTGGACCTTGCCCCCAGCAGCCAGCCCAGGAAGAAGCCCAGAAGGGGAAGTCCTGTGGACCTTTGTGCCCATTCTCCTGACCTCAGCTCCATTACCCTCTGTGGCCCACTAGGTGGCCTCACAGAGGGCGGGGAGGGTCCCCAGGGAATTGGGCTTCAGCCTGAATGTTGGTTGTTCCAGAGTGGCAGCCATAGTTCTGCTCAGCATTGTGGCCCGCGTGACTCCTGAGCACACAGCTCTCATGGTCTCTGCTGTGCCCTGTCTCTCTTCCCTGTATCTGGCCCGCACAGACCCCTATGCGATCGTCTCCTTCCTGCATCAGAGCCAGAAGACAGTGGTGGCAAAGAATACCCTGAACCCCACCTGGGACCAGACACTCATCTTCTATGAGATTGAGATCTTTGGCGAGCCAGCCAGCATTGCTGAGCAGCCACCCAGCATCGTGGTGGAGCTGTATGACCATGACACCTACGTGAGTCTGCCTGCCTCCCTCCCTCCCTTGTCCCCTCACTGCCCCTCAACCCCAGGGGCCCAGGGGGAAATGGTGCTGTGAGGGACTAGTCCCCAACCAGATGGGTACTCCCCAGTCTGGGACTGATGGCCTCTCACCTGACCTCACAGGCTACAGAGTGGTGAAAAGTATTTTAGAGTAATTAAAAACAGATTGCTAGCACATGTGCTGTGCCTGAAGCAGAGCAAGGGGACAGATCTGGAATGGGTGTTTGGCTATGGGTCAGGAGCCTGGGTTTTTTGCTGCCTGTAACTTGCTCATAAGATCCCAGGCCAGACACATCTTCCTATCGAGAGAGCTGCACTGACTCCCAAAACATTTATCAAACACTTGTGTCCTGGGCTGAGTGGCTCCTCACTTGGGGTTCCCAGTCTAGTGGGGACTGGGAGTCCCCCAGAGAGAGTGGAGAACCCTCCAGGGAGATGGTGATGGGAGGCGATGGAAATGCTCTGTGGTTGTGCTGTTCAAAATGGGAGCTGCCAGCATATTCGACTGGCAGTTGGGGAACCAGTGTGATATTGGGGTGTGGGGGTGAGGCAGAGAGACAGTATGGGGGTGGGTGGAGGGCAGAGAAGGGAGGGGTCAGGCTAGGAAGGGGGAGAAAGGGGTGTGAGACCAGGGGAGCAGGGGAGTGACAGGGACAGAGCAACATTTTAGGAAGAGGAGAGAAGAGAGGGACTGTTGGCTGATGGTGCATGTGGTGAAGAGGCCCAGCCTCTTTGGGGGTGGCAGTGGATAAAAGGGGGGTCAGAGTTTGGAAGATGCTTCCAGAAAGAGTTGCCATGACTGAATGTCAGGTGCTCTGGGAGGGTGTGGTGACCAGTGGATAGGGGAAGGTGATGCTGTTTAGGGCACCCTACCAGGTGGTGGGGGCCAGCTAGCAGTGGCCAACACAGGCCTGGGCTGGGTCAAATATGAGCAATCCCCTTGGAAGGAAAAGCTGGCTCCAATGTGCAACTTGAGGGAGAGTCTCTTTGGGGCCATTTGGGGAAGAGCACAGAACCTGGCACCTTTGGGGCAGGACCAGGAGGATGCTGGGCTAAGGAGCTAAGCAGGAGGAGCAGGTGCAAATGTTGCTGCAGGGAGGGCTGAGAGGCCAACAGGACACATTCCCTCTCTTCCAATAGCATCCTACCTCTCCTTTTAAGATGTGGCTCTGACTCTCTCTCCCCTGCAGGCCATGCCTAGGGGGATCCCAGGGAGAGAAGATCCAGGACCCCTTATGGGTGGGTGGGCTCCAAGGTCCTGGGGGAGATCAGAGCCGTGCTCATTGTTAATGTAGTCGAACGAATCTGTCCCTGGTAGCAAATACCCACTGTCCTGAGCTCCTGCTGTCCTGGCTGCCCAGGCTCTGCAAGGACTCCTCTCCCCACAAGCTTTCCACAACCCAGAAACTAAAGGGACCATGCCTGGCCCAGAGGAGCCTCCAGGACCCCTTCCAGTGCTCCACCCGGAGTGGTCAGTGCTGGACTGTCACCTGCTGATATGGGCAGTCAGGCAAGAGCTGCTGGCTGCTCCAGAACAGCTCATGGGGATGTCCCCAAGAATGATGTGACTGCAGGTTGGGAGGCTTCCCAGTCCTGCTCCAGGTCTCTCCAGATGAGGGCCTTGGGCAAGGCACCAGGGCTTGTGAGGGCTGTGGCATCGTTGGGCTGAGACCTAGGCCCTGCCCGCTGCCCCTGCCCTCGGGAAAGCTAACCGCAAGGCCAGGAAGGCCACAGAGGCCCAGGTCAGAGGGCTGAGCTTGGGCAGGGCTGTGAGTGAGGGCTGATAAGGGTAGAGGGCACTATGATGGGGGAAATGGCCCATGCAAAAGCCAGGGGACCCAGCAGGCTAGAGTAGAGGAGTCGGGAGAATGAGGCAGGGTGGGAGAGGTGAGCAGGTTCCAGTGAGAGGGCGTTCTCTGTGGGGAGGATATTTGGACTCTATCCTCTAGGCAGTGGAGGACTCTATCCTCAGGAAGGTACCTGAGCAAAGGAATGATAAGACGAAAGTATCATTTTAACAAGTCTCATTTAATTTAATGAGACTCAATTTTTTTTTTTTAAATCACAAATGCCCCATCTGGGAAAGTGGGGAAATTTAGAGGTGAAATGCACAGAAGATGCAAGAGCCCTTGGAAATGTCAAATACCTGTACTGCTGAGGGCATTAGAGAAATGCTAGGAGGCTATCATTCTGGTCCCTGGTGGGCTCAGAGCTTGAATAAATTAAAGCAAGGTGAATGCTGGTTGGACAGACAGAGGGACTGTCAGCCATGATGAGAGCATACATCTAGCAGCAGCGGGAGGAGGCCTCTCACTTGTCCTCACATCTTTCTAAGGGGGGCCAGCTCACTATTTTTCACTGGGGCTTCCCTGACTCCTAAGGCCTTTTCAAGTTCAGGAAGCTGAACGTAGGCCTGGTGATTGCTCTGAGACCACCCAGAGCTCTGGGCTGGGGACTGCTGACTCTTCTTTCTCCATGCCTGGTCTAGGGGGCAGATGAGTTTATGGGACGCTGCATCTGTGAGCCGAGTCTGGAACGGATGCCCCGGCTAGCCTGGTTCCCGCTGACCAGGGGCAGCCAGCCAGTGGGTGAGCTGCTGGCCTCTTTTGAACTCATCCAGAGAGAGAAGGTGAGGCTGGTTCACGTTTGGATCCAGGAGGCTCGGGCAGGGAGTACCAGCTGGGGAACAATGGGGAGCACAGACAGGGTAGTCCCTGATGGAGGGGTGGAGCCTGCGATACATCCTTCTTCCCCTATCAGGGGCCCATGGACAGCACTGAACAGACACCTCTGGAAGTCACTCTTCCTGCAAGAATTGGTTTTGCCCATCTTTTCTGAACCCCAAATCAGGATGTGATCTAACATCAATGTAGAATTTTGGAATCTGGACAGTGCTAGAATATCTGAGTTCTCTGGCCATTGGATGTACTTTGCCATGAGCTCTAACCTGAAATGGTTTCTGGGTGGGGGGAGCCTTCCTTGTGATGGGGGGGCATCTCCTGGGACAGGTAAGGGAAGACCCTCTGTTCTAGTCCTAGCTCTGCCATGACCTAGCTGCATGAGCCTGGGCCAACCACCTGCTGTGAAATAGGGTTTAAGTAAAAGCTGTATCTTCAAACCTGCTCTTAGTGTGATATGAATCCCAAAATGTAAGCCTACTTACATAGAATAGAAGTAGGCCTACTCCAGGTAAAGAGTATGGAGGAGGGACACAGCATATACAGGACATGGTGCCCCTGCCCACCCCTAGGCACCCCTGAGGAGTCCCTCGGCCTCCGAGGAATAGGGTCTGCAAATCCCTGGACTGTCTGACCACTGACGTATTCCATGAGTGTCATTTTGTGGTTGGGGATGTGTTTGCTTGGCCAGGGCAGAAAAGAGGGTGATGGGGGCCTTGGGTGGCAGTGCCTGACCCAAGCTCTCTTTTCCTTCACCACAGCCAGCCATTCACCATATTCCTGGATTTGAGGTAAGTCTTGCTTTTACTTTCTCTTCAGACTGATTGTCAGCCTCCTTGTGTTTGTGGCTCCCTTGGGGCTGTGAAGGGCAGTCAGGTGTTCACAGCCCCTCTGCCCTGCCTTCAAGCAGAGGAGGGCTTGGGTGGGGCCCTGGAAGCCTGAGAATCACAGACTCTCAGAGTGAAGAGACCTCATGGTCTCTTGTGGCACATCCCCTCAGAACTGCCTTCACCACATGTATCCTCAGTCTGACCTCACCTGCAGTGGTCTGCAACCATTATCCCCAAAATATGTTCAGGGATGGGAGAGATATACACAGTAGACTCCTTTGGGGGTAGATGCCCTATTCCCAATGGGGTTTGGGCTTGTTTCACTCTATAGCAACAGGGACAATATTGGCTTATTGCCAGTGGGTGTGGAAGCATTAGCCTACTGAGTAGGTCAATTACATCATCAAGTATATTAGGGTCAGGTGAGGATCCTGGCCATAGAAACTTCCATTTTCCATACACTCCACCCCTCCCAGATTCTTTCCTCACAGTCTACGTACCTTCAATCTTCCATGATGGTCCCTTGTGAGAAAGCTCGAATGGCTAAGCCTAGTGTCTCTCAGCCAGGCTGCAGATTAGTATTCTTTGGGCAGCCTTAAAAATCACAAATGCTCACCCCAGACCAAACAAAACACTATCTATTAGGGTGTGGCTCATGCATTGGTGTCTTTCAATGCTGCTCAGGGGATTTTATTATGCAATCAGGGCTGAAAAACATTGACTTAGCCATAGTTCTCAGTGTGGCCTCACCTGGGATATTGTTAGAAGTGGGTCCCACTTCAAACTCACTGAAGCAAATGGAAGGTGTGCAGCAGCCTGGGTATTAATGAGCCCTTCAGGGGGTTCTTGATACATGCTTGAGTTTCAGAAGCTCTAATTTAGACCATCTTCCCCAACTTGTTTCCACTGTGACCTGGTTTTCTTCCTTCTGCTAGTGATGGGTACTTCATTCCCTTCTCTCTGCAATCCTTCCTTCTCCTAGGGGTCATAGCAGAAAGTGCAGATCCTTTACGGGTACCCCAGCTAATCTGAATCAGGAAATACTATCTCAGCCAGCCTCAGCTGCAGCTTTGACAGTTGGCCATTTGGGCTCTGTTAGGATGTCTCTGCACTCATAAATCAACTCAGGCAGTTTGCAGACAGTTCTTACAGTGCAGGCTCTCCTTCACCCCCTGCCCCCAATTCCACCCTGGGCTTTTTCCTTACCCCTCTAGTTCTCGCCCTTTCCCTCTCCTGCCTACTCTGAGCTCCTGCTTCTCAGGCCCACCAGACCCTGGGGATCCAGGCTGCTTCTCCTCACCTCTCCAAGTCCACGTGCTCCAGCAAAGCTCCAGGGTCCCAGGCCTGTCTGTCATTTTCTGTTCTCCTGTCACTTCCAGAGGTACTTGGGCTCTTGGTTTCTGCTTCGGCCTCTCCCACTGGTCCCTCAGCATCAATGTCCATTATACCTTCTTTCTCAAGGACTACATGGAGGACATTGCTGGAAGCACAACACCCCTCACCCTGGGTGGGAGGTGGTTTCTATTAGCTCTCCTTAGGGTGCCATCTGTGTGCTGATCTCTGCCTTAGCCTAGTGTTCCTTGTCACTAATGGTAAATTTTTACCCTCCCATTTCTCTTCCCTTCACCAATTCCTGGATGTGGAACACTCCATGGTGTGGCCCAGGTGCAGGATGCATCAGGGATACTGGAAGAGGTGAGCTGAACCCTCACAGCTATGGCCCATGGATGGGGGCATGTGGGCAGAGACAGAGGGAAAGTAAGGGCCAGCCTTTAGGCATGTGCCCTGGAACCTTCTGGGTTCCTGATACCCCAAGGGGCATTTGCCACATAGAGACTAGTTTGGATCTCATTGCCCACAATCTGTGTGGACCCAGGGCTGCCTGGGGTGTGTCCTGGCGTGATTCTGATCTCAGAAGGCTTGTTGCCCTGTTGGAGGCCAGATTCATCCAGACCTCATGGACAGAAATACAGTCTCATCTGGTTCAATGCCAGATGGCATGTTTTTAAGAATAACATGTTTATAAGGGGCCGCAGTCAAGGAAGCCTTTCTGGTGGAGGTAGCATCAACCAGACATTGCTGTGGGAAGAAAGTGGGGAACATGTCTTTGGCCCAAGGGGCCAAGCTCCAGTTTAGAGTCTTGCTGGTTTAGGGGCTGGGGTGAGCTGTGGATTCCTAGGTTCTCGAAGAAGTTTGGGTTTGCTTCTTGATGAAGTAAGGCTACATCCTTGCCATGAGGGATATGGAACACGTTCCTTTATGGCCTCCTGCACATTGGTGAGTGGGTCCTTGTGAGTGAGTGGGGCAGAGGCCTTGGCAGAGACAGGGAGGAGAGCCCTGGTGAGATGGGGGAGTTGGGAAAAGGGCAACCACTTCCTGCCATCAGGGAATCCCCAGGCTGGGAGTGGACACCGTTTGACATTTTCAGTGTAATTTGGACTTGAAGAGCAGGGTCAGGATGTGGGATCCGCGGGCCCTGCGCCCCTTACCTCACTTCCTTTTGCTCCCAGACCGAGGTGGGGACCGCCAAGTGAGCTGGCTGTAATTGCGCCTGACAGGCAGCCTCCTGCTTCTGGCTGTAGTTGCGAAAGACTGCCGATTTGGAAAGGGGAGTGGAGTCCTGTCCAGGGAAGCGGCACGGAGCCCTCTCCCTTGATTGAGAGCACTTTGTGGCCAAAACCCACAGCCTGTTCTGAAGAAGGCCCAGCTCAGGATGAGTTATTAAAAAAAAGCTGAAGTCCTTAATAACTGGATTTGTAATATGTAGCAGTGAAGGCTTAGATTCCGAGAGCAGGGGTCTCGCTGTGGTCTTGTCAGGAAGCAAATCAAAATTTGCAGCTACTGGACCAGACCCCTAAGAGGGCCAAGTGTCCTGCTGCAGGGCCGGCCAGGCCACAGGCTGAGGCAGGGTGGGGGCCAGCAGGGCCAGAGAAGAGCAAGTCTTGGGGCTTTGCTAGGCACAGGGCTGCACAGAACCAGCAGGTTCAAAGGATCTGAGGCTCAGCAAGATCAACAGAGTATCAGCTGGTCCAGGAACAACCCCAGAAGATGATCTTGTGACCCCACTCCCATCCCCAGGGCTCCTTCCCCAACCCTGCAGCCATAACTCAGCCACTTCCCCCGCACTTGAAGGCTAAGTCTCATGCCAAGGTCCTGGTTCTGTTTGGCTTTAAGAACCCCCAGGGATAGGGTGGAGGCAGGTTAGTCCTGCTGCTGCTTCTGGTCCTGCAGGAAGTCGGACGCCTCAGCAGGATTTCTCTGTCTTTGCCGTGGCCAAGCTTCTGCCTTATATCCCCCATTCAGCACCCGCCAGGCTCCCAGCCTGTTCCCTATGAAGAACGCTCCAGCTTTCGCAGAGGGCTGTGAGAAGCTACACCGGGAGCTTAGATTCTGGGCCACTGGCCCCAGGAGCCCTTGAACACCTGGGAGCAGAGAGGGCAGAGGGATGCGTTAGGAAGCTGTCGGGCTGCAGGGGGTGTGGGTTGGGGAGCGAGGGGCAGCAAAAGAGCCCAGTGAGGAGGCTTTTGTGACTCTGAAGGATGGTTTAAGGATGGCCTCTCTAGTGGGGAGTGCCTTCCAGCCAGTGCGGCCCATGCCTGTGTGGGAGACAGAGATGAGATGAACTGCCATCTGTCCATGCGGAGGGCTCCCAGAGGAGATGGAGCACAGTGGGGATGGCTTCCTGGAAGAGGTAACACTGAGCTGGCTTCCGAAGCAGAGATTGGCAGAAAGGGTGCGGGAGGGGGTCCAGGTGGCAGTGTCCAGGGCTTGGGGTGTACCACTCAGGGCTAGTTTGTTGGGCAGGATTTCCCTTCCCCTAGGCTTATGCCCAGCTGGAGAACCCCTGGCTTGGGGGAGGGGGGCCGGGGTCGCTTGCAATGGGTCTTGGAAGCTGTAATGACTGATGTTTGGGAGACCTGGGTCCTCGCAGAGGGCTTGGTGGAGGGACCTTCCTTCCCCAGCTTCCCAGCCTGTCTTTATGTCCTACTGTGTCCCTGCAGTTTCCCGTCCTGAGCCTTCTCACCTTCCCCTCTTCCCGCTTTCCCTTCCTGTTTCCCGCTTCCTCTGTTGGCTCCTTGGCCTGGGCTCCATCTCTCCCTCCTTCTCCCCGCCTCTTCTGAGCCCTCTGTCTCGTTTCTTTTCCTTTTTGTCTGGAGAACAAAGGCAGTCTGTGCTGCCAAGGGGAATGAGTTCAAAGAAACTCCAATTTTAGATTTCCTGAGAGCTGGAGAGTGCACATGCACGTGTGAGGGTGTGCGCTCGCAAGAACACACGCGTGCACACGTGGCAGCAGAGGGCATGGCGGTGTCCTTTATAACCAGGGGTCCTGGCATGGGAGCATGTGCAGAGGGACACTCTTCCTGGGGACCCTTCAGGCTGGCGGTCCTGACCACTGAAGGGGGCATGCCTTGGAATAGTACCCTTCTCTTGCCTCTTCTGTCCTGCTCCCAGGCAGGGGATGCCCTGGTAGAAGGTCCGGCCTACTCCATGGCTGTTTTTGCTACAGGCTCAGGGGGCCAACCAGATGTCACTCCATTGCCTTCCAAATCCAAGTGACAGGGTTTGGCTTTTAGTTTGGGATGTACATAGGGTACTTTCCTGTACCCCCAAATCCACTAGAAGGAAAAATTTGGTGTTTTGCAATCAGGAAAATAAACTCAGTGGTCCCCCATCCCCCATTCCCTCCCCCAAGGCCTTAATTTAAAACACTATTTTTCCTGGGAAGTGTAATTAGAGCAACATGTTGTTCCTAACGAGCTGGGTGGGGCAGGCAGACGATGGAGCCCTCCCAACCCGCCTGGCTGCCCGACCTGGAGCTCCCTGAGGAACCAGGATCTGACTGTCCAGAGGGTCCCCTGACTGTACCCCACTGGGTTAGGTGGGGACTACTGGTGGCAGGCCTAACCTCCCCCTGCCGTGGGGATTATTCCCCCCACTTCAATCATCCATTCTTAATCCTTTATTTATTGGACAGGGGACTGACCTGTGGTCCCTGTGTACAGAATTGCTGGTTTAACCTGGACACTGACGAATGGACACATAGAAATGGCACAGAGTGATGTGTCTTTCCATGAGAGGTGCCATGGGGGTGCTTGACTTAAGCTCAGGACACCGGGCAAGATTTAAAGGCAGACCTAGAGTCTGAGTAGGAGGTAGGTGGATATAGTGCTCAGAAGAGTGCTCAGAAAGGGGAACTGGTAAGCTCCATGCCTCAAAGGCAAGGAGGGTGTGGGGTCTCCTGCAACCTGCATGGGTAGAAGGCCCAGTGTTGAACATGTCCAGAGCTGGGTGGGGTGGCTCATCAATATCAATATCTGGGGTCCAGGAAGGGAAAGTTCCCTGGTGATTCATGAGACCAGAGGAGTCAGAAGGAGTTAGAAGATAAGGGGTCTTGGAGGCCACCTCAAGGAGTATAGATCTCATCCTGCATGGGTGGGGAAACTTTGAAGGGTTTTTAAAGAGTGACATTCTTAGAAAGCTCCCCCCGGCTGCAGAGTACAGCCTGCATTGGTTGTTGGGAGGAGATGTACAAAGCCAGGTGCAAGGAGACCACTTAGGAGGATGCTGGTAAATCCAGCAAGTGAGGGCGCTGGCCCCCACCAAGGAAATAAGACAGGTGGAAGGGCATGTGAGAGATTTAGGAGGCAGAGTTGCCAACACTGGGTGATCGCTCAGCCATGGTGAGGCGGGAAGGAGCCCTGCAGGCTCTGGGGCTTTCTGGCTTGGCCGTCAAGGTGGATGGTGAGGCCAGTTTCTGAGATGACATTTGAAGAGAGATGAGGGAAGAAGTTATAGAATCTGGTTTCTGACAAGCTCAGTGCGAGAAGCCAGTAGGACACATGGATTAAACATTAAGAGGTTGAGAATGTGGCTGTGGGACTCAGTAGTGATGTGTGGGAGCAGAAAGCCTAGGAGAGGGCTGGGCAGCAAGCAGAGGGGAGAGAAGGTGGAGAGGCCAGCCATGTGGAGCCAGAGAGGTGGTCTGAGGAAGGAGACCGAGGTCAGCCGGCTGGATGCTGCTGAGGGAGTGAGGGGGATGGCAGCCCACAAGCCGCCTTTGGGTTGAGCTACAAGCAGGTTGTTGATGACTCTGGACAGGGAAGTTTCTGGGATGGGGCTCAGGAGGCAGAGCTGAGGGTGCTGGGCAGAAGGGCGCTTGGAAGGGAGGGGAGGCAGTGGATGGAGGCGGTCCTTTTCAGGAGGAGAGACAGGAGAGGGAGGACAGCCTCTCCAGGACACAGCAGGTTGGGGATGGAGCTGAGAGACTGTGTTTGCATGGGAAAGGAAGACCCACCAGATAGTGTGAAGAATTGAGAAGGACTAAATAAGACCAGGCTTGTGGACAAGAGAGACTAGGTGTAGATGTGCAGCCGTAATACCACAGGGACTGACGGCAGTGCAGTGCGTACAACCGGGAGGGGCCAGAGGACTGTGGTGGCAGCTTGCGGCCAGGCAGGCAGGGCTCTACAGAGGCAGGGAACCTGGGGAGTGGTAACAAATGGTAGGGAGCCAGGATGTCCTGGGGTCCCTGGGGACAGCGAGGTGGACAGAGGTGGCTTTGGGATGAGAATGGTGCCAAGAAAGCTGCCTGCAGCTGGACCTCTAACCACTGTCTCTGCTTGTCTCTCCCTCCTGGCTCGGCTGGGCCTGGCACTCTGCAGCTGTGTGCACCTGACTTCTTCCTCCAGGGCCTCCTCCAAACGGTACTGGAGCCTGTCCTCCTCAAGGTTCTTGTTCCCTGTTCTCCTCTGGAAACAGGTTCCTGAAAATTAGGAGCCTGGTCCTCAGCATACAGAGATGTCATTACCATGGAGCTCAAGGGAGCCTGGAAAGGAAGACAGAGCATGGAAACGAGGGATAAACAGGGATCACAGGGTTGCTGCTCAGAGTTTGGGGCCTGGAGAGGAATGTTCTGGCGTGGAATATATTAATGAGTTTTCCTGGGTGATTTCAGGAGGACGTTGCAACCATGTGAGAAAGGCTTGGTCTTTCTGCCTCCCCACCCGGGGAGCTTGGGGCTGTTCCTTCCCTGGGCCCTTCTTTTTCTCTCTTTTTACCTTGGGTTTTTGACCCTCGGCCCACAGTGGGCTGGCCTCAGCCTCAGGCACAGCACAGGCCCTGCCACCACCCTCCAGAGCACCACCCATGTGGCCTGTGCTGTGCACAGCACCCCCTGGAGTTGTGCCCCCTGGCAGCTCTGCACACCACCCTCCTCCTGATGGCATTTGTCATTCAGCCAGTCTAAAGATGGTGGTGCTTCCTACATCATGTCACCTGCTTTGTGGCTCCAGCAGAAGATGACGAATTCCTTCACTTCGTGCCCTGGTGATGTAGGGGGAGTTATTAAGACAGTGTTGTTCTGAGAGATGCTCCTGAGGGCTCAGTTCTCCTCAAGTCACCCTGGGAGGCCAACAGCAACACTGATGGTACAGATAGTGGCACTGCCAACAACAGACTGATCCTTGTGGTCACTACTGTTCTTAAGCACCGATTAGGTGCCAGATATTCTTTATATTTGTTGTCTCATTGAATTCTCAGCGCAGCTTCGAAAGGCTATTGTTATCCTGGATCTCCATATGAGGGTACTGAGTCACAGAGGCCAAGTAATTTGCCCAAGGTCAAATTGCTCAGAAGCAGCAGAGCTGGAACTAGACTAGCACTGAGGTCTGCCTGATTCTGGAAATGAGCGTCTCACCGCTACAGGTCAGGGAAGTGTAGTGTTGTCAGTACGTCGTTGGGCAGGAGTGACAGCTGGGGTTGGTTGTGAAGTGATTCATGCAGACAGGAGGAAGCTGTTATACTTCAGTGCTCCAGCTGCTCCCATCATCTTTGTCAGAGCACCTGTAGGTGGATGCACCATCCTTTGGGGAGGAGCCCAGAGCAAGTCACTTGGGGAATGAATCCATGACTCCATTGTTCATTAAATGAGATTATATAGGGAAGCTCTGTAAGTATCCAGCACAGCCCTTTTAATGATGGTTAACAGTTCCTGAGTGTCAGAACCTATGTGTGTGGACGTGCAGGTTGTGCACTGCACAAGGGCACTGTGTCTAAGGGGATACAATGTCCCATACAGACATCATATATTTGTATTTATTATAACAATTTTCCAGTAGGTGGCAGTAAAATGTCCTGTTCTAATAAACCAGTAAAACACGGTTTTCAATGTGGAAGTAAAGAGTCTTAAGAAAGGGACATCTTTCTCTAATTGTCACAAAGGTGTCACATTGGCTAGTAGTCCTTTTGAGAGTTTATATGAACCAAGCATTCTTCTAAGTGTTGTATTAGCTTCTTTGAGTCTCACACTAACCTTTAAGGGTTGATCACTTTTAATAACCATAATTGAGCCGTAAGGAGGTGAAATAACTTATTTAACTCAGTAACGGGTGGATCAGAGCCTGTGTTTCTCAGCACTGTGAGCGTCGGTAGTTGCCTCATCCCCAGCAGTGTCCACCTCCCTTGCCCCGCCCCATCTGCTTCCCTGTGTATTTCTCTGTGGTCCCTGGGGATTCCTGCCCAAGTCTTTTTGGCAGATCCTGAGCAGGCAGAACTGACACAGGACACTCCTCCCTGGCCTGTGGTGGTAAAGGAGCCTCCCTGGCAGCACCCTTTGGTGCCTGGGATGATGGAAATTTACGCCCCCTCTCTCATTTGCCCATACTCTCTCTGGCCCACTGTACAAGTGTTCTGTTCTCCTGGGGGCAGATGTGAGAGGTGGGGGTTTGAGGCTGGCGGGTGTGTGGGTGTGGCATGGGGGGTGGAGAGGGGGTGCCGCCAGGGGATGGTAAGTCGGGAGGCTCTGATCCAGGAGGCAGGAGAACCAGGCTAGTGGGAGGGCGCATGGTCCTCTCTGGGACCAAGAGAGGCTGAAGCGGCTACCCCAGAATAAAGTGGGCAGTGTGTGTGTTTTAGGGGTGGGGAAACCCTGAGCAGCTCAGAGCCTGTGTTATGGAGGAGGGACAACCTGGGGTTCATATGAAACAGGGTGACCCGAACCCTGGTCCAAGGGGTTCAAATTGTGACTGTGTAGCCCCAACCGACCCAGTTCTTCACCCCTCTTGTTTCTGCCTGCCCATCTGCCCACTTCTGTGTCTGCTTCTCTGTGTGTCCCTCTGTGCATGTCCTTTTGGTCCCATCTTTCCTTTTCCATTTTTTGCCTCTCTGCCTTGGCCTTCCTTCCACCGCTGTCCCCATTGTGCCTGCCATGCCCTGCAGTCAGAGGACACAGACCTGCCCTACCCACCACCGCAGAGGGAGGCCAACATCTACATGGTTCCCCGCAACATCCAGCCGGTTCTCCAGCGTACCGCCATTGAGGTGAGCCGGCCTGGGGCAGGGCAGGCAGGTATTTGGGGCAGCCGCACTTCCCCTTCTTAGCTCCAGCTTTTCTTAGGGTCTGGGACCTTTCTAGCTTCTTGTGTCACTCTGTGTCCCCAGATTCTGGCATGGGGCCTGCGGAACATGAAGAGTTACCAGCTGGCCAGCGTCTCCTCCCCAAGCCTTGTGGTGGAGTGCGGGGGCCAGACGGTGCAGTCCTGTGTCATCAGGAACCTGCGGAAGAACCCCAACTTCGATGTCTGCACCCTCTTCATGGAAGTGGTGAGCCCGGCATCTCTGCTGTCCCCTCCTCAGTCATGGGGCCTAGTATTTCCTCAGGATGCCAAGCAGCCTGGGCATTTGCTCTGCCTCCTTGAGGGATCCTGGCTAGGTCACAGTATCTCTCTCACCTCTCACCTTAAAAATGGGGAGGAAATGCTCATTTTCTTCACTGGAATAGCTGAAGCCTGAGAGCAGCATAGGAAAAAAATGGGGCCAGCCTGCTCCCTCCTACCCAGATCCTGCGCCCACAGAAGTCCCAAGGGCCCCGCTATGGCTATCTTCCTTTCAGGGAAGATCTGTTTTCTGCAGCTCCCCTCAGGGGCACACCGGGGCTCTGACCTTCTGCGAGTCCTCCAAACCTTCCCTGCCCTGGGCCTTCCCCGATCCCGGCCCTCTCCAGCACCCTGAGCCCAGTGGCCGGAGTAAGGCACGTCTGAGGAAAGGAAAACGGTTTGCAGGATGAAAGCACTGTAGGAATTCCAGGCTTCGTGGCTGTCAACAGGAGCCTCCTCTTGGCTGGGCCAAAGCCACCACCAAAGGAGAGCATATAAATTATTTCAAGTAGCGTTCAAAGTGCTTTTGGGGCTGGGGCTGGGGCTGGGGGAGAAGAATCTGGGTCTGCAAGCCAACGCTTGAGTATCCACTTGGGGGGGACTGTCTGCAAGAAACGTTGAGTCCTCGGCCAACTTCTTCCTTCTTCCCCTTCCCAGCCAGTGAGGGTTCAGGAAGAGAGGAGACTTGTTTTAGCTTCAGGCTGTTCAGGGTGTTTGAAAGGTAAAACCATGGGGGAGAGTCAGCGTCTGAAGGCAGACAGAAGAGGTGTGTGGCTTCTGCTTCCCTGGCCAGCTCCTGGGCTCAGCCAACCACCGTTCGGATTTATGGCTGTTGGGGTTATGTGTGGGGTTCTCGTCATTCCATGCTCCCTGGACTTGTCCTGTGAAGAAGTGTACCCCCCTCTCCCCGAGACCTCCCAGAGATGGGTTCAGGCCACTGCCAAGAGCTTCCCTCTCCCTCTGCCCAGATGCTGCCCAGGGAGGAACTCTACTGTCCCCCCATCGTGGTCAAGGTCATTGATAACCGCCAGTTTGGCCGCCGGCCTGTGGTGGGCCAGTGTACCATCCGCTCCCTGGAGAGCTTCCTGTGTGACCCCTACTCAGAGGAGAGTCCGTCCCCGCAGGGCGGCCCAGGTAGGGGAGGGGCAGTTGATGGGGGGTATCAGGGCGGACACTACCTCCCAGGAGAGGTGTCCTGAAGCCCTCTTACCAGGACCTGGATGAGCAGTGGTTTCTGCTTGGCGGCCCAGACGGCTGGGGGCTTGTCTTCCTCAGGGCGTTGTTGCCTTGCTCTAAGCTGGGCACGCCAGGAGCACATGGCACTGCCCGCGGAGCTGAGAGGCGAGGGCTGCAGTGGGCAGTGGCGGGGGGCCGTGAGGGAGGGAGGGAGGCAGGGATTTGATGGGACGAGGGGGAGAGGGACTTGGAGAGACAGGGAATGTGAAGGAAGATGGGAGACAGACAGGAGGGCAAGGATTGGGTGGGAGGAAGAGGAAGACTGAGATTGAGAGGGGTGGGGAGACCGAGGGCCTTTTGTCTCATGGTTCCCTCCCTGAGCCTTGTGGCTGAGGGGGGCGAGTGCCCTGAGGGAGCCCTGCTCAGTCCTGGACTCCCCTCTCCCCTCCAGATGATGTGAGCTTACTCAGTCCTGGGGAGGACGTGCTCGTCGACATTGATGACAAGGAGCCCCTCATCCCCATCCAGGTAGGATGGGCGCTGGGTCCTGCCAAGAGGGACCGTGCCTTCACTGTCCCTCACCTACCCCGACCCTCCCACTCCTTGTCCCCTCCTCCGAACACATCTCCCTCTGCACCCTGGTGGCTGTGCACTGTACAGAGGGGCCCAGGAGGGAGTTTTCAGTCTGGTCGGAAGCAGGTTGGAGGGGCATTCCAGGGAGGCTCTGTGTGGTCTTCTAGGTAAGACTCAATCATTTCTCCCAAAGTGTGTGGAATAGTAGCTCCTCTACCTTGAGGGCTATTTTGAGGGCTCTCCCTGGCGATCACCTGGGAAATCAGGGTGTGCAGAGAAAAGGAGAGAGAAGGAAGATGGGAGGGGGTGACTGGGCAGGCTCAGGGGTGCTCCAGCCCCATTGCCTTACTGACCACAGCCAGGACCGTCTCTGGAGTCAAGTCTTCTACGGGCTTTTGCTTGGTGGCATGTTGGAGGCCCCTCAAAAGGAGGGGTGTGTCCAAGTCTGTAGTGCCTCTTTCCCTTGCCCCCCACCTCCAGGGAAAGGAAGGGCAGGGGCAAGAGAGGGGCCTTATTCCAAGGGTATCCAACCCTGTGGGTAGGTAAGAGGCATCTCTTTGGTATGTGCTCAGCAACCTAGGGCCAGCTGGTGACCCAGATGCCATGCCAAATGGCATGGCAGGAGGTGTGGGGCATTTCTCATTGGGGTAGGGTGCCCTCCCCACCTTGGGCCCTAGGGTGGTTCTGGGTGTTGTAGGGCTGAGATCACCTAGTCCTTCCCACAGTGGGGATGGAAAAGGGCCTCACTGTGAGGCCTCACCAGCTTTGAACTTGTGCCTGTTCCCGGTTGTCACCATCCTCTTGGCTTTGCATGACGCTGGTCACACCCCTGGCACCTGGGGCTTCCAGCGCTTCTGGGCTGCCTGGAGGCAGAGCCTCCCAGCCTGTGTAAACAATACTTGTGTCCTCAGGCCCACAGCTTGTTTATTCACCCAGGGATAGTGTGGCACTTCAGGAAGTTTCTGTTTTCTTTAAACCATCAACTACATATTGGCCTTGAGAGAAAGAAAACAAACCGGGGTGCTGGGTTGGGCTCAGGATGCTAAAAGCTGCCCCTGGACATGTGTTTATGGGGGCTTCCCTGTGACATTTACAGCTGATTTCTGCCGCTTTCTCACTCGCTCATGTCATTCCTCTTTCTGCCACTTGAAGGGAACCTCTCTGGTGCCCAGCCCTGGACCTCGCTGCTGCTGAGACAAGGGGTCTTGCTCTGCAGTCTCACTAACGCTGAGAGTCCTCAGAAGTCCCCAGCTCTCTACTTCTACCGCCTTGTGGCTCTGCCCCACCATCCTTTCTGCTGGGGACACCTTCTGGCTTACTCCCGGTCATTCTTTAGGTCCCACTTAGGTGTGGCCACCACCTTTCAGGATTCTTCCCTGGCTCCGCATCTGCTCCAGCAAGTCCTGTCTATCTTAGTCACTGTATTTGCCACAGGTCCTGTTCATCTCTGTAAATGTCAGCAGCTTCCCCAGACAGGGCTTAGGGCAGTGACTGGGTATCTCTGTATCCTCAATGCCCAGCACAGGGCCTGTTAAAGGAGGCATTGAATGAGCCTGCCTGGATGGTTGGTGGGTGGGTGGATGCATGGATGACCTGTCTACTCTCAGTATAGGTCTAAGGAAGAGCTTCTCTTGACCAGTGAAGCCCGAATGGAAATTTCAGATGGCCCCCTACACAGGGTTCAGCTACACTCAGTACTCATGCCTTCTGGCCTGGGTAGGTGTGGGAGCTGAATCGGGCAGATAATTAGCCCTGCACCCCAGGCTGCCCAATCCTGGCTCCTATTTTCCACCCCTTCACTGGGCCATCTGAATCTATGCATGGAAGTGCAGGGCTTGCCCGGCAGGATTTCCATTCTGTGTGTGCTGTCCTCAAAATGTCTACAGACTCAGATGGAGAGGGACTATTTTGGATCCTGCTGGCTAGGAGCACAGCCAGAGGCAGACGATGAGGAGGCCCAGTCTGGACATCCTCCTGGCGTTGACATGAGTGAACCCGGGCTGGGGTCTGAGCTAGAGCAGGGTCTGTGCTCTTCATGGGAGCACGTGGCCACTCTGGCTAGAGCTGCTGGCCAGGCAGAGGATGGGGAGCTGGGATCTGGGCTCCTGGAGGCGTGCCCACATGGGGAGAGGCTGGGCTTCCAAGGCCTCAGAGGTGGGCAAGGAGAAGAAGGAAGTGAGATCTGATGAAGGAGGCTTGGACCCTGCCCCCTGTCCAGCTCCCTGTCTGATGGAGGAGACATAGCCCTGTTCTCAAGGAGTCCCAAGGGGCCAACACGGAGACCAGTCCTGGCCTTTAGGAAGCTCTGGCCTAATGGGGTCTGATGGGGGCTTTGGGGAAAACTGATTTTGTAATGTGTTTTTCTCTGTGATCTCCTGATCTGATCTGGCTGGTCCAGGAAATCTGTCACTCACTCTGCCTCTCCTGGCACGTGGAAGGACTGGGTATTCTGAGGCAAATCCAGGAGACAGTCGATTCCAGTCCCAAACAGCTTGTCAGATAACTCTAGCAGGGCTCCATTCCCTCTCCACTCCCCCAGGGCACATAGGAGGAACTGTCCTGGCCTTTGGGGGCTGGAGGGATAAGAGGTCTGGCAGAATTTGGATGTCTCTCTCAGCTCCTGTTTGTCCCACCTGAGATTCTCGGCATCCTGTTTCATTCTCACAGGCCCCACTGCTGTGTTCACCAGGTCCTGGCTGTGGGCCCAGCTGTGGACTCCTCCCCACAGGCAAATATGCTGTTGCTGGGTCCAGCTTCTGTCTTAGTGCCTCCTGTCTCCTTCCTCGGTTGCACCTTCTCTCTGCTGATGAGCCTTCTCACCATCATTTGCCCAGTTCCTGGGACAGGCCTGCTGCACATGATAATGTCACCTCAGTTTCTCTCCTGATACGCAGGTCGTTGGACTGATGCTCACAGCAGAGGGTTTCTCAGTTTCTGGAAAGAAGCGGTTTGGTTTTTGAGAGTGGCCAATTCTAGAGATTATCCAAAATGTATGGGTAAAGCAGATCTGTCTCCTTGGCCTAACAGGGCTTCTGGGGGGGGCACCCATCTGTGGGGGTGAGCAGGGTTCTGCGTGGGTGGGTGCCCAGCCTCTTGAATCTTCTCTGTGGTGCTAAGGGCTAGGATGAGACAGGCTCACAAATATTTAACTCCATGGCTTATTCTTAGTCTGGGCAGCTGTCCTTTGTATAGATTTGAGCCTGTAGCCTGAGGCTGGGGATAGTGTGAGAGTGCGTGTGCATACGGTGTGTGCACATCAGTGTATGTGAGAGGCGGGGGATGCTGGCACAGGTGTGCGTGCACATGCAGGTGAGGGTGATTTGCTCCTGTAGCCTGAGGCTGGGGCTAGTGTGAGTGTGTGTGTGCATATGGTGTTTGCACATCAGTGTGTGTGAGAGGCAGGGGAGGCTGGTGCAGGTGTGCGTGCACCGCAGGTGAGGGCATGTTTAGGCTCCATGGTGGTGGTGTAGGAATCACGGCCTTGACTTTTAACTTTCTGAGGGGAGGCCTGGTACTCCTTCAAAGACGGGACACAGAGGGTATTTCATCCCATTTAGTGCTCTGCTTTCAAAAAAGGATATGTTTATTTTTCTTCTGATTGTAAATACATGTTCATTTTACAAAATTTGGAAATTATAGAATAATAACGAACAAAGAGACTTTGCCTCCAACCAAGAACACAATCTGAATGAACAGCTGCTAACGTAGCCTTCTCTGTTCTCTCCTTGGCCCCTGAGCTTCCTTTTCTGTCTCTGATTCTGTGTCGACTCTGAATTGCATTCCACTTCTGTCTTTAAAACAGCATTAGGGTCTTCGTGTACTAATCTGCTTTTTCAGGGGGCTAGTTCTTGTTCTGATTTTGAGGATGGGCAGGGACACACACAGAGCATCCTCCTCCACTTCCTACAGAGGGTCTTGAAGCTCAAAGTTGAGGTGGCCCCCTGCCCACCCCCCACAGCACCCATTCCAGACACTGAGATGCCCCTGGAGTCACCTGGTCAAGTGCGACTCTTGCCTGTCATTCTGAGAGACCACCCAGCATAGGGGGTCCCTTCTTTAAGTCTCCAGAGGAGAATTTCTGGGGGCAGGAAATATGTGTGTGTTGAGGAGGATAGAGAGGAGAAACTCAGGATATTTCCGCTCTGGTGGAGAGAGAGATGAGGGATGTGTGGCAGATCTCAAATGAGATGTTCAGAGGGATGTTGAGGTGCCGGGATGCTTTATTAGCAAGACCACCAGCAGCTTGGACTCTCTTGGCCCATGGGTCAGCATGGGTACCCAGGAAAGCTTCTCTGAGGGGGTGGGGTGAGAGAAGGACCTTGAGGCCCGTGTGGGGTTAGAACAGTGATGGGGAGAGAGGGCAGACAAGGGAGCGGGAGCAGAGGCTCGGCAGTGGGACGGGGTGTGAGCTGGGCTGGGGGTGTGGAGCAGGCATCGGTGGGCAGGGGGTGCTGGGCTGGCCGCTCCCTGGCTTGGGCTAATTTTGAGCCTGCTGCTCTTGTTATAGTGTCTGGGACGCCATGAAGGTGGGAACATGCTCCCAGAACTGGAGGGCCAAATTATGCCCGAGTCCCAAAGGGGAACGTGTAATTTCGGAAGCAGGACCACATCTTTGGAGCACTATGTTTAGCTTTATTTTTTCTTTCTTTTGCTCAGTGAACTGCCAGTTTCCCTCTCACCTTTCTAAAAATGAACTATATGAAAAATAAAAATAAGTCTTCTGTGAGGTTCAGGATGAGAACAGGAAGGGCAGAGTTGCTGCTGGGCTGGGGTTCCAGGGGTCACACTGCATCCACCAGCATGTGGCCGGGCCCCAGAAGCCTTCAGTGGCCTGGCTGGGTGCCCACTGGCCATTCTGCCCTCCTGCTGGTGCTTCTGGCTCTGGACAGCCATGAGGGCTAGTCTAGGGGAGGCTGCGCCCCCACAGTGATGCCCCTTCACACAGGGATGGGTCTGTGAGTTCCCAAACTCCCCTCTGGAACCCAGCAGGCATCAGCCTCCGCGTGCTTCTCGAACCCTTCCTGACCCCAGGTGAATGTGTCTCCCTAGTTCTTTCTGCTGAAGAAGGGAGGCCCACGTGGGGCTTGGCCTCCTGTGGCACCTCCCAGAGCCCTCTGCTCTGGGGCACACAGGAAGAGAGGGTCTAACCCTTGGTCCCAGCTGGTCTCCTCACCCCTCCAGCCTCATCTCGGCCCCTGCCACCCTGAACTCTTCACTCTCTTCAATGTGCTTCTTTATTGCTCGGCCTCTGCACTTGCTGTCCCTTCTGCCTAGAAGGCGCCTCCTGGCCTTGTCCACCTACACTGGTACTTATCCACCCAGAGCCCTGTCGTCTTCTCTGGGACTATTGTTGTGGCCTCTGCAAAAGTCACCTGCCTTCAGGCCTGATGCCCGAGGCCCTCTGGACTCTGCAGCCCAGGGATTCACCCTAGGAAGTATCAGTTCACAGTACTGGAAGATTGTAGGCAACGAACTGATGCCAGAAAAGGGTGCAGAAAGTTTTCTATAGTATAGAGATGGCCTGTTGGACTAGAAGACTCTTAAAGCCCTCCCTCCCCCAACCAATACAGGCTTTTGGGGAAGTTATATAATGTCCTGGTTCTTGTCCTTGAAGAGAGAAGACTCAGAACCTGGATTAGCTTAGGAACTGTGCCCGAGCAGGGGTTGGTGTGGCTCAGCTGTTAGAAGGAAGCCCTAGGGATGATGGGGAGCTTGGAGTGGGTGTGAGATGGGGAGGTTTGGAAGGTGGGGAGGCATGTGAGGGTGGCATTAAGCCAGTGGTGCCAGGGGGAAAGAGCTGCAGGAGACAGGCCTCGGCTGAGCCCTTTTCGAGCACCTCGCATGGCTAGGCAGGCACGGCTTTGACCCTATCCACACTCACTGCTGCCCAGTGCTTTGTGCCCATTCTCCAGATTGGGATGCTGACTCAGAGATGTCAGGGGGCTTACCCAAGGTCACACAGCTGGTAAAGCAATGGAGCCAGGCATGTCCAACTCCAAAGCACCTGTTCCTACAACTTTTGCAGCCTCCCTGGAGGGAGAGCAGAGGGTGTGTGGTCCGACTGCTCCATCTCCTGGTGTTGTTCAGTCTTCCCTGAACTGGTTCCTCTAATCCTATTGCTAACCAGCGTGTTTAATTTGTAGCTTGCAGATGGTCTTTTGGGCTCGGCCCCCACTAACATGGCATCTTCTCCATCCAGTCCTCATGTATGTATTGTTTTCCTATTTTGGGGTCCTTGATTTCCCTGGGGGACTGGGGGTGGGGTAAGGAGTTAGGAAGGAAACCGAGGAAGGGTAAAGGGGATGGGGACGGGAAGAAAGAAAGTATTTCCTGAGCCCCAGCAGAAGTTACCTGCCCCGCACAAAGTTGGAGAGGTGGGGAGAAATCCAGAAACAGCCATCTGAGTTATGCCTTGGTGCGCCCCAGGGTTTGACTTTGTCGTGTTCCCCTGCATGAGGGCTGGGGAGTTGGGTGGGGCCGCACCGGGAAGTCCTTAGAGTGGACCCTGACTGCTGGGGCATGGGACACAAGAGGCCTCCGTGGGCAATGGCAGATTGCCTTTCTCTGCCCCTCCCAGAGGCACGGAGGGTGTATGTGACTGAGGACCCTGGACATCCCTAGAAGATTCTGAGAGGTTCTGGGGCCCAAAGTCCGAAACTGCAGTTCTCAGCAGGCTCTTTCGTCTGCCTGGACTGATAACCTAGGGGTCATCTTTTTGGATCTTGGGTCCTCGTTTGTCCAAAGATGACTTGGTGTCCAGCCTTCCACATGCACTCATGAAGCCCCATGCTGGGAGCCCCTGACCTGCTGGGGGAGGCATAAGAATAGGATCTTCCCAAAGTTAGTTCTGTTCCTGATGCAAAGGGGAGGCACTGCTGTATTGGGTGTCTTATGGGTTTCTAGGACAAGGCAATATATATGTTTTAAAGTTTTTTCTGATTTATCCATGGTAGAAAATATAGAAAATATGAGACAGTGTAAGGCAGACAGTTAAAACCACCTGTATTCCTACCAGTTGGAGATAAACACTGCTGAGATTTTGCTGTGCCTACATTTTTAGATATGTTTTATGCACATGTATGTTTTTTTGGAAAACACAATTGGAATCCTGTACTTTCTAATAATTTGCATTTTCCTTTATGTAAAAGTATATTGTGAATGTTTTCCCATATCTTTATATTCTTCAAAAATATGCCTCCATAGCACTCTATTAAATGGACATCCATAAAGTTTTAACTACTCCCCTGTAATTGGACGTTTAATTTCTTAATTTCCACTATCTTATATTATGTCCCTTAGAGGAGTTTGTTTTAGCTACTTTAGATAGGTCCAACCCATTTCTTCTTGTTTATTCCTAGGCATTTTATAGCCTTTGTTATTATCTAAATGAAATATCTTTTTTCCTTCTGACTTTATTTAAATGGTTACTGCTAGAATATAAGTAAATAATATTTTTGTATATTTCCTTTGAAACAGACTCTTTATTAAGCTCCCTTATTAGTCCTAACAGTTAACTGATTCTGTTGGGTTTTCCAGCTAGGTAAGATTTTTTTCTTCAAACAATAAATATGTCACATTCTTTCTAATAGTTATGCCTTATCCTTTTTTTTTTCCCAGAATGACATTTGATAATTGAGATGCTAGTGAGCAAACTTATTTAGTTACTCATTCTAATGAAAGGAGTCTACTGTTTTTCCATTATTATGATAATGATTGGTAGTTTCAGGTAGATATTCTTGATTTTGTCAAGGTTGTGTCCTTTGCGATCAGCTTAGTAATTAATAGCTTAAACACTCGGTATGGGAGTTTAATTTTATCCAGTGCCATTTGGCATTTATCAGAATGATCATTTTGTTTTCACACTGTCAATATACCCATTCCTGGGGTAATTCCAAATTGGTCAGTTGGTCATGGTATTATAGCTTACTGCAGTTGAAGTCCTCTTATCCAGTGCAATCAAGACAAGTAGTTTATTGGCTAATTGAAAAAGTTGATTAAGTAGGGACTGATTAAAATTAATGTCATACATACCTATCACAAACATTTTATTTCTAACCATAACCATGTATCTTCATTTGCCAATCATTTGATGTGTGCCTCTTTAAATTTGGATCTGCTGTTTGAGTGTTATGTCATCCTTCTGGTATAAACCACATCCCAAATGCATTATCTGTGCCTTTTCCTTTAGGTTTACAAAAGTTTGATGAGATCTTAATGATCCCTGTAAAAAAATCTGAATGTGGAGTCCTAAAACTTTAAGACCGCCCACCTCTGTCTTTTTTGTTACCTCAATTTCCATAATTAAAAAAGAATCAGCATTGAATTCATTTTCTAGATAATATGCCCTTTCTTTTTAAACCCAAATTTTATATAATTTTATATTTACTTATGGACCTCATGACCATATTAATACAACTGGCATGAGCAGGTTTGCAAACAAACACAATCGACTCAGTAAACATCAGCTGCTCTGGTGGGAGCTGCAGTGGGCATATTACATGAGCTGAGGACTTTCAGCTGTCTCTGGACCTTAGTCTGTTAGCAGAGAGAGTGGAGAGTGCTTGTTCATCCTCGTTCAGGGCAAGTTTGTAAGGAAAGCTTCCAGTGTATATTATTTAGATTTGCTATTACTCATTTAGGATTTTTGCATTTCTAATATAAGTATTCCTTTTAGGTTGTCTTTGGTAGGTTTTGATATCAAGATTGTAATAGTTTCATAAAATAGTTTTTGAGATCTACTCTCATTTTCTATGTTCTTGAACAGTCTCTGGCATAGAATGTTTATTACAGGTTTGAAAATACATTAGAGCCACTGTGTATTTGAATTCACTCTAGGAATTTGAATTATACAAGTTGGAAATTACATGATACAAACATTTTCACAGTCTTGCTTTTTGTGCAAAGTAGGTAATGATATCACTTAACCTAAATAAAAAAAAGATTAATAGTTATATAATCTAAAAGGTGGTGGCCAAGTGAATTGTTTATGGTTTAGCTGTTAAACAGGATGCACATCATGTCTTCTTGAAAATGGTGTTATGTTATGTGAGTTTGAAGTACAGAAGATTTTCAGGAACACTTATCTTGTATAATTGTATAAAACACATCTACCCTGTATTTCTTTGTAAAACTGGGCTCAGGACCTTCTTTGAGAGGGGATTCTTTGATTACTTTCTACTTCTGTCAATTTGGTGGCTTATTACATCAGTATGGATTTTTTACATATTACTGCAATAAAAGAAAATGGTTCTGTATCTGTTTTGTTTTCTACCTCATCTCTAATTTTGTAATTTGTGTTCTTTTTTTGACTTAATATAGCATTTCATCTATCTGATGGCTGTTTTGTATCTTAAGAGCCAGCTCTTTAAAAATTCTGGTATCAGATTATTTTCTTTAATTTCTAGGTTCAAGTCATTTTTAAGCTCTCTTCTTCTGAAATTCCTAATATATAGACTTTGGATATATTGGGATATCATTTCATCTCTCTCTCTGTTGTTTAAAGATTTTAAAATATATATATTTGTCCACATTTTCCTTAAAATTCTAAAGTTTTACTTTTTCATGCTTCAGTCCTGTTGCATCTGGAATTGACTGTGTATTTGGGTGTAAAGTATGAAGCAGAGATTAGATTCCTTTAAATTTTTTCCTATATAGCTAATGAATGAATTCATAGCATCATAGAATGATGTATCCTTTCTCACTGATCCATAATGGCAATTGTGTCATATATCAGGTTTCTATGTAAGTGTGGATTTGTTAGTGGGCCGCATTCTTTTCCATTGGCCTTCCCTGTGCTAAGACTCCACTGTCTTGTCTGCTCTGGTTTTATAATAAGTGCTGATTTTGGGTGAAGGAAATATTTCATCTTGTTCATTTTCAGGAGTATTATTGCTATTGTCCTTTGCTTTTCCAATTCAATTTTAGAATCACCTTGTCAATGTCTTTAACAAAACTGTTGCGCTTTGTGACTGAATTACAGTAATTTTGGATCAATTTGGGGAGAACTGACATTTTTATTATAATGTCTTTTAGCCATGAATGTGATGTTTATTTATTTAGATATTCTTTATTTCCATTTATTTAAATACTCTTAGATGTCTTTCAATAAAATTTTCTAATTCTATCCAAAAAAGTCTGGTACAACTTTTATTAGGTTTAGTTCTGGCTGTTATATGCTTTACTGCTACTTTTTACTTTTATTTTTAAAGGCACATTTTTTTTTTTTTAAATAATTATTTTTTATTGAAGGGTAGTTGACGCACAGTATTACATTACATTAGTTTCAAGTGTACAACACAGTGGTAGAACATTTATATACATAATTCTAGGTTCCAGCTATCACCCTACCAAGCTGTTACAATATCTTGACTATATTCCTTATGCTATACATTACATCCCGGTTACTTATTTATTTTACCATTGGAAGTCTGTCCATTTTTTTTTTTGTGAGGGCATCTCTCATATTTATTGATCAAATGGTTGTTAACGACAATAAAATTCTGTATAGGGGAGTCAATGCTCAATGCACAATCATTAATCCACCCCAAGCCTAATTTTCGTCAGTCTCCAATCTTCTGAGGCATAACAAACAAGTTCTTACATGGAGAACAAATTCTTACATAATGAATAAGTTACATAGTGAACAGTACAAGGGCAGTCATCACAGAAACTTTCGGTTTTGCTCATGCATTATGAACTATAAACAGTCAGTTCAAATATGAATACTCATTTGGTTTTTATACTTGATTTATATGTGGATACCACATTTCTCTCTTTATTATTATTATTTTTAATAAAATGCTGAAGTGGTAGGTAGATACAAGATAAAGGTAGAAAACATAGTTTAGTGCTGTAAGAGAGCAAATGTAGATGATCAGGTGTGTGCCTGTAGACTATGTGTTAATCCAAGCTAGACAAGGGCAATAAACATCCACGTATGCAGAAGATTTCTCTCAGAACAGGGGGGTGAGGTTCTAAGCCTCACCTCTGTTGATCCCCAATTTCTCACCTGATGGCCCCCCTGCGACTGTGCCTGTCTTAGGTTGTTCCTCCCTTGAGGAATCTTACCCGTCTCTGGCTAACCAGTCATCTTCCGGGGCCATACAGGGAAAGGTGAAGTTGGTAAGTGAGAGGGAAGCCTTATTGTTTGAAAAGGTTAGCTTTTTACTTCTTTGCATATTTATGCCCTGTGGCTTCTATGCCCAGCATTTGTCTTGAGGTATCTTTACCACTTGGAAGAATTATGATACTCGGTAAATTTGATATGAGGCACGAATTCTATTTAAGGGTTGTAATTAGGAAGGAAGAAGAAAAGCTATAGAAGTAGCATGCGGAAGAAAACCTAGGAAGATTGATTATTTCTTTGACATATCTTCTTGTAGAGTAACTTCAGCATGTATAGGTTTTAAGCTACTACTTAAATTGCGCACACACATTAACATAATAGGAGTATAGTGACATAACCAAAGCGTATCTGTAATTACCAGCCATCTCCAGTGAAACCAAGAAAACCAGTTAGGCACCTTAGGCATTTGTGAAAACTTATCTATGATATGGTGGATATTGTCCAACTGAACTTGAAGAGTCTGAGAGAAATCAGACAAATTAAAACAACCCACTCCTGGGGACTGTTCACATGCCATATGTTCTTTTAACAGTAAATAGTCTGTAGTTGTAAGACTTTGGAGCGCTACAATTTGCACTTCTCCAAATTCTTGGTTGAGTTCCAACAGTATAGATCCAGTCAAATTTGTTGTTTTACTGTATGCACAGGTCAGCTTAGATATCTCCTTCCTCATTCCCATGGCAAGTCCAGGAACTGGTGGGATGAGTGCATCTACAGCTGTAGCAGTGCGTGGATCTTTGTTGGGGTTTTTTGATGATCATCTTCTGGCATGAGTCTTCCAGAGAGTGCAGATGTTGGAAGTTCTTTTTCATATCGCATCTTAGTTCATTTTCGGGGTAGCCCAATTAGGCTTTGATCCTCTGTATAAACACAAACAGACCCTTTGCCTACACTTTTATATGCCCTTTATACCCTTGTGTAGAACTCGTTCGAGGTTACCACACAGGAACTGCCCATTTTTTTTTTTGCTTTGTTTTTGGTATCACTAATCTACACTTACATGACGAATATTATGTTTACTAGGCTCTCCCCTATACCAGGTCTCCCCTATAAACCCCTTTACAGTCACTGTCCATCAGCATAGCAAAATGTTGTAGAATCACTACTTGCCTTCTCTGTGTTGATAGCCCTCCCTTTTCTCCTACCCCCCATGCATGTTAATCTTAATACCCCCCTACTTCTCCCCCCCTTATCCCTCCCTACCCACCCATCCTCCCCAGTCCCTTTCCCTTTGGTACCTGTTAGTCCATTCTTGAGTTCTGTGATTCTGCTGCTGTTTTGTTCCTTCAGTTTTTCCTTTGTTCTTATATTCCACAGATAAGTGAAATCATTTGGTATTTCTCTTTCTCTGCTTGGCTTGTTTCACTGAGCATAATACCCTCCAGCTCCATCCATGTTGCTGCAAATGATTGGATTTGCCCTTTTCTTATGGCTGAGTAGTATTCCATTGTGTATATGTACCACATCTTCTTTATCCATTCATCTATTGATGGACATTTAGGTTGCTTCCAATTCTTGGCTATTGTAAATAGTGCTGCCATAAACATAGGGGTGCATCTGTCTTTCTCAAACTTGATTGCTGCGTTCTTAGGGTAAATTCCTAGGAGTGGAATTCCTGGGTCAAATGGTAAGTCTGTTTTGAGCATTTTGATGTACCTCCATACTGCTTTCCACAATGGTTGAACTAACTTACATTCCCACCAGCAGTGTAGGAGGGTTCCCCTTTCTCCACAGCCTCGCCAACATTTGTTGTTGTTTGTCTTTTGGATGGCAGCCATCCTTACTGGTGTGAGGTGATACCTCATTGTAGTTTTAATTTGCATTTCTCTGATAATTAGCGATGTGGAGTATCTTTTCATGTGTCTGTTGGCCATCTGTATTTCTTTTTTGGAGAACTGTCTGTTCAGTTCCTCTGCCCATTTTTTAATTGGGTTATTTGTTTTTTGTTTGTTGAGGCGTGTGAGCTCTTTATATATTCTGGACGTCAAGCCTTTATCGGATGTGTCATTTTCAAATATATTCTCCCATACTGTAGGGATCCTTCTTGTTCTATTGATGGTGTCTTTTGCTGTACAGAAGCTTTTCAGCTTAATATAGTCCCACTTACTCATTTTTGCTGTTGTTTTCCTTGCCCGAGGAGATATGTTCAAGAAGAGGTCACTCATGTTTATGTCTAAGAGGTTTGTGCCTATGTTTTCTTCCAAGAGTTTAATGGTTTCATGGCTTACATTCAGGTCTTTGATCCATTTTGAGTTTACTTTTGTATATGGGGTTAGACAATGGTCCAGTTTCATTCTCCTACATGTAGCTGTCCAGTTTTGCCAGCACCACCTGTTGAAGAGACTATCATTTCGCCATTGTATGTCCATGGCTCCTTTATCAAATATTAATTGACCATATATGTCTGGGTTAATGTCTGGATTCTCTAGTCTGTTCCATTGGTCTGTGGCTCTGCTCTTGTGCCAGTACCAAATTGTCTTGATTACTATGGCTTTATAGTAGAGCTTGAAGTTGGGGAGTGAGATCCCCCCTACTTTATTCTTCTTTCTCAGGATTGCTTTGGCTATTCGGGGTCTTTGGTGTTTCCATATGAATTTTTGAATTATTTGTTCCAGTTCATTGAAGAATGTTGCTGGTAGTTTCATAGGGATTGCATCAAATCTGTATATTGCTTTGGGCAGGATGGCCATTTTGACGATATTAATTCTTCCTAGCCACGAGCATGGGATGCGTTTCCATCTGTTAGTGTCCCCTTTAATTTCTCTTAAGAGTGACTTGTAGTTTTCAGAGTATAAGTCTTTCAATTCTTTGGTTAGGTTTATTCCTAGGTATTTTATTTTTTTTGATGCAATTGTGAATGGAGTTGTTTTCCTGATTTCTCTTTCTGTTGGTTCATTGTTAGTATATAGGAAAGCCACAGATTTCTGTGTGTTGATTTTGTATCCTGCAACTTTGCTGTATTCCGATATCAGTTCTAGTAGTTTTGGGGTGGAGTCTTTAGGGTTTTTTATGTACAGTATCATGTCATCTGCAAATAGTGACAGTTTAACTTCTTCTTTACCAATCTGGATTTCTTTTATTTCTTTATTTTGTCTGATTGCCGTGGCTAGGACCTCCAGTACTATGTTAAATAACAGTGGAGAGAGTGGGCATCCCTGTCTAGTTCCCGATCTCAGCGGAAATGCTTTCAGCTTCTCGCTGTTCAATATAATGTTGGCTGTGGGTTTATCATAGATGGCCTTTATTATGTTGAGGTACTTGCCCTCTATTCCCATTTTGCTGAGAGTTTTTAACATGAATGGATGTTGAACTTTGTCAAATGCTTTTTCAGCATCTATGGAGATGATCATGTGGTTTTTGTCTTTCTTTTTGTTGATGTGGTGGATGATGTTGATGGACTTTCGAATGTTGTACCATCCTTGCATCCCTGGGATGAATCCCACTTGGTCATGGTGTATGATCCTTTTGATGTATTTTTTAATTCGGTTTGCTAATATTTTGTTGGGTATTTTTGCATCTACGTTCATCAGGGATATTGGTCTGTAGTTTTCTTTTTTGGTGGGGTCTTTGCCTGGTTTTGGTATTAGGGTGATGTTAGCTTCATAGAATGAGTTTGGGAGTATCCCCTCCTCCTCTATTTTCTGGAAAACTTTAAGGAGAATGGGTATTATGTCTTCCCTGTATGTCTGATAAAATTCCGAGGTAAATCCATCTGGCCCGGGGGTTTTGTTCTTTGGTAGTTTTTTTATTACCACTTCAATTTCGTTGCTGGTAATTGGTCTGTTTAGATTTTCTGTTTCTTCCTGGGTCAATCTTGGAAGGTTATATTTTTCTAGGAAGTTGTCCATTTCTCCTAGGTTTCCCAGCTTGTTAGCATATAGGTTTTCATAGTATTCTCCAATAATTCTTTGTATTTCTGTGGGGTCCGTCGTGATTTTTCCTTTCTCGTTTCTGATACTGTTGATTTGTGTTGACTCTCTTTTCTTCTTAATAAGTCTGGCTAGAGGCTTATCTATTTTGTTTATTTTCTCGAAGAACCAGCTCTTGGTTTCATTGATTTTTGCTATTGTTTTATTCTTCTCAATTTTATTTATTTCTTCTCTGATCTTTATTATGTCCCTCCTTCTGCTGACCTTAGGCCTCATCTGTTCTTCTTTTTCCAATTTTGATAATTGTGACATTAGACCATTCATTTGGGATTGCTCTTCCTTTTTTAAATATGCTTGGATTGCTATATACTTTCCTCTTAAGACTGCTTTTGCTGTGTCCCACAGAAGTTGGGGCTTAGTGTTGTTGTTGTCATTTGTTTCCATATATTGCTGGATCTCCATTTTGATTTGGTCATTGATCCATTGATTATTTAGGAGCGTGTTGTTAAGCCTCCATGTGTTTGTGAGCCTCTTTGCTTTCTTTGTACAGTTTATTTCTAGTTTTATGCCTTTGTGGTCTGAAAAGTTGGTTGGTAGGATTTCAATCTTTTGGAATTTTCTGATGCTCTTTTTGTGGCCTAGTATGTGGTCTATTCTGGAGAATGTTCCATGTGCACTTGAGAAGAATGTATATCCCGCTGCTTTTGGATGTAGAGTTCTATAGATGTCTATTAGGTCCATCTGCTCTACTGTGTTGTTCAGTGCTTCCGTGTCCTTACTTATTTTCTGCCTAGTGGATCTATCCTTTGGGGTGAGTGGTGTGTTGAAGTCTCCTAGAATGAATGCATTGCAGTCTATTTCCCCCTTTAGTTCTGTTAGTATTTGTTTCACATATGCTGGTGCTCCTATGTTAGGTGCATATATATTTAGAATGGTTATATCCTCTTGTTTGACTGAGCCCTTTATCATTATGTAGTGTCCTTCTTTATCTCTTGTTACTTTCTTTGTTTTGAAGTCTATTTTGTCTGATATTAGTACTGCAACCCCTGCTTTCTTCTCACTGTTGTTTGCTTGAAATATGTTTTTCCATCCCTTGACTTTTAGTCTGTACATGTCTTTGGGTTTGAGGTGAGTTTCTTGTAAGCAGCATATAGATGGGTCTTGCTTTTTTATCCATTCTGTTACTCTGTGTCTTTTGATTGGTGCATTCAACCCATTAACATTTAGGGTGACTATTGAAAGATATGTACTTATTGCCATTGCAGGCTTTAAATTCGTGGTTACCAAAGGTTCAAGGTTAGCCTCTTTAGTATCTTACTGCCTAACTTAGCTCGCTTATTGAGCTGTTATGTACACTGTCTGGAGATTCTTTTCTTCTCTCCCTTCTTGTTCCTCCTCCTCGATTCTTCATATGTTGGGTGTTTTGTGCTGTGCTCTTTCTAGGAGTGCTCCCATCTAGAGCAGTCCCTGTAAGATGTTCTGTAGAGGTGGTTTGTGGAAAGCAAATTCCCTCAGCTTTTGTTTGTCTGGGAATTGTTTAATCCCACCGTCATATTTGAATGATAGTCGTGCTGGATACAGTATCCTTGGTTCAAGGCCCTTCTGTTTCATTGTATTAAATATATCATGCCATTCTCTTCTGGCCTGTAGGGTTTCTGTTGAGAAATCTGACGTTAGCCTGATGGGTTTCCCTTTATAGGTGACCTTTTTCTCTCTAGCTGCCTTTAACACTCTTTCCTTGTCCTTGATCTTTGCCATTTTAATTATTATGTGTCTTGGTGTTGCCCTTCTTGGATCCTTTCTGTTGGGGGTTCTGTGTATTTCCGTGGTCTGTTCGATTACTTCCTCCCCCAGTGTGGGGAAGTTTTCAGCAATTATTTCTTCTAAGATACTTTCCATCTCTTTTCCTCTCTCTTCTTCTTCTTCTGGGACCCCTATAATACGGATATTGTTCCTTTTGGATTGGTCACACAGTTCTCTTAATATTGTTTCATTCCTGGAGATCCTTTTGTCTCTCTCTGTGTCAGCTTCTATGCGTTCCTGTTCTCTGATTTCAATTCCATCAATGGCCTCTTGCATCCTATCCATTCTGCTTATAAACCCTTCCAGAGTTTGTTTCATTTCTGCGATCTCCTTTCTGGCATCTGTGATCTCCTTCCGGACTTCATCCCATTGTTCTTGCGTATTTCTCTGCATCTCTGTCAGCATGTTTATGATTCTTATTTTGAATTCTTTTTCAGGAAGGCTCGTTAGGTCTGTCTCCTTCTCTGGTGTTGTCTCTGTGATCTTTGTCTGCCTGTAGCTTTGCCTTTTCATGGTGATAGGAATAGTTTGCAGAGCTGGGACGAGTGACAGCTGGAAGGACTTCCTTTCTTGTTGGTTTGTGGCCCTCCTCTCCTGGGAGAACAGCGACCTCTAGTGGCTTGTGCTGGGCAGCTGCGCGCAGACAGGGTTTCTGCTTCCTGCCCGGTTGCTATGGATTTCATCTCCGCTGTTGCTGTGGGCGTGGCCTGGCTCGGGCAGCTACTCCAAGATGGTGGAGTCGCGTTGGAGCAGGAGCTGCTGGGAGGCTATTTATCTCCATAGGGGCCTCCCTGCTTCCTGCAGCCCAGGGGTTAGGGTGCCCAGAGATCCCGGATTCCCTACCTCTGTATTAAGTGTCCCGCCCTACCCCTTTAAGACTTCCAAAAAGCACCCGCCAAAACAAAACAACGACCACCAAAAAAAAAAAAAAGAAAAAAAAATTTTTTTTTAATTAAAAAAAAAAAGTTTTTAATTAAGAAAAAAAAAAAAAAAGGTGGTTGTTCATTTTTCTTTATTCTCCGGTGCCAGCCTCAGGCCTCTGCTCACCGGTCTTTCTGCCCTGTTTCCCTATTATTGGGGTCCCTATCCCTTTAAGACTTCCAAAAAGCGCTCGCCAAAACAAAACAGCAAAAAAGCAAAAAAAAAAATTGTCGCGCGCTTTTCTTATGTCCTCTGTCGCCCAGCCTCCAGTGCCTGCTCACTGTTCTTGCTGCCCTGTTTTCCCAGTATCGAGCGCCCTGCACTCTGGCCCGGATGGCTGGGGCTGGGTGTTCGGCAGTCCTGGGCTCCGTCTCCCTCCCGCTCTGCCTGCTCTTCTCCCGCCGGGAGCTGGGGGGAGGGGCGCTCGGCTCCCGCGGGGCCGGGGCTTGTATCTTACCCCCTTCGCGAGGCGCTGGGTTCTCGCAGGTGCGGATGTGGTCTGGGTATTGTCCTGTGTCCTCTGGTCTTTATTCTAGGAAGGGTTGTCTTTGTTATATTTTCATAGATATATGTGGTTTTGGGAGGAGATTTCCGCTGCTCTACTCACGCTGCCATCTTCCGCCCCTCCTCCACATTTTCTAATAATTTTTTGCTTATATATAAATGAATTTTTTTCTCATATGCTGATCTGATACTCAGAAACTTTGCCAAACTTTATTGATTCTACTGATTTGAGGATTATTCTGGGTTTTCTGTGTTGTCAGTCATTTAATTTGTGATTAATCACAGTATTGATTTTTCTGTGTACTTTTTCTTTTTCATGTTTATTACTTCCTTTTCTTCTCTTATTGCACTGGCTAGAAACTTCAGTCTAATATTCTATGTAGCTGAAAATAGAGAGCATTCTTATCTGCTCTAATTTAAAGGTGAATATTTTTATCTTTCAACACTGAATATGAACTTTGTCTGATGAATGATTACTAAGAGTTTCTTCAATGAATGATGAATTTTATTGAATGTTCTTTATGTAGCATAATCGTATGACTTTCTTCCTTTAATTTGTTAATGTGGTAAATTACACTAATAGATTTTTAAAATGCTGGCACAACTTTGCATTCTGAAACAATCTCTCCTGCCCATGAAACATTATCTTTTCTGTGCATTGCTGGATTCAGTTTGCAAATACTTAGTTTAGGACTTTTTTGTTTTGCATCAGTTATTATGATGCTGTTCTTTTCATGTTTTGGTATCTAGATAATACTAATCTTGTAAAATAACGTGGGCATATTTGCTCTTTTTCTAATTTCTAAGTTAATAACCAAAGATTGACACTATCTGTTGCCTGAATGTTTGGTAAATTCATTTGTAAAACTGTCTAGACTTAGTATTCTTCTTGGGAATATTTTAAACTGCTGATACAATTTAAAAATATTTATAGGACTTCTGAGAGTTTCTGTTTGTATGTGAGTCACTTTTGTGATTCATATTTTATAGGAATTTACCAATTTCTTCCTAAAAATTATTGATATAGCATTTTTTATAACTTCTTATATTTTCAAAAACTTGTCTTCCCTTATTTATGTCCCCTTTCATTCCTAAGGTTATATTTTATTATTCTTGCCAGGATTTGTCATATTTTTTTAGTCTTCAAAGAACCATTTTTTTAAACACTGTTAATCTTTTATTATTTCCTTGTTTTCTAGTTTATTAATTTCTTTTTTTAAATTATTTTCTTCCTTCCATTTTTGGGGGGTTTACATTTTTTTTAAATTAATTAATTATTTAATTTTGTTGTCATTAATCTACAATTACATGAAGAATATTATGTTTACTAGGGTCCCCCCTTCACCAAATCCCCCCCACAAACCCCATTACAGTCACTGTCCATCAGCGTAGTAAGATACTGTAGAATCACTACTTGTCTTCTCTGTGTTGCACAGCCCTCCCCATGCCCCCCCACATTATACATGCTAATCGTAATGTCCCCTTTCTTTTTCCTCACCCTTATCCCTCCCTTCCCTCCCTTTCTCCCCAGTCCCTTTCCCTTTGGTAACTGTTAGTCCATTCTTAGGTTCTATGATTCTGCTGCTGTTTTGTTCCTTCAGTCTTTCTTTGTTCCTATAGTCTTTGGGTTTGAGGTGAGTCTCTTGTAAGCAGCATAGAGATGGGTCTTGCTTTTTTATCCATTCTATTATTCTGTGTCTTTTGATTGGTGCATTCAGTCCATTTACATTTAGGGTGATTATTGAAAGATATTTACTTATTGCCATTGCAGGCTTTAGATTCGTGGTTGCCAAAGATTCAAGGTTAGCTTCTTTAGTATCTTACTGTCTAACTTAACTCACTTATTGAGCTATTTTAAACAGTCTGGTCATTCTTTATATTCTCCCTTCTTACTCCTCCTCCTCCATTCTTTGTATGTTGGTTGTTTTATTCTGTGCTCTTTTGTGCTTCGTTTAACTGCTTTTGTGGGTAGTTGATTTTATTTTTTGCCTTTAGTTAGTATTTGGTTGGTCTGCTTTCTTTGCTGTGATTTTATTTTCTCTGGTGACATCTATTTAGTCTTAGAAGTGCTCCCATCTAGAGCAGTCCCTCTAAAATACCCTGTAGAGGTGGTTTATGGGAGGCAAATTCCCTCAACTTTTGCTTGTCTGGAAATTGTTTAATCCCTCCTTCATATTTAAATGATAGTCGTGCTGGATACAGTATTCTTGGTTCAAGGTCCTTCTCTTTCATTTTATTAAATATATCATGCCATTCTCTTCTGGCCTGTAAGGTTTCTGTTGAGAAGTCTGATGATAGCCTGATGGGTTTTCCTTTGTAGGTGACCTTTTTCCTCTCTCTAGCTGCCTTTGAAACTCTGTCCTTGTCCTTGATCTTTGCCATTTTAATTATTATGTGTCTTGGTGTTGTCCTCCTTGGGTCCTTTCTGTTGGGAGTTCGGTACACTTCCATGGTCTGATCGATTATTTCCTCCCCCAGTTAGGGGAAGTTTTCAGCAATTATTTCTTCAAATACTCTTTCTATTCTTTTCTCTCTCTTCTTCTTCTGGTACCCCTATAATGTGGATATTGTTCCTTTTGGATTGGTCACACAGTTCTCTTAATATTGTTTCATTCCTGGAGATCCTTTTATCTCCCTCTATGTCAGCTTCTATGCGTTCCTGTTCTCTGGTTTCTATTCCATCAATGGCCTCTTGCATTTTACCCATTCTGTTTATAAATCCTTCCAGAGATTGTTTCATTTCTGTAATCTCCCTCTGGACTTCATCCCTTAGCTCTTGCATATTTCTCTGCAGCTCCATCAGCATGGTTATGAGCTTTATTTTTAATTCTTTTTCAGAAAGACTGGTTAGGTCTATCTCCTTCTCAGGGTTTGCCTCTGTGATCTTGGTCTGTATCAATTTCTTCTGCCTTTTCATGGCGATAGATATATTTGTGGGGAGCTGGCGCATGTGTTGGGTAAAAGAAAGTCCCTTCTTGCCAGTTTATGGCCTTCCTCTCCTGGGAGAACAGCGGCCTCTAGCGGCTTGTGCTGGGCAGCTGCATGCAGACGGGGCTTCTGATCTTGCCCGGCCGCTATGGAGTTTATTTAGCTCTGCATTTGCTGTGGGCATGGGCTGCCTCAGGCTGCTGCTCCAATATGGCAGAGCCTCATTGGAGGGGGAATAGGCGGGAGGCTGTTTATCACTGTAAGGGGCCTCCGAGCTGCGCTGCAGGGCTTCAGGTGCCCAGAGTTTCCTGGGATTTGCAGCTGCTGGGCTAAGTGTCCTCGGGCACTTCCGTCCAGCTGTGGGGTCCCTGTCCCTTTAAGAATTTCAAAAAGCACTCACTTTTCTTTGTCCCGGGTGCACCGATTGTGGGGACCCACTCACAGGTCTTACTGTCCGGTTTCCCTAGTTTCCAGCACCCCACGCACGCACTGTGTGTCTGCGCTCTGGTGCGGATGGCTGGGGCTGGGTGTTTAGCAGTCCTGGGCTCCCTCTCCCTCCCCGCTCTGACTCCTCTCCTCCCGCCGGGAGCTGGGGTGAAGGGCGTTTGGGTCCCGCTGGGCCGGGGCTTGTATCTTACCCCCTTCGCGAGGTGCTGGGTTCTCGCAGGTGTGGATGTGGTCTGGCTGTTTTCCTGTGTCTTCTGGTCTCTCTTTTAGGATTAGTTGTATTTGTTGTATTTTCAAAAATACATATGGTTTTGGGAGGAGATTTCCGCTGCTCTACTCATGCCGCCATCTTGGTTCTCTCCCCTGGGGTTTACATTTTTAACCTCTTCAGTGCTATGCCTAATTGATCAATTTTTCAAACTTTCCTCTAGAGCTATAAAATTCCCTCTAAGTACTGCTTTATATATCCCATAGGTTTTGATAAGTGGTATTTTTGTTATTTTCCAGTTCTGAATATTTTCTGATTTCTGCTATATTTCTTTTTTGGCACTTGAATTGTTTAAAATTATGTTTTAGAAGTTCCTATGGTTTAAGTTATCTGTTTTTTATTGGTTTCTAGCTTACCTGTACTATGGTTCAGAGAATGTGGTCTGTGTGTAATGTTTCTTGATGCTTGCTTTATGGCCTAGTACAGGGTCAGTTTTTGTAATTGTCTTGTGTATGCTTGAAAAGAGTATGTATTTTCCAAATGTGTTACATGTAACATGTCCATTTAGATTAACTTGTTAATTGTGTTATTCAAATCTATTTTTCTTTTTTGTGTGTGTGCATTTGATTTATCAGTTTCTGAGAAAGGTACATTAAAAACATCCTGTTTTGGAATACTATTTGCCAGTTTTTTTTATGATTCTACCTACTTTTCCTTTATGTATTTGATACTGTGTTATTAGGCACAAACAGTTTAAGAATGCTTGTTATCTTCCTAGAGAATTAAATCTTTTAATGATATACAGCGAACTGCCTACCCTGCCTTTTCCAATCTCTTCTAATGAGATGTGTTTGTCTCTTTGCCTCATGTTAATGTAACTACACCAGCTTTCTTTTGGTTACTATTTTCCTGATATATCTTTTTCCATCTTCTTAACTTTCAATTTTTCTGTGACTGTTAGGTGTTTCCCCAGTGAACAGAAAATAGATGGAGTCTATTTTTTTAAAGCATTCTGATAATATTTCCCTTTAACTAGAGAGTTGTAGAGTCCAGTATATTAATTTTGCTTACTGATAAATTTGGATTTATTTCTGCCCTTTTCTTTTGTACCTCATATTTTATTTTTTGATCAAAAGATTCCTCCCTACCCTCATCCCTTTTTGTTCCTACTTTCCTTTTCAATTTCAAAACTATACATTATTTTTATTCTTTTAGTGATTAGGAACATTAATATACATATTCAATTTAGCAAAGTCTAAATTTAGTTGATAGTTATAGCCTTCTCCAGAACATTACAGGGAACTTAAAAATTCTTCAGTTCCAATCTCCTTCCAGTTTATAAACTTCTGTTCAATATTTTAGTTCTACCTTTATAAATGACATTTTAAATGCCATGTTATTTTTTTAAATTAATTAATTATTTTTTACCTACACCCACAGTTCTTATTCCATTCTGTATATCGATCTTCTTCCTCCTAGGATCATCTTTCTTTCTGCAGTAGAGCCTATAGAAATTCCTGTAATTAGGATCAGTCCATAGCAAACTTTTCACTTTTTAATTATTGTTTGAAAATATTTTTATTTCACCCCTATTTTGGAAATACTAGTTTCACTGACATTTGTTTTCTGTTAGCACTTTAAAGACATTATTTCACTATTTTCTGGTTTCCATTGTGCTGTTGTCTTCCTAAATCTGAGGATTGTTTTTCTGTCTTTCTTTTAATTAAGTTTTAATTAATTTAAGTTCTCGACCATTATCTTTTCAAATATTACATATTCACCATTCTCTCTATCTTTCCTTCTGGGACTCTGATCATATCTGTGTTGGGCTATATAGTTCAACTTTCTTTCATATTACTTATTTCTTTGTGTTGCACTCTGGCTACTTTCTGAAGATACACCTTCTAGCTCTCAAGTCTTTGTTTTCAATGGCTACATAACTACTTAACTTCATTTGTTGAGTTTTTAGTCATTATTTTTTTAACTCTTAAAGTTTTTTTTCCCCCCTAAGTCCTCTTGTTTATTTTTGAAAGTCTCTTTTTCCTTTGTCATATTAGTGCCTTTAATATTTTTAAAGTTTTTTCCTTAAAGCCTTATTTCTGACAAGTCGGCTTTCTGCTGTCCTCACAGGCCAGATTTCCAGTTGGTGTTTCTCGCTGACTCTTGCTCATGGTGCCTTGCTCTTTATGTGTTTCACTATTTTCAATTGTGAACTCATGTTCCTTGGAACTTTATCTGAGAATTCTTTAGGGCCTGGGTGAAAGTCACATTCTTTAAGAGAGGACATGTGTTTACTTTTAGCAGATGTCTGGAAATACTGTGAACCCAGATTCACTGAAAACTAAATGTTTGGCTTGGGCTTTTTGGGCCCCACAGTTAGTTTGCATTTTGGTTCCTTAGTACTCTGTATTTTTGCTTTCTCATTTGCCCCCAAGGATTTTCTTTCCATTCCCATCAGCTCAGTCATGCATTTGAAAAGGATTTTAAAGATATCTTACCTGTTAATAATGTAGGCGCTCTTACTTGGAGGGTCTCTCTGGTCTTCTAACTTGTCATTTTGCTAGAAATCAATGTCTTTATTATACTTTTAAATTTGACAGTGATGTTCATCTTCATGCAGATTATATTTCCTTCAGGACTGCATATCCTAACTTCCTATTTGTGGTATCCCCTTGAGACTTCCCATAAGGATAAATCAGTCATTTGTTCTCTTCTGTTTTTTACTGAACTCCTTAACATAACACTTGTCTTAGTCCTCATATTGCTCACTTTCTTTTGAACTTTAGTGTTTTCTTCCAGTTTGTCCTTACAGAGGGAAGTCCTTGCTTGTCAAGTACTGGGAGGTCACATGACTCTGTCCACTTGTGCGTGGGCTCCCTTCTCATCCCAAACCCCTATTCAAGGAAGGAGGAAATAGTTGGAGGTTGCTGTATTTTTACTTTGCCAGTTAAGAGTCCAGCAGGGCGGGAGAAATAAGAAAAGCTGGATCAGAGGCTCTTCTACCGGACTGAAGAATTTGTTTTTTGTGTTCTCTGTGGCACTCCGGGGTTAGCTAGGTAGGTCAGTGCCACAGTCCTTGTCTGTCAACTCCTAGGTAGGAGTTTCTTAAAAGGGGAGCTGCCTCTCTCCCACCAGGTCCACCAGGCAGGGGTGTTCTTCAGGGCAGTTTCTACCATTGTGTCTGGGTGGATCCTCAACTTTGTGGTTCCAGATACCTGGTGAGTCAATTTTCTTAGGGCTGGCCACATATTATTCAAACCTAAATCGAAGTTTCTGAGTTTTCAGTGAGTAATGCTCCTGGAACGTGACCTCAGGTTGCGGTCCAGCCTGTTGTCTCTCCATTGACTCACAACTGTGAAGCCAGGTTGTGACAGGATCTGAGTGAGGAAGCAGAATGAGGAGAGACGGTTCTGTGGTTTAAAGTTTGGTAGCAGATGACCAAGAAGGGCTGATGCATCTGTCTCCAAAGGTAGGGACAGCTTTAGTTCCTAAGCCCCAGTACCTTTTCCCTGGTGGTATGAACAGTTATCCATAGTCAATCCTTACCCTTCTTCTCCTGTATTTCCAGGACTGACCAATTCCTTTTTTTCACTGACATAGTCTTTCTCTTGATGTATTAATACAATCTACCCATTCAGGGTTAAGGCTTAGTTAGAAGCTGTTCTTCCCTTTGAGGTGATTTTGCCTCTTCTTGCCCTGAACCACTATGCATTGATTGCATGATCCAGTTCCCCAAGGGCAGCCCTATTTCCTTTTATCCCAAGTTTTGGGGGGAATGCCTCATTGCAGCTCTTGAGTACTGACAACAATTTATCCAAAGGCTTTGAAGCAAAGGTTTTCTGAGCAAAGGAATTAATTAAGGGTGTGGCTCCCAAGTGAGGAAGCATTTCCAGAAGGCGTCCAAGGCAGTTTGTCTCAGAACTTCATGGTTGTCTGTCCCTACCTTTGGAGATGGATGCATCAGCCCTCTGAATTTGAGAGGTGGAGGGAGAAGGGATATTTTAACTTTAATGACATTAATGGTTTTACCTGTACATGTGTATATATCAGGTGGAATAATTAGGAAGACACTTATCTCCTCTTTAAAGTAGGTTTCCTAATATCTGCTGACACTGGTTTAGCAAGAATTACTGTATGTGCTTGAAAGTAACAAAACTGTACTTCTTTAAAAAGATCTCAGTTCAGATGTGTTGCCAGCACAGCCTGGCCTCCCCCCTCCACCCATTAGTTCTGATGAGGGAGGTTTGATGCCTGTCACTGCGTGTAATCTGGACCTTCCTTTGTGAGTCATTCCTTCTCTCATTTTCTCAGAGCAAATACAAATCGCCCATCAAATGACAAGTGAAGGCCCAGGGGAGGCAAGGGGAGGGAAATCAGAGCCGAAATCTGTTAGCTATTTGGAGTAATTGGTTATTTGCTGTGTTTGCTGGTTGGGAAGCAGAGCACATACTTTACGGTCTCTCCTGTTACGGGGGCTGGAGTCACCCGCCGATATTGGATCCTCGTTGCCGGAGCCCTTGGCTCCGGGCGCCTTTCCCCTGCTTGGCATTCCTGTGGTCTCCTCGGGGGTGCACCCCTCCTCCCTCGATGCACACTGCAGGGGGGACAGCCTGGGGTGAAGCTTGTCTGGTAAACTCCAGGGCCTCACCAGGGAGGAGGAGGCCCCAGCCCCCTTCAACCGGCTCTCCTTGCTTCCATCTCTGCCTCCACCCCTCGACACTCCCTGCTTCCCAAGAGGTCTTTCCCCCACCCAGTCTGTGAGGGACCTGTTTTCCCATTCAGAGAAGGAGATTCATCTCTTCCCAAAGGGAAATCCTCAGCTTCCTTGGAAATCTACAGGACAAGAAGTTCTGGGGTCTAATTTAATGCCCGTGTGACCCTCTTAGCCCTGTCCCCATCCCTGTCCCCTCCTGCCCCTTAGCCTGGGGAGAGCAGTGCTTGCACCTTGGCACAGCACTTTCCGCTGAGCAGCAGGCTCTTGGAGGAAGCTCGCAGGAGCTTGTTAACCAAGCTGGTGTCTTCAGCACCTCCTTACATTAACTGGGACATGGGGTGACCGGATGGAATCAGCTGCGTGTTCAAATATAAAATATTTGAAAAGTAATATGATTTTGTGTATGAAAATGCACACAGTAACTAGAAAGTAGGTTGACTTTGGCACATAGTAGGTTCCCCCAAAATACCTTTAAAATTGAATTTAAGATAGTTAAGATTAGTGTCTGTAGTTTGATGAATGCTCCACAGTCTTGGGAAGGCCTTCAAAAATAGTTTTTCTCTTAAGTAGATTGCTGGAACTCTTACTAAGCAAAACTGTCTACATAAGCAGAATGAAGGTAAGGGAAGCATTGCCCGGGCCCTGTTGGAATCATCACAGATGCTGAATTCGTGACATCTCATTTTCTTCTCCATCGGTTTGAAGACACTGATAGGATGTTCTTTCCTTCACCCCACTGGATAGATTCCATTCCTCCGGGCTTTCTGCAGGGCACATGGAGCCAGCTGTCCTTGGGGGACCAAGTCATGGGCCCATATGTCCACCTGAGGCTCCTGAGTTGCGAGAGGGCCAGCAAGCTGGGATTCCCCAGATGTACCCCACCCTGTTTGGGTCCCCCATCTGGAATAGGCCATTAGTCAAATTATCAGGTCCTGACCCTTTTCTGCACACCATCTGCCTGACTTTATGAGGTTGCAGGCACACTTATTCACTGGGCCTTTTGTAAGCAATTCAGCATTTTGGTTAAAGGTCTTCCCTTCCCTCCCACCTTTGCTGGCCCATCCTGAAGTCAGAGGAAGTGGAGTAATAATGACCTCTTCCACAGCCATGGAGGCAGGACTGCAGGGGAGTGTCAACAAGAGGTTGGAAGCCTGCTGTTGCACTTGTGGAAATAATTAAGTGATTTTTGTTATGGGTGTGTAGGGTTCTGCTGAATCAACATGGTAGCTGGCTGTGGGCATATGTCTGTGTGGTTTTGGGGGGTATGAAAGGTTTAGTATGCATGGTATGGGTAGGTTTGAAATTGGGGTATTTGCATGTCTGGGGTTTGTCTGGTCTTCACGTTGGCATAAGTACATGTATGTTACATCTGTGTTTATATTAGTGTGGTGCATCAGAAAATAGTTTCAGTTTCTTAAACCTCAGGACATTAATTAATTACAGGATCATAATATCATTATTCCAGTTATGCAGACATTGAGCTTTGGGGCAGCAGTGTTGGGGATCAAACTGACAATGCTGGCAGTCTCAACAAGTGTTTTTGTCACGGTGAACCTCAAAGGCCATAAAGTTTCTTTGAAGACATCAGTTTAGCCTCACACTGATCCCAGTGTTGGGTTGTATTATTACTATCTTGATGATAATGATTTGTGCTATGAGAGAAATTACATTCAGCGCAGTCTAGGATGTCTACCTCTGGTTGACATAGGCAGTGAAGGCCTACTTAAAATTATAAAAACTAATGGACCTCTTTTTTAGAGGTTGGTATGTTCAGTCTCATGTAGTGATCCAAGGTGTAATGTTCTGACCTTGATGATTAATGAATTTGACCAAGAACTTTTCTCTTTGATTCAGCTGTTTATCCTGGGGAGACAACACAAGTGATGTTTCCTCCACCCTCCCAATTTCCTCACTTTATAGAAAAGCAGACATAGGATTATTGTTGTTTTGTTAATTTTGCTATCCATATTCATGGGATGTGTTAGGCCCACTGATTGCAAATGGGAGATTAAATGTTCAGAATGTGCTGTGCTGATTTGGGTCTTCGGAGGGATTAGGGTGCCCATTACACTGGATCAAGGCTGGAGAAGCATATTTTTGTTACATGACTCTAGTTGCTCAGTAACTGAATGTTGGCTATTAGCTGAAATTGGAGAGGCTGCTGGTCCGTGCCTTGATCAGACTTACTTGCTTGTCTGGCTGAATGATGAGGGGCCTTGAACCTTCAGCATGGGGAAATAAAGTTTTAATGGCCAGACTTCTTGCTAAAGCCTGAGATGACATTTAACAACCAAGCCTTTTGCATTTGTTTCTCCTCCTTGCCATGTTCCAAGACTGGATGCTTAGCTACTGCAAAATGAGTTCAAGAGCACACTCGGAATGAGAGGACATATGGCCACTTCCGTTTCGGAGCTTTGGAGTATGGGATCCCACTAACATCAGAGGGCTGGCTGGCTTTGGCACATGGAAGGGCCCTTCTGTGTCTGTGGGGCTCATTCTTATGAGTGTGCTAACTTTTTTTGGACTTCCTGAGGATGAGAAGGAAGAAGTGGGCTTGAAATAACTCTGTCAGAAGCCAGATTAGTGAAATAGCAGGAATGATGTTTTCAAGTCACATCTGTAAGTGTATTAAAATTATAACTTTATTTTTCTCTAATTCAACTTAATCTGTTTTTTGAGCTCACATTTTTCCTGATGGCACAAAATCCTGCTATTCTTCAACAGTTTAGGTTTAAGCTTTGTCAGTTTTGGGCTTTCCCACCTTGTTCTTGCTTCTGGGAGGCAGCTAAATTCTGGATTGAGCTTCCATAATGTCATGATACCTGTTAAGAAACAGCCACTAAACCTCACCTGGAACTCTGAGGGATGAGGAAATTGCAGCTGAGAGAGGGGTCTGGGGAAGACTAGGTGTAGTAAGATTTAGGTCCTTTTTGGTGATCAATTGATTGTTCATTTCACAAAAATTGAACTATCATTTCCTTAGAAAGTACTTGAGATTCCTACTTTTGTTGTCTAGAGGTTATGTTGCTTGTATTTGATCATTTGCTCTTTTTTATGGAGATAATCCACATAAAATGCAAGTCCCTATTCAGTGTACAATTCAATGTTTTTTGGCATATTAACAGAATTGTGCAACCATCTCCATAATCAACTTTAGAATATTCGCATCACTCCAAAAAGAAATCCTGTACCCAGGAGCAGTCATCCCCCATTTCCTCCTAACCACTCCCAGCCCTAGACCACTAATCTCTTTTTTATCTCAATTGATTTGCCTGCTCTGAAACCTTTCATGGAAATGGAATCATACAATATGTGGCCTTTTTTGTGATTAACTTCTTTAACTTAGGGTAATGTTTTAAAGGCTCATCCATGTTGTAGCATGCATCAATTCTTCATTGCTTTTTATTATTAAATAATTTGCCATTGTATGGATATATAATCTTTTCCTTATCCATATATCAGTCAATGGACATTCAGATTGTTTCTACTTGGCTATTATGAAAGGTGCTATGATGAGCATCATGTACAAGTTTTGGTGTGGGCGCGGGTTTTCATTTCTCCCAGCTCTATACCCGGGAGTGGAATTCCTGGCTCATGTGGTAGCCTTTTGAGGAACTGCCAGACTGTTTTCCAAAGTGACAGCACCATTTTACATTCTCACCAGCAGTGTTCCAGTTTATCCACATCCTCACCAATACTTGTTACTATCTGACTTTTTGACTATATCCATCCTACTAGGTATGAAGTGTTTTCTCACTGTGGCTTTGATGTGAATTTCTTTGATGTCTAACTGTTAGGAAGGGAAGGACTCAGCTTGGTGTCACAGGGAAGTCAGATACAGTGAGACGAGAGGCCAAAGTCAAGGAAGCAAAGTAAGTTTTAATACACTCTGCAGAGAGTAGCAGAGCGGGCTTGCCTAAGACAAGACAGGTAGGTGTGGATGCTCATTCTGAGTCTTCTTTTATGTGGTTTTTGGCCGGTCAGAGAGGTCCTTGATTGACAGCTGTCAGCTCTCTAGGCTTGTTCTGATTGGTGAGATGGGGACAGGGGCTGTGCTGTGCCTGTGCTTCTGATGTTTCTTATCTGGGGGGACCCCGGACATTTCCTGAGTCATCTTAGACCCTGTGGCTTTATCTGATTAACTCTTTGAATCATTTCTGGCTCTCTGGTTCTGTTTGATCAACTCCCTGAGTCATCTTTGGGGGGGCCCTTTCTCTTTTTCATCCTGCTCATTTCTGTCTTTCTGCCTAACATAATGATGAGCACCTTTTTATGTACTTTTGTCCATTTGTTTATCTTCTTTGGGAGGAATGTCTCTGTAGGTCTGTTGCTTACTTTTTATTGGTTTTGTGTCATTTTTATTATTGAATTGTGTACATCCTCTATATACTCTGGTAACAAATCTTTTATCAGATATATGATTTGCAAATATTTTGTCTCCCGTTCTGTGAATTATCTTTTCACTTTGCCAGTAGTGTTTCTTGAATTGTTCTTTATTTTAAAAATCATGTAAGAAACATGTGCACACAATGAAAAAGTAGAGAATTTTGAGTGATACACAAAAATAAGAGGAATAAACAAAACATTTATAATGTTATCATTCAGAGACAATTGCTCTGAATACTTGCCATTTGGTCCTTTCACTAAAATGAAATCACATTATTCATTTTTTAACTTTCTATAAATCTTACCAGTATCCTTCCTGTATCAATAAATATATTTCAACAGCATCATTTTTTTTGTGTTGCATAACATTTAATCATATGGATGTTCGGTTTACCCAAACAGTCCCTTATTGTTGGATGTGTAAGCTGTTTCAAGTATTATAAATGAAGTTAAATCTTTATGCGTATCTATGATTACTTTCTTTGGATAGATTTCTGGAACAGGATTGATGGGTCAAAGTGTATACACACTTTTAAGGCTGTGGAAACATGCAGCCAAATTGCTCTCTGGAAAGGCTGGCCAGCTATGCTCCTGTTAGCAACTTGTGAGCGAGCCAGCCCTTGGCCAAGAACCTAACCTGGTCCACACAAAAGAAACAGCAATACTATTATTAGTAATAGCAGTAAACACATTGCACTTATGTGTTAGGCACTGTTCGAAGCTCTTTATGCATTTTGACTCATTTATTCTTCACAATAACTATCAAATTGGTACTATTATTTTTCCATTTTACAGGTAAGATAATTGAGGCCCAGAGAGGTTAAGTAGTTGCTAGTCACACAGCTAGGAGTGGCAGGATTTGAACCTTGCTAGTCTGGCTCCTAAATCCTGGGTCCCCACTATACTGATTTACTGCTTTTTAATGTCTATATCACATAAAAATTATTGGCAGAGCCAGCCCTATGTACAAAAGCCCAAAAGGGAAAACACTTGGTATTAAGCACAATACTAGCTACTGCTTTAAGATATTCTTTATAATGCTAAGAAAGCTTCTTTTTATTCTAAACTTAGAATTTCATTTAGGAATAGCTGAAAAATTTCCTCTCCCCTTTCTCCCAGCTTCTTTTTTGCATGTTATAGATCAAGGTTTGGCAAACTTATTTTTCTTATAGGGCCAGAGAGTAAATATTTTAGTCGTATGGGACATGAGATCCCAGTTGCAACTACTCAGCTCTGCGTTGTAGCTGAAAAGCAGCCACAGACAATATTTAAATTACAAAACCAGGTGGTGGGCTAGTGCACCATAGTTTACAAATGTGTGTTACAGACGATCATGTGGATTTTCTCTCTCTACTCACTCATATTGAGCCACTCCTGCGTTCTGGAATAATCCAGCCTGACCGTGCCAGATTTCCTCCTGTAATTTATTTGTTAGTATTTTATATGGGATCTTTATGTCTCTATTCAGGTATAGGATTAATCCTTGTGTGTATGTCTTTGTCAAACTTCACAAAACGAATGGGGAAATTTTGTCTTTTTTCTGTGCTGTGGAGCAAAGAATGATTTATTCTTTCAAAGACTGATAGAACTTTCTCCCCAAGAAACCACCTTGCCTGATGTCATTTTTGGAGGTAGTTCTTTAAGAGTTCTTCCTCTTTCAGGGTTATGGATCTCTCATGTTTTCTATTAATTTTGAATCAATTTTGGCAATTTATATTTTTCTAGAAAATTTTTGATCTCATCTAGATTTTCCAAGGTTTTGTCACTGATTCGGATATAGCAAATCTTTTAATATTTTCATTCTTCCAATAGTAACTTTTTATTCTTTTTCATTCCTAATTTAACATTAGATTTGATAAATGTTTGTTTTATTGGCCTTTTCAAAGTTTGCTCTGGGGTTTAATGATCAATTATAATATTCTGTTTTCTAATATATTAATATCTACTTATCATTTTCAAATTTTGGTCTTCCTGCCTTTCTCTTTTTAATTTCTTGAGCTATCAGATTATTTTCACTCCTTTTGTATAAAAGCAATACCATTTAAGGCTGAATTTTGTGTACAGGCATAGCTATATAATCCACAAATTTTGGGGCATAGACCTCTTACTGTCAGTATTTTCTAACTATTTGTGATTTTACTTTTGGTTTTCTCTTTTACCCAGGAAGGTTTTAAGAGTGTGCATTTAAATTTCAAAAAATTAAATCTTAAATTTCTCATTAGTTTCTAGTTTTATATTGTATTATGGCTAGAGAATATGACTGATATCAGTGTATTTCTTGGATTTCATTGAGATTTGCTTTGTGGCTTTTAATTTTTTCTAAGAGCTAGAGCTTCAATGGTGCTGGAAAAGAAGGTATATTTTCTGTTTTCAGATTATATAAGGTTTGTCTATTTAGTTGACACTGTTAATTAAATTGACACAGATTCTGTCTTCATATTCTTTTTTTTTATTGGTTTTTCAAGACTGAGGAAAATGTAATAATTTTCCCACAACTGTTGTGTTCCTGTCATTTCTTTGTACAAAACACACTGGTCAGTTACCTGTTTGTGCCTGACTCCAAGCCTGCATCATAAACTCAAACCTTAAAGCCTCTGGGCTGGGGAAGAAAATAGAGACTTAGTAAGAATCAAACAGCTAAACTGAATTCCATTCTAACAGTTTCTGCCTATATGTACACAATTGCCTGTGTGTTAGTGTGTGTGTTTTTGTGGGGGGGGTATATGTGCCTATACTTCTCTCTTGGGCATGTACATATATTTATATATATATTCTTCTGTGTGTTGGTGAGTGTAAGTTTGATATATGTGTTTCTGTCTGTTCTTTCACCCATGGCATCTTTTTCTTATACTGAACTTAAAGCATCAGGGCTAGGGTCTGCCCATGCTGGCTTTTTCTAGAGTGGTTATAAGTCAGAAAGCTCTGCTAACCTGCATCTAAACCCAACTCAACCTCTTTTGCTCTCTCCTGGCTGCAGAAGGCCCTCCTGGTAAGTTGGTCAGATAATGACTCTCTGTAGACTCAGCCTTCCCGTGGCATCTGCTCTCCATGCTGTGTGTCTGGGGACCACATTCTGGCCACACACAGGGTGTTAGAGCCAGACTTCCAGAATGGGTGGAGACTCTGAGAACCTTATCCTTACCCTCGCCCCATTGGGCTTGTTCAGGTACCCTTGGCGTCATTCCACTTGTGCTACCCTTAATAAGCCAGAACTCAAAGGACTGGGCATTGATTTACAGGGAGCCACCAGCATTTCCAGAAACTCGATAATAGACTTTAGTTCCTTTGATAGGATCAGAGCAGCTTCCTGGCAGGTCTCCTAGCACACCCCCTCGTACAGAGGAGGGAAGCAAGTCCCGTCCCAGATGGGCTCTCTTTACACCTTGTCCTTGGCCCTTCCCACTGAACTGGGTGAGCTTTAATGGTACCAACAGGTGCAGACTAAGTGCTCAGCCTGTGGCAGGGTTTGGGGAAGGCCTGGAGAAGAGTGACCATCCCATGTTTTGGAACCTTGCTGATTCCCTGGGCAACAGGATACACACACACACTTAGACAGGACATAGCTGCAGGAGCATTTTAGACACAATAACTAAGAGGGCATGTGGACACACTATGTGCAGAAGGAGCTAAAAGGTGGGGAGACCAGTGTGGGCCTCAACAGGCCTCTCTACAGTTTCTTACAAACATGAGTAAGTGGAGGAAGGACACGCAAGAGAGCATGTTGCCACAAACTTCCCTTCTCACCTAATTTCCTCTGTTTAGCGTACTGTCTTTTGAATAATGGGTACTTGGTAAGTATTTGTTGATTTTTGGGGACTCTGCCTTCATTTGACCTTCAAGGAGGATAAGTTCTGATTTCTGATGCTTTCTTTTCTTTGCTGGGATCAGGGGCAGGATAGCAATGTGGGGTCTGAGTTTTCCTGAGTCTGCTCCATTTTATTCATAAATAACACATTATTGACATTTTCATGCAAAGAGTTACCCTCAGCATCCTCTGATTTTAGCCTCAATATGTCCCTAGAATGTAGGAGCCCCACGATGATTGTGTCTACTTCACAGAAAGGAAAAGGGAGGCCCAGAGAGCGAAACAGAATCACACAGTGAAGGGGTGTTAAAACCTTTCTTCCCGTCTGTGCAGTCTGCCTCTGGAGAGGCGGGGAGTTTCAGCTCTCTGCTCCTCTGAACTCACCCAACCCGAGAGCTCTGAAGTCCAGGCCAGCCCACCGGCCTTGCTAGGTGTCCAGCCCGGAAGGGTCTTGCTTGCCAAGTTCTGTTTCTGAAGTGGTTTCTTTCTTTCTACCTACTCAGGAGGAGGAGTTCATCGATTGGTGGAGCAAATTCTTTGCTTCTACAGGGGAAAGAGAAAAGTGTGGCTTGTACTTGGAGAAAGACTTTGATACTCTAAAGGTGAGGCCTCTCCAAAATGTGCTTTTTGGTCTAACAGTCCCTGGGCACATGTGATGGGCAGCAGGACATACAACAGAAAGAGAATCTATGTATTTGTCCCGTCATTTGGTTCCTGAGGCTGGTGAATCCTGGTGAACTAACTGAGGTGAGAAAGGTCATTCATCTATTTAGAGCAAGACGTCAGTTTGGGCTGACTTCTTGGGAAGAATGGAAAAATACGTTAGTATTTATGGGGAGTGATGCCTGGGATTTGTTTAAAATGCTCAAAAAAAGTAAGAGGGGAGAGAGAATGTGTGGGTGGCCCTCAATAGATTTTTTTAAATTATGGGAACTGCAAAATATTGGAAATAGTTAAAACTTGGAGATGGGTACTAGGGATTTGTTATACTACTCTGTTTCTTTTAAAGTTATTTGAACTTCTCTATAATAAAAAATTTATATCAAAATACAAAGGAAATTCAGCTTGAGAATGTGGCTATGATTCCCCCACCTCTACACTTGGGACAGAAATTACCTAGCAAGTATAAAAATATGGTGAGCTCTGTTTCTGTGAAAAAAAAAAGAAAGGAAAAAAGAAAGAAAAACCCCCAAAACCAAACCAAGAATGACTCAGTCAAATTCTGGTATTTTGAGGAAATTCCACAAATACAATTTTATACTTTTTAGAAGTAAACTGCCTAAAAAAAAAAAAAGACAACCAGAGGTGACTCAAAATGACTCCAAAGGAGTTGTGTAGTGCTGTGGAGCTAAAATTCAGGATGCTTAGTTACACTTGAACTTACACAGATAAACAAGCCATAATATTTTAGTATAAGGATACTTCAATTATTTGCATGAGACATACTGATGTAGCAACTGCTTGTTATTTATTTGAAATTCAAATTTAACTGGGTATCCTGTATTTTGACTTGCTATATCTGGTGACCCTACTTAGAGGTAGGCAAAGGCTGTCAGACACAGGGGAGACCTGAGGAGGCCTTGCAGGTACTGGGTGAATGGGGTTTGAGGCTGGCTGGAGTGGTGGGTGGCCTGGGCTTTTAAGTAGGCCTTTGGGAGACACTACAAAGGGTGACTTCACAAGGTGGCCTGAGTTGTCTCTGGTACACCGCAAGCTTCCAGTGAATAGCGTGTGCAGACCTGGACATGCAGAGTGAGGTCTCGGGCAGCACGATGGCTCCAAAAGCATAGGCCTCCTCTGGCAGCAAGTTCTTCATTGACTTAAGGCAGGTGCATGAGGTGGGCAGAGACAGACCTCTTTGTGTATCAGGAGAAGGCCTGACACATTAGGTTTGGCATGTGGTGCCATGGTCTTGCCAAAAAAATGAGAAAAACCAAGAATGAGGGTTCCCTCCCTGGTGGCCCATGGCTCTGGCCCCCTTTCTGCTCCCTCAGATGCCAGATACTGAATGGGCACCCAGCCTTCCAGCTTGACCTCTTTGAGGAGGTCTCTGACAGAATCCAAGTGAAAATGGGCTGTACAAAACAAAATGCACTCAACCTGTTTCTGGGGGGAGGTGGGGAACCAGTCCTGGAAGGAGACCTGTTCCTTTAAGGATAAGTAAATAGAAGAAAACTACCACCAACAACATGAGTCTTTGAAAAATAGCCTGTAGCATTATGGAGAGGCTGAAGTACACAATGAGTTGAGAAAAAACATTTTGGAAACCACCAGCATAGGGGAAAAAAAACAATTTGTAGTCTCAATGGCAAAAGATAGAAAAAAAGATTAAACAAGAAAACAAAAGCAAATAATAAAGTACAATAGAAAAAGAATAAATATAGTTTTCCTAATAAATAAAAATGGATTAAACTTCTGTATTAAGTGATAAGGACTCAGACAATATAAAAAGTCAAAATTCATTATTCTGTCTTTAAAAGACATGTCTAAAGCAATACAACTTAGAATGGCTAAAAAAATTAATCTATTGGCAAAAAAAATAAAGTAAGTACAAATAAAAGAGAAAGAATTTAACATAAAAATGAAGGAAACCAAATGGAGTATATTATATAAATAAGACACATTTGAGTGAAAAAAACTCCTAAACATTTATTCATAGAATAGTAAAATTTAAAAATAATTAAAACAAAAATAGAACTACATAAACTAATGCCTCACATGAATAAAAGCATAAAATCACAGAAATTAAAGTGGTGGGGATTTTAATGCACCTCCTGGACAGATGAATCAGAAAATTAAATAAACAAATAAATAAGGAAATAAAGGTTGAATAACAAGGTAAATATTTTTAATCTACATCAAAATAGCTTTAAAATGGAGAATAAACATAATAAAAAGTAGAGAATACATTTTTCCCTAATGCTTAGAGAACACTTATAAAATTTGATCACATATTAGTTTAGTAAGAATTTACCAAAAGCAGAAATTATTCAAGACAGATTAAAATTCAATAAAATGAGAAATTAGTAACAAAAGTTTAAACAAAAAGATCAACCACTTGGAAATTACAGAAGTATTTTATTGGGACTTCCAGTATGAACATGGCTGCATAAGTCAGCATTTTTCCCCTCCTGGAAATCATTCAAACCCACAAACTCCATTTTCGGTAAAAGTTGAAAACAAAATCTGGAGACTCTAAAATACATATAAGAGATGTCCAAGGGCAACCAAAATTGAATAGAAGCCACTTGTCAGTAAGTGAAGAGAAGATGTATGAAAATGATGAAAGGTCATAGTGGCAGATTTCAGAAAACCCCAAACTTCCTAATAAAAGAATGTTGATCATTATTTAAGACAGGCTGTAGTACATAGGGGCTTATTATCTATTCTCTTTACATTTGTGTGTGCTTGAAAAGTTTCATAATAAATAGTTAAAAAATACAGTTCCTGAAATTGTGGTTCACCATAGAATATTAAAGTTATTCCTTGTTTACAACAATGGATGTGGGAACTTTGCAGACAGGTTCAGGCTGGTGATAGAAGCCTCTTAGACCTGGTTTGGTTCAGGGAAACAGAGAATGTGGAGCTACATGAAGAATTACACAGATGAGCCATATTTGCAGGAAGCAGTCTGTCTCTGTGGTGGGAACAAAGGAAGTTATTAGTCTAGGAAAATTTAACACATTTAGTGATAAGTAGTAATAAAAGAACTATCATGGTATTAATTTAAAAATACTGTAAAAAAGAAGAGAAAATATAAATCAAAACTTAACCAAAAGGAAAGGATATATATCCACAAGAAAAAGGTTGCCAAGGAGCAGATGAAATATTTTGCTATGAACTTTTTAGGAATGGGGCAGATAGAATGCAAAGAAGAAATGAAATAACTCAAGAGATGAAGAGATGAAATATGAGCTGGTAGGATTTGGGAAAGAAAGACAAGAAAACATGAAATTGGAAGAGGCACAGGGCAGAATGGCCACATTGCAAAACACAGTGAGGGCCGTAGAGGACAGAATGATGAAAGTAAGCAAAATGATATGGAAATAAAGAGCTATAAAAAAATAGAAAATGATAGATATATAAGTCAGAGAAAGGAAATCCAACATTTGCATAATTGGAGTCTTCGAGGAAGACAACCAAAACAATTAAATAAAACAAATAAGCACCTAATAGTTCAATAAAACTTCACTGAAATGAAAGAATGATTGAATATACATATTACAAGGTCCCCTGTGTGTCAGGAAAAGTTGACCCAGGTTGGCCAACCCCAAGACATAAAGACATACTCTGGTGTATGTTATTGCAGTTCAGAGATAAAGAAAGAATTTTTAAGGCAGTCATAACCACTGCAAAAGAAGCACTAGGTCACTTAAAATAAATAAATCAAGGTGGCTTCAACTCCTGCACAGCAACATGTAATACCCAAAGACAGTGAAGCACCATGTGTAAGATCATCAAGGAAAGAGAGGGTGACTCAAGGATTTATATTCAGTCAAGCTGCCCTTCAAGCACAAAGGCTACAGACACCCAAGCGTGCATCATATAGTCAGGAACTAGGAAATATGGTTCCTGTGAGCCTGTCTTCAAGAACTCCTAGGGAATGAACTTTAGCCAGCTAGGTGATAACTGGGAAAACCACAATGAAAGGACTGGTTGTGGTTATAGTTTACCTTAGACTTAAGATGAAAATAAATGGAAGGGTTAGCGTAACAGATAGAATGTAAATATATACACTGAAAATGCAGAAGTGATGAAATTGGCAAAAATTAGGTGGAGAAGGAGGCAAGAATGGGATGCAGAATAAGGACACTGGTTGCCTTATTATAGAATAAGGAGAGTAGATAGATATTATTTAAACTTGGCCAATTATAGAAGTATAAGCAAATCACAAACAGACAGTATAGAGGTGAATATTAAGGAAGGTAATATTGTCTAAAACTGGGTGAAGGAGAGGGAGGAAGATAAAATTTGATTATTTTAATCATTGCTATAGTAGGGAATTCATAAATACTGTCCTTAAAGATACAGAGGACTGAGAGTATTATTAGTGTTTATAAATTTATAATAATATTAGAACATAAACCCAAGTCATCCTGGATATCAGAAGAACCAAACACACACAGACACAGATCATGAAGACAAAGATTAAAAAAAAAAAAATCCATGAAACTCAAAAATGTAATATAAATATGTTAGATAACTTATATAAATGTAAAACCAGACCAAATATATCTGTCATATTAATCACTTCTTAATTACAAATTAAATCAGATCTCCAAGCAAAATCTAACTAAAATAAAGAGATTCATAAAGGTTGAAAATAAAAGATTGTGCAAATGTGTGCCTGGCAAATACAGATGAAAAGAAAACAGAAGTCATAATCTTAATATTAGATGAGTATATTCAGGTCCCCAAAATTAAACAAAGAATGGCACTTTATAATGCTAAATGATACAATTCCAAGGGATGACAGTTAAGAGAGTATCTGTGTGCTAAATAATACAATGTCAATATTTGTAAAACAGTAATTACAGGAGATACAAGAAGAGAGAGAAACACACTGGAGGTAGAGGGAGATTTTAACTCTTTTCTCTCAGTTCATGTCAGGTCATGGGGACAAAAATATGAGAGGATATAGAAAACTGATACAATTATTGGAGCTGATTGAACCCTGTAGCCTGAAAAGCAAGACTATACCTATTGGCACAGATACTGGCCACATATCAGGCCATGAAGAAAACCTTAGTGAATTTCAAAAAGTGGCAATACTGCTGACAATGTTTCTTGATTATCAGGCCATAAAAGGAGAACTTGAAAACAAGATCAACAGCCCAAAAAAACTCTTCTATCTGGAAAGAAAACCCCTCTTTTTAAACAATTCTTGGTGAAAGAGAAAATACAAACCAAGATTGCAGAGTACCTGTGGAACAATGATAAAATGCTACATATTACAGTGTAATGGTTATAGCTAAAGCAGCATGCAGAGAGTTTATAGCCTTAAAAATTTATTTTAATTAAAAGAATGAAAGCTAACTAAGCATCTAGCTCTTGGATCAAATAATACACATAAAATTGTAATTATGGAATGCCAAGAAAATGAAAATGAAAACATTATACATCAAAACAAATGGGGCAATGCCAAGGCAGTTGTAAGCAGAGGCAACTTCATAGTAATAAGTATTCCCCTTATACGACTAGAAAGAACAAAGTAGATAAAACTTCAGCTGAAGAAGTTAAAAAGAATTAGGAAAAAAACTTAAAAGCAGTAGGAAGAAGAAAATCAGAAAAAATAAAAGCAGAAATAAGGAACTAGACACAACCAAGAAAATGGTAGAATTGACAAAGAACTGGTCCTTTGATCGAAAGGATTCAACTATATAAATAGAGCAAGAAAATACACAAATTGATGAATACCTAATATTAACGAAATAATTCACTGGTATTTTTTGGGAATCAGAATATAAGGCAATAATATTTTCTTGTATATGTTAATTTTTGATAATGAAACTATATCACTTGCCTAATTAATTATTCCTTAGAAGAGACAGAATTGAGCTAGTCCTTAACATGAGAAATACTATTTAGCAATATGAGAGAGGAATTTACCTGCCATGTCTTGTCTGTCAGTTTCAGATATACTGGAAGAAAATTAAGTTGTTTAATATCAGTATTTATTAGGTACATTTTATCATCTGTAATAGAAAACTACTGCTTCGTTTTAACCTCAGCAGTTCCAAAGCACTGCTCTAACAAATAGAAGTGATTGGCTGTTTGAGAGGAGTGACATAAAAACATAGTCCACAAATTTTAAGTGGTGCACAAAAGACACTCGGCTGGTGGTATTCGATACCACTGTTTGGACATTCTTGGCAGTGAGTATTTTTGCTTAAAATGCTTATGCCTACATTTTCCAGAGTTCTGTCTTGATCTCCATATAAAAAGCCGGTTAACTTATCATTTATTTGTTTAACTGTGATCTTATTCTCTTAAAAAATGCACCACCCATGTGTATGATGACTCAGATACCTGGAGTATTGGGTTAAACAGAAAACCCTATTCCCTAAGGGCACTGAACAAAGTCTTCCCCTCTCACTTTCTCATCCTGTTTGTTTTTTTCCTTTTTCCTCTGACTTTAATCTCCACTCTTTGTATCCTTTCTATCTCTGCCTCTGTTCTTCTTTCCTTCTCCACTTCTTTTCCTCCTTGGCCCCCATTCCTTCATCTCCCCCACCTGCCGTCCCGTTGGCCTCTCTTCCTCTGATTTGCTTATGGCCTTTGTTCCTCATTTTCTTCTCTCCCTTCCCTTACTCAAATACTCTTATTTTCCTCTTCCATCGCTTTCCCTTGTTCCCTTCTCTGTCCCCACATGTCACAGGTCTATGACACACAGCTGGAGAATGTGGCTGCCTTTGAGGGCCTGTCTGACTTTTGTAACACCTTCAAGCTCTACCGGGGCAAGACTCAGGGGGAGCCGGAGGACCCGTCTGTCACTGGGGAATTTAAGGTACGTCCTTGAGGGCCTGGCCCTGAACCAGGGAAGCCTGAGACCGTGGAGTGGCCGCAATACACAAAGTGGGTGGGAGCAGAGGAACTGCAGCTAATGACCACAGTACTGTTGTTGGGGAACGTGGTGGCGATGGGATGGCGCTGAGGTCTCTGCTCTGATGGCTCTGGCAGAGATGAGAGGAGTGGTCAGAATGGTGATTGTGTTGGTGACAGTGATGATAAAAATGAATTTTGGCCCCTCATTCTCCTCAGGGCCTCTTCAAAATTTATCCCCTCCCAGAAGACCCGGCCATCCCCATGCCCCCAAGACAGTTCCACCAGCTGGCTGCCCAGGGGCCGCAGGAGTGCCTGGTCCGCATCTACATCATCCGGGCATTCGGCCTGCAGCCCAAGGACCCCAATGGGAAGGTAATTCCTGGAGTGCTCCCCTCCCCCAGAATAGCAGGCTGGGGTACAAATGGGCTGTGGGATCTGGACACAACTCTGCTCAGAGAGCTCACAGTAAGCCGGGGAAACCAGAAAAACACCTACAACACTGAGATGTGACTGGATGGAGCTCTACCGAGGGCCGTTCTCTAGGTGGTCGCAAAAGGCCAAAGTCAGAACAAGACTTTGGAGTATTGAGGAAGGCTCCCTGGAAGGAACAGGATTCTTAAGGTTGGGCTAGGAGGGAGAAGAAAATAGTATTTTAGTGGCGGTCAGAAAACTCAGCAAAAGCTTGCAAGAAGACTGTTTAGTGTACGTTTAGCCCACTGATAAGGCCCGAGGAAAGCAACATTGCGGGTGTGGGCGGGGGCTGGGCGCGTAGGGCTTTCAGTGCTGGGGGAAGGGAGACAGGGGGGTGGGCAGGATCAGTAATCCTGTTGTGCCTGGCCACGGTGGAGCCTGAGGCAAAAAGAAAAACCAGTAATACTGATCCTGTCTTTATTAAAACTTTAGTATTTTGTTCATCATGGGCTATTGACATTGATTTTAATTTTTTAAATATATTGCATTAAAATTTTGTTTATTTTGAGTACTCATTTTTTAGGGGGCATTGAGGCACCTTCCCTCTTAACTTTTGTGCCTGAGGCAGATACTTGTTCGCTTCATTCTGGTCCTGGCCCTGAGTGAAGCCTGGAACTTGGAAGGGGCAGGGGTCTGGAGTTGGGGAAGGTGGGAAGGGAGGGCCAGAGGAAAGTTGGGAAAAGAGAGAGGAAAGAAGGGAGGCAGGGCTGGGGTGATTGGTGTTCAGAGATAGCAGGCTGGGGTCCTCTCTTGTCCCCTTAGATGGGTGCAGGCCTGGCATGTGGCCTTGAGGCTGTGGGTGGAGGCCTGGTGTCCTGCCCCGAGAACCCTGCTTTGCAAGGGAAGAAGTCAGAGCCCCCCTTCAAGGCAAGGTCACAGGACAGAAGGGAGCCACCCCAGCGCAGGCACACCCGACAGCCTCCACAATGTGGCTGATGGCCAGCTCATTTACTCCAAGACTTCTGGATGCCAAGGCTGACCCTGAGCCCTCCCCCCAGCCCAGCGGCTCTGGGAGGCTAGTTGAGGGGATGCTGTTGTTTACAGGTGGTGCCGAGGGCTGACAAAGTCTGGCTGTCTCCCTCCCTTTCCATCTGCTGAAGCAGAGGTCACAGAGAGGACCCCAGCCTGGCCCAGTCACATATTTAACACAAACCACTGTGTTTCTGAGGATTTGGACCATGCTCCCATCCACCTTCTGCCACTGGGGCAGTGGATTAGGAGTGTGGAAGACTCAGGTACCCCATTTTCATTCCTGGACCATGGCTAGAAGTCCATGTTGGGGCCAGTTGGTACAGTGTGCTGTTCAGGACAGGGCCCTGGCCTGGCAGGGTGGCAGAATGGAAATTTCTTTTTGCTAGTCACCTAGCCTTAACAGGAGGAAGAAGACTCCTCATGAAGCCTCAGAGGTATGTTGGGAAAGTGACTTCACTTAAGTCTTTCTGTCTTTCTTCCAGTGTGATCCTTACATCAAGGTCTCCATAGGGAAGAAATCAGTGAGTGACCAGGACAACTACATCCCCTGCACTCTGGAGCCTGTGTTTGGAAAGTAAGTTGGGGGCAACTTGGGTCTTGGGGTCGAGGTGCCAGTCTGGACCACCCAGCCCAGTGGGGAGATGTCCCCAGCTCCTAGAGCAAAGCCGTATTCCCTCAATCTTGCATGTCTGTGGGACTCTAACCTCAGCTGGCTTTTCATTATGTGCTAAAGGCCTGAGTCCTGGCAAGAGCTCCTAGTTAAACACAGAAACAATTCCCTCAAAAGATCAGAAATCTAAATGGAAACCCACAGCATGCATTTGCTAATTATTTTTTTAGATTAACTTTTACTTGGAATGATTTTAGATTTACAGAAAAGTTACAAAGATAGTTTCCATATACCCTTCACTCCATTTCCCCCACCATGAACATCTCACCTAACCACGGTACATTTGTCAAAACTAAGAGATTGATTGGTGCACTGCTGTTTACTAAGCTCTAGACTTTATTAGGATGTTGCCAACTTTCCCACTAATGTCCTTCTACTGTTCCAGGACCTAATCCAGGACCCTACCTTGCATTTTGTAATTGTTCTTATTGTTACATTTCATCTCTGGCGGGTAGATAGAGGAAGGAGTGTGGACTCAAGACAGTAAAATGCTTCTTGAAGTCTAAGAACAAGGAGAGGAAGGACCAGTGCCTATTGCCTGGGAGTGGTTCCCAGGCCTCCTGAACCACTTGCTATTTGGATGTGAGCTCACTCAGGTCAGGCTGGAGAGAGAAACGCAGGGGGGTCGGTGGCTATTTCTCTAGCACCTTTATGAGAAGGCACGTGGTGTTTGGATATTAAGTGACTCGTTGGATTCATAAGCCAGTATCCATCGGGTTAGCCGTGGTCGCTCAGCCTGTAGCAAGGACTCAGTCAGTCTGCTGGGGGGAAAGGGCGGCTACAGTTTTTGGAAGTGGAACATTCCTGGCTGGTGGTGAGCCTCCAGCAAGCTGGAATTGGAGGGAAGGGCCACAGGGAAGAGGGTGGCTGGGAGCTCTGTTTGGTGAGCTCTAGTGGTTGGCATGGGGCCACAGGCTACTGGTGAGCAGACAACAGATCGGGCCTGTTCCACAATAGACATGCGGGGTCAGCACCCAGGGCAGGGCGGGGAAGTGAGTGTGGAAGCACATCCCTCCCGCTCCATTTCACCATCTCCTCCAGGTCATGGCCCAGCTGTTTTGCCTGTGGTTTTCGGTCTCCCTCAGCAGAAACTCCTCTAGAACCCATGTGTTGAATAAGTACAACTCAGGGGATGTAACTGAAACACGACCTTGTCTGTCAGTATCCCGCAGCTGTGTGTTCTCTGGGGGTTACCTCCTCATTCCCTAAGCGCAGAGTGGGGCAGGCAACCCACTTTGTCACAAACCCACAGTCTCAAGTTGGTAACCAGAATGCCGTTCATGTATAATCCTGAGCCCTGAGTGGAGGCCCTGGGGCAGTTACCCCCTCTCCTGGCTGGGTCTGCTTTGGGTACAGTGTGTGGATCTGCCTGTGACAGAAGGAGGGGCTTTGCCTCTCTCCCTTCCCTGTCTAGTGTCCACCCTCCCCCACCCCCGCAATCACCAAGGTTCTGACTGGTGCAGGGCCAGGACTAGGGGAGCCCCTATGAGAGGAGGGGCCCCACCTCATGTGCCCACTTTCCCTGTTGTCCGGATACCCTCTGCATGGCAGATGTTTAAAGCTGACTTACTTTCTTGTGCGTGCTTTGCAGAAAGCCTCTCTGAGCCCTCGCACTGTAGCTCCAAGGTGTGTCCCTCTAGCTGGTGGCCCCCACCCCCTGGCTCTCAGGTGGGCCTCTGCAGCTTCTCAGGTTGGAGCCCCAGGTCCCACAGGGTAGGACTCAGAGTGGCTGCGTTCTCCAGTCTGGCCTTGCAATGGCCAGCCAGGATGGGGGTAGTGCAGCTCCTGACAAATGTGGCCTCTCTCTGCCTGTCTCTCCCCATCTCTGCCCCCGGTGCTGCACTTCCCTGAGTGTGACTTGGGTGCCAGGCAATGTCTCCTACCTACAGGGGAAAAGGGACATGTCTACATTTGACCTCCGTGGGGGGTGGGGATCTCAGAGTGCAGTGGGAGCTCTCTACAAAGACATCTCTTCACAGATCCTCTCTCCATCCTACTCAAGAAGTAGGCCTGAAGCCCCAGGAGTCCCGGAATTGAGTCCAGGCCATCCCCTTGGTAGACCAGAGCTCTGGCGCCTTCACATGTCTTGTCTTCTGGTGTCCTGGCAGAAGCTTCAGTTTAAATTTTCTGTTCTCATTCATCCATTCATTCATCCTGTGGTCCATCAGGCAGGCACCTGCTCTATGCCCAGCCTAGATTATTTGTGCATGTGCACACAAACACGGACACACACACACACTCAGAGAAGCCCAGTGCCAGTAGAGCACTGTGGGTGGTGTGCTTTAAGAGTTACAGGAGGCCGGTGGGGGCTTGGGGGTGACTCCAGGGCCACTCCTGGGAGGGGAGGAGAGGGCCAAGGTGGCTTCTAAGCCCCTGCTCTTGTCCTGCCCTCCCTTGAGTTCCTGCTGTGCCCATCAACATCAGGGGGCTGGCCCGAGTCCTGACATCTGTCTTGGGCCTCCCGCAGGATGTTTGAGCTGACCTGCACTCTGCCTCTGGAGAAGGACTTGAAGATTACTCTCTATGACTATGACCTCCTCTCCAAGGATGAAAAGATCGGAGAGACGGTCATCGACCTGGAGGACAGGCTGCTGTCCAAGTTTGGGGCTCGCTGTGGACTCCCGCAGACCTACTGTGTGTAGGTGCTCGGGGGCTGGCTGATTCTCTGATAACAATCCCACCCCCTGAACACTGAGCACTCCATGTGTGCCAGCCCCGGGCTAAGCACCTCACAGGCATTTCCTCACTCAACCCAGCTGGGGTCTTCTCCCCACTCTACAGATAAGGAAACTGAGGCCCAGAGATGTTACGGCTTGTGAGTTGTGGGATTAGGATTTGAACCTGTTTGGCTGACCCTAAGAACCTGGCTCTTCATCATGTTGTTATAAACCAGTTCTCCTTAAAGCACCACTGAGGGCCTGTAGGGGGAAAGAGAGGGAAGGAAGGAAAGGAGAAGGGAGCCAGACAGTGGGACACATGAGCCCCAGCTGCGCCCAAAGGGGGTTAGGTCAGGTGAACTTCTGTGTGGACAGCCCCTGCCACTTCCTGCCAACTTAGGTCTTGTTTGGGTCTGATTCTCTGAATCTGGAAATTGGAAACATCTAAGTTCCGATTCTGAATGTATTTAAACAAGTTGGTTGTCTCCGGGCCTCTGTTCTCTGTCTGTCAGATGGGAATCCCATCATGGTGAGTGATCACATAGGGCGCCTGCTGTACAAGGGAAGGGTGGGCAATGCTGTGCGTGGGGCACCAGGGCTGCACACCAGCTGCCCCGTCCGTGTCCTGAGTTGTCTCACCTTTGTGTTTGGGCCTCAGCTCTGGACCGAACCAGTGGAGGGACCAGCTGCGCCCATCTCAGCTCCTCCACCTCTTCTGCCAGCAGCACAGAGTCAAGGCCCCTGTGTACCGGACAGACCGTGTGGTGTTTCAGGATAAAGAATACATTCTCGAAGAGATAGGTGAGCTGCCACGTGACCCCGAAACCATGGTGGGCTCCCCTTTTCCTCCTCCTTCCCAGTCAGCGCCCTCCCATCATAAAGGGCCCAGCTGGACCTTACGCCCCTCAGCAGGGGTGGTGGATCTCTCCGGGACAGCACAGATGGACTAAATTTGTGCTTGGTACTTTGGGGACAAGTACTTACCTGTGATTCCATTGTGGAAATTAGAGGTCAAGGGTCGGGGTGGGGCCAAGGTCAGAGCTCAGGCCAAGGCCAGGGTGGGGCCCATCTGAGGGCAAGATGAGAGGTGAGTGTGAAGCCAGGGTGAAAGACATGGTTAGGATCAGTGTGCTGCTGGCTTTAGGTGGTCAGACTCTGTCGTCTGAGTTTAGGGTTTAGCCCACCTCTGGAAACAGTTCTCTACTTGAATCACAGTACCTGCCAGCTTTACCTGAAGGTACCCTCTGAGCCCCCGACTCACCGCTCCTGCTTCTAAATCATCCATAGGGCAGGCAGGAAGCTCTGTAGCCCCTGCCCTTGGCCCCGGGTCTGCTAATGTTTATGCCTGAGAATCCCACCACATGTGTCCTGTGTGTCTGAGATGCCCACAGGCCTGCACTGCCCACCCTGAGCAGCCCAGTCCCCCCAGAGGTGTTTACAGGCCCAGCTGGCCCTTTGCCTCCTGCTGGTTTCAGAGATGTTTGATGTTGGAGCTGGTGCTGAGGTTATAAAAAGGGAATGCTGGCTTTGATTCCCCCCTCTCCCAATCCCCCTCCTCCTCCTCGTTCTGTTTTTCTGACTTTCCTAAGTCATGGCTGAGCCAGCTCCTCTCTATTAGGCACTAAGCCCGCCCCCATTCTCTTTTCCTATAGAACGTGCATCTGTTTTAGGGGTGGTCTCATTTCCTTCCACTAGTCTCTTTAGCTTTAGCACAGGGACCCCCTCATGGTCATAAATTCATAGAAAAGGAAAACCAGAGAGCTAGAGATGGTGAGGCCCAGCATCTGCCTATCTTTGCAGATAAGGCTGTTGAGGCCGAGAGTGGTTAATGACCTGCCCCAAACCACCTAGCTGGTTAGGAGCAGAAGAACCAGATTCCTGGCCCAGTGGTCCTCTGGGATGCCATACTGCTTCCTTTGTGGCACCTATTAAAGTGGGCAGGGCAGGTTTGCGGGAGGACCGTGTGTATGTGTGTGAGAGTCTGTGCTGGTGAACATGGCATACCTGAGCGCACACACCTGTATGAGTGTGTGTGTGTGTGTACACACATGGGGACCCTCCTACCTCCAGTCAAGGTCTCTGTCATGGGACTCTAAGTTCATGTTACTGGCTGGTTGACCAGCTTGTCAGGGTCAGAATAGCCCCTGTGTCCTCACTACATTCACAGCACCAGTGCTTGGCTCACCCCCTGGCAGGTAGGAGCTGTACCTGGAAGCATGAGGGGGGAAAAGGTGGTGTCCATACTCACCTTTCCTACACAAGTGTACGATCTCAGCTGTCCTGTAGACCAGTTGTGTGACTGCTCTGTGCTTCATATCTGTCATCTGTAAAATGGGGATAGTAACAGCACTAACCTTCCACACTTATTATGAGGACAGAGCTTGTTAATATCTGAACAACAGTGCCTGGCTCCTGGTTTATAACTGTTTCCCTTTAGTACTATTATTTTTGCTACTGCTACTAATAGAACAGATTGCATGAGCCAGAGAATAATATTAAGAGCACTTAGATGCCTGATCTGGAGGTAGAGGTTACTGAGGCTCAGAGTTGGGGGTTGTCAGGAAGGGCTTCCTGGAAGGGGTGGGCTTTGGCAGCAGGGGAGGATTTGTGTTGGTGGATAAGATGAAGAAGCACTTTACAGAAGAGGCTTAGAAGAAGTGATAGCAAAAGCAACAGAGAATCTGAACTTCAAGCCTTTAGCCTGTGGATGGTGCGATTTCCTCAACAGAGTGAGATGTGATGTGAGGAGCAGAGGGAGTGTGTCTGGGTTGGGGTGAGGCTGCAGGGCATAAGGGTTTCCTGAGGCCCAGGCAGCCCTACCATCTCTTGCCCACTCAGCCCCAGCAATATGTCTTCTCTCTGGGGCAGAGGCTGGCAGGGTCCTGAACCCACACCTGGGCCCAGTGGAAGAGCGTCTGGCCCTGCACGTCCTCCAGCAGCAGGGCCTGGTCCCCGAACACGTGGAGTCCCGGCCCCTCTACAGCCCCCTGCAGCCAGACATCGAGCAGGTAGGATGTTGAGCCTCAGGCCCCAGAGCCCTTGAGCCCCAGCTAGCCCTGCCCCAGGATAGCACAGGGACCCCAGAGCCCCCATCAGGGACCTCAGGATTTGGCCAGCCCCTTGTTGGTGTTGCTCCACAGTCTGAGTGGTTACCATTGGCGGCCCACAAGGGCCGCCCTTGGGCCTGGCCTCCCCTGGCTACCAGCAGCCCTCAGGGCCGGAGGAATGAGCCTGTGCCGCTTCCTCATCCTGTGTGGGCTGGACCATGGCTTCCCACGAGTCATTCCAAAACCAGCCTGGCCTCAGGGTGACCTCCTCAGCCACTGGTCAGTGACCCCCCTGTTGGCCGGCTCTGTTCTGGGCTGTAGGGGGTAGTTCAGACAGGGTGACTAGCACCCTATGACAGAGTGGCAGCCCCAGAGAGGGCAGTCATCAGGAGGGCCAAGGGCACCCTCCCATGCAGAGGGATGGCAGGCCTGGGGCTGAGACTGGGGAGGTGTCCTGGAGCAGGTGAGCTGGGTGGATTTTGGAGGCGGAGGAGGAGGTGAGAAAAGGTTATAGGCAGAGAAGGGCTGAGGCAGCTGTGAAGGTGCCTGCGCGGACATGCAGAGGACATCATTTCTGCTGTTTGGAACTGGGCTCTCCTCCCCTTGGCCATGTGGCCACCAGCTCCCGCAGTGGCACAGTGGGTGCTGACGCATCAGCCCTCTCATTCTCTGGCTATGTGCCCTGAATAACTTACTTCAGTCTCTGCTCCTTCTTCTGTAAGATGGGAGCAGAAAAATACCTGCTTGTGAGAGGGAAGGGGCTGAAGGGTGGCGAGTTGAGTGGTTTCCTGTCGTGGAGATCCTGTGAGGCCCCTGGGACTAAAGCATGCCGCCTGGCCCCCCATGGCTTTGCCTATACCATTCTCTTCACTGGTAGTACCCTTCTCCCTTTTCCATCTGGCACCCCGAGACTCCCTGTCTCTGAGAAGCCTGCCCTGACCCTTGGCCCCCAGGCACAGGCCCACATGATTGGCCTGTAGGGCAGTGGGCTCGCCTCTTCAGTGGGCCCTGTAGTCCCTTTACGGGCACCTCCCCTGTGGGGTGGTGAGCCTCTCCAGGGCAGGGCCTGGGTTTTCTCTGTTCTGTGCCTGAGGTATCTGGCACAGAGCAGGAGGTCATAAGTGTTGGCTGAATGAAAAGGATGGGGTGAGAACAGGGTCTTGTTTCCTCAGGGGAAGCTGCAGATGTGGATCGACCTATTTCCAAAGGCCCTGGGGCGACCTGGACCTCCCTTCAACATCACCCCACGGAGAGCCAAAAGGTGACCCTCCCCAGCCACAGGCTGGAGCTGAGCAGGGTGGTGGGATGGTTGCAGCCAGTGCTGGTGGAACCAGCAGGTCACCCTTGGGCCAGGCTTTCGGCCACTCAGGATGCAGGGTGCTGCCTCTGTGTGGGCCTGGCCAAGGGTCCAGCCAGCCGAGCACCAGATCTTTGTGGGTGACCCAGCTTCTTGGCTTCTCTGTCAAGGAACACCCTTTGGTGGGTGATCCACATGGATTTGAGTCATTCTTCTTTGCAGGTTTTTCCTGCGTTGCATTATCTGGAACACCAAGGATGTGATCCTGGATGACCTCAGCATCACCGGGGAGAAGATGAGCGATATTTACGTGAAAGGGTGAGGAGTCATCCTTCCTCCCTCCTGTCCCACCCCCATGGCACTGCCCCTGCCCCCTCTGGGGAGGTGCCCAGGGCGAAGGGGGAGCTCTGGTCTAGGGAGGGGGGAGAACAAGAAAGGAAGAAGGGTCAAATGGGGGTGGTCTCTGCCTCAGGGGAGTTGTCCCCACACCTGGTTCCTTCTATGTTAACCTTTGGGTTGAACTTACAAGGTTTGAGGCTATCCCTCAAGAGGGAAGTAGCAATGTTTTAAAATTTATGGCACATTTGGTACATCATGGAGATTTCTTTAGTTCACTTACTTCTTAATTCCTCATTTGCCTAAGTTGATGCATATTGTGATTGAAACCTTAACCAAAAATGTAATCTAAAATGTCTATGTCTAGTTGGATGGTTGGCTTTGAAGAACACAAGCAAAAGACAGATGTGCATTATCGGTCCCTGGGAGGAGAGGGCAACTTTAACTGGAGGTTCATTTTCCCCTTTGATTACCTGCCAGCTGAGCAAGTCTGCACCATCTCCAAGAAGGTGAATGTCCTTCCCATCCCCAGGGGCTTTCTAATGCCAGTGTGACCACACTACCAGTCACTGCCACACTGTCATACCCTCACCTCTGCCCTGCACTGTAGGGGTCACCACAGCCATCACCGCATGATGACCACCACTGCCCTGTCATCACCACCATTGTCCCCATCACCATGCCACTACTACAGCTTCTAGCACTGCTCCCCTTACTGCCAAGGCCACCACCACCATCTCCATGCCCGCCCTGTCCTTCCACATTTACCCTTGTCGCTGTCATCAGCACTGCTGCCACCCCACAACCACCCCCTGCCCATGCCACAGCCATGGTCTGAGGCCGAGCCCGAATCCTCCAACTCCTGCCTTGCTCTGCCCCAGACTAACCAAGCAGCAGGAAGGGTCGTGGGGTCAGAGCAAAGGACATTTGTAGGGAAACCCAGCAAGACCATCATAGGGACAGTAGGGCAGGCCCTGTAGGGAGAGCTTCCCAAGAGGCAAGCCTGGCCTATCTGTCAGGTTGTTTATAGGATTGAGTGTGGCTTAGCTAAGTCCCTCCTGCTACCCAGTTTCCCACATTTCTGTGTCTGGTATCTGGAGTCACTGTCCAAGCTGGACATTCCTTGGGAGAAGCTCTGCCCTTCCAGGCCTGCAGCCACTGTCCCCCTCCCTCTCCCTCCCTCCCCTCACCTAGGCTGAAGGCACCTGCAGAGACCTGACACCTGGTGCGAAGGGAGAGATGGGTTCAGGGATCCCAGCTCCCCGTGTTTGAGCACCTCCTAGTCCAGGTCTCATCTGGGGCATAAACTCTTTCTTTTTAAATTTTTATTAAGATATCATTGATATACACTCTTATGAAGGTTTCACATGAAAAAACAGTGTGGTTACTACATTCACCCATGATATCGAGTCCCCCCCTGTACCCCATTGCAGTCTCTGTCCATCAGTGTGGTAAGATGCCACAGAATCACTACTTGTCTTCTCTGTGCTACATTGTCTTCCCTGTGACCCACACACATCACGTGCACCAATCATGATACCCCACGATCCCCTTCTCCCTCCCCATGCACCCTCCCACACCCCTCCCCTTTGGTAACCACTAGTCCCTTCCTGGAGTCTGTGAGTCTGCTGCTGTTCCTTCCTTCAGTTTGGCTTCGTTGTTATACTCGACAAATGAGGGAAATCCTTTGGCCCTTGTCTTTCTCCACCTGGCTTATTTCACTGAGCATAATGTCCTCCAGCTCCATTCATGATAAACTCTTCTCTTGAAAGAGTAGATCCCGAGGCAGGTGGGCTCCTTCCTGGGGGCAGTGCACCCACCCTTAGGAGCAGCCCCTAGAGCACAGGCAAGAGGGTGCTGTAGGCAGGGACAGCTGCTTGGGGGCAGGCCCACCCTGCATTGGGGGGGAGCTTCTGACCACTGTGTCCCACCTTGGGGTGCTTTCTGGATCAATAGAGTAAATGCCTCTCTGGTGTTCAAGTTCTGCTGGTCTGCTCTCCTTCCAGAGGTGGCACAAGGCTCAGGCCACAGAGCTGCCGTTACGCCCCTTCCTTTCCTGAGTGGCTGAGTGGCTGCAGGAAGGGAACTACCTGATGCACTGGGGCTCCCAGGTCCTCCTAATTCTTATTCCATCCTTCCCGCATGACCCCTTCCCAGCCCAGTACACAGGATCATCTGCACTTTAGGGAAACCAAAATATTCCCCTGAACCTTTGAAACTACCAAATGAAAGAAAATTGGGTTAAACAAGGTTCAAGAAGTTCTCTCACCCAGAGACTGCTGCCTAGTGCCTGCCAGAAGCAGAGTCCAGTGACTGCCTCGGGCTTTGTGCAGCCAAGGCAAGCTCACCCCATTGGGGGTTTGAAGGTGTGTGCCTGTGTGCTTGGTGCTTATCTATCACAGGTTGTTTCCGTAACAGAGGAAATGCTGCCTTACTTTGCTGTGGACAGAGGGAGGTAGGGGCCGGGAAGGGGGAAGGGAGGGCTGAGGTGTTGTGCACGCCATCTGGGGGCTCACCAAGCCCTACAAGGGGCTAGGCACGGATGGGAAATGAAGGCCGCGAAGTGTGATTGGCCTTCTCAGACAGGAGGTGGGCATCTGGTGGAGATGTGGGCGAGGAGTCGCAGGAAGGAGGCTTCCGTTTTTTTCTGCAAAGTAGGAGAGAGAATCTCCTGGCACTGTGGCAGGTGATTTGAGAGAAATGGAAAAGGCTGGAAGTAGCTGTTATTCTGAGTGGGAGAGAGGGAGAGGGGGAGTTAATTGGAGGCACAGAGAAGGGGTACCTGCAAGTTCTGATGGCACAGTTGGTGTTGCTGGTTAAGAATTGGAGGTGGCTCCATTCTGGCAGTGATGGAGTTTTTTTCTCTGCATTATAGGCTGGCAAGGAAGAAGGAGAGAATTGGGCTGACCCACAGTACAGCCCCTGGCCTCCCAAGGTCGGGGGAGTGGAGGGAGAGTCCAGCAGTCCAGCAAAGACACCTGGGAGGGGGCAGGGGTGTAGTCATGGGAACTGTGCTTGGTAAAAATTGTGTCTGCTGGGAGACGGTGGCTGGAGCGAGGAGTGGGAGAGGTCGGAAGGGGTTCTGACCTCCAGGGGGTTCTGAAGCCAAGCAGGGAAGTGAGGGAGGAGCTGGCTTGACTCAGGCAGAGCCAGTGGTCCTCTGTGGCGGAAGGGACTCTGGGATGCGGGGGGAGCTCTGCCCACAGAGGGGCACCAAGGAGCTGGTCTGGGCCAAAGGACCGAGTCTGGGGGTGGGGTGGGGAAGTGCGGGGCACTACACAGCCTCTGGGTGCCCCGGTCCTGCTGCAGAGCCAGCCTTCTGCTGAGGGGTTCAGGGCCTCTGGCAGGCAGGCCCTCCAGGGATCCCATTAACCAGACGAGACTGTCATAAAGTACAACGTCTCCTTTCATCCGGCGGCTTTGAACCACCGCTGGTTGCCCTGGCCTGGCTCCCCACCTGGAGCCCAGCACACCCACTGGGGCCTGCCTGTGCGTCAGGCACCCACCCTGCAAATAAACAGCTAGTAAAAGGGCCCAGACCAGGAGTGTAATGAGCGCGTAGGACCTGGGGGGCCATTCCCCAGGCTGGAGCCCCAGCCCAGCTGCTCCCACCAGGGGCTGTTTGAACCTCTGGCTCATTACTGAGCCCATAAACCAGGCTGGCCAGAGGAATGGAGGATGCTGGCGGCCTGTGCAGGCGGGCCTGCGGAGCTGGCCATAAAAGCCCCGCCAGAGGAGGGAGGCACCTGCAGGAGGGCTGGGGTCTGGAAGAGGGGGAGGACCAGACGGGGGCCAGCTGGGGACCTGAGCCCTTTCACCAACCCAGGCAGCAGTCTAGGCTGTGGCCGGGTGCTTTGCAAGGGGACCATTGCTGAAGGATGCATGGTCTTTGGTTCAGAAGCTCTGTGTGTCTGGTGGCCATGCAGCAGGCACAGCCCTGGCTGGGGGCAAGGCTGTGTGTACAGAGCTCATTCAGCAGTGTTCCCTGCTCCCATGGATCTGTCTCCCCACCCGTGAGACTTGGTCCGGCCTCTGCTGTGGCCTGGCATTCAGCGCCTGGCACCCATCATCTGGGAGATGGTCGGAATGTTTTCTGTCCTTGCCACTCACCGAGGAGAAGCTCCAGGGAGAGGACAGAGGACAAGTGGGAGTGACAGTCCCAGTGACAGCCCTTTGGGTTGAGCGTGGTCAGACCCAGGGGCGAGCCTGAGCTTCAGCATGCCCTCTCCCCACCCCACGAGGCCTCTGCCGGAAGAAGCTCAAGGCGGCGCTGGTCCAGGCTGACTGGCTGAGGGGAGTGGGGTGGGTAGAGCAACAGGGTGGTGAACTTCGCTTTTGATTTTTCCCAGGGCATGTTCTTGGAGGTGAAGGTGGGGTGGCTTGGCGTGGTGAGGGAGGAGCTGGGGTGGCTGCCTCCCCGTGCCAGCTGCTTGCAGCAGTGTCAGAGGGATCCTTCTGCTAGCAGTCAGGGTGGCGTGGGGTAACCCCCGGCTCCCAGGCAGCCCACCCTGTCCCCAGGATCACATGGGCAGACAGGATTTAGTGGTGAGAGCAGGGCTCTGGGACCTGACTGCCTGTGTGCGACATCCTGGTGTGCCATCTCTCAGTGGTGTGACTCAGACAAGTTAGTTGCTCTGGCTTCCTCAGCTGTAAGGATAGTATCTTCCTTACAGGTTGTTGGAAGGGTAAATGAGTTCGTAGTGGTAAAGGGCTGATACAAAGAAGTGCAATATTACTATTATTACTATTAGCTGTCAGATCTTGGGCAAATTCTTAACTTCTCCAAGCCTGTTTCATCATCTGTAAAGTGGGAGTGAGAACCTTGACCTACTAAATTGGAAGGATTAGTGAAGCCACCTTATGTGAAACGAGACTGTATGGTAACTTCCTGGGCTCTTGAACACTGTCCTCTGTGGGCCTTAGTAATCTTCCCACCAAGACCTGGCTCTGGCAAGTCCCTAAGCAAGTCCCACATCACCGCCTCCTACAGGAAGCCTTCCAGGCTGGAAGGGACCACCACCTTTCTCTAATCTTGCTTCCCTGTTTCCTCCTCTGCTCCTCCTCGGGGCCAGGATGCTTTCTGGAGGCTGGACAAGACTGAGAGCAAAATCCCAGCCCGAGTGGTGTTCCAGATCTGGGACAACGACAGGTTCTCCTTTGATGACTTTCTGGGTAAGCATTGTTTCCAGTCAGGACCATTCCGCAAACTGCGGGCTGACTCAGAACCCCTGCTGTGTGTGTGCGCCATTCTTGGGAGGGCCGGCAGTCCTGCTTTCTGCCCTCAGGGAGCTCAGAGTTGCCGGTCCCCGGTGCTGAGTAAGGTCTGTGACACGGATCAGTGGCAGAGAGATCAGAGTGGCCAGTGGGTGGGCCTGGCAGCACAGCGACATTGCACACTGGCCAGTGTTGGCTGGTAGGACTCAGATAGGAAGAGAGGAAAGCACAGGTTGAAGGTAGTGCACATGTGCTCTGCTGTCCCCCAATCCCCCCAGACAGGATACTGGTTGGGGAGAAGCATGCTGGAACCCCTAGCTGGGGAGCAGGATGCTGTGAAGACGGCGCTCTCATAGGGGGAGATACGGGGTGAGGAGGACAGCATCATATTGGGCCAGAAGGCCAGACTGCTGCGATAATAGTCCCATCACAACTATAGCAGTTAGCCTGGAAAATGTGGTCCAGCCATACAAGTGGATATTATTCAGCCATAGAAAGACATGAAATACTGAGGCATGCTACAACATGGATAAACCTTGAAAACATACTAAGTGAAAGAAGCCAAACACAGAAGGACAAGCACTGTATGATCCCATTGGTATGAAATGTCCACAGTAGGCAAATCCATAGAGACACAAAGTTGGTTGTAGTTGTGGGGGGCTGGAGACGGGACAGTGGGAATGGAGAGTGACTGCTACTGGGAATGGTGTTCCTTTGGGGGGTGATGGAAATGTTCTGGAATTAGGTAGTGCTGGTGGTTGCACAGCTCTGTGAATATACTAAAAGCTACTTAGTTGTGTACTTTAAAATGGTTAATATGCTGCATTGTACTGAAATAATAGTAATAAAAAGGGGGAATCTGTGAGAAAGGCAGCCAGGGAAGTCAGGGGTGCTGAGTTTCGTTCCACTTTGCCACCTGGGAGGGGCGTGGCCTTGGCGGAATCACTGGCGCCCTCCTTGGGGGAGTCCTTGATTGCAGAAAAGTGAGTTGGGCTTTGCTGAGCCCTTGGGTGCCTGCCAGGAAGTTCTGAGGAGCAGCTCAGGTAGGGGTGAGGAAAAGGCTGCAGGTCCCCTGCCACGCCCGCCTGCTCACCTGCACCCCAGGGGCTGGGAGCGCTCTAGGTGTTCACTGTCAAAGATTCAGGGTGTCAAAACCATGGCATTAAATTAGACTTTTACTACTTATTATTCTGGAATACAAAATACCTGTAGAAAAATTAGAAAAAATTAGAAAATAGAAACAATGCCTCCCTTTACTATGTATTATAATCTCATTACCTAGAGATAAACCTTCACTAATTTCTGTATTATTTCACATATAAGCAAACATACATATGTGTATTTTATACATATATAAACATATGTACACATATGACATAAATGTAGCAAAATGGGTTTATATTACACGTACTGTTTTATATCTCAGTTTTCTGGGAAAACTTAATATTTCAAAAACATCCTTTCTGTTGGTAGTTACCTATCTACATTTCTATCTGCATCATTGTACCTAATTCCTGCCTGATGTTCTGGCATACAGATGGACCCTTCTCTGCCTAACTAATCTCTTGATGGGGTACCCAGGTCATCTCCAGGTTGTCTGGCATGAGTGACACCCTTAGGCACACATCTTGGAAACCTTTGTGTGTATCATTACTGAACCCTAAAAACAGATTTTTAGCCTTCACACATTTAATGGTTTTTGAAACATTTTGTTCAATTGTCCTCTAAAAAGGTTTTACATTTTTATACTCCCACCTATGCCCTGTTTGTATAAAGGTGAGATTTTCCCTAAACTTTTGCTACCAGTGTTAACCTTGTAAAAAAATTGCCGATATGATACTTGTTTTTATTTTTATTTGTATTTCCTCATTAGTTTTATGGTAGAACTTTAAAAATATTTATTATCCATATTACCAGTGGGCTTTTCTTTTTCATGGTTTTGGGATATTCATCTTTTATATATTATTGATTTTCAGAGCTTTTATCTAGTAAGGCCACATTACAAAGAATTTCTCCCATTTTTTCAACAGCTTTTAAATTTTTTATGGAGTCTTTTTTGTTTATAGATTAAAAAGTTTTTTTGCATCAACCTATCTTTCCTTTGTGGGGTGGAGCTTTAGAAAGTTAATTTTAAAGAGAAAAACAAAGAAGACTGCATTTTTACTGAATTAGAAAACAGTGCTCAAAATAAAATTAAATGGGTTCCTCTTTTGTTTTTAAAACTAAAACTATTAAAACTACTGTATTTAACTCTACAAGATTTTTTCCTTCTTCATAATGTGTAATTTCTTCATCACACATTTCACTTCACTTGAATATTTATTAATTTAAAAGTAATAACTAAGATCTGTGATCTCATCATCCAGAGATAATCCTGTTTCCTTATAATCTTTTATATAGCTCATGCTGGGGTAATTGTGTGTGTGTGTGTGTGTGTGTGTGTGTGTGTGTGTGTACATGTGGTTTAATATACTATTTTTTCTTAAAATTATATTGGGACCATATTTAAAATAGGAAATAAACATTCATTACACTTGAGGGATAGAGAGATGTGGGAATGTAGATAGGTGAATGCTGGTATGGAGTTGAGCAAATGGATAGATATAGCATTCAACAAATGGAATCTGTAAAGGGATGTAGATAGTTAAGTCAAAGTAGAAAGAAGGACAAACGGATAAGTGGAAAGCAAGAAAACTAGAAAAATAGATAGAATCAGTGGATACTTGCAGTAACCAAGCATTCCACACTGAAAAAATCTAATCTCCTTTGCATGGTATTCAAGAATTTCTTTAATTTGGCCTCAGAAAACATTTTTTAGATTTCTCTCTCTCACTTAATCCATTCAATAACCCATGCTCCAATCCCATTGACTTCATAATGTTGTTTTGATTGGATTAGGTGAAACCACATGAAATTGCTGCTTTTATAGGTCAAAGATAGTTGAATACCAGCATTTTCATATGGTTCAACCAAATAGATGAAGCTATACAGGGAGATAATAGATGAAATAGATGAGGAATAAACAGTATAGAAAGATGACTGCTTGGATATCTAGGTAGGTAGATGAAAAAATTGGTGGATGAACCACAGTGAGATACCACATCGCACCCACTAGGATGGCTATAAAATCGTAAAAACAAAATATAGAAAATAACAAGTCCTGGAGAGGATGTGGAGAAATTGGAAGGCTTGTACATTGATGGTGTGAATGTAAAATGGTGCAGCTGCTGTGGAAAACAGCTTGGCAGGTCCTCAAAAAGCCAAACGTAGAAATTATCACATGACCAAGCAATTCTACCCTTAGTTATATGCTCAAAAGAATTGAGAAAGGGGACTGAGACACTTGTATGGCAATGGTCACTGAAGTGTTATTCCCAATAGCCACAGGGTGGAAACAATCCAAGTGTTCATCACCAGATCAGTGGGTAAATAAAACTCAGTCTCTCCATGCCATGGAATATTACTCAGCCATAAAAAAGGAATGAAGTACTGATAAATACTACAACATAGATGAACCTGGAAAACATGCTAAACATGTGAAGTGAGCCAGACTCAAAAGGACAAATATTTTATGATTCTACTTATATGAAAAATCTACAATAGGCAAATTTATAGAGACAGAAAATAGGTTAAAGGTTATAAGGGCTGAGAGGAGAGGGGAATGGGGTTTTATTGCTGAATAGGTACAGAGTTTCTATTTGGGGGGGATGACAAGCTTTTGGAAATAGGTAGTGATGGTTGCATGACACTGTACATATAATTAGTGCCACTGCATTATACGTTCAAAAGTGGTTAAAATGCCATATTTTATATGTATTTTACCACAATAAAAATAATTTTAAAAATCGATGGATGTAGACAATGGTTGAATGAACAGGTTTGTATGACACAGTGAGATGGATAGTTGTGCATGTGGGAAGCACTGTTAAGGTGACTCGGTAAAGGCAGGTTAATGGGCATATGGATGAATAGATGGGTGGGAAGCTGATAGAGGGGGTAAGGCAGTGGATGGGCAGATGGAGCATTTGGGGGATTCGACCCATGGCTAAGTCCATGGATAGATGCTGAAGAGGTACAGTGAGTGTTCCTTGAACCTGCCCAGGCCCAGAGTAGCCTAGGTTGGCAGTGATAGTGAAACCCTCGGCCAAAGGACCCCTCTCTGCCGCAGGTTCCTTGCAGCTGGATCTCAACCACATGCCCAAGCCTGCCAAGACAGCCGAGAAATGCTCCTTGGACCAGCTGGATGACACTTTCCACCCACAGCGGTTTGTGTCCCTATTTGAACAGAAAACAGTGAAGGGCTGGTGGCCCTGCATGGCAGAAGAGGCTGAGAGGAAGACCCTGGGGGTAAGTCTGCTCCCTCCAGCCCAGTGGAGGTGCAGGCGTGGCTGCTTCTGTGAAGATCGCTGGGCGCATACGTATCACTTTCCCTCTCTCCTACCCCGAGTCTCTCTGCGTTCCAAGGCACCCACCTTCTTCTCTTCCATTTCACAGCCTTCCTCTATTTGAGGCTCAAATTCCAGCAGGGCTTATTTAAGCCAAAAGATGCTCTTATCTCCTGTGGATCCTGTTAAATTCACACTCTGCTCTTTGGCCATCAGTGATCTGTGTCCTGGGTTCCCCTGTGGCCTGGGCTTCCTGTGGAGGACACAGGGGTGCCTCTCCCATTTGAGCAGGACTCAAAGCTACCAAGGACTGTCCTTGTACTAGTGTCCCTGCCCAGAGGTCTGCCCAGGGGTGTGACAGGACAGACCACGGAGAGAGGAATCCCTTCCTTTGGAGAGGAAGTGAATCCCTAACAGTTTACTTAGAAGCCGCAGGCAGCCAGCCAGCCCCTGAAGTGGCCCTTGAAACAAAATATTCTTGTTGTATAAGGAACTGAAACATTTATTAAGAAATACTAACACCTCAAAAGAAAAATGAGCAAAGGGCATACAAAGAAGTACAAGTGGCTGTTAAACACTGGAAGAGCTTATTCCCCCAGTGATTAAATAAAGGGGTATTTTAAAATGTGAAAGCATCTTTTTGCCTACTAAATTAGATTTAAAAAGAAGAAATGCTCATTGCTGGTGAAGATGCAGAGAGACAGGTCACCTCATTTACTTCTGTGGAGAGTGCTAATGGTTTTACCATTGGGATAGCAATTTAGTAATACATAGCCAGAGATGAACAATATTTATGCTCTTGAACTCTGTCATCCCATTTCTAGAATCTCTCCCAAAGAAATAACCAGATACAATTGAAAATGTAGGTTCTGGGATGTTTGTTACAGCCTTACTTATAACATCAAAGAGTTGGAAACAACTTAAATGAACCAAAATAAGTAGTTTACTAAGAAAATTATGTTCAACCATCTATAGGATGTTTTACAGCCATTAAAAAGCAAACTTTAAAGAATATGTAATTATATAGTGAAATACGATATATTTCTAAGTGAAAGAACCAAGCTATAGAACTGTATATACACAGTGAGATATTTCCTATGCTGCAGAGAAAAACAACTCTGGTGCATAAAAATATAGTGCTTATTTCCATGTAGTGGAAGTAGGTTTTCCTTTCTTTGTATGTTTCTGTAGTCACTAAATGTTCTACAAGGAACAGGTGCTGCTTTTACGATCAGATCAACCCCATTTCCTTTCCCTTCTTTTCTTTCCCTTTCTCTTTCTTTCTTTCTTTTCTTTTTAAAGAGAATGAAGTGGTTCTTGTATGTGTCCTGGCCTGGTGCTTTCCCAAGCCATGGGACGGAGGCTTTGTGTGCCTGACCAGTTCCCTCTGTTCTATTAGGGCAAGCTGGAGATGACCTTGGAGATTGTAGCAGAGAGTGAGCATGAGGAACGGCCTGCTGGCCAGGGCCGGGATGAGCCCAACATGAATCCTAAGCTCGAGGACCCCAGGTTAGTACCTGGCCCAGACCGCTGATGCCTAGGGGGCTGGGAGGTGTAGCCACAGGCCAGGGGGCACTCACTGCCTAGCCGCGCAGAAGTCATGAGGCTCATGTAGCTCTGAGATGGATGTGACTGATTCCAGAGACACACAGAAGGTTAGGGGCAGGTGACAGGCACCTGGGAATGTTGGGCTCCTCAGCTAATTCAAGAAGCAGGCACTTTTGGGTAGCTGTTCGTGGGATGCTGAGCCTGCTGTCATAGGGCAGGTATATATTGTGGTCTGGAACCTTCCCTATGGGGTTGTTATTATTATCATCCCCATTTTGCAGATGAGGAAACAATCTCAGCAAAGTTTAATAAGGTCGTCCCTCTGGGAAAATAGTGAAGCTGAAATTCTCATACCTGGTATGATTGGCTCTGGAGCCCAATCAAGGTCTTTTCCCTGACTAAGCTGCCTTCTGTGGCTCTCATGTGGTATCAATGTTGTTTTTAAATGACCTTTCTGCCTTGATTTTCCTATTTGTGAAATGGGGCCACTGGCTCCTGGCTTCCCTACCTCACAGACCCTAACGGGATATAGATCAATCCAATCCAATGGAGGTAGAAGCTTTGTAGGCAGTTCCTGGGGACTGAAAGATGGTTGGGGGGTGGTGTTGGCATTTGCTGGGTCCCTCTCCATGGCCTGTGTGACTCAGGTCAGACTTAGCACAGATGGCCCACCTGTCACACTCCCTCCTCAGTACCATGGGCCGGCAGAGCAGTGAGAGGCATCCTCGCCCAAGGACGCTGGGATCTGGGTGAAAAGACAAGAAAGACCCGGGAGACCCAGTGGCATACAGTCTGATGTTAAAATGGCCCTTGTTGAGACACAAAATCCTGCATGTCCATTGAGTTGCAAGGCTGACCTAGGGGAAGGTTTTGCAGTTCTTGGTTGAGAAAATCAGTGAGAGAAGTATCAGCTTTCGGGGTTCACCTCCTGCCATTCTTCCCTGACCATGGACTGGCCATGTGCATCTGGGCAGGTGGCCGGGCTTGTCTGGGACTCAGTGGGCCACAGCTCACCTAATGGAGCAGCCCCTCGAGGCTCTGCCCAGCCCCCACATCACTACTATGGGATTAAGTCCTGGATCAGGAGGAGAGAGGGTGTCAGGGTGTCCGAGATCTGGGCCCTTGAGGGTGTGGAGGGCTTAGTGGCACCCTGACAAGGAGGGCAACACTCCTAGCATGGTGGCCAAAGCACTGAGGAGAAGGGAACGCAGGTACAATGGGCTGAGGCCCCTGAGGCTGGGCTGGCCCTGGGCGCTCGTTGGGAGGGCCAGGGTGATTGGGGAGCAGGGTTTAGAGAAGGCTGCTGCAGTAGGGGTGCCCTGCTGACCTCTGGGATCTCACTCACAGGCGCCCTGACACCTCCTTCCTCTGGTTCACTTCCCCGTACAAGACCATGAAGTTCATCCTGTGGCGGCGGTTCCGGTGTGCCATCGTCCTCTTCGTCATCCTCTTCATCCTCCTGCTGTTCGTGGGCATCTTCATCTATGCTTTCCCGGTGAGCAGGCCTGAGGGGAGGCATGGAGCCTGTCTTGGAGGAGCCCTTGGTTTGATGAGGGAGATGTAGCCTACACTCTGGGGGGTTCCCAGTCTGGGAAGGAGACACAGTCCTACCCTCGGAACAGAGTCCCAAGACAATGTCCTCATAGTCCAGTGGGAGAAACTGAGTCCTTGCCCTTGATGGGAGACACAGCTGTGCTCGGCAAGCCCTTGGGAGGTGAGGCTTCTTGGATAGGGGTGGGCAGGGGAACCTTGTTGAAGGAGCATGTGAAGCTGGGTATGGAAGGGAAGGGAAGGGAAGGGAAGGTGCACGTGGCAGAGCAGAGGAGAGGGCCCCTCATTTGTGAGAATGGCTCCTTTTGAGGGCCAGAGGAAGGGAGGAGCTGGGCTGGGATAGAGCGTGCCCTGGCTCCTGCAGCAGGGTGGGCAGGACGCTGGCCCAGAAGCCTGTCACTTGGCATTGTACACCCTGGGGGTCCCTTTCACCTGGTGAGAAGCCAGCTGATGCCTGGGTCGCACTAGTGAGGGCTGCACCCCCAGCTCCACTGGGCCCCTCCTAAGGGAGGAGGGTCTGCATCTCTGTTCCCTGCCTGTTCTTCCTGGTCCTCACAGCTCAGCTCATGAGGGTAACCTTGAAGATGCTCCAGTCCCCACTCTGAGTCACTAGTACTTCAGACCTCGAAGGGATCATGGTGTGTCTAGGCTGACACCTGATTTGTAATGTTTAAAAAATTTTTTAAAGCTTTTTAATATGAAAATTTGAAACTATATGCAAGTAGAGAGAATGGTGTGATCAACAACTCCATGTCATCCTGATTTTAACAGCAAAGAAATAGACACCTAGAGAAGGGGGGTGGCTGGTTCAGGTCTGAGTGGCAGTATGTGCCTGGCGCCTCACCAGGCTTCTGGGCTCCATCCTGGTCAGCACTAGGCCGCCAGCCCCATGCATGTCCCCACAGCAAACAGTCTGCTCTGGGGATTCCTCACCTGTGCACTCTTTGCTTTGTGAATCCTCCAGGAGGACAGAGAGCTCTCTCCTAGGGTGGCTGGCAAGGCCTTGTATCAGTAGAGCATGCTTCCTGTGAGCAAGACAGTTAAAACCTCAGCACCATCTCCTTCAGTCCCTAATATCAGGGACTTGGCATGGTGTACCCTGGGGGTCCCTCTCCTAGGGTTGAAGAACAGCAGAGGGGACTGTCTGGTGTGGACACCTAGGCCCTAGCCACCCTCTGGGCTCTGGCAATGGTCACCCGGAGAGCCAGGCTGAAACGTGTTCTGAGGCTCAGCAAGAAGAGTCATGGCCAATTGGCCAAATATGGCTGCACTCCAGGGGTGGGTTCACATCACAGGGACCTGAAGCTTGTACAATTTGAGGGGCCTTCTTGGAGCAAAGGAAGACAAAATGATAAATACAGGATTAGATATTAGGAAGGGCATGAGCAAGTGTGCAGCTCTGGGGCCCCATGGCCCGTGGTGCCCTGGGACCTGGGGTCAGGCCCCGGACTCTACCTGGTGTTCCCCTGTTGGACAGGTGCAGGGGCTGCATTGGAGAGGGGCAGTTCCCCTCGCCTGGCCTGCCTCAGGCTCACACCTCTCATTTTGAGTATTCAGTTCCAGTGAAGACTTTATTAAGCATGGGGTGTGTGTCTGGGAGGCAAGGGTGTGTGGTGGGGATGAGGGAGGTGATGAACTCGGGGCCACTGGGAAGCTCCGTCCCGTGGGGAGACAGTGAAGCCAGTGAGCATGGCTTCAATCTGATGCCCCATCCTGGGGCTTGGGCCGGGGTTGAGGCAGAGGAGAGCTGGTGCAGACTCGTGCTCCTCAAGGGAGTCCCGTGTGCAGGATGGAGTTCTGGGCATGGAGTCAGGAGGTGGGGCTGGCCTCTGGCCCTGCCAGTGACTTCCTGTGTGACCTCAGCAAGGCCCTCTTATCTGCGTGAAGAGGAGCTGGACTAGGTTAGCTCTGCCCTGTGGGACCTGCCCTGTGGTCAGGGGAGCTCTTTGGCCGTATCCCTGGGTGCACTGCATGTCAAGCCAGCCCCCTGCAAAGAGCCGAGGGGAGGGCAGCAGCAGGTCTGAAATGTATCACTACTGCCATTTCTCTACCCGACCCCAGCCCCTGGCCTGTGGGGACCTGCCCTGGGAGGCATGTTGGGGGCAGACTAGGCCTTCAGTTGCTGGGGAGGAAGGTCCTCCTACCTGGCTAGGAGTGGGGGCAGATTTTCAGTTACTTTCAGCCCATGGTGCGTTCTCATCTCTAGGCCACCTTAGCCCCAGGCCTTGTGGGTAGGAGCTGAGGAGCACTTTGGCCAGTAGCCCTGGTCTGAGCCCCTCCTCTTGTGTCCTGGGCCTCCAACAGCAGCCCCATTCTCCTTGAGTTCTTCTAGAAATTGTCCTCTTTAAAATACCAACTCTGCCTTTCTCCTCCCAGAGCTGGCGTGTGGGGGTCAGATCTAGGTGAGCAGTCCGGGGCTCATGGGCAGCCCAGGCCCGAGGCTACAGACTGTTTTTGTTAACAGGCCTTTGCTACAACCTGGGCAAACCCTGATTCCCTCCAGCCAAGTTATTCAATCACCTGGTGGGTCCCAGACCCTCGCCTGGCTTTTAGGCCTGGAGAGGAGAGGGCCTGGTGGAGAGGGGCCCCAGGCCAGGGCAGCTCCCCTCCAGTTGGCCTAATCTCCTGCCCTCTTGGAAATTGCCCTAGGAGGGGGACAAGGAGGGCAGCCTGTCTGATTCCTCCCAGCTCCCCCACCAGAGCCAGCTGGGAGCAGGGCCAGCGTGGGGAGGCAGGAGGCGATCTGGCGGGGAAGGAGCAGCGGCTTTGTTTCCAGAGTTGGCTTTCCCGGGCGGCGCTGGGGAACATACTGTCCCAATTAGGAGCTCTGTGTTGTGTTGTATGTGTTTTCATGGTTTTTTTGCAGGGAGGAGTGGGGAGAGGAGGTTCCTGTCCGTCGTGCGGCAGGCAGGGCTTAATCAGGGGTGACCCATCTCTGGTTGTGGCCTGCACCATGGGTCACCCCCATACAGCCAAGCTCCCAACTCTTTCTGCCTCTGGACAGGAGTGTGGTGGCCAGTGAGCCCCGGGTTCCCATGTGGGGGTGTGGGGGGCAGGGAGAATCATGGTGGTGCCTTCTGGCCACCTGTCTGATGAAGAGGCCAGGGCAGGCCTGCCCCTGGCCAGGCCCTTCGTGATCAGAGTCTTCTTGGCAGCTGGTTGAACCTGTGAGCGGGCCCTGGATTGATGGGGGTGGAGACAGAGGAGTTCAGGCAGCTGTGGCCCCAGGCAGGAGGGAGGGTATGAGTGGAGTCTCAGGAGGATGGGGCTGTGTGACTGGGGAGAGCACTGGGAGGGTGCGGTGTTGAGCCGAGTGTGGGTGGGAGGGTGCTGCGGGCCAGGTGCAGGCAGGTGGTTGAGTAGGTGAGCCCCCTGTCGCAGCCCCGTCCCAGCCCCACCCCTCCTGGCAGCTGTCACCACGTGTCTTTGCCACCTTCCTTCTCTAGAACTATGCTGCAATGAAGCTGGTGAAGCCCTTCAGCTGAGGACTCTCCGGCCCAGGACCGGCTGCCTTCTCTGCCCAACTTAGCCAGGCTCCTCCAGGCCCTACCATCCTGCCAGGTGGGCAGAGAGACAGATGGACTGGCACATGCTCCAAGAGTTGGTGACACTGAGTCCTGGGATCGTGCCCCTTTCATCATTTCTTTCTCCCCCAACCCAACCTTTTTGGATCAGCCCCTGTGTATTTCGGTATAAAACAGTTTGAACCACAGTGTGGCGCCGGTGTCTGTATCTCCGCAGTCCCTGGGGGGTGTGACTACAGGGGATGCGCCTGGATGTGTGCTGCCTCTGGCTCAGAGTTTGAATAGAACTGCTTATCCTTGGCAAAGTGGGTTGGGGACGGGTGTGTTTGAGGCTCGGTCTGGTCTGCCTAAAGACCCAGCGTGTTCTGCCTCTGCAGGACTTTCCCCTCTCCCCTGCCCCTCTTCACCTGGGCATCTCTTCCTTTCCTAGGCTGCCTGTTACCTGTACCTCCTGTTTCTGTGGCCATGCCCCAGAAGAGGTTCTGCTTTATACACATGAAGCTCCACAGGAAGGGCTGGGCCGGAATCCAGGCAGGGCTTGTTGCTGGACCTCTGGTTATGATCTTATCCCACACGTTCTTGGGATTTCTTGTGATACCCTCCCTCTGTTCCTCATCCTGCTTTAAAGATCTGGTCTGGACAAACGCACCTTTTTCTTGTGGCCTGAAGCCTAGCATTAGCTGTGGGTCTGACATCTGCAAGAATCAGACTTAATGTATGGGAGCAGCAGGAACATACTTAGAGAAAAAGCAAAAGAGCATGAAAACATCATGTTTCCAGAATAGAGCCTTTGCTTCTCTTGCCCGAGGGGCTGGAAATCTGGAGCACAGTGCTGGCTGCCTCCTCTCTTGCTACCCAGGAGGGCTTCTCCTATTTCCCTCCGTGAGCCTGCTTCCCTGGCCCAGGCTCCAAGGCTCCTGAGTGAGCCTTCCAGGCCCCCTCGGTTCATCCCTGCCCTCTGGGACCCGGACTGAGGCCCTACCTCACTCCACCTGCTGGCAGAATGGAGGGGATTGGCACGGGCCTGCTGTCCTGGACCGCTGAGGGTAAGGGAGCTAATCTTGAACCTTGAGTGATTCTCTCTTAGCAGAGGTTCAGGCTGGAGGTGGCCTTCCATGTCTAGGTCTGCATGAACCTTGGGCGCCTGAGTGGTCAGTCCTGAGACCCTGACATGTGAGCCCTGGAGCCAGGTGGCCACAGCTCGCACAGAAAGTGCAGCAGGGCCCAGGGCCCAAAGCTCTCCCGGGGAGGTCTAGCTGGTGGTGAGCCTTCCCTGACTGCCCATGGGGCCACTGTGCGAGCCTGTGTGGAGGCACTGAGGGTCAGCTGTCCTACAGAGGAGATGGGAGGTGAGAGGATGAAAGATAGAGCTGCGGCTTCAGGAGGTGCTTTGAGCATTAGAGGCCATGGGAGGCCTGAGGTGTGTGAAGGCAGAGAGGAGGAAGCAACTGGGGAAGGAAAGACTGGAGACAAAAGGGAGAATATAGGGTAATTAATGGAACCAGTTCCTAGAGAAGCAGGACAGGGTGTTAGCTTTGGAAAGAAACTTCTCTTTTTTTTTCCAGGCATAGGAAGGCAAGAGGAAATAAATGTATACTATATAACTGTCAGTTAAACAGTTTTGGGTGACATTGTCACCTGCTCATTAATATTTTCATTTATTCATTTGTTTTTTCTTGGTGCGCTTGAGTGGCAGATAATAGAAAACCTTACTTAAACTAGTAAAGGGAATTTAATGGCTTTGCAGAAATAAAACATTCAGAAGGACTAGCTTCAGGTCAGGTTCCATCCAGCTCTTCAACACAGTCACCAAAACCTTGCCTACTTTCTCTGCTCTGCTCTCCTCTGGGTTGGCTTCAGTCTAAAGCTGGCTTCATTCCTAGAGCTGGGGTTGAATCTGCTCCTTGGGACTGTATAAGCCACCAACCAAAACTCAGGAAGATTGATTGGATGGTGAGGAGACACCATGTCCACCGAACATTTATTAAGATACTCCACATGGCAGCCCCAGAGCAGATTCTGTGGATGCCACAGTGAATTACCTATGGCTCCTGACCTTCCATAGCTCCCAGCATGGGGGGAAAAGTATATCAGGAAACTACAGTTTTTTGTCCCTTTATAGGCGTAGCAGAGAAGGGCACCTGCTCCTCGTGGGCAGGGATTTGTCAGAGAGCCAGGCTAGTTCACTGCAGGAAGGCATGGCTGGGAGTTGAGAAGGACGGAGGACTGTAAGAGCAAGGCCAAGCGTTGAAGCCCCTTGTGTGTGCAGCCGAGGAGTCTGAACTTCAATCTGGAGGCAAGCAAGAAGCACAGAAGGACTTAAAACTGAACTGGCCTTGATCAGAATCATGGGTTTTGAAAAATCATTCCAGTCCAGTTCTTAGGAGACAGGAGTCCCCTGGGGGCACATGACTTCAGATTATAAAAGCCTTATGGCCTTTGAGGGGGTGAGGGTCCAATGATCTCACCCAATTCTTAACAAGGACTGTGATCACAAATGGTGAAGAACAGTTGCTCAGGACGCTGTGCGGCCAGTTGCTGGCAGCTGTTCTAGAAGACTACTTCATTAGTCCAGAAGCCAACTGGGGAAGACCTGAAAGGCAGGGCAGGAGTCATTCATTCATGCTTTTCATTCAGTCATTAAAAATGGCTTTCCGTGTACTAGGCAGAGTGCTGGGCTCTAGAGATACAATGTTGAGCAAGATAGAGGGTCCTGTCATTTCAGATCTCACAACTGAGTAGGAGAGGGAGGCAAATTGATGGGCAATTACAATGCACTGATGGATGAGCATGGGCTACAGGGTCAAGAGCAGGGTGTGGAGAAGACAATAGAGGAAACAGGGTGTGCAAACTCTAGTCATAGTGGAAAATGGTTAAACATCTCTAAGAATATCCACACGGACACAAAGAGAACAGTGGTTCTCAATCGGCCGATTTTGCTCCTTGAGGCACATTTGGCAGTGTCTAGAGACATTTTTGATTGCCTGACTGGAGGGTGGGGTGGAGCAGGTGCTACTGGCATCCAGTAGGTGCTGAACATTGTTCAGTGCAGAGGACAGCACTCCACGTGCACCCCATCCCTGCCCAAGAATTATCCAGTCTCAAGTGCTGATATTGTTGGCTATTGAGAAACTCTGGCATAGAGAGAGTGGCTTCCAGAGACATTGAGCAATTAGACTTTATAGGCCTAGGGGAGTGACCAGTTGGGGCTGGGATTGCAGTGGGGTGGGAAAGGAGATAGATGCCAAATGACTCCCGGTTGTCTGGCATTGTGAGTGGTGGTACCATTCATGAAGTCAGTTTTAGACAAGAAAGTTCAGACATGTTTAGGGCACAATCAAAATACCCTTCCTGCCCACCTGCAGGTATGGTCTCCTCCCTTCACAAAGTTCTAGAAAGCGTCATCTACCCTTGCAGTGTCCATGTCCGAACCTGGCACTCACTTCCCCACCCAGTGTCATCTAACTTGGTCTCCGTGACAGCTTCTGTGGGTCTTCTCCAGCAGCCATCCTCTTTCTTTTCCTCCTTGCTGAAAGCACCCTGATACTGTTCCCTATGGCCATAAGCTGAGGAGGGAGCCCTACCCCAACTCTAAGGGGAGGTGTCTTATTATATCTGACCAATCTCAGCAAGCCATTACCCTACCAGGGATTGGTTTAGGAAAAGGCATGTGACTCATTTATAACCAGTGAGCGGTGAGAAGAAGATGGGTGGTGGTTATAGGGATGGGATGCAGCTGGGAAAGTTTCTAGGAAAGTTTTATCCTCAATACTAAAGGACACACAAGGAGGCACATCTTCATCTTTTGCCTCCTAATCCCATTGTGGAAAGAGGTAATGAATGCCATCTTGTGATCATGAGGGGCAAGCGGTCCACACAGAGGATGGCAGGGACCTCGTTCTGGATGATGCTACTGAAAGAACCAACTCTGGAACTGCCCTTACCTCTAGACATCTTATTACATGGGATCATAAATTCTGTATTATTTAAGCTCTCCTTGGTTGGGGAGTGTGCTACCCACAGCTCCTGGCCTCCTTGCTGGTAAGCTTCATTCTGCCCCCCCACCTGAAGACTGTTTTTATTGCAGTCGCCAACAGCCAGGGCTGCTGTGTACAGGCACCGCATCTGCGGCATCATGCATTTATTATTTATTATAACAATTTTCCTACAGATGGTGGTAAAGTGTTTTGTTCTAATAAAATCAGTGTGTTACAGTAATTTTCTGATAGAAGTGAACTACCTTGGGGAAGGGGCACCTTTTTCTAATCCACACCAGGGCCCCAAGTAGCGCTGGTTGTTAAATCTGTGGACAGCAGTTGGCAGGGCTGCACAGTCTCTCTGCTTGACTCACTTTCAGTCTTTGGGGGCCATGATACCTCCTGACTTCCCTCCTCTCTCCTCTCTCTCCAGCCTCGCCCTCTCCACATCCTTCTTGAGGTCTACAGTGTTCCCCAAGGCTCTTGCCTGGCCCGTGTTCTCACACTGCACACCTCCTCAGCAATCTCCCCCACTCCTAGGGCTTCGGTTGCCCTTCAGAGGCCACTGTCCCAGCATCCCTACCTCCAGCTCTGTTTCTGCCCTGTGCCACAGCCGCATCATCCTGCTGCTTCCCAGTGGGCATTTCTACCAGCGCGATGCACAGGCACTCAGACGCAAGACCTCCTCCTCAACATCACCATCTTTTTACCTGATGAAAGAGTTCCTGCTCTGCTGTTCCCTCCATGTACCCAGTCACTGGAGCTGGGCATGTGGGAGGCTTCCTGAGTCCTACCTCCTCCTGACCCCACATCTAAACCATCACCAAATCCCACAGATTCTGGCTCTTGGATCCCTGAATCAAGCTGCCTCTCATCACCACCACCTCCCCTTAGGTCAGGCCGACGTCACGGCGCCCCGTGCCACTCCTCAGCCTTCTTCCTGTCCACTCCCTGATTCACTGTCCACAAGCATCCACATCAGATCCAGCCATGGATGTCCCCCATCCTCAGGAGGCAGGACAACCATACCAGCACACGGCTCCTCCAGAGGCTGCCCCTGGCTTGCCTTTCCTGCCTTATCTGTTGTCTTTTTCTCTGCTCTGCTGAGTGGAACCATTTGTAGACCTGGCCTGTGCCCATCGCTCAAGTCTCAGCTCAGTCCCTTCCTCTGGGGCATTTCCTCTGACCCACTCTGGTGCTCCACCACCACTGAAATCCAGCAGACTTGACTGTCGCCGCCTCCCCCTGCTCTTATTCTGTGCCTCCAGGGCTGAAATCACATCTCAACCCTTAATGAGATGTCTGCTTCCTTCACTGAAGGGACTTTACTAAGTGTTTCATTGCAAGTTCTCTTTAAATAGCCAGGCCCTCAGAGCGATTTCAAAAGGGATTTTTATGTCCTGAAGTTCAGTTAGTTCTCAACATTTGAGACCCAGTCGTGCTGCAAGGTGGAGAATAAGTCTCATGTCTGTTCAAAAATGGTTCAGTAAAACTTGATAAGCCTTTTGTATCCAGAATATTCAGTTCCCCGCCTTTATTTTCTCTACTGGTGTTTTGGAGAGAGATGTTCTGCACGCAGGCACACACACACACTATTTCCTGTGCCTTTGCCAGGGCTATGCTGCAGCCCAGGATGGGGTGACAGGGAGACTGGACAGACAGAAAGAGCTATGAGCACAGCCTTGACCTGCCCGGCCCTGGGCTCGCATTCCCTTCCCCATTTCACCTCCACCCCCAGGAACTCAAACTTGTCTCAATCCTCTCTCCACGTGTTTCATTAATGCAGGATTATGGGATTTCCAGGGGGCCAGGTGGGCGTCCCCAGACAGTAACACGGGGACAACCCAGGGAACGTTTGCTGCTGGTGGAAGAGAACAAGGGACGGCCAGGGTTCAGCCCAATGTGCTTGTCCTTAAATGGCAGCTGAGACCCTGGGAACGTCCCTCTCCCGCTTTCCCTGTTTTTCTTTCCTCTGGGACAACTAACTGCCACTCCTATCCCCTGTGGCTTGGCCCAGTGTGGCTTTCATACCATCTCTCTACCTTTGTTTTGGTCTTTCTTTTTCATAGTGTGTGTGTATCAAAGAGAGAAGGCAGATGAGGCAGATGGAGAAGGAGACAGAGGAACAGAGACAGAGACAGGGAGCTGAGGACTGCTGGTGGGGGCAGGAAAGGGCAGGACTTCACAGGCTGCTGGTGCCTTTGCCCAGCTGGCCATCCGTCCGCCAGCGGCCGGAGCTGCTCCCTCTGCCCTCCGCACTGGCCCCCCGCTTAATCTATTAGAAACAAAGCATGGGATGGAGAGCGACAACCCCATCCCTTACCCTGCACAGGTGCCTGCAGATCCAGGTGGGGAAGCCTCCTGTCATGTTTCCTGCGTAGCCCAGTAAGTCACTGTAGGCTCCATCCATTATCTGGCAGGGCTGGCTTGTGTGTGTTTGGGGATGGGCTGGAGTTGGGGGGCAATGGTCCGTTCTGCTCCTGGGAAGAGGGGCTGAGTGTGTGCCCCAGCCCAGCTGGTCCTCCGTGTTCCCACCGTCAGCCTGGGGCCAGAGCCTGACCATCCCTTCCCCCAGCAGGCTCACAGGACCACAGTGGGGCCCTCCTCGGGGTCCCTTGTGCAGCCCCACCCACCACGGCCTCCTGGGCCCCCTCCATCCCCCTGCTGGCTCAGGTCTACATAGGAAACTCTTCCCTTTCCTGCTGGCTTCAGCAGAGATGCTCTGGTATCTTTTTCAAAAGGAGTTTGACCAAGAACCAAGGTTCACCCAAACGCACAAAGAAGTCACGCACTTATAAATGGGTAATGCCTTTTTAAAATCGTGCTGGTGTATTTTGCCTCTTTATGATGTATTTTTTCCCCCTCCTTTTCCTGGAGTACTTTTACCATCCAGGCTTACCACCCAGAGAAGAAGAGGGTGTCAAAGACCCCTCATGATAGGGAAGACTGAAGGATACTACTGTCTGAAATACCCGGAAAACACCCCTCTTGGATCTCCGTGGACATGGAAATGCAGAGAAGCTTGCCTTGGGAGCTCTCCCACCGTGGAGACCCAGACTCGCCTGGAAGACAGTCTGGGAGCAGAGCTTCAAGGGCCAGAAGGCTTCTTCAGGCTATAAAAGGATTCCCAGCCTGACAGATTCTGGGCAACAGAGAGATTTTATTAGAGCATGGCTTTAGAATCAGGCAGCGAGCAGTTCTAGCCCTGCCTCTGCCACTTAGCAGTGGAACCTTGGACGGGTCACTTATTCTAGGCCTCCGTTTTCTTATCTGAAACACAGAGTGATGGTGGGCTGTTCCTCCCAGGGCGTTTGAGGGCCGGCTGCGATGATGCCCAGTGCCTGACATAGTGCGAGCGCTGGACTGCAGGCACTGGCCCAGGCGCCTGCACAAGCAAATACACTCTGGTGTGCACCCTGGGCATGCATGCTTTCTCTGTGTGTGTGTGTGTGTTTCACACTGTCGGCCAGAATATTCTCTTGAAACCTAAAAAAGGAGTGTGTGAATGTGGCCATCATCAGGGATAAATTAATCCCAGACATGTGAAGGGTTTTCTTTTTTCATTCTCAGCCCTACTGCAAATTCAATTATGACTCTTTGCCAGCTACTGAAATGAGGGGACAAGTAAGTACGTGGCTGGGCCTGGAAAATGGGGCAGGGCAGGGACCCTCCTTGATCTACACCCTCTTCCCCCTTCCCTGCTCTCCAGGATCCAGGAAAGAGTTGCAGGCATTCTGGGATTCCCCACACCAGTTGAGCCTTGGGGCAGCAGCCAGGTGCCATCCAAAAACGTGGAACTGGCAGAAATAGAGCTGCCCCTCTGAGAACTGAACTAGGAAATGACCACACATGGGGCCAGAGCATTGGCTGGCAAAGGCTCCCTGATGAGGTGACTGGTCCCAGGGCCTGGCAAGCCTTAATGGTGCACGTGTTCAGCCCTCTGGGAGAAAAGCCCGAGTCTCAGACACTGACCTTGACTGTGTCTAGGGAAGAGAACTTGGCGAGGGGACCCCTTGGCAAGGCTTTCTATCCCCCATGGCTACTGGGGCCTGGGCCGCGAAACATTTAATTTATCCCTCACTCTTCACACTCATGGGCACACTTCTCACGGTGTTTTGGCTTCCAGCACAGATCTGCTTACAGGAAATGCGTGTGCCGTCATGCTGGGGCAAGCTGCGGGGTGCACTGAACACTCACACACTGGCATTTTGGTTTATATACCCCTCTCTGAGCTCCATTAATGAGTTCTGCCCCTTGGAGCTGGACTCACTTCTCTCAGACCTACGTAATCAGGGTCTTTGCCTGCAAACATGCCTGGAGGTGTGGGGAGCCCTCTGGGTCAAGAATGCCCCTTGGGAAGCCTGCTGGAGGAAATGGGACCAGCGTCTTGGTGGTACCTTTCCCTTGGGCTGGGGAGATTTGGGCCTTCCTGTCTGCCACACAGGGATGAAGCGCTTCTCTCTCAGGCCAAGGAGTGGCCTGCTGTGACAGCGCTCCTCATCTTATTCTTCTAGAAGCAACTGGCAGGGAGGGGAATTGAATTACTCTAAGAGCATTGCAGGGATGGGGGACAGACATGTGGGCGTGCCTATGAGAGAAGGTCAGGTGAGGCTGGTTTTGAAAGAATGGATGTATTGGCGGAGATGGAGTTTTGAATGGGGGCGTTGTGAGTGGGCAGTCAGGGAGTTTGGGGCTGTGAGGTGAGGTGAGGGGTGGGGGTGGGGTAAGGATGCCCTGGGATCTTGAATAGAGAGACTTGAAGCAGGGCGCTAAGAGGTCCTATGGGGACAGGCCCGCAGGCCTACAGGAGCAGGCCTCAGGCTGGAGGTAGGGCTCTGTCTGCCCTCCCCTGGGACCTCTTACATAACCCAGCCCCGGCCAGGGAGAGCTGGATTTTCACGGTTGGGCTCAAGGTGCCAGAAGAATGAGAAAAATGGGCTGGAGGGAACCCCTGCACCACAGAATAGGAGGGAAGAGCCCAGGCAGGCAGGGATGTGTGTGGGCAGGGGACTGGGGTCGGGGCTGTGTCAGCCCTGGTCAGCCAGTGCCGGCCCTGGAGGAGCCTGGTCCTGCTTCCCCAGGGTCTCTGGGTGGGGGTGGGGCTCCACTCCATATTCAGTCACACTGTCTTGGAAGGTTGAGACCCACATCCCACCAGGCCAGGCTCCCGGGCCACGGCTGCACCCAGGACGAGCATGTCCCCACCTACAGCTCTCCCTCGGGTTCCCAGTAGGGTAGAGGAACTCAGGGAGGGGGCATGGGGGCAGTGTGCCCCTGGGAGAGCCGCCTCTTCCCGGGCCTCCAGAGTTGGCTCAGTTCACGGGTGAGGATGAGGTTGGAGGCTGGTCCCACCTCCAGGCTGGTCAGAGGAGGGAGCCGTTGGCTACGGAGTGCCAACTATGGACCAGGTGCTATGCCAGGTATTATCACCTTTAATCCTCACCTATGAGAGGCAGTATTTTTATCTCCTCTTTAGAGACCAGAAAACTGAGACTCAGGGAGGCCACACAGCTGTTACGGAAAGGTTAACCCAGACATACTGACTCAGTGCTGTCTCGTTCTCTCCCCGTACCCAGGTCCAGCCCCCTCCCTCCCCAACCAGTGTCATGAGTGGTGAACTTCAGGATGGACCTAGAGCCCCTGGCTGGTGGGTAGGTAGGTGGGAGGCAGGAGGCAGGTGGGCATAATTGTGTGTGGAGGCAGCACTGGCTCTGTAAAGTTCTCAGTTTTTTCATTCACTCAACAAATATGTACTGAGCACCTGTCATGCCCAGGCTCTTCCCTAAGCACAGCATTCTTGCCCTTGTAAAACCTCAGACAGTAGTAGGTAAATGCAGGGAGGAGAGTAAGGCGGGAGGAGGAGATAGAAATGCAGATGGGTGGGGAGTGGCCTTTTCCTGTAAAACTGGGGAAGAAGTCCTCTGAAAATGCAGCCAAAGTGAGCAAACCCTGGCTGGAATGAGAGAGGGAGCCTTGTAAAACTGGGCGAGGGCCTCCGGGCAGAGGGCAGAGCAAGTGCGGAGGCCCCGAAGCAGGGCTGAGCTCGGCTTGCTGGTCTCCTCACGTGGGCCCCTGCCCGGGAGTTGGCCCTCACCCCCTATATGGCTTACCTTAAAGTCCTTCTGGGCCAGGGGAGGTGGTGTCTCTGCAGTTCATTCCCATCACCCCCTGTGTTGCCCTTGTCTGGAGCGAGGTGGGTGTCCTCCCCTCTCTAGGCTAGGCTAGGCACGGTCCAGCACCCCTTGGCCATCCTCTTTCCCATGGCTGACTGCCTGGGGAAAGGCTCCCAGTGTTGGCACTCCTCACTGTCTGCTCTAACCCCTGTTGAGGATTCGGGCAGCATGCTATTTCCAGATGGGCAAGGGTGACTATTTTATTTTTAAAAATAGCTTTTATTGGTTTTTGTCTTATTGCAAATGTAATATATGTTCATTATAGAAATTTGAGAACATGGCTAGCAAAAGGAAGAGTATAAAAGGACCACTAATCCCATTACCCAGAAAGAACCACTGTTGGCATTTGGGTATCTCTAGAATTTTCCATGTGGGTATGACATACATATATGTTGGTATTTTTAAAGGATATGATCTCACTGTACATAGTGGTTTGTAACCACTATACTGTGAGTGTCCATTTGCATCGCTGAATGTGCCCCTACGATGTGGCTCTCTGGTTCCAGAACAGCCAATCGTTTGGATAAGCCATGGTTTATTTAGCCAGGCTCCTGTTGATGAACTTTTAGGTAGTTTCCCTTCTTTTTGGAGCATATCCTCTCCAGTCTCCTCTCCAGGACTCTTCCCTGGCCATTCTGGGAGGTTACTTTGAAGTGTCTAAGCAAGTCCTTGAGATATGAGGCAGGATAAGATGCCTCCTGATGCCAGGGGTCAGGACAGGGGTATGGGCTGGGCAGGTGGGTCCCTGCTTCTATCTCTAGGGCAGAGGGCCCTTTGTGTCTCTCAGTTCCCCCAGGCAGACTCACTGAGAACACGGAACAGATAGGATTTAACTAAGAAAACCATGTTTCTCATAGCTGTTCCCAAACCCTGCTGCTTTTGGAAGAAGGAAACTCTCATCTTCTAGCCTGCCCACAATGGGCTGGGGTTGGGAATGGCAGGAGGGGACGGTAGGGGGACTGGAGACCCAGGATGGATGGGGATGGGGACAGGGGGCTCAGGATCACCTGCACTGAGGTGAGGGTCCTGAGAGGCCGCAGGCTGCTGATGGTTCAGGAGGCACTGCCGGGAAGCTGTGGGCGGTGGTGGAGGAGGGCTGGGGGAGGTGTCAGGTGAGGCCCCGCAGGACAGTGCAGGTGCAGTACGGCCAGTGAGGCTGGCTGGGCCTCACTGATGGTGAAAAGCCTTCATTGCCATCTCCGTGAAGCCACTCTGATTTTACCCAGGTAGGCTGGGAGCCCTTGCTTCCATGGTTTGTGTCCCCCAGAGCCCCTCCACTGCATCTTACCATCCCAGCAGTCATTTGGGTCAGCCTGAACTTGACTACCAGCTCTCTGACTCCTCTCCCCACCATCTGTGAGGCCTGAGGCTGTTCTGTTCTCACCTCAAACGTGGAAGCATCTTATCTCTTTTAGAGAGTCACTGTGAGGTCCAGAGGCCAGGAATGTAGAATGTGGTACAGAGTAGATGCTTGAGTTTTTAATATTTCTTTTACATTTTCTTCTCCTACTTTTGTCTAAGTCTTTGAGGGGATATAAAATGTCTTCTCTATTCCTGTGCTTTCCCATCCCCAGTGGTGGTCTCTGTGCACCTTGGGAGGTACACAACACTTCACTGGGGCATGGGAAGAAAATATTTACAAAATCAAAGCTATTACTCTTTCCTGATATGTAATGCTTGGATCGATCCTGGGCATCTCCTGGGCCAGGTGTTAGATGGTACAGTTCTATGTCAAGTAGATAGGTGTCCTGAGGAAGGGGTATTAGTAGCATTACCCTTATTTATCAGCTTTTGGTGTGAGCCTGGTTAAGAGGATTTACAGATTACATTATCTGGATTTAACTGAAATAACTCTCACAAAAATGGACACATGGTTTAGAAAGATTCTTGCTGTGAAACACTCTGATTGAAGATAAACTAACAAAGCAAACAGAAGAGAATAGTAGATTGAAGATAAGCTAACAATGCAAACCAGAAATGCCTCCCAGAGCTCCTACACCAGCAAGGGCTCACCTGACAAGTTGCATTAGGAAGTAAAAAACAAGGACTTTATCATATCTGACAAGAGGTCAGGGAACAAACTGAGGTATCAAGAGGACTAGTTGAAATTAGGATTTCATCCACTACATGTACCAGCAAGCCTTGTCCTAAACATAGCGCGTGCCTCCAGATATTAACTCATGGCAGTCATACAGGGATGTAATTCAGGGAGAGATAAGGAGACGTATACTGGGAATGCATGCTCAGGCTTTTCACTGATACAGGTTTGCTATCAAAAGGTTTGGAGACTGCTACCCCAGAGCCTCCAGCACCAGGCCTGGCATGCGGCGGGGCTCAGGTAGCTTGTGTAGGGCTGACCTGTGCTTTATGTGAGTGTGGGTCTGCCTGTAAGAGGTTTTCATGACTGCGTAAGTATTCTGTTCACCTCCCTTATTTGGAGCACTCTTCCCGCCTCCTCCTGCCCATGCCCCGGCCCCCCAACCACTTTTCCCCTCATTTATCCTCTCCTGCCGGTGGGTGCCCCTGCCTGACCCTCATTAACTCAAAGTGTAAAAACCATTTGTCTACAGCCCCCTTCTCCCTGTCCTCCCTTAGATGGGGGCTGGGGCCAAGCCCTGCTTTCCTCCCATGGGCTGCTCTGTGGTTTATGAGCCAGATCTGAATCTGCTGGACCCCCTAGAACAGGCTGGACTTGTTAGGGGATGGCTCCTGGGCTGCTCAGAAGACCTGCAGAGAATGAGAGATGGCCCTGGGGGAGCCCAGATCTGACCTGCATTCCTCAGAAATGGCAGGCCTGCCTTAGAAGGCTGCACAGGTCGCTCACCACATACCTTTTAGGGCCTGATTCTTCAGGGCAATGACACTCCCTCCCCAGAGCGCTGTAGGACACAAGCAGGGCAGCCATGTGTGGCCATTCTTTCCAGCTCTCTCCTCTCCATCCTTGCCCTAGCCACCAGGACCTCTGCCCTCAATCTTCCCAGTGACAGGGAAGAAGGAGGGAAAATTGGGCCTGGAATTAAACCAATTAATAAATGTTAAGTGCTTAGAACTCTATGGAAGTGTGTTGCGATGCCAAGGAGGTGATGGATGAATCAGGAAGGGTGGCCGAAGCCTTTGGGAGGCAGCCCTGCAGGTCCTGAAGATGGGGGACAATCCACACATGAAGAGGGAGCCTGCCCGAGTGGGAGTATCTGGCGTTGCCGGCAGTGCATGGCATCCCAAGGCCCTGTTGGGGTCTCCTCTGGGGAAGGGGCCCCCTATCCTCCTCTGGCTCAGTCTCAGCAGGTTGCCTGCGGGACTGGTTGCCTGCCTTCCTTGGGGCAGCCCAGCAGGGCAGGCAGAAGTGAGTGGGGAGGGTGTGCCCTCCTCCTTCCTGTGCTGGCAGGAGCCCAGAGGAATCCAGGAGTCAGAAGTGGATGCAGGGTTTGTGGCCAGGAGCCCAGCCTGGCCCTGTGCAAGAAGGCATTTGAATTTTCATTGCTCAGGGGGAGCCACAAATTGTCTTGATGAGCGTGGTTGGGTTTATGTAACGTAAACACCTCAGCACACAGATTCCCCCTTGCAGGGAGGACAGGTGGGGGCCTCATATGCTGGCTGCTAGAGGCAGGGGATGGGGACTAGCTAGCCTCACCCAGGAGCTGGGTTGAGGCCGCCCAGGCAGGATGCCAGGTTGGTGGAGTCTGAAATTCCCCCATCAGTGCTTCATTCACTGGCTTAGGCAACTATGTCTCCTGGCTTCTTATTTAAAGCCAGCCCACTCTCCACTCCCAGCTGAGGGTAACTGAGCAGGTCTCCCCATTAGGTAAGTAAGTTGAGACCGTCTCTTCCTCCCTCTACCCATCCTGACTTTGATGGCCCAGAGCACCCTCAGGGACCTGCAGGGAGATGGGTAGTGGCCCTTAACTAGAAGCAAATAGTGGGTAGGGGCTGGGTTCCACAGGTCTCCAGCCTTGTCACATAGCAGGACCTGAGGGTCAGGACAGCAGAGCTGGGGCAGGTTCAGCACCCTCCTGGACCTCTTCCGGGGAGGCTATCTTGCATCTTGGCCTGCGACAGGCCTGGCCTGGTGCTTCTCGGGTGGGCTGTGTGGGTGGCCCTCAGCTGCCCTGGACTGAGACACCCCCTGACCCCCCACCTTCCCTTGTGGCCGTCCCAGCCCAGGCCCTCTCTGGCCCCTGTGGTGGCTGCTCTGGGGCTCATCAGAGCCACCGCTGACCTGCCTTCCCACCCACCAGGGTAAAAATAGATGTTTCCACCGTGGCCACCTCCACAGCCTCAACTTTCTTCTACTTGAGCCCCTGCCAGGGCTCGCTCAGTGAGGGAAGCATGAACGGCAGAGCTGAGCCTGGCGTCAGGGCCCTGCTGAGGCGCCCAGCTGCTCCTGAACGGCTCACTGTTCCAGGAGGTGACCCCGTGAGTCCCTCCTCCAGGCCTGGGGCATGCCCTGCTCACCCGGGCCTCTTCCCATTTCCCTGGGCTTGCCAAGCTGGTCTGGCTTCTCAGCCCCTTGCCCTCCACCTGGGTGGATGAACAGTATTTAGTCCCTTCCTTGCAGGGCCAGCTCTATGCGTGTGTGTACACAGGGCCTGCATCGAGAAGGGCCTTCACACTTGGTTTAATACTGTGCTGTCACCACCTTGAAATTTTTAATAACTTTTAAACAAAGAGTTCTGCATTTTTATTTTGTACTGGGCCCCGTGAATTACATAGCCAGGCCTGCTCCAGTAGGAGCCACTAGTCTGACCCAGGTCTGATGGGAGGAGCACATCCTGTCCCTTGGGGAGCCCATAGATGGGAGCAAGAGGCTTGGCAGCCCTTAGAATCCACACTGTCAAAGGGGCACACATGGTCTTTGGCCCTTGTGAGACTCAGGCCAATGTGGGAGACACAATCCTTGCTGTCAGGGAGCGTCAGGTCTCCAGCCCTGAGCTTGAGAGCTGAGATTAAAGGAGAATGCATAGCCCTGCTCTTAGCACACATTCTAAAGCAGAAGAGAGAGCCCCTGCCTTTAGTGAGTCAAATGGTGGTGACACAGCCCCCTGCCCTTGGAGACCCTAGGCATTGATGGCAAAGACTAGAGTACCCACACATGGGTAGCAGGGTTGGTCCTGGCTGAGACTCAAGGGTATTCAGGTGCATGGGGCCTCTGACCCAGAGCAGGGCGTGGCACTGAGTCCTGTGGGAGCTGCCGAGGGGAAGAGCTTGGGCCTGGGCAGGGCAAGAGAGGGAGACGAAGGAGACAAAGGCAGCCCTGCTGATCCTGTGGTGCTGCTGGATGGTAGGGGGTGGGGGATCCTTGCAGGGTTGGAAGCCCTTTTTTGAGGATGCCAGGGAGCATGGCAGAGCTCAGATACTCTGAGGATGGCAGCCCCAAGAGAGCATGGTGCTCTCCCCTCAGGGTGGCCCAGGCCTGGCATGCCGGGTCTGCGGGTAGAGTACAGTGGAGGCCCAGAGCATGGCAAGCCCAGAGGACCAGAAACACCTTTTGGAGCCCCTGGTACCTACTGAATTTCCTGGGAGCATATGGGGGTGAGGGGTGCTCCCTGGGGCCCTATGGGAGGGGAGGAGAAACACTGATTGGTGACGGGGCATGGGGTTGCCTGCCTCCCCAGCGAAAGCAAGTAGATGGCACAAGCTCTGCCCTTGCTCTTGAGGGCCAAGAGATGGCCACAGAACACAAGAAGGAGGTCCTCATGAGGGGATGCTTCTCGGAGGAGGTAACCCACCTGAGGGGGTGGACTTAGGGAGCTCTGAGAATGCCCCGTCTGCCCACCAGACTACATTGCCCATTCTAAGCTCCTAGTTTACACTGACCCCCAGGAGGAGTCCACAGAGGAGAGGTCTGCCTGGTTCCTCTTGCCCTCTGAGAAGCTGAAGTGCTCATGGGCAGACACACACGGCAGAGAAGGTGAGCCCCGGAAGCAGTCCTCCCTGGAGGGATGAATGCTGTGCTTTGGAGAGCACCCTCCCCTCACTGAGAGCCCAGCTGTAGGACGCTGGCTTGCCTCTTGTATCTTCCTTTGGCCAGGCCAGGGCAGCCAGGCCTTGCGAGAGCTTCTCATTGTGTTCCCACCACACAGAACCCTGGGAACCCCTACATGGCCTCTGAGGAGCAAATTAAATTGTGTTCAGAGGCTGGGTCCACAACGCTGCCCTGCCCCTGGGACAGGCCTGCGGGCTGCCGCCTTCCTGAGCCAATCTCAGTCAGTTCACTAGCCAGCCATCTCCCCAGTGAGGTTGTGAGGGGCATTCTGGAGAAAGGGTTGGTCCACATGCTTGGCGGGGGGCCTGGGTACCTGGAGGACCCTCTGAGGGGGGTGACAAGTGGGCTCTATCTACCAGGAATATAGGAGGGAGGGGGCAGACGAGGAGGGGAAGGGAGGATGGAGAGATGGTGGGAAAGGGCCTTGGGGGACTAGGGGAAGGGCTAGGAACAGATGTTTTTACCTTTGCAAAATGACTGAGTCCAATCAGGTGAGGTAGAAGGAGGTCTCCGCTGTGGGGTCCACCCAGGCCCACCCTCTCAGCAGACAACATCCCTTAACCAAGCGCCCCCGGCACAGCCTCTGCCATGCTCAAGACCTGGCTCTGCTGGGTGTTCTGTGCATACGCAGTGAATGGAGGCTGAGTACCAAGATGCCTGCATCTCTCAGCCCTGACACTGTGCACAATGGCCAAGCTGTGGGACGTGTGCAGGGGCGGTTCTGGGGCAGGGGGAGAACAGCGAAGAGCAGCAGGGCAGCCTTCCTACACTCCCTGTCCTTGTCTGACCCTTTGAATTTGCACCTATAGCAGATCAGACAGCAGGAGGGAATGCAGTCAGATACCAAGGAGAACTGGATGGGCTCGTGCTCTGTTATACATCCTGCACCTGTAATCCATTTGCTTGAGGAGTTTCTCCTTCCTGGAAATTGAGGCCAAGCACTTACCCCCCATCTGCCTTGAAGCTGGGAGGATCAAGTGCCAGCCTGCTTGGGGGCAGGAGTAGCCCATCTCCTTCTCGCATCCAGGTTGCCACCTGCAGGGCTCAGCTCAACCTCCCCTCCCAGAAGCTCCCAACTTCTGCGGCCCTCACAGCTGTGTCTTACTTCTCTGCCTTCGCAAAGCCGTTTCATGTGTACCTTTCAGCCAGCCACAGCTGGCAGTCCTACCACCCGGGAGACAGCAGCATCTCCACCACCACCTCATCTAGTCCAACTCCTTGAGGCCAGAGACAGCAAGGAGATGCCTAAGCCTGCACCACCAAGCAGGGGATATCAGAAAACAGGGCTCCGTGCTGTCTCCCAGACTGTTGATTTGTACAAGTGCCATCACTTCATTCATTTATGCGTTCAGTCAACAAGAATTTACTGCATGTGCTGAGCACAGAAGCTTGTACACAGAGGGCAAATGAATTAGGCTGATGCTGCCCTAGGGGAAGCAGACAGACAGACCTGGGTGAGCAAGACTCTCTGTGCAGGGCTGCTTCCTGGTGTAGGGGTGAGGGCTGTCACCCTACTGCAGGGTGGGGGCTCCCTGGGGAGGCTTCTGGGGGAACAGACTCCTGCGCCAGGGCTAATGGGATGGGAGGTTGGAGGAGTTCAGGCTGAGGGCCGAGAAGGCTTAGGTTGGTGGGGGGACCCCAGCATCTAGCTCCCTCCCCACCCACCCTTGCACTGGGCTGTAGGCCTGACCTCTGCTTGACCTCCCCTCTCGCCTCTGGACTGCGGCCCCTCTCAGCTGCCTCCTTCTCTCCCCCTGGCACTTCCAGACGAAGTGTCCCCTCTCAACAGGCCCCAGCCTTCTCTCCTCCCTGTCACCTCCACTCTAGAAAGAAGCCTTCACTTTCCCCACTGCCTCTCTCAACCTCCAGCATCTGTTGGGGGAAATTGGGCCATTTGAAGAATAAAGGAGAAGGCAGGAGGGGGGAAACTCCCGTCTGAGGGCCCATCCCACAGCTGGGGTGAAAACCTGTTCCTTGTTAACACCCTGAGTCAGGGACCAAAATGGGGGTGTCGTGCCTCCTCAGTCCTCCCGCGGGGACCAGGAGGTGAAAGGCATGCTGGGAGCCGGGAGCCCGGGTTATTGGGAGCAGATGGGAAGGGATGGCGGGAGGGGCGGGGATGGAGGAGGAAGAGGGTCAGCGTCGGGGCGGGGGAGCCGTGGAATTATGCTCAGGAGGGGCTGGCAGACCCTCACCCAGACAACGAGGTCCTGAGCCAATGATCTAGAAATATCTCCTCCATGGGAAGTCCTTTGATTAGACTAACGGGGATTCCAGATTTGGGGCACACAGAGGCCTTCTGTGAACAAAGAGCCATGTCTGTTTGGCGAGTGTGTCCCAGCAGAAGTCCGTGTGTGTGGACACTGGGGATCCACCCCACCTTGCCCCTCCCTTCAGCCCCTCAGGGCGCTGGCAGGGATGGGGTGACAGGTGGGAGCATGTGTTAAAGACTGGACTGTGTACGAGGAAGCTGGGGTCTGCTAGACCAGAAGCAGGAGGCCGGACATGCGGCCTGCAGAGGAGGAGCGATGTGGGAGTTTCAAGGAGGGAGCTTATCAAGAGCACTGCAGTCGATGACTGGCATTCAGAGGGCTGATGGTGAAGGTGACCTTGACAGTGTGATGGGGGTGATGAAGTAGTAACGGTGGAGGTTGACGTCCTTAGCTTGGCTCCGCCTTTGATGTGTACTTTTTTGGATTTGAGTGGGTTATCAGGTCGCTGGGCCTTCCCCAGCTGTCCCTTCAGTGGGACCCTGCTCCCTCATCTCTAGTCCTCAGAAGCACCTTGGACCTAGCTGGCCCGGGTCCCGGCCTTCATCCCCAGCCCTCTTCCTCAGCCTCCGGCCCTCAGTCCAGGGCTGATTTTCTCTGCAGAGAGCCGGGTGTGCTGTTAACACACCAGACACTTTGCAATCCAAGCAATTTAGGTCCTGGAGGAAGAGGTTGGTCTGGGAAGGGCTGGAGTTGAGCCCCTTTGGCCCCTGCTTCTCAGCCAGGCACTCCCACTTAACCCAGGCCCAGGCAGGCCCGGCCTGCACTTCCTGCTCCACATGGCTTGGCCCTGGATTCCTCCTCCAATGTTTTAATTAGATCCCGAGCTCATTAGCTGCCCAAATGCCTTCCAGACACCCTGCAGCTGCCCCGGCCCTCCCCACACCTGCCTGTCCAGCTGGGCCACCCCCACACCTGGAAGACATTGAGGCCACCAGCCAGGGCCCCAAACTCCAGCCCCTCTCTGTGGCTTGAACAGCTGGGACCAGGAGAGGAGAAACACACTGTTCGGCTGAGGGAGGGTAGGGGGCCATAGGAGGGGCCCCTGCACGGAAGGCTGGGAAGTAAGTTGTGGCTACAGCACAGGGGACAGGAGGTCCAGTGCCCTCTGCCTGCCATGGCCAGGGCAACCAGGTCTGTGGCCCTCTTCCACTTCACCTTTCTGAGGCCCCCGCTGGAGACCATCACTCAGGGCCCAGAGTATTTGCTTTCTGTATGTGTGTAGTGAGGGAGACAGAGAGCTCAGAAAGGCGGCTGCAGGACGCTGGGCTTTGATCTCAGCAGGCTTTCCTGCAGGATCTGCCAGCCCAAATCATCATCCCATGAGTGGCAGAAAGAGGGTCACAGCCAAGGTCCTGGAAAATTGCCCAGGTTTGAACTCAGAATGGCCCTAGTAGTAATTCCCCTTCCTGGTCTGCTGATTTGCACCAACTCCAGGGGGCACCAGCCACATAGAATCAAATGAATGACTTCATTTAACATTCCCTTACCTAGCACTTAGGAGGACACAGGCTCTGTTGGAAGAGCTTTGCAAATGTTAACTAAATCTCACAATGGCCCTCTGAGCTAGATACTGTTATTTATTCCCAGTTCACAGATTGGAACTAGAGCAATTGAACAGCTTGTAAGAGGTGGTGGCCACAGGATTCTAATCCCCGCTGTGTTCTCAGTGCTCGTGCCTCTCTAGAGCAAACCGCCAGCAGTGTTGCCTGGAGTCAGGCAGTGGTGGCCCTATTTAAGGCTTCCCCCCTATATCCAGTAGGTGCTGGATTTGCTGCTACCCCAGGGGAGATGGGAGATTCTGGCAGTGTGGCCCAAGGCAGGCAGCTTAGTTCATGTCTTCCAGACTCAGCTTCCATAATGTAAAACGGGAAAACCACCCTTAGCTCTTAGAACTGCCTAGAGAGAGTGTCAGAGTCCTGTTGTTTCCCCATCACAATTCTGATGCCTGCCTGGCAGGATAAAGTATCAGCAGTGGCTCAGCACTTCTGCTCCCCAACCCCCAGCTCCACTGATGGGGTGATGGAGGGTTTGAGATGTAGACCTGTTGTGGTGGGGGGGTTGGGGGGGGGGTCTTGTCCCCACCGTAACAAAGAACTGAAGGGCAGAGAGACAGTAAAGTGGAGCACAAGTTTGGTTTGAATATACTCTAAGGGAGGAACAGGCCAGAGTCAAGGTAGACAAAGGCAGGTTTACTTGCATAAAGCAGAGAGGAAGGGGAAGCTCATTGATAGGAACTTGCAAGCTCAAATCAGAGCTCTCAGTACCCCCTCCCCACTTATCTGAAGTAGCACAGAGAGACTGAAGACTTGGGCTTAAAGTCTGGGACATAGAACGAAATAGCAAAGTGGCAAAGACAGCCCTGGGAGAGCAAGAGACAGAATGTAGTAAGTTGAACAGTAAGAACTCTTTCAAAAATACACACTCTAAGAAAGGGGAGTGTGGGCAGCCTCAGAGAGGAGACACACTTAAAAGCTGGGATTCTGTCTTTCAAGGATTTTCAAAAATGAGATAAAGAGGGAACATAAGCTTGTCATGCAGTCTCATGATGTTCATCTCCAGTGAGAGACAATACGTCTTTATCTGTAGTCTGTCCTCTAGATAACTGTGGGATAAACTTCCTGTTCTTTAAGATAGTGCTACCCCCAAGCACTGGGAACACATCAGTTAAGACCGCTTGCCCTGCCTTAAGATAGGTTGTTGGCTGATTACCAAAGAATATGCCAGGAATCTAACTTCCCAATTCTCTGCTTTTAAAATGGAATCTTAGCCTTAAGATAAGTCCCTCCTGTTCTTACTATGCTCATATCTTGGCATTTTTTAAAGAAAGTTAATCATGATGTTTGTCCCATGTCTCTGCCCTATCCCACCTGCATTAGCTAGAGCAAATCTCAAGGTCATCCCAGATTCAGAGCATGTGGAATGAACTCACACTGCAAAGGGTGTTAACTCTGTGAGTCCTTTCTGGCCCTCTGGTTTACCTGATTAACTTCTCCCAGCCCCAGGCTCCCCTGCAGCCATCCCAGATACCTGGACCAACTCAGATCATGTGATGTCCCTGCTGCTCAAGAACCTTCATTGGCTCTCTACTGCTGTAACTCCAGGGGGAAAATCCCTGGGCAAAATATCTCTAAAACCAAAATCAGTCAAAGGGGAAATAAAGTTAAGAAACCCGTTTATTTCTTACAAGCAGTCATCCTGTCTCTCTTGACCAGGCTACAACAGAAGAGAGAGCTCCACCCAACCAGATAAACCCTCATACACCCTTGTGATTACCTATTGGTGTGTAGGTGGACTAATTCTCTCCATTTCTTGGAAACACCTATTGATATGCAGATGTACTAAAGCCAGGTGATAGATTCTGGAAATAATACAATTTTACGCACAACTGCCCAGCTGGGTCAGATTAGGTCCTCAGCCTCCTACTTAAATTCCTGCTATCAAAGGGCCTCACCAGTTTCATCCCTGATTGCTTCCTGCGACTACTCTGTGGCCCCTTCTAGAATCAACCTTCGCTGAGAATCCTTTCTTGATCAACATCAAGTTTTCTTCCTACTAATCTGTGTTTAGGGAGAGAGCCTCCTCTTCATCATGAGTGGGAATATCATGCCACGCACAGTAGGCTGCAGCCTCTTGGGGGCCTCGTCTGCTGACCCAGTCATAACTGAGTTTGAATTTCATGTGCCCAGCTGCGTGACTTTGGGCCACTTTGTGCTTGCAGATTTTGTTTCCTAACCTCTAAAATGGGGATCACAGTTCCTCTCCTGTCTATACAAATTTGTAAGTCTCCTGGAAGATCAAGGGTATGGAAAGCACAACCCTAATCCTGCCTTCCTAAAATGAGTTCCGTGGAATGCTTAGAGACAGGTGTATTAATCTGCTGGGGCTCCCATACAGTGTGTCAGCTACAACAGAAATTACTTTCTCACAGTTCTGAAGGCTAGAAGTCCAAGATCCAGGGGCTGTCAGGGTAGGTTTCTGGTGAGACCTCTCTCCTTGGCTTGCAGATGGCCACTCTGTCACTGTGTCCTCACATGGCCTTTCCTCTGTGCGAGGGCATGGGGGGAGGGGGGGACAGCTCTGGTTTCTCTTCCTCTTGTGAGACCATCAGTTCTATCTGATTAGGGCGCACCCTTATGACTTCATGTGACCTTAATTATCTACTTAAAGGCCCTAGTTCCAAATACAGTCACACTGGGGCTTACAGCTTCAATATATGAATTTTGCAGGACACAATTCAGTCTACAGCAATAAGTTAAAAAAAAGAGTTCCATGGTTGACTAAGTTTGGGAAAGAATGAGTTCAAACAAATCAAACAGGGTTCTTGACTGCAGGTCTTCTCCCAGCCTCCCACTCTGACAAGGATGCCCCAAGGTGGGACTGGAGGAAATAACATGCAGGGTTTCCCAAACACCTGTGACCTTAGAACTCATTGTGTGGCTGGTCTTGCAGAGATGGTGTTTTCTGGAGCTCTCTGGCAGCCCGCTGCCCTAATCAATTGCTGCATGGTGTTTTCTGACTGAAGTACCTACGGGCAAGGTCAGCATCACCGTTCCACTCAGAGAATGGGAGAGTAACCAGGCATCCTGGTCAATGCTTGATCTCCAGTGGGTAATCACAGCCTGTGACATCGTCAACCTTGCCTGTTAGAGTGCTCAGTGAGGCCCCCAAGCCTACAATTTTTGTTTTGTTTGGATGTTTTGTGAGGCCCAGCTAATGCTGGCTGGTAGCTGATCCTCGCTTGGCTCCCAGATCACAGCAGTTCAGCCTGGGTCCCCGGAGCGCACGCAGCTCTTGGCCATTACATGCCGTCATGCCTTTGCAACATTTCAGTTGCAGCCTTGTCTTGAGGCTGAGGAAGGACAATTGTAACTCTGGGGGAATAGCCCAGGGCAAAATACCTTTGAAACCCATTTATTTCTTACAAACAGTCGTCCGCTTCTGCTCTCCTGTGTCTCTCGTGAACCAGCTGCAGGGGAAGAGGCCCCACCGAACCTGTCAGGTCCAGATAAGCCCTAGCTCGCTCTGGTAATTTCCTTTTGATATAGAGATGGCTACTTCTCTCCACCCCTTGAAATACCTATGATACAGAGATGCCCTAAGGCCAGGTGAGAGATTCTGGAAATACTGCAGTTTTACTCTCAACAACCCTCAGCCTGGTAACCCTTCCTCTTCCCCTTTCACCTTGCATGTGTGATCCCTAAACAACCCCTTTGCTGAAACTGGTGTTGTCCAGGAAGTTATGATCTGGAACTTTTACTCCAAAGTCTGAGGACCCACAGCATTTGATTACCTGAGAGCTTGTTGGAAGGAAATGCAGGGTCTCAGGTTCCACTGCAGACCTATTGAACCAGAATCTGCATTTAGCAAGTTGCCAGGTGATTTATAAGCAGGCTCATTAAAGGTTAAAACGTACTAGTCTGGACCAGTGATTTTTAGAACTACAGGTTATGACCCATAGTAGATTATAAAAGCAATAGCATGAGTTGTAACCAATGAGTTGCATTTAAAAGATAAAAGAGCAGAGTTGAAAATAACGGATGTGTGACTTAATTAAGGCAAATATTTTTTTTGGAAACTGTGTGTGATCTGCACTGCAGCATAAAAAGTGTGTCACTGTTGAAAGTTTGAAGACACTATTCTAGGGGTACTCAAGGGTGGTGAGATAGGGAACTGGCTGTGGTGCCCCTGCCTGGCCCTGCCCACCCCTCCCCACCTGGCCTCTCCTCAGCTGCCCTGGATGCCTAAGGGTTTCCGATCACTGACCACACACACCTTGTCACCACATCCTGTGGCCCAGTGCATGGGCTTTGGGGTGTGGTGGGGGAGAGATGGAACCAAAAAGAGTGACTTTTAAAATAGGTTCTCCTACAGATTTATTTCCCCTGGCTCCTTCTCCGCTTTCCTTTTCCAGCTCCTTGCCCCGGTTCCCCCTTCTCCCTTCCCTGCTCCAAGCTGGAAGGCAGAGTTCAGCAGAGACAGGAGTCTCTCTCCCTCCACACTGAGGATTACTCCTTCCCAAGCCTCCTCACCCCATATCGCAGGGTCAAAATAACCCAGAGGACCCCATGCCTGCAGGGCCATTCTGCCTTTGGCAGTCAGCCACCAGCCCTCGCCTGCCGGAGAATGTATCTGATCCTTGAGCCTGGCACTCCCTGCAGGTAAACCTGGGTGCCTGCTGAAGGCATCAGCATGGCTGTACAGTCCCAGAGTCGGGGCATGCAGAGGTGAGCAGGGCGGGGAGAGGGCAGGAGGCCCCAGAGTGGAGGGGCTGGGGGGCAGAGGGACAGCCTGTGACCCTCTCTCCTTGCCTTCACCTTTCGTCAGGATTTGGGATAGAAGGGCAGCATTAGCTGTAGGTGGTATGTGCTGGCAGTAACTTCCCCAAGAACTTGGACTTGGCACTTGGGTAACAACTTTGAGGCACAAGGCCACCCCCAAAGGTCCCTGGTATCCTCCTTCCCCCATGCCACCCATAGGCATTGAACAGCTGACAGGTTTCTGGCTCTGTCAAGGTTGCTGGCCGCAGACTGGGGAGACCTGGGATCTTGTCCCACTGGAGGTAGGCCCTGAAGCTTTGCTGGGTATCTGCCACATCCAGTCCAAGGACTGTGCAGGAAGCACAGGTGAGGGGGCAATGCAGGTGCCTCCCCAGGGAGCACACTGGTGGTCAGGGATGGAGGAGCAACATATTCTCAAAAACATATGCATGCCCAAAAGCATACATGTAGACACACCCCATGTATAGCACATTCACAATTCCCACATAACCCACTTATACCCATACACATACCAAACACACACACATTCACATCTGGGTACCTCACACGTACTCACTCATCCATATCCATGTACATGTACACATGTGCATGTGTACAAACACACACAATCACACACATTTATACATACATGTAGGGGTATCCACATCTATGTAGATAAGTACACATCTACATAGCAAGTACCCACATGTGCAGTGCACCCCACCCAGCCAAGCAGGAATGGGAACAGCCCCCTGTCATGAGACAGGAAGTCCAGAGCTCTGACAAGAGAGGGTGTGTGTATAGAGAACACCCTAGTTCTCAGAGACTAGGAGATGAGCAGTACTGTAGAGGGAAAACTGGGCGGTGCTTAGAGCATAGGTGCAGCAGGTGGGTGAGGAGATAGCCTGACCAAGGCGCCCTCAGACAGGCCCCATCCCATTGTCCACACTGCTGGTGTGCCAAGGGATGAGCTTCTCCTTGCCCGGTCATGTCCTCTTTCCTCCTGACTCATTGGAAGGGTGAATAGATCACCTACACAAGGAAACCCAAGTCAAATGGGCACCAGACTTCTCCCCAGCAACAATGTATGCAAGAGGACAGAAAAATCTTAAATAATTCCAGTGTGGTAATCACTGAATTTGGTTGGGGGAGACAAGGAGCAGGTCCTGTGTCTAGTTCTGGGTTGAAAGTCTAGGGAAAAAAGCTCTGCAGTAACCCTCTCCTGTCAGTTCCTATCAGGATCAGATAGGTCAAAGACCTTTGAAAGCCTGTGAAACATTTGGACCAACCTCTTTGGGTAGGTGAGAATGGATGTGGCAGGAACAGAGTAAGCAGAAAGGAGGAGAAGGCTTGCCTGCTGGGGAACTCCAGGGCAAGGGTCCAGAGGCCAAGCAAGCTGGTATGCTTGGCAACTACTTGGCCCTTTCAGGGGCTCTGGAAGGTGCTTCTGAGCTGTCTTGCCTGGGAATAATTACCCAGAATGGACTTGCTACAGGTGGCCCTGGGTTTGCGCAGGACAGACCTTCTTCTTTCTCACCCACATGGTTACCATTCAAGTGTAGCTGGACTGGTGTACTTGTGGGCCCGTGAGGCTGTGCTATGGTCTGGTGCATTCCACTAACCCTATTCAGAGGTCATAGATCAGTCTGTAGTCAAGTTCAGGGTCAGTTTTACAGCCAGGGTTAGTCTTTGAACAGGGCCAGCTTTGCAACCAGTGTTAGATTGGTCTCGGCCAGGGTTGGAATCACTCTGAGTCAGTGACAGGGTTGGTCTGTGGCCATGGTTGTGGTCAGTCTGAGGTCACATTGATCTGACCAGAATTAGGGCTGAGCGGGACTGGGAAACAGTTCATCCTCCATGTAACTGATGTAGATGAGACTTGCAGTGAGGCCTATAACCTCACAGAGTCCCAGCTGATGAGAGGTTGCCTCTAATGGAAACACAGGCAATCTCTTGCCATTAGCAGCTCTGAGTTCTGAACTCCTTGGTAAGGCTGGGGCAGGGGTAGATCTGGGAGATCTGCCAGACTGTGTGTCCCCATAACTGGGAGGCCCCAGCTCCCCCACGGCAGGACTATACATGACTGCAGTCTGGGAGGTCCTATGGGGGACATGGCAGATGGTGGTCCTGACTCTAGAGCTTGGCATCTGGAGGCCAGGCTTTGGTGTAAAATGCGGCCCATGGCAAGGACCCTTCAGATGTGACGCAGCTGATCATGGGCTGTGTGTGGGCCTTCAGCGAGGCTGGGTGACACCCCTCATCCCATTCAGATCCATTCTGCCTCCTCTAAAACAACCAGTGACCCAACTCAGTGCTGCTCCTCTGCCCAAGGAAAGGGGTAACCAAACAGTTTCTTTGCCCTGAGCTCATACCTCTTTTAATGTGCTGTCCCAGAAACTGCCCATTCCAGAAGGAGAAGTGGGGAACAGAAGGGGCTGGGAAGGCTCAGTGAAGGCCAGCAACCTCTGCTCTGGGGTAGTTTAGAGTCAGAACAAGATGACAGGGAATGGGGTGGCACAGCTGGAGGCTGGGATCCTGAGACCCCCCGAATACAGGTCCCACTGGCATCACTTGAGACCCTGCTATGCTCCAGGCCCTGAGCCATGATCTGCAGGGAACTCAGAGGTGAGCCAGATTCTTGTCCTTAGATCTTCACATAGAGGGCTGGAGAACTGGATCCGTTTACTGTTTGTGGGCTGATAGCACATGCTAGAATTGTTCCCACACCTAGTGGTCCTCAACTAGGCTGCACATTAGAATCACCCAAGGAGCTTAAATATAGGAATGCCTCCACTTTACTCCAGACCAGGTGTAATCTGAATCTAGGTAAATTAACACTTAGGGAGGAAACCAATGCCTCCTAGGTAGGTCCTCGTGAGCAGAGGCTTCCTTTAAGCATACTTAGAAAGGCTGGTGATGCTGATTAACAGCAGCAACAAGAACAACAATAATAGCAGCAAGTCTTTGTGGAGTCCCTGCTATGTGCCCTCAGATTCTTACAATGGTGGTGAGCTTAAAACACGGCCCTCAAATTCTTTGACAACCTTTCCAATGGGAGGTGGGGGTCTATGTCTACTTTTGAATCTGGGTTCTGTAAAGCTTGGCCAGCAGAATATGGTGGAAGTGACACTGTGCTGGTTTCTGGGATAGGTCTTCTGAAACTGGCAGCTTCTACTTCCTGTCTTTTGGGACATTTGCTCTTGGGACCCAGCCGTTATACTGGGAGGAAGCCAAGCAGCCACGTGGAGGTCACACATAGGTGACCTGACCAACAGTTCCAGCGGAGGTCCTAGCAGACAGCCCCCCCCCCCCACCAGCCATCAGACAGGTGAGTGAGCAGGACTGTAGACGGTTCTACCCCTCAGTGAGTCACTCCCAGCCCAGCTTGAGCCACTCCACCTAATACTGGAAAGAGCAGAGATAACCTGTCTCCACCAAGCAATGCTCAAATTGCAGATGGAGAGCAAAATAAATGACTGTTGATGTTTTAAGCCAGAGATTGGAAAACTTCTGTAAAGGACCAAGCTAGTAAGTATTTTAGATTCTGTGGGCCATTAAAGGAAATTAGAGGAAATGTGGGGGTCTCTGTCAAAACTAATCAACTCTGTTGTTCTGCAAAAGCAACCACAGGTAATACGCAAATGAATGGAATGAATGGGGTGGCTGTGTTCTAATAAAACTTTATGTACACTGAAATGTGAATTTCATATGATTTTTACATGTCATGAATTCTTCTTTTACTATTTTTGCAACTCGTTAAAAACATAAACCATTCTAAGCTTGTGGGCTGTGCAAAACCACAAAGTAGGCCATAGTTTGCTGACCCCTGTTTTAAGTCATTAAGGTTGAAGTGGTGTGTTATGCAGCCATAGATAACAACCCAGCCATGTAGAGGATTTTGTGAAATTTATATGAAACTGAGGTATGGAGCATTAAAAAACCTCTTTGAGTTCACAGCTACTGTAACTGTGACCTTAGCTCATTGATGCTTAACTCATTTCCAAGAGGTTGGGTGGGTTGGAATGGTGAGATTAGAATGAAAAAGATCCAAGAAAAAATCAGTTACTGACAGAGAAACAAGAGCTGTTTGTTGCTTTCCAGCCATATTCTGAGAAAAGAGACTCAGGAAATGGGGGAGGGTCTCTTGTGGAGTTGAGATATTTTATTAGGCTTCCCCAGAGCAAAATAAAACTTCCCTTCAAACTGTTCCACATCCCTTTTCTAGTTCCACACTCATTAAGCAATCTTCTGGGTAAGAATTTGTCTTTTCAGGTAATAGCAGTTGTTATTATTAACATTTATGGGGTGCTTAGTGTATGCTAGGCACTGGTTTAAGCTCTTTATGTGTAGTAACTCATTAAATCCTCACAATAATCTGTTATTTATCCCAAACTTATAAGTGGGGAAATTGAAGCTCAGAGAGCTTCAATTAAAATACAGGGCTAGAATTTGAACCCAAGCAGCCTGGCCTCTGATCCTATGTACTTAACTACTCTGGTATTCTGTTCCCCACCCTGACCTTGGAGAGGTGCCCTGGAGTGGAGGGCGCATCCTAGACACAGGAACGGATGATCCTTGCTATGAAAGAACCTACTAGCATCTGATTTGTACTCTGGCTTGTGTGAATTGAGTTGATGCAATTGTGTGTCTCTGAGCTAGGACTAGAAAGGCAAAGGCCTCCATCTGGAAAGGCAGAGGCCCTGTGAACTTGTCTGCGGTGGGCCTGTGGCAGGGCGGGCAGATAGCTGGGGGGAGCCGGCAGCATAGTTGGTCCTCTACAGTTCATCTTGGTTTTCATTTTACTTGACTGCTCAGTAGTATACAACTTTATTCGCATAAAATTTTTAAAAATTCCATTCTTTTATCTTTCTAAATCTTTACAGCACCTGCAGGGATATCTACTCTCCTCCTGATACTGGTTATTCACCTTTTTCCTCATTCCTTCTCTTTCTCTCTTTTCCCTGATCCTTCTTACTAGTGGTTTGTCAATTTTATTAGTCCTTTCAAAGACTCAGATTTGGCTTTGTTGAACTTCTCCGTTATATAAAGTTTGTTTTCTACTTAATCAATTTCTGCTCTTATTTTTAATATTTCCTTTTATTCTCTTCGGGTTTGTTTTGGTGTTGTCCTAACTTAGTGAAATCGATGCTTAGCCCATTATTTTTCAGCCTCTTTCTTTTTCAGATACATCAAGGCAGCAAATTTCCCTCTTTCTGCTTTGGCCACATCACAAATTTTATATATGTTATTTTCATTATTGCACAGTTCAAAATATTTTCTAGTTTCTATGTGGTTTATTCTTTGCTACTTGGGTTATATACAAATGTGTTTCTTAATTTCCAAACATAATGGGATTTTTCTGTTATCTTTTTTGGTTTATAGTTTCCTCATTTCATTGCATTGGGATTAGAGAGTTTGTTCTTTAACATTTCATTCATTTACATGTGTTGAGATTCATTTTGGAACCCAGTAAATGGTCAGTTTATATAAATCTTCCAAGTGTGCCTGAGGGAAAAATGTATCTTCTGTTGATGATGAGTGCTGTTTTCTATATAGGTCTCTTAGATAAAATGTGTTAATTTTGTTTCTCAAAATTTCTATATCCTTGCTGATTTTTTTTTTCTTTTTGGTGTATCAGTTATGAACAGAATGTGTTAAATCTCCCACTGTGACTGTGGATTTGTCAATTTTTTTGAAGTCCTGGTAAGTTTTATATTATATATTTTTGAGGCCACATCATTAGGGGCTTACAGTTTAAACTTGCTATATCTTTCTAATGAACTAAATCTTTTGTGATTATGAATGGATTTAGCAATGCCTGTTCCTTGAAGTCTATTTTGTCTTAAATAAACACAACTACTTGAACTTTTCTTTGGTAAGTATATCCATGGTGTATGTCCTTGGGGTTTTGATATCTTAGATTAATATGTTTAATTGGATTACAAAGTGTTTCTTTAATAATATAATAGTGAAAACATTGACTGAAAGTATAATCCCAATTGCATAAAATTTCACAGCTTTTAAGATTTTAAGATTCCTTAAAATCACCCAGTGAAACAAATTTGGCTGGTGTTTCCAGGGGTGGGCCTGTGTCTGTTTAACCAGCGATAGATTTTGTTATCCTCTTTTTCTTTTCCCTTCCTTTTTCTCTCCCTTCCTTCTTCCCCCTTCCTTTCTTTCTTTTCTTCCTAAATCTGTTCATCTGTTCTTCATCAAGTCAACTCTCTGAGTGGCACACGCATGTATGTGTGTGTGTGTGTGTGTGTGTACCTGTGCATGTACCTGATCCTCCGACTGTATTTTCTCCAAGCGTCTCACTCACTACACCTGGCACACTGGCCTTCCTTCTGTTCCTCAAAGACTGCAAGCTCTTCCTCCATTGAGCCTTTGCATTTTGATTCTCTCCTCTGGAAATGGCTTCACAGAACTCCCCATCTAAGGCAGGCACTTTCTCCAAACCACTTCTTACATTTGCCCTGTATTTCTATCCTCATAGCATTTGTCATGACCTACAGTGATCATGTATTTGTTTCCATCTTTGTTTTACATCACTCCCATGGCACTCGAATGCAAACCCCTGGGAGCAGAGACCTTGTCTTGCTCAGTGCTGTGCCCTCAGTGCCTGGCAAAGAACTGTGTTAGGCAAAAGACTGTTAGAAACTTATTGTATAGCTGTTGAGGGAATGAATGAGTGAAGGTTTTACTTCTATCCCCCCTCCCTACATAGAGAATTCATCATGTCTTATGGTTCTATTTCCTAAATATGTCTCAGGACTGCTCACCTCTCTCTACCTCCTTCCATTGTCCGGGTTCAGACTATCAACAGTGCTCACCTGGACATCTGCATATGCCTCCTAACTGGTCTGCCCACATCTTGCCTAGGCCCCCTCCCATCCACTCTGACACTGTGGTGAAGGATCCCTTTCACATATAAATCGATCAGGTTACCCATTGCTTCAAACCTTTCAACAGTAATCTATTGTCCTGGAGGAGTCCCCTTAACATGGAGTCCAGGGCATGATCTAGCCCCCATGCCCTCCTCTGACCTCATCCTGCCTCTCCTCTCTCTCCCCTTCTCCTTGTGAGCCCCAGCCATGCTGCCCTTCTTACACATCCTCAGACAGCCTGTCTACCTCCCACTCAGGGCCTTTTACACACAGGCTCCATGCCTGTAATCCCTTGCCCCCTCTGGCTCCCTGGCCACCCGAGGCCTTCCTGATCTCTAGCCCCCATGGACTGGGCTTCCTGCTGCCCTCAGTCACCACGCTCAGCACACCTGACTGTGAGCAGCTGGCCGGGCTGCTCAAGTACCCTCTGTAACTAGCACAATTCCCTTTGGTACCTCCAGGGATTAGCATACCACCTGACAGATGGTGGACTCTTCTTAGGGCACCTTTGTGGAATGAAGAGCCAGTGCCCTACACCGGGACCCCACAGCATCACATAGCATGCACAGCCCAGCCGCTTCCCCCACAGCATCACAGACCCTGACAGCAGCAGCGAGGCGAGGCAGAGGGCTGCTCTTGGCCTCTCCTTGCTGAGCTGTGCAGAGTGCCAGGCCCCAGCTGTCTGGGACGGTGACAGAAGGATTTGGCAGCTTTGCCCTCTGTAGTGGGAAGTGGGGCAGTGCTTCCCACAAGACCATGCCCAAAGGGGGTTCCCCCAAGCTGGAAGGCTGTTGAAGGAGAGCAAGCAAAGTGTGCTCAATGTGGTTCATACCCTTTTTATCTCTCTATATAGGTATAAAATACAGGGCAAATGTAAGAAATGGTTTGGAGAAAGTGCCTGCCTTAGATGGGGAGTTCTGTGAAGCCATTTCCAGAGGAGAGAATCAGAATGCAAAGGCTCAATGGAGGAAGAGCTTGCAGTCTTTGAGGAACAGAAGGAAGGCCAGTGCGCCGGGTGTAGTGAGTGAGACGCTGGGTGTAGTGAGAGAGACCAGTGGATGTCATGAGATTTGGGGCCCAGGCAGAAACGCCTCAGGGCCCCCAGCACAGTGATGGACAGGGATGTTCTCCTTGTTTCTCCATGAGATCCAGTGACTCAAGTCCAGAGAGGACTGGAAAGAAAGCAGTGTGGGTTGGCATTCTGCAGGTTTGGGGACCTTGGGAGCTTGGGGACACCTGTGGATGGTGGGGTCCTCAGGGACGGTGACTTCTTGAAGTGGCTTATGCTGAGCAGACAGGCGTGGAAGCTTATCCCCAACCATGAGTGAGACCCTGCCTGGGACCTCCCTGGAGGGAGGGGATGCCTCCACGCAGGCAGGAAGGACTGAGTTGTACATCTTATTTACTACTGTCTATAAACTCCTGAAGGAGGGCACACTGACTGCCCGTAATTCACAACTCACAGCTCAGCTCATGCCTTGATGGAACAACTTAAAGGTCCTGAGAGGAAACTGTTAGGAGCAGAGAGTTTTGCTGTGGGGATGGACCCAGGCGACACCTGGCATCATCCTGCTGGCCCAGATTCCTGCTCTGGGGGTCCCTGAGGGAATGGAGGGACATGGCTGCTTTTTCGGAGGTCCCTGCCGGGGTAAGGCCCCCAGCTTACTTCAAAGATCCCTCTGGGCTCTGGACTGCAGAACTTCGATGTCTCTCACTTCCATTTCTGCCCCTGCTGAGCCTTCTTGGAGAAGAGGTGTCAGCATCAATCTTCCTGGAATAGGAGGGTGCGGGGATCTTGACTAGCTGGTTTGGGGAATGACACCCTCTGTTATCTGCCTCAGGGCACAGCCACACCTCCCTATCAGACTGGCACTTCTAGAAACAGAGCTGCCACTCTTGGTCCCCAGTTCATCTGTAGACTTCTCTAGCACCTTGGGCTACATCACCATCTATATCCTCCAGCTCCTCCCCTCTAGGCCTCTGGCTCTCATTTCCTTTGGGAAAAGGAGATCTGAGCCGATTTGGGAAACTCTTCCTGCAGAGGAGGCTGACACTCTGTCCAGGTTGGCAAGGCTATGTTTAGCTGGCTATATTTGCAGTTTCACTCACTTATCCCAACCCCAGTCCCGCCTGCCACCCCTTTCCCCCCTCAGCAGTATGTCCTGCACCATTGGGGCCCCACTTCGCCCCTGCTCACTCTGCTCTGGCCGTGCAATTGTGGTCTGGGCCACAGGCTATTTTTTGCTTGGTGCCAAAGATTATTCAGTTATCAGGAATGTGTGTTTAAGTGGCCGTCTCCGGAACAAGGATTATAAATAGAAACTTGGGGTCAAAGCCTGGGCCCCAGTGTCCTCTTTCTCTTTGTCCCAGTTCCTGTCCCAGCTCCTGGATTTTACTTGGAGTGAGCACCGAAAGGGGATGGCAAGGTTGTCTTGGGGGAGAAAGACCCCAGGCTAGGAGGCCAGAGGATGGAGTGACTGAGTGCATCCTGACAGGCAAGTCACCTAACCTCTCCGAGACTTGCTTTACCCATCTGGGAAATGCAGAGACCAGACCCATTTGTCAAGTGACAAACATGGTGGATCTCTGCTTGTCTATGGAGGAAAATCCAAGTTAGACAGATGGGTATCTGGAAGGAGAAAGTATCAACCATTGGATGCTAGTTTTTTTTGTAGAGAGATAGCAGGGTGTTAAAAAAAAGAGTAAGAAAGAAACATTCTTGGGGGTAAACCTGTAAAAGTAGAGGGGAGAGAGATCCAGAATTTGCCTTTAGAGAGCTCCTGGTCTGATGGCAGAGGCTGGATGCAGGCTAGGTTCCAGCACCACGTGGCCTAAACAGAATGGAGTGGGCGTGTTTGGGCCAGGTACTCAGGACCAGGCTAACTCATGCTCTGACAGTGAGGGCTGGGTTCCAAGGTTCCCAGTTCTCTTGGGCAGCAGGTCCAGGCCAGAGCCCCTGCTCTGGGCAGTCTGGCTGGTGAGTGCGGGTGAGAGTGCCTGGCAGGAGGCTCTGGCTGCCTCCTAGTGACCAGCAGCCCCTCCTGTTCTGCTGAGAGCCTTTCTCCACAGTCTGGCCGGGCAGCTTGGCTCCCTTCCTCTTGCCCAGGCAGGGCAGGGACAAGGACAGGGCCCCAGCAACAGGCAGGGCTGGGACCAGTGCCCAGGGGCGGCATACTACTCCCTGGGCTCCTCTCCGGTCTTCTGCCTGTGGACAGGGGGTCAGCAGGGGAGGAGACAAACGTCATCACTTCACCTCAGCTTTTCCACCTGTAAAATGGCAGAAATGATGTACAACCTCCCTCCCTAGATTTGGTCGTTATGAGAGTGTTCTAGTTATAATAAATGATAATGATATTATGAACAGAAGGGCATTGGTTGGCCCGAGTGCCCGCCTCCTGACGTCACCAAACAAGGCCACAGCCCTGCAGTCCTGTGGCCATAATCCCCTTTGGGCCCGAGACTTCTACTCCCTTAGTGCGGTTCTTCTATCTGTGCTGCTTTCTTAATGCTCTCTCCCCGCTTCCCTACACTTTGGCAAGCCTTAGGCCTGGAGGACATCTGGAAACCGATCATGGGGACCCCTTCTCCCCTCATTCAGATCTATGGGCCACGCAGGAGCTTAGCTCTTCCCCCTCTGCGGGTGGGGCCGGGTCCGTCCCGCACTCCGTCCCCAGGGGGCGCTGCACTGCCAGGTCTGCCACTGCGCGGGCAGCTCCTGCCGTCAAGCGGGAGCCATCCAGATACAGGACCGTCTCTTCTTTTTGAGAATGTGCGTTATACTTATGGATGCATTAAATGTCCACTGTAACTAAATGGAATTGATTTTTATATCTCGATAAGAGTTTTCATTTAAATTTGCAAGTAAGAAAACAAAATCCTTTGACAGATGATATTTTGGTTTTAAAGAAAAATAGCCGTAGATGCAGGAGTGGGGCACTCCCAAGGGGAGGTGGGGGTGGGATGGGGGGCTGCCGCCGAGGCTGAGGATTCTCAGGGCTCTGCAGTGGCAGGAGAGTGCGCAGGTGGCCAGGCTAGCCACCTGGCGGGAGAGAGCTCTGAGGATGGCGGGCACGTGGAGCGGCTTCATGATGAGCTCTTGGGAAGCCCTTGGTGGGTCACTGCCAAGGGCTTCCTTGTCCTTACCTCTGGGGGCTGTTATAGCTCGGTTTGGCTGTGCTGAGGGTCCTAGGGGACCTTAGTCCATTTCACAGGTGAGAGCAGGTGACATCAGAGGGGTTTTACAAAAGCCCCTTAGTGTTGGGGGGTGGGTAATCAGGAGATCTTGAGGGAGTCAAGGAGAGGGGAATGCTCAGCTTATTCAAGTGCTGATCCCCACTCCCCACCTGGCCTCAGGCCCTGGCTGCTCAGCTGGCTCAGGGGGCCGCAGTGTGGGCGGCAACATGGGCTTGTCCTAGGTAGCCACCAGGATTCCATCACTCACAGGACTGAATTAGGAGGGAGCTTGAGTTTTCCCTGAGGGCTCAGATGACACCTCCTTTTCCTGCAAGTCCAGGGTGACTCCCAGCCAAGGGCCTCCTCAGTCCCTGGCCCTGTGGCCCTCAGAGGGGAGAACCTGTTTCCTCACGTTCTCCAGGATGAATGCTGTCCCCAGTCCTCGGCTGGGAGCTGCTGCACTCCAGTCTTGTTCTCATTGTTACGCAGTCTTCCCTTATTTCATCCTCAGTGTCCTCTTCAGGCTGTTTCTGTCAGCACAGCATCCTTGAAAACCTCACTTGGGTGACCCAGCCTCGGCCTTCCTCCCACGCTGTCAGGCCTGTAGCTTGAAACCTGCTGGCCTGCACTGCCTGCTTTGGGTGATAGGCCTTTGCCTCTGCCTCCTGCCCTCCCCCAGCAGGCCTGGCTTAGAGGCCCGTCTCCTCAGGGAGGACAGAGCTCCTGCCCTAGGGCTGGCACCGGGGACCAGGAGAAGTGGTATTGGCCAGGGCAGCCCCACCCACGGAGACTCTGGAAGGTGGGGCCAAAATTCTAGGCCTGAGCCACACTGCCCAAGGGCAGCTCCACCCTCTGCAGGCAGAGGCAGGACCGTGGCACTGGGGTATTACCCTCACAACAGCCTTATGGGGTTGGCATTACCATCACTGGTTTATGAATGAGGAAACTGAGGCCCAGAGAGGAGCAGAAAGTAGCCTGAGATCACAGTAAAGAAAACCTTGGACTGAAAAGCAGACACTGCTGCCTGTCCCTCAGCACTCCCACTGTACAGGTAGGTGGTGACCTGCTCAGAGGTCACTACCTCCAGTCCCAGTACTGTCCTTAGATCTGGACAAAAAGGGCACCATGCCTTGGAGTACTTACCTTGAAAATTTTTAGGTCCCCTCCTGCAGCTAGGACTTACGGGGGCTGGCAGTGTCATCTGAGTGGGGCATCCTGAACTTGGACTAGCTTGAATAGGCCCCAGCCCCTCTTTCTCCTCCTTCAAGTACCTTCCAACCTGCTTTCTCATGTGTGGGATTGACCAGATGCCCCAAGAAGCAGTGAGACTCATGCCTATGCAGTCATCCTGAGGCCTCGTAGCCACGCTCGGTTCCAGGCAAGCAGTCTGGCTAATGGATTGCTCCCTGGCTGGTGAAGTATTTTTTATGGAGGTTAACACACAAGACAGGGCTTTCAAAATGGTGCTGACATGCTGATTTTAAATGACTCAAATTGTTTATATAGACAGGAGCCTGGCAAAAAAGTATTTTCCTGGAGTCCCACATACCTTAGGGACAGCTCTGCTGTTCCCCTGGTATTAAGCCATCCTGCTCTATTATTGCTTATTGTATTAATTGATTTTCCCTTTGTTGCCTTGAAACCTTTTTCAAAAGATGTACACCAAGGGAGATTCCCCAAATTCCCTTTATTACCCCCTCCCCACCTTGTTTCACAATCCTTAGATTTTAAAAATTAGATCCAGATCTTACTTGCAGGCCCTAGTTCTTCAGCTCACACAATCTGCCTTTGTCCCGGCCTCTGTGGACAGTGCGCAGCCTCACCCAACCCTTAGTCTTCTCACAAAAAAAGCAGGAGACCTGCTCACACCCTGGGATTTTCAGGAGCCCAAAGACATAATAAAACTTACTAGCAATCATATGGCACGGGATTATTACAGCTCTACTTCAACCCATAAATGAGGCACTCTGGGTGGTCAGTGGACACCATGGTCAGAGGAACCCCACAGGGCACATCCTTTGTTCTTGGCACCTGCTCCTCTTCTCTCTTTTTAGCCTGCTTGCCCAGGTCCTGACCCCTTGGTCTTCCTTCTAATGCATGCTCTGGCCTGTGTTCCCCAGTGAAGCTGGGATGAGGGCTTGGAATAGAACAGCCATGGTCCAGGGAGCAATTGCCCCTTGGCAGACAGAGGCAAATGGACCATCCCTCACCCCGGGAGGTCAGTGCTGTGAACCACATTTCCTTCCCAGCAGCAGCTGCCCATGGGTCCCTCTCTGAGCCTCTTTGTCTCTCTTCTCAGTGGGGCTGTCAAAAGCTGAGCCTCACAGGTTGTGACTAATCACTAGCAGATTTTTTTTCCATCCAAGAAGAAGAAAAAGCTGAAGGAGATGAAGAAAAACCCAACAGTGAATAACTCGGAAGAGTTTCCAACATGTGGGTGTTTTTCTGGGACCAAAGATCAGGAAGATTCCAAATGTAAACAATCCCAAAATAACTCGCTCTCCCAACCCCAGGCATTCCCAGGACTAGATGTCCACACTCCCTCCCTCTTCCCCTGGGAACGCAAGGTCAGGGAGAGGTGGCGGGGCTGGGGCACTGTGAGCAGTTTCTTGAGCGGGGCCTTCAGGCAGAGCATAGGTGCTGTGAGGCTGGGATTGAATCTTCTGTCTCAGATACCAGTTTTTTGAGAGAAAGGTTTCCTCCTGCCTCATCAGATCAGATCTCCCTAGGATCAGGGACCATGCGTATTTTGCTCAGAGTCACAGAGTCACAACCCATTGTGCTTAAACCAAGCTCCTGATATTTCATGCCAGCATAGTGTAATGGAAAGAATATGGACTTTGAAGTCACATAGGGTTGGAATCTTGGCTCCATTGCTTATTAATTGTGTGGCCTTGAGTATGTTATTTAGCATCTGGGAATCTCAGTTTTCTTCTTGTAAAACTGGGGCAATGATTCTTACCAGAGAAAATAATCTAACTAATGTGCCTAGTATGATGCCTATTACCTAGAAATGGCTCAATGAACATTCTCTTTCTCTCTCCCTCTTTCCACATATATGGCTTGAGCTGGAAAAACCATCAGGTTCTTTTCTATCCCTTTCTTTTCCAATAGAAGAATGCTGTGTGTTCAAAGGTAAAAATCACTCCTCCTCCACATTACCAAAAATCGCTATTACAACTTATATGGAAGAGGAATATACTCAATATATAGTTAAAAAATCCTTTCTGGAGGTAACAATGCTGGAAGTCTTGGAGAAAATCATGGAAGTAGAGACAGTGGTGTGATGATATTCTTGGTGAGGAGATAATGATGGTGGGCGGAGGGGTGGTGCTGTTGGGAGTGGTGGTGGTGATGGGCAACATGGAGCAGATGATGGAGAAGGTGGTTGAGGTGATGGTGGGGGCAGTGGTGGAGATGGTAATGGAGGCTACAGTGAAGTGAAGATTGGGTAGCGATGGTGATGGTGGTGAGAGAGGCTAGGAGAGAGGTGATGATGTTTGTGTTGTTTGGGATGAGTATATTATACTTGGTTTGCAGTCACGGTGAGATATGGTGGTTTGTGACCAGGACAACCTCCAACCAGTTAGGAACTGCAGGAGATAAAGTCACAGAGAAGGCAGGCAAAGCAAGGTGGGAGAATGCTTTATGATTGACTGTTACTTTGGCTCTAAGCTCCAATAGAGAACATTAGGCTTCTTAATCATTGCTGATTGAACACACATGTTTATCTTGGCTACTTCTAGAAGCCCCAGTAAAATGTCATTAATGGAATTTTTAAAAAAGGCATAAACCCAGAAGGAAAAAGAGAATGGGAGAGGAAACAGCAGCAGACAAGAGAAGTCAAGAATTTGGAAATTAAAAAGTGGATGGATGCGTGGTACTTGACTTAGCAGACCACAGAAAACTGAAACCCAAGCCTGAAAGGTTATGGGGGTGGATGGTAGGAACAAATAGGTGGCAAAACATTTCTAGCCACAGAATCCCAGAAAAGCCTGGGAGTTGGAGGCACCAGTTACTTCTGAAAGCAAGGGTTTCTAGTGAGGGGGAAAAATGAGGAGATTGGTTACATTTTATTTTTTTAAAGCAGTAAGAACCTCCCTGCCCCAGATTTACTCCTCTACCCTATGCATCCAAGTAATCATCCCCTTCCATGCTGGCAGAAGACAGAAATTTTATGCTCTGAGCTGCTGGGCCTGAAAGGCTGTGGACATAGAGGCACCAGGCACAGCTAGGGGAGGTGTGAGGAGCCAGTGTGAACACAGGGGGACATAAGACAGCCTGTTTACTGGAAGGGAAGGCTCTCAGCTGTCTTGCCCATCAGTCCCCACAACACTGGGAGCCAGGTTAATATCAGGTAGGTAAGATAATACAGAATTTCCTAGGGAAACTGATTTTCCCAAGAGAAAAGACCTACAGGTTTTGATATTTGGTCTCCCAATGAAACTGTGAGTCCCACTCAATTATCCTACAGTTGTCAACAACTTTCTCTCTTCTCCTTCCGCCACTGTCAATCAGAAGTTTGGTGCCTCACCTTTCAATATGAATTGACAGTGAAGAATTGGTATTTCAGGAAATTCTTCAGTATGAAAGGCAGAGGTCAAAGCAATGAAGAGGAAAAAGGAACATGAAGGAAAAAAGAAACAATGAAGAAGAAAAGCACAGAAATTTGATTAACATTTTTAGAATGATAAAGAAGGTGATGCCCCTTTAAATGAGAAGAGGATCAGAAAGAGGAAAATTCTTAGGAATACAAATATAACAACCATATTTGATTAAAAATCAAAAGAAAGGTTGGAAGATAAAGTCAAGATGAATTCCTAAAAAGTAGAATAAAAATACCAAAGAAATGGAAATGGACATAAAAACTTAGATGATTAATCTAGGAGCAGCATCTAAAAATAAAAGTCCTAGAGAGAAATAAAATAAAGGAAGGAGGAGAAACTGCCAATGAAACAATACAAGAAAATCTCCTAAAACTTGCAGAACATGAATGTACAGATTGAAAAATTCTGTGAGTACATGCCAAACTGAATTAAAAAAGAAAAAAGCTCATCCCAAGGCACAGTGCAGTGAAATCCCAAAACACTGGAAATGAAAAACCTTAAAAATTTCCAGAGTGGGGGAAAAATTTATTTATAAATAATGGGGAATCAGAATTGTATCAAAGATCACAACTACTATATAAGGCAGAAGAAAGTGAACAATGCTTCTAAATTCTGAAGGAAATGATTTCCATGCTAGAGTTCTATACTCAAGGAAACTAGCAATTGAGTATGGCAATAAAAATAAAGATGCCTTTGGACATTTATGGTCTTAAAAATTTGCTTCCCAAGTACTATTTTCCAGGAGGATATTGGGGAATGTTTCCACCTTAATTAGGATGTAAGCCAAAGAAGAGGAAGGAAATAAAGGATCCAGCAGCAAAATAGAGACAAAGGGAAATTTGAGAAACAATGGTGAAGGGAAGGGTCAGGATGACAGCTGTGCAAAACATGTAGAGAACAGTTAGTCCATATTGGTCATGAAGATGGGGAACTCCAGGAGGGAGGTCTCCAAGAAGAAAATGAAACTGACAGTATTGTACATTCAAAGGGAATTCTTAGTTCTACTGGAGTGTTGAGGCACAAATTAGTAAATGATACATGGAAAATTAAGCAAATGGCAAAACAAAGTAATTGTTAATTTCAAGAGGACCCAAAAGTTGGATGAGAGGAAAAGTGGCTCAGTTGTGAATGATAGTACTATACTAATAGTAATGCGAAGCCTGAATATGACTGTGGTCAATACCAATAGTGGTGGAGTAAGAGAGCTGAATTTTCATCTTCCACAGCAGAAGATCAATAGATAAAACCAAAACTAAAAAATGCAAGAAATAACAGTATTACCATGTCATTTAGAAATATGGAAATAGAAGTTAGAAGAAAGTTAAAACAATTCAAAGTGCTTGCATCAGGAAAGGAGGACTCAGAAGTGAGCTGGATTGGAGCAGAAGCCTTATGGTTTTCATTATAAGCCTTGTAGAACATTTTACTTTCAAAAATATGTACATGTATTACTTTGATTAAAAAAATAAAGATTTAAATAGAATATAAAAAATAAGAACTCAAGTGGGCCATGCTAGATTATGCGGAGAACTTCTTGAACAAATAAGTCAGTCCAAATGGCTCAGAACCAAAATCAGCTGAAAGACCTGCTCCATCTACTGCCTCTGGGTCCAAACCCAAGTCTTAGATGTGTCCAAACTTACCAGAAAGCCACAAAAGGGAGCTCAAGAATCACAGAAACATCTTGCATTAGCGCCATTGCTCAGGCCTCTCCAGGACCATGTGGCTGCCACATGGAAGAGAGAGAGAGAGGAATGGGGAGAAAATGTTCAAGCCAAAAATAAGGAGAGATGATTGGGAGAGCAGACCCTAGCCCTCACATGGTACCCATGTGGGCTAGACATTCAGTTTGGCACATTACCTCCTGAACTAGTACAGTGCACCACAAGATATTCTTAGACCTGAGTAACTATTGCAATACTCTTCTTGAGGGTAGATAAAGGAGGGAGAGGAGAGCTGTGAATGATTCCTAGACTGCAACAGGGATAGCAGAGGTGATAGTATAATGATAGAGTTGATAGAGGTAGAGAAAGTGGTAGTGACACCAAGAGTTTTATAATGAGCACAGTAGAGGCAGTGGTAGGGCTGGTGACTGCGAAAGTGATACTGATGATGCTATTGGAAGTAATGGTGAAAATAGTTATAGTGGGATAATGAAAGTGATTGTATTGGTCATGATAGAGTTGAAAGAGCAACTGAGATGTTAGAGGAGGGGATATTTGCAATGATAATGGTATGGTGAGAGACATGGTAATACTGGGGTTGATGTCCGTGCTAGGATGATACAGGGGAGGTGATAGTAGTGTGGATGTCACTAATAATTATGGAAATGAAGGTGGATGTGATAGCAGTGGTGCTTAGTGGTGAGAATAGTGGGAATGATGGGAGTGAGTGACACTGATGTCGGAGGTGGCAGTACTGGGAATGTTGGCAGTGATGATGGATTTCATAGTGGTGGAGATGTTGGAGTGATTATGGCCATGACGGTGGATTCCAAAATGGTGAGAACAGTGGTGTTGGTAAGGGAGGCAATGATGTTGGCCATTTAAAAATAGACACAATATTATCAATATGGGAATATTAATCAAGATCATAAGACAGACACACATGTAGGGCATGTAAAGACAATAGTCTGGATAGGCTGAGTTATGCTGCAGTAACAAACAGTCCCACATCTTAGGGAGTTTACATAGCAAAAGTTTAATAACTATAAGTTAAAAGGTGGTTCTGCTCTCATCGTCACCCGTGGACCCCCCTGATGGCAGATCCAGTTCTATGTGTTTTTAGAATCACTGTGGCAGTAGTGGATCATGCATTGTTTCTGTATTGGTCAGCTTGGGCTAAGTTATGGGGTGGTAATAATAACTCTAAAATTTCTGTAGCTTTCGACAATAGTATTTCTCTCTCACGCTGTATGTACATTGCAGGTTGGCTGTGACTTTGCTCCACATCATTTTCTCTCTCTGGGATCCAGGCTGAAGGAGTGGCCTCAATGCAGCTGTCAGCCTTGTGGCAGAGGAAAAACAGAATATGATGAAGCGCATTCTGGGTTTTCAAGCTTCTGCTCAGAAGTGACACATATTGACCTGCCATATTATTGGCCAAAGCAAGACTAGTTTCCAAAGAGGCAGGTAAGTGCAATCTTCTCAGGTGCCTAGAAAGAGGAAAACTGGAATATTTGTGAACTCTTTAATGACCGTGACAGGAGCTGTTTACTCATAGAGTACAGGAGGGAGTGACGGCAGTGCAGGCATCATGGAAAGGCGGTCTGGTCAGTGAGGAAGGTCTTGGTCAGAGGAGGAGCTCAGGGATGAGGGGAAAACAATTTAGAGGGAGGAAATACCAGGAGTCAGAAGCAGGACAAATCATGGCAAAATCCACAAGCCTGCTTGCATTGCTCCTCAGTTCCCTGGTATTTTGGGCTTCCCCTGACTCCAACAGATTCCAGGGAAATTTGTCTGTAGCACAAGATTCCTAGAGAGAAGCAGCAGAAGATAAGGATGGAAAGATCAGCTACAGCCAGAGCAGGGAGGGCTTTGAATGCCATGCTGAGATATATTGCACCATAAACCATAGGTAAAATGCTGCCTAGCCAAATAAGCTCGGGGAATGCTGCACACTCCATCCCCCTCTTTTATGTTTACTCTTCACACCAAGAAACTCACTGAGGAAAACTCTGCCATTCTCAACACGAGGCTTCCAGGCACTCTGCATGTCAACATCCTGGTCAGCAGGATGGGAAAGAACAAGGAGTGGAGCATGGGAGGTTTTTATGGGCCAGGCAAGGAACTGGCACACATTGCTTCTGCTCAAGTATAACGGGACATAACCTAGTCACATGGTTGTCCACAACTGCAAGGGAGACCTGCAAGTATAGTCCAGATGTTTGCTCAAATTAGGAGACATGAAATTTTGGAGGACAGCTAATGTTTTCTTCATGACAGCTCTCCTCAAATCTTTGAAAGACTTGAATGTGCTGAAGGCCAAAGCTTTTCAGTATGGCTTCCAAGGGGAGGAAGTGATAGGAGGCAGATGTTGGCTCAGTGAATGGAAGGACTTTCTTGACCATTTTAACTAATCATGGGCTATCAGGATCGGGCGGGACTGAGGAGGTCCAAACCCCTCTCTGAGGCTCGAATCCCCTTCTAAGAACTGTTTAGAAAACCCTGTACCGGTGCGCTCTCCACGCATGAGGCAGCTGATTCCATTTCCAGAGTTCTAAGGGCTAGAAGTACGGACCACTGAACTCATATAGAACTGGGAACAGGAACAAAGGAGCAAAGGTATGTATTTTTTTACCCCTTATGTCAATCCCTACCTCCACACTGTCTCAACTTGTTTGTCCTCCCCTTTCCCTTGGAGAACTGTCCACGCAACTAAAACAACGCTCACCACTATGAGGCCTCTTGTCCTGGGGGCTGCGCTGTCCAGCTGTGGGACTGGCTGCCCCTGTGTGTAGGGCCCTCTGTCTCTCAGCCTCCCACTGTGGAGACAACACCTGGAGAGGAGTCAGGCCCCAATGGTCGACCTCCAAGGCCACTTCTGGCTGACAATGTTGGCGATTGACAGTAGCAATAACAGTCTGTGTTCCCAGCGCAGACAGGAAATGCAAACTTTATAGTTATTAAACTCACAGGGGTTCTGCGGAGTTCTCTGGAGATGTTTGACCCAGTCTCCCAGGTGTCTGACCTGGCTGGGTTGTCCCTGTCTCTCCTGCAGTCCCCTTGACTATCTCATTAACTGCCATCTTTCTGACCTTGTCCTGTCTTTATGAAATGCAATGGGCCAGCCTCCTCCTGCAGCCTCCCCACTACCTTGGGAAGCAGCATGGCCTTGTTTAGAGTAGGACGTCCTAAGCAGAACCGTTCCCCTTTAGACCTTGCTCCCAGAAGGCCACCCAATGGTCAGGTAGCCCCATATCCCATGAAGGGAACCTTCTTAACAACCATAGGGGCAGGACTGCAGGTCTTTACCACTGCCGAGAGCACCATTCATGTCATCAGGGGTGCCATGCTTGCAGGCCACAGTGTAAATGATGCCCCCTGGGGTTGTGCAGTGTAGCAGCTGTAATGTAAAGCACACTTGGCTTGCACCAGTGACGTGTTTTCCTTAAATACAAAGAGCTGTAAGGATTCAAAGCACTTCTGTGCTTTCAGTTGATCCTCAAAACACTTTAAAATCAGATGGCGTTTTCATCTCACAGAGGGGAAACTGAGGTCCTGAGACAAGAAGCAGCTTCCCCGGGGGTCACACAACTATGAAGTGGGGGAGCGGGAGCTGGGGCCATATGCTCTGAGTCAGTGCATGGCAGCTCCTTGCCTTCCACCATGCTGGCCCCAGCCACACCACACTCCTGCCACCCTGACTTCCTCTGCTCTGGTTCCTGTACCTTTTGGGTTCAGGACAGTATTTCCAAAGTGAGTATGTGCTAAGTAGTCTGGACTGATGGCTGAGGACAGAAGGGCCATTTTTCCTCCAGGTAATATAGGTGTGTTCTTTGGGGCCTTGTCATTAGAGCTCCTTTGGTGCCTTAATGGAAAGTGAGGGGGGAAGGTACCCCCCTGGATCTGGCCAGAGCCAGAGCCAGGAGGCAGCAGCACCACCGGCCCCTGTGCCCCACTTGAGGCAGGTATCCCAGCCCCTTTGTTGTCCTGTGCCCCTGTCTGTCAGATACTCCCGACATCCAGAAATCCGAAAGGCCTGGAAACGAGGGGAAGAGGCAGCAAGCAGCAGTGAGCTCATTCTGGCTGGCCGGCGCCGGGTGCCCCTGCGGGACCCTTTTTCCATGGCGGGGGCCAGGCCTCTCTGGTGGCCATGACTTCAGGGCTGGAGATTCCCTCCTGGCTGTCCCGGGGGATGGAGGCTGGGTTGCGGTGCATTCCAGCCATGCTCCCCTTAGCCCTGGCGACGTGAGAACCAGAACCCGCGATCTTCTGTCTCCCAGCTACTCTCCAGGGGAGGCTCAGGCCCAGTGTGTCACCAGCTGTCTTCTCGGCACCTCCTCCTGACCCAGACCTTTCCAGTCCCCCTCTTCCTGTTTCAGGGATGGAAAGCTCAGGACCCGCTTCTGCCTCTTGTCCTAGTTTCCCGTTCTGCCTTCCTTTTTTCTCCTTTGGGCCCCCAATCTGTCCTTGAGCCCTCGACCCTGCAGACATCAGCTCAGACAGAGCCAGGGTCCCCAGCCAGTGTCCCCTGCGCTGGCCATGGGCGGCTCTAGGGGAGCTGCAGCCTGAGAGAGGCAGCTGGCAGTCTCGGGCCTGCTCCTGCGTGCTGGGGATGGAGCTCTGTGGGGACGTTGCTTGTCCTTCTTTCTAAACCTGGCATGAAGCTCTTCACTCCAACCCTTGTCCAGACCTCCCACTTCTCTAGCCAAGCCACCGTTGATTCTCCCTCCCCACATCGCCTTGACAATTCTTTCCTTTCTCCTGGTCTCCTTCATGATCTCGGGGTGTTTTGTGGGCCTGAGGACCGGGTGTCCATATGCCTTGACAAGACCATTCATGTCCATCCTGGCCTGGCTAACCCTGCTGCAGAAATTCCACTGCCATCTAAGGCGGGGAGAACTATCTCTGATGATTCCTTGTTGATACTTTTCTTGGGCTGTTTTCCTTTGTGTGCCCATAAATGCTGGCATTCCCTTTCAGGCATATTCTTTTCTCTCTACATGGTCTCCACAGGGACTTAAACAGCTGTGGATTTGAACCCCTTCTTCCCAAAGTAAGGTGCTCCCATCTGTATCTGGATCACAGAAGTACCTCCTGACGCTACCCCCACATTCCCACCTCACAATTGATATTTCTTTTCGGGGGTCCCACTAGGGCCTCAAAATCAATATTCCCCTGAACCAAACTCATCATTTTCTTCCCAAATCTCCTTTCTCCATGGGGCCTTTGCTCCTGTGTTCACCATTCTCTCTCCGTCGGTCCCCATGTAATCCATCCCTCAAGCTTCCCCAGAGCCTTCCCTTCTTGTCCATACCCTGCCTCTGGCCAGCTCTTTTCATTCCCCTGCTGGCCTGGCAGCAGCCCCAGCTGCCCCCATACCTCCTGTTTGCACCTGCCTTGCCAAGCCTACAGTGCAGCTAGACTTCCTTTAAAATGTGCATCCCCTACTTATACACCTTCGGTGGCTCCCTACGGCCCTTAGTGCACACTTGTCAGCCCATGTCTTGCTTCCTCCTGTTTCTGCTTTGCCATTCCAAATGGTTTTGTGAGCTCTTAAAACTGTACATCCTGTTTCTCAGCCTAGGTTACCCACCAATCCCATTTTCTCTATCTGCCCAACATCATGGCAGATGCCTGCTCAGCCCTCAGGACTTGGCCGAAGGGTCCACCTCTGGGAGGCCTCTTCTCACCCTCTCCCATGCCTTTGAGGGGAGCTGAGACAAAACTCCAGTGCCTGGCCTCTAAGCACAGCCTCTGTCTGTCCCAGAGCCAGAGCTGTGATGACGCATTTCTACCTCTCTCTCGAGCCTTCTCAGGATCTCTCTGAGGACCGGGTCTCAAGCATAAGGCGTAAGGCCTGGCAAATAACAAGCATCCAGAAACTGTTTGTTGAAAGAATGAACAATCATGTCACCCTGACTCAGAAAACATTGGTGGCTCCTCACGGCCAACATAATAAAGCTTAAGTCCTTTTCCAAAGGCATTCGAGGCCCTGCATGGTGGCCCCATCATGTTTTACAGGCTCAACTCCCACTTTATCACTCAAACATGCCCTTTCTTTTCAAATCCACATACCTTAAGTCTCCTGTATCTTTTGTCATTTGCTTCTGCAATGCCCTTTTCCCCTGCTTCACCTGTTTAACATGTCCTCAGCCTTCAAACCTTCTTTTAGTATTACCTCCTTTGATCCACCTAACCCAGTCCCGTATTCTTTGCTCTGCACTCCTGTTGCCATCATGGTCCCTCGCTGTTCCTCTCAATAGAGGGCTGTGTCTGGCAGTGGTGCCAACATCCAGCACCTCTCCTTCATCTGGAGTTCCCTCCTCTCTCTGCTGTGCCCACCACCACATGGTGAGGGGACTGTCCTCATCTTTGGCAACCCTGCCTTTATGGTCCCAGGTAGCACTTCCCCAGGCTGGGCCAATCATAGCTCCTTACCCTTCTGGTTCTAGTTCACTGGTTCAAGACCAACCACTCACTCAGTCTAGACCACTGAGACTAATTCCCTGATGTGTTTTTAAAAACAAAAACTGAGAAATACAATGAAGTTCAAGTAGTGTGATGTAAAACTTGGAAGCTGTTGCAAGCCATGTCCTTTTGTGTGTAGAGGAAGTCATGGTGCAGTAAGAGAAGGAAGCTAACTCAGAGAGAGGCATGCATGAGAGAGAGAGAAAGGGAGAGAGACCTGGAGGTGCTTGGAGGTTTCCTGAAGCCCCATTGCATCCCTGCTTTTGCTATGACTTGGTGGGATTCTCTGTGTGAATAATATCCATCTTTTTTCCTAAGCTGTTTCAAGTTGCAACCAGGAATCCTGACTCATACCTATACCTATTTGGCTCTGCTTAGTACTGTAGCTGTCTGAGGGCACATCTGATGCCTCCCTTCATCTGTCTCTGAGTCTGTAAAGGGTACAGCTCCCATTGGGTGCCTCTCATTATGGCCGAGTCCCCACCCAGGCCCATGGCCGTAGACCAGGGCTGGTCCACCTTTGCTAATTCAATGACTAAAGATGCTCCCACACATGGCGACTGGGCTGCTGCCTGACCACGGCTTTCTTCCCATTTTAGACTGTGTAAACCCATCAACAATCAGCAAATTAATAGTCTGTGAGCCAAGGTCACTCGTGGTTTGTTTACTGCAGCCGCTGTTCCCCTGGGATGAGGAGTCCCTTCCACAGGTGTTTCTTTAGCCTGGGCTTGATTTATTCCTTTTCCCTTCCCTCCCTCACCCAGGCTAATTACTGCTTTTGTTTATAATTGAGTTAAGTAAACTGACCTCCATTTTCCCCAGTAGAAGCTCCATGCCTACACGGTCCATTAATGCCGCCACGGTATGGCTGGACCTCAGCCAGGCTGGAGGACAACAAACATCTGGACCCTGAGAGGCTTCAAGGGCCGCTGTTGGAGGGCAAGTGTCGGGGCCTGGGGAAAGGGACGCTACAGCAGACTTTCACTGCCAGTGACCCGAGACATTGCCTGGCACTCACACCAAACTGCTCTTGAAGTGAAGTGCTAAGGTCAGCTTGGGTGTACATTCTGAGCCATCAGCCAAGCCTGGGAGGGAGCAAGATGGCTCTCTGGGAAGAGATCATGGAGCAGATACATAGAAGAGGACAGCCAAATGGATGTGGCTGAACAGAGGGGCTTTGGCGAGGGAGAGGGGGACACAGTTTCCTGCTCATCTGGGAGCTGCTGGGATGGGCAGCCACAGGGGCCCCTTCTGGTAGTGCTGCCCGCACTGGAATCGGCACCGCAGGGACTGAGTCTGACACTCTCCAAGGGCCTCTCCAGCCAGGAACCCAGAAACACTGGGCTGTTTCTGGTGTACAAAGATGAGCCCCAGGCCCACCAGCAGGGTGTCCCCAGCAGGGAAGAAGAGGCACTTGCTTTCACTCTGGTGCCCATGTGGCCCAGCACATGAGGAGCTGTCTGGGTGGGGGCTGCCAACCAGAGCTTGGCTGCCCCCAGCCCCTTGCCCTGAGCCCTAATGTCACCAGCCTAGACATCTGGCTGTCAGGTCTGATTGAGCTCATGCTTGGACGGAGCCGGGCAGGCCAGAAAGCCTAACGCACACACATCCGCGCCCACCCAGCCAGGATCGCTCACAGACACTGCCTTCGCCCTGGGACAGGGCACTGAGTCTTGATGTCCTCATATGTTAAGTGGGAATAATAATAGCATCTGGAAAGGTTGTCATGAGGATGAACTGAAATAATGAGTTGAATATGCCCAGCATATAGGACCTGCAGACCATAAACATCCAACTAGTGACAGCCACTACTAGTTATTAGATGACAGGCTGCTCCTCTTACTCTGTGTGATACTAATGTTTTGTGACCTTGTCACTCTCCCTGAGCCTCAGTTTCTTCAGCTGTAACATGGCAGCATTTCTGTCATGTTTCCCTTTCAAAGTCAAAGCTTCATTATCTGTAAAATGAAAATATTTTTTTCCTTAATTATCTTATGAGGGGAGGGAAATGAAGAGACTCAGATGACATATGATCAATGTGATAAAGCTTTGAAGAGTATACAGAGCTGTTCTAATTTCAGGATTAATAATGATACTGAGCAATAATGATCAGTGCTAGTTTGTGCGAGCAGTTTCCTAATATGCTTTTATTTGCTTGTTGAAGAGTTGGAGGGGAGGATTTCCAGTGTATGCTCTGAGGAGGCGGCCTGGCAGAGTCGGTCCTGGGCAGAGTGTGAATTATGCAGTGATGTGGCTCAGTTGGAGGCACTCGGCCCACTTCTGGGATGTCTCCAGGTCATTAGGTGTGTAGTTTGAGCAAGATCCTCAGGCAGTTCTGATGCCGTCCACCCCATTCCCTTTTTGGGTATTGATTCCTCCCATCGGCTCAAGGCTTTGAGGCTTGTAAAGTCAGTGCCCCAGGAATTCCATTCACAACCCTTCTCAGATACTCACTCATGTGACTGAGATTCCTGTAAGGGAAGAGGCTGGGCTAAGAAGTAGACTTGGAGTGGATCATAAGGGGAGAGCTCCATGGAAATACAGACTACAGGCAAATGTCCCCTCGGCCAGTGGTCTTACACTGTATTGGCTGAGATAGTTTCAGCTGCTGTGTTCTCAGCAGCTAGCACAGGGTTTAGGTTAGGATATCTTGGTCTCTTTAATCTCCTATTTCCCTCTCCGCCCTCCATCGATCTGCCCCTCCCTTGGGAGGAATCACTGCTCTCTTTTGCCTATCTCCATGCGTCAAGTAGAGTAGGTAAGCTTTACTTTCTATAGTCTGAATTGTGAAAACAATACATATTGCATTTTTCGAACATAGCATTTTATGATGTCAGTTAAGTGTCTAAGGGTGGGATTCCTTAGAAGTAGTGCTGAGACAAGGATTTGAGTACAAGTAGGGATGTGACCTCAGAAAGCACTGGGTATGTGCAGACATGAGAAAGGGAAGGGAAGTAACATGCAGTTATCAGTGTGGGCAACCAGAGTGCAATCTCCCTGGGAACCTGAGAGACAGGGCTATCCTAAGCAAGGGAAGGAAGCTGGGGTATCTTTCTTTGGCTGAGGTCTGCTTCCCAGAGCACTAAGTGTGCATCACCTCTGGCTTGTCCTGTGCACAGGCAGAGACAGGTGTGCAGCAGGCAGTCTTTGGTCTGTAGAGGTGACTGCTGAGAGCTATAGCAGGGAACCAGGAAAGCCTGGTACATCCCCTATTCTTGCTTTCAACCTCACCAGGACTCTAGTGTGCAACTCAGAATTGGAGATTATTGAGCTGATGCACTGCAGGGTTTTGGGCAATGCTAGAGGTGATTGTTATGAGATGAATGAAAAGTTGATTGAGCCCTCTGTTGGAAGACAATGCTCCATGGGTCTTTCATGTTTCAGCACATTTTACCAGCACAGGCATGGGCTCCCTTTGTTCCCAACTACCTTTACAAGTTTTTTGTTGTGTTTGGTTAACAGTCTAGGAAGATAGAAAAGGTGTCTTCTTGTGGAGCAGAGGATAACTTTGTTTACTGTCAGCACAATAAGAATGTCTTCTTCCAGGTCAAAATTTAAGCATGCTTACTGCTTACTATGAAAGACTCAAGCTCCCTAAGCTCAGAGATCCTTCTCCTATAAGGCAACTCATGGTGTATGCAGGCATCATCTGACCCTCTTCATCCCCCTGTAGGAATTAGGGTTCCTGGAACTGGCTCAAACGCTTTTGCTCAGATACTGTTATTGCTCTGAGTAATAAACCATATTTTGCCTCTGACCCAGGGGTTTCATATCTTCTGCCAGTAACCATGAAACAGTGGCAGGCAAACCTGTTAGCTTATGACGAGGGTAAAAATCTCAGCTCCTTCTATAGTTCTTGACACCTCCCTCACCTCCCCCTAAAATCGAGTGCCTGGTCATCATAGAATGATGAACAGAGTCATGAGACCTCCTGCTCAAGAGCTAAAATCTGTTTGGGCAAATAAGAGAAATGAATAGCAGATAAATCATCGACAGCATGGTTTGATTGATCATAGCATAGTGCTTGAGTAGGGGCTTTGAGGGTAGGGAGTTGGAGGGAGGGAGGAGAGCTGGAGCAAAGCAGGAAGGTGGGGAGTGAATGCAAGGTGTCCAGCGCAGTCCTGGGATAGGTGAGGGTCAGTACCAGTAAGAAAGGAGTGCCTGGATGAGGAACTCAGACTGGGCTTTGCAGGTCCTGGGGAGCCCTATGTCCTGTTGCCTTTATCTTCTCTGGGACTCCCTGTCCTGACCCCTTCATTTCCCTCAATTCACTGTACCTGAGTACCTTGGAACTATCCCCATGGAATATGCAGCACTTCTGTGAGGCACGTAGTTGTCTGTGTGGCCTGGGAGCTGGGGTGGGAGCTAAATCCAGAGTCATAAGGGCCCTTACCCACCCTCCCGGGCAGCAGCCAAAGACCACCAGGACAGTGCAACAGGGAGAAGATTTATGACTGAGCCAGGAGGAGCATCCCTGGGAAGGTACCTACATGGTCGTTTCAACGGGAGAATTTACAGGCGTCCTCCTTCACTTGCTACTGAGTGGAAAAATACACTGGGCCCAGAGCTGTGAGCTCCTTGCCAAGGCCGGTGACTCATCCCCAAGTCATAAATAATGGGTCCCTCATGACAAAGCAGAGAAGAGAGCCGGGCCCAGGGCCACATATTTATTAGGAAAGAGAGTAGAACCATTAGTTGGGGGGCTTGGTTTCCAGAAAACTCAAACCACACCACGTTAGGGAAGATCAGGAGGCCCTTCCACAGGAATTTAGACCTGACATTTTTTCATATTTTTGACCTTTCATCTGGGCTGGAGACCCCTGATCTATCCACCAGGGGCATCCCCTGGCCACCCAGTTCCATAGGCTGAGGCGAGACCTTGCTGCACCCAGGCCCTGCTGCAGCTCCCACAGCTTCCAATGCTTCTGATGGCCATGAGGGGAGCCAGAGCAGGGCGCCTTGGTGGACACCACACTGTGAATGTCGGGAAACATTTACTGCCTGGAAGTGTAACCTCTGGCAAGTTACGGTCCCTCCTGGGGCCTCTGTTTCACAAACCTTCCAGGGCCGCTGTCAGAGGTGGTGGGAGGGTGGCTGCAGGTACTGGGCAGGCACCCTCAACAGACTCATACTCATCAGAGGCATGGTCCAGGGGCACAAGACAGGGAAGGGAAGGTTCAGTCCTCTCCCATCACATTGCCTGGGCCTCTCTCCCTGTCTCTGTCTTTGGATATTCGGGCTTAGGAATCCATGGGATAATGGATACAGACAGGGAGCAAGAATAAATCATATATACACTGTTGATAAAACTTTTCATGCTCGAAGAAAGCACAGTGTGTGTGATTCAGGGAAAGCTGAGCTTGTTGTCTTCCCCCAGCCCCACTCCTGTGTATTCAACACCACCTCCCTAGTTGCTCAGACCAGAAACTGGGTGTCCAGGATGATAGCCCACTTTCCTCTCCCTGCAGCGGTGACCAAGGCCTGTGTGTGCTCTCTAACATCTCTTGCTTCTCCCTGCACCTGCTCGGGGCACTGCCGTCTCTTACCTGAGAGCACAGGCCTGAGCAAGTTGCACTTCCAACCCTCCCGTGGCACCCTATATCTTCTGGCTAAAGTCCATTCCCTTTAGCCTGCATCCCTGGGATGCAGGCCTGGTGGTGCTGGGCCACTGAGGCTTCCTGACTTCTCTTTCATTCACCTGACTGATACCACCTAGGTGTCATCACTCACGCTCACTCACTGAGGCCCAGCCCCTCTCCAGCCCCTCCTGCACGCTGCTGCTTCAGGGCTAGGCAGACACCAGTCTCAGCCCCTTGAAATCTTGGGTACCCTTAACTGCTGTTATCCCTCTGTGTCCCCAGCCTGGCCACACAGTCCTTCAGGCAGAGACTGTCTTACTTACCTAATCATCTCTCTCTGCACAGACTTAGGCTTACAGCTGCAGCCAGAGGGAACTCAGGGAGTGAATAATGAATGGCTGAAGAGATGAATGGAGTGATGAATCAGTCCTGCCATTATGGCAGCCCTTGGCGCACACAGGAATGCGTGCTGAGTCGGTTCCCTACTGTGAACTGTGCCCTATTTTCATTGCCTTCTTCTGGCCTGCAAAGCCGATGACCTTAACTAACTGTCCTTGAGCACAGATGACTAACAGAATCTCCACGCATGGGTTGGCTGTTTGATCTTTGCTACCTCGACTATGAGGGAGCTTCACTCCTCTACCCTGACCTACACTGGGCGGTTCATACACTGCATGTGGGACATGAGTGTTTATTGAAGTAGGTTTCCAAGGCTGTGGTTTTGAGCTATTGAAGGTGAAATGCATTCCCTGGTTGTTTTTGTGTGTGCTGCAATCACAGAGCAAAAAACAAAATGGAATCCTGATTATCAGACCTCAGAATCCTTGTAGGAATCTTCTGGACCAACCAGCACCTTCACAGTACAGGTCCTTGGAGAGAAGAGTTTGATCCATAGTCTCCAGCACTGGTGGGAAAGGGGTCCTTGGTGAACTCACTCCCCTGGGCAGCCTCATAGGGCCACTGCCCTCCTCCTCACATGTGGGGGGCCCTGGGCTGGTCCAGCTCCCTCTCATCCAGCTGGCGCCTCCATCGCCTCCTAGGCACTTGCCACATTCCTTGGCCATCTTGCTGGTTTCCAGTTCTGCCCATTTCTCTTCTGCTTCCCATTAAGCATCTGATACTCAGAGCCTATTGGGGGAACAATGAAACCTCAGCTTTGAAGATAAGGGATTTGGGTCTTCAAACATAGCTTAGAGTTAACTTCTTGGGACTGATTTAAGGCAAAAGGCCATCAAAGTGCCTTCCCGATTCTGTCCTAGTGTCTGGCAGGGTCAGAAAGGGCTGAGAAGGGCTGGTGTGGAGTTCCCACAAGCCCCTCATCTCAGCGGGGCCCCTGGGCACTCACCGATCGGGGAGATGCACCCAGCCACAGGTCACAAATGAGGGGAACAAGTATGAATAAACACAGGGCAACCCCTGGGCTTGAGTCTTGAGTCTTGATCACTTAAGTGTTCTGAGAGGCGGGGGATCCTTGGGGAAGCCTCTCTGGAGGGGGATAAACTCTGAGAAGTTTCAAGGCAGAGATGGCCTGGGAGGAGAGGAGGGACAGAGGTCCAGAGGAGGCCCTCTCCTCCTGGGACCCCGATTAGCACTGGGGCTGGAGTAATGCCAAGCCTTTTCCCCCCAGCCTTCAGGTGGGTGGTGGGGAGGAGGAGTGAGCGGCCTAGAGAGGCCATTCGGGCTGGGGCCCTGGGCTGGAGCCCTCAGCTCACCTGCATTAGGGTCTGGACAGATAGTACCTCCTGTAGGCAGGCTTCTCCACCATCACCCTCTTGAGCCAGGCCCATTCCAAGCTGCTGCTCCTGTGCCATCAAACCCATTCTCTGGAGAGAGATACGAAGTCACCCAGTGAGCAGGTAGCCCTGCATTCCCACCTTCCTCCCTCCCTACCCCGGTCATGATCCATTGCATTTGTGGGGGCATGAGGGTCTGAGAGTTGCAGTCTAATAGCAGCAATGGAGATGTACTTGAGCGCTGTTTGGAGGGATAGAGGCAGCTGGTCACACTGCCCATGCCCAGGAAACCTCTGGAGAGCTTGGAGAGGAGTCAGCGCTATTGGTTTCTGCAGCTGCATTTTCTGCTCTCCCTCCCTCACCCCGTGTTCCAGGCATTTCCAGCTTTGGAATCTGCTTCCTAGCCCAGGTTACCCAAGCTGTTTGCTCTGCTCAGAGCCCCCTTCCTACTAACTTCCTAGCCCCATCTCAGCCTTCATTTTCTGGATAACTCCTACTTAATCTTCCAGAGACCATTCACTTAACAGGCATGTGACAGGTGTTGAACAAAACACCAAGCCCTGATCCGGGGGTTGTAGGGACTGAATTCAGGCTCAGTTCTCTTTGTAAATGACCTTCTGCTTCTAAATGCAAATAATTTGCTTGTGATTCTGGGCAAATTTCTCCCCATCCCTGGCCTCAGCTTCTTTATCTGTCAACGAGGCAGCTAAGCTGGCTGGGCTGTGAGCCTTCCAGGTCTGACGTGCGCCCTGGGTGGCAGCAAGGCCAAGGTCCTGGCCCCAGGCTCTCCCCACTGGCTTGCCTCACCCTCCCCAGCTGGGAGGAACATCCTGAACAGCGTTAAGAATAATAAACATGGGCTGATAAACATCAATAGGCCCACCCGGTGCCAAAAGGGAAAGAGGGAAGACTGCTTTCTAGCTGGAGCCTCCCTGGACCAAGAAGCTGCTGCCAGCCCCTTAATCATCTGGAGACAGGCAGCCGGCTCCCCCAGCCCCACCCCGGGCCCAGGGCAGGCAGAGGCCAGGCCCTGGGGGAGCGAATCCCTAAGTCCTCAGCCGCAGGCTGGTTACGGATGGACCCCCCGTCCCCTGTGCCAGGGCCTCTCCCTGGACAGCGGGTTATGTCACCACCCTGCTCGAAAACTTCAGTGGCTCCCCACTGCCCACCAGAGAGAGCCCACGTGCCCCTCACACTCCAGCCTCAGGTTGCCTCCCTAGCCTTGTGGCTCACCTGTTCATAGACTACAGCCATGGAGAGTGTCTGGCATTTTCCAGAAATGCCAAGCTCTTATTCCTCAGATTTTTCCACAGACAATTCCCTTTTGGGGGAAGGGCCTGCTGCCCTGGGAAAATGCTACTTTGACACCCAGCTTATGTACCAGGGCCCTGTAGAGTTAGCTCAGGGGGCTCAGTATTCTAGTTATTTGCTTCCTTGCCCAGCTCTTTGATGAACAGTGAGCTCTTGAGAGAGGAGACCTGCTGGTAGAGGAGTAAGGTAGGCTGCTCCCCAGAGCTTGAGCTCTGGAGCCAGGTGATCTGGGTTTAAAGCCTGTTTCATCACTTCATTAAGTGGCCTTGGGAAAATTATTTAATCTCTCTGTGCCTCAGTTTCCAGTAAAATAAGGATGCTATGAAAAGTTGTTGTCAGGCTTACATGGGCTGACACATACGGGGGCTTCATAGAGCACCTGGGAGAGCAACACTCCCCAGTAGTCCTTATTATTTCTCTTTGTACACCATGCCCTACTGCTGTCTGGCCCACAGTAGGCCTCAGCTGCCTTTTTGAATGACTAATGACCATCTGACTCATAGCCAGAGAAAGGACCACAGGCCTGGCTCCTCCACTGAGGCCTAGTCTGCTGTGGTCATGCAGTGAATATCTGTTGAGGGCCTGGCTGTGGTGACCAACAGTGTGGCCACAAGACAGGCACTCCTTAAGGGCAGGGGCTGCATTTTCGCCCCCAGGACAGGGGAATTGTGTCAGTTGGAACCTACTGGTATTGGGGACTTGGGGACTTCTGGTTGCCTAGGCCTCTCCAGGGCTGCGCATGAGCTCAGGGGTCAGTGGTGCTGGGTGCTGAGTCATGGAAGGCTTGGAGTCACTGGTAGCTGGGGAAGGAGGTGGCCAAGGCAGGACTAGGGTGCTGTGGCCAGGGTGGGCTGCCTCTTTGACCTATGGGGCCTCAGGGACTCTTCCCAGAGCTGGTGACCTGGCTCATTCATTAAACCACAAGTCCAAGGGCACCACCATTCCCAGGAAGGCTGGGCTCGCCAACTTCCAGGCTTCCCGCCTCCCTGGGGAAGCTGTGTCTCCCTGCTTGGGTCCAATTGCTGTGTGGGATTTCCGGAGACACCAAATGGGTCATGTGATAGAAGACATGGTTCAGGAACTTCGTACATTTCTAAAATTCCTAACCCTATTTTCAGATGCCTACTCCCCTGTGCATACCCATCCCCTAGCATACCCCTTATTATGAGCAATATCCTCTCACCAGTGGAGAAAAAGAGTCACTAGTACATTAATGAATCAGAATCACAGTGTGTTGAGAATCATCCCTTAATTTGAGAAGGTTTTTTTGCCAGATTATGGTTCAGGTTTGCTGAGGGGTCCTGGTGGGAAATGTGCAGTATTTGTAATACAGATATGCTGGAGGAAACTCAAACACTCTGCTATTGGCTGGGGATCACCTATTGTTTGCTTCCTTGCAGCATGGCGCTGCCCTGCCTGTCCATCAGGGAACTCAGGAATGACCCTGCCTCAGGCTGCCTAAAGGGAGATAGGTTGCAGTTCTGTGGACCACAGTAATGTGTGGGCATTTGTCAGCTGTGGGCTTCCTGTTCCTAATAGCTTAGAGATGGGGAATGGGGGAAGACAGCACTGAAAAATTGGTACCAAAGGATGGTGGGGTATGGGGGCAAGGTCTCAGCCTCTGGGCAAGGAGGAGGGAACACAGGTAGGGAGACTGGAGGTCAAGAAGGAGGCAGGACCATGGCATGAGCAAGGGAAGGTGGGGCCAGGAAAGAGTGGGAACCCAGTATATGACCAGCACCCCATCTATGAACAAAGACCACACATTTGAATGAATTAGAAAGGGGTGCCAGAGCTCAGCCCTGAGCCAGAGTGCAGGCCTCAGTGGGTGATGGCTGGGTGAGATTTCAACCCCATGTGTACCCTTCCTTCTGGGGCCCTTATGCAGTCGATTTGCATGACCTGCACCACCTCCCACTGTGGCCTGGAGCCCTGAAGCAGACGTGTTCGTGTGTGTGCATGTGGGAGCTTCCTGGATCAAGGACAGTGTCTCTTCTCTCCTCTATGTCCTTCTGCTGTCCCTTCCAGTGGAGTCTGTCCTCTACAGGGCCATGATGTGCGGGCTGTGGGGCTAACAGGGAGGTGTTGGCTGCTGTAGCCTGGGGCCTTGTTAATGGGATACAGAATTCGGCCAGGGTGTCCTCCTTCTCTCTGCTGAGGTGCCCTGAGGACAGCTGATTAAGCAGGCTGGCACAGTGTCTGCAGTGATTTACGAGCTACCAGAAGCTTCTGCTTGGAGAGCTGGGCTCCTGCATAATTCATGGTGGTGAGCCATAAATCTGCGCCTGGAGCTGCCTTTGGATCTGCCCTGGAGGATGAGGACAGAGGAAAGGGTGGTGAGGGAGGAAGGACAAACTGCTCGGAGCTCTGGGCAGTTCTGAACAGGAGTCTGACCCCTGCTCCTTAGGTCTGGGGGTGTAATGATCCCCAGAAGGCATCTTGTCCCTTTCCTTGCATTTCAACAGTGATATTCTCTCTTACTTTGGTTACTCTGGTCCAGCAACCCTCCTCTCATCTAACCTAGCTAGCTTTTACTGTAGCTGAATCCCAGGGTTCCTACCTGAGGTGATTTTTAACAGGACTTTCAAATATCAGATCACACACATTTCCTTAGAACAAATGATCTGCCTAAAGTCCTGCCATCAGGCAGTAGAGGCTCCATCAGCAAAGTCCAGACTGAGCCTCTGCTGTCTTCCTTCCGGCTGTAGTTACTTTATCTGGCTCACTAGTATCTGTGAGTAAACGCCGGGCAGGATATAGGGGCTCAGGCATGAGAGGACCCATTAGTACAATGCTACTCAAATTTGAGCTTGCATCTGAAGCACCTGGCGGGGTTGTTAAAACACAGCTTGCTGGGCCTTGCCCCCAGTGTCTCTCATTCGGGAGGTCCCAGGTGGGGTCTGAGAATCCTCAGGTCTAACAAGTTCTGAGGGGATGCTGATGCTTCTGGCGCAGGGGGTCACACCTTGAGAACCACGGCCTTGGTCTAACTTAATGCAGCTTTGCTATGCTAACACCACCTAATGACGGCAAGAATGATCAGTAAAATAGGCCATCATTAAATTCATTCATTCACTCAGTAAACATTTATTGAACGAAAAACACAGATATGAAAAGGCAGCCACTGGCCTTGGCACCGGTTCATGGTTCAGCTGGGAACAGAAGGACATGTGAGTAGACTCCTGGCATTTGCTGAGAGTTGAAGTAAGTGATTCAGCAATTTCGGCCCCTGTCCGGGGCCTATAAATGCTCTCACTGCTCCCTGCTGTGATCTAAATAAATGCAGAAGGCATAGTTGCATACTTTCTCTTACAGGGCCGAATGGAGAAACACCCAAAGATGGGATGGGCTGAGAGTCAGTCAAGTCTGAAGGTCCTACTGTCCTAAAAAGGAAAAATCCTGCAGATTAGGAGATTAGGAAATTTTCATTCAGGAGATGAGACTTGAAGAATGGATCTGGGAAGGAGAGGGATCTGGTAAACATGGCTATGTATGCTACATTAACAATCTTTTCCTAACTTAAGAACAAATGGGACTGTCCACTTTCTTTCTGAACTTTAGGCTGAAAAACATTTCCCCTAACTTAACTGGTCCCAGATCTTTAGTTTTTTTTTATAGTTTCTCTTTTGCATTTTCTCCTGGGGCTTGCAGACAACAAACATGCTCAAAGACTAATCGCAAGTGCAAACAGGGAGTAAAGGATAAAGCTTGTCTGGGCAGGGTTTAAGCTTGGCAGGGTGGGCTAAAGATGGTGCATTAAAAGAAGGGGACATGTCACACAGAGGAAATGGGTTGCAAGGGGCTATAGTGGATAGTGCCTGGATGGGGAAGGGAGGTGGGTACAGGGTAGGGTGCAGGTTGTTTCAATGCTATAGCAGGAAGTCCTGTTGAGACCACTCAAAACTCACCTATCATCATCCTCCCATCCTACTTCCCAGAAGGAAACATCTTAAATGTTTTCAGTGTTTCTTTTGGTATTTATATCCATATTTCTAACTCAAATGAATTCAATGCTTTCTTTTTATCTAGTAACTTCAGACATTATCGATTTTCTATAATGACAGATGAAAATATAAATTCACGTATACATTTTTTCTACATTCTCTATTTTCCTAATGTCATATCCCCATTCTCAGTTAAGATCATTTTCAGAGTTTTCATTATTATGGCTATCCATTTTTCTCACTTGTGACCCAAATGGTATAGTCTAATTCTATCTCCATTCTGGTACAACTTTTAGTTTTTCTTGGAGTTAAAAAATTGCCTCTGTTTTTCATTTGTTTTATTTCCTTTGACCATTTTACCAGGTAATTTCACACCAGCCAATAGGTCTGTGAAATAGCTCTCAATACAGTTTTCTTGTTGGTTAAACTACCAGATAATTCACCACTTCCATTTTCTCCCCTCTCAGTCCTGCTTCCTTGCACTCTGAGATCTGCTGCTCTGTTTGGACGCATTTCTCTCTGTGGCTGCTGCACAGCCTCGTCCTACCCCTTCCTCTCTCTGACATCCTGGCAGTGCTTTTGCCCCTCTTTATTCCTGGATTTGATCCCATGTCATGTCTTCCTTTTTCTTGACTTACCCCCTTGCTTTGGTAGCATACATCGTCCAATAGCTTCCTCAGAAATGGTAGAATGGAGGTAAATGTGAGGAGATTTTGAATGTCTGAAGATACCTTTAATCTATTCACAAACTATACTGAATATAGGTGAAATTATAGGATGAAAATAATTTCCCCTCAGAACTTCCAGCTTCCAGTGTTGCTGTTGAAAAGCCCAGAGGCATTCTTATTCCTAGTCCTTTGTTTGGGCTGTCTTTTCTCTCAAAAATCTTTCAGTCTTTTCTTTATCCTTAGTGTTCTAAAATTTCATGATGATGGGTGTTGGTATGGTTTTTTTAAAACATTGGACTTAATCTGGAGACCCATGATCTTTGATTCTGGGAAAAATTTCCTGTGGTCTTTCTTTCTCTCCTTCCCTCCGTCCCTCCTTCCTTCCTTCCCTCCTTTCTCCCTTCCTCTCTCTCTTTTTCTCTCTCCTTTCTTCTTTCCTTTTTTTCTTTAGCTTTCTACACTTTGTGTTGTGCCATCTTTTCTTTTCATCCTGGAACTCCTAGAAATTTGAAATTGGATCTCCTGCATTTATTTTTTAATTTTTGAATCATCCTTTATAGTGTCCATGTCCTTGTCACCTTCTATCTTGTCTTTCGTAACATTATCCCCCAACTCTCCTACTGATTTTTTTGGGTCATATATTTAATTTTTAAGAGCTCTTTATTATTGTCTGATTGTCCTTTTTTATAGGTCCTCTTCTTATTTCATGGATGCAGTATTTTTTTATACCTGTGAAAATATTAATTATAAATGTTTTGCTTTCCTTGTCATCTCTGTTTCTTTTCCGTTCCCTTTGTTTGTCTGTCTTTCACATGGAGTTCCCCTCAGATGGCCGCCAATCCTTGATTATCCATTCATATTTAGAGGTGAGGGTTAAAGAGCATATCAAAAGCCAGAAAGGAGGTGGGGCTTATAAACAGATAAACAGTAGTTCAGAGTCTTTTGTTGCAAAACTCCAGCAAACCTGTGAATCTTTTCTTTGAAGTAATTTAGCTTTTCCACTGGAAAAAGAAATCCCCCATTCTCTTCTCTCCATTTCCATTACAGTAAAAGTGAGGTAGAGCCTGACTTATATTACACAGTGGCTGCTAGGGTTCTGGAACTGGGTGAGTGTTGTGCATTAAAGATGGTCACTGACCTTTTGTCATTCTCCTCTCAAAGGTGCTGTTATTTTTCTTACTCTTAAGTCTGGTTAGCTTGGTGACTGCTTTAATCAGTAGGCTATAGTGGAAGTGATTCTGTAACAATTCTGAGACTAAGCGAAGGCTCAGAAGATTCTACTTTTACACTTTTAGGAGCCTCGAGATGCCATGTAAGAAGTGTAGCTACCTTGCTGGAGAGGCCATACAGAGAGATACATAGAGAGGTCAAGTAGAGAGACCAGGTACAGAGAAGGCAGCCCTGAGACTACATGGGGAGAGAGAGGCCCCCCCATCCCAGCACCTGGCTTAGTCCACCCTTCTAATGTGATCGACCAAGACACCAGACATGAGTTGGCCATCTTGGGTGTTTGAGCCCTGTTGAACATTCAGATGACTCTAGCACTCAGCCGACATCCTGTGATATGGAAGAACTATCTAGTGGGTATAGTCAACTGACAGAATTGTATGCCGTAAGTGCTCATTGTCTTAAGCCACTAAAATGTAGGGTGATTGTTATATAGCAATACATAAGCAGAACACTGGGGAAGAGAGCTTGGAGCTATCTTGCATACTCAATTTGAAGATTTTCACTGAATGCCCTATATTAATTGGCCCTTTACTTCTATTCTCTCTGCACTTCAGTTCAGGAGTTTATATGGCTTGGAAATTTATTGGCCCTAATTTAACTACTGATAGTGACCTCAACATTTAAATTGTTGCATTCAAGATCTCTACCTTGGTATAGGTCAAGTATAAAATGTGCCACTATGATGATCCATAATTTTTTGATCCAATATCCTGACTGCAGCTAGAAAACTTTTTCATCAAGCCTGCCCTTCTCCCTAATCAAGGACATTTTCTTTCCAATCCTTTTATCCATAGTTGACCTGCATCTTTTGAGAAAATGGAATTAAAATTCTTTCTGTATAATGTCTTTTTAGAATTACTCCCATTCACACAATTCCATGAGCAGATGTAATATGGACCTCTATAATAATCTCATTCTTGACTGCTAGTGATTTTAATGGAGGCAGGTTTGCAGTCCCCAGTATGAACTCTATGACTTTCCCTCTAAAAGTCATAGGAAAGAATAGAAAGAGATGAAAATGTGTCAATCATTGAAAACCAAGACTTAGGAGCAACATATTATTAGACTGTAAGAGGAATTTTTACTAAACACACTACTGATAAAGCTGAATCACAAAACCAGAAACAAATGGCACAGTCATGCTCCTTTTAATATAAAGTGAAACATTACTTTTCTCCTTCTCTGGCTGTCCTAAGATACCCTGAGACCAAACTGATGAAAAAACTAGGAAGCCATGCACTACCACATGGTTGCTGCTTACTCTGCCTTCTTTCTAACAGTTCTACATTCATTTGGAGACTGAAACTGCTGTAAAACAACAGGGGAGTAGAGGGTGATCTCAGTGCTGGCACTTTGCAGTCAGGAAGGTATACAACCCTTGTGTAGCCTCACACTTGTGGGTGGGACAGAAACTCAACAGACCTAGTACAAGGCATGCTGGGAATCATGGTTTCAAAGTTCCAGAAAACCATGAAGTAGGGGTGGGACAAGACTCCACCACAGCACAACAGCACCATATTAAAAAGAAGCCTGAGAACCAGTACTGAGCTCTCTATAAGCTAAAGAGCCCTCAGAAGCCCTGTTGCTATAGATAAGGAACAGGCATTCAGCTCATCCCAAATGAACACTGGAGGGACCAGGGGAAATCTACACATTTTGTTTGTTGCCAGGATGGAATCTTAATATGTCTCTGTTATTTCTGAAAATTAATAAAAAAGGAAAACATGCAATGTGATCTATTAAAAAAAGATGGACTGAAGAACAGGAGAAAGGAAACTTCATCTGGATGACTCACAAGCGCAGGGAGTAATTAGAACTCAATTTCAGGAAATTGTTTATAACCCTCACTAAATTGCAAAAGAAAATGTGACTGCTGTGAACAGCTAAAGAAAATTCTCAGGAGAGAGGAGACCACGATGAAATGAGATGAGATGAATGAATGACAAAGTGAGGTGAAGAAGGAACTAGGTAAGATGTGGGAGAATGTCAGGTTAACTGTTGCTATGAAATGAACTGCCTTAAAACTCGGTGACTTAAATCACACCATTTTACTTGCTCACAACGCTGTTGGAAGGAGTTAGGGCAGAGTCAGTTGGGCAATTCTTCCATTCCATGTGGTACAGGGTCTGCCCAATGAGGTGAGAGCATTCAGTTGGGCAGTGGGCTCGAGCTGGAATGGTCACAGCGTCTTCACTTCACACATCTGGCACTTGGTGGCTAGAGAATTGTGGGGCCCCTCTCTCTCATGTAGCCTGAGTTCCTTTACAAGGCAGTTGGAGCCCCATAGTGAGAAAGTGGAAACTGCTAGCCCTCTTAAGGCTGAGGATTCGAAGCCCTGTATAACTTCTGCTGCATTCTATTGGTTAAATCAAATCACAAGACCAGTCCAGCTTGAAGCAAAAGGAAACAGTCTCCACCTCTTGATGGGAGGAGATACATGAGCACACACATTCAGAGGGTGTTATTGACAGCCATCTTTGCAGTCAGCCTATCCAGAAATTGTAGGTTCAAAGAAAGGGTGGGAAAGAAACCTCAAAACCAAAGGAGATGAAAAGCTGAATTGGCACAACGGGAAATTGGAATTAAAAAAGTGATGTAAAATACACACTTGAGTTTTTCTCCCAGAAATTATGAATGGATATAGAGGTGAAAATAATGAGTGAGAGATGGATGACTGGGAAGTAAGATCCTAGTGGAACTCCCTTTTTATGCTTGTGGAATTCCCCATGTTAGGTGTCTTGGTGGTAGAACTACCTCATACATAGAATCTGAAAAGGCTTAAGTTCCATTTTCTTAGGCTAACTGCTAGGGTACCAGCATGTGATCATGCCAGCCAGTCAGACACATACATCTGAGACTTTGAAAAGGCAGTTCATAGTACAAAGATGAAGGGACAGAGGAGAATTCATTTTGAGGGTGGCAGCACTGGGTCCAGGACAGCAGAAGCCACACTACAAGCCGCAGTGTCCAGGGCCCAGTGCTGGAGTGGCAATGCTGTGAGCAGCCCCCAGGGGTCCAGTGGGAGAATCCTGGCATCCCCACCAGATGTATTCAGTTGTGTGCCTTGGTTGGCATTCTGGCTGCTGCTGAGCCTCATTCCTTGTCACCCATTTCCTGAACTTGGATATCAGCCTTCCTGATATTTTTGTAAGATTTCCAATATCCATATAATAAATTCTTTTGCTATTAAGACAGCCAGAATGCGTTTGGGTTGCTTGGACTTAAGATCTCTGACTTGTACGAGGGTGTGAACAAAGAATAATAGGTATTGCTGTGGGAGAAAACCAAGATAACTGGAAGAGGCAATGATCAGTTAAACCCAATTTTTCTTTTGGCTTCTTAGATGCCCAAGGGAATCCAAGTATGTGTCCAGAAGTGTTTTACTATATTTTAGGCAAGATGATAAAAAGAGTTCTCATCTAGACATATTATGGCAATGATTAAATTGAATTAAAAATATTATATGAGAATCAAGAAGTAAAAGAAAAAAGATTATCTGCGAGGTAGTATGACTTCAGACTTCCTATCTGCAATACTAACTGCCAAAAGAAAGCATAGCAATATTTCCATTTTTAAGTTTTGTGGGTAAGATTCTTTCTTAAAAAGAATTACTTAAAGATGTTTAGCCTGGAACTGAATGGATGATTCTCACAGTTCATTCTTCTTTCTCAAGATTATTTTAGCTATTCTAGGGTCTGTGACTTCCACACAATCTTTAGGCTAAGGCTGTCTATGACTACAAAAAGTCTTTCTGGGATTTTTATAGGAATTTGATTAAATCTATAAATCAATTTGAATAGAACCAACATCTTTATTATATTGGGTTGTCTAATCTGTGAACACAGTATATCTTGACATTTATTAAGATTTTATTTGGTTTCTTTTATCAGCATTTTAAATTGTTTTTAGCATATAGACCCTGTAAATGTTTTGATAAGTGGTATACCTAAGTATTTCATTTTCTTCAGAGTAATTGTAAATGGTATGTTTTTAATTTCAGTTTCCATGTTCATTTTTAGTATGTAGACATGCAATTGATTTTTGTATGTTGATCTTATGTCCTGTAACCTTACTCAGCCCACATATTACAGGGTTTTTTTGTACATGCTGTGTGATTTTCTGCATATACAATCCTGTCATCTGCAAATGAAGAGTTTTATTTGTAAACTGTATGCTTTTTATTCCTTTTTCTTGCCTTATTGCAGGGGCTAGGACTTCCAGAACCACATTGAACAAAAACAGTGAGGGTGGATATTCTTGCCTAATTTTGAATCTAAGAAAAAAGCATTCGGTCTTTCACCATTATAGTATGTTAGCTGTGGATTTTTTATGGGTGCTTTTTATTAAATTGAGGTGATTCTTTTCTATTCCTAATTTGGTGAGAGTTTTCATCAGGAGTGTGCATTGGATTTTGTCAAATGCTTTATCATGGACTTAAATGTAAAACATAAAATTATAAAAGTTTTGGAAAAAAACAGAAGGTATTGGGATCTGGGGTTAGGCAAAAATTTCTTAAACTTTACAACCAAACCATGATCTATACAAAAGAAAAAAATGAGGGAGATAGATAAATTGGACCCTATCAAAATTAAAAGCTTTTTCTCTATGAGATCTCAGATGAAGGGGATAAGACAAGCCACAGAGTAGAAGAAAATATTTGCAAGACACATATTTGACAAAGACTAGTATCTCTCAAAACTCAACCACAAAAATAAAACCAACTGGAAAATGGGGAAAAAACATGAACAGACCTTTCACATAAAGAGAATATGTAGATAGCAAATAAGCACATGAAAATATGTTCAATATTAGGTTTTTTTATTCATAATTGCCACAAACTGGAAAAATCCCAGATGTCCTTCAACAGGTGAACATTTAAACCAACTATAGTATATCTGTACCATGGAATGCCACTCAATAAAAAGAAACCAATTTTTGATGCACCCAATAACTTAGATGTTTATATAACCTTCTTGAAATAAAGAAAATAATAGGAATGGGGAACATATCAGTAGTATGTCAGGGATGTGTTCTGGGAGTTACAAGGTGGGAGGTAGATGAGGGTATAAAAAAGCAAGACACCCCACTCTCTCCACTTTTATTAAATATAGTTCTGGAGGTCCTAGCCGCAGCAATCAGACAGTGTAAAGAAATAAAAGGCATCCAGATTGGCAAGGAAGAAGTTAAACTGTCCTGGTTTGCAGATGACATGATACTGTACATAGAAAACCCTAAAGAATCCACTCCAAAATTACTAGATCTAATATCTGAATCCAGCAAAGTTGCAGGATACAAAATTAATACACAGAAATCTATTGTATCCCTATACACTAATGATGAACTAGCAGAAAGAGAAATCAGGAAAACAATTCCATTCACAATTGCATCAAAAAGAGTAACATACCTAGGAATAAACCTAACCAAGGAAGTGAAAGACCTATACTCTGAAAACTACAAGACACTCATGAGAGAAATTAAAGAAGATACCAATAAATGGAAACACATCCCGTGCTCATGGATAGGAAGAATTAATATTGTCAAAATGACCATCCTGCCTAACGCAATCTATAGAGTCAATGCAACCCCTATCAAAATACCAACAGAATTCTTTAGTGAAACAGAGCAAATAGTTTTAAAATTCATATGGAACCACAAAAGACCCCAAATAGCCAAAGCAATCCTGAGAAGGAAGAATAAAGGGGGGGATTATGCTCCCCGACCTCAAGCTCTACTACAAAGCCACAGTAATCAAGACAGTTTGGTACTGGCAGAAGAACAGACCCATAGACCAATGGAACAGACTAGAGAGCCCAGATATAAACCCAACCATATATGGCCAAGTAATATATGATAAAGGAGCCAGGGATATACAATGGGGAAATAACAGTCTCTTCAATAACTGGTGTTGGCAAAACTGGAGAGCTACATGCAAGAGAATGAAACTGGATTATTGTCTAACCCCATACACAAAAGTAAACTCAAAATGGATCAAAGACCTGAATGTAAGTCATGAAACCATGAAACTCTTAGAAGACAACATAGGCAAGAATCTCTTGAATATAAACATGAGCAACATTTCCTCAGGCAAGGGAAGCAAAAGCAAAAATGAACAAATGGGACTACATCATGCTAAAAAGCTTCTGTACAGCAAAGGACATCATCCATAGAAAAAAAAGGCATCCTACAGTATGGGAGAATATATTTATAAATGAAATATCCAAAAAGGGTTAACATTCAAAATATATAAAGAACTCACACCCCTCAACACCCAAAAAGCAAATAACCCTATTAAAAACTGGGCGGAGGATATGAACAGACACTTCTCCAAAGAAGAAATTCAGATGGGCAACAGGCACATGCAAAGATGCTCCACATCACTAATTATCAGGGAAATGCAAATTAAAATCACCATGAGATATCACCTCATGCCAGTTTGGATGGCCAACATAGAAAAGAATAGGAACAGCAGATGGTGGCAAGGATGCGGAGAAAGGGGAACCCTACTACACTGCTGGTGGGAATGTAAAATTCCAAACATTGTGGAAAGCAGTATGGAGGTTCCTCAAAAAACTCAAAATAGAAATACCATTTGACCCAGGAATTACACTCCTAGGAATTTACTCTAAGAATGCAGAAGCCCAGTTTGAAAAAGACAGATGCACTTTTATGTTTATCACAGCACTATTTACAATAGCCAAGAAATGGAAGCAACCTAAGTGTCCATCAGTAGATGAATGGATAAAGAAGAGGTGGTACATATACACAATAGATTATTCAGCCATAAGAAGAAAACAAATCCTACCATTTGCAACAACATGGATGAAGTTAGAGGGTATTATGCTCAGTGAAATAAGACAGGTGGAGAAAGACAAGTACCAAATGATTTCACTCATCTGTGGAGCATAAGAACAAAACAAAAACTGAAGGAACAAAACAGCAGCAGACTCACAGAACCCAAGAATGGACTAACAGCTGCCAAAGGGAAAGGGACTAGGGAGAGTGGGTGGGAAGGGAGGGAGAAGGGGAATAAGGGACTTACGATTAGCACACATAATGTGTGTGGGGGGGCACAAGAAGGTAATATAGCACAGAGAAGACAAGTAGTGACTCTATAGCATCTTACTACACTGATGGACAGTGACTGTAATGGGTTATGTGGTGGGGACTTGATAATGGGGGGCATCTAGTAACTATAATGTTGCTCATGTGATTGTGTATTAATGATACCAAAATAAAAAAATTAATTTAAAAAAAAAGCAAGACAAAGGATTCTTTTGGCAGTGGAACTGTTCTGCATCTTTAGTGATAGGGGCTATGAGAACTTGCGTGCCTGAGAAAATTCCACAGAATTAAAATAAACACACACACACACACACACACACAAATATAAGTAGAACTGGGAAAATCTGAATGGATAAATTGGATCCAATAAGACAGATGGACTGGATCAATGTTGATATTCTGATCGTAACTATAGTTTTGCAAGGTAACTTTGCAGGAAACCAGGTGAAGACACATGAGTGACTTCTAATTGCATGTGAAACTACAAATATCTCCAAATAAAAAATGCAGTTATAGAGAGTATTAAAGGTGGTGGTGTGAGAGGTGAGAAGAGGCTTCCTCCTAAAACAGCATGTAATTTGAAAATATAGTTGGTGCAACTAATCCTGAGAGAGCAACAGGAAAGAGGACTGTGCCAGACTGGATACACCTGGAGAAAAGAGCAGACCTCACAGAACAGGGTAACATACCAAAGCTGTGGCCTGGCCAGGCCCAAGCCCTTCCCCAACCCCAGCTCACCAGTGAGAGGAAGAGAAACAGAGCAGGGAGGGAGTGGAAGACCTGGGACTGCTGAATACCTAGCTCCAGAGATCTGTTCTGGGAGCACAAACCTACATTTCATGGTGCTTTCATGATACTTGTATGATTAAGGGTTGGAAAGCTAATACAGGCAGAATTCCTGGAGAGACGGAGATCCCAGCTGCTTGTGGAAAGCAGGGATCCATATCCAGCTGCTCTGGGACAAAAGATTATACCTGTGTGCTCGGCCCACTGGTTCAGGCAGTGGAGATGGGCATAGCAGCTGGAAAGCAGGAAACAGCTCTTTCCTACCCCCAGGCACCAATACCACTCCCCTGTGACTCGTGGCATTGCTTCAGGGGCTGAGCAGGTCTAGAGAGCAGAGTTTTTGGACACTAGAGGGCGCCATATACAAATATGAAACACCAAAGGAACCTGGTCCAGAGTAAAATTAATGTAACTCCAGAGAAAGATTTAAATGACATGTACCTTATGACTCTTCCTGAAAGGGAGTTCAAAATAAAAATCATCAACATGCTAAAGGAAGTACAGAAAGATATCCATCAACTCAGGAATGAATTCTGGTTGGAGATTCAATCATTGAAGAACACAGTGGAGGGTATTAAAAGCAGGTTGGATATGGTGGAGGAGACGATAAATGAAATAGAAACCGGAGAAGAAGAATACAAAGAAGCTGAGGCACAGAGAGAAAAAAGGATCTCTAAGAATGAAAGAATATTGAGAGAACTGTGTGACCAATCAAAATGAAACAATATTCGCATTATAGGGGTACCAGAAGAAGAAGAGACAAAAAAAGGGATAGAAAGTGGCTTTGAAGAAATAATTGCTGAAAACTTCCCCAATCTGGGGAAGGAGATAGTCTCTCAGGCCATGGAGATCCACAGATCTCCCAACACAAGGGACCCAAGGAAGACAACACCAAGACACATAGTAATAAAATTGGCACAGATCAAGGATGAGGACAGACTATTAAAAGCAACCAGAGAGAGAAATAAGATCACATACAAAGGAAAGCCCATCAGGCGAACATCAGACTTCTCAGCAGAAACCTTACAGGCCAGAAGGGAGTGGCACGATGTATTTAATATAATGAAGCAGAAGGGCCTGGAACCAAGATTACTTTATCCAGCAAGATTATCATTTAAATTTGAAGGAGGGATTAAACAATTTCCAGATAAGCAAAAGCTGAGAGAATTTACCTCCCACAAACCTTCTCTACAGTCTATTTTGGAGAGACTGCTATAGATGGAAATGTTCCTAAGGTTTAATAGCTGTCACCAGAGGTAATAAAACCACAGTAAAGAAAGTAGAACAGTTGATTACTAAGCAAATACAAAATTAAATTAACTATCCCCAAAGTCAATCAAGGGATAGACAAAGAATATAGAATATGATACCTAATGTATAAAGAATGAAGGAGGAAGAAAAAGGAGGAGAAAAAGAAAAGAACCTTTAGATTGTGTTTGTAAAGCATATTAAGTGAGTTAAGTTAGACTCTTAGATAGTAAGGAAGTTAGCCTTGAACCTTTGGTAACCACGAATCTAAAGCCTGCAATGGCAATAAGTACATACCTATCGGTAATCACCCTAAATGTAAATGGACTGAATGCACCAATCAAAAGACATAGAGTCACTGAATGGATAAAAAAACAACACCCATCTATATGCTGCCTACAAGAGACTCACTTTAAACCCAAAGACATACACAGACTAAAAGTGAAGGGATGGAAAAAGATATTTCATGCAACTAACAGAGAGAAAAGAGCAGGAGTTGCAGTATTTGTATCAGACAAAGTAGACTTCAAAACAAAGAAAGTCACAAGAGACAAAGAAAGACATTACATAATGATAAAGGGGTCAATCCAACAAGAAGATATAACCATTATAAATATCTATGCCCACAACACAGAAGCACCTACATATGTGAAACAAATACTAAAAGAATTAAAAGGGGAAATAGAATGCAATGCATTCATTCTAGGAGACTTCAACACTCCAATCACTCTGAAGGACAGATCAACCAGACAGAAGATAAGTAAGGAGACAGAGGCACTGAACAACACAATCGAACAGATGGACCTAACAGACATCTACAGAACTCTACACCCAAAAGCAACAGAATACACATTCTTCTCAAGTACACATGGAACATTTTCAGGAATAGATCATATGCTAGGCCACAAAAAGAGCCTCCATAAATTCAAAAAGATTGAAATTGTACGAGCCAGTTTCTCAGACCACAAAGGTATGAAACTAGAAATAAATTATACAAAGAAAACAAAAAAGTCCACAAACACACGGAGGCTTCATAACATGCTCCTAAATAACCAATGGATCAATGAACAAATAAAAATAGAGATCAAGCAATATATGGAGACAAATGACAACACTAATTCAACACCACAAAAATCTGTGGGATGCAGCCAAGGCTGTGCTAAAAGGAAAGTATATTGCAGTATGGGACTACCTCAGGAAAGAAGAACAATCCCATATGAGCAGTCTAAACTCATAATTAATGAAACCAGGAAAAGAACAACAAATGAGGCCCAAAGTCAGTAGAAGGAGGGACATAGTAAAGATGAGAGCATAAATAAATAAAACTGAGAAGAATAAATAAAACAACAGAAAGAATAAAAGAAAGCAAGAGCTAGTTCTTCGAGAAAATAAACAAAATAGATAAACCCCTAGCCAGACTTATCAAGAAAAAAAGAGAGTCTACACACATAAACAGAATCAGAAATGAGAAAGGAAAAACCACTATGGACACCACAGAAATACAAAGAATTATTAGAGAATACTATGAAAAATTACATGCTAACAAAATAGATAACCTAGAAGAATTGGACAACTTTCTAGAAAAATACAACCTTCCAAGGCTGACCAAGGAAGAAACACAAAATCTGAACACACCAATTACCAGCAATGAAATTGAACTGGTAATCAAAAAACTACCTAAGAACAAAACTCCTGGACCAGATGGCTTCAGCGCTGGATTTTATCAAACATTTAGTGAAGACCTAATATCCATTCTCCTTAAAGTTTTCCAAAAAATAGAAGAGGAGGGAATACTTCCAAACTCATTCTATGAGGCCAGCATCACTCTAATATCAAAATCAGGCAAAGACACCACAAAAAAAGAAAATTACAGACCAATATCCCTGATGAACACAGATGCAAAAATATTCAACAAAATATTAGCAAACCAAATTCAAAAATACATTAAAAAAATCATCCATCATGATCAATTAGGATTTATTCCAGGGATGCAAGGATGGTACAACATTCGAAAATCCATCAACATCATCCACCACATCAATAAAAAAAGGACAAAAACCACATAACCATCTCCATAAATGCTGAAAAAGCATTTGACAAAATTCAAAATCTGTTCATGATAAAAACTCTCAACAAAATGGATATAGAGGGCAAGAACTTCAACATAATAAAGGCCATATACGACAACCCCACCACCAACATTATACTTAACAGCGAGAAGCTGAAAGCTTTTCCTTTAATATTGGGAACAAGACAAGGATGCCCACTCTCCCCCCTTCTATTCAACATAGTTCTGGAGGTCCTAGCCACGGCAATCAGACAACACAAAGAAACAAAAGGTATCCAGATTGGCAAGGAAAAAGTTAAACAGTCCCTGTTTGCAGATGACATGATATTGTACACAGAAAACCCTAAAGAATATACTCCAAAGCTACTAGATCTAATATCTGAATTCAGCAATGTTGCAGGATACAAAATTAATACACAGAAATCTGTGGCATTCCTATACACTAAAAATGAACTAGCAGAAAGAGAAATCAGGAAAACAATTCCATTCACAATTGCATCAAAAAGAATAACATACCCAGGAATAAACCTAACCAAGGAAGTGAAAGACCTATACTCTGAAAACTACAAGACACTCATGAGAGAAATTAAAGAAGATACCAATAAATGGAAACACATCCCGTGCTCATGGATAGGAAGAATTAATATTATCAAAATGGCCATCCTGCCTAAAGCAATATATAGATTCAATGCAATTCCTATCAAAATACCAACAGCATTCTTCGATGAACTAGAGAAAATCATCCTAAAATTCATATGGAACCAGAAAAGACCTCGAATAGCAAAGCAATCCTGAGAAGGAAGAATAAAGGGGGGGATTATGCTCCCCGACTACAAAGCCACAGTAATCAAGACAATTTGTTACTGGCAGAAGAACAGACCTGTAGACCAATGGAACAGACTAGAGAGCCCAGATATAAACCCAACCATATGTGGTCAAGTAATATATGATAAAGGAGCCATGGACATAAAATGGGGAAATGACAGCCTCTTCAAGAGCTGTTGTTGGCAAAACTGGACAGCTACATGCAAGAAAATGAAACTGGATTATTGTTTAACCCCATACACAAAAATAAACTTGAAATGGATTAAAGACTTGAATGTAAGTCATGAAACCATAAAACTCTTAGAAGACAACATAGGTGAACATCTCCTGAATATAAGCATGAGGAACTTCTTCCTGAACACATCTCCTCGATAAAGGGAAACAAAAGCAAAAATGAACTCATGGGACTACATCAAAGTAAAGAGTTTTTGGCAAAGGACATCATCAACAAAACAAAAAGGCATCTTACAGTATGGGAGAATATATTTGTAAATGACATATCTGACAAGGGGTTAGCATCCAAAATATATAAAGAACTTACACACCTCGACACCCAAAAAAGCAAATAACCCAATTAACAAATGGGCAGAGGATATGAAGAGACAGTTCTCCAAAGAAGATATTCAGATGGCCAATAGACACATGAAAAGATGCTCTACATCACTAATCATCAGGGAAATGCAAATTAAAACCACAATGAGATATCACCTCACACCAGTAAGGATGGCCAGTATCGAAAAGACTAAGAACAGCAAATGCTGGTGAGGATGCGGACAAAGGGAAACCCTCCCATACTGGTGGTGGGAATGTAAGCTAGTTCAGCCATTGTGGAAAGCAATATGGAGGTTTCTCAAAAAACTAAAAATAGAAATATATTTGACCCAGGAATCCCACTCCTTGGAATTGACCCAAAGAATACAACTTCTCAGATTCAAAAAGACATATGCACCCCTATGTTTATCACAGCACTTTTTATAATAGCCAAGATATGGAAGCAACCTAATTGTCCATCAGTATATGAATGGATAAAGAAGGGGTGGTGCATACACACAATGGAATACTATTCAGCCATAAGAAAGAAACAAATCCTACCATTTGCAACAACATGGATGGAGCTGGAGGACATTATGCTCAGTGAAATAAGCCAGGCAGAGAAAGACAAATGCCAAATGATTTCCCTCTTTTGTGGAGTATTACAATGAAGCAAAACTGAAGGAAGAAAATGGCAGCAGACTCAGAGACTCCAAGAATGAACTAGTGGTTACCAAAGGGGAGGGGTGTGGGAGGGCAGGTGGGGAGGGAGGGAGAAGGGGATTGAGGGGTATTATGTTTAGTACACATGGTGTGGGGGATCACGGGGAGAACAGTGTAGCACAGAGAAGGCACATAGTGGATCTGTGGCATCTTACTACACTGATGGACAGTGACTGCATTGGGGTATGGGTGGGGACTTGATAATATGGGTAAAAGTAGTAACCACATTGCTTTTTCATGTGAAACCTTCATAAGACTGTATTTCAATTATATCTTAATAAAAAATGCAGTTATAAAAATGAAACATTAAAGTCAGAAGCAAGACAAAGATGCCCACCGAAACCATCATTAATTGCTACTATTCTAGAAATTTTAGTTAATACAATTATTTAGGAAACTGAAAGGAGAAAATGAAAGATAGGAAATGAAATTAACATAATTTACATATAATAAAATTTTCTACCTTGAAAATTCTAGGGAAACTAAGAATGGAGGTTTTAAAGGAACCGGTTAAAAAAGATGAATTCAATTAACAAAGTCAAGAGTTTTCTTTTAAAATAGCAATAGCCAGTTAAGAAAAAAATTTCCCTGCCATGAAATATCAAAAACAATGCAGTACCCACAGGAATAAAACTATAAATCGTTACTGAAAGACATAAAAGATGGCTTAAATAAATGAGGGGACAGACCCCTTGCTGGGAAGAACCAACATGTAAAAATATCACTTTATCAAAAATTAATTCATATATTTAATAAAATTTGGTAAGTGTCCCCATAGTAGTTTTTCACAACTTAAAGAGAATACAGAGTTCACTTAGAAAAATAAATGGGCAAGAAGCATCTCATTACTAATTAAAAAAATAAGCATTCAACTCAAGAAACTTAAAAAGAGCAAAACCACCAAAGGAATAAATTGATAAATTATTGATAAATATATTCAATAGCTCTCTTTGAAAAAATAAAATAAATTCTCCCTTACACAGTTCATCATTATAAATCATGGAAGAAATAAAATGTGAGAAAAAGTACATCCATATTTATAAATTTTATGTTAGGAATAAGATAGGTAGGTATGCATGTTTTCCTATTAATTGAACCCTTCCTCAGTACCAGGTTGTTTTATTTTCTCTGGCTCTGTAATATATTTAATTAACATAGTAGTTAAACTTCAAGCTCTGAAGTGATGAGTCCAGGTTTCAAATACAGACAACTGATATTTAGTACTTCTGTGAAAGTGGCAAACTTTGGTGACATCTCTAAGGTGCAGATAATTGTACTTCAATGAGTTTGGGGGAGGAGTAAATAGAATCCATAACGCATGCGAAATACTAACTCAGGGCTAAAAACAGTGTAATCGCTCAGTAGATGTTAAGTTTTTAGTAACTGGGATGCAACATCTCAAGATTTTCCTGACTTTCATGAAGTCTTCCACCTCAATTTTATTTTATTTTATTTTTATTTATTTATTTACTTCTTTTGAGCAAGAGAAATTCTGAGACTTTTATTTAACTAATTAATTTATGGTACATAAAATGCACAAATCTTAGTGTACAGCTTGATGAATTTTGACATGTATACATTCGTGTATCCATCACCCAGGTGAATATACCAAAGAACCTCACTAATATTTTCTGCCCTCACTCATTCTCCCACCTCCCTCCCCTGTGGCATCCACCAGTCTGTTCACTGTTCCACCTCAATTTTAGAATATTATTTTCAAATTTTAAAAGCAGTTTCATGGGTATTGCATTGAACTTTTGGGTTTACTTAAGGCAGATGAACGTTTTTACAATATGTATCTTCTTACCCAGGAACAGTGCATTTCTCTCAAGTCTCCTTTATACATCCTCATGTAAAAATATCCTACCTTTATTTCTTCAATGGGTTCACTTCACTAGCATTGATACTGTAGGTATTTTATAGTCTTTTGTTGATATTGTAAGTGAAAATTTTCCCTATTGGTATTTTTTTTTTTAGATAATTATTTTTTATTGAAGGGTAGTTGACACACAGTATTACATTAGTTTCAGGTGTACAACACAGTGATTCAACATTTGTATACATGATAATTCTAGGTACCAGCTATCACCATACCAAGTTGTTACAATATTTTGACTATATTCCTTATGCTATACATTACATCCTGGTTACTTATTTATTTTACAATTGGAAGTGTGTATATATATATATATTTTTTTTGTGAGGGCCTCTCATATTTATTGATCAAATGGTTGTTAACAACAATAAAATTCTGTCTAGGGGGGTCAATGCTCAATGCACAATCATTAATCCACCCCAAGCCTAATTTGCATCAGTCTCCAATCTTCTGAAGCATAACGAACAAGTTCTTACATGGAGAACAAATTCTTACATGGTGAATAAGTTACATGGTGAACATTACAAGGGCAGTCATCACAGAAGCTTTTGGTTTTGCTCATGCATTATGAACTATACACAGTCAGTTCAAATATGAATACTCATTTGATTTTTATACTTGATTTATATGTGGATACCACATTTCTCTTTATTATTATTATTTTTAATAAAATGCTGAAGTGGTAGGTAGATACAGGATAAAGGTAGAAAACATAGTTTAGTGTTGTAAGAGAGCACATGTAGATGATCAGGTGTGTGCCTGAAGACTATGTGTTAATCCAAGCTAGACAAGGGCAATAAAACATCCACGTATGCAGAAGATTTCTCTCAGAACAGGGGGGGTGAGGTTCTAAGCCTCACCTCTGTTGATCCCCAATTTCTCACCTGATGGCCCCCCTGTGACTGTGCCTGTCTTAGGTTGTTCCTCCCTTGAGGAATCTTAGCCGTCTCTGGCTAACCAGTCATCTTCCGGGGCCATACAGGGAAATGTAAAGTTGGTAAGTGAGAGAGAAGCCTTATTGTTTGAAAAGGTTAGCTTTTTACTTCTTTGCGTATTTATGCCCTGTGGCTTCTATGCCCAGCATTTGTCTTGAGGTATCTTTACCACTTGGAAGAATTATGATACTCGGTAAATTCGATATGTGGCATGAATTCTATTTAAGGGTTGTAATTAGGAAGGAAGAAGAAAAGCTATAGAAGTAGCAGGCGGCAGAAAACCTGGGAAGATTGATTACTTCTTTGACATATCTTCTTGTAGAGTAACTTCAGGTTTTAAGCTACTAATTAAATTGCACACACACATTAACATAATAGGAGTACAGTTACGTAACCAAAGCATACCTGTAATTACCAGCCATCTCCAGTGAAACCAAGAAAACCAGTTAGGCACCTTAGGCATTTGTGAAAACTTATCTATGATATGGTGGATGTTGTCCAACTGAACTTGAAGAGTCTGAGAGAAATCAGACAAATTAAAACAACCCACTCCTGGGGACTGTTCACATGCCATATGTTCTTTTAACAGTAAATAGTCTGTAGTTGTAAGACTTTGGAGCGCTACAATTTGCACTTCTCCAAATTCTTGGTTGAGTTCCAACAGTATAGATCCAGTCAAATTTGTTGTTTTACTGTATGCACAGGTCAGCTTAGATATCTCCTTCCTCATTCCCATGGCAAGTCCAGGAGCTGGTGGGATGAGTGCATCTACAGCTGTAGCAGTGCGTGGATCTTTGTTGGGTTTTTTTGATGATCATCTTCTGGCATGAATCTTCCCAAGAGTGCTGATGTTGGAAGTTCTTTTTCATATTGTATCTTAGTTCATTTTCGGGGTAGCCCAATTAGGCTTTGATCCTCTGTATAAACACAAACAGACCCTTTGCCTACACTTTTATATGCCCTTTATATCATTGTGTAGAACTCATTGGAGGTCACCACACAGGAACTGCCTTTTTTTTTTTAAATCATTAATCTACACTTATATGATGAATACTTTGTTTACTAGGCTCACCCCTATACCAGGTCCCCCCTATATACTCCTTTACAGTCACTGTCCATCAGCGTAGCAAACTGTTGTAGAGTCACTACTTGTCTTCTCTGTGTTGTACAGCCCTCCCCTTTCTCCCACCCCCCCATGCATGATAACCTTAATATCCCCCTTTTTCTCCCCCCCCTTATCCCTCCCTACCCACCCATCCTCCCCAGTCCCTTTCCCTTTGGTACCTGTTAGTCCATTCTTGAGTTCTGTGATTCTGCTGCTGCTTCCCTATTGGTTTTTAAAGCTAGTTATTTTTGATTTACAGGAAAGCAATTGATTTTAGGATATTTATACTCAATGGGCAAATATGAAAATCAGTTTTGCATTTTCCTGTGCAACATCACTTTTTTTCAGTCTGGTGTATTGACTTCCATGATACAGCTGTATGTGTGTAAACTTGACCTGGATTCTTCCATTACTTACAACAGAAGTAAGAAAAAAAGTCCTGGAAAAGACTGATTTTGAAAAAAAATCCACTTACTGTCAACTGCTATCTCAATATATCTCTTTTATTAATTTAAAGTGAAGAGATACCCTAATGTTAGTCCACCCCTCTGCAATCCTGGAGTTAAATCTACTTGGTTGTGCATTTACTCTTGAAATGTATTGCTTAATTCAGCTTGTTATTTATGTGAAGTTTTTATTTCTTTAGTCAGGTTTTGATATTAGAGTTTTGCTGGATTTGTAAAATGATTACTTATTTTTTTCCTCTGGTCTTGGGGCAGTTTATGTAGCACAGGAATGACATATTCCTTGAGAGTGTGAAACAATTCCAGGACTAACACCTTTTGGAGAGTAAGTGGTTTCTCAGTTTCTTTCCAGCTTATTTCTCTGTTCTTTTCTATCTTTTTGGAGTCAGTTTTGGTATTCTGTATTGGGGTTATAAATTTTGGGGTTATAAATGTGTGAAGGTGATTAACCCATTAAGTATATTAAGAACATTGGGAGTCAGATTCTCACTGTCTCCCCTCCTCCCTCCCCTCCCCTTCCCCCTCCCCTCCCCTCCCCCCTCCCCCTCCCTCTCCCCCCTCCCCTCCCTTTCCCCTTCCCCCTCCCCTTCCCCTCTCCCATCCCCTCCTCTCATCCTCCCCTCCCCCTCCCCCTCCCCCTCTCCCCCCTCCCCTCTCCTCCCCTCCCCCTCCCCTCCCCCTCCCCCCTCCCTCTCCCCCATCCCCTCCCCTTCCCCTTCCCCCTCCCCTTCCCCTCTCCCATCCCCTCCTCTCATCCTCCCCTCCCCTCCCCTGTCCCCTCCCCTCCCCTCTCCTTGCCTCTTTCCCATCCTTCCTTCTTTCTTGAATAATTCTTCCAGAAGCCATGGGGTGGGACTGGACAAGGTAGGGGTCCATACAGGGTAGGTGATGTCCCATGGCTCTAAACTGGGGTATCAGGGTCTTAGCAGGACAAGGAGGAAGCTTGCATGGGGTGATGGTAGCAGTGAAAGGAAATTGGTTATAAATGGGGGAAGGTGATTAACCCATTAAGTATACTAAGAATAATGGGAGTCAGATTCTCACTGTCTGAGAAGGGAGTTAAAATTATGGAAAGGAAGAAAACTAGAATTAGTTCTGTGGTATTGAATTGAAATTGGAGATATCAGTGTGAACTCATGGATATCAATATATAGAATAGATATAAAAGTAAATGTATGAATGTGTGTGTATGAATTTAGTTTTCCATGGCTGTGTAATAAATCATGCCCAAATTTAGGCTTAAAATAACAGGATATATTTTTCATCTAGTAATTTCTGTGCATTGGGAATCTAGGAGTGGCTTAGCAGAGTGCCTCTGTCACAAGGCCGCCATCAAACTGTCGGCCAGTGTTGTAGTCTCATCTGAAGGCTCTATTAGAGGGGGACCTGCTTCTGGTATCACTCCTGGGCTTCTTGGCAGGATTCACTTCCTCACTGGCTATCGGCTGGAGGCACCCTCTGTCTTTTGCCAAGTGGGCCTCTCCATAGGCCACTCAAAACATGGCAGCTGACTTCCCTCAGTATTGAGTGGGAGAGTAAGAGAGAATGCCCAAGGTAGAAGTCACAGACTTGCTGTAACCTAAGCTTGAAGATGACATAAACCTAAACTTGAACTGTTGCTATATTCTGTTTGTTAGAAGTAAGTCACTAGGTCCAATCCACATTTGAGAGGAGGGGATTACATAAGGACTTGAATATCAGGCGGGGGCATTGGGAGTAATCCTGAGGCTGCTTGCCAAAAACATAAACAGGTGCTAGAAAGATGGTAGATGGATAGATGATGGTAAATAGATGGATAGGTAGAGATTGATAGGGATAGATGGATTTCTCAACTCTATGCCCTAAAAATCCCTAATAGAAATGAACACACCTAGTATCCAAATCTTTGTTTTTAAGTACCTTTCTCCACTAAAAGAAACCACTGACTTTTGAAGGAATGGTGGATTCCAGGGCTGGGACAGAAAATGTACTTGATGAGCCTGATCCTGTGTGCCAGAAAGTAAAGATGTGCTCAGAGAATGATGGACAGGAGTCAAAAGGACATAGCAACCAGAATGAAGGGACTCCCACCAGCTAAATCCAGGAAATTTGACAAACTCCAAGAAAATAGTAACAGATTTTTACCATTGAATAAAATAGGAATCCAGGAGTCCTCACCGATATAAATGAATAAATGAATCTGTAGGTGGAGAGGGGAGAAAAAACATTCCCTAAGAGTAGATGGTCTACTAATATAGAAGGGATGATGGAATTCAAAATTCGCCATTTGATACCCACCATAGTAATAAGTTATTCAGCCAAGAAACAGTGAATGTTATAACGGTGGATGAAGAACTAGATAGTTACAGAGCCTCAGAGTACTTCCCCATAAGCTACTTACTAATTACAGGGGGGAGGAGAGTCACTTGGCAGTGGAAGGCACTCCCTTAACTCAGTGACCAAGGTCCAGTTGAAGTCATGTGGCCTCTGAGAGGTTGCAATGAGGAGACACAGCGTGCGACATACTGTTCAGGAAATACCACACAAACCTAAGTGGCGGGACATTCAACAAAATAGTCGGCCTGTATCTTCAAAAGTATCAAGGTCAAGAGAGTCAAGAAAAGACAGAAATTGTTTCAGACTGAAGGAGACTGAAGAGAAAAGACAGCTAAATGTAACATGCAATCCTAGATTGGATCCTCCATGGAGACGACTGGGAGAGCTGGCAAAACTGGAATGAGGTCTGTGGACTGGATGGTGGTGATGTCCAGGTACTAGTCACCTGATTCCAATGGTTGTATCGTGATTATGTGGGAAGATGTCCTCATTTTATGGAAATATGTACTCAAGTATTGGGGGTAAGGGAATATCCTGTCAGCAAATTATTCTCAAGTGGTTTAGAAGGAAAGTTCTTTATACTCTTCTTGCAAACTTAAAGTTTGAAATTATTCTACATAAAAGGAGACAAAGAAAAGATGCCGATCTAGATTAAGTATGTGATTCCAACTATGTGAAATAACAGTCTTGTCCAAAAAAAAAAAGTACAGAGAATAAAGCAGTTATCCTAGACATCAACTTACGTGTGGTATTTTCTACTGGTTTCTAATTCTCTTCTGTCGTGGTTGCATGCCTTTCTCCTTCAATGTGTTATGTGTCTGTGGCCACCAACTCTTTCCACCTTCATTTGACCTGCTAATATGGGTGATATATGGGTGAATGTAGTAACCAGAATGTTTTTCATGTGAAACCTTCATAAGAGTGTATGTCAGTGATACCTTCATACAAGAAAAATAAAGAAAACAAACAATCAAAAAGAAAGAGAAAGACTTTCACCGTAAAAACAAACAAAAAAACAAAAAACACTCTCACTCATGCTTTCCCCTTACCTCCTTTGCCTCCAGACTGGCCCTGGGCACCTCATGTGCCCCTGCGTGGTGTGGCATGCTCCCTCCTCTTGGGAACTGTGAGTAACAAAGTATTCTTTCAATGCCAGTCATTTAATTTTCTAGTGGCCTCACCATACCTGAATAATAATGAACCCTACCTTTTAAAATAACCTCCTCATCACTATTCTAGAAGGAGAAAGAGGAGTTGAGTCAGGTGGGAAATGTGACAAGTGACCAATGTTTTCAATCTTTGGAGCAAAAGATTTCATGGCGGGCCAAGCATTACCAATGAAAGATGAGCCATACTCAAATATCTCCTGGTGAAATTTTAGGATGCCAGGGTAAAATTTTAAATCCTGTTAGTATTTGATGAAAAAATGTCTGCATGTCAGAAAAAAGAGGATTGAATTTGAATCAGACTTCTCCTCTATGTACCTTAATTAAAAAATGATAAATATATAATATCTACAAAATTCCAAAGGGGAAAAACTGTATTCAAGATAGAAAAACTGTGATTCATTTATGTGTCCATTTTTCAAACATTTAAATGTTCAAATTTATACCACACATTCAACCATCCAGAGAAATTTGCATCAGGTAATTCTCCAGCCAAAAATAGTAAAACTCAGGATTAATTTATAAAAACTCAATGTTAACATGATTGAGAAATGGCCAAAATAATTTCTGAAAGAGAAGATACATAAATGTAAGAAATAAGTCATAGTAATAACCTTAATCTATTATGTCACTGTGTCAAGAAAAATCAGAGGCAGCAGTAGGGAGGAAATTTAAAAAGCATGAAATCATCTCACATGGGGGAAAGAAATACATACTATGTTCTTTGGAAGTTGGTAAAGAAACAGTGTAGATGTGGTATGTGTGTATGTATGTGTAATAACAGGAACCAAAAATGGAAAAGGACTAAAGAAAAGTCCTAAATACTAAAAACAGCAATACCAAATAACAGGACTGAAAATGAGAAAGCGTGATTTCCTAATATCTAAATATGAAAAAAACTTGCAAAGCAAATGAGCATAAGGGAAAAGGAAAAAGGCAGATATAAGGAGGCATGCAAGAGCAGAAGAATTATTATCAAATGAGATAAATGATTAAATATCCTGACTCCAGAGCCACAAAATTAAAATGAAACTGGAAACTCCATGCTGGGGATTCTCCCTGGGTGTCCTTTTTTCCCCAATTCAGTAATCCATACCCTCTCTTTTCCAGTTTGCCTGTAGGAAGATGGTCATGGCACAGGCAGCAATGAAATATGCATCCCCTTAGATCAAGAAAGTGGCAAAAATGAGTGAAAAATCCTTAGTCCCAATTCTAACACTCAGGGAAGCTTCTGATGGTGCAGCATGCCTCAGATGCCCATCTCTGGAGCAAACAAGTATGGCCAGCGGCAGGGTCTTAACTGCACTCCTTGTAAAGTAAACCACCTTCCACAAAAAGGGTGGACACTTGACTGGGTGTCCACTACCCAAAAAGAAAGCAATACTCATATCACACAATGTAAAATTCACTGCAAAAAAAGCACTAAAGGGGAAAGAGGTTATCCTCAGTTGATAAGTTGTACAAGCTAAATGAGAATATTGAGATGATAAGAACCAGTAATCTGTGTGCACTTACTGGAGCATCAAATGTACAAGGCCAAAAAGATTAAAAATTAGGGAGAAATCAGACAAAACAACAATCATAATAGGAGCTAATATGCTGCACCATTTCTGAGAGCTCAAGTAGAAAGAAATTTAATACAAGTATAGAAAAGATAAGAATTATTATTAAAATTTTGACTTCACTTATATCAAAAAGTGTTCCTTAGAAACAGAAAAGACATGTTCATTTAAAGTGACCAAGAAACATTTGATCATATCTTAGGCCACAAGGAAAATCTCATTAAAATCTCAAAAGCAGAAATAGAACAATACAGAAAGTCAAACCACAGTGCAACAAAATTTGAAGGGAAACACAAAGAAATGAATAAAATCAAGCCACTCTAGAGAGGGGAAATTTTTGTCTTAATAGTCCTAGAATCAAAGAGGAAATCAAAACTACAATTAATGATTGTTCAAGAAACAGTAGGGAGCTATAGCAAAGAGAAACCACAAAGCTCTAAAGGACAGAAGAGTTTTCTGTTTTTCTCATTAAACAGAAGAGAGAAATTAAATGAACCGAGTGTTCAGCTCAGGTCAAGTAAAAGGGCAAAAAAATGAACCTATAAAAAGCTAGAGGAAGAAGTTGAAGATAATGAATTAGAAAATGATACATGAAAAATAATAAAGACTAGATCTGAGAAATTCAAGAACTGGATCTTTGAAGACTGCAATTAGAATAATAATTATGATCATTTATCAGGCATTCAGCTTATGGCCAAGTACCAACACTTTAATATCTGCACATTCAACTTAAAATCGCCCAATGAGGCAGGCAGCATAGCTATCCCTATTTCATAGATGGGAACACTGAGGCATTGGGAGTTAAATGTTTTGTCCCAGGTCTGTGCATCCCCAGAGCTCATGCTCTTAGTCATTGACGTCACTGTCCATCAGTGTAGTAAGATGATAGAGTCACTACTTGTCTTCTCTGTGCTACACTGTCTTCCCCGTGACAACCCACACACCATGTGTGCCAATCATAATACCCCTCCAATCCCCTTCTCCCTCCCTCCCCACACTCCTCCCCCATCCCTCCCCTTTGGTAACCACTAGTCCCTACTTGGAGTCTGTGAGTCTGCTGCTGTTTTGTTCCTTCAGGTTTGCTTCCTTGTTGCACTCTACAAATGAGGGAAATAATTTGGTACTTGTCTTTCTCTGCCTGGCTTATTTCACTGGGCATAATACCCTCTAGCTCCATCCACATTGTTCCAAAGGGTAGTATTTGTTTTCTTCATATGGATGAATAGTATTCCATTGTGTATATGTAACCACCTGTTCTTTATCCATTCATCTACTGATGGACACTTAGGTTGCTTCCGTATCTTCGTTATCGTAAATAGTGCTGCAGTAAACATAGGGGTGCATAAGTTTTTTTTAAAATCTGAGAACTTGTTTTCTTTGGGTAAATTCTTAGGAGTGGAATTCCTGGGCTAAACGGTATTTCTATTTTTAGTTTTTTGAGGAACCTCCATATTGCTTTCCACAATGGTTGAGCTAGCTTACATTCCCACCACCAGTGTAGGAGGGTTCCCCTTTTTGTGCATCCTTGCCAGCATTTGTTGTTCTTAGTCTTTTGGATGTTGGCCACCCTAACTGGTGTGAGGTGATATCTCATTGTGGTTTTAATTTGCATTTCCCTGATAATTAGCAATGTGGAACATCTTTTCATGTGCCTATTGCCCATCTGAATTTCTTCTTTGGAGAAGTGTCTGTTCATATCCTCCGCCCATTTTTTAATAGGGTTATTTGCTTTTTGGGTGTTGAGGTGTGTGAGTTCTTTATATATTTTGAATGTTAACCCCTTTTTGGATATGTCATTTACAAATATATTCTCCCATACTGTAGGATGCCTTTTTGTTCTACTGAAAGTGTCCTTTGCTGTACAGAAGTTTCTTAGCTTGATGTAGTCCCATTTGTTCACTTGGGCTTTTGTTTCCCTTGCCCGAGGAGATGTGTTCAGGAAAAAATTACTCATGTTTATATTCAAGAGATTTTTACCTATGTTTTCTTCTAAGAGTTTTATGGTTTCCTGACTTAAGTTCAGGTCTTTGATCCATTTTGAGTTTACTTTTGTGTATGGGGTTAGACAATAATCCAGTTTCATTCTCTTACATGTAGCTGTCCAGTTTTGCCAGCACCAGTTATTGAAGAGGTTGTCATTTCCCCATTGTATATCCATGGCTCCTTTATCATATATTAATTGACCATATATGGTTGGGTTTATATCTGGGCTCTCTATTCTGTTCCACTGGTCTATGGGTCTGTTCTTCTGCCAGTACCAAATTGTCTTGATTACTGTGGCTTTGTAGTAGAGCTTGAAGTTGGGGAGTATAATCCCCCCGGCTTTACACTTCTTTCTCAAGATTGCTTTGGCTATTTGGGGTCTTTTGTGGTTCCACATGAATTTTAGAACTATTTGCTCTATTTCATTGAAGAATGTTGGTATTTTGATAGGGATTGCATTAAATCTGTGGATTGCTTTAGGCAGGATGGCCATTTTAACAATATTAATTCTTCCTATCCATGAGCATGGGATGTGTTTCCATTTATTGGTTATCTTCTTTAATTTCTCTCATGAGTGTCTTGTAGTTTTCAGGGTGTAGGTCTTTCACTTCCTTGGTTAGGTTTATTCCTAGATATTTTATTCTTTTTGATGCAGTTGTGAATGGAATTGTTTTCTTGATTTCTTTTTCTCCTAGTTCATCATTAGTATATAGAAATGCAACAGATTTCTTTGTATTAATTTTGTATCCTGCAACTTTGCTGAATTCAGATATTAGTTCTAGTAGTTTGGGGATAGATTCTTTAGGGCTTTCTATGTACATGTCATCTGCAAACAGTGACAGTTTAACTTCTTCCTTACCAGTCTGGATGTGTTTTATTTCTTTGTGTTGTCTGATTGCTATAGCTAGGACCTCCAGAACTGTGTTGAATAAAAGTGGGGAGATTGGGCATCCTTGTCTTGTTTCCAATCTTAAAGGAAAAGCTTCTCACTTCTTGTTGTTAAGTATGATGTTGGCTGTGGGTTTATCATGTATGGCCTTTATTATGTTGAGATACTTGCTCTCTATACCCATTTTGTTGACAGTTTTTATCATGAATGAATGTTGAATTTTGTTGAGTGTTTTCAGCATCTATGGAGAGGATCATGTGGTTTTGTCCTTCTTTTTGTTAATGTGGTGTATGATGTTGAAGGATTTTCAAATATTGTACCATCCTTGCCTTCCTGGAATAAATCAGACTTGATCATGATGGATGATCTTTTTGATGTATTTTTTAATTTGGTTTGCTAATCTTTTGTTGAGTATTTTCGCACCTATGTTCATCAGGGATATTGGTCTGTAATTTTCTTTTTTTGTGGTATCTTTGCTTGGTTTTGGTATTAGAGTGATGCTGGCCTCATAGAAGAAGTATTCCCTCTTCTTCTACTTTTTGGAAAACTTTAATGAGGATGGGTATTAAGTCTTCACTAAACGTTTGATAAAAATCAGTGGTGAAGCCATCTGGTTTAGGCATTTTGTTCTTAGGTAGTTTTTTGATTACCAATTCAATTTCATTGCTGGTAATTGGTCTGTTTAGATTTTCTGTTTCTTGCCGGGTCAGCCTTGGAAGGTTGTATTTTTTAGAAAGTTGTTCATTTCTTCTAGGTTATCCAGTTGTTAGTATGTAATTTTTTCATGGTATTCTCTAATAATTCTTTGTATTTCTATGGTGTCTGTAGTGATTTTTCCTTTCTCATTTCTGATTCTGTTTATGTGTGCAGACTCTCCTTTTTTCTTGATAAGTCTGGCTAGGGGTTTATCTATTTTGTTTATTTTCTCAAAGAACCAGCTCCTGCTTTCATTGATTCTTTCTATTGTTTTATTCTTCTCGATTTTATTAATTTCTGCTCTCATCTTTATTATGTCCCTCCTTCTACTGACTTTGGGGGTTCTTTGTTCTTCCTTTTCTGGTTTGATTAATTGTGAGTTTAGACTCTTCATTTGGGATCATTCTTCTTTCCTGTGGTAGGCCTGTATTGCAATATACTTCTCTCTTAGCACAGCCTTCACTGCATCCCACAGATTTTTGTGGTGTTGAGTTATTGTTGTCATTTGTCTCCATATATTGCTTGATCTCTGTTTTCATTTGGTCATCGATCCATTGATTATTTAGAAGCATGTTGTTAAGCCTCATGTGTTTGTGGGATTTTTTGTTTTCTTTGCATAATTTATTTCTAGTTTCATACCTTTGTGGTCTGAGAAACTGGTTGGTACAATTTCAGTATTTTTGAATTTACCGAGGCTCTTTTTGTGGCCTAGTATATGACCTATTCTTGAAAATGTTCCATGTGCACTTAAGAAGAATGTGTATCCTGCTGCTTTTGGGTGGAGTATTCTGTAGATTTCTGTTAGGTCCATCTGTTCTAATGTGTTGTTCAGTGCTTCTGTCTCCTTACTTATTTTTTGTCTGGTTGGTCTGTCCTTTGGAATGAGTGGTGTGTTAAAGTCTCCTAAAATGAATGCATTGCTTTCTATTTTCCCCTTTAACTCTTTTAGTATTTGTTTCACATATGTAGGTGCTCATGTGTTGGGTGCATAGATATTTATAATGGTTATATCCTATTTTTGGACTGACCCCTTTATCATTATGTAATGTCCTTTGCCTCTTGTTACTTTCTTTGTTTTGAGGTCTATTTTGTCTGATACTAGTACTGCAACTCCTGCTTTCTCTCCCTATTAGTTGCATGAAATATCTTTTTCCATCCCTTCACTTTTAGTCTGTGTATGTCTTTGGTTTTAAAGTGAGTCTCTTGTAGGCAGCATATAGATGGGACTTGTTTTTTATCCATTCAGTGACTCTATGTCTTTTGATTGGTGCATTCAGCCCATTTACATTTAGGGTGATTATCGACAGGTATGTACTCATTGCCATTGCAGGCTTCAGATTTGTGGTTACCCAAGGTCCAAGGGTAACTTTCTTACTATCTAACAATCTAATTTAACTCACTTAGTATACTATTACAGATATAATCTAAACATTATTTTTTTCTTCCTCAATTCTTTATATATTAGGTATCATATTCTGTACTCTTTGTCTGTCCCTTGACTGATTTTGGGGTAGTTGATTTTATTTTGCATCTGCTTAGTAACTAATTGTTCTACTTTCTTTATTATGGTTTTTATTTCTTCTGGTGATAGGTATTTAACCTTAAGAACACTTCCATGTAATGCACTCCCTCTAATGTACATTGTGGAGATGGTTTGTGGGAGGTAAATTCTCTCAGCTTTTGTTTGTCTGGAATTGTTTAATCCCCCCTTCAAATTTAAATGATAATCTTGCTGGGTAAAGTATTCTTGGTTCAAGGCCCTTCTTCACTGCATTAAATATATCATGCCTCTCCCTTCTGGCCTATAAGGTTTCTTCTGAGAAGTCTGATGATAGCCTTATGGGATTTCCTTTTTATCTGATTTTTTTCTCTCTCTGCATGTTTTTAATATTCTCTCTTTATTCTTGATCTTTGTCATTTTAATTATTATATGTGTTGGTGTTGTCTTCCTTGGGTCCCTTGTGTTGGGAGATCTGTGTACCTCCATGGCCTGAGAGACTATCTCCTTCCCCAGATTGGGGAAGTTTTCAGCAATTACTTCCTCTAGGACACTTTATATCACTTTTTCTCTCTCTTCTTCTTGTGGTACCCCTAAAATGCAAATATTGTCCCATTTGGATTGGTCACACAGTTCTCTCAATATTCTTTCATTCCTGGAAATCCTTTTTTCTGTCTGTGCCTCAGCTTCTTTGTATTCCTTTTCTATAATTTCTATTTCCTCCTGTCTCCTCTACTTCATCTATCTGCTTTTAAATCCCTCCACTGCATGTTTTATTTCAGACACTGTATTCTTGAACGTTTGTGTCTTATTTCTGAATTCCTCCCTGAGTTCTTGGATATTTTTCTGTACCTCCATGAGCATGTTGTGATTCTTATTTTGAAATCTCTTTCAGGAAGATCAATGAGTTCAGTTTCATTTGGCCCTCTTTCTGTTGTTTGTGGGATTTGGGTTTGAACCAGGTTCCTCTGACATTTTATATTTTAGGTGGCAACCTCTAGTGCCCAGAAGCTCTCCCTCTGGAGCTTCTTGGCCCCTGGAGCAATGGTGGGGGTTGCAGGGGAGCGGCACTGGTGCCTTTCAGGAGGAAAGAGGTCTTTTCTGCTTCCCAGCTGCAGTGCCTGTCTCCACTGCCAGGGTCAGTAGGCTGAGCACACAGGGAAAAACCTCTATGCTTTGCACTTGTAGCTGCCATAGGTTGGGCTGCCCTCTGGCTGGCTGGTGCAATGGCAGGGGCAGCAGGTTTGTCAGCCAGTGTTGGCCGGGAGGAAGGTGCAGCAGGTTGCGTATCACAGTGGGGAGCCTCAGAGCTGCATAGCCAGCCATGGGGATGGAGCTCCTGAAGCTCCTAAAAGTTCCCAACCTGCTGGGCAGAGTGCACCCAGACAATTTTGTCCATGTGTCCTTTCTCCTGAGCAGGAAGTTCTGTGCAGTCCTTGCCCCCTTAGCAGCCCTATTGCTGTTAGGAAGTCTCAGACTGCCTGCCTTTCTTTTGTCCCAGAGCAGCTGGATGTGGATCCCTGTTTTCCACAAGTGGCTGGAATCTCAGTCTCTCTAAGTATTGCATGTCTTAGCTTTTCAACCCCAGTAATCTCCAGAGCACCATGTAATGTAGGTTCATGCTCCCAGAGCAGATCTCCAGGGCTGGGTGTTCAGCAGTCCTAGGCCTCTACCCCCTGCCTGCTCAGTTTCTCTTCCTCCCTCCAGTGAGCTGGGCTGGGGAAAGGCTTGGGTCCCTCTAGATCATGGCTTTGGTACATTACCCTTTTTCTTGAGGTCTGCTAGTTTCCCCTGGTGTAGACAGTCTGCTGCAGCCTTATTTCCTGTTGCTCTTTCAGGATTTTATGTATTTGTTATATTTTCATATTAGATGTGGTTTTGTGAGGAGGTTTCTGTCTCACTTCTCATGCCACCATCTGTAATCCTGGGCAAGAGTTTTTAATGTGGCTACTGTGGGAAGGAATTGGAAAGGTGGAGTAATCAGGCTTAGGATTGGCTAGTTTGAAAATTTTCTGTGGATTCTGGGATATAAGGGGTGTCCCTATCTGTCTGGCACCTGGCAGATTAGGGCAGGTGGATAAAGGAGGTCCTTGGGGTCTGGGCTCTGGACTGGCTGGTTTGCATAAGAAAGGTGCTTGCAGGTGAGTCCTTTACTATCTCTGGGAATAGGCTAGCCCTGGGAGGGGCAGTCTCTCTGGGGTCAGTATGTCCCCAGATACCAAAGCATCTGGAAATAAAGAAAATAAAAAGCCATGAATAATACAGAAGTAGGTACCAGAATATTCCAAAATAAGTCTATTGTATCTGTAGTTGTGTTTGCTTGATTGTTTGTAATAATATATAAACAGTGTAGTTTGGAATGATAGAATAATTTTGAAAATTACTGCAACATATTATGTTTTCTTTCCAGCCTTACTAGAGATTTGTTGGGGTTGTTTTCTGAACAACCACTTTTTATTTCACTGTTCCTTTCTATTTTTTGTTATTTTTATTTTATTATTTTGTTCTTTCAACCTTATTACTCTTTTCTTTACTTTGGTTTGTCCCTTTATTCTATTTTCAACTTCTTGAAGTATTTTAAATCTTTCTTGATTTCTGATAAGTGTACTTAGATTTAGACATATCTCTCTAAGGACAACTTCACAAATTTTGACATGCCATTTGCTTATTGTCCATTCCTAAATATTCTAAGAAGTTCATAATTTTTATTATGGTTTAATCTTTAACTGATAAATTATTTGGCAGTGGGATTGTTTTGCTTGTTTGTTTCAAATATGTGGGCTTTTGGGGGTACCTTCTTTTTTTTTTTTGTAGATAATTATTTTTTATTGAAGGGTAGTTGACACACAGTATTACATTACATTAGTTTCAGGTGTACAACATAGTGATTCAACACTTATATACATGACAATTCTAGGTACCAGCTATCACCATACTAAGCTGTTACAATATCTTGACTATATTCATTACATCCCGGTTACTTATTATTTTACCATTGGAAGTGTGTACTTTTTTTTGTTTGTTTGTGAGGGCATCTCTCATATTTATTGATCAAATGGTTGTTAACAACAATAAAATTCTGTGTAGGGGAGTCAATGCTCAATGCACAATCATTAATCCACCCCAAGCCTAATTTTCATCAGTCTCCAATCTTCTGAGGCATAACAAACAAGTTCTTACATGGAGAACAAATTCTTACATAATGAATAAGTTACATAGTGAACAGTACAAGGGCAGTCATCACAGAAACCTTCGGTTTTGCTCATGTATTATGAACTATAAACAGTCAGTTCAAATATGAATACTCATTTGATTTTTATACTTGATTTATATGTGGATACCACATTTCTCTCTTTATTATTATTATTTTTAATAAAATGCTGAAGTGGTAGGTAGATACAAGATAAAGGTAGAAAACATAGTTTAGTGTTGTAAGAGAGCACATGTAGATGATCAGGTGTGTGCCTGTAGACTATGTGTTAATCCAAGCTAGACCAGGGCAATAAAACATCCACGTATGCAGAAGATTTCTCTCAGAACAGGGGGGTGAGGTTCTAAGCCTCACCTCTGTTGATCCCCAATTTCTCACCTGATGGCCCCCCTGTGACTGTGCCTGTCTTAGGTTGTTCCTCCCTTGAGGAATCTTAGCCGTCTCTGGCTAACCAGTCATCTTCCGGGGCCATACAGGGAAATGTAAAGTTGGTAAGTGAGAGAGAAGCCTTATTGTTTGAAATGGTTAGCTTTTTATTTCTTTGCATATTTATGCCCTGTAGCTTCTATGCCCAGCATTTGTCTTGAGGTATCTTTACCACTTGGAAGAATTATGATACTCAGTAAATTTGATATGAGGCACGAATTCTATTTAAGGGTTGTAATTAGGAAGGAAGAAGAAAAGCTATAGAAGTAGCAGGCGGCAGAAAACATGGGAAGATTGTGGGGGTACCTTCTTTTAATTTTTTTTTTTTTTTTAGTTTTGTTTTGTGGCAGTCAGAACACATAGTCTGTATCATGTTGAGGCTTTGGACTTAGGTGAGAATAGCTTTGACATGCAGTGCAGATCAAATATCACAAATGACCCATGTGTACTTGACAGATATGTGTGTTTTCTGCTTATTAGGTATAAAGTACTACATGACTCTATTATATCACATCTTCTATAATTTTACTAGTCAAATATTTGTATTCAAATCTTTTATAATCTTAACAATTTTTGAACAATAGATGAATGACCTATTCCCTTCCGAGAGAGTAGCCTATTCTGATTGTGGATTCATCAATTTCTCTTTTCAATACAGTCAATTACATACTTTGAATGTGTGTTAGCTGTATGTGAGGCATTATTGTTATAGTGCTTTAATGGATAATTCTTTTTAAGACTAGGAAGTGTTCTTTTCATTTCCCTAAAATTAATATTTTGTTTTATTAATTGATATTTTACCAGTCCCCTTTTGGATAGCATTTTTGTGTGTGTGCGTGTGCGCTTTGCATATCTTTATTTCCAACCCTTATGTCAATTTTAGTTGTTCCTTTCATAAATAGCATAGATATGAATTAAAGGGAAAAAGCACTGTGGAATTTTATCTTTTAGTAAAGGCTTAACTCATTCAGATTCATTTATGATCAGTATCTATGTATTTGAAATTCTGCAAATCATTATCATACTTTGTCTTTGTTTTTTATTTCCCCTTCATTCTTACTATTTGTTGAATCAATTTCTTTTTTTTTTTTTTTTTCTGCATGTTTGCAAATTACACATTCCACCTCTATTTTTTTTTTGGATAATCTTACTTGAGCTTTCTCATCTTTCATGGAGGTGTTCTCTCAAATGCTCTTCCCTACAAGGTGGTTTTGTGGCTACCTTCACCCCAGCTCTGTAAGATTCAGAGCTCTGAACAGGTATTACATGAAGCCCTTTGTCTAGAGGGCTTCTCCATATGAATGGAGTAGTTCTGAACCTCACAACTATGCAGGGAACTGGGTGAGGACTCTCTTTCTTGGCCTGCATCTCTTTTCTGGCTTTGGATAAACAGCGTGTTTCCAGACACCTGTCCGGGGTGAGTGGTGTCAATCCGGCCTCTCCTAGTGGGCAGGCTGTGTGTTCACGACTCCCTGGCTTCACACAGGAGCTCAGTCCTGGCATAGCAACACTTTCCCCAATGACTCATCTCTGTTCTTAGCTGCACTGCAGCTCCTGCTTGCCATTTTGATTTCCCTCCCCATTATCTGCCTGTGAAGATCTTCCTTTATTCTCTGTAACAGAGTTATATACATATATTCTAAATTAACAAACATATCTGTTACTCCTATATGGTTAACATGGAGGCAGGAGGTTTGGCACCTTGACCTGAAAGTCCTATATTAATTATTCATATATAGACTGGAGCTGATTGACTGACACATGTAGGAACACGTTGAGGGTAAAATTCCCCTCTGAGAAGCTCTCTTCCAGGAAGGGTGGGCCTGATCCCTGCAAGCAGCCCTAAAGCCACATCTTCTCCTTGGTTTTCCTGTGCCTTCCCAGTTCTCTCTGGGATCTTGGGTGGGGGCCGTCCTTATTGCCCCTGCTTCCAACTTCATGCCCTGGACAGGGAAGCCTGACAGCTTCTGAAATACCCACAAGGAGTTTGATCAAAAAAGGCAGCACAACGATGCAATGGCAGGAACCAAAAAATGATGACAAAGATGGGTGGGGGTTAAGCTAAGGCAGAGGTTTCCCAGCACTGGCTGCAGACACTGGACAAATGTGTTCTGACGTCCACCAGGGGTGGTGCTGGACTGGCTCCAGACCTGCTGTCTAGGAAGACTCCCAGGCCTCCTCCCTGTCTGTGGGCTCGGGCATCAGGGTGCTCAGTACCTGGGTGCTGCTGCTGTCCATGCTTCAGGGGTATGTTTGGGCTCCTTGCATGCTTCCTCAACTGCCTTTCTGCCTTTTTGAGTCTGGCAAATTCACTGCCTGCTTGGTGAGGCTCAAAGGTGCCTCTCTGCTCCTCACCCACTCAGCAGAACACGCTCATACTAAGTAACATTTATTAATGCTGTGCTTTAGGTCAGACAGACCCTGTGCTAAGGGCTGGGTTGTCTTTTACCCTGTTGTGCCCCCTCATGAGTGCTATCATGATGTGGGTTCTAATGTTCTTACCATTTTACAGATGAGGAAATAGAGGCTTACATGCCCAAATTCACACACCTGGCACATGGCAGAATTGGGAATGAAGTCCAGATTCTTCTCATCTCAAAGGCTGGGCTGTTTCCTCTATACTCTTATGCTGACGGGTGCCATAGGAGTCAGATGTGACCTCAATATTTGCTCTCAAGGTAATGTCCAAGGTTATTTCCAAATCACCAGTCTTGGCTGAGGGCAAGGGTGCGGGCAGCTCCACCATTCAGCGCCTCTTCAGGGAATGGCACAGCCCTGCCGGCGACTTCTAGAAGAAACTCAGTGCATTGCATAGATAGGAAGGAGATGAGATCTTTCATGAAGGTTTTGGGGGGCAGTGTTTCTGATGAACTGTGGGGGTAGATGTTAGGTGAAGGTGAGTGAAGCCTAGCCCTGACTGGAGGGAAAGGGGAAAGTGGTGGGAAGATGTTGGGGGGTCACTTACACCTTGAAGCATCCCTGTACTCATACCAGTCAGGCAGCTGCCCCTTATGGGCAACTCTCTGCACCCTCCCCTGCCCCTTCGACAGGCATCCCCTCTGAACACCAGGCTCCAGGATCTCTCCCAGTTCAAATCCATCTTCAGAACCACCATACCCAGAAGGGGCTGTTTGATAATCTAACTACTTTCCTGCTAGTTGTCTTTTGGAAATGTGGGAGACTCTGTTTATGTCAGTTGGGAGAAGATAATCCAAGAGAAGGGGTAGGGCCCACACTCTTCCACAAGGCTCAGAACCACTTCCAGGAGGCTCCTTCCAGTGTCCTGCAGCCTGGCCCCTGATGCCCCTGTGTGCATACCTGGTCCACTCCTTGGAAGACCCTGTCCACCGTACATGGGTCTGTCTGGAGAAGGGAGTCTGCACTCAGGTGACTGGGGCACCAGTGCCCTTGCCTGTCTGCTGAGATGCCTGTCTGCATCTCTGCCCACCTTCCACTGTGCAAGGCCCTGCTGATGCTTGGCCTGGGAGCCACCCAGCTTCTCCCAAGGCCAAGTTTGGACTCCTCTTTCATGAGGCCTGGACAGTTCCAGGCTCCGGCATGGATCTGCTGTGTGAAATAAGACTTTCCTGACCCATGCCCCCAGATGGGCCAGAATCCCTTCCTGTCTCCTCAGAGCCCTTGGGATCCTTGTCTCCTCTAGGGCTCATTTATCCTTATCCCACTTGGCTTCCCTGCAACATAATGGTGTGGCTGATGAACACGGACTCCCTATCCTTTCCCTTTGCTGAACACTACTATGTGCATCTGGAAGAATTCACCTGCTTCCTCCTCACAGAAAGGGAAGAGTATTGGTCAGGATGGGATAAGTTATACTGTAGTAACTAATCTCAAATCTCAGTGCGTTAAAGCAATGAAGATTTATTTCTCACTCGTGCTCCATCATCCATTGTGGGTTGGCTGGGGACCTGTGCATGTCATTCTTATGTAGGATCCAGGCTGATGGAGCAGCCTCTTTGGAACAGTGCTGGTTGCTGTAAGAGAGGGAAAGAGCTCTGGAGGGCTTCATACCCACAGTGAAATGCTCCAGCCTGGAAGTGACACATACCACATGGTCCACCAACCACAAAGAGACACAGTGTGTTCAGTAGCAGAAGGCTGTAAATATTATCTGTAAGATTTGCAGTGTGGCTCAGCAAGGACACATTTCTGGAATGGTGAGGAGCCAGATTTCAGATGGGTGGTCAGAAGTTAACAGGTACCTGGGAAGATTTATTTCCCCCAATTGCCACTTCATGCAACACTATTGACTTTGGAGCTCGACTGTCCTGGTTCAAGTTTGAATGCTGCCATGTGTGCCCTTGGGCAAACTGCTTGATTACTCTAAGTCTCCGTTTACTCATTTATAAAATGGCAGCAATACTAGCCAAGATGCCACAGCCAGTAAGTACTAGGGATGAGATTCTCAGCCACCTTTTTCTTTTTTAAAAAGCCGAGATGCTTAATAATACCCAGGTGGCACAAGATGGCAGCGTAACCTCTCCCTTGTTGTATGTACTTGCCCATTCTTCTCCCCTTTTTATTCCAGGCCCTAAGTTTCTCAGTAGTCCTGAGAGCTCTGGAGCCCCCGTCCAATCCCAGCTCCCGACTGGCTGGAGGGTAGAACTTGTTCTTGGCTCATTTGCTAATGAACCATGGCGGATCCGCTTCAGACCCATGCAGCCCTGGTTCTTTCTGGGCCCTGCCTTTCATTGCGCTTGGACTGACCCTGGCACATGCCAGAGGACCTAAACTCCAGGCTTCCTTAGCTCCAGGGTGCACTTGGGTGTGTTCTGGGGAGTCCCCTCTGGGGAAGGGAGGGGAGGTTACAGAATCCCTCTAAACAAGGCAAAGCCAAGCCATTTATCTTGGGGCATTAGTCACTGAGCTGCTGATTCAGGGAAACACGCTGTACTCTTGGCAATTGCCATTTACATTAAAACAGGATGATTTGTGGAGTTGGAGGCCTGAGACCCTTCCAGACTTCCCCACCCTCCTCAATCTGTCCCAGCATGTGCGAGAAGCTAGGGCTGTAGCTTTTCCTTGGGGAGAGGGGCTGGCCTCTGTCTGGGCATAGCAGGTGCCCCAAGTCGCAGGGCCCAGCCTCTCCCAGGGGCACACTGGCTTTGGGACTGCGGGGAGGGCCTCAGCCTCCCGAAGACGCGCTCGCTGGGTTCAGGGCCAGTATGTGTGGTCTTTTTTTCTTGGCTATGACTCTTTGGTGTTTGGAAGGAAGGGCTTTCAATCCCCAAATTTCCCTATATTCCAAAGGAAGATGGCACGAATAATGAGGACTGTGTACAGACAGCCTCTCCGTGTCTCCCACCTTCCCTCTCTCTTACACACACACAGTTGTCCCCTGTAGGGATGAAACTTGTACCGGGGAGAGCTAATGCTCTCTCTTTCCAGCTTAGGTAAGATGGAATAGATAAATCAGGAGAAAGGAAACGTGGGAGAAGTTGTGGGTCCTTTTCCCAGAGTCTTCCGTTTCCAGGAGGCTTGTCATTTGGTTTGAAGCAGATCCCAGGTGAGCCTCTCACCCACGCTCCTGGTGGGACAGGCGCCTTCTCCTGTCTAGGGTCCGTCCGTCCCCAGTGCTCTTGGTCCCGGGGGTCCTTCATGCCCACCCTCCACTGACAAGGTCAAGGGGGAAGCACATGACCCGGCCTGAGCCAATGAGAAGATCATATTCTCCAGGCCTCAGTGATTGGTTCAGAGATGGTATTTGACTAAGTGATAGCCAATGAACTTCCAAGAAACATTCGTTAGTTTCTGAGAGCCTGAGCTCCTGCAAGAAAGGGAAGGAGTGAAAGTGAGCCTGTTTTGGGGCAGGATTCCTTCTCCTGGGCAGTGGGGCGTCAGGAGGTCTGGCACTGCTGCTTCAAAGGGAGAGATGGAAGGTGCTGGAGGCCATCTTGTGAAGCTGAGAACAAAGCAAAGACACAGAGAGAAACCACGTCTCTGGTGACGTCCTTTAGGCAGCTGGATGGAGTTTCTCTGGATCAACCCATTAAGTTTGGGTTGAAAGTCAACACATTCCTTTTATTGTTCAAGTCAGCCTAAGGTGGACTTTCTGTCACATACGGGCACAAAAGCCTTGACCAGTACAATGAGTAAGTGTGCTCAGGCCCCGACCCTGAAGTCTGGCCTCTGAGCCTTTACACAGGCCATCCTGCTACCGAGAACACCTTTGTTAACTAGCAGAGCTCTATTCCTCCTCCAGTGCCCCGTTAGCACGCCGCCTCCCCTTAGAAGTGTTCCCCGACTCTGGGAACCAGCCAGAACCCTGGGCGTGCTCTGAACTGCAAGGCACCCAGCTCTACAGAGGGGCTCACAGCCATCTTCTCCACCAGGAGAGACACCTGTCCTTGTCTCCTGTTCTGGCACAGGGTTGGTAGACAGTCAATGGATGACTGTTCTGAGCAGCTGCACTGGTGGGGAAGGAGGTTTGGAGAATACGGGAAGGCAGGCAGGCCTCAGTGGGAAGACTGTAAGAACCCAGATTAGAAGTTGTGAAGGCCTGAACTGGACGGTGGAAGTGAGGAAATGGGGGGACATGGAGACAAATTACTTTTTAAAATAAGAGGGAGAAAATCCTCTTAAGTGTTGCTGAGAATGGTCCATCTTTCACCTGGCAGGTGCAGTGAGTAGCATAGAAGTCCTGGGACAGAATCACAGAGAATAGCTTCAAGTTGGGGTAGAGTAGGGGCAGGGCCATCTCCCAGACATGACAAGAAGTCCTGCTCCTCTGTGGTCCCCTGGAAGAACTGCCCTGACAAGCCAGTAGGTGCTCCCTTACCCCTGTGCACACCCAGTGCTGGCCTAGGTCATCCAGAATGGTGGGCAGCAAAAAGTGAGTGATCTTGATCGACTTTGGAATGCATTTTTATATTGCAAGTGACAGAGGGGTGCCTGAAGTCCTGGATGTAACTACAAACTGATAATGAATATTGGGCCAAGAGTGGAGAGTCAGGGTGCCCACCCCACTTTGGATCTGCCTGCACTGAGCTCTTCTTTAGGGCTAATGCCATTTTGAGGATGCATGGAACTAGCCCAAGTGGCACTGTCTTTTCTTTTTGGGCACTGGATGGCTTGGCTGCTGCTAATGAGGAATTCAGGGCAGCCAAAGTGGAGTCCTGGGGGGCAAGGGAAGGGGCTGGGGTAGCAACCTGGAGCAGAAGGCTTGAAGCTTTCACTCCAGCCCCTGGGAACAGAGAAAGTGGGGGGCCAGGGCAGAAGGCAGTGAAGTGGGGGTGGGGGGCACCTCCAGAGGTTTTGAGGGTTCTTAGGCTCTGCCCATCCCTGGCTGACAGACTAGGACTTGCAGACTCAACTCTGTTTGCAAGGTCAGGGGCTCCCAGGGGCTCCCAGGGTCTTCTGGCTCAGGGCCTGGGATGGGCTGAACCTGAGGCTCACAGGCTAGTACCGCTGCCTGTGACCAGTGTAGCGATAGAAGTTGGGGTGGTGGGGTGTGGTCTAGGGGCAGAAGTTGGGGTGGTAGGGTGTCAGGCCCTAGCCTGGCCCCACCCAGCAGCAGCTTCCTGAAACTTTCAGCCTAGAAGCTTGGCCCACCCATCCATGGGGCAAATCCAGCCAGGGTGAACCTTCCACCCACCTGGAGCTCTTCATAAGCATCTCAGGTACATGGATTGAACCTCTGGGCACACACAAAGCTGCTGTGCTGCAGCCCTCTGGCTAATGCCCACTTTGTGGATTCCTAAGCTCTGTTCTCAGCTGGCCTTCACTCCACTAACTGCCTAGTTCTTGGCTGTGCTGTTCCTTACTTGGGCCTGGGCCACTCCTCCCTCTCCCCATCCTTACCTCTCACCCTAGCTCTGCCCTTCCCACCAGCAGGGGCTCTGCTTTGTACCCAGTAGAAAGGCCAGAGAGGGACACAGTCACCAGCAGGCCCTCAGAACACTGCCCAGACGCCCAGTGGCTTCCCCCTTCCCCCAGGCTGGCCCCCATGATGTTGTCAGGGAGCCCCCAAGAGCTTTTGACTTGGATTGAGGAAGGATGAGATAAGGCAGTCCAGGAGTAGTCCTGTCTCTCCAGCCCTGCTCTGCTCCTACTAAATCCTTCCTTCTTTTCTGCCCAGCCACATCCATGCCCAATCTTTAGACATATTATTTCATTTCTCTTGGGTGTATATCTAGGAATGGAATGGCTGAATCATATAGCAAGTGTTTGTTTAACTTTGGAACAAACTCACAAATAGTTTTCCAAAATATTTGTCCCATTTTACATTCCCTCCAGCAATATGTGAGAGTACTAGTTGTTCCACCTATCTGCCAGCACTCGGTGGTATTAATATGCTTAGATTAGGACTGATGTCATGTAGGTTATAAGAGCAAAAGTAAAGGACAGAGATGGAGTTGAGAGTACAGGTAGAGAATAAACCCAGAAGAAAGAGACTGGGCTTGGGAATGAACTAAGCTCACCTCTATTAGTTATCAGTCATGTGACCTTGGCCAAGTACTTGAACCTTGCCATGCTTCTATTTTCTCACCTGTAAAATGGGGACATCACACTTCCTTTGTTGAGATTCAATGAGATAATAGATGACTGGCATTGGACTACTGTTAGTCTATACAGTGTCCCAGTGTGAATTAGGTAAAGATGCCCCCTTTTTCTTGGGTTGGTACAGCTCTGGCCAGGATGCTGAGAGCTGCATCTTGATGCTGTTGTTCCCTAGACAAAGAGCCTTGGGCAGCACACAAACTGTGCAGTTATTTGCAGTGATTTTATGTGGCTCACAAATTCTCAGCATAAGCATCGTGAACAAACGAAGTTGAAAGTAAAAGGTGAATGTATTTGCCAGTGGGGTCCTGTGGCTGTTCATCTCCCCCTCAAAACCCTCTCCCTCACTCTGGGGACTTCCCCTACCCTCTACACCTGCTCACTTGAGTCTCGGAGACCTTGAGCAGCCACCCCCAGGTCAAATCCCACTGGGGGAAATATCTTTGGATTTTGGTATTCGTATTGAGTCATAGAGAATTCTGCTGAAGTTCATAGTTTGGTTTTTGGAAATAATTCAATATCACAGAGATGTGCTTCAAACAATGGCATTTAGGATAACCGGGTTTGGTCTTTGCGGGGATGCAGAGAGGCACAAAATATTTGGGGGTCTCAGGAAATATGGCCAGAGTTTGCAGTTGACGGAAGAGAGATGTTGAACAGCTGGACAAAATCACAGGACCCTAGCCCTGAAATGTTGCTGGGTTTCTGAAGTGGAGCCTTTGATCAGGGCAGCATCCTTTGGAAAACAGAAGGCCCTTCTGCTCTCTTTGACCCAAATACACAGAACGCCAGGACACATTTGCCTGAGACAAACTCAAGGGAGGCAGCTGCAACTCAAGACACACAGCTCCGTGGATGAACAAGTCAATTGAACCAGGCCTTTTGATTTATGTGTTTACATTCTCAAAAAGAGCCTTTCTTTACCTGAAGGACTTTTGGCCAGGTTCCTGTAATTTTGAGAACAGGACACGTAAACTTTGTTTACGGAGAGGCTGGGGTGGATGGGGAGGCAGGGGCTCTCAGAGCTGGGGGCTGTGCAGTCCTGATAACTACCTGGAGAATTCTGCCTCTGAGCCTTCATGTCCTCTATGCCTCAGTCCTGGGAACACAGTAGGACTCCCTGGTTGAGTGACACATGAGTCATTTCTGAGACATTCTGGTGAGTCACTGGAAAAGTGGTGTTACCTTTCCCAAATTTAATTTACTAGTGACCCCAGAAATTCTGCAGGGGAGTGAGGGGGTCCCAGAAGTTGCATGTGTCCCACCCCACCCAGGGCACTCCTCTGCTGGCCAGGAAAGGGAGTTGGAAGGGAGAGGACACAGCAAGCCCCTTTCAGCCAGGTGAAGATGAGGGAGATCAACTTCCTTTTTTTTTTGGCCACCAAAAATAGATGAAAATATACTGTTCTTTCTCTTTGCAGCATGAGAGAGCAAGGTTAGACTTCAGGAGAGCTCTGATCAGAGAAAGAAATGCAGGAGAACCCACTTCCCTCCAGTCTTTCAGCACTGAACCTTGCCAGACTATGAGTTGACTAAAAGCAGCTGGAAGGGGACAGTCAGGGACAGGGAGGTGCGGTGAAGGGGGCAGTGCTAGTACACAAAGGTGGCCTGAAGGAGACATCCGTGGCTAAGGGCTGGGCCGAGGTCAGGCTGGAAGCGGCCCCTACGCCCTCCCCTCTTCTGCCCATGGAAAGTCAGGCTGCTCTTGCCAGCGTCGCGCCGCCTCTGAAGGTGAAAGTCACCTTCCGCCGCTCTCCCGCTCTCCCGGCTGCCCGCTGCTGGGGTGGGGAAACCGGGGACATAAATCCTTCCTCATCCCTGTCCCGCGGCGCTTGCCTGCGCGGCCGCCCGGGAGGAGGCTCCGACGGCTGTAAATCACGGTCCCCTCCCGCGGGCCGCCTGCCCTTCATCACGGTGCTTTACGGCGCTGACACCGGCCAGGATTTAGTGGGCCAGCCAGGCTGAGGCCGCCTCATTGAAATGCCCCCTCCACCCGTCCTCTTCCTCCCGTAGGAATTAAGGCCATCCATAAATCCTGGAGATGCTCATTTGCATATTCATCTGCATACATTTGCCCCTCAAATTGCCTGCACTGGAGCTCCTGGGAGTCTGCTGGGACTGGGAGTTTCTGTTGTTCCAACTCTTGATGCAGGAGGAGAAACTGAGGCCGGAGAGGGACAGGGACCTGTCTGTGGCACAGTAGAAGGCAGAGAGGCACAATGGGAGTTCTGCCCGGGGGATGACTTAGCTAGAAGTAAGCTGAGGAGTTGGAAGTTGAATGAGGGACAGTGAGCAGATTGGAGCTTCCGGCTCTGGGTTGGCTCAGAAGTCTCGGTGCTGCAAGCGGAGAGGACAGTGGGAGACCCCTGGGGTGGGGGGTTGCCACCAGGAGGCAAGGAGACACCTCTCAGGAAGGTCCTACAGAGGTGGGAACAGTGAAGGGGAGCAAGGGCTGGCCCTGGAGGGAAGGACTGGCTGGTATGAGGTCAGCAGGAGGCCTCTGTAGAAGAGGGGCACTTGAGGGGGCAGGAGCTGCCTGTGGCCCTGGCCCAGGGAGGCTGCATGGGCAGCCTGAGGGCAGATGCTGGGGGCATGTAAGCCAGGACCCCTCTGGCTCCTCTGCCTCAAGCTGGTATCAGCCCTGACCAGGGCCCTGTCTGGACGGGAATGATCTACTGGGAAGGGCTGAGGCCTGGTGGAGGCCTGTGGCACAGCTGGGTTCTCCTCTGCATGAGCCCTCTGCCTCACACCCGCAGCACCAGTACTGCCACTACTGTGCCCGAGAGCATTACTCACTGGTTCAGGGATGGCTTCTCTGGGCCCCTTTGAATGAGCCCTCTCCAAGGGTGTGTACCCACTGAGCCCCTCCCTCATCTTCCTTCCAAGCAGGGCAGACCCTAGAGCCCAGGCTAAGATCTTTTTTAGGTTTTCAGAGAGATGTGGGGCCATGACAGGGCCAGCAAGCTTGGCCCTAGTTGACCCCACCCAGTCTTCCAAGTAGAAGCCCCATGGCTGGGACGCAGTGCTCCCAGCTGGGTCCAGGGCTGGCTGCAGACTGGGTCAGGCTGCGGCTGGGCTCGCAGAGGTTGCCTCCAGCCCTGCATGTCTGCCCCCTCCTCAGTCCCTGCTCCTCTGTCCCTCACCCTGTGGTGTACACTTCATGTGTTTCCTATTGACTTATAAAAAATGCCTTCTCATCAGAGGCCTGTGTTGCAACAGTCTGGGGAGGGGCAGGCTTTGGGGGAAACCTGCTGCTCTTTCTGAGACCTGGAGTTCTGACAGGATCGGGGTGGGCTCTTTCTTGAGCCAGGCCAGCTCACTATCACAGCCAGGCTTGGGGGCTTGCTTCCTCCCTCCGCCAGGAGAGGCCCTGGAGGGCAGCCGTGCTTGCCTCTGCCCAGGTGTGGAGCCCTCCTCAAGTCTCCTTTCACTGCATCAGTCTCCCTCTGCACCCTGCCCCACCCCACCCCACCCCACCACTCCAAGACGAGTGCACAAATCCCAAGCAGGAGAGAGTAGGGTAGGGACCCTACAGGGCTGAGGCCTGACACTGATGCCTCTGCTCACAGCCATCTCTGATCCCTCCAGGGCTCTGTCCTGGGCAGCCCAGGTGAGCCCAGCTGCCCCAGGATGGGGCACCCCAGTTCAGGGAGTGACTGGTGGGGGGGATGGGCCAGCAGTGAGAACTGGATCCAGGTTGGTCATAGGGTAAGAGGCAGGAAGGGGAAATGTCTGAGTGTGGGCAGCACCTGCCTTCCCTGAGAAGTGAGACCAGGGAAAGATGGAAGAAGAGTGGGGGCCCATCTGTGGTGAGCCTTGGCTGTGTGCCAGGTGGGGATGCTGGGAGGGGGGCTAGTGGCATGTGGCCCTCAGCTGACCCTAACTTGCCCTCCTGTCTGTTCTCCCTCTGCTCAACCCCTGCCCTTCTCCACAAAGGTCTCAGGGTTCTCTTTTCTCTTCTATCTTGAACTTCCATGGCCTCCCCTGCTTTGAGGAGAAGCAGGTCCTTCCCTCTGACCTCCTGCCTTCAGGACAGCATAGATGGAGGGATGCTGGGATGTCAAGGCCCTGAGGGAGCATCTCAGGGGAGGAAGAGGGCAGCAAAGATGAGACAAAACTTTCTGTCTCTGCAGCGTTTTAATAAGAAAGATTAACAGTAAAGGATGGGATATGGCCTCCTATTAGCTCTGGGGTAGTAGAGATCACAGAGGCAGGGGAATGGCTCAGAAGACCTTTCCAGAGCCACCCTGGCTAACATTTGCTGGGATTCTTAGAAAGTGCCGCACAGACTTTGTGGCGGCATGTCAGCAGGCCTAGGCAGAAGAGCCCCCCATCTGGAAGCCTTTATGGTCTCCCTCCCCCTCTTTCCAAATAGCTTGTTCCCAGAAAACAGGAGGAGAAGTTACCCAACAACATGCTGGGGCTTCCTGTGGGGCTGGCAGCCCCCCTCCCCGGCCTCTGTTGCAGCACACCCGGCCCTCACCCGCTCCCCAGGCTCTGTGAAGCTAGGCCCGTGCCAGTTACACATTGCAGAGTTGGTTCAGAACCGCCTTCCAAGATATGGGAGCTCACCTCCCCCAGGAAGCCCTCCAGAGCCACCTCTCTGCTTTCCAGTACCTGCTCCACTTCCTCTGCAGACATGCATACCTAGCCTTTGTGTGTTCTCTTGATTGTGTTCCAGGTCTATTTGTCTATTTGCAATTATTCCCTCCTTTTATCTAGTATGGGCTGGAAGAGTAGTTAGGGGCTGGGGAGGCACCCTTTCTATTTTATGTAATGGAAAATTGTGGGCCAGAGAGGCCAAATGACTTGCCCCAACATAGAGCCAGAAGTAGCTCTCCTCTGGCTGTTGCAGCTCTCCTCCTCAGGCCCAGGGTCTGTTGCCCACCTCCCCACTGTGTCCGTTTGGTTGTTCCTGTCTCCTCAGATTGACAGCACGGGTCCAAAGAGAGCCCCCGAGCTCTGGTCTGCTGACTCGATGTGGCGTTTGGCTCAGCTGAGGAGCCACCTGAGTGCAGAAGATGGCAGAAACTGGGGGCAGGGAGCGTGGGGACACAGCAGGACTGGCTGTGGGCCAGGGAAGGTGTGGTCTCTGGTGGAAAGCCTGAGGCCCACCGATGCTGCCCCATTCTCGGAGCACCTGGCTGCCGAGCCTGCTTGCTCACAGCTCATCTGGCTTCTGATTTGCTCACTTGGATCTGAGGCCTTCTGGTTTGGGGCACCTTGGAATGAAAAATCTCCAACAAAAAGGGGCTTTTAACTTGTAGATAGCCAGGGTTCAGTTTTAGATGGCACTCTAGTCCCTGTAAGAGCTAACCACAATCACAGTGATTGTCGGTTCTGTTTCCTCATCTTTACAATGGGAACAGAGCACCTAGGCTTAATGAGGAAGGTGGAAAGGGGTCTGAGTGAAGGGGTCTGGCTGTCTGCAACAGCCAGAGGAGAGCTACTTCTGGCTCTATGTTGGGGCAAGTCTGCTTCCAGAGGAAGCAGAGCCTTCTAGAGCTAAGCACAAGCAAAGATTCAGAGGCTGAGTGGTCAGTGACCGTTTTGCAAGTAAGGAGGCAGGCTCTGTCACGCTGACCAGCTGTGTGACCCACGACAAGTTCCTTAACCTGTCTGTGCCTCAGTTCTTCACCTGTATAAAGATGATTATAACAGCATCTACCTGATATAGGTGAGGCCATATTTGTAAAAGGGAGGTAATATTTGTAAAATTGTTACATTAGTGCCTGACACACAGTAAGCGACCATGAGAGGCTTATTTATTTATTCATTTATTAAACAACATGGCTTTCTTTGTTTTCTCCATTTTAATTCTTATAAGCAACACAAGATGGCGTTTACTCAAGCTTGTGACTCCTGGATCCGGGGCCCGAGGGAGATCCTGGGACTTGTATACTCTGGTCGCACACCAGATGCTGCTGGTGTCTGGAAGGCCTTCCCTGATGCCCTGAGTTCTTCCCAGATGAGGGGGGAGTTCTTCTGTGCCTGCGGGGCTGAGAGGGGCACTGGGCAGGGTGGGGGTTGGGGCTCAGCTGGGTGGAGAGGACTGTTAGGTTCAAGACCCCAGAGTCTAGCCTGGGTCTCTGCTTCCAATCCCACTGTTTCCATGACCGCGGGGGTCCGAATAGGAGGCCACTCTTGGGCCACACCAACCTGTACCAGGGACCAGAGACCCACAGTTTCCTTACTCTGGGGTGGCCTGAGTAGAAGGGGGTGCGGGTATGGAGAGGGGGCATGTGTGAACAGGGATTGCAGCTCAAGTGAGAAATAAGCAGGAGCAGATGGAGCCCAGAGCACAAAGTTCCTGTTTTCATGCAAATGTCTGGGACAATAAAAGTCAGGGGGGGCAGACAGGGTTGGGGGGTGGGGTGGGGCAAGAGGAGAACTTAGACAGAAACAGAGTGGGGGGTGCAAAAAGAAGGTGCCATGTCAGCAGAATTAGGTCTTATTCAAAGAGTCACTATTGAATTGGTTGGGGGTGGGGTGGTCTGTTCAACCCCCTGCCAAGGACCCTTGGCCAGCCTGCTAGGGCCTAGGCTGGCTTGGGGAGAGCTGGGAGGGGTCTGGGCCTGTGCCTGCTGGGGACATCCAGACAGTAAGTGCTTCTCAGACTTGATTGCATTTCCTGGCCTTTGATGTCTGAGATCAAAGCAAGGCCAGGCCCTCTCGGCCTGCTGGCCTCCAGGCAGCTCCTCTCTGCCCACTGGGTCCAGGCTGTGTGGTCATGTGCCTGGAGAGGGCAGCCAGCATGGTATCCGTAGTAGGCCCCAAGTGAGCTAGAGGGGCTGGGATGGGAGCCCTTTCCCACTGGGGCTGCCAAGAGCTCCATCTGTGGGTACAGCTCACATCCGCTGTTTGTGCGTGCCTGTGCTTGCACACTGGCTTATTGGCCCCCGACACCCAGGGGTTGGGCATAGAGGTCACCAACACCAGCCAGGGGGGCTTGGGGGTGGGGCCCTTGTGGCCCAGATGAACTGCAAGAGCCAAGGCTTGGAGCCCAAAGCCCGTGCAGATGGCAAAGGCTTTGCCTTGCTGTTGCAAAATAGAGACCTAACATTGGCTATGCAGACTGGCCTCTCGTGGAATCCCAGCTGTGAGGGATTCAGAGTTGGTTTAGAGGAGGGTCGCCCTACACAGGCCTCCCTCCAAAGGGCCTCCTAGATTCTCCACTGACCACCAAGGCTCCATCTGGGGGATCTTCCACTCGCCTACTCCTGTTTCCACTGGACCTGAACCCCAGGGGGGCTAGCCCCAGCGGTCATTCACTGCCAAGAAGGGGGCTATCTAGGGTCCTGTTCTGAGTGTTCAGGGATGTGGGTGAAACCCTCTTGATGCACTACATCAAGATTTGTGAGGGTTCCACACTTCCCTGGGAAGTTTTCCCAGGGAATTTTTGCCTGTGACTCCCTTGGGAGGGCTTCAGGTTCAAGTGGCTGCCTCATCTCAGAGCAAAGCACTTTTTGCCTGGTTTCCTCTACCCAGGTATGTGTTGGCTGGCACTGCCTCAGTTTCCCTTTGGCAGAAGTATACAAGGAGGTGCCAGGCAGAAGGCAAGCCAAGGATAAGAGATGGGCAGTGTGATGGCCCTGAAAAGGATGCAGGGGAGGTCAAGGCTTCTGCTACCACATTCCTGCAGGTCGTGGGGTCAGGGAGGGGGTCCTTGGGCAGAGTGACAGTGTGCTCTGCTGGCCTGCGTGCTTGCAGCGGGGCCCTGGCTCTGCCTGGTGCCCGCCCATGTGGAGAGGATTAGGGCCCAGAAAGACTTGTTTCCCTCTTCCTTCTTGGAAGAAGGATCAGTGGGACCTGGTGACAGCCCAGAGATTCTGAGCGTGTGGACAGCCCGCTCCCCTTCCCAGCCATCTCCCAGGCAGCCTGGGAGGTGCACCCCCTCTGCTGCAGCTGCTGGCAGGGCCTGTCTTTTCATTCCTAGAACCCCTGCCTGAGAGGGGGACCAGCGGAGCATTGGGCTGGGGCTGCTGGGAAATAAGGCAGAGGGGACTGTGTAAAATGGCCATTGGGCCTAATGGACCTAAGAAAAGTTGGTCAGGGCTGCAAAGCTGTAGGGACCCCTTCCACCCTGATTTCCCTGTGAAGTTCAGAGGCCAGAGGGATTACAGGACCCACTGGCCCCAGAGGGTGGGATTGGGGTTGGGGTTGGGGCTGAGGGTGGCTGTGGGATCCTGCCTTGGCTGTGTTTGGGTGTGGTGTGTGTGGTAATTCCTAAACCTAGGTGCCTGTGCACAAACACACACACTCTCTCTCTCACTTCTATGAACACAGCGTCTAGCATAGTGCTTGCATGTATATAGTAGATACTCTGTAAAGATTTCATGGGTGGATGGACTAGTGAGTAGACATCCTTGATAGTTCTAGCTCCTAGGACTTCTCTTACTCTTTACTCAGAGCCTTATTTTTGAGGCTTTTCCCTTCTTTATGCCCAGCTGGTGATGTATACTGAGTGGGTGACTCCTCACTCACTGGTTTTTCTTAAATTCTCAGCATAGAATTAAACGGTGGCTTCTTGCAGTAGGATCTCTAATCTTACCCCCATGAAGTTCCTGTGTCTTGGGCTTGGGCTTTAGCCAGTCCCTGCCACTGATTGGGTTTTGCAGAGTTCTGGGTTGGGCACAGAGATGGCAATTATTGTTCCAGTCTGAGCTGAGCCCCTGTGATCAGTGAGGTGGATGACGAGCATGGCTTCGGTGGCTAGGAAATGTCCGTGGCTCGGGGCCCAAGCAGAATTAGGACTGCACCAGGGATCTCTCACCTGGGAATATGTGTGAGACCAGGCACACCCCCACCCGCCCAGACCTTGCTTTCCCCTGCTCTGTGAGCTATGCGTGAGTGTGCTCAGGGGCACTTTCAGGAAGGGAATTAAAAATATTTAACTCTGGTAGGCACAGAGGTGGTTCAGTTAGAATGGTCACCAGGCAGAAGCTGTTATAGGTTAGCGCTGGGGCACCCTTTTGCTCTCCCTTCCCCACCACTCTTTCCCCTTCTTTCTTTTTCTGGGGTGCCACTGGTTGGGTGGTAACAGTGTTCTACTGCAATTGCCCTTCTATAGGTGGATATGGCAGGACTGGGCACTTGTGAAGAGGGGATGGAGACCTAGGCCATTGGCCAATGGGGGTATTTGAAGGACCTGAACTTGGTTTTGATGCTGGTCCTCCAACAGAAACCCTCTTTGGAAGTGACTCAGTGTGACCAAGGCCACTCTGCCACACACCTCTAGCAGGATTCTGAAGGGTCCTTGTTCTTGAACCATGTGCCCCAGGGTGGCTGAGCAGCAGAGTGGGCAGGGAAGTGGCTGGGACCTGACCCATGGCAGGATCTTGTGCCTGGCACTTTCTGCTGAGCCTTGCTGGGTTTCTCCATGTGTCTGAGTGTGTACCCCAGTGCATGTTTTTCCATACGCACAAGACATAGCCTATGTGGGCAAGCGTGTAATATATGCATGCATGAGTGAGTGAGTGAGGGGATCATGTGCTGTGCGTGTCCGTGGTCATCCAGGAATGTGAGTCTGTGTGGGGATTCCGTTCCTGTGTGTGCACACAGACAAACAGGAGGCTTGGCTGGGAAACCCAAATCTCCCCTTCCCAGGCCTCAACCCCTACTCCCTGGGGCCGTGATAGAGGAGAACAGAGAGTCCCCAAATCCTGTGATGAGACGGTGGCTTCTATCGGATTTCCCTCCTCCCTTTTTTTCTTGACACAAATAGCCTGTGGAACAAAGGGAGCTGGGGATTTCGATTATTTATACAGTCAACATTAAGCAACTTGTGGTCTATTTAAATTCTTCTTCATTAGGCCAGGAAATTCCATGGCAAACACTCAGGCAGTAAGGAAACCTCCAACACGGCAGCCCCCAGCCCTGGCCACTGCCATTGAATTCTTCATCTCCTGTCCCGCTCCTAACCTCTGACCCCGGCTTCTTCCCCATGAGCTCCCTGAGGCAGTGTCCAACACCCGCTTCCCATTGCATTCCCCCCTGAACTCTCTCCTTGTCCCTCCCATCCCTCTAACCTCCATTTCTCAAACCAACATCCCAGATCCCCCCGCCCCTATCTCCCTCCCCCATGCTTCCTTTAACTTTGGAGGGGTGGCCAGACACCAGGTCTTACACTTGAGAGTCCATTCTGCAGCCACAGTATTGGGGGCAGGGAAAGGAAAGACCAGGAGGAGGGCAGCCTCTGTCAGCCTGGTGCCTTTCAACAGTGTGCCCAGGAGCCCCAGGATGCCTCTACAGGCTCTCCCAGGGTGCCTCTACAAACCTTTGAGTGGCGCAAGAAAGGGTCCTACCAGCAGGAGGCGCCACTAGTGAATTCAAGCCAGTGATGACCTAAGACAAGTTGGAGGACCTGATGCTTATTCTGAAGATGGGGGACTCTGCTGTCACCTGAGCCAGCACTTGGGACCCTCTGACCTGGGGCTGCAGCAGAGGATTTGTCTGGGCCAGAGTGAGGGAGGTGTGAAGTGTTAGGTCAAGGGCAGTGAGGAGCCTTGGGGGTCAGGGTGGGGCTACGGGGCAGCCTTAGTGGGCAAGCAGGGGGACCCCAAGGCAGCAGGGCTGGGTGGGAGCAAGACTCCTGGGAAGGGGTCTGCAGCCTGAGCCCAAGGTAGCTGAAGCCATATTAGCCATGCTCTTCAAGATTTTTTCTATGAGTCCTCAGAGCCTAGAACTGGGACCTAGGGCTGAAGATTCAGGGAGGCAGATTCTGGCTCCTGCAGAGCAGGAAAGCTCTTATGCTCGCTCCTTCAGAGCTGTCAAAAGAGCAGCTTCTGGATGTCTTCAGAGCAGGTGCCTGTACCCCTGCAAGAGCTCCAGCAGCAGTTGGTAATGCCCAGAGGGGGCTCCTGGCATGGGTGCCATTAAACCAGACAGCCTTGCAAACCTCTCACACCTTCTGGCATCTGCAGTTTCACATGGAGCCAGACACGGTCTGGGACAGAGGAGGGTCTGAGGGTTGGGGGAGTGTCTTAAGGACTTCAAGGTCCCATCAGAGGCGACAGCCTCCGGGCAGAGGGTCTGCAGGGCCTGGCCTCTTCTCCCCTGTCAAGGGCTCTCCATCCTCCCTCCCCAGGAGGCCTGGCCCATCTCTATAGCTCTGAAGGCTCACCTAGAGGCAAACATGAAGCTTGGGAAGGGGGTGGTGAGAATCCTGGAGGACCCCAGTGGGCAGCTGGTGTCTCCCATTCCCGGCAGGGCCCCTCACCTAGCCCTCAGCTCCAGGAGAATCTCTTCTCACTGAACTTGCCTCTGTTGACATCTCATCATTCCTGATTTCTCTCTCCAACTAGACTGTGAGCCTCATGAGGACAGAGAACACATTTACCTCTTCACCCAGTGCCTGGTGTATAGGTAAACAGCAGGAGCTTAATCAATGCTTCATGAACTCAATGAAATGACACTTTAAGGGGTTCTGGCCTAGCCCAATCCTTGACCTTTCTCTCTATAACTTCAGCCACAGAACCCCTTCCCTCTCATGACTTTTCCAGGGGACAGAGCCTGTGTCCAGATGGAGAGGCAGTCCACTGAGGGTTCAGAGGCTTATCTCAGAACCGCTCATGATGGCAGGCTGTGTTTGGGGAAGGGAGACAGGTCCCAAAGGTTTGGGGAGGGCTGTCACCTGAGAAGGGGATTCCAGGGGTGAAGGCCACTGCACCCAGCTCCATCCTCTGGAGAATGGGTCAAGACTTCAGCTATTTGAGCTGATGTTAGGGTTACAGATGAGCAATGTGTTCCCTCCCAGGTAGACAGCACAGGGTTGGATAAGCTGCCCCTTTCAGATTGCAGTGTGACAAGCTCTGCCTCCAAACAGCAGCCAGGACAGAGGGAGGAAAGACAGACCTAGAGTTTGCTGCCACTTATCACCTCGCTGTTGGCCTGCCCTCCAGGCCTGTCCCTGCTGCCACCTCTGGGCCTGTGTTTCTGATTAGTGGGCCCCAGCTGTGCAGCATTAGTTGCATTTTTCCAGGATGAATCTTGGTTGTGACTTCCTGCCACGGGTCTGAACCAGCTGCTTCCCTTTGCCTCCTGCTTCTCATCCCAGTCCTTTGGGCTGCCCCAAATGCCCTCACTCCCAGAGGGCTCCTCCTGGAGGGGACAGGGAGGCCACCCCACTCATGGGTTTCTCTCCTGGGGCATAGGGAGAGGTCCCTCAGCCTGCCCAGGGAAGCTCAGGACACTGCCATTGCTCACCAAGCAGAATCCATTCAGTTTCCTGAAGGTGTGGCTGTCAGAGTGGGTCAAAGGGGCCCAGACCTTAGCATACATGCAGTTGCCAGCAGGCTAGGGCAGAGAAAGTCAAGGCCAGGATGGTGTGGGTGGAGGGCTGTGGGAGTTGCACCGGGAAATCTCCTAAGGCAGAGAGCATCCCCTTCTGGCTTTCTGGGGGCTGTCCTCTGCCTGATCGTGATCTTGATTTAATGGAGCCACGGTCTCTAGCTGAAGTCTTAAGCCAAGTCAGCCCCCTTGTTTCTCTGGTTTTCCAGTGTGCTTCTGATGAGCTATCCGTGAAGACACCAACTCAACACACTCAGCACCCACCTGACGGGTAGTGAGTTCCTTGTCCTGCAGGTATGTAAGTGTGAGCTGGGGAATAAAATATTTCACTTTCATAATGGCCTTTAGATCTCATGTGATCCTCACTACATTCTTATAAGGGGGCAGGGCAGTGGGGGTTCCTTACAGTTTTCAGAGGAAGAAACAGGCTGGAGTGAGTGAGGGAGTCCTGGAGTCTAGGCCAGAACCCAGATGTGAGGTCCACTTAATTCAATGTGAGTTTGGTCAATAAGCCCCCGAAACCCAGCCAGACTCAGAGAGAATTAAGCCCAGAGCCCAGCCTGGTGTATCCTCATCCCTCACTCCCTGCCTCCCAGCTTCCTGGCCAACACTCCCAAATTGTCTGACAAGCCCGGCCCTGACTGTCCCTCCATGCCTCAACAGCCAGCCCTTAGCCAAAGGCTTTGGTCGCCACCAGGGTCTGGGACCTGGGACGGGTCTCTGGAAAACAAAGCCTTAAGAGGATGCTTGAGGCCATGAGCAACCTGAGGCAGCTCACTTCTGCATCACCGGTTCCCAGGGCAGGCCTGGCACACAGCACAGCTTAGGCTGGGCCATGCAGATGGAGAAGTGGCCACAGTTGGCATTGGGAAACCCAAGAAGTCGGGGAGACTTGCTCACTCTGGGCGGGCGGCACAGGCTGGGGGCGGCAGTGGGAGCTCTCCCTAGGGAGAAGAGGCCTGTGTCCTGGGACCACCTGGCTCTTGAAAATGCTGAACAGAGAAGTGCTGGCAGCAGCGCTGGGTGCCAGACACCCCGGGTGGGATAGCTTCTGCCGTGACCTCAGGGTCAGGGCTGCTGGGAGGGGACCAGATGCTTCTGGGAGCTGGGGACTGCCACAGGCTGCCTTTTACTGGGCCACTGTGTTTCCAGTCCATAGCCCCTTTCAAGAGCCCCCCTTAGCAGCTGGCCTCCTGGGAGGTGAGCACATCACCTCCCTCAAAGGCCTGCAGAGAGTTTCCTGGCCCGGTGTGGTGAGTGGGGTCAGGTGGAGGACAGAGACTCTGCCCTGGGGAAGCCTCTGTCCCAACAGGGAAGACTCTGCCCCTGGCTCAGGGACCCTTTTGGTTTATAACATGTTGACATATAACCCCCAGGGATGGTTTTAGTCCCTCAATCCTTTAGTTACTTTTGGCAAATGTGAGCTGTCTCTTTAATTACCTGCAAGGAATTGCCAACAGCTACATTGGGCTAAATTGAGACTATGAATGGAACTTGTCTCTCTCACAGTCTTGGCTGGTTTTAGCCTTCACTGTCCCCTGGGTGGTTGGTGGCAGAGTGCTTTGTGTGCAGACTGGTCAATGGGAGCACAGCGTCTGTTTGCCTGAAACATGTCAACAGGGATCTTAGAGCAGGGTGGACCCATGTCAACCTTGCAAGTGAGAAAGGAATTCCCCAGTTAGAAGACAATTCCTTCAGCCTCTATCACATACCTGTGGACACAGGGAGCTAGCTGATTTTAGGCTCTGTCATCTGCTCGAGGGCTATAGGCCAAGCCAGGGGTCACTGAGGGTTCTCTTCTGGAAGCAGCTCTCCCAGGGTCCCCCGGAGCCCCCTGGTGGTCACTGTGAAGGTGTGCTGCTCTCCCCAGGGGCTCTCTGGCAGCCCTCAAGTGGACAGAGGAGCTTCTTGCCTTGGCAGGGGTCCCCTAGTGCTGGGTCTGTAGTTGGCAATGGCCCCAGAGATAGATTTTCCTTGCTGTCCACCAGGCATAAGGTCAAGGGTCGAGGTTAAGGTTTTTCCCCAGGGTGACTTACTTTGGGGCACCTTTCCCTGAACTCCTGAGCCCATCCAGCTAAGTCCTGGCACACACAGAACCAGCAGCCTGCAGAGAGCTCAGGGAGACCTGTGATTCCCTGCCCTGAAGGCCCCCTCCATTCTAACAGAGGCCCAGCCTTGTTTGCAGGGAAGGAGACAAGACCATCCACTGGGGAAAGACAGGGAAGGCGGGAAGCACTGCAATGTGGTCCTCACCCGTCATCAGGCTGGGGTCTCTTCCGCTATCTGACCAGGTAGCCTAGCTAGGAGCAAATCTGCCCTGGGCTGAAGAAATATCCTGGTCCCTGTTGGCCCAAAGGAGGTGAGGCCCTTTTCACACCGAGAGACTGGGGGAAAGGGCATAACTCCCCTAGTTATAACTGGGCTTGGAACATGGCTGCCTACCTACAGTTCCAGTGTGGGGGCCTGAAGGAGGACACTCTGTATCCCCGTCACCAGCCGCACCACTGCGGCCATGTCCGCCGGCCTCTCAACTGAAGCCTTCCAAAGCCACACCTGGGTGGGAGTTACAGGAGGCAGCTCCACCATGTAGTGGATTCTAGGCTGTGACCTTAAATTGAAACCACTGAACAGTGGGGGAGAGCAGAAGGGAAGCAGGGGCCAGTAGTCCCCTCATCCCTCAGGCCAGTTCTGTGAGACCAGGGCATTCTAGCCAGCATCTGAAGCTGTCCCCGCACCCTTGGCCTTAAGAGCACAAGGATGGTCTCGAGACCCCCGTCACGTCCTGTGTTCTGTGCCACCATAGACAACAAGCAGTGTGGGCTTGTGTCCTGGCTGTTGCATGGAAGAACTCCACGTCCATTCAGTTTGGGCTTTTCATCCTTTAATAACACCATGGTAGGAAGTCTGCGGGCCTGTCTAGTTACTTCATACAGCTTTCCCCAGCCTGTGCCGAAACCCCCGCCTGGAAGTCTTCCCTGCACCCCTTGGGGTTTCCTCTTCAGTCTTCCAGCAAAAAACATTCCAATGAAAACCTCCATAGCTCCCCAAGAACTTACCATAATTTATAGGCACAAGGCAGCCCAAATCCATGCAGAGAAAAGTAGCATTCCTCTTCCAGAAGCAACTCCGCCAGCTGAGGGAGAGGGAGGGAGGGGGAGAGACTCTGCTGAAACATCCACGCATTTACCAAGTGCACTGGGGAAGAGGATGGGGAAGGCAGGAAGCCAGCCACGTCCTTCTCATGGCAGTTCAGCCCAAGGGTGAGTGGTTATCTCCAAAGACAGAGGCTGCCTTAGGACAAAAAGATGGCTACTTGTTTCTACTTCTTCAAATGGTGGTTTTCCCAGAACAGAGGGACACTTTTTTCCTCCAAGGCAAGTCCAAGCCATTTCCATTAGAGAAGCCCAAAAGATCTGCAGCCTTTTCGTGAGCCTTTCCAACCCTTAGGCTGTTGCAGTGTTTAACCTGTACCATGAATCCAATCCGGGAGATCAGGTGCGATCAAAACCATTTTATGATAAAGAAACTAAGGTTTGGGGAGGTTACGTCACTTCCACCCTGAACGGTCACAAAAAGGGGCAGAGGCAGGGCTAGGTCTGCAGCCACGAGAGCCCCTGCTGGGGGCCGGGGCTCAGAAGAGGGCCCCCCAGAACTTAGAGGACATCAAGTGGAGAAAAAGGCCAGGCAGGGCCACAAGGGAAGGGGGGCTAAGCGCCACGCTGTGAGGCAGTCGTTTCAACACCACTCCTTCCCACTTTTCTCTCTTCCTTTTCCACTGAGTTGACCTTTAAATTATGGCATGTGCTGCCGCGCCAGACACGTTGTGATCTCCCCTTCTTCCATCTGCCTAGGCTTTCTCCTGGAGCAGTTTCTCCTCTTCCAGCTTTGCCTTCTGCGCTTCGTACTCACTCCTTTCTCCACTGCCCTGGCAGCTGCTTCCCTCTGTGTCCCATTCACAAATCCCAGCACCGAGGGAGGCGCTGCTGCAGGTGGGCACCGCCGTCATTCCTGCTCACTGCTCCAGCCCTAGCTCTGGGGTGCTGCAGTCAGGAGCATCACCTCTACCTGGTCCTGCTCCTGCCTCCCCTCCTCTGGCCCAAAAATCTGCACACCAGCACCCTCCCCACTGCCCATCCTGGCCCCTTTGCTCCTCCATCTGCCCCCCACCCCCACTCCCCAAAGCTTCCTGCAGCGATATACCCTCTGCTTAATGTTCATTTGCATTTGGCCCAACGCCTAAACGATATTTTTTTGGCCTACCACTATAGAATACAGCAGACATTAAATCTTATCAGTTTAATTTTCTTCCAGATAGTAGTACAGCCTTTGATTTTTTTCAAACTATGGAAAAAGTGTCAAAGAAAAGTGGAACATTAATCAAGGGACTTTGATGAAAGGAATGAAAGTGTTTCCCTAAGAGCCCGACATGTGGTGCAGCTGCTGGTGGGTATTTAAATGACATTTTTCATATGTTGCTGTAAAAAAAAAATCTCTTTGAGTCGATTCTGGAAATATATTCTAATTTGCTACAATGCCAGTGGTTTTAAAATTATTTAGAATAAAATGTGTTTATGATTTCTGCTCTACTTTGTGTATTTGTCTGCTGCAGGCCTCTTTCCTTTGGGGGGAGCCTAGCCTGTCTCTCCCAGAAGCTGCGGGGCGTTTTAGGACAGAAACATTCATGCTGTGGACCCTTCAAGGGGGGAACCATATTTTCTTCCACTGCGGCCTTTGGCGCCATACAGCACTCAGCCCCAGAGGTTTAAACTGCAACAGGAGGGATTACAGGTGAGGAAGATAAAAAGGGTGATGGGAATCCTCATATGACTAGGAAGGTCTGTGGAAACCTTATAAAAGGTGTGATTTCTCCTGTAAACGAGAAAGGAATGAACTCACAACTCCTCGAGCTCCTTAAAAGCCTGGCCACCTGAGCCAGGGAACCCCGGAGGCCTGAAGGCTGGGTGAGGCTTAGCGCAGTCATCACAGGAGCCTGAGGACACCTGAGTTGCAGCCTCATTTTTGGAGGTGACTGGGCTGGAAAATCTTCAGGAGGCTGCTTCCCTCCAACCCTGCTGTGATCCCTTCCTCAGAAGATCATTTAGAACTTTCCAAAACTGAAGGACCAACTTCTTCTCTCTTAACCCTGCCATCTTGGGAACTTTGCCGACCTTGATACAGGGGCGAAAGAGATACTTGGGAGAGGCCCCCTTTTGAGCACGCACATAGAAGCCATCCTCTGACCCCAGGGGCAAGGTCTAGGCAGCGAGTGGGGGCACACAGACTCGATCCTAGAGAGGGAGAGGCCCCACAGACCCTCCCCAGGGCCAGGAAGCCACATGGCCCGCAGGCTCACAGTCTTTCACTAAGTCTGGGCCACCCTTGGGGGAGGTGGACTAATGCCTGAGGCCTCTCTGGCCTGACCCGAGGGCCTGGCATTGGCAGCTGGTCCTGTCCTTGCTGACCAGTGGGGGGCACACTCTCCCTAGTTTTCTTGTCTCCACTGTAGTTGTCGTTTGGACCTGTGGGAATGTGAGGGTGCTGGTGCCTCTCCCCTGCCAGGGCTTTCTAGGGGGCTGGGGGCATGGGTGGGGCCCCTCTCCTTCACAGGCTGGCCAGCACCATCTCCAGACTCCCAGCTGGTCCCTCCTCCTGCACGGGCCTTTGGCTTCCCCACTGTGTCCTCACAGGGTCTCACCTGGAGACAGCCTTTTGTGGGATGCATGTGGTCTGGGTGAGGGAAGACCCTGCCCAGGTGCAGGGCTTGGATGAGCACCACTGGACGTCTGCAGCTGTGAGCTCAGATCCAAACCCAAGCCTTCCCTCCTTTGAGCTCTGCCCTCCCCTTTCCTCCTAATCTCATGCTCCCCTCTGGTCCCACTTTGCTCAGTTCCCCACTGTTCCACAAGTGTCCAGTTTATTCCTGCCTCTGCCTTTTGGCTGCGGTGAAGTGACTTCTTGTAGGCCCAGCTGAAGCCCTACCTTCTTCCTATGTCCCTTCTTGTCCCCATATCAGCTGAAGCTGGGAAAGGAACCAGTCAGGGTTCTGCCTAGCCAGGTGCCATCTAGATTGCTTTTGTCTTACATTCTTGTTATAGGGTGAGCCCCAGAGGCAGGATGGGGGGCTTCCTTTGTTTTCCCATAACACTGCTCTGTGCAGGGTGGGGCTGGGAGGAGATGCCTCTGGGTTTGGAGCAGCAACTTACAGAAAGCCTGAAGTGCTTACGGAGCCAGGGTCCCAGCTGGAGGCTTTCGGTAGCTATCATGATAATCCCATTCTCTTGCTTGTGGCTAATGTAGGAACAGGGTACAAGGAAGTCTGTTGGGGGCTGCCAGGAAATGATTCTTCATGCCTAAGGCAGAATCACAGGAAGACAAGTCCTTTGCCTTCCTCTGGCCATATTCATACCTAGATGGGATGCCAGGAATTCCTGCAGAATCTGGGGTTACAGCCCAGACATGGGGGGAAGATCAAGAACATCACAGAAAAACAGAGTGGGAGCCCTGGTGAACCTTCTCAGGGTGAGCAATAATCACCTGTTCTCATCCTTCAGTCTGCTCGGAGACAGGATGGCATGTTATTTATAGCTAAACAGCAGACACCTGGAGGGAGAGAGCTGGGTTGGTGCCCGGAGAAGCTCCACTGCTATGGCTGGACAGGGACTGTGTGACACCAGAGCTGTTCCCTCTCCCTCCCTCCTCCTTTCCAGAAGGAGAGAAGAGACCTGAGCTCTGCCTAGGACTACCTCTGAGACTGAATGGGGATAGCCAGGCCTGCTTCACTGGCCCATTCTGAAAACTCTCTAGTGTGACAGAACATACTCATGGCTCGTCACATGCTCCTGCCCTTCCCAGACCCCTGCTGTCTTGCTGGCAGAGACAGTCTGCATGTGTCTTCCTTGCTGCGCACTGAAGGTAGTCATTAATCTAGAAAGGAGAACTAGGGCTTGAGTAGAGGAATCCTGGTGTGTCCCCTCAACCGATCAGATCCAAGGGGCTTTCAACAGGGAAGCAACATGACAGAGCCTCACCATGTCCTGACCGCTGTATTTTATGGTTTAATATCACTGGGAGATGGATTGCATTTCACAGTAAACCTGGGAATGCAAGGGTTGCCTCTGCAGAGGTGCTGCATGCCTTGAGGATGGTCCCAATAGCCCATGCCATGCTGTGCTAGGGATGGGTCCCAGCAGCCCATGCCACGCCCCAGCAGTTGCCCTTGAGAATACTGGCTGCTGAGGGCCTGGCTGTGCCTGGTGAGAGCATGCCACGCAGGGTGAAGGGCAGAACCCAGGCTTGCCTGTGCAGTGCTCTTGGACTTCTGAGTGTTAATTAGAACTCGGTATAACTCAGAGCTCCAAAGAGTCAACTACCCCCTGTGGCCTTGCCAGCCAGAGCCAAAGAATGAAGAACGGCAGAAGGGCCCAAGTTTCACTATGAACTGGCAGGTAGAAACAAACAGGTAGCTCAAACTAAAGCCAGGAGGGTTTGGGTGAGTTGCAAGACTTCGGAAAAAAGTGGTTGGGCCACTAGTAGAAATGGGCCACCAGTAACATTTTCTCTGTTTCTGTTTTAGGCGTAGGTATCCTTGAAGGCAGGAGAGCTATCCAGGAGACAGTTTGGAGTCGGTGCTGTCCTCGGAGGCTAGGGCTAAGTGACCTCCTGCCCCTCTCCGGGCCTGGAGAGGGACACATGCCCCCAGTCTCACTCCTGAAACACAAGGACTGAAGTGTCCTATGGCCTGCCTCTGGTTGGCTGGGACTTTTGGGAAACCTGAATGCAAAGTAACTGGCGTGGGACTTAACATTCTTCAAATGAAAACATTTCCCAGTGGATAAATTCCTTTGTGGTGTAGGGTTACTTGTTAGCACTTTTCTATCCCCCATTCTTGTTGACAATTCAGTCATGCAGTTTCATGAACACACACATGTAGGATGAAAGTGGCTACAATTCTAGGTGTGATTCAATCTCTGGCAGGAAGGCTGAGGAGAGGACTGGTGGTGAGTCTCCAGTGAGAGCTGGACTCTGGGAGAGAAGAGAAGGGAGGCTAGCACACAGCTCAGGGTAGGACTCTAAGGTCAGAGAAGGGCAGGCAGATCATGTCCACCTCAGCCCCACGACTGGGGCTCTGTGTGGAGAGGTCGTCAAAGTCCTGGTTATCAAGGAGTGGCCAGGTGGTCTCTGGACTTGGGAAGTTTCATGCCCTTTGACTCAAATGTAAAACAGAGACATGACTGTAAGAGAATAATTTCAATATGTAGTACAACTAAGGATCCTTAGATTTAGGTCTGAGTGCTTGTGCAGGGCAAAGAGAAAAAAAAAAGAGTTCCTTTTTCCCAGGGAGCTTGAGCAACGGGGACTTGAATTCCTGGATCCTCATCTCCAAGCCCTGGCATCCTAGAAGTGGGTTACTGGGTTTTCTGGGGGGAGGGACATCTCTATCTCAATTCTCAGTAACACTACGAACAAATCTCTGTCAATTCTAGAGCTTTCTTTTGCTAAAAAGCATAGCCACTTAGCCCCCTGATGTCCTTGGCTTCCTCCTGAGACATCCTGACTGTGAACTACTTTAAGATGATGTCTTTGTTTGGGTTTCCTAGAAAATAGAGCCCAAGGCAAGGCTTAAATGGTAACGCATTATTTGGGAGGTGCCAATCCAGGGCAGCAAGAGGAAGGCAAAGTGGAAGTGAAGCAATACAGGAGAGGCGGCAACGCAAGATAGGGTATTATTGCGCTGGCGGTTGCTTCTTGACAAGTTGGAAAGAGACACAGATAATCAAGATGTAGATGCAGCCCATCAGCCAGGCAGGACCTCTCTGGATGGACTGGGAAGAAAAGAGGGTGCCTGAAAACAGTACATTAGAGGCAGAAAGCAGAGAGAATTTGATCTAAAGTTATTTTCCGTATTCCTTCTTTCAAAATCCATCTCATAGGAGCGGACTGATCTGAATCACTCAGCTCCTTCAGCAGCTGCTTAGGAGGTCAGATTCCATTTTGAGGAAGTCTGAAAAGGAGCCTGAGACTCTGGCAGGGCAGCTGGCCAACCTCAGATGCAGGACCATGCAGGCATGTAAGGTGTCTGTTGACCTTGGTGGCTGCTAAGGTGGAGAAAGCAGCTGAGAGTCTGAGAGAATCTGAGAAGCTTCATAGGACATGCTCAGTAGAAATGGAAAGAGCCCCTGGAAAAGGAGGATGGGAAGGGGTCCTAGCAGAGAGTCAGGGTCTGTAGAGATCAGAGAAATCAAAGAAGAAGGAAATCCGAGGAGAAAAGATAAATTTGGTGAGTTGAGGATGTCATGGAAAGTGAAGTGCACAATGTGGAGGGACTCAGTGATACTGGCTGGGACGTTTCTTCGTTTCTGGGAGCTTCTCCAAGGGCATTCCTCTGGATATTAAGGTACATTAAATTAGAGACATTTTAGCCACTGTTTGCTCTTGGTTGTAAAGAATAGGTGTCTTTTTTTTCTATGTCCACTTGTGTGGTAAATTGTGAAACAGCCATAAATTCTTCCCCTCCTGAATCCATGCCCTTTCAATGCGACTTTACAGATCCTCCCACCAGGAGGCAAAGTCTGTCTCCCTGCCTCTTGAGTCTGTGCTGACCTTGTGACTTACTTTAGACAATGGGACATGAGCAAACATGATGCAAGTAGAGGCTTGGAAAGCACCCTTGTGCATTGGGGCTTGCCCTTTCGCTAGGCTTAGTACCCGGAGCCCATTGTGTGAACGAGCCTGAGCTAGCCTGCTGGAGGATGAGAGGCCACATGAAGGAAACCTGAGGTGCTTCCTCACGTGTGGGTGAGGCCATCCTTGTTCATCCAGTTTATAGCTGACCTATCAGCTTACTACAGACACGTGAGGAAGCCTGGTGGCGATCAGCTGAGCCCACTCATACCAGAATAAATGCCCAGCTGAACCAAGCATCATATGCTAAATAATTAAATGGTTATGGTTTTAAGCTACTAATTTTGGGGGTCGTTTATCATGCAGCAAAAACCAACTAATTCAACCTGAATAATCCATTGTGTATTGAAGTCATAGACTGTGTTCCGTAAAGATTTTCGACTACAGCTGAATTTCGTAGAATGCGGTACACAGAAGGTCAACTGAATAAAGAGGGTAAGTGATGGGGATAGTGATGCTGTGTGGTGGTAACGGGTGTTGACATGGGCGATGTCACTGATGGTTGGCATTGATGGAACCGTCAGTGACAGCGATGTTGATGGTGTTGGTAATGTGTAACGATGTTTGTGAAGGAGATGGTGATGAGACAGTCGTGATGCTTGGGGATAACGGTGGTGGTGATGTTTTTGGAGGAGTTGGTGATTGTTGTGATTGTGATAAAATCATTATTGTTATAAAATGTTGCTGATAAAACTAGTGGTGAGGATGATGTGGAAGTTGGTGATGATCTTTGTGCAAGTTCTTATGACAACGGCAGTGCCTGTAGTGGAGATGTTAATGACAGTAATGATGATGGGCTGGTTGTGGTGGTGGTGGTAATGGTGGTGGGGGATCATTCATGTCAATGATGAAGATAATCGTGGTAAAAACACTGGAGAAGGTGAGAAAGATGGGGGTGATGATGAGTGCTGGTGTTTACTGGATGGCGGGAATGGTGGCAGGTTGTGATGACCACAGTGGTGGTGATGTTTTGACGGTAATAAGTTGATGTTGCTGGCTACTGATGTGTCCAGATCTTTATGGTGAGCAAGCCCCCTGGGCCCAGATTTCTACTTCCTATTGTAACTCAACGCCAAAGCCTAGCTCCCAAGAGAAGAGGGATTTTCTGAGTAAACTATTCTGTGAGCTGGGAAAATTTGAATCCCTGGCTTCAGTTCCTTTTCTGACAAGAACGGATGAACTAGAGTCAGGCTAGAGGTAGAAGAATGATGACAGACCTCCACTGTCAGCACCAGCTCCCACATTGAGGGCAGAATGGGAGAAAAGACATGCAGGGGCACACGAAGGCCTGTCAGCTGGTGGAGGGAAGGGAGCACATTTCACACCATCTTAAGTCGGAAGCCGTAGATCTGGGTGTCTAGGAGCTTGAAGAGCATGCTCCCTCTGTATGGGAGAGAGCTGTTAGCTATAAAGAGCAACATGGACAGCAAGAATGTCCATAGGCTGTATGTCGGGACAGCAAGAATGTCCACGGGAATGTCATATGGCCAGACTGGGTCACTGTGGCAATGTGTAGAAGGCCTTGAGGGACTGAAGGGTCTTGATTGGGCTTGGAGTGCTTATCATCTGCCGCCCGAGTTGGGAGGAGCCCACTGTGACTTTGCTGTGTCCCTGCCACTCTGGGAGTATGAGCTGTGGAGCACATTGTGAGCTGGAGAATGGGGAGAGAGTGAAATAAGACGCTGATGACAGACTGCTGGCTTGGGGGGCAGTGTGATCCTTGGGGCCATGTGGAGGTCAGACACAGGGAGGACAGGGCGGGCCAGAACTGTCCCAGCTGCAGTCCAGCTGCTCGCTGACCGGTCATCCAGACCTTGCTGAGGACTGGGAATGCTGTAGTGGTTTTATTGCCCAATGAGGGCCCTCCTTCTGGTCGGTTCGATGCAGTCCTGGCTTCTCTGCTTCTTCCCAGGTTCCTGCCCTGGGAATGCACACCTATGTTTCCTCCTGGCTGAGTGGACCCCTGCCTGAGCACTGTCATGAAACACAAAGGCACAGCTGGGGTTCAGTGGAGCACACAAAGCTGGAGGTTCCTTGTCCACATGGCCTCAAACATGACTCTGAGCAAGGCTCATGACAGGTGTCAGCAGAAGTGGGGAGAGGGGAGTGGGGGGGAGAGGATGGTGAATCACTGACTTGGGAAGAACCAAAGGAGGGGGAAGGGGCCAGAGCTTGTGGAAGGCCCTGAGATATCTACAGAACCAGAACCAGACTAGGAAAGAAAAGTCTGAGAGAGCTTTCAAAGGCCTGTCGAGTAAAAGGAGACACAACTTCTTGAACTCTAACTGGATCTTGAGAAAGCTACAGAGTTTCAGAACACAGCTCAGGGTCTTTGGCTAACTTGAAAATTAGCTAATTTCTGTACCTGGGTCTTAATCAATGTATGTCATGTAAAAAGGCACTTGCCCAGAGGGAGATGGAGCTGAAATGTCGCCAAGCCGCCTTCCACTCACCAGGGCTCACACCCTGCCATCAGGCTGCCCCTCCCAGAAGAAGGAGCATCTTTTCCTAATCTCCGGAGGACGCTGTACGGGCTAGTGGGAGCCCTGGTCTAAATGCTCCTGGCACTTTACCTCCAACCCAAATCGGTTCCATCCCTATTGCTCTGATACGGCACACAGGCATCATCAGCTGATCGGTTAGAAGGAGGAATGGACAGTGTCCTTTGAGCTCTTTCCCACAAGGCCTGGAGTTAGTTGGGTCAGCCCAATATCTGGAGCCAACATAGACAGGGTCCTTCTTTCAAGGTGCTTATTATAGTCAAGGGGAAGAGAGCATGATTACATAAATAATGGCTGAAGTGTCCTGATGTAGGGGTGGTGATAAGAGCATATCACAGGGCATTTAGTTTACCTGAAGGCCAGGTATGATGTTCCTTCCGGCAGACGTGACACTTACATTGAAGTGTGGATGATGGGTAACATTTGGTAAGAAGTGAGAGTGGGGATGGGGAGAAGTGTGGTGGGCAGGGGAAGAACACGTGTAGAAGTTGTGAGAAAGGCACATGGAAGCTGGCACATGGCTGGGCTGGAAGAAAGCCAGTGTGGCTGTAGTGAGAGGATGAGATGGGAGGATAGTCAGGGGCAGGGTGGGCAGAAATGTGTACAGCATGAAGGATGTTGATCACAAATCAGGATGTTGATTTAATTTGCATTCTGAAAAATCTCCCCGGCTGCCAAGTGCAGGTGGATTAGCAGCTGGAAGGTGGGAGGCTGGCTGGTGGTGGCTTCGTTGGGTGCACTGAGGCAGTAGAAAGGCAGGTGTCTGCCAGAATTCTAACTCAAAGGGGGTTCTGGGAACTGTCTCCTCTCTGTACACCAAACTCTGCACCCCACTCAGACCTGGAATGGATCCACTTTATCCTTGATCAGACCTCATCTTGGGCTGGGATCCCTGGCTTTACTTGGTAATCACTTTTTAAATGGAGAAAGAAGACAGAAAGTACCCAGCACTTTGTACATTGCAGGGTCTTGATCAGTATTTAGCAAATGAAGGAACACAAGATGGAGCTGGTGAAAAACAGCAGTAGAGAGGCCCCACCTCTGTGCCATTTAATGAAGTTCTGAAAAGATCACGGGGGTAGAGATATAAGGTCAATACGGAGAAGGGAAAGAAGGGCCTAGCCTTTGCAGAAGAGCTTGCATTAAAAAAAAATGGTTATTTATTTATTTATTTTATTAAGGTATCATTGATATACACTCTTTATGAAGGTTTCACATGAAAAACAATGTGGTTACTACATTCATCCATATTATCGAGTCCCCCCATACCCTACTGCATTCGCTGTCCTTCAGTGTAGCAAGATGCCACAGAGTCACTACTTGTCTTCTCTGTGCTATACTATCTTCCCCATGACCCCCCACACCATGTGTACTAATCATGATACCCTCAATCTCCCTCTCCCTCCCTCCCCATCCACCCTCCCCACCCCTTCCCTTTGGTTACCGCTAGTCCCTTCTTGGAGTCTGTGAGTCTGCTGCTGTTTTGTTCCTTCAGTTTTCCTTTGTTCTTATACTCCACAGATGAGTGAAATTATTTGGTATTTGTCTTTCTCCACCTGGCTTATTTCACTGAGCATAATATCCTCCAGCTCCATCCATGCTGTTGCAAATGGTAGGATTTGTTTTCTTCTTATGGCTGAATAATATTCCATTGTGTATATGTACCACATCTTTATCCATTCATCTACTGATGGACACTCAGGTTGCTTCCATTTCTTGGCTATTGTAAATAGTGCTGCGATAAACATAGGGGTGCATCTTTCTTTTTCAAACTGGGCTGCTGCATTCTTAGGGTAAATTCCCAGGAGTGGAATTCCTGGGTCAAATGGTATTTCTATTTTAAGCATTTTGAGGAACCTCCATACTGCTTTCCACAATGGTTGAACTAATTTACATTCCCACCAACAGTGTGGGAGGGTTCCCCTTTCTTCACAACCATGCCAACATTTGTTGTTGTTTGTCTTTTGGATGGTGGCCATCCTTACTGGTGTGAGGTGATATCTCATTGTGGTTTTAATTTGCATTTCTCTAATGACAAGTGATGTGGAGCATCTTTTCATGTGTCTGTTGGCCATCTGAATTTCTTCTTTAGAGAACTGTCTATTTAGCTCCTCTGCCCATTTTTTAATTGGATTATTTGCTTTTTGTTTGTTGAGGTGGTGAGCTCTTTATATATTTTGGATGTCAACCCTTTATCAGATCTGTCATTTATGAATATATTCTCCCATACTGTAGGATGCCTTTTTGTTCTATTGATGGTGTCCTTTGCTGTACAGAAGCTTTTCAGCTTGATATAGTCCCACCTGTTCATTTTTGCTTTTGTTTCCCTTGCCCAGGGAGATATGTTCATGAAGAAGTCACTCATGTTTATGTCTAAGAGATTTTTGCCTATGTTTTTTTCTAAGAGTTTTATGGTTTCATGACTTACATTCAGGTCTTTGATCCATTTCGAATTTACTTTTGTGTATGGGGTTACACAATGGTCCAGTTTCATTCTCCTACATGTAGCTGTCCAGTTCTGCCAGCACCATCTGTTGAAGAGACTGTCATTTCCCCATTGTATGTCCATGGCCCCTTTATCATATATTAATTGACCATATATGTTTGGGTTAATGTTTGGAGAAGAGCTTGCATTTTTAAGAAAATTACTATTATTCCAACAAAATCCCTAATAGGGACATTTTCCCCCCAGCAGTTGGGGAAAGGGAAGGGAAGGGATCGGGGCAGGAAATGAGGTGTTTGGCACTCTGGCCACCTCTGGGGTCATCTTGCCCAGTATTTGTGCCACAGGAGCCTCAGGATCCCCCTCTGTGCCCTCCACACCTCCTGACAAGCTCCAGGCCTTCCTCTCCAGAGTCCGTGGTCACCATACACAGGGGAGGCAGGGGGTAGAGGTCATTCAGGCATTGCTGGCCATTCTGGAGTCAACGTGCGCTTGGGACTCCTCTTTCAACCCTTTGCAGCCATTGTAGAGATTTGGACCTGTCTCATTAGACCAGGATATATACAGATGGGCCATGACTTAGCACATTGAGTTTCATAAGGCCACATGGGCTCAGGGACAAGATAAATATGAAAAAAGTGACATCCACACTTAAGAGAGACTCAGAGTGCTGCTGGGGATCCCGGTGAGGGTCCAGGGGGAGCCCCATGCAGACCCCAGGAGACCTGTGTGGGAGCAGAGTGTTAAGAGAGACCAAAGAGAAGAGCACAGCTGTAGAAGGGACAGTGCAGAGTAAACCGTGGGCAGCCTGGTGACTGATTAAGGGCATGGCAAATAGTCTATCGCCCTCCAAAACCTTGGCACTATTGGGGCTGCCATCTTGGGCCTTAGGGCTGTTGATGACAGTGGACCCAGATTCTAGTGAGACAGGAAGTTGAACTGTCCCCAAGGGCAACTGCTACCATCAGCTTTGTCTGCACACTTCATATAAGCCAGAGGGACCCAGAGAAATGGGCCCAGGATGAGTGCTCTAAGGGCTCAGGACCAGAAACCCCTCCTGGTGGCAGATGAGTTTCAAAGAGCAGTGAACTGTGGGAGGCCAGCCCCTTCCCATCCATCCAAGGTGTGCTCTGAGCAGGGTCCCCTGAGGCCTCAGACATCTGTTCTCTCATATGCCTCATCTCCCATACCTGAGGGTTGGCTGCAAGGGCCTGGGATCGCTGTGAGGGGACAGTTGGTGGTCCAATGAGAACCAGAGTTATGGATTGATCTGTGTTCAGGGTCGGGAAGCCTGAGGCTAAGGGGACAGCCCAAGGGAAGTCAGTCTGTGACTGGAGTGTGGTCTCCCCACCAGCTTATGGGTCTGCTGTGCTGGGGTGAAGGGGACAATGTAGAGGTGATATCCCTTAAATGGGGGCGGTGGGGGTGGGGGTTACAATTTGGGGCTCCAGCTTCTTTAGAACTTTTCTCAAATCTCTGGGCCAAGAGGATGTTTTCCGGGACAGGAAAGGGGAATGACAGGGACATAATAGCCTCCTGGGTGAGTGGGAGTACACAGGGCCCTGACAGAGAGGGAGGGGATAAGGTGGCCTTGGAGAGGAGGAGGCCTGGAAGGAGGGCTTGTAGAGATTTGGGCCAAGACTCCTGCAGGAACTGGACCCTTGGGAAGCCAGCAAAGGGGGAGTAGGGGCAGTTGCTGAGGATGTGGATAGAGCAGGGTGGTGGGCTGGGAGCACACATATGTGAGGGGCTGGAGAAATCACTCCCTGTGTAACAGTCATTAGGTTTTAGGAGCTGGGTACAGCCAGGACTCCACCACTGACAGCCCCCCAGGACAGGGGTGAGCTCTGAGAACCCACACCCCAGGTGGAGAGGACAAGCGCACCAGATGGATCCTGGTGTGTTCCCTGTGACTGGTGAGCCTGTAGCTTGAAGGATCAGGGGACCATCCCTAAGGCTGTGATGACACTGGGCAATCAGAAAGAAAAGAGGAACAGGAATTAACCTGGCAATGCAATGCAGAGCCTCAGGACCTGGGCTGGCAGAAGGAGGTGGGCCTCTGTGTCTGGTTCACTTTGGACAGGCAGCAAATTATGGGCAAGGAAGGTGAGCAGGTGCCCACCCCACAGTGGCTTCTTTTGTATCAAGTTTTAGGCTCTATTTTCTCACCAATCCTTTTATAGGGGGTTCAGGCCTCTGCACGTTCATTCAACAAATATTGAGTGTCTCCACCACGCTAGCACAATTTGAGGGTGAACACACAAGTGAGCAAGATACACCAAGGTCCCTGCCCACAAGGGGTTCACATTCCAGTGAGAGCCCAGGCAGTTGGCAGGAGTGGGGGATGGGAGATATCGGGAGTCTAGGAGCAGGGACGGGGTGCTGGCCTTTGGACTGGGTACTTGGGAGGAACTGGATCCCCTGGGAAGAGAAGCAAGAGCGAGGCCCAGGCCTGGGCTTCCAAAAGGTACTAATAGGTCCGAAGGCAGAGATTCAAACTTGGGGAATGGGTTTAGGTGATCCCAGGTCTCAGGTACAAGCTAGAACCTATTTATCTGGCTGCAGGTCCAAGGTCAAGACTGCTGGAGGATGGGTCTGGCTCTCCCCACGCTCCTCCTTCCTCTGGCCCCTGGGGGGCGGGGACAGACAGGTGTGTGCTGAGCTGCCTGGCTCTGCCTGGAGCCTGGGCTGCGCTTTCATCTAGGTGGGCCTCACACGGAGAAGTTGGCACAGGTAGCTCTGGCAGCCTCCTCTCCGGCTGGTGACGCATTCAGCATGCTCAGCAGAAGGTCCCGAGGAGAGGTTCAGCTCCAGCAATACTTCAGATGCTTCAGTTTGCTTCCTGTGTTCTCTGGCAGCTAGGGTGTCCTGTTAGCCCCACTGTGAGTGAGGTGAGGGGTCGGAGCTTGTCTCCAGTTTGCAAACGGGCATTCTGAGTCTCTGACCATTCACAGTGAGCACAGTGGCACAGACATGGCAGCTGGGGAGGACTGGGCCGGGCTGCTTTCTTCACATAGCTGGGGCCCAGAGTGCAGCTCACCGCGGACTCCTCAGATGCAGACAGAAAAGGCGATCCCGGGGGGCCCAAGCCCTGCGGTCTCAAGGTTATGGCCGTGGTTTGGGGGACCCTAAACGCGTAGTTGGGAGGAGGAAGGAGGATGTGTGAGGAAATCCCACAGTCTTTCCTTGCTGCCTCTGCCCTGGTTCCTTGGGGCTGAGGTGAGCTGAGAACCAAGACTGGGGCCCGGGCATGGCCCCCACCGTACGGCCAAGAGGTGAGGGTGAGCCGCACGTGGGATCCCTGCACAGGTCACTGACAGAATAGCACCGTGGTGCATGCGGGCAGCTCTGGCCTGTCAGAGGCCCTGGTGTGCTCGGGGCTGGACAAGCTCTGCGCAGCCTGACTCTGTCCACTTGGTTCTTGGCCTGAGGCTGGCTCCCCTCCCTGGTCCTTGGTCTACTCCATGGGAGCCTCTTTGCTATCTGTGTATCTGCTTCTGACTCCCCTTTTCCTCCTGATTATGATCTCCCTGGCCGATCAGTGGCCGATCTGTGTGATTATTGCTGCATCTATGTCACAAAGCTGGCCTCCACAGGACACTGGCTGGACTCCTTTGGAGGACCGTGACTGGCTGTGTGGAGGCGTGCTGTTTCTTCATGCTGCGGACTCTCCCAGCCTTGGAGCACAGCTCTTTGCCCTTCCCTGCGGATGGGGTGGCAGTCGTCCCCCGGCTCCAGCCCCTTTCCTCAGCTTTCTGCCTCCGGGCCGCCTGCACCCCTCCCTCTGCAGGCAGCCTCCTGGCTGACTTCACTCCCTGTCACATTCCTGGCTGTGAAAGGGACCTCTTCCAGGGCTCTGGGGAGATGACACGAGTTTGTTTGTTTTCCTCCTGTCTCCACTTCAAGGGCTCCACTGGCAAAAACAACGCCCTGATGACTTCCAGCTCTTCCCCTTCTTTGCCCTGAACATGGGAAAGATGGACCCCACTCTCAGACATGTCAGCTGAGGAGGAGGAGCACAGGGGCCAGCCTTAGGGTGGTTACTTGCTCCCACTGCCCTTTTGGGGAGCAGTCACAGAGTCACAGGGCACCCACAAAGCTCCCACTCTGGGCCCAGCCCCAGGAGCCCCTCAGGGGAGGCAGGAAGACCATTGTTTAAAAAGAAGGGTCTAGAGAAGGCAAGCTTCCACCCAAAGGAATGAACCTAACAGAAAAACACCGAACCAGACTTGAGGATCAGAATGCTCTCCTGACACCTCTTATGCAAAACTGTGCACAAACAGGCCTCCCCACTCCACAGTGCGGGTTCCTGTACAGTTGAACCATGCTGAACCTTTTGCCCATAAGAGACTTCCTTCCAATGGGACGGCTGTCACACAGAACCAGTAAGAAGGGACTATACTTGCGGCACGGGGCATACAGCCCTCCAGTTTCCAAAGACGAGCTGCTGAGGACCAGCTTTCCTTTCACAGGACAAAGAGAACAGCTGCTGTTCCCTTTAAGAGATAGTATTTGAGTCAAAAAGGCTGATGTTGAAAGTACAGTGGAAGGACAAGGCGAATAATGAAGACATCACTTTCCATAATCTTGGCATTAATGGGACCACCACCTTGGGCTTGAACCTATTGTTGAGAATGGCCTAGATTCTAGCGAGGAAAGAAGTCAAAATGTCTCCAAGGGCAGAGCACAACTTTGCTATCACCGGCCTTGTACATGAACTCCAGACAAACCCAGGGAGCCACAGAGAAAGGGGCCTAGGGCCAGAGAGCCCTTCCTAATACAGGAGTGTTGCTATGAAGCAGTGATGCCAGGCTAGCTCAAGGGCCAATTAGGAACTCTGAGAGCACCAAGTCAGAACTGTAGGACTGCCCAGTCCATCTCTCATGGATTTCTGGAGAGCAGAGGAAGACAGCGGGCTCAAGGTGGTGAAATAGGAGCTGATATAGGAAAAGACAGAGCAGTGGAGGGGAGATTCAGTTTCTTCAGATCCTCAAGGTCCAGGCCTATGTCCCCCACTTTGCCCAGGACCCAGCCACTTGCCCTGGGAAGAAACTGTTGCATAAAGCCCACTTTTGGTTGCAGAGGAGAAACAGTGTCATGGTGAGCTCTCTTGAGCATCTGCTTTGTGTCTGCCCTGTGGACAAGAGTTGATGAATTGTTCCCATAAGATCAAGATATCATAGTCCTTCCCTTACAAGCCTTTTGCAATGATAAGAAAAGAAGCTGGCCTTTGGGGAGCACCTACCTGTCCTGATTAGTAAAATAGAGTTCTTGTCCCTGGAGAGCCCAGGTCTTTTGGAGCCTCATCCTTGGGGATCGACTGATCACTCTGAAGGAGAAAGCCAAGTCATGGACATGAGACATATGCCTTGGAATCCAAAATGGGCAGTGACCACAGCCACCAAATGGAGCTCCTTGAAACTATTTTGTTTTGAGGGATGCCGGGCAGATCATGGAGAGTGGGACCAGCTGGAGTTGGTCAGGAGAGCCTTCTCGGGGGTTTGCAAGGACAATGGGGGGCATGGATTGGCAGAGAGGTGTAGAGAGGCATCACAGAGGAGAGGCGGGTAGGAATAGCAGTCCTGCGCAGCTATACACCAACATAATGGTGCTGTTGAAGGACACTGGCAACAGCATTCTAGTGTTTCAGCACACAGAAAGGCCACCCTGCCTACATGGAGTTGTCCTCTCTGTCTTTTCCTGCAGCATGTTTTCTCCTGGTCCCTGTCTTCGGAACATGCTTCATACAGGCATCTATATTCCTCTTGACATGTGGTGTCCAGGACTTACTCTGTCATCCACTCACTCAATCCACATGTATTTAGCCCTTCTATGTTCTAGGCACTCTGCTGGGTGCTAGGGGTTCAGAGATGAAGAAGACCCAGTCTGGTCCTCGAGGAGACCTTTGTCTGATGCAGTGCTGTTCAGTAGAACTTTCTGCACTGACAGAAATGTTCTGCATCAAGATGTCTCATATGGCAGTCACTGGCCACATGGGGCCATTGAGCACCAGAAATGTGGCCAAGGCAGCCGAGGCACAGAATTTTTGTTTTATTGAGTTTTAATGAATTTAACTTTAAATAGCTGCATGTGACTAGTGTGAACTATAGACAGCATGAATATAAAGGAAAAGAGAGACAAGTAACCAGGGGGTTACATTTTCAGGACAGCACCATTCAGGGCTGCCATTGTGGTCTGGTCAAGAAGGTAGAGAGGGGGTACTGGATGTACCTGGGAGTTAGGAAGGCTTCCGGGATGAGGTGACCTTTGAGCTAAGTCTGGGATGATGAAGAAGATGTGTATGGTGATGGGGAGGGCTGTGGGTGTGGGCAGAAGACTCAAACTAGTGATTGCTGCATTTTTCGCAGACTTCCCGGCTGGGCTTTTCCATAGATTAACCAGCAGAGCTGGGCTTGAACAAGGAGATACAGATGTGTTCTGCCTGCTGGCCTGGCTCTCTGCCCTCCTCAGTTCCCAAGGAGGTAGGTGATGACAGATGGACTCATGACTCTCCCTAGATTGAGGGATCCAAGGGGCTGAACTGACCCTAGGAATGATGATTGCACTCTGGGGAGAGGGTGCGGGGTATCTGGAGACCATATGGGAAGCTGGGAAGCATTTAGGGGAAGAGGATTGGCGCAGGGGGAGGAGGTTTCTGGGAGCCAATTTCCCAGTAGAGGCCAAGAGTCACTCCTAGGGTCAACCCCCAACCCCCTGTCCAGATGGAAAAATGGGGGCAGGGGACTTGAGGCCCCACGGGGCTGTTGGAGAGCACTTATCATAGAGCTGGGGCAAAGAGTGGGTGATGACATCTTCCAGGACCCTCCTGTGCACAAGTCCTTGTGCTGGCAGAGCCCACACCACCCCTATCAGACTAGGGTCTCCCAGGGGCAAGGCCCAGCATGTAGACCAAGAGAAAAGCGTTTGAAAAGTAGATATTTAATTTCTACATGCCTGAAATAGAACTCTTGATTTATCTTTTTAGACTCACTCCTCCCCGAGCCTCTCCCATCTCAAAATGGTATCACCATCCTACAAGTTGCTCCCTCTAGAAAGCTGGGAGTAATTATGGATTCTCTACTCTTCCTTACTTCTGACATTATCTTCATCAGCAGGTTCTATTGGTTCTCCTTCCAACACACATCTCTAGTTTACCTCTCTCCATTTCCATCGACACCATTCTAGCCCATGTTTCTGTAATTTCTCATCTCGGATTTTCTTTCAACTAGTTTCTTATTTCCTACGCTGCCCTTTTCTATGTATTTTACACATAGAAGTTAGAATGATTTTAAAAATCAAATTACTTTATTCACCTACCTAAAATATTTTCAATGGCTTCACATTTTACTTAGATAAAATATATACTCCTTAACATGGCCAAAGAGGACCTGCTTGACTTGACCCTGATACTTCTTCAGTGTCATCTCACATGAGTCTGCCGAGCCAGGATGCTCCTGCTACACTGGTCTTCCAGGTCCTTGAACAAGCCAAGCCCTTTCCTACTGCCAAGACTTCACCCATGTTGTGGTCTCTCTCCCTCTTCCCTAAGATGACTTCTTCTCAACCTTGATATCTCTATTGTATACCCCTTTCCTCCTCTTTGTGTGTGCTTTTTGGCCATTTGAACAGATACCCTGGAGAAGTATGTATTTAGATCCTTTGCAGTTTTTTCTTCTCCTAATTGTGGGATGGGGAAGACCTTCCTAGGCAATGCACAAAATTCAGAAGTCTTAAAGGAAAATACTGAAAGATGAATTACATGAAAAATTTGAACATCTATATTTTCAAAGACAAGCATAGTGAAATGAAACTCACCTTCCCTCTGCTTTGGAGGAGAAAATATTTGAAGCACATACAGCAAGGGTTAAAAATATTTTTAAAAAATCTAAAAATCAATAAGAAAAATATGTTAATAACATAAAAAAATTCTACAAATCAAACTAAAATATCAAACAACTCAAAAGCAAACTGGGCAATAGGCAAGAATGACCATTTTACAGAAGAGTCAATAGCTAATTAACATATGAAATGATATCCAAGCATTGTGCAGATCTGGGACTACAAATTAAATCAACAAGGAATTACATTTCTTTTCACCTTCAGTTTTGGTAAACCTTTTCTAAGATCAACATTACCCAGCATTAATCGTGCCTCTCAGGAAATAGGAGTCTCAAATACCCAGTTGGCATGTACATCTTTACAGCCTTCTTGGAGGTCATGGCAGGATCTATCTACATTGAACTCTCATGAGGAGAAATCGCAGAGCAGTAAGATCGCAGATGACTTTTGCTTTGTGCTTTTGTGTTCTTTCTGAGTATTCTGCACTACGTATGTTTCAGTTTTGTAGATGGAATGGAGGAATGTTATTTAAAATAACAAAGGGCAATTTTGTACAGCAGGTATCTAGAACTTATTGATCTTGCATAACTGAAACTTTATGCGCACTGAACAATACCTCCCCCATTTCCTTTCCCTGCAGCCCTTATCAACTACTATTCTACTTTCTGTTTCTATGTATGTGGAATCATGCAGTATTTGTCCTTCTGTGACTGGTTTATTTCACTTGTGATAATATCCTCAAGGTTCATCCATGTTGTCACATATGGCAGGATTTTCATCTTTTTATGGGTAAATAATATTCCAGTGTATGTATATACCACACTTTAAAATTCATTCATCTATCAATGGTACATTTGGGTTGTTTCCACATCTTGCCTATTTTGATTGATGCTGCAGTAACATGGGAATGCAAATATTTCTTCAAGATCCTAATTTTAATTCTTCTGTGTTGATACAGAGAAGTGGAATTGCTGGATTATATGATAGTTCTATTTTTGATTTTTTGAGGAATCTTCATACTGTTTTTCATAGTGGCTGCACCATTTACATTCTCACCACATTGCACAAGGGTTCTGATTTCTCCATATATGGTCAACACTTACCTTCTGTTTTTTAAATAGTGGCCATTCTAAAAGGTGTGAAGTGATACTTCATTGTGATTTTGATTTGCATTTTCCTGATGATCAGTGATGTTGACGATCTTTACATATACTTATTGGCTATTTGTATGTCTTCTTTGGACAAATGTCTATTCAAGTTCTTTGCCCATTTTCAAATACTCTTGCTATTGAGTTCCTTTTATGTTTTGGATATTAACCCCTTATGAGTTATATGACTTGCAAATATTTTTTCCCATTCCTTAAATTGTCTTTTTACTCTGTTGATGTTTCCCTTCCTGTGAAGAAGCTTTTTAGTTTGATGTAGTCCAACTTAGACAAGTTATTTCAATTATTCAAGATAAATAAGTTCTAGAGATCTTCTGTACAACGTTGTGCTCATAGTTAATACTGTGTGTATACTTCAAAATTATGAAGGTAGAACTTGTTACATATTCTTACCACAATAACATGTATATGAAAAAAACAAATAAACCTGTTTTCAGGAATTCTCAGAGAGAAGAATGGTGAGAACCTAGACAAAGAATTGGTAAAAATAAGTGTTTCTGACCCCTGCCAAGATGCAAATATTCATAGAGATGATGGCTCCCTCCCCCAGGTCAGCTCCAGACAACCTATAGAGAGAAGTACAGACTCCAGGAAATAAAACCACACCTATCACCAACACTCCACTCCCCTACATGCTCACAAACCCCCAGAGTCAGAAATATCCATGGACACTGAAGGCTGCTTTGAACTGGTGTGTTAGGTGTGGCAAAGGCCAAGATGGAAGATGGCTGATGATGAAATGAAAGGTTAAATTAAAGAAAAGTGCTTTAAGATTCATTCTGTCCTTTCCCCTATATTACACTGGGATTAGCATTTTGTGATCCTTATTACTGATTTTGGAGACAGTGGCCCAGGAATTTGGGCAAGCGTCCATGGGGGTAGTATCAGGGCAGTGCACAGACCTCTCTGGAGAAGGTAGTTGGGGGAAAACAGATTGGGACTGACTTAGCTCTGCATTCTAATCTCCCTTCTCCCATGCTTGGCTGGTGGCTTACCTCCAGGGAGACTGTCTCCCCTGATCTGAGGAGTTGCTTTGCAGTATAATGGGAAACAGGTGCCTGGGGCTCTCTGCCTTGTGACTAGAAAGTGGCCTTCACCTTCCACCACCACATATTCTGAGACAGTGGCTAAGGCCCCTGGAGAATATGTGCCAAAATAACTAAATTCCTGAGGGAGTGCTACCACCTCAAGAGGAAGAACACAAATGGACTGCACCTTCCTTGAAAATGCAAATTCTGGAGAAATAGATTAAAAACTTAAGCTAAATACATTTAGGGAAATAGGGCATAAAATATGCAATATGAAACAACAAAAAATCTTAAAAAGTGTCAAATGGAAATATTAGATAAGAAAAATGTAATAGTTGAAATAAAGAACATGACAGGTTAACAAAATAAATACAGATGAAGAACAAATTAGTGAATTAGAAGTTCAGATTGAGGAAGGCTCCCAGAAGGTAGTGGGGGAGACAGAGAAATAGAAAATGTCCAAAAAAAGTTAAGGAACACAGAGAATGGGGATAGAAGTCCTGATATCCAGATAATAGGAGTCCCAGAAAAAGATAAAAATATGTAAGAAGGAGAATATATCTGATGAATGATAGTGATATATTCCCCAGAATTAAAAAACCCATCATTTTAGATAAAAGGCTTGATAAACTGTAAATAGGAGAGCGAAGGGAAACCTTACCCCTAGATACACTATAGCAAATTTTAAGATTTCAAAGACAAAGAGGACATTTCTAAAAGCTTCCATAGAGAAAGAAGTGAACAGCTACAGAGGAATAAGAGTTGCTCTGACACTGAACTACTGAATAGCAACACCAGAGGCAATAAGACAATGGAATAATATGTTTTAACCATTGAAAGAAAAACTTGAAACTAAGAATTATTTATTTAACCAAATTTTCATTTGAGTGACAATGCATAATAAAAATATTCTTAGTGATACAAGGGCTTGGATGACCAGCCATAAAAGACCCACATTGAAGACTTTTGGAGTGTATTTGAAGAAGGGAACTAAATTCAAGCAATACTGCAAGATATACTAGGTGCAAAGGTGATAAAAAAAATCTTGGTACATTTATTGATTTGTTTGTTGTTATTGATAGAACCAAAGAAGAAAAAGAAGAAAGAACCTACTACCACATAGATGAATCTTGGTAGCATATTTCTAAGTAAAAAAAAGATGTCTCAGAAGGCTCTGGTACTCAGCCATCATCCCCCAAAGTTTGAAACAAGTAAAACTAAAAAAAAAAATTATATTTAAACATACATATTTATATCTGATAAAACTACATTGGAAAAAATAAGAGAATGGTAGACATGATATTCAGCACAGTTACTCTGAGGGGATGAATTCAGGGAACAGGATGGGAGAATAGAGGTAGTTGTGAGTTATCTGTAATGTTGGGTGGTGGCTGGTGAATGTTCCCTTTCTTATGAATAAACAAATACAAAAATTAAAAAAATAAAAAGAGGGCTACATATGAACCAGTGATGATAATGTGCCATGAAGCGAAATTGGTATTTCTGTAACTTTGCGCACCTGAAGTCCATAAGCAAATTAAGTTAAGGGAATGCATGGTGTCCCATTCATGTGTCTTCTTGAGGTTGCAAACTACTTCAGAGTCAGTGTCAGGAGTTTCTGCACCAAGTTAGCCTGGAACAGAATGGGTACATATGTGCCCCCTGGCTGGGCCTTGCCCCCACCTTAGATGTTTTGTGTTAAAAAGAAGGATATGGACACATGGCCAAAGAAGGCAAAGTAGCGGGTGATCAATATATAGGTTTTGGGGCTAGACAGCCTGGCTCAATTCCCATCCCTGTCACACAGGAGTTACTGTGGGCAAATTATTTAACCCCTGATAAAATGATGTAAATACACATTGATCGAGCCAGATTAAATGATACATGATCACGTTGCAGAGTGCTTGGCACATGGCATATGCTCAAAAATATTAGCAAGGAGCAATAATGAGAATGAGGATTAGAATAATAAAATAAGAATAAGAAATATGAAGCACTTCTCCAAAAAAAAAAATTCCTGGGGGATTTGAATTGGATTTTGTGACCCAAGATTTTTGATAAATTCTGGAATTCTAATAGTTCCTCAGCCTCCATCACTTGCCTTCAGTTTTCCTTTGTTTGTTTCTTAGTTTCCTAGTAAACATTTTGAAAAAGTCCAACTTTATTTTGGCTGAGTGAAGGGGGAAAGAGACTTAGCTGGAAGAACAAGAAGGATGCTATTGAAGTCCTGGTGAAGGCCGACACCCAGACCGCCTGGGATGCAAGTCTGGGCAGGGACAGTGAGTGGACTTCATGGTCATCGAGCCCCTACTCGGAGCCAGGCACCATGTGCAGTGTTCTTACAGAGGTCAGAGCGAGGCTGGGTAATATTGCATCTGGTCCTAAAATGCCCAAGTTCTATACACAAGGTCTCCTAGGTCTGAGGGAAGGGAACTGAGAGAGGCCCGATGCTAGCATTATTAAGTCTGTTGCTCAAAGGGGTTTGAATGGCTATGCCCTTACAGGTCATCCCAGCAGAAGTCCACCTGTCTGGCTGAGCCTCTGAATGCTCTACGGTCTCCTGCCTGGTACCCTGGAGGTCTGCTCTGAGCTCTCTGTCCCCATCCCTATGCCTCTGCTTCCACTGCCTGTAAGGACACAGAGATGCAGAGATGCTTGCGCCAACTTCCCCGGCTTTTGGAAGCCAGCAACTTCTGGGCCTTCATGAGGTCATATAGGCCTCTGTGGATCACCCAGACTCTCTCTGCAGTTTGTGGTGGGGTTTCTGGTAGTTTCCCGGATTGTCTCCAGTTTGCCTGTAATACAGCCTCTTCCTCTCCATCTCGCTGCCCCTCCAGCTCCCTTCCGGCAAACCCTTGGGAAGGTGCCAGCCTTCCCTCTCCCAGCGTGCGAAAGCTCAGATCGCTGAGGGCCCTGGGTCCTGACTGGCAGCTAGCACTGTGTATATGGACAGCCCAGGGGTGGGGCTGGTGTTGGGGTGGGTGACAGCTCCAGGAAGTGGGTGCTCATAGACTGTGGTCCGAGCCCCATGTTGACTCCTTGGTGACATCTGAGTCTTCGTTGTGTTCGACGCGTCATCTTTTGTCTTCCTGCTTTTTTGAAATAAGGAATGACAAACAATCCCAGAACCAGAGCCACATGTCCCCAAATGCGTGTGGCTCAGCGTTGGTCATGTTTTTCCAATTATCCCTTGTTCTAAATGCCGCAGTTAATACGCGCGTGCACACTCACACACATACCCAGGACAATTTTTAGCCAGACATTCAGGCTCCTCTTTTCCCAGAACACCATGGCCCTTTAAGGCCATGCCCCACCCAGCCCCTCCATCCCTGCTCCATGCCCCCTGCAGCCCCCTGGCCTCTGGGCTCACCCCTGCTCTGGGAAGGCCTCTGTTTCAAGACAAGATGTACTAATTTTTATGTTGCCTGGAACACCCTCCCACGCACCCCAGAATTTCTAAATCTTACCCATCCTTAAGACACAGCACAAGCAGTCCACTGTGAAGGCTTCCCAAGGGCAGCCTCCCCACCATCTCCCTGAAGTCTGAGCCTATAGCACATGAGGGTCCACATGAGTACCACCCAGCCTTTTTGAATCTAAGAGTACTTATCATTAAGTTTTAAAATATAATACTTGGGGCTGATAATGAATGGAATATAGGAAATACAAACAAATTGCCTCATTCCTTCTACTTAGAGGTAGCCACCATTCACATCTTCCTGAGGGTCTGAAAAGAAGCTCTTACTTTAGACACACACACACACACACACACAACTTTTTTTTAAAGAAAAAGAATTGAAGTCATACTTACATATGGCTTCTTAACTGCTTTTTTCTCAACAATGTAACAGCCTTCCACAAAGTCTTTTCTAATGTCAAAAGATTCCATGAATGACCACATAAGAGCATTTACACTTTAAAAAAAGTGGCTTATTATGGAAAATTTCAAACATGCTAAAGGAAAGACAACAGTATGATAGCCCTGCATGTACTCATCATCCAGCTCCAATAATTATTAACATTCTCTCCTTTTAGTTTCATCTACCCCCTGCCCTTTTTCCCTTGAGTGTCTTAAAGGAGAGCCCACATATAATTTCATGTCATTGTAAACAACAGTTGTCTTTATAAGGTCCGCTGTTTGAGAAAAAGCATAGTAACCCAAAGGCAGTCTGCGTGCAGAGCCGCATTCAAGCAAATCTGTGTTTCATTCATGACAGCAGCATTGATGATTTGAAAAATAGTCATACACATACATGCAAGTTGTATTATTTATTCAGCCTTCAGTCAATGCTTGTACGGCATATGGATGTACAGCTCCCTTGCAGGAGTTCCAGCCCACAAGCCAGGCACTGCTGGTCTGATCTACTCACTCAGGCATTCAATCAAACTCTGCCTAGCATTTGTCCCATCGTTGGTTCACACATGTGAGTTTTCTCTCCTAACTCCACCACTCCACCATTAAGTTCCTTCAGCTTCTGTCCTGAACACAAAGCTACAGGCACCAAACTGAATTCTGATCACAAAGTTGCTTGACGTGAGAGGCTGTGAGGGCTTCCACGGTCTTCGGGACCCATCTTCTCATTCTGCACAGGAAGAAACCGAGGCCTTGCAGGAGGAAAGATTCCCATCAGAGGCAGAGCCAGGATGAAATCTAGTCTCCTATCTCCCAGCCTCTTCACCTTATCACACTGCCCTCTGGGCAGAACTTACGGAATGGACAGGACATGGGCAAGGCATGGCCTCTAGGATGGCATTCTTGGCATCGTTGCTTAGTCACTGGCTCTGTGTTGGAAGTTCCAGGGAGGTTTGAGGCCTGCATCCTACTGCTCACCTCCTTTCCTTCCAGATTTCCTGCTGAGGGCATCTTGAATATAAGGATGAAATCCCAAAGGGAAACAAAGTAGTGGCTCCCTAATCTCTGGACGAGTGCCCAGCATCTCCTAAAAGCAGGACAGCTCTGGTCTGCTAGGTGGGACAGCAGGCTCTGTCCAGAAGCCCACGGGGACCTTCCTGCTCCCAAGTCCGTGTGCCAGTCCTGTGTGGCAGACTTCACGCCCATCAACTCAGCCCTCTGGCGGCTGGGGACACCTGGTGCACCCAGCCACAGGCAAGGCATGAAGGATGCACTTCCTCATCGCTGGGAGCCCTGTTGGAGTAGGAAGTGAGAATAGGCAGGAAGTGGGCCGGGCCTGCCTGGAAAGGCTGAGTCCCAGGATGTGAGGGAGGAAGGTGTCCCCTGAGTAAACTCCTCCATGGTGAAACCTGGCCAGGGAAGTGTCCGGCTCTGACCAGGTGGGCAAGTCTTCTAGCAAGGGGCAGATAGGAGGGAGATGAGGTTTACTCCCTCTAACATTCCCCAGATAGGAGAGAAGTTGGGGTGGGCACCCCCACCTTTGAGACAATCTGCAGTATCAGGGTCAGGACCTCATGCCTTTCTCTAGCACATCCAAAGGTTTAATGTGTACTGTTTTGACTATAATCTATAGTCACTTCGTTAAAACTGAGATCAGCTGATGTTTTTGTGAATCACTGTGCTAATTGTACTGCAGTTATACCAAATTGTGCTACAGAATGTATGGCTGTAAGAGATCAGTGTAACCTTCAGGATTTGAGTGAAGGACAATCCATCTGATGGTGGATGGTGTGGTTCAGCTTCCTGGTCTAGGGGACTCAGAAGTGGGATCTGTCCTGACATTGGCAGCTTAGAAGACTCCCTGCAGGAGGCTCGAGATGAGCCCTGGGTGAGCTGGAGACAGGCCAGGAAGAGGCGAGCGGTGCACCAGGTGGAGGGGAGAACGTAGGCAAAGGCAGGAGGGAGAATTGAGCCAAGCCTGCTCTGGGGATGGAAAGGAGCCAGACCTGGGTGGAGGACAGGTGTGCAAGCCAGAAAAGAGTGTGATGGAGAGGCTGGTGATGGAGCGGCTGAATGCCGGGGCCTGCGTCAGACACATTTGTAGGACACTCTGCCTGGAATTTTTCCGGAGAGGTAGGGAATTTGGGTCTGCATGTATTTTTAGCCTTGTCTTTTCCGTCCTCTTCTGAGCAATGATTCTAAGAGCTTTCAGCCTGAGGTCATCTGTTTTCCTAGTCCTGTTCCAGCGAGGCAGATGCCAGCCCCACCACCTCACACGGAGGCTGCTGCTGCCCCAGTGCTGACCCCAGGAGAGCGACGTGTCCCCTGGACCGCAGGAGCAGCCTGTGGGAGGCCGCCCCGTGGCAGGCTCAGCAGTCCTGACTTCTGCCAGGAAGTGACCCCTGTGTTCTGGCAGGACCCTAGAGTAGGGTTTCTCTGAGGTTGTGAGAAAGCCCCAGATGCCTGCCCCCACTCCCTTTCATGACCCACATGGGCAGCCCTCAGGCTGGGAGGCTATGGAGGGACATGGGGTATCATAACCAGCCTTCAGGACTGTCCTGGTTATAGGGGTCTCTGCTCTTCTTACCTCCCTGCTTCCCTGCTGACCCCTCTCCATTGCCAGTCCCCTCCATCCTGCGCTGCCACCACTGTGGGCATTTCCCAAGATCTGCTCTCCCCACTGCCACATTGTTGCCCCCCTCAGGCACCCCTGGAGGAAAGCACACTTGCTTCTTGGCCTTCTCAGCCCACATCCCTGTCCACAGTCTCTTTTCTGAGCTCTAGACCCACATTTTCAAGACCTGGTGGACATGACTAGTGGAACAAAACATGACCAAACCCAGTTCCTAATCTGTCCTCCAACATAAGTCCTTTCAACTCTCTTGTTTCTGTCAGAGATACCACCGGACTAGAACCCCCATCGGTCCTTCACCTCCTCTTTAATGCTCATGTCCAGTGGAACAAGATGGATCATTCTGTTTTAACCAGTCCTGTGTTGATGTTTCATCCCCCACTTCAAGCCCAGCTCCCATGGATGCTTGGCTGGATCGCTTCTTTCCTGCAAGCCCTCCTTACTCATTAGCTTCTTTTCTCTTCCACTCCAGTCATTGGGGATTGCTCTTCATCTTGGAAAATATCAACATTGAAATGTTCCTATTTCAAGGTCTTTGTCCTGTGGTTTCCCCCAACTTTCTCCTTCTCTCCATTCTATTTCAAGTCCCTAAGCAAGGATTTAATCCTCCAAAGACAAACTTCACTTCATTTCTTAAAGCATACCTCCCATCCCATCCTGGAATTGTCCTCAGAGACAATTTGCAAGTCATAGAACATCTGTCTCATTTTAAAATGCTTTATCTATAATTTTTATTTGCACCAGACTGGTATTACTCAGCTTGATCACTCAGGTTTATGAGTTTGGGTCTTCTGTAAAGCACAGAGCAAGATGTGAATAGACATGAAAGAGATTTAGTGAGGGGAATGCCTGTGAGGGGTAAAAGAAAGGGAGCTAGAGAAGGCGAGGAGAGCCGTCAGATGGCCGGGCAGGTCTGCCCCTGTGAAGGACAGAGGGAAGGAAGGAGGATGCGGGAGGAAGAGGCTAACGCTGCACTGCAGTTCCAAGAAAGTCTCAGCCATGAGGAGGAGTTCGATGGGGAGTCCCTGAGCTAGTCACCTGGCTGGAGAGTCCTGCAGCTCCAGGAATGGGCCAGCATTAGTACCCCTGCGTGCTCCTTCACTGGCCAGTAGCCCCAGGGCAGCATGCCCTTGGCAGAAACGCTGTGGGGGATCCAGAAGGGCAGCAGATGGAGCTGTCTTTCCATATGCTCATCAAAGCAGGAGTTCTGAGCAGTGCATTCTCATAGCTGCCTCACGGGGCTTACTTTCTGCTGCTGGGAAGATTAGAGCAAGGCTCAGATTCTGAATGATTCCGAAGTTGAAGATTAGATCCAAAATTATTGGAATGATCTACGCATTCCTAAAGAGAATTCCTTGAGAGAAGGGGGATTTGTCTTCATTATCACATCAAGGCATTATCATGGTCATTAACACCATCATCACCGCCATCTCCACCATCATCACCGCTACAGCCGCCTTAACCATCACCACTACCGCCATCGTCATTGCCACGTCATCACCATCACCACATCAACAGCTTTACTGCCATCATCACCACTATCACCACCTTAACCACATCACTACCAGCACCACCATCCCCCCTCCCTGCTGTCAATGCCACCACTGCAGCCACTACCATCATCACCGTTGTCACCATCACGTCACCACCATCACCACTATCACAGCCTTAGGGAGCCAGAGAGCATGGTAGTGGGGGAACGGAATCTGATTCCAAGACCTAACACCTGGGCTTTAACCCTCTGTTTGTCACCAGTTTGCTGTATGACCTCGGGCAGCTCTCTCCATCCCTGTGAATTTTTATTTGATTTTTCCATTTAGCAAATAACTACAGTGCATCTGCTCTGAGCCAGGCAGCCCTGTGTGAAGCAGAGAGGAGGCTGAGACTGTTGTCTTGTTAACTGCCAATTCTGAAGCCAGAGCACCAGTGCCATTGCCTAATGGGTGACCACACCCAAGGTTTCATGAAAACAGGGGTCATGGTAGCTGCAGAATGGGATGTGACCTTGCCCTGGCTAGAATACCCAAGGGCAATAAAAGAGGTTTAATATTTTATCCAGTTCCTGTGGGGAGCCAATAAATGCATCACTAAACTCAAGGGCCTCAGGATGAGGAAGAAACTCAGTACTGAACTTAGGTCTCAAGATTTAGTACATATCTACTGAGGCCCAGGGAGGGTAAGGCCCCCCTCACTGGTGGCACAGCATGGTATGGCTGAACTGGCCTATGATTCATGGCTGCCAAGTGTTCTCTGGTGCTGCAGGAAGAATATGGTGGTTGGGGTGGGGCCTGTCTGAGATGGGGACAGGAATGTTTCTAGAATACAGCTCAAGGGTGAAATGAAGGCTAGAGGCCCTGGGCGATGACAGAGACAGCTGCCGCAAGCCAGAGTCCCAGCCACATCTGGACTGCTGATTGCACAACCCAGCTGTCGGCTGGGCCTTCTGGCTCCCCCATCGGATAGGCTGGCTGGGGGACTGGAGGAGGGTGGGCTGGAGGCCTTGGGAAAATTCAGCACCTGCAGATGGGCCTGGTGAGTGCCTCCTGCTTTCAGAGGATGCCCTGGCTGAGGATGAAAGTGGGTGGCAGGAAGCCAAGCGGTCCTTCTTAGTTTTCAGCATTCCCTTTGTTTCTACTCCCTCCTGCTCTCTAGGTCACCCCCATGTTCCTGTAAAGGGAATTTCCATAGTTCCCTTCCCACCCATCCTGGGGACTGGGCAGGGGTTGAGGGTGAGCTGAGGGGCAAAGGAGATATGGAAATTCCCTTAAAGTTGGTGAGTGGGGGATGCCATGTGCAAGACTGAAACTACTGATCTCGGGCTTCAAGTTCATTCCAGGAAGGCTGCGTTCTCTTCTCCACCCCCTACCCTGCATCCCCTCCTGGAACCCTTCTGCACCCAAGGCCCTCTGTTCCCTAGAACCTGAAATAGGTCCACCCTTTCATCAATCTGTGCCCCTCATCCAACTCTTCCCCATGTATGTGTTAAGGCTAGGACCTGGCAAAAGGCAGGCAGAACCCTGAGACCTGTCTCACACTGGGAAAGGAGTTCCCCGTGTCTGTCCCGCAGGACTGGGATTCCTGAGGGAACGGGTGCAGAATGCTCCAGGGAAAAGGAAGCTGTAGGGGCCTTCCTTCTTCACTATCAGGAGGATCTAGGCTCTATGAGGAATGGGACACTGTTGCTCATTTTGGTGCTCCATTTTTTTTTTCCTGAGAACTGGCACAAGAGCCCAGAAAATACTACATTTCCTCAGTCTAAGACTATTGATTGTGAGAAGCACTACTGATGTAAGTACAGGTTTTTGTTGTGTTGTTGCTGTTTGGTGAAGGCGACCCTTAAGATGGGCCTGGAGATGAATTGCCTGGCAAGGACTCAAGGTCCTTTATCATCAGTAATATAGGCTTTTCAAGGTGGAAGCAAAATTTTAACTGTCCAGGTTTCTTTCTGCAGCTGTGGCTCGGATGGAGGTGAGAGAACTTAGTGAGAAAGCTGAGTCTTCTCTCTTCTTTCTGTGACCCTATACCTAACTCACTTCCCATGCAAGGGGCACAGTCTCTGAGGGCCAGAAGGACTTTACAACACACGGTCAGGCTGTGTGCAGATACATCTAGGGTCTGGGATACCCCAAAACTCCCAAAGAAATCCATCCTGTCTCAGGACCTCTCGGAGGGTGAAAGATTTCTCCTTCATGTGAAATTGAAATAGATTCCCTTGGCTTTCTGTGGCTTGAGTTCTTCCTTTAGGGACCAGAGGGAATAAGTCCCATCCTTTAAGGAAGTGGTATATCTTCTTAGATTTTTCTCTTATTTTGGTTAAATTTTCATGCCTAGTTCCTTCCTTTTTAAACATGCTTTCTAGATCCCTTCCCATCCAGATGTCCTTTCTATCTGTCAATATCCTTTTTAAAGTATTGAACTTGAACCCATGGCTGAACACTAGGCAACCATGATGTGGAGCCTGCAGGCCCTTTCTTGACAACGTGGCACTTTTGTTTCTCCATTCCAAGCCTGCACATTTTTTTTTTTTTTGCATCTCTTTGTTTATGTGTTTCCTAGTGAGGCTGTAGTCAATTAAAATCCTTAGCCCCTTTACATATTAAAGTGGTCTCCTATATCCTGCCATCTGGATTGGGTCTTCATTTTGACCTCAACATAAAATTTTGCATTAAATCTGTATTTTTCAATTCTTTGTTTTGTTAGGCCATCTTATAATTTCAGCCAATATATTAGTTACATTTTGCTGCTGTGACAAATGATCATATGTGCAGTGGCTTAAAACAACACAAACTCACTATCCTATAGTTCTGGAGGCCAGAAGTCCAAAGTGGGTTTTACTGGCCTAAATGCATGGAGCAGACAGGGTTGCCTTCCTCTGGAGATCCTAGGAGAAAATCAGTTTCCTTGCATCTTTCCCTTCTGGAGGTTTTCTCGTTCCTGGTCCCTCCCTCCATCTTTACAGTCCGCAGTACAGCATCTCCACGCTTCTCTCTGACTGTGCTTTCTGTCTTCACATCTCTTTCTTTGGCGCTTGAAAGGATTCTTGTGATTACTTGGGACCCACTCAGATGATGCAATGGAACTCATTCACAGGTGCCAGGGAATACTTGGACATTTTGGTGGGGGAGGGATATTGTTCTGCTTACCATAGCCAGTCAAGACTTTTCTGGTCCTGATTCTATCACCTAATGTATTAGTCATTTCTATTAATAGTTTTAGCATCTGTCAAATTGATTGACATCCAGTCATCATTCTCATCCAAACTATTGATACAAATATTGAAGAACAGAGACCAGTATATATTGAGCACTAAAATACTTCTTCAGGATGACACTGTTTCATTAATAAATATTTTTTTATTATGATGATCCAGGTAGTAAAGTCTACAGACAGCATTCCTTTTTCCCTCCTGTTCTTCCTTTTTGTCTAACTTCCTTCCCTTCTTTACATGAATCCAGTTTGTACAGGCACTGTGCTAAATTCCAAAATATAGAGGAGAACAAAACAGAAAATTTCCCTTCCAAATGACATTATTATGGTATATTGCTAGAGTAATATATTTTTTTTTTTCCCATGCAAGAGACTTTATTATCTGAAGGAGAGAGTGGCTGCCCCAGAGGGGGGTGGGGGGAGAGAGACAGAGAGAGACAGAGAGACAGAGAGACAGAGGGAGCAGCAGAGAGAGCAGAGAGGACAGAGAGACAGAGAGGGAGCAGGGAGAGAGAGAGAGGGAGAGAGAGCAGGGGGACAGACAGAGAGAGAGGGCAGTGGGACAGAGAGACAGAGAGCGAGCGACAGAGAGACAGAGAGAGAGCTAGAGTAATATTTTTAAATAATTATACCAGTTAATATTAGACTTGACAGTGCCTACTGGATATCCAATTTCAATGCCTTGAACAAAAAGCTGTTTACTTTCCTCCATGAGAGAATCCTAAAGGATGGTAGCTCAGAGTTGGCAGATACATTTTATTTGAAAGATAAACATTTATTTCTGCTTTTATGGGGTTTACTTTTTTTACATTATTATGTACCAAAGTCTAAAGTTAGTTGATATACTGTTTTTCTAAACAGTATAAGGACCAAGGACTCCTTAACTTTTATTAACATGTTATTTCCCATGTTTCATTCCCACTATGTAATACCCGAATACTCTTTTAGATTTACCTATGCATTGATCAATCTCTTTGCTCATTATAGTTTCTCACATCCCATTACTAACTTCTGGATTCAATTTCTTTCCTCCTGAAAAGCACCCTTCTGTTTTTTGTTTCAGTGAGGACCTGTGAGTAGTGTACTCCCTCTGTCTTTATGAAAATATTATTTAATCCTCACTTTTGAATTATACATTAGCTGGGTATGGAATCGTAGTTGGCAATTACCCTTGTTACTTTGAAGGTGATCCAGTTGTCAACTGACCTCTGTTTCTGATGAAAAGTCTACTGCCACATTAAGTGTTGTTTCTTTGTGAGTAATCCTTTTCTTCTGGCTACTTTCTATATCTCGTCATTATCATTTGAGTTTTGCAATGTCACCATGATGCATCTAGATGTCAATTTTCTTAATCTTCTGTTTGAGATGATTATTTATTGAAGTCATGTCTCATCAAGAATGTGTAAAGTTCTTAGCCATTATCTTCAAATATTCCCTCTCCCCCATTTTGTGTTTTCCTATTCAGAAACCTCTATTAGAAGCATGTATTTTCTCACTCTGCTCTCCACATTTCTTTAACTCTCATTTATATTTTCCATTTGTGTTTCTCTCTGTCCTGCAATTCAGGTCATTATTCTTGAGCTGTCTTCTAGTTTATCAGTTCTCTCTTCAGCTGTGCTTAATGTGTCCATCTATTGAGTTTTTAATTTTGATGATTCTATTTTTCATTTCCAGATACTCTACTTGGTTCTTTTTTCAGATTCACCTGATAATTTTTAGAAAGCATTAAAAAATTTTTTTCTCATCTATTTTATTTTTTTATTTTGATAATTAAAATGTTTATTTACAGCATCTTTCTGATAGTTCTATTATCTGAATTCTTGAGTCTAATTCAACTACCTGTTTTGTTTACTAACTTTTACAGAATTTTTTCCTTCTGTGTTTCATCTTCAGAGGGTCTTTATTCATGGGAATCCGGTGCTATCTGTGTTGAGTATTTGTTCTTCAGGATTTTCTGTTTGCTTCTACCAGGCATCCTAGAGATATCACTGGAATGGAACTATTTTTCATGAGAATCCTTCAAGGAGTGTAAACATGAAGCTCAAACCTTCACAAGGGCAGGTGAATGGTTAAATATTCTCAGGTTAATATTTTTCCACATCTAGTCATAGAGAAAGTAGGTATTTATTCTAATCTAGTCTAGCACTAAGGGTATATCCCAAGATCCTGGTATTATGGATGATAAAATCCAACTCCCTAACTTTCATGGGGCCATGTCTACTCTCCTGTTTCCATGTGAGCATTAAAACTCAAGCTTCTTAATTTCTGAGTTTTATAAACCCCTATATATTATGAGACCATCCAAAACATAACCTTTTACCTTGGAGGAAACCCAACCAACCTCTTTCACATGATGGAAAAATAGTCAAGTAGAGAAAAACAGTGTTTTTGAAGATAACTTAGGCTTTCTGCTGAATACTGTATAGTACTATTGCATTTAATTCTCAGAGCATCTCTAAAAACAAGTAACATTATCTTCATTTTTGCAGATGATGAAACAAAGGCTCAGAGAGGTTAAACAATTTTCTCAAAGTCACACAGCAAGTAAGTTTTGTAGTTTTATAATCAGTTTTATAATCCTAAACTTTATAGATGTCACAACCCAGACTATCTCTCACTTTATAATTATTATTTACATTTATATATATATTAAAAATGCTACTTTCTTCCATTAAAAAAAATGGCTTCCATATCTGTGGTTCCCTCAACTAATGCCTTAATATTCAACCTAATTATAAAACAGAGGTTCTTGAAAGATTGGTGGACTGTGATCCCAAATCAGGCCTTTTTACTATCAGATTTCCCCTCCTATTGTACCCCAAGACCACTTCTGCTCTGGTCTCCAATGAACCTCCTAACTGCTATGGCTATGACCCTTGTCTATCTTAACTTTGGCAGAGTTTTTTTACAGGTCCTCAGCAACTTGTTAGAGGACTTCCTCTCTTGGCTTTTTACATTCTGCTGATTCTTCATTTCTTTCTCTGCTATACATCTTTTCCACTTCCAAAGAATAGGTATTTTCCCACATCCCCTCATATTCCCCTTGACTCCTTTCCTCCCTTCTCTGCCTGATGGTCTCACCAATCCTATGGCTTTAACCTCCACCTCTAAGCAGGTGACTCTTGAATTTCCAGTCTTTCATTCTGCTTCCCACCCCATTTGCAAAACCACCTACCAGACATCTCCATCTGGATGCCTCACAGGGACCTCACATTCAATGTGCCCAAACCTCTACTCATCATCTTCCCCCTAAAACCTGCCTTGGTCCCAGACCAACACAAGATCACATCAGTTCCCATTCATACTTAGATTTCTGATCTTCCCATACCTTCTATAGTTTGTATATCACCTTACAAAAGTTCTCAGCTCATGACTCATCCTAAGATTTCACAGTTTCTGTGGTCTCACTTCCATGACACTACTCTTGCTGTTTCCCTTTCCTTGAATGCCTCTCCTTGTTTCTGGTTTTCAAATCTTAATTTCCCAACCTTCAAAGTCCACCTCAAATTGAACTCCTATGGGAGCCATTCCTGATATGTGCTTCCTTTAAACGAACTCCTTAGTGCATTGTAACACCTGCAGTTTGCCCCATATCCTCCTGCCCTTTCCATTTGGTGCATTCTGCTCAACTTCTAACCAAGAGTACTAATGCTTATTTTCCTGCAGGGTTTCTCTGGTTACTAGTAGCTCGGTCCTCTGTGTAGCAGGCTAGAAGTATGGGGGTATTAACACTCCCTGAAAATAGCTCTCAACTGATAAATACCCAGCTCTCCTACTCTTGGGTAAACTAACTGAGGGTCTCATTTATTCCCCAGAAAATACCCAGTAGAATTAAATTCTAGTTGCCCACAGTAGTATCTGGCATGTTATAGCACCTGTTGACTGCCCTCTATTCCCTGTCTCACGTACGCACTCCAGTACTAGTGTTCCCTGAAAACACCTCTCAGATAAACTACTTCACTCAAATCCTTGTCTCAGGGTCTGCTTCCAGGAGACTCTAAGTAGGATGCATGCATCTCAGCCAGAACTGCTAACGCCCTGGCCCTGGACCAGGTTTGGGATATGTCAGAATTTGCCAAGGTGGAAGCAAAGCTAGAAGGATTCAGAGGACCAGGCCTTGGGGCCAACATTTGGCTGGGATGCCTTCCTATTGTCCCAGAGACAGGGACCTCCATCAGCTCTCACCCAGCTTGCTCAGGGGAGGGACTGGGAATTCCACAGGAAGGTTCAAGCTCTATAATGATAAGCAGTGCTAGCAGGAGGCAGGCAGGGAGCACTGTGGGAGAAAGAAGGTTGCCAGGCTTTTGAAAATTTGTCCCTGGCCACTCCATCCACAAAACCCAGAGCTTTAAACCGGATAGGAGCTGCATGGATTCAGGCTCGGCACCAAGAAAGGACATTTCTGAAAATCAATTTAACAAGGCAGTGTTGGCCACTTGCTCTAGCCCACTTGTGTCAGAAACAAGGGAAGAAGACATCCTTACCCACAGGAAGGAGACACCATTACTGTCTCCCCCCACCCTCGCTAACCCTTCTCCCTAGATCCCTCCCCCAACCCTCACATCCCTGAGGTCAGAGGCAAGGAGATCCTTCTCCTGGTAAAGGCTCACCTCTCCTTCTGTGTCCCTCACCCAGGTCACTCTGGTTCCCTACTGTCCCTTAGGTCTCTGCTTGGACTACATCTCCTGATGGAAACCCTGGGTCTAAATTGGGTCCTCCCCAATACCACTCTGTCCCTTTATCACCCCCTGGAAATGATACTGCTTATTTACTAATTCAATTTCTCTTCGTCCTCCTTGTTTTTAAACCAGAGATCAAACCTGTGGTCTCTGGATCTGCAACTAGACTGCATCCCAGGAAGTCAGCCCACAGGGTTTGACCAGGAAAGCCAGAGGGGAAGAGGCACCACTGGATGTGGAATAGTATGCATGGGAGTGGAGGGCAGGAGGAGGCAGAGGCTGGGAAGGGCTGCAGCAGGGGTGGGACTGTGATGGGTGACCCAACCCGGCAAGCCATCCCCTCCGAGTTGCTCTTCCTGGAACATCCCCTCAGCAGGGACAAGGTTTGGGTGAGAGGACCCCAGGGAAGGAGCTCAGGCCGCAGGCCCTGGCCCCAATCCCACAGACCTGAGTCGAAAACCACCGGCCTGGGAGAAGTGTGACAATGCTTTTCTCCCTGGTGCTGACTATGGGGCTGTGGTTACTCCAGGCTCCTGGTAAAGCTCCTGGAAGAAATCACAGAAGCGACTGGCGTGGTGATTAGAGTGACTGAGTTCAGTTCTAGGGTGGAGCTATTCTCATTGTTCTGTTTCTCATCTCTCCTCAGCACAGACTGTTCCTCTAACAGCCTCAGCAGGCCAGAGTTTGACCCCAATTCTGGTGTGGCAGGCATCAACACTGTGCCCCAATATAGTCTCCTTGCCTTCTAGGTAGGGAGGAATCATCCATCCCCACCCCCTAGAAATCAGAGTGGTCAGGTGGCTTGTTTTGGCCAATGAAACATGGGCAGAAGGGATGTGCACCCACCTTCTGGTGGAAAAATTAAATTGGCCGTGCTGAGCTCTGTGCCTCTCTTTATTTTTGGTTGTTGTGGGGGCTGCAGAGGCACCCACTGAAATGGAGGTACAACAGTAAGGCAATATACAGAAGGAAGACCCTCCCCTAGAGAGTCACCCAGAGCTTTGCTGTTTCAGTCGCTGATATCTGAGGGATATTTGTCACTGTTTTATGACCTGGCCTGTGCTGACCGATACCAAGGGGAGCACAATGTGCCTTCTGTGTGGGGGATGAGAAAAGGAGAGAGGGTAGAAGAGTCGTCTTCCAGAAGTTCTATAAAGCAACAGGGGGAAGTGGAATACCCTCTTGGATTTAGTTCTGTTCAAGCAAGAACAAATTAATCAGAAAAATGAAAGTGAATGGAACCTTGATGATTAGTGACTGTGACATAGCCAGGAAGATTTCTAAAAGCTCTGAGAATAATATTAACTTGTCCATTCAGGCATTTCTTTGATTTTCCCAGCAGTTCTTTAGTGAATGCCAGGCCTGGTGCTCTGATGGGAGACACTGAAATAAAAATGTAAGCCAGCACCCTCAGCAAGGTCATACAGAGCATAGGCCTTTACAGTCCTGAATCCTGATGAAATGCTGCCAGGAGAATTTTGAATGGTCATGATGAGGAAATGACCATGATGAGGAATTTTGAATGGTCATGAAAGTGAAAGAGCTTAAGCTTAGATGTGAGAGGTACAGGTGGATGCAGAGTTGGAAAGAGGATCCCAGCCCAGGTTGAGAAAACTCAAAGTTAGATCACCATAATCACTAATTCCACAGACATTTATTGAGCATCTGCCTGTGGCAGACATGGTTGCAGATGTTAGGAGGATGCAAAGGTAAACAAGGCCTGGGCAGAATCAATATGCAATATTGGTTTGACTAATAGTGCAGTATTGAACATCAATGTGGTAAGTGTGTGCTAAGTGTTCTGAAGCAGGGGTTAATGTGGACTGAGGGGAATGCCTAGGCATTTGGGAGAGGCCTTGCTGTGAGAAAACTGACTACCCTTCACCATGCAACCTGGAAGGGGGTTGTCTGGGAGGGGCCATGCCCAGACGCAAGAGCCCAGGGTCAGGCTGAAGCAGGGCAGGCATAGCCCCAGGGCAGGGGCAGCACTGGCCATGGGAACCATGCATCCTGGTATAGGAAAAAGCCACCAGTCAGAGTGAACAACAGGTTGAGGGGTGAGGTGAGGGCTTTGGAAGGAGACAAGTCACAATGTCAAAATCCTAAAAGACTGTGGTTGGATCTGAAAGGTTGAACAAAGGGGGTTTGGGGGACTTCCATAGGGGAGGCTGAGCCATGTCCAGAGCCTTGATGTGGCTGGTGCTGGTTGCAGAAAATGGCAGAGGCAATTGCTGACCACAGTGTGCTGGACTGATTTGGACAAAGAAAATGTTGTTGAATTTCAAAGCCACAAAAATAGACTTGCTGTTGCTAAAAAGGGAAAGAAGAAAAAATCTGAGCGAAAGATCACCTACTTCTCCAGAATGGGCTTTGTTCAGCACCAGGGAGCATCGACCATCATCGCTCTGGAAATGGGCAGCGGGAGGCTGGGTCCCAAGGTGTGAGCTCCAGGCTCTGACAGTCCAGTCTGGATGGTTATTAGGAAGCTGCTGGGACCTGATCTTCCCTGACCGAGGCTGCCAGACTGCCCACCTCACACCGTAAGAAGGGCTGAGAGCCCCCACACCTTCTGAAACTGCTGTGGACAGTGTTGGCCCCCACAGGCCCAGATTCCGGGGGCCCTGGAGTCCTGGGCCCAGACTTCCCTGCTCTCTGGCCAGGGCTCCAGGCCTGTCACGGCACTTTTCACATGTGTATGTGATTTCTTGGTTTATATTGGTCTTTTTCTGTCTTTAATTAAATTCCTTTTGGAAAAAATCCATCTCCACAGAACCAAGGGATTAAAAGTTTTCAGTTTTGTTTTTGATTTTTGTTTTCACCCCATCTGTGCCATGGCTTGGGGCCCTTAGTGACTGATTTTCATGTAGGAGACAGCAGGCACCTGACTGAGCCGTGTGTGTGTGTGGGGAGGGTGTTGAGTGAGGTGACAACATGAGGCCAGACAGGGAAGCAAGCCAAACAAAATGTCTTCCTCTGAAGCTTACATACACCCACCCTAAATGCCCACCCTCAGGAGCTTCCCAAACACCAGAGCCCCATCACCACTGCCAGCCCTGACCTTCCCACCCCCAGCTCTCTGGCCCCCTCCCTCCTGGGCCCTCCCCTCTCCTCCTGTGTGGCCAAGCCCCAGCCTGGACACTCCATCTTCAAAAGGAGAAGACAAAGCCTGCTTGTTGCTCCATATTTGTCTTGGGAGCTCCTGTTCTTAGGAGAGCTGCCTGGCCTCTCAGGCCAGGAATAGCACTGAGTCTATGCAGCCAGCCTGCCTGCCCCGCCAGACCTTCTGAATTGCTTGTTTTTATTAAAATTCTTCTGCACGCGCAATCCCGGACGGTGTGTGGATCTTGGATGAGGTGGTGTGGGGGACCTAGGGAGAGGAAGGCCTTAGGCTTTTTCGGCCTGGTGTTTATTTGACTTGCTTTTCCAGAGTAGTAGGGAATGGAAGTCCATAAAAGTGACCCAAGATTGGTACCCCAGAGGGTGGCAAGATATGACACGTGGTCTGTGGCAGGCCTGGGCCTGGCTCTGCGCTGCTAGCCCCCAGGCCACATAGGAAACACTCTGTGGGGCCTCAGGAGCAGGAAAAGGACAGGGCCCAGCTGCTGCCCTCTCGGCTCTCACCTGCAAGCTCCTGCAGGGTAACGACTGGCTTGGCTGCGCTGCCAGGACCACAGGCGGCACTGGGAGGCAGGCAGGGGCTGTCTGTGGCACCTCCAGCAATGGAAGCCTGCTGGGAGCAGGTCTGGTCTCTGGGTTTCCAGTTTTTCTCAAGGGCTGGCCTGGTTCCAGGCTCTGAGCCCCATGCTCTTCAGGGCTCTGTGTGTCACCTTCCTGGGCCCTGACACTCTGCAGCACTCCTTCCCCTGGCCTCAGAGGGTGGCACTGGCCCTGAACTCCAGAGCAAAACCTGCTCTGCGTAGCTGGAATTAAGCATGGAAACGATGGCCAGCATTCTACCCCATCTACCTGGAGATCCATCTTTTTGCCCCATTCATCTCCTCTCTCGCGACCTTGAAGCTAGTCTTTCTCTTGGGAGGCCTTCCATGCAGCAGACAGATGGTGGCAGACGGGGGCATGGGAGTTTCCAGCCAGAGTGCCCTTCCCAGTGTTCACAGCTGAAGACCCAGGCTTGTGCTCCCAACAGTCTGGGCTCCAAGCCCCTGCTGAGGTGACCACCCCACAAGACTTGTGGGGCCATGGTGGAGGGTGTACGGGTGGGGGAGCAGTTTTCAAGTCAGGAAATTGCAAAAGTTCCAGCGTCTTTAGCCAAAGGCTCAGTGTGGAAAATTTCAGGCTCCAAGCAGGGTTTCAGAGGAGGGGGAAAGAGCCGTGGGGCCAAGATGCTTGTCCTGGGCTTCCCAGACCTGGGCCCTCCCCCGACAGGCAGGAGGTGTGGAGAGGGTGCAGGCAGTATCCTCCGGCAGAAACCAGAGGATCCCGAGGTGCTGGCTCATGCACCTCCCCTACCAGTGGGGAGAAATATATACAAACGTGTCCCAGTTCCTGGAGGAGTGCTATAGAGGAAACCCAGCCCTCCGTGTGCATGGGGAAACTGAGGCACAGTGGAAAGAAACTTGGTCTAGACAAGACCAGAGTTTCAGTGTAGAAACTCTCCCCCCCACCAGGAGTGAGCATCCTAATAGGGTACAGGAAGAGGGGTGCATCCTTAGGGGAATATCTGGGGTGGGAGTGATGGTCAGGGTGGATATCTTCCCCTCCATCCAGATTCATTTTCGGGGCTTCCTCTAGGAAGAGCTAAGGGTCAGGGTAGCCAGGACAAGGAAGGGATGGCATGAAATGGGGGTGGGGGTGCCAGGCATAGAGGCAAGAGTGTCTGCAGCCCTGGCCACACTGCCAGCCAAGACTTCCTGTCTGCCTGGCCTGGCCTCCACTGCCGCGTCCCCTGCAAGGGCCCCGTCAGCTCAGTGACCAAGCTCCAAGTGGCAGAGCTCCCACCTGTCATCAGGAATCACCAGGAATCACCAGGGCCCCACAGGCACCCTGCTGACCCCACGTCCGGGCCGGGACCATTTGACTGGGCCTGGGGGACCAGCCTGCCGCCACCAGCATCCTTGCCGCCTGCTCCGGCCTCCTTGGGGCTTCTGGAGCTGGGCCGAGAGCGTGCAGCCTGCTGGCTTGTGGCTGGGGATTTCACTTGGAGCTGCTACATTTGGAACCCATTATTTAATCATTAATTTCCTCCTCTCGTCGACCCCTTCCACCCCGCTTTAGCTCCGCGCCCCCGCCCCAGATTAGATCTCCACGTGGTGCATTGCAGTGATCCCTGACAGGGCTTCTGTGCTGGGGACCGGGAGGTGGGGGGGGGGGGCGCCAGGAGGCAGCTGGGGCTGTCCCAGGCCTGCTCAGTCATAGTGTTGGGAAAGGAGAGGGGGCAGCCCAGGGCCTGGATCTGAAGGACTGGAGGGGGCAAAGTATCCAGACCCTGACCTCAGGAACTCGGGTTACAAGCTGTGCCTGTCTGGGGGTGTCAGAGCAGGGGGGCCTTCTCAGAGGCTTGGGGGCACGGCAATCTAGCTGGCCCATCTCTGGTGCTTTTGGAGGCCAAGGACCCTGAAGCGCCTCTCAGCCTCTATGGTAGGATGAGACACAGTATGCCCCTTCCTGCCCCAAGCTCCTTGATGCCTGCTCCCTTGGGACTTTGTGGAGGTGGAGGGGAGACAAGTGGAAGGTGAGACTCATGCTTGGTAAGCTATGGCCGGTGCCCTCCACTGTGCTGAGAACTGATCTCCACCCCTCACCCCAGGAGGTAACAGACACGTCCTCCTCCTCAGGGAGCTCCCAGTCCCTGTGAGGAAGGTGTCAGCAGGGCACACGAGCACTGGCCCAGCCCTGGGGAGGCTGGCGAACTGGTCCTCTGCTCGGCTTTGTGGGATGGAAGAGCAGGCGAGGCCGAGGATGCACATCCTTCCTCCACGCTCTCCACATGCCCTTGATTACATGCTCAGAGGTCGGAAGGATGCCCATGACCACCATGGCCAGTCCTGCTCCTGGGGAGGGGTGGCCCGAGGCCACTGTGCAACTGGGGAGGAAGAGAGGGCACCGAAATCAGGGAAAGAGGGGAGGAATTTCACTGGGTGTCTGCTATGCACCTTCCCAAAGTGCTAGGCTTTTTCCTGTGTCATCAGCGCTGCTACTGTCACGAAGCCTTGTATGTGCAGACAATGTCCTTAGCACTTTACTGCAAGCCTCCAGCAGATCTAAGAGGGACGTACCACTTTTATCTTTACTTTAAAGATGGGGACATTGAGGCGCAGGCATGTGAAGTAACTTGCTCTAAGTGAGAAGAGGCAGGCCCAGGATCTGAAGGCCAAGCTCTTTCTGGTGCCCAGACAGCTTCTAGTCATGGTCATCACTGTTTGCTGGGCTTGGGTCTGAGCATAGACACCTCTGGCCTGCCTTGTCCCCTGGCCCTAGAGAAAGCTGGCCAGCCTAGGGACACACTGGTGTATCTCAGTAGAAGATGGAGAAAAGGAAAAGGAACTCATACTGCCCACGGCCCTTCTCATAGCAAAATGCCCTCCACCTCCCCGAGTCCTGAAACATACACCCGTTCTCAAGGTCAGCTCAGTGCCAAACCGTCCCTGACATTCCCAATCCCTTCTCTGAAGTCTTACCAAATCTTTAAGTCTGAGATCTATCGCTTGCCCTGTGCTGTTCTCTAGAAATTCGATGGGGGTGAGACCTTTCCTCCCCTTGGCCAGGAAATCCTGGAAGGCAGAAAGAGCATCAGCCTTTCTGAGGACCCTGTGGCAGCGCTGAGGACCACTCAGGCCCAGATGCTTGGGCTCCAGCCCTGTGTATCCCCAGAAGTGCAGGAAGCCAGGGGGCAGGCTTCCCTTTCCTTCACATACTTACTGACTATACTAGCTTCTGGTTGCCGCTGAGGGACTTTTGAAAGACATTTTGCCTTTTTGTTTGTTTGTTTATTTGCTTCCTAGCCTTCGAACCCTTTCCTGTGCTTAGAGGAATCCCTAATGAGTAAGTCCTGGTGGAAGACAGATCCCATCACTACAAATACTGAAGTCAGATGCTTACCTTCCGTGCAGCTGGCTCATGGACACCTGACGCAGGCTGGGCCAATTGGAGGCACCTGGCCTGGCCTTTAAATTCAGAACAGGGAAGAATTATTCTGTTGGTGGCTACAGCAAGGCCAGCAGATGTTAGGACCCCTTTCTATGGCATGCTCTGGGCTGTGCTCTGGCTTTTCAGCTTTTCCTGCTTCCACATGTCTTCTAAGCCTGTCTTTCCATCCACTGGGCAATGCTGGGAAACTGAATACCTTTCCCTGCTAGACTAAGTTTCTGTTGCTTATAACCAACACCGTCTGGATTCTTAGAGCCTTTCTTTGCCCACCTTCCACCCATACCTTGGAGTCTACTTGGCCTGCAGTCAGCTATCCAGTGAAAAGATGCCAAGCTGACATTCTTTCCAGTGCTGGTTTCCAAGTCAGACACCTGTTCTTTTCCAGAAGACTCTAGGAAAAAAAATATGGCTACATGATGTAATGGATGAGGATAGGCTTTGGAGCAGCCAAAACCAGGGCTGAGACCCTGCCCTACCCTTTCATAAGTAATATCTTACTTAACCTACTTGAACAATAGTTTTTTAAAATATGCAAAATAAATGTAAGAAGACCTACTTCTTGTCAGTTGTTGCAAAGTTTAAATTAGATGATTAATGAACACAAAGCAACAAAGATGGTGCCTGACATATAATAGATAATAGCAAGTATTTTCTAATTATTGGCTCCAGTTCTTCACTCTCCTTATATCCATGCTTTTTGCCATGTGGACCTGTGGTTCCTCCCCCTGGAGGTATAGTGTACTCTGGCAGCTCTCAATTGCGTGAATTCCATTATGTTACTTGCTTTGGCTAATGGGCTGTTAGCAGAGGTGATGTATACAGACACTTGAAATGTGCTTGCCCAGCTGAGCTCGCCCTCTTGATATTCTGTTCCCATTATGGGAAGAACATGCTCCTGGTAGGTGCTAGTTGTAGGAGGATGAGAGACACATGGAACCGACCCAACCTACAGTTTCCAGCCAACACCAGCTGATCCTCAGATGCATAAATAAGAATCAACGATTGTTGTTTTAAACCATCAACTTTCGGAATGGTTTGTTATGCAACACTGTTGAGGCAGTTGTTAATCAACATACACTCACTACTGAGAAGCACAAAGATAGGCAATCCAGGGATGGCATGTGTTTTCACCTCCTCTGCTTTGCTATCCTTAATGTATGAAATTTATCATCATTGTTGCTAGCTGATTCCTATACCTCTGAACATCATGTCCATGTTCCAAGCAGGAAGAAAGATGAAAAATGAAGGATGAAGAACAAAAGCTGAAAAGGAAAAGACCAGCTCAGTCTGCTCCCTTAACAAGCTTTCCCAAAAGCCCCACTATTTTATTTTACTTTATTGTCCTGCTTATGTTTTATTATCCACAACACTGTCTTAATGCTATCCTAGCTGCAAAGGATTCTGGGAAGCTGAATACTTTCCATGAATCACATTGCTTCCCTGAACAGATTTGAGGTTCTGTTAGTACTAGAGAGAGGAGAATAGCTGCCTCAGATTTATCGAGAACTTACAGTGTGCCAGGAAGTATGCCAAGAGCTGGAGAAGCAGCTGGCATAGGGCTCCTGGCCTAGCATGGAAGAGAGCTGAGTGTAACAGGGATGTGTGTTCTTCCCGACTGTCCTGCCTTGAGGAGCATCTTAAGCGGGCTTTGTCCTGCCAAGTGTGAAGTGGGTGTGGGGAGTTTTCCTTCCCCGACATCCCTTCCCCACTTCCCCTTCAGCGCACATCCCTGGTATGTTGCAGAGTTGGTGGGGGTCCACCCTGGGTGAGTTGGATGGGGATAGAGTGGACATGAAGCAGGAGAGAGGCTTCTCCCTCTCCGGATGGTAATAGGCAGCATTCAGACTGCTGCCTGGAGCAGGTGCTCTCCAGATACCAGGGAGGACATCCTGCAGGTTCACTCAGGTAGAGATCAGGGAGTTTGGGGTGCTTCCAACATGGCTCCCACCTGGCTGCCTGGTGTTGGTGATGAATGATGCCTGCTGAAGAGGGTCTAGGCATTTCCCAATGTTGACCCTGCCACTGGGTACATGGTTTCTCTGGGTGCCGTGCTTTCTTCCTGTCCAGGCCCCATTCCTCTCCTCATGTCTCCTTTCCTCTCCCTTTGCCCTAATCTGGAGCATCTTATCGAGACCCATCATTTATTCTATCCTCTCAGGTTCTATGCTCTGAACTCTGTAACGTCTTTTTCTGCCTTTCTCCTGAAACAGCCCTTCCTGGAAACGTGGATCCTTATAATCTAGAGTGACTGGGTAAAAGCCATGGGATGAAAATAAACACTGGGGTGAAAAAGCACAACAACAAAGATGTTATAATCCCAAGATCTACCTAAGTGGCCAGGCTATTTCAATATAATGTGGTGAAAGCTAGGGTGCCCTTAGCTGCCTAACCCAGCTAAAGATATCTCACCTGGCCTGGGGGAAGGGAGGGAGGGCAGAATCTGAAAGACTAATTTGCTCATTATTTTTTGGCACCTCCTTGGTACTAGGTGCTGTCCTTGGTACTGGGATAAGAGGTGTTAAACAGGTGCATGGCAAAGGGTACTGTACTGGCACGGGGTGCAGAACACCCAGGGAATTATGAGTGGTGTGAAGAACATGAGAAAGGTAGGGGTGTCAGGACATGGTGTTGGAGTGGTGTGAGGGCACCTGGTCAGGTAAGACCTATGGGGACACCCTTGGCAACTTGACCTCTGTGGGGAAGTTGGGGTTCCTATGGGCAGGATCCTCACTGAACTTAAATCACCTGATGATGGAACTGGCCTGTTGCTGGGCTGCCACTTCCACACCTTTAGGCAATAAGCTATTACTGCACTATATAGAGAGCTTGGCCCAGTGCTCTGGGTGGAGGCAGAGACACTAGTGCTTGACCTACCACCAGAAGAACAAGCCGGGTAATAAACCCTTTCACCCCAAAGAACGTTTTGCTGTCAATTTCTTTGGTCACACTGAATCCATAGTGAACGTGCCTGGGGCTGAAACCCATTGGCAAGACAACGTCTATCTTGAGAGCTGAGGAAAAGCATTGGTGGCTGTTAATGAAAGGCAGGGGTTGGTGTCTGAGGAGAGGAAGATGACTCTGGCTGAGATGTGGGGAATGGCTTGGAGGGGTCCTGGAGTACCTACAGCAGGATCAGTCAGGGCGCATGGCCCTTGTGGTATTTCAGGGTCCCACCCCAGCCAGAGCAGTGGGCATGGAGGGAAGGGGATGGATCAGAGTAAGAGGTAAAGGTAGAGAAGCTATAGATGTGCACCTTCTCCTTTTCAGAAAAAAACCAATAGGGCAGCGTAACTGCCCCTCCCCCAACACTCTACCATATTTTTTCCTTCTTGGGACCCAGGCCTAATGTCAGGGGAAGACTTAGCCCTGCCTGGGGAGATGCGAGTGAGGGGAGGTACGGGAAAGGAGCTGTGGGTCCAAGTGAGTGCTAGGCTAGGATGAGCAGGGGCACGAGCCTGGGGAGCAGGGCCAAGCCCTGAATGATGCCCTCAGCCCACCAGGCTGGTCCACCACCCTCTCCCTCCTGCCCTCCGCCAAGCCTAGAGAGCTCTTGCTCCCTAGAGGAGACCTAGGAAGCTCCATCAGGAAGGATCACCTGTGCTCTGGCTGCCTGTTTTCTGGCTCTAATCTCCCACTGATGATCCACTATGGGAGACCCACCCCCTGTTTGCCTTTAACCCTGATCTGAGGCCAGACGGGCCTCCCTCCCCTGGCCCCCTAGTCTAGGGCCTCCTGCAGATCCCTGCCCACGGCCTCCATCTGGCCTTCAAGGCATCACTTCATTTTCTTTGGCTGTTGCTTTTTCCTCTTTCCACATACCTGGTTGGCTTCCAGGATCAGCCGAGGCTCAGACTTGGCTATATGGAAAGGGAGATAGACACAGTCCCTCTATTATTTAATTTAGTAAAAAAAAAAATAGAAAAGAAAGAAAGAAGGATTCTTGGCTAGGGTGGCACCTCCCAAGCAAGGAGACCCCACCAAAGACCCTGGTGGATTGGACAGGAAGTGGCAGGCAAGGATCTCCCTTCCAAGCTCAAATGGCCTCCCCACCCCCACCTCAGGTCTTCTACTCTGGCAGGCTCCCTGCTCCCCGGCTGCCCTCTGCCTCCCACCTCTCAGGCCTTCCTTGCTCCCAACCCCCGAGGGCTGAAGCCCCTGCCAAGCCCTGGCAGGGACACATTGCTTAGTCCCTGCCTGGGGCCCTCCCAGCTCCAGCGACCTCTGGATGCACCCCTAGGCCCACCACACACTATGGGCTGTTCCAGCCGAAATTCCCTTGCTCTGGGGAAAGAGGAAATGAGAGCAGGGGTGGGGGCAAGGGATAGCGGAAAAAAATAAAATGAGATGAAACCGAGTCCTGGAAGGAAGAGAGAACTGCAAGAGGAAAGAGGCAGGATTAGCTGGCTTGGCCAGCAGCTGCTCTGGGGCCATGGCAGTGGGTCCTGTCGGGTCACACTCAGAGGGAGACCAGCCCACGCTCCCTGTGATAGTGTCTGGAGAGGGATCTCACCTTGGCCTGGGGCTTTTCTTGAGTAGGCACTGCCGTCCTTCAGAGCAGGCTAGAGTACCCAGGTCCATCTGGGGCCCCCAAGGAAGCTGGGGGAAATGTGTGGGCTGACTGGCCCCACAGGAGGAGCTCCAGGACAGGGGCCTTCGCCACAGTGTCCCGAAGGGCTTGGCATCCCCCATCACCCTTCTGGGATCCCCTTCCTCACTCTAACCCCTGATTCCCGGCACGCTTCTCTCAGGGCCTTTCACACTCCACTGCCTTCTCCCTGCCCTGAAAACAACATCCCACACTCTAAATTTCATAGTGCACTGTCACTTTCCACCTTTATGAACCCACTAAGTGCTTTCCAAAATGCATCATGGTGATTGTGTGAATACTGTAGTCTCTACAAAATCTCAGCTCTTTGGGAATATGCTCTTAATACCTGTCTCTGTTTCCAAGTGTGGGATGCCCTGCCTCTTACTTGTGCTGAGATAGAGCCACTGGAGAATGACCCAAATCCTGAGGGGTCCACGTGGACATCAGACAGTCACCAGCCTTGCCAATGTAGAAACCATATTAAACAATTGCCTAATGATTAAATGAATTTATAAAAACAATGCATTAAATTAACCCACACTTAAAGTATATATATAAATAACATCAATTCTCTCCCCAAATAAGGTACTCCCCTTTATGATGAAAATGCTCAATAGACCAGGAAAAGAGAGAAACCTCAACCGAGAAACTTCATGGACTGATGGAAATCTTCTAACCCTGGGTCACGGTGATGATTGCACAGTCTATGAATTTATTGAAATCATTGACAATAGGTGAATTTTATAGCACATAAATTATACCTCAATAAAACTAAAGAAACTAAAAAGATGATGCTTGCTAACCTGGGGTGATTTCTGCCAGCATTATAGAAACTGGGGGAGCAGGTGAGGGGGGACTGTAGCGAGAGCCTGATGGGTCCCCTGGGCCACTCAGCCAGGGGTCAGTTCACTGTAGGTAGGAGGTAGGATGTCCTGCTCTCTTCCTGATCCAGCCACTCCAGGGAATGCTGCACTTGGGAGTTACTGGGATTCCGATCCCATGCTTGGATCCCCACTTGACTTCCAGTTGATTAGAAACCGAGGGTATATGTGTGTATATGTGAGTGTGTGTATTTGCATGTGAGCATATATGAGCACATGTAAGGGTATGTGCCTGTATATGCATGAGTGTGGATGAATGTGTGAATGTGTATGTGTGTTCATGTTTGTATCTACACCCTGAGCCTCCAACAGTAGGGACAATGAGCAGGTGGACTGGATGGCAGGGAGGGATGATTAATGGTTGACAGCAGCCTGCAGCCAGCCTAGGAGAAAAGGATGGTCTGAGGTCTTCTCCATGCCCAATACACCTTACCCTCTGCACACACTCACACATAGAGTCATGCTGTTCAGGATACTGAGACCACAGTCATGAAGAGGGCCACAGCCACTCTGAGCCCCAACACACTAGGAAGCAGATCCTGAATTCTTCTCTTGGCCCTCTCAAGGAGGACAAGGGGAGAGAGTAGCAAATGTGTGGTTCTCAAATCTTTCAAATTTGATGCAAAATACACCTTTAATTTAGCATATAGGAGAGAAAAAGCAGTGGACACATCACTCTGAGTGGGTCTTAGCCAGAAACTCTTACTCCCACCCCCATCAAATTGAAGCATAAATTTCAAGGCCCAGACCCTCTTTCAACCATCCAACTGTCCACCCACCATTTGCTCCGTGAACACTTATTGGGCACCTACCAGTTGCCAGGCACCAGGCCAGGCTATGAGAACAGTGATGGAGAAGCACAGGCTGCTGCTCTCACAAAGTTCACAGCTTGCTGGGGACGATGCAGAGGAACTAGACCTACCCAGTCAAGGAGGCTAAGTACGTGTGCAAATGTACACAGTGAGAGTGGTGGGGGTGGACTGGGAGTTCATGTATAGAGCCATCCAGTTCAGCCTTAAGAAGGGAGGCTGGTCAAATTATGATCCCCCCAAGAGATGGTGCTAGGTGGGTAGCAGTTTTTCCAGAGGACAAAGGGAAAGGCTGTGTCGGGCAGAGGAGACAGCTTATGCTAACCCTGCCCATGAGGTGAACCTTAACTGTTGCAGGGGCCTGTAGTCAGAAGAGAAGGATGAATGGCCTCCACAGACTCCAGGAAGAGGACAGGCTTTGGGCTCAGCACCAAGGCAATAATGCCACACAAGTGCCCTTGCCCCATGGGAGTCCCAGCCAGACTCCCTGCTATGTGGAGCCTGGGAGCCACTCGATGTGCTTCAATTTATAATGCTTAGGAGGGAAGAAACATGGGGGAGGAAAATTGTGCAGACCAGTAAAAATCTGCCCTGGCCCTGGGCCTGTCCGTGGACTGGTGGTTGAGAAACACTGGGCTAGAGGCTCTCTAACATTCCATGAAGTTAATGTTCCAGCTTTCCTGGTCAGCAAGCTGCGTGCTAAGTCCTTTTCACCAAAATGTCAGGGAGCTGGGGGTGAAAGCATGCCAAGGAGTGTGGGAGAATTCCGACTACATGCCTTGTCAGGAGCCCCAGACAGCGGAATCACAGTCCTTGCTCCTGGGGCACCGCCACTGATGGGACTGGCAGGGGCTTCAGCTGAGAAGATGTGAAGGTTGGGGGAGGCCCCGCCTCTGAAGTATGAGGTGTGGGCTGAACAGTGGCCTATGGAGCTGGGCTTGGAGCCAGAGGCACCCACACAGCTCCACCCTCAGCTACCAACATGGTCACAAGATGTTTTAAATCTTTTAATCCCATCAAGTGTGTCACCAAAAATTTTTTTCAAAAGCATGCCTCAGACATTGGCAATAGCTAGAGTACTATGCAGTGTGAAGGGTGGTGGGAAGCAGAACTCGGGGGTGTTAGAGACACCCCATTCTGTGCAGGTGTCTCTGAGAAGGTGAGCGGAGAGCCCTGTGATTGTGGGAGCATGGCCGTACTCAGAAACAAGAGAATCCACATGTCTGAGGTGCCCAGCAAGATGAAAGCAGTCAACCTCAGCTCAACTCAGGGCTGTAGATAGTCAGCATTGCACTCATCTCAGCTCCCAAGCCTCTGTGCATGTCTCTTGTCCAGCTGGAGCACTGTCCCTGCTCTGTGCCAATCCACCCTGTGAAGTCCGGCTCTTGTCCTCTTCCCCCCCAACCCTCTCAGACTCCATATGGCTCTTGCCCCAATGTGACGGTTTTTACTAAGTTACTAGGAAGCTGTGCCAGCTTCTCTCTAAGGGCTCTTGTAGGGCAGGTGGCCACTTGTTCTCTAAATCCCTGGTGCCCACCTGTTGCATGCTCAGTGCCAATATATACCAGTGATGCCCAATGAACATTTGTCTGGTAGGATTAGGCAGAGGCTTTCATATCCCAGTCCAGATGTTTCATGTTCCCCTCCAGGTGGACCAACTGTTATCTTCTCCCAGGTTGCAAACCTTACCAACACCTGGGGATAAGAACAGAAGCAAACTGAGGGCCATGTTGCCTTCTCCTGTTTCTTAGACTCCCAGAAGGGCTGAGCAGAAAGGGTCCCTCAGAAATCATTGATGGCTTCCCAGATTTGCTCAGAGAAAACCAGAGCCCCACTGCAGAGAAGTGTGGTGGAGGGAAGATTATTTAGGTGTGTAGCATCAGACCTGGTCTTAATGCTGTATTCATTAAATATGTGATGTTTTCCAAAGCATTACACACTCCAAGCTTCATTTTCTCATCTGTACAAGTAGGAATTAATTTTTATCCCCAGGTGTTGGAAATACAAAATAAGGAAACAGTTGATGGTCCCCAGATCCTAAAAGGTGGTCAGTTTGACCTGGAGACAAACATTGTTGATACTTTGATGCATTTTACTTCCATCCTTTTGCTATGACATTACTTAACATAAAGTGATCATATGGTATGTACAAAGTTAGATATAATTGACTTTGTCATTGTTTCCTTAAAAATCTGTAATTGCAGAATTGATTTCCTTTCTATCCCAAGATTACTTAGAAGACTGAGTGTAAATTCCTAAGTAGCTGCAATTTTTTGTTTCAACTTTTGTTATTGATGTCTAGTTTTATTGCACTGTGGTTAGAGAATATGGTCTGGACAGTCTCTGCTTTGAGGGTTTTATTTTGAGGCAGAGTTTGTGGACTAGAATATGATAATTTGACTGTATTATGAATGCTTGAGAGGGAGGCATTTTTGGTTTGTCGTATGTGAGGCCTGTAAGTGTATTAATCCTGCTTTATTAACTATATCATCCAGATGCTCTATATTCATGCTTTATCTCTTTAGTTAAATGGTGACATGGGCATGTTAACTCTCCCATAATGCCATGCTCCTGTCAATTTCTCCCCCCGTGTTTAGCAGATTTTGCTTTCAAGTTCAACAGTGTGTTACTAGGTGCATAAGGGTTTGTGCGTACTGAAGCCAATGTATCCTCTAGCATTTATCAAATGATCCTTTGTCCAATCAAATTGTTTGGTTTGGTAGTCTTGGGACTTCTGCTCTCTTTTTCCTTTTCTTCATTTGTTTGGCATCCTTGTACTTTGAAGTCTTTTGATCTACCTTGGCATAAGTGTGTCTTTTGTGATTGGCATATAATTGTACTTTTATCCTATTCTGTTATAGATAGGCATACTTTATTCACATTGTTTACAGTTCCATTTGGGGCTCTGTTTCACAATCTCTATAGCTTTCATTTGTCATATGCTCTCTATTTCCCTGCCTTTTCCCCCAGTTGGCTTCAAGTTGGTGTGGGAAGAAAAGAGAGGCTATCTGGGGAAGACAGTTCATATCTTTGGGGGCACGCTTTGGAGGTTTGCCCTTTGGAGGTTTTTTAACCTTAAGCACAGTACTCAGATGTGGCACAAATTAAATTGTTATCCAGGAGTGTGTACTCACTACAAAGCCAAACTCTCAGACACTTGATGCCTGGAGGAGGAACTAGCCTCTAAGAGCTGCTGGGGCCTTAGAACCCACTTCAAAGTTGTAGGGAAGCCAGGAAGCTCTCTGAGCTTGATTTACAACCTGTGGGGGTGGCTCCCTCCGATACTGGATGCCTTAGACAGAGAACTGAGGTCATGCAGGGTTATGTCAACTCACTAAAGTAAGTCTAACAGAGTCCCTGGTGAAAATAGCAGGCCTTGATAGATAAACAATTTCTTTAAAAATTAGAGCCTTTCCTGGAAGGGGAAAGGAGATCCCTGCCAGATTTCCTTTAGCTTCCATGCCCCTGCTTCACCTGCTGACATGCTTCTCTGATCCTGGGGATCTGGTGGAGGGTGTGTGCTTCCAGAAACCTGGGGCCCCACCATCACCTTCATGGGCCCAGGTACTGTTGCCTTCGTGGGGATTTTCCTCCATAAAAAAGCAAACACACACATATACATATTTTATTTTTTTAAAGTACATTTTACAACTGTATTGGTATTAAGGTTAATTCAATTATTCCATGTCATTATAATTATATTCTTTTTTCTTCTGATTTTAAAAGTAGATAAAATTAAAATATTTTTATGATCCTCTAGAATTATCATGAGCCCTTGGCGCTGGATCTGTTGTGCCTCCTGGGTAAATGGGCCCTGCAGAAATCAGGGGATTGGCTAACTCGGAGGAGTGAGAGGAAGTGCTCCAGGCTGTGGTTATAACTCTGAGATGCTCGCTTCAAAGCCAGCGAGCTCAGACTGATAGAAGGTCTGACAGGCTCATCGGACAGGAGGGGCATCAACAGTCTCAAAGCCACAAATGCCTCGCCATCTGCAGCAGGTGCATGGCCTGCCAGCCCTTGCATGGGCACGTGGTGACATGGGAAGGTGCTGGAATGCACTCACGGTTTCTGCCCACAGCCAACAAGAAGGAGAGAAGGCCTCCACACCATGTGTTGGGACACCTGAGATTCTGTTGGAGCCACACAAGCAGGTGCTGGGGGCAGAGTGCACGTTAGGCCCCCTGAAGCAGGTTGCATGTCATGGGGAAGCCTTGGTGCTGGTCTTCTTCAGAGGTGACCCCACTTTCTGAGTTAGGCTTAATTCTGGTTCTTTTAAAACAGAGTCTCAACCTCGACACTGCTGACATTTTGGGCTGGCTAGTCCCTGGGGAGAGGAGACCATCCTGTGCATTGTAGTTAGAGTTAGCAGCACCCTGGTCTCCACTCCCTAGATGCCAGTAGCAGTGCCCTTTCCTAGGCTGTGACAACCAAAAATGTCTCCAGGCCTTGCCAAGTGTCCCCTGGGGCAAAGTCATTCCCAGTGGAGAACCACTGTTTTAACATAAGCAACGAGGAGGAAATTTCAGGACACCGAGGAGCCTAAGATTAGTTGGTTATCCCAAATGCTCCTTAACATTTAGATATTCTCACAGCACCTGCTGGCAGCTTCCCTCCCTTCCTCCCTTCCCTCTCTCAAATAAGGTTTAAGCAGAGCTCTCCAACTCTGCACGTTCTGTGGGAAGATGGGCTCACACAACTCCACACATAGTGGCCATTTGCTTCCAAGTGGGGAAGTGCTCTGATGCCTTTTGTAACTTCTCTTGGGGCTGAAACGATTGGCCATGGTGAGCATCAATCATAACTCTGGGAACCCACTAGAGGATACTGGGTGAGTCTCCCTGTGTTCTGTGATCGCCATATCTAACAAATGGCACAAACGTGGGCAGAGGAATTTTCCACAGGAATTTTGTCCATCTACCCGTTTTGCCACCATTTGTAAAATTCACCTACCTGTAGGAAACAGTGCACATAAATTCTAGGGCCACTGACCTCTTTATGATAGACAGTATTTAAAATTTGTTCCATTTATTCCTTGACAGAAATTAATTAATTTATTATGTTATAAGAATTATGGGGCTTTAGACCTCTCAAGCAAAATGAACACCAGAAAATCCTACAGCTCATAAGAGTAAAGTTGTTCTCAAATTCTTGTAGTTAGTATCATTCATTTAGAAAAAGAAAGAGAAAGATAGAGACACTGGCTGCCCTTATGGGACAGACAAAACAGGTGGGGATGGGTGGCACCCGGAAAGACCTGGGCACTGGGACAGGAGGAGTGAACATTCCCATTCCAGCTCAGCAGGTTTTCCACACAAGCCCAGGGGTCCTGTGGAGATTATGCTCATTATTGGCTTCCTATGTTCGGGTACCTTGCCACAAACAGGATGGGGGTGATCAGCCATAGAATCATCCCTACCTGCCAGAAGGCCCCAGACATGAAGATAGATTTAGGAAATGACAAGGGATTTCTGAGCAGTTGTATAAGGTGGAAGTCATCCACTCATTTCTGGCAATTGTAGCAAGGATACCAAGGAACTGAACTAATGCCATCTAACGCTAAACCTATGGCAAACTCTGTGGCGAACTTCCCCTGTGCAGAAAAATGTACCATACTACTTCAGAAATTAAGTTTGGAAATAAAGAATGGGCCAGTGTTGATGAACTCTGCCAACTAGGCAAGGAATAGCCCAGTAGCAGTTGGCTCCCACTTCAGGTAGAGGCAGAGACTGAGCAGGGAGCAGCTGAGGCAGGCAGGGCTGTCAAGGCTGGACTGTAAGTTTGGGCAGGTCGTGTACTGCAGAAGTGAACCACAGCTAAGGGGATATTATTTAATCATATCCATCAAAGACATGTATATTTATTAGTACATATTTTAAGAGATGGAAGTAAAGGATCTTGAGAAAAGGGATGCCATTTTCTAACTTGCACAAAGATGTCATGTGGACAGCTTAATGGGCACTTTTTTAGTGATATTTCTTCCTGGTGATGGGAATTCCAATTCCAATTCTTCTGATATAAGTGTATTTCTTTTCATTGTGTTTATTTATTTTTAACTGAAGCATAACTTATATGTGATAAAATGCATGGATCTTAAGTATACTTAAGAACTTTTACATTTGGGTAGACCCATGAAAGCGCTGCTTTCATCAAGGTAGCACATTAATGGCTTCAAGAGTTCTTTATGGTCAAAGAATTAATGAACCTAAAATAGAAACTCTAAATAGAGAAATGGCCACCTGGGTCCTATATTATCTTCTTTCCAATACTGGACAGGAGCAGTTGTTTTTCTTTATACCACATCGACCACAACTATTTAGATCCAAGTCTATGTTTAACATCGCTCACTGTCAGTCTATTCTACAGCCTCCCCTTTCGTGAGTTTATCGGCTGGATTATGTCTTCAAGTGGTTATGTCTTATATATACTTGAAATAAATATGTAATATACAAATTACATATATGCATGTGAATTCCTTCTAGGAAAGGTACGTGGTTGCAATATTAGGAGCATTTTCATATCTGACAATGGCCTTCCCACATGGAGGGTGACTTGACTGCTTTGTGTTTCCAGTCACAGACTCTCCAGGAGACCCTACCACCTTATTTTTTACATTAAACAGAAATCTGAGGTTGACTCTACTTCTTTTGGAAGTAATCTATTTTCTGTTTCATCATGATGTTTCCATCTCTGAAGTCTGGAAATTTCCTTGGAAGTGTATTTCATGTGTTGATTCCCTTTCAGGTCTTTCTTCAATTCAGAAAGTTTTGTTTCTGTTGTGGTGGTGGTGGTTTTCCTTGGTTCTGATTTCTTCCTCAAGAATATTAATTGTTTGCACATTGGATCCCCATTCCTTACATCCACAATGTGTTCTCTTTTTTTCTCTCCCTTTTAAACAGGCTTGACTTTTCAGAGCAGCTTTAGGGCACAAGAAAATTGAGCAGAAAGTACAGACAGTCCCCATATCCACCCTGCCCCTGCAGTCTCCTCCCATGCAGCATCCACACGGAAGTGGTACATCTGTGATAATACATGAACCTATGTGGACATCTCATAATCACACAAGTCCATGGTTTACATTAGGGTTCACTCTTGGTATTGCATATTCTCTGAGCTTTGACAATTGTGTGATGACATGTATGCACCATTATAGTATGGTACTGTTACATAGCATCATAGGCAGCTTCACTGCCCTAAAAATCCTCTGAGCTCTGCCTGTTCAGCCCTCTCTCCAGCATAACCTCAGATCTTTCTGCTGTCTCCATAGCCTTGCCTTTTCCAGAATGTAATGTAGTTGAAATTATACAGGATATAGCCTTTTCAGATTGGCTTCTTTCATGTAGTAATATGATTTAAGGTTCCTCCATGTCTTTTCATGACTTAATAGCTCATTTCTTTGTAATGCTGTATAATATTCCATTGTCTGGATGTAGCACAGTTTGTTTATCCACTTACTAATGGAAGGACATCTTGGCAGCTTCCAAGTTTTGGCAATTATGAATAAAGCTGCTCTGAACATTAGTATACAGGTTTTTGTGTGGACATAATTTTCAACTTATTTGGGTAAATACCAAGGAGTAAAATTGCTAAGTCATATATAGTGAGAGTATGCTTAGTTTTATAAGAAACTGCTAGGCTGTTTTCCAAAGTGGTTGTACTATATTGCGTTCCCACCAGCAGTGAGTAAGAGTTACCGTTGCTCCACATCCTAACCAGCATTTGGTGTTGTTAGTATTCTGCATTTTGATATTCTTTTACGTGTGTAGTGGTGTCTCATTGTTTTAATTTGCATTTCCCTAATGACATATGGAGCATCTTTCCTTATGCTTATTTGCCATCTGTATATCCTCTTTGGTGAGGTGTCTGTCAGGTCTTTTGCCCGTTCTTTAATCAAGCTCATTTTTTTCATTTTGAGTTTTAAGGGTACTTTGTATATTTTCAATAGCAGTCCTTTATCAAATACGTCTTTTACAAATATTTTCTCCCCATCTGTGGCTTGCCTTTTCATTCTCTTGACAATGTCTTTCACAGTGCAGAAGTTTTTAATTTCAATGAAATCCAGTTTATCAATTATATTTTTTGTAGATTGTACCTCTGGTGTTGTGCCTAAAAAGTCATCATCAAACTCAAGTCATCTAGGTTTACTCCTTTGTTATCTTTCCAGTTTTGCTTTCAACATTTAGATCTATGATCCATTTCATTCATATTTGTGACGGCTGAAGATATGTGTTTAGATTCCTTTTTTTTTTTTTTACAAGTGGATGTCCAGTTGTTCAGCACCATTTATTGAAAAGACATTTTGTTCCATTTGTATTGCCTTTGTTCCTTTATTAAAGATCAGTTGACAGTATTGATAGGTGTCTGTTTCTGGGCTCTTTATTCTGTTCCAGTGATCTATGTGTCTATTCTTTCACCAATTCCACACTGTCTTGATTACTGTAGCTTTACAGTAAGCCCTGATGTCACATAGTGTCTCCTCCTACTTTGTTCTTCTTCAGTATTGTGTTGGCTGTTCTGGGTCTTTTGCCTTTCCATATAAACTTCAGAATTAGTTTGATATCCACAAAACAACTCACTTGAATTTGGTTGGGATTGCACTGAATCTATAGGTGAAGTTGGAAAGAACTGACATCTTGATGATATGGAGTCTTCCTTTCCATGAAGATCTGTGTTCTCTTTTAAGCATTCTATCTTCTTCTTTTCCTTGACATGCTGAGAAAATTTCTCAGCTGTCCTTCACATTGTTGATTATTTTCTTCAGTGTGAAGTTCCCCTTTCCATTTCTAATGAAGATTTCAATTCTTCTATGGCATTCCCTGTTTCATCACTCTCTTTCCCATGATCAAACTCCTCTTTCCTCTTAAATTCTTAGACATATTCCTTTATGCCTCAGTCTAATATTCCATATCTTTTTTCATAAAATTCACATTTTCTTGAATTATTTGAGAACACAAATCAGCTATATCATAACACTTATTTCCTGTACTAGATATTTGACAGAAGCATATGTGTTATCTATGTCTTGATTGTGGTTCTTTAGTTTGCAGAATCTCTTTAGTCCATGCTGGGTTCTTTGGCTTCCTCCTGAGGGTGTATAGACAAGACCTGGTGTTTGCCCAGCCTGTATAACCAATGAGTAGATTGTTCTTAGTTCTATCACTTCTTTTTGTTTTCTCTACAAATCCTGCTGCCAGATCTTAAGCTGGAGAGATGGCTGGTAACAATTTACACAATCATTTCAGAGTGGAAAGGAGGCAGAGTAGTAAGCAGTCCGTGCAGGGGACTGTGTGTCTGGGACTCTGGCTCAGTGTTTGGGGAAGCTGTTTTTCACTTCCGTTTTCCTGTTGAGTCTGGCCTTCATACCGGGTGTAAACCACAGCTGGACCCAACCTCCTTCCATGGATCATTGCCTGCTCTACCAGGGGCAAACTCCATTTCCCTGCAGGCTTTCTGTGGGAGGTTGCTGCCATTCAAAACTTGGCACCTCCCTGCGCCTCTGACACAGGCTGCTGCTCTGGAGTGTGGAGGGAGCTCATGAGGGTTGTTCCTTCCTGGCTCTCATTCCTCCTTCTCTAACCCTCATCCCTTGACTTCGGGAGTGGTGAGAGTGTCTGCAGGCTCTCTTCTCCTCACTTCCCTGTAAGGGTGCTGCTCCTCAGGTGGGGTCTCTACAGACTGGTTTTGCTGCTGTCCTTCAATTTGCATGTGGACAGAGCCCCTTGATTTCCTGGCTGTGAGTCGAACTCCTCTGTATTATCAGTGGTTCTACACACTTCCTATTTCCATGCATCTAATATTTTGGTCATTTAGTGAGAATATCAGGTCATATGAGTGGGTGGTAAGGAAGACGAGACATCTGTGCTCACATCATTATCTTACTCAGAACTCAGTTGGCCTGTCCATCCATCCATCCGTCTGGTTAGTTGTCCAGTAGGGTCAGATATAATAAACTTAGACCCAGTCTCATCTTCCTTCTTCCTGCTACTTCCTTCTGAATGCTCACTTGGTCTCCCTTTCCTCTGGTAATCTGACTCCATAGTTCCAGACTTGTTTTCAAGCATCTAAGGGTTATCTGATGATATATTCCTGCATGACTGGCTAGCCCAGAGGAACTAAACCAAATTCAGTTGTAACCAATGGTATGAATGGGCTAGAGACATTTCTTTAGAGAGGAAAAGCCACAGTCTTGAAGGGGTAGGGTACTCGTCAGGCCTTTAGCTCCATTATTAATAGGCAGAGATGCCCAGTAAAATACCCTTCCTTTTATGGGGCCTCAACCTTCCTCCTTTGTTAAATGAGAGCATTGAATTTCTAAGCCCTCCTTCACTCTGGTGTTTCAGGATTTTGCAGTGAGCTGTACTCTGCTGTGGAAGAGAAAATGTAGCTCAGATTTCTGGTGAAAGAGGCAAGACATGTTCTTGTACCATTGTGAGAAGTCCAATATGTCAGGTGAAACTAAACTTTGCCAACAAGTATAGGACGTGCACTATTTTTAGCTGGGAAAAGGAAGGGAAGGGACCAAATAGCAACACAGAGAAATTGGATGAGCAAGAATGATCAAACATAAGAAACCAATGAGAGGAGAATGAGAGAGAGAGATGGTGAGTGTGCAAGATGTAGAATGAGAGGGAGGCGGGAGGTGGCCCAGCAACATGATGGGTGGCTGGATGAGGGGCTGGACTGGTGAGGGAGGGGGATGAAATGAGGAGGGTTTTATTCCTTCAGGTCACAGCCTGAGGTGAGAGGAAGAAGCTGCAAAATTCTGCTGTGTCCTTGTACCCACAACACCACTCAAATGCCCAGCTCGTCCCTGAGGACGGAGGAGAAGCAACTGATGCAGTTTCATCCGGGCCCCGCTAGGTGGCCATGGGCCTCCTTTGAACTTCAGGTTTAGCCAAGAATTCCTCCCCATGTAACCTGAGATCCATTTCCTATTTCCTCTGTTCCCTGGAGAAGATGGGATGGAATTGTGATGAAAGTAATGTTAAATAGAATAAAGGAAACACACACACGTCATTCTTCATGGAAGCAGTTACTGTGTATGAAAACTATGGCCACTGCAGAGGGGCTGAGGTCTGCCACCATGATTTCTTGCTGGTTTTCCCTAGCAACTAATGGCTTTTCTCTGAAACCAGCAGATAGAGTTGGGGGTTGAGTTCGAGTCCAGGATTAGGGTCTATCTTTGGTTAGGGTCTGACTCAGTCCACAGTCAGCATTGGGATCAATATGAGGTGAAGGCCGTGGTTGAGGTCAGAGTTAGAGTTGCTCTGCCACTGGAAAACAGACTGACAAGCTCACGTAAAAACCGAACCCACAGCATTTTGAGCTCTGCTAAGGGAAGAGATCAGGGATGATTTCCTGGAGTGAGTAGGCTTCCAGTGAGACTTTGAAGAAGAAACCTGGCAAGCCAAAGTGAAACCTTGAGGGACTGGAAAGAATGGCTGGATGTGAGTGAATGGAATAATAGGGGAAGTTCACAAGTAGTGGTGTCTCCTGCTCAGGGTCCAGCCGTCATCAGATACTGGAACTCCCAGGTCATCCTCCCTTACCCTGTGGGGGAAAAGGACTCCACTGCCTTGGCCAAGGGCACTTCACATATTCCTGGCCCTGAGTGCCCCTGAGCCCTGGGTCTGCACTTGGGGCTGCCAGAGCAGGGGCACACAACCTGGAAACAGGGAGAGGCTGTGGAAACAATGTGAGTCTGGCACATACCTGCCAGCCGCTCCTAGGCTGGAGATGGGCTGGGTCATCACTAGGGGAGCCAGATCCTGGGATGGGGCGCTGCAAGGGGCTGCCTCCCAAGAGCCACCTTCTCCAGGAGCCTTATCACCATGGCTGCCCCAATCCTGCAGCTGTAGCAGGCCTGAGGTCCATTCCACTGTTACCTGGTACTTTTTAGTATGGGTTTTGGTATGCATCTTAGCTGTTCTCTCAAGAGGAACCTCAGTAACGCATCTCCCTTCAGGTACTGCTGCCCCTGACACAGTCTCTGGCCTCCACAAGGGGAGGGCCTTCACCTTAGTCACAGGCTTTCCTGAAGAGAGCCACCTTAGTCAGAACATGGCTCTGAAAAGGCTCTCCCGTCAATGGGGAGGGGACTGCCTGGGAAATGCCTCCCCACGCAGTCTGGGAATCCCTGAAGAAATTCCTCCACCCTCAGTCTGGAGACTCCTTTCCCATCAGTCTAGGGGTTCCCTAAGAGGCTATCTCCCCCAGTCTCTCCATCACTGTGGTTAATCAATGAAGGATCTTCTCCAGATTGGAGTCCTTGAGAGTATGTCTCCCCCAGTAGTCTGGAGTCCCTGGGGCATCCATCACCCTCAGCAGATCAGCAAGGTCCTGGACAATAGCAGTCACAGCAGGTGGAGGCACCAGCTAAGAACCCAGGTCAGCCTCACATGGAGGTCAGGGTGGAATGCCAGCCCACGCCTGTGCAGATTTTATACAGGAAAAGATGGCAGACAGAATAGTACCTGTGGTGTTGGTAGGTAAGGGAGCAGTGACAGCTGGTGGTGCTAGCGTGATGGTGTGAAGGTGGCAGCAGTGCTGAGAACCTCGGGGTGGGGGGTGGTCCTGGTATGTCCATGTCAGCAGCAGTAGGCAGAAGGTGCCAAAATCACCACGATGGTGGCAGTAGCAGGGACATGAGGTGATGAGGGCCTCAGAGAGGGCACTGATGGTGGCGGGTGCAGTGGGAGTGGCTACAGCACCTGGGGGCTTGGTGGTGGAGGCAGTGGAGCCTGCAAACCCATCACCACTGTCCTAGCAGAAGCGGCAGAGAGTTGGGGGAAGAAGGAGGATATTGATCTAGAAGAGCTGGGAGGAGAGTCTACTCCATACTTTGAAAGGGCAACAAGAGCTGTGTTCCAAAGTGTTCCAGTTAGATCTGAAATAAGGCCACCAATTACAGAGTCGGAAGCTGCGGGTTTCCTTTTGAGGTGTGACTGAGAAGTCAGCAGAGGCAGAGCCTGTAACACCAGGGCAGTAACCGTGCGGTGGGAGAAGTCCCGCTCTGACGAGCCCCTTGCTGGGCTGGGCCTGTGGACCTGAGGCCAGTGGCGAGGAAGGGGAATCCCAGAGGCCACCATGCCTGCAGACGATGCAGAGGAGGCCGAAGTCGAGGGCCACTCCAGGGCTGGCTGGCTGGGGGAGGACAGCTGGCCAGGTCTGGGAACCTCTCTTGTCCCTCAGACTCTTTGTTTCCAACTCAAGGGGAAGGTGGGGCTGTGAAAAGGGCATCAGAATCATCTGGTGAATGTTAAAAATATAAACATTCTTTTTCACAACATGTTTTGGGTATTCTGACTCAGTTTCCAGGGTGGGGCCTGGGCATATGTATTTTTAATAAGCATCCAAGGTGATGCTGATAAACACACACACACAAGCATGCACATGAAGATCCGTGACCAGAGGCTATATTCAGCAACTCCCACCTCTGCCGCTGGCCACTGGCCTGGGGTGTGTATTTAACTGGAGGCAGTAATATTTCCCTATCAGCACCTCTTCACCTGCTCCACCCAAAGTGTCTTGGAGGCTGCAGGTGATTGGGTACCAGTGGCTGTGAGGTGGGAACAGGCCTAATGAAGGGCTGACACTGGCCTCAAAGAGGAAAGGGAGGGTGTTGGCACCCACATGTGATTCCACACTGTACCCCCAGAACTTCCAAGACGGGAGACCTGGGCGGGAGGGATTGGAGGCTGGGAGAAGGACATAGGAGCCCTCAGAGGATCAAAGCCTAAGGAAGAAAGAGGGCTGAGGCCAAGGTAGTGCTGAGAGGAAGCTCTCCAGGGTGGGCTGCGGCCCAGTCTGCCCTCACTTTGAGGAAGTTGTGCTTTCTGCTCGTGGCGCCCGCCACACCACTCGCCAGGCCAGCCCTGGCTGTTCCAGGCCATTTCCCACCCGGTCTTGTCCATGAAGCTCTCCCAGGGCCCCCCTCCTTAGCTAGGCTCTCAGAATGTGTCCTTCATGTTTAGGATCAGACATGCCCAGTTCCTGTATTTTACCCATCCTGACAGACTTTTGCAGTGCCCTCACAGCTGGCTTTTCCCTTAATTGATTTATTTTTCTCGGCCCTCAGCCACCAAAGCCCCATGGTAAGTATAGGAGAGCATTTATTAAAACATGCAGACTTGATGTGAGGTGGGGTGAGCTCCCGCTGAGAAGCCAGGGCCCTTGGGTTCTAGTCCCAACTCCGCCTCTTTCCTGGCTTCTGATGGGAAAGACTCAGAGATAGCTTATTCCTGCATCTCTGTTCATCAAGGCCTGGTGATTCTGCATCCCTTATTCTGATGCAGCAGCCTGGACCTGCCAGCAACTGAAAGGTGAATACGCCTTCCTGAGGCCCAGCAGTTCAGACAGTAAGTGGAAAAGGGGAAACCGAGGCAGCCTCTGGGCCTCAGTTCTCTCTCCTTGAGGCTCTGCAAGGAGGCCACCTCAGGTCATGGGCTTTGTGAAAAAGGACTAAGTTTGGCAAATCAGGTTGAGAGAGTGACTTGAGCTGATCAGAGGCAACTTGTTGAAGGAGAAGAAAGTGAGAAAGGCCTTGGGAGTGTGGCCCAAGGACAGAAATGGTTCACTTTGAAGATGGAAAGGACCTGAGGAGAAGGCAGGGGCGTCCTGTGGCAGAGTGAGCTAGGGGCAGGGAAGAGTTTGAAGGTGGGCTTGTCTATGGGACCCCAACTGGGGGAGAATGCAGGGAGGGCCAGTGTGGGAGGTTTAGGGGCCAAATGTTGCTGGGCTGAGGTCCAAGGGGAGGAGATAGAGCTACAGGATTAAAACCAGCTCGTGTACCAATGGGGTTTTCAAATTCCTTATATGCCAGCTGCTCCCTCAGTGGCCCTCAGTCCCTCGAGGTCCGGCCAGAGCAGTGGCTCCCAGGTGAGGGCATGAGCCGGTCCCCGCCTGGAAGCCTGCCTCTGGGGCCCGAGGGGCCTCTTACCTTCCAGGCCCTCAGCCCCACGTCTCCTAGCCCCTCTGCTTTCCCATGAGCCTCAGAGGACTCTGAGTATGTGTACAAGAAAGAAAGAAAGGTGTCAATTGTGGGAAGGAAGGAGATTTCCCATCCTCTGCCCCAGTGGGAATAGAATGTGCCAGTAGCTACTTCTCCATCCTGAACAGGGCCTGAGTAAAGAAGCCTCTAAAACTACTTTCCATCACAGCTGCACGTGGAGGCAGAGACCCTGGTAATGACCAGCCAGCAGCCTGACTGCGGTGTGCCGGTGGCGAGGAACCAGCCCCTCCCTGGCAGCCACAGCCCCCCTCTCACTGCCCCTGGGGACCTGTGGCAGGGCCTCAGCTGGCCGGGCTTGTGTTGGCCCCACCTTGCTTCTCGCCCCCTTCCCCCTCAGGATGGCCTCCTAACCAGGCACCCGGCCCCATGCCAGAGGAGTTGGCTCCCAAAGGCAGGTAGAGAGGGGAAAGCCTGCCCCCGCCCACACACAGGTGCTGGGCAGCTTTCTCTGCAGAGCCCCAAACTGGGAACAACCCAAATGCCCCCCAACAGGTGCCTGGAGAGACAGCTGCTGGCATATACATCCAGTGAAATGCTAGTCAGCAATAAAGAGGAAGGAGTTGCTGATTTGTGCCACAACTTGGACAAATCTCAAGATAATTATGCTGAGCACAAGAAGCCAGGCCAGAAAACAGTACATTCTGTGTAATTCTATTTATATAAAACTCTAGAAAGTGCAAAGTAATGTATAGTGACAGAAAGTAGAGCAGGGGTTGCCTGGGGACAGGGAGTGGGCTGGGAGTGGCGGGGTGGTGGTGGTGCGGAATTTATGAGAGGAAGGAGGAAACTTCTGGAGTTGATGGCCATGTTCGTTATCTTGATCGTGGTGATGGTTTCCAAACTGGTGCGTGCAGACGTCAGAAAGGATCCAACTGTATACCTACATAAGAATGCTAACTGCATGTCGGTCATACCTCAGTAACACCGTGGGGACGATGATCATGCAGGTGGTGGTAAAGCTGGAGCCCAAGCTGCTGGCGGGCGCGCCACAGGTGTGCAGGAGACGGCTGTTTTCTGACAGTAGTGTAGGTCCTTGCCTCTCTTGTGGACTCAGGGGAGGAATGGGCTTCTTCACCTCTGTCCCCAGCACCCTGCACTGGGCTCACAATGCAACAGGCACTAAGCAGGCCATTTGTTCATCTCGGTGATGAAGGCCTCCTGGATGGGGGCCGTGTCTGAGCCAAGGCTGGACAGGCAAGGAGGGGTTTGCCAGGCAGAGGGCTCAGGTTGGCGAGGAGCAGCCGAGCGTAGGAGGCGGATTGTGTCAAGGTCTGGGAGCTTCCCAGAACCGAAGACACAAAGGGTGCTCAGTGTGGCAGGAGCCAGAGTAGGATAAGGAGGAAGCAGGATATCCGGTGAGCTTATTAGTGGGTGCGTGGGGGGGGGGGTAGATAGGTGAGTTTGCTGTATCTACAAAGCCAGTGGGAGCTCCTACGTGGAGTGGGTACAGAGATAGGCATTGGAACGTGACAGGGTGTCCCAGAGGTGCCCTTCAGACATGAGAGAAGCTTTTGCCCTCTAGATGTCCCTCTGGTCCAGTACCATGTGCCCAGCCTGGTGTTTGCCCATCAGAAGCAGGGACAAGGATGCATGGGTTGGCAGAGACACCCTCCAAGCCCCTGCTGCTGTCTCCCTCACTGGAGGATACAGTCTGTGACTCTGGGAGTTGCTGAGGAGCGGGTTTCCTCCTAGGCAGTGCAGGGAGGCCCCCTCCAGGCTCTCCCCTCCAGGCTGCCACCTTCAGGTCTGGAGTGAAGGCAGCAGTGTAAACAAAGGCAGGCCGGTGGGGGCTGTCAGTTGCCGCGACCTGGGCTGGCCCTGCCATCCCTGGGGGCAACAGGAGTGAAGTGAGAAGGATGCAGATTATGCTGGCCTGTTCCAGGCAGGCCAGCTGTGCTCCCCACACATGGGTGGCCTTGGGTAGCACAGCCAGACCTGCCCTGCCAGCCTGGAGTAAGCCAGACAGGCAGCCTCCTGCCTGGCTCCAGCCATCCCTGTGTGTGGCCCTGGCGACCCCAACACACAGCCTGCCTGCTGCCCCAGCTCAGCCTGGCTTTGGCAGGGCGCAGCCACCCACCAAGGCGGGATCCACCCTGAGGATTGGTGTTCTCAGCACTCAGGGACTGGGGGTGCAGAGACCACATGCCCATGGATGAGGAGATCCCAGTGGGGTGGATTTGTCTTGACGCTCTGTAGTGCGTTGCCCTCCCCTCTCCAGTGAAGGTTCCCATCCTTCCTTTCTCATGACACTCCCTCCTTACCCCTGACATTACGCAAAGCCTTCTTGTGCCCACCCTACTCCCTACCCCATGGAGTGGCAGAGCTCCTGTCACCTCCCAGCTCAAGCCCAATGGCTACCACCCATGGCCCTGTGTGATCAAGCCCCTCACCCAGCTGCAGCATCTGTTCACATTCTGTATTGATCTTTATAACTGTCATTTTCTAAGCCATTAGGGTTGTTTTGTTTTGTTTAATTAACCTTTGGGATCCAGGGCAGAATGTCCCTGGGACGTTGCAGCTGCACAGATGGATCTTGCCTCCCGCTGGCCTCCCTCCGCCTTTGCCTGGCACCAGACACAGGCAGGAGCAGGTACACATTCTCCCTGCCCAGGCCCACCCTTAGCTTCCCCTGTTCCCCTGCCTCACTAGAGGGGCAGCACTCAAAGGCCTGCTCCCCCATGGCCCTGGGCACCTCTCCAGTCCTGGGGAGGGGTGCATCACTCTTTGTGCATGGTGGCCCACTAAATGGTGTATTCCAGGCCCCTGGTCCTTCCAACTATTGCATTCACCGTTCATGGCTCCATGGGGGCCACATCTCCACCATGTTCTTAAAGGAGAAGAGGAGAGAAAGAAAAAGGGAACATCGTGGTTATCACTGTGTCACCCCACTCTAGGGACTTTGAAGCTTTGGGGGAAATAGCCTATCTGAACCAAAGTCAATGGGCAGCAGGGACAGAGCAAGGGGACAGAGCAAGGGCAGAAATCACAGCTTCCCCAGGAACTCACCTCTCCCTTCCCCCTGCTTCTTCTCTCCTGTCCCCTGGAGAGGTCAGTGTTGTGCTTCCCCAGGAATTGACCTCTCCCTTTTGATGGGGGTGCGGGGGGGCCTGATGGCCTTTGCTGCCTCTTCATAGATTTCTCCGGGATGCAGATTAGGAAGGGAGTTTAGGAATAAGATAAGTATCTACTTCAGACCTAAGCCAAAGCTGTGTTTGAAAAGGTCAAGTCGGGTCTAGAAGAAAATGCATTTGAAAAGTAGCTGGCTCTGGAAAGGTGGTGTGCAGACTGAGGCGCTAACAGGCCATCTGGTACAAAGGCCCATTTTACAGATGGGGAAATGGAATTCTGCCAGCCCTGATCTGGGATTTCTGAAGGCAGGGCCCTGGGATCTGTATGGTATGGCATATGCAGGCTTGTGCTTCAGTTCCCTTCCCTGTGCTCACACACACACTGAGACATGTGCACACACACATACACAGCTAATTTATGTGGTACTCACTCCTCCGTGGCTTTAAGACTGTGACAGTGACATGAAACACATAAACGGTGCATCCCCTACACTTGCATTGAGGCCATCACACCTCAGAGGCACCAGTGAAAGCTGAAAAGCTGCAGCAGGGTGTAGGCAGCTGGCTGTACCAGGCCACCTCCTAACCTGGAGTTTCCCTCCGAAGCAGAAAAAGTGGACTTAAGCCCCCTGGGAGACTGGGGAGGATGGATAAGATGAGACAAGGTTTGGGGAGCATCAGAGTGGCCCCAGTAAGGGAATCCCTGAACCCGAACCAGCTTCCCGGTCACTGTAGGTAGCCCAGGTTCTGAGACTGGGAAGTGGGAGTCCACACTGCAAAGCCCAGGTGGTTGGAAGCAGAGGAAGGAAGCTGGCAGCTGGGGAAGGGCTTTGGGCCAATTTTTTTCCACTGGTGAATCAGAGGAGAGTGGTAATGGGAGCCAGGCTGGCCTGACCCCGGTCAACTCTGAGTCATAGCTGAGGTCCCTGTGCTAATCTTAACCCCTCAGAGAGGACTTGCTGGGACTTGCCCCCAGGTCTTGACCAGCAAAATATTCTTGGAGCTGACGTCATCCTGGGAAGGCTTGGCCCACTGGGGCAGGATCAGAGCATGGAGCCAGGGGGAAGGGCTGGCCTAGGTGTTAGGCTCTGCCCCTAACTCACCTGCGACCCCCAGCAAGTTGCGGTGAGGAGTTCAGCCAGATGAGCTCCCAGGTCCTGCGACTCAGACATTCTCCCACACCAGACCTGGGCTGGGGCCTGCAAGGGAAGGGACCAGGCCAGAGTGGGCAAGAAGCCTTCCGGCCAGGCCTGGACCTGCCCTCACCACAGCCATTCCTCACCAAGGACCTGACTGCTAAGGATGGACAGCAAGTGAAGGGTTGTGAGCCAGCTGCACCCCAAATCTGTTGTGTGATTTGGACAAACTGTTCCCCAAATCCCTGTTCTACACTGAAGGCAGTGCAGCTGGGGGTTTAAGCCCTTGCCCTTTGAAGTAAGACTTACTTGGGTTGCAGTCTCTGTTCTAACACTCAGTAGCTGGGTGTCCTGGGGTAAGTCATTTAGCCTCACCAAGTCTCAGTCTTCTTGTCTGTAAAATGAGGATAATAATAGTACTTTTCTCAGTGGATGGTTGCAAGATTAAATGAGGCGATACATATGAAATGCTCAGCTCAAGGTCTTTTGTACAGGAAATATTCAGTAAATCTTAGCTACTGTTATTACCAGCTACTACCTCTGAGCTTCATTTATGTACCTTTATAGAAAGAGAGACTGACAAGAATGATTTCTAAGTCCTTTTCTCTAATCAGCTGCAACTCTGGGCAATCAATCTAGTTCTGGAACTTGCAGGAATGAAAAGTGGTGAGTTGTGGAAAAATTACCAGGACTGTAGAGAAGGGACTTGAGATGCAACCGAGGGATTGCAGTGAAATGAAGGTGAGCTTCAGGAAGGCTGAGCATGTGAGGAGAAGCCCAGCCACACCCAGAAGCTCAGGGGCAGGGAGCCCAGGCAGGAGGCCCCTGGTGTCTGGGGGGAACCTTCATCTTCATGTTCAGGCTGATGCTAAGGATTCCACTCAATTCCTGCAGATGGAGCTTTCTTTTCACACTGTTCCACATGTGGTCTTTTTATTGTGGTCTTAACCACAATTGTGTCCACTGTGTGTTGAAAATGCTGTTGTTAGAGGAGGTGGGGTATGACACTCCCCTCCTTTTCTCCTTGCATGCTGGTGTGTGTGTGTGTGTGTGTGTGTGTGTGTGTGTGTGTGTGTGTGTGTGTGTGTGTGTGTGTGTGTGTGTGTGTGACAGAGAGAGAACAAGGGAGGCTGTATTTGTCAACTGAACACACAGATAAGGGCATTACTGCTGCCCACCAGGGAAGCTGGAACTGGGGCCTGATGCTAAGGGGAGGACATGAAAGGTCCAGAAGGCCTGGACAGACATCCCTACATCCCTAAACTCTCACTCAGACCAGAAAGGGGTCCTGTTCCTTTCCTACCCATCACCAGGACCTGCCCTCTCTCCCAGGAAAATGGCTGTGGGTTGCTTAGAGGTGCCAGGGCCAGGGTGGGAGGAATGAAAGAAGCCTTTCTTGGGAAGATGAGGCCTGTGGGAACTCTAAAAGGAACATGGTGCCTGGGATGGGTGAGGTGTTGAGTCTGGAGCGCCTCATACGTGCAGGCTTATCAGACTGTCTTCTTCCAGTCAGGAGGATTTCGGAGCACCTGAAGGCTTGGAACCCTGCTCAGGGAGACCAGCTGCATGAATTTGGGAAGCCGCATGGTGGGGGCCCAGTGAAGACCTGGTGAGTAACTTTCATATTGTTACCAAACCCTGGAATCCAGAGAGGCTGCTAAGGAGCTGGGGCTGAGAGAAAACTGCAGTGGAAAGGCAAGCCCAGGACGCTCTGGGTTCCTGCCCTGATAGGAAGGGGGAGGGCTCGAATGGAAGGAGTAGGAGGACCAGGGGCAATCCCTTGAGAGAGGTTTGACTCCAGGGTCAAGGGAACAGCTGGGAAAGCCACGGGCACATCTGGCAAGGGCTGGGCTGGAGGAGGGCGAGCCTGTGGCCGGCAGGGAGCCAGGGATGTGGTGCAGACAGACAAGGGCCTGTGTTTACTGTCCCGCTGAGGTGTTGCAACAGGAAGAGGCTGGGGGAGGAGGAGGCAGCTCAGGCGGAAACAATTTATCAGGAGCAGTAGGAACAGCTGGGGAGGGAGGCCAGCTCTCCAAGGCCAAGGGGCTTGTGAGGAAGGGATGCCAGGTGCCGCAGCCGCCTGCCATCCTTGTCTCCTGCCTCCCCCCACCAGCCCCTCCCTGTGGCTGCAGAGCCCAGCCCCACTGTCTTTGCCCAGAGCACAGCCTGTTGGTTAGCCATCCCCACTCCTAGTTCCCAGTTTGGGGCTGCTTTTCCCAGGGGATCCAGATTTTATCTACTGCCAAACATGTGATGCTCACCAGGCATTGCCTGACCTGTGAGACAGGTGGATTCTCCATTTCCTAGGCGTGAAAAGAGAGAAGTCATAAGAGATTAGTCCAGGGCCACACAAAAAGTCAGGGCTGTGGAAGGAACTCGAGCCCATGTCTGTCTTCCTTCCACAGTCACTTACATGTCACTGGGCACATGAAGGTGGGCTGCGGCCCTGCCCTTGGCCCCAGGGGACAGCCTCTCCTTCCTCAGCCTAACCCCAGGTCCCCTCACCTCCAACCTAACTTGCAGTTGACCCCCTGAGACATCAGTAGGCCTCAGTAGCACCCCTCTTCTGCGGGACTGATCAGCTGTCATCTGCCGCTCCCAAGTCTCTGCATCCAGCTGGACACATGGAAATTGCAGCAGCCTCAGAGCAAAGATTTCCAGATCGCAAGCAGAGAGGAGGACCCGGTGCTGGCACAGTTCTCCTGACCTCCCCCTCACCTCTTGGGATGGGTTTACAGAGTGATGGACAGCTGGGACAGCCATGAACTGCTGGCTTCCCTCCTGAAGGAGACCTGGAGAGGTGGGAGGCAAAGGAACAAAGCAGATGCCACTAGGAAGACCTCTGGAGTTATATCCACATTTGAGAGGGGGAAGAAGAAGAGGTCTGGGGAGTCCTGCCAAAGCAGAAAGGGCAGACTTTACTTCATCCCCACTTTTGAAACCTACCAGTTGGAAAACTGGAATGGAGGCTCCAGTTCCTTGTTCTGTGGATTCTCAGGGAAGGTCATTTCCCATCTGGAGGGATGTCACACACCCCATCTCATTTTGTGCCCTGAATCAGACTCCAGGTCAGGGTCTTTGCCTCCTACTTCTTTGGTCTTATTCATGGAAGGGGAAGTGAAATGAATAAGATTTGTATGTGTCCCACAATGAGCCACAAAGTGTCACATTCAGTCCTTACAACAATCCTGTAAAGCAAGTGTAATTGCTCCCATTTTTCAGATGAAGAAACTGAGACCCAGAGAGGAAAGGACAGGCCCAAGTTTATATAACCAGTAAGTAGCTATAATTTAAATGGATGGATATTGAGCACATACAGTGTACTGGTAAAAATAAGTGAAATCATGCCACAGTTACAAACAGTCCCCCAGTTTTAATACAACCAAGACTTATTTTTCTCTCAATCAAAGTCTGCAGCTGGATTCTCCAGGGTAACTATCTTCCGCTGTTTTTCAGGCTCCTTTGATCTGGGGCTGTGCCGTCTCATCAGAAGACTTTAAGGCACGAGGTAAGACAGTTCCTAATGCACTGGTTGGAACTAGCCACATGGTCCTGCTCCCCTGCAAGCGGATTAGGAGCCGTAGGGGCAGGTGGAGTATTGGTGGGCACCACTGCCTCTGCACAGCTGTGCATGATGCTCGTCTGGTCTGGTAGTCAGCACTGGGCACCGCACAGTTTCCCGAGTCCCCAGGGCAGTGCACCCACCATGAACGCCCTCCAGGGTCCTTGGGCTCTGCGTCAGGCCCTACCCAGGCTGAGCTCCTTCAGCTGGTGTGAGCTTGGGGCTCAGCTAGAATACTGTTGATATAATTCCAACTCACCCAAGTCTATTTTGAAGCCATACTTCTTGAGAGGCTACTTCTCTAGGTAACATTCTTTGGTTACCACCAGAATTGCTTTCAAAGTGCCTGGTGAAGGCTCTTACTCATAATTTTTCCTTGAATCCCTTTCCTATAATAGCTTGGGCAGCGGGTTTCCCCAGGATGAGGACCTGCAGTGCAGAGACACACAGCCAGACGAGAAATCCCGCCCATTGTCTCTATTCATCTTGTCCCCAGGCAAGAGGGGAACTCACTCGTACATTTCTCCTGGTCCTATCTTTGCTTTCTCCCTTGGCCCAGCATCATAGCTACTTGTCTGATTCCCAGGTTCCCGGAGAAGCTCTGTCTTTCACATCTGGGCTCCAGGTCTCACCACGTGTCCAGGGCTGTTTCCCCAAGCACCTCACCTAAACGCTAAGGCTTCCTCCTTACTGCCTTGAATTTCACTGAATCAAGCTCTGCTCTCCCATATGGACACAGGCACCAGAGAGGCTGTTTGTACTCATCTAGGGGGGAGGGACCCTATAGGAGTGCTGGGCTTCTCAAAGGCATTTTCCATCCACTCCGCACAGGAACAAAGCCAAATCATGGTCTCAAATAGCCTCCAGTTGCCTGAGATTCAAATCCCCCTAGGGCATTAGGAAGAGTAATGAATAATTATGTAAAGTGCCTAGCACGGCATTCAACAAATATTTTAAAAACATATATAGCAACATTATCTTTAAAACCCCTGAGATGGAATGCTCTCCCAAGTGTGAGTCCTGCCTATGTGGCTTGACGTCTCTACTGGAGGGCTTCACGGGTAAGCCTGGCTGCGGCCTCCCCAACACCCATTATTCCCTCACTGCCCTTTTTTCTCTGTCAGAGTCCACGTCCCACACAGGGGTTGTGAAGGCCACGTGACTGTCCTCTCAGTCGCCCTTGTAGCTAGGACATGGACATATGACCTCATTCTGATCAATGGACCTAGGGGCTTCTGGGAAAGTTATCCTCTCCATTAAAATTAGGCTCATGAATGGAAACTCTGCTCTTCTTTGGCCAGAAGTTACTATCTAGAGGGAGTGGCTGGACATTCAGCAAACCACTTGGTGACCATTAGGGGACAGGCCCAATGGGCTAAGGATGGCAGAGCAAAAGTATAGATGAATCTTGCATCATTGATTATGTGATTGAGCCAGTGAAATAGCCCTAGGACCTCTGGGCTTATTGCTATATACGATAACACACGTTTTTACACTAAGCCACTTCCAGTTACCTGTCCCTGTTCTAATATACACTTCATAACTAACAGATCCATAAACAAACTCATCAACTCCTTCCCAAATCACTTGTCCTCCAAAGTACCTCATCTCAGTAAATGACAGTTTCTTTTGCCAGAAATCTGAGGAATCTCTGCCATCTTCTCCTTCATTTCTCTCGTCCAGACTGTCACCAAACACTTTGACTTCCCTCCCCAATTTTTTCTGGCTGCTTGCCTCTGCCAGGATGATAATGCCCATGTCCCACTGGCTCTCCAGTTTCTTCTCCAGTTCATTCTCCACCATCCGCGGAGGGTCTGCGTCTTCCCTGGGCATGACGTGCTAGCTACCACGCCCTTGCCCTTGCTGTTCTCATCACTGGAATGCTCTCCTCACCCCCTGTACGGGGAACTCCTGTTTAGCCTAAAACATCAGCACAAGGTGTTCTTTTTTCTGGGAACCTGTTATTAACACACCCTGCCAGAGCTAGTCGAGCTTGCTTTTGTGTTCTACCGTAGCTCAGTTTTAGTGCTTAATAGACAGTAGTGTCCTCATTGCCCGTATATCTCCCCTACAAACCTTCAAGTAGCTTGAGGTAAGGGATCATGTCTTAGTCACATCTGAACTTCCAGAATCCAGCAATGCCAGGCAGAAGCTTCTTAGAAATTCTTAACCCAGTGAATGAACAACTACGTAGAATAAATTAATTTCCTCCTCAACATGGGCACTTGTCCTGGCTATCTGTTGCTATGTAAAAAACCTAGTGGCTTAAAACAAAAATGGCATTTATTTTGCTCACAAGTCTGAAATTTTGGCAAGACTCAGTGAGGAGAGCTCATCTCTGCTCCACCTGGCATTAGTTGGGTTGGATTAAAGGCTGGAGGCTAGCATCGCCCCAAGGCCCATTCACTCACATATCTAATGGTTGATTCTGGCTGTTGGTTGGGACCTTGGCTGAGGCTTTCAGCTAGGAAACATATACAAGGCCTCTCTATCTGCTGGGCTATCCCACAGCGTGGTGGCCAGGCCCTAAGTGAGAGCCTTTTAGGAGAGCAGAAGCTGTATCGACTATTAAGGCCCAGCCTCAACAGTCATGCAAGTGTCACTACCCACCAGCGCTGTTGCAAAGGCCTGCTCAGCTTCAACAGGAGGGGATGTGGACCCCCTTCCCCTCTGTCCCACGGTTTCGGGGGAGCAAAAAGTTCAGGAAGAGAATGTGGGGCCAGAAATCGCTGTGGTCATTTTTTGGAAAATGCAATTTGCTTCAGGACCCCTTTAAGTATTGTTTATGGTCCTCCCCAAATTGTTTTTAGTCTTCCTTGTGAGACCCTGCATCCAGGCCTCCCTGGTCCTCTCCTTGTGATGTGCTTCTCTGAATGTGGTTTAGGCATGTGGTTCAGTGGCATGAGCAGATTACAAGCTGTTAGGAGAACTGAGTTTGTGACCCAGCTCTGCAGCACTCTGATCCTGTGATCTTGGTTAAGTCATTTGAATTTCATGGGCCTCTCCGTTTACCCCAGTAAACAAGGAGCTGATGATACCTGCCCTACTGACCTGAGAGGATTGCGCTCAGGGATAAATGTGGGTGGTGGTCTTGGAAGGCAGGGCAGGGCAGGCAAGCAGCTTGTGCCAATCAGGTTTCAATTGCAGGAAATGGAAGACACTGAAGATATATTAAGCAGGAAGGGATTTAACACAGGCAATTAGGCACTTACAAAAGCACAGGAGGGGCGGGAGGAGCAGGATCAAACCTGAATTTCTGAGAAATACTTCCCGGATATGGCCAGGGGAGTCTGTAATCTGCCACAACCAGGATGGTGAGGAGTCTAGAGGCTGTGGCAGGACTGGGACCGGGAAGTCACCACCACCCCATAAGTGCATCTCAATGTTCAGGAAGTTGATGACTACTGTGGTGGTCATTAGGGTTTTCACCAAATATTCCTATCTCTCCCCTAGGCACATGGTAGGATTAGCCTTCTCAGCCTAATGGAGTTAAGTGACAATGTGACTCAGTGAGATATGCGTCAGTCACTTAGTGGAAGCTTTAAATGCTATTCTGGAATTTTTTGCATTCTTTCTTTCCCTGGTTGCAGTGGTCCACAATGCTTGGGAAAGACGGGTCAGTACCCCCAGCCACATGTGTGATGAGATTGTTAGTGAGCGCAGTGCAGCCCATTGTGCCTGCCGTCACTGGACACTGGACTGTTGCTGGGCCTAGCGACGCTTGCCCAAGCAAGAGCCCGAGGAGTGGGAAGATGGCCTTTGCTGCCATCCATCTTTCAAATCCCTCATCCAGTTGGCAAAACCCAATTTAAATCCAGAATTATAGTTTTAAGGGAGCCTAGGAAATATGTTTAGTTTTCCAATCTCTACAACACATTCTCAAAAGATTGACTCTGAGGGCCAACTTAACACACCACCATCACCTACACATACTGGAATTCTAAGGGTGCACCAGCTCAAAGCCAGATTGAGAAGGATCTACAATCTTACAATCTGAGACTTGGGCCAAACAGGACTGGATGAAGGGAATCTAGGTCAAAAACACATGAGATTGACTTGGAAGGGCAGGTGGAGGAGAGGAAGTCTGTATTAACTTTCCACCTCAAATGAAGACCACTGGACTAGTGTGTAGTGCAAGCATGGGTGTGACATCTGTGTGACTCCTAAGAACATATAAAGGATCCCCAGCACAGCTGACAGAATATATTTTGCTTTACTAAGTTTGCTTTATAAATTATTTAATGTTATGTGAAATACTGAACACCCCTGGATGTCACTAGAGTGTGAGCTCAGTGTATGCAGGGAGCATGTCTTGTTTATCTACAAATCCTTTCCATCTAGCAGTGTTGGGCATGGAGCAAGCATTCAATAAATGCTTTATGAAGGAATGAATTTGTCAATGTTCCACTGAGAAACTGATTTAGAGAACTCAACTCAATGTTCCCAGTGTGGTCTGATTAATCAGAGCCTGGTGGGAACGCCCCCTCCCCTGTTCTTAATATTATACTTCTCTTAACGTGGCCCAAGATTATATTAGTTTCCTTGGCAGCCACACCACACAGATGATTCACATTGAGCTTGAGGTCAACTGTAGTCTCTGGGTCTGTTTCACATGAACAACTATTAAGTAAGGCAGGGCTTCCCCATTCTGTCCATATGCAGCTGATTTTTTGAACTACATGCCTTATGTAACATTTCATCCTGTCGAGTTATAGTCCATCCTTCTAACTTCTCAAGATCTATTCGGGTCTTAAGTCTTTTAACCCAAGGTATTATTCATCTCTCTTAGAATTGCTTCATCCACGGTTGTGATGCAAAGGCCATCTGCATCTTCATGTGTGTTCACGACAAAATTGCTGAACAAATCAGGCTGTCAGAGACCTCCCCATGTACAGATGTCAACTTTTTACTCAGGGTAACTGGGGAATGAGGACTTAGCTCGGGTCCTGTCTGCACTCCCGTCCATTTTATCTACAAAACATGAGCAGCGACTGTGGTGAGCTGCAACAGCAAAGTATGCAGAAGTCCCCCGCTCTCTGGCACCCACACCAGAAGGGAGAAGGGCTTCAGCCAGGAATTACTTGTTCTTCCATAAAGCGACGTGGGCTCCTAAGCATCTCCACTTTCTCTTACAGGCTGTTGAAACATTTCTTTATTTTGTCAATATGCATCAAGAACCATGAAGATGTTCAAATTCTTAGACCTAGTAACCCCACTGCAATGTTAACTGCTGTGATCTAAGAGTCCCAGTGCAGGGAAGTGCAAATTCACTTGTGGCATACATGAAACAGTGTGGACACCATTAAAACAATAATTATCTTTTGAAAACATATGTGATATCACAGGGGGAAAAAACTTAGGTATAATGTGAACTCAAAAAAGCAAGCTACAAAATTATATGCACCCCATGAGGGTAAATGTGTAAAATAACATGTACCCACGAGGGGCCCCAAATGTTGTAGAAGTGGGGTTAGGAGATGGACTATGCATGATTTATCCTCTCTGTTTTCTAAGCTGTCAGTTACTCTGCAGAAAGCAGCTTCTGAGACAAAGGTTAAATGAAGGTATTTTATTGAGGAATGTGCCTAGGGAGTAGGAGAGAGAGGATGTAGTGGGGACGGAGGGAGGGAGCTGAACTCCACTACAGGCTGTCGCAGGTTCACGGGGCTGCCCAGGAAGCCAATGTGCTCCAGGCCTGCTGGACTGTGGGGGAAAGCGGGAGCATTATCAGCTCCAGTTTCTCACCCTGGGGTGTTAACTCTCCTGCACTTCCGGTTCTGAACACAGGGGTACCCAGAAGCCCCCCAGTGCAGCCTGGTGGGGAGCGGGCAGGTAGGCACCATCAAGTGACGTCCACGTGAGCATGTCTGGCTGGGCAGCACAATCCTGCTGTAGGCCTGTGGTCAGAACCAGGTGGGGCTGAGAGAGCCCACCAGCCTGCTGCACAGAATGGGTCTGATCGGGCTCTGCTAATGGCTCATGATTCTAAAAGCCCACCTGCTTCTATGGCTGGAGAGGGACTTCACTGCTTCTAGCTTCCAAGCTCCTCCTGGAAGAGCAGGAGGACCTTTACCCACCTCTGGTTTTCATGTTTCCTTCTCTCATCAAGGTGCTTTCTTCACAATTCCCCCAGAGCTGAAACCCACCCCAGCAGGGTCTGTCTGACACCCGAGCCCTCCACACCTCTCCCTCTCCAGCCTTCTCTGGACTCAGGTTGCTGTCCCTGTCATGCAGACAGTTCTCCTGATGTCCACCTCCCAAGGATGATGGGAGTGTTTTTAGGAGGCAAGAGTTCAGCTATGTCTCTTGTCAAAGGCCTTTTTAAGCTCTGACACCCTCTGGTGTGGGGTTCCTGACACACTTTTTACCCTCAGATTTGATGAAAATTTTTGGGGGTGTTGAGGGGATTGTTCTGGTTCTTAACTGTATGCTGACCCACCCCCTTGTATGCCTTGTTTGTTGTTGGTAGTGATAGTTTTGGGGGATGGATTTAATTTTTTCATGGGCCATGTTCATCTTGTGAATCATCTTCTTAGAGCCACTACATTTTCTCCATTTGAAAACTAGCTACTTTCTCAAGGTCCACCCTCCACAACCGGCTCTGCCCACTCCTCCCTTCCTGTGACATGTGAGTGTCAGGATGATAACGTCCTTTCTTCCCAGGTCCCTGTCACTTGCATTTTACCACTACGTGCCTCTTAGTTGATCAGAATTTGGTGTATCCTGCCAGTTCTGCTTGTTGCTTTTTGAGAGATTAAATTGTCAGCCAAGCAAGAATGTAGCAGGCGTCCTCGCTTCCGCAGATGTCCTTGTAACTGGAGTCCCATCACTCCAGCCAGGACCTGGCTTCTGCCAGTTTGGGGACCCAGATCTTGGACTTGGAGACATACCCTTCCCCCTCCACAGAGAGCCAAGAATCCCTTCAGCCCAGGAGGGGCCTGGAGAGGAAGGTGGGTGAACATGGCTGACTTCCTGGAGCAAGTCTTGCAATCCACTGGAAGTGGAGAGAAGAGAATGCCAGGCTTTGGGCAAGTCACTAAAGTTCTCTGGACATCAGTTTCCAAACCTATAGATGCTGGAAATATCTTGAACTTTCTAGAAAGTATCAGAGGAAGGTTTTCCACATACAGCCACCCTGACTGCTGCCTAAATGACAGCAACTGAAAAATGTCATTGACTAAATTCTCCTTTCAGAGAGGCTAAAGTGTGAAAAGAAAACATGCGTCTTGGAACTGATGAATTGGATCTGTGTCTACTCACAGAGTATCTATGGGTAGCTCTTGACTTAAAACATTCAAAGCACTGAGAGCAGCAACTGCAAAATAGCACCATTTGGGTGTGCGTGTTAGCTGTTGGCATGATGAGGATGTCCAGCAGGCAGGCAGTGTGGGGAGAAGGCACACCCCCTTTGGAAGCCCCTTAGCTAAGAGTGACCATTCCCGTCTACCACCGGTGAGTTAGTCACCTAGTACACAGTACATCTGCATGAAAGCGAGGCTGGGGACACACAAAGGGACCTCAAGGCCCTGTGGATGATGGAGCCCCAAGGTGGAAGAAGTGGAGGAAATCACCACCTGCAGGAGAGTCACAGGCGAGTCAGGAACACTCACCCACGTTGGACTGCCAGGCAAGTGAGTGGCAGAAGTGCCACATAAGCCACAGTTGAGTAAAACCACTTTAGGGTTAATTTACAGCAGCACCTGGCATTACCTTGACTGGATTCAGGACTGGTGGGGAGACGTGAGGAGGAAGGGCACCTGGGGAGGAAGCCTGGGAAATGGACAGGTGTTTCAGAGGAATTCAGGGGGCAGAAAAAGTCAAGTCTCACTCCCTGTATTCTAGTGCCCCAGGAAACAGTGGGCAGCAACCAGCCCTCCGCTCGCCTCCCCAGGGTGCTGACCTCACGTTGAAATTTCCATCAACTGACAGTTTGTTCAATATGTAATGCATCTCTACCACAGGTGAGCACAGAGTGCCTGCAATACCGCGCTCTGCTGGGTGTGGCCCCTGCACGGCCAACCCTCCTGCGGTCAGGCCCACGCCTGCAGCCCGCTCATCATCCTGACGTCCAGAAGAGACCCCATCAATCACAACACCTCACTGGCTAATGTGACTTCCCTCAGCCGCACTCCACGCAGGAGGGCGCCCCGCTGCCCTGCCCTGGGTGGGTGAAGTTGGGGACAGCGGCCTACACCCCGCAGACCCACAGCAGGGTTTCCAGGCCCCAGGGCCAGGACCCCCAGGGCTTCTGTCTGCGGTGGGGTCACCACGGCTGAGCCGCAAGGTCGCCTCCAGGAAGCTGTCGGGGCCCAGGGGCCAGGGGCCAGGGGCCACGTGCACTCTGCCTGGAAGGCTGCCAAATCCAAATCCCAGCGCCGTTACCCGAAGTGAGCTCTGAGTTTTCTTTCTTTTTCATTAAAAAAAAAAAAAAAAAATTCCAAACCTGAACCGTTTGTCTGCATTTTCGTTCAGTATGTTAGTATCAAGATTAAATAGTCTGCGGCTGCTCCCCAGTTCACCTCTCAGATCATAAAACCTCTGTAGTGACTAAAAGCAGGAGTCCATCAAGTGGCCTTCTGTTCCCCTCCTCTGTCCCCCCAGGCTAGTTACAAGGAATCCAAGTTACAAAGTGCAGGCGCCCCATAGCCTGGCCCCAGGTGGCCTCAGAAGCCCCACTGCCTGGGATGAGGTTCTCATAACCCCAGGCCCACAATTGGCTGTGACAGGTTGACCCAGCTTGACCCAGGTTTTCCAAGGCGCCTCTCCCAGGCTCACAGGCAGGGGTCCCTTCCCCGGAGCTCTAGCCTGGCCCAGTGGGTGGGCTCTGGCCCAGAGGGCAGGGCATGGAGGAAGCTCTGCCCTGAAGAGAGTGGTGGGACAAGCCTTCAGCAGGGCCGCTCTGTCTCCTCAGCTCTCCGCAGAACTGCTTTCCTGTAAACCCTTCACCATCAAGGAAACCCTACGAAGTAAAGTATTTGGGACCCAGGAGCTCTCCTGTCAAAATGTGGCAACCTGGGGAAAATGAATTTGCTCCAAAATACAGAAGAGCAAAATTGGAAATAATAAATTTTTAATGAATACACTCAACCATCATTAATTGTTCTATTTGGTACTCATGAAAATGTCTTTACATTTGAAAACAATTTGTACCTTCAATTTTTTCACCTTGTACAGATTCCTGAGTATGTGTGATGATGGCTGGGAATCAGAGCCAATCATATGCTAAATGAGTAAACTTCAGCCAAATAATTTCAAAAGCAAAATTATAAAAATTCTTTCCAAGTATTTTATAGCAAAATAATTCTACTTAATGTGGGATGTGGGTGCATTTTAATTCTTTTATATACTCTGGGGTGGGACCTATAAAAGTAAGCCTGTCTAGTACCAGCAGGGCCTCTCTCCTCCCCCCCTCCTTTCCTTTCTTCCCTCTCTCCCTGCCTCTCCTCCTGGCCTTTTCTTTCTTCTTCTCAAACACCTCCTTCTCTGCAGTGTCGAGGAAGCATTCACAGAATCTCCTGCTAAAAATATTAATTTTTATAAAGACAGTGATTCTTAACATTCTGAGGCCTCTCCTTGAGGGTGGTACATGCTACACAAAGGGGTTGCTCTCTGCGTCTTCCTGTAGTCCCTTACCTGTCCCCAAGGACAACATACTCAGCTGAAATGGGCACTTCCTTACAGCAGAGGAACTGGCTCCTCCACAGATGCTCGCTCTGCTCACTCCGACCGGCTGAGTGATATGCTGTCATTGTGCTCCATGGATTCTGTGATCAAACCTAAAGTTTCAGCCAGCAAACTAATAGGTGCTGCAACCTGGGCTTTTGCTGAAAGGTCCTGTTTCAAACAGACATGTGGGTCATCCCACAGCCTGGCACCTTCTTGCCAGAATGCTCAACACCACTGGGACTCACAGGTGGCATTCCTGTGTCCTGGGAAAACCTCCTTGAGCACCTGAGTGATGCGTGTGGTGGAGGACGCTCTCAGACAACACTTCAGAGGGCGTTGTCTCCGCCTGGGGGAGTGTGTTCTAGAACGTCCTCAAGGGCCCTCCCAGTGGCCAGCCTCCCTGACTCTGTAGCTTCTCTCCTACTCCTGTCATACCCTGCTCCCCAAATGGCAACTCTGAGTAGCCCCTGCTCTGCTGCCTCAGGCCTAAGTCTGTTGGGGTGGCCACTCCTGCACCTGGCCAGCTCCCCAGTCACCTTCAAGACTGAGCTAAGTTACCCTCCCTCCCAGGAACCTTTCCCCAACAATCCTGCCCTCCCAGATGCTCTGCTGTTCACTGTGTCAGACAGATCGATAGATACACTGTAGACACATAGGGAGATAGATGATACGTACCTAGATAATAGATCCATAGATCCATGGGGATATAGATACATAGAAACATAGGGAGATAGATATAGATAGTTAATTATAGATGATAGATAGATAGATAGATAGATAGATAGATAGATAGATAGATAGATAGATAGATAGATAGATAGATAGACTTCACTGTTGCCCTGTCAGGCACAAATGGAGCCTTGTTCACCACTTCCCACCCCCATTCCTAGCACAGACCTGGGTACACAGCAATGCTTAATGAGTGAATGAATGGGTGCATAACAGCAAGGTCTGAATGAGCAGAAAGTCGAGGTAGATACCCGTGGGGTCAGAACGAGCCACCAGCAGCTTCTATCTGTGGCATCACATGAGGCCCAGAGATGAGGATGGGGTGGGGGTGGGGGGCTGATCACAGCGAGTTTTGTTCTGCCCCTCTTCTGTCATCTCGAGGGTGACAAACATGAGTGTGCTGTCATCTAGCTGGGAAGCTGGGGCTCCTGCCCACCTGCCAGGCCAGCAGAAGCTCTGTGTCCTGCTCCCTGCCTGTGGCAGGGTAGGGCCCACCACGATGGGTAAGAACCAGACCACCTGAGCTCAAGCCCCTGCTCTGCTGCCTGTGGGATCTGAGGCAAATGCTTCCACTTCACAGCGCCTCCTGAGTCGCTGCCTGGCTGAGTTGTGGTGAGATTTAAAGAAATTAATCTATGGACAGTGCATAATTAGAATATCACCCAGCAGGTAGGAGGGGGTGCAAAAGTATTAACACTTGTTAGGACAAACCAGCCCTCCCCCAATGCCTGCCTCAGGCACCCGTCTGAAGACAGGCCAGGGTCCATCCGAGGTCAGTTAGGGTCAGTCTGAATTCAGGGTCAGGATGTGGCTGTGGTTTCGCTGCATGTGGTATGGGGACCCTTGAGACGTTCTCAGCACATACTCATGAAGCCACCAATGGCCCCCAGTTGCCTCAGGAGAAAGGAGGATGTGCTGAGGGAACCCTGCCCTTGGGGAGTGCAGGGCAGAAGCCGTCTCTGCCTCACAGTCTCCTCCATGCCCCCTCACCACAGGTCATCCTCACGCCCGGCTCCTCACAGTCACGGGCACTGGGCATCGTCAAGGGCAGCCTGGTCTAGTGCTGAGGCCCACGGGAAACACTATGCCCACTGCCATTTCCTGCCTGGCTACAGGGCCCAAAACAACAGAACATCACCCCAAGCCCAGCGCCACTGCCCGCCTGCCAGGAGGGAGACTCCCAGGGTGATGGGGAGGGAGAAGGCCACGGTCTGTGTTGGAAATGTTGGCTTGTCTCCCTGTCCCTCAGCTCTGCGCAGTGCAGTGGCTTCCCCAGAGGCCCGGGCAGCCCTGCCTCGGGCCCCCACCTCCACGGGCCTAAATGCAACCCTGGCGCCTAAGCAGAAGTACAGCCTCCTCTAATTGTCCTTCCACCGGAGCACAGCCAGGACTTCTGGGAGAGGCAGAAATGCTCATGGGGAACAAAGACACAGTGCCACAAGGAAGGGGGGCTTTTCTGAGACTTACTTTATAGGAATCTGGGGGGAAAAAAAAGAGCCACTCCATCCATACATTGAACCAGGCCAGAGTTTCCAGGCCCAGTTTGGTTCCCTCCTCCAGAAAGCCCTTCCTGATGGTCCGAGCCCCAAATCCCTCCAGTTTCTCGGTTCTTTCTGCAGCTCTTCTAAACTGCACACATAAGTAAGCAGCTTGACTGGCGTAGTGGGCAGGCTGAAGGTGGGCCTGTGGCCTGGGAGTAGACACCCCTCTGAGTACTAACACTGCCCTCTGATGGTTCCTGCAGCTGCGGCTGGGCCCAGGGAAGCGGCACGCTCCAGGGAAGGATGGAAAGCAGCTGGCTGCCCAGCACAGCTGGGGTCCTATGTCGAGGATCACTTGTCAGCACCAGTCTTTCCAAACATAGACTGGGTTGGGGGACAGAGCTTCAGAGACCAGGCAGAGCTGAAGTCCACTGGAGTCTGCAGCTTGCCTTTTCTCTGCCCACCCAATAGGCACCCTCAGACTGGTACTTAGAGGGTCTTGGAGAGGTGCCTCCTCTGTTCCCTGCCTCCTGATAGCAAAACTCCAATCCACTCAGGACCCTTGGGAGCTGGCCCATCTCTTCTCAAGGCTGACCAAGCTGTGTCCTCACTTGCCTGCTTACATCTGGAGAGTGTTCTCTCTACCTGGTGCATTTCCTCAGGCCCCCTTCTCCTGAGAGGGGGGGAACAGGTCTCCCTCCTCACAGAGCTGTCCCTGACTCAGTTTCCTTTCAGTCACTCTCCTTCCTGAACTCCCTAGTGTGTGGCCAACTCCCCCTTGCCCATGGCCAGCGCTCGCCAGCCAGGAGCCACCCAATGGATTCCACTGGCACCTGAAAGCCCCTCCCTCCCCCCAGGGGAGGTTTGAAGGGCTGCCTATGAAGGGGGAGGCAACCACAGCCCCCTCCTCCCTGGGCTTCTGGCAACCTCCTGGGGCATGCTGTCCCCTCTGGAGAACTCGTGGTCCGGCCTTGGGGCTGCGTCTGAGGGGCCCGTGCTATCATCACCTCTTTCTCCCTTTGCTCCCTCCAGGCCTTCCCTACTCCCTGCTCCTCACCCCACCTGTGACACAGACAAATAAGGGTTCTGGCTGACTCCTGTGATTCATGAGGTGAGGAGTGGGACATGTCGTGAACCCTTCACAGGGGTTCTAAACCCTCAGTGGGTGTGGCTGTTGCCCAAAGGGCTTGTTGTCAGAGCAGATTCCTTGGACCCCTGCTCAGTGATTCTGTTTCTGCAGGTCTAGATGGGCCCAAGACTCTGAATTCCTGTCACCCCGATCACATCCTTCTCATCACTGAGCCCTGCGTCCAGCGGCGCTGTGAGACGGGCATGTGGCCGGTACCCCCAGGAAGCTCACCTGCTGGCCTGGTGCACACATGAAAGCCCTCAATCAGGTAGCACACGTCCAATAGCCCGGCCCCACGTGGAGCAGTGAGTTAAGGCATTCTCAGGGGTGGGCAAGATCAGGGAAGCATCTGGAGGGGGTTTCTTTGATGAGGCAGGACTTGGGCTGGACTTGAGGGCCCAGTGAAATAGAGGGAGGGCCCAGAGCCACAGAGAGGAGGGCAGAGCATCCAGGAGGGCAGAGCACCCAGGAGGACAGAGTTCCATCCAGGAGGGCAGAGCACCCAGGAGGGCAGAGTTCCACCCAGGAGGGCAGAGGTCCATCCAGGAGGGCAGAGCACCCAGGAGGACCCAGAGCATCCAGGAGGGCAGTGCACCCAGGAGGGCCGAGCACCCAGGAGGGCCGGGTTCCATCCAGGAGCAGTGGCTCCAGGGAAGGCAGTGCCGGCAAAGCATTTCAGACACTGGTGGGCTGACAAATGGGCCAGTTATACCCTCCAGCAGGATCTGCCTTTGGAGGGATTAGCAAAAAACAGGAAATGGAGGAGGGACTAGAGAAGAAGAAAGAATGCACTCTAAGAAAGGTTGGATCTAAATTTCAAATATCTAGGTAAGCCCTAAAGTCTGAATTCTGATTCCACTTGTCTCTCTAAGTCCCTTGTCAGGGTTAGAGTGCAGATGAAGCTGGCCCTTGGAAGCAGAACACAGCCAGGTCTGGTTCTGGGCCCAGGAAGGGTGCCCCACAGCCCCAGGCCACCCTTACCTTGGTACTGTGCCCAAATGTCAGCCTTTCCTGGCCAGGACACTGACCTCGGACCATAATTATCTTGCTTTGATGGTTTGAGACTGGCTGCCGCCCACTTCTCTGCCCTGGCAGCTGGCTCAGCGACCTGGCCTTGGCCTCCCGTCTGATCCCCTGCCTGCTCCCCTCCTCGTGTCATGCTCCTTGCGGTTACGCCTTTTGGCTCTGTTCAAGAATCGCCTCTCCTGAGCAAGCTTGGTGAATGTTGCTGAAGCCGGTGCTGACAAGGGGCACAGAATGGAAGGTGAAGCAATGAGGAATGTACCCAAGACCCCCAGGAGAGGGAGCTGTGGCCTGGGAGGCCCAAGGTCTAGGATCTGACCTTGGCTCTGTAACGTGGTCTTGTGCTGGCCCTTTTCCTCTCTGGTCCTCAACATTTCTGTAAAATGAAGGAGTTGAAAAAGCTCATCTTGCTCTAGGAAGCTGTGCCTGGGGAAAAACATGTTAGAGGACCATTAAATAGATGCTAACCCAAGACCAGACACGGTGAGGTGGGCAGCCTACTGGGGAACTGGCCTGGGCTAGACACAGAAGGACGGAGTTGTGTTTCTGAGATCGACCACAGCTCAGACAGTCCTGAAGAGAAGAAAGACGGATACTGTCCACTGAAAGCTCACTGTGGCCTGCTGCTGGTACTGTGTAGCAAGTTTTCAGTGATATGTCATCATATCCTCAGAACAGTTTGGAGATCTAGGTGTTTACATTCATTTCAGTTGTGAGGAAATGAACTCAGATGTACCATTCATGGCCCAAGGTCAAAGAGCTGTGGGCTGGTAGAATGAGGTCTCACAGAGTCCTGGCAGTCCAGGCAGAATTGGATAACCAATTCAGATGTTCAGCGGCCATTGGGACAACTGCTTTGTGTGGCCCTCCCAAGAAGGCCTTGCACCCCTTAGGGACTAAGCCCTCTCAGCCCACCCCCCTCCCTGGTACCAGGAGCTGTGCCTAGCTGTGTCTGCACCTGGGGGAGCCAGTCACTTCACTCCACACCCCTGGTATGTAGCAGGCCCTGTGGACTTGGAGGAGGACGTGCAGCCTGCAAACAGAGGCTCCACTGACACCCCAGGCCAACCAGTCACTGGCCAAAGCACAGCTCTGGTGTCTCAGATTAAACCGGCCTCTTCTCTGAGAAAAGGAAACGATAGCAGAGAGGCCCAGAATGGCTAGACATTGGTCAGCTTCTCAACTGGTAGCTGAGCTCGGGAGAAGGACTATTGGGGACAGGAATGATGTTTTGTGTCTTTTTCCAGAACAGTTTTTAAATGAGTGAAGCATAAAGTAGAATTTCAAATAATAATTAACATTTGGGGATCTTTAGTGTGTGCCAAGAACTACTTTAAATGTTTCATATGAATTAGCACATTGAACCCTCACAATAGTTCTCTGAGATAGACACTACTATTACTAGCCTACTTTACCAATGTAGAAACTGAGGCACAGAGAGGGAAGTGGCTTGCCCAAGGTCACACAGCTGGCAAGTGGTGGGGCAAGGATTCAAGTGGAGCAGGCTACCCTCCTGACCAGGACCTCATGGAGCCCTGACAGCCCTCGGTGCCCTGTCTTCTGGTTTCTGCAGACCCAGCTGGCCTCCAAGGACAGAAAAGCTTCCCTGGCCTCTTGCTGGTGAGGAGGGGCAGCTGGGGTGTCTCCTGGCACTCACAGAGCTGGACCTCATTTCAAGGGCTACCTTACTTCTTACTGGCCCAGTAGAGTTCCCCTCAGACCCTTGACAGCACTTCGCTTAAAACACAGAATGGCTGACTCATCTGCAGGTCCTTGCAAAGCTTTCTCGGACACTTGAATCCTTTTCCTGAACCCTTTCTATCACTTGCTGCTTTATTCTCAAAGAATAGGTGTGTCATTATATTTTTCTTTTATAAATCACCTGTTTATATTTTCTGTTCATTTTTTCCTTTTGAAGTATTTCATTGTTTGGCATTGATTGATAAAAGTACTCTCATATTTGCAAACTTTTCATGATTGTTGCCTCTTGGTACAAGATTCTCATTCTTGCAGTTTAAGTATAAATCCTGAGCAGCAAGTATATTTAGGAGATTATGCTGCACAGCAGTTAAGAGAATGTTCTCTGTAGATACTCTGCTTGGATTCAAATCCTGTCTCCACTACTCATTAGCCTTGTAATCTTGGGTGAGTTATTTAACCTCTCTGTGCCTCAGTTTCTGCATACATACAATGGGATAATTGTAGTACTTCCTTCACAGTGTAATTAAGAGGATTAAGTGCAAAAATCTATGTCAAGTGTTTAGAATAATGTCTGATGCATAATTGCATAATAAACATTCAAGTGAGAACTATTATTTTAATATTAAAAATAATGACCCTTTGGCTCCCACTTGTTACAAACAATAGAAATCAATGACTTTCTAAGATTGGAGGGTCCTGTTAGATGGTGGGCTCTCAGTTTTGCCGAGTTTCTGTAAGGATTGGGGTATTTTTTATTGAGATAAGACAAAGCAAGAAGAGCTGAACTGGTCTGCAGGACAGAGGGAGAGTTTGGAGTTGGAGGAATTCTGGGACATAGTGTGAGATAGAGAGGTGGGCATGAGAGCAAAGGGACTGCAGGTGTAAGAACAGCGTGGTGGGTTCCAGAACATGACCCTTCCCCATGACCCTCAGACCCTCAGAGAAGTCCACTGGGGTAGTGCTTGGGTGTAAAGGCAGTTCATTTGGTCTGATTCTGCATCCCAGCTGACATGAAATGGCTGTCTTAGGCCAGGAAGTCAGGGGACATCAGCACCAGTGACCCCCTTGCTCCCTGAACTGGCAAACACAAACCACTAGATACCCGGGAGCACCAAAGGTTAATATTTGGATTACACGCATCTTTTAAAACCCAGTTTATCATGTGGCTATATGCTTCTTTATGGTTGGAATGGACAGTATGATACCCCATTCCTGTCTCTTATTAGGACTGTAGGGCTTGATCTCCCAGCTGCAGAGAAGGCTGCCAACAAAACCCCTCAGCTGTCAGCTCTCAGAGCCACCTTGCCTAAGACCACAAGTATAATAGTTATCTGATGCTCTGGAATGGTGTCTTGCCAATGGGTTTCAGCCCCGGGCAAGTTCGCTATGGGTTCAATGTGACCAAAGAAAATTGACAGCAGAATGCTCTTTGGGGTGAAAGGGTTATACCCAACTTTATTTCCAGGTGGCAGGTCAGTCACTAGAATCCCATTCACTCAGAGTGAGTCTGCATGCAGCAAGCCAGTCTCTGCCTCTGGGCCCCTCTGTCCGCACAGCTGTCCTCTGGGCCTCTCTGCACAGTCATCCCACACAGTCATCCTCTGGGCCTCTGTCCTCGGTGCTGCCACCACTCCAGCCTCTGCTCTGCTCTCCTGCAGCCTTACAGCCCTGCCACTGTGTTGTGCCCAGAGCACTGGGTGGAGCTCTTTTTATGGAGTCAACAGCCATGTAGTGCCCACAGGTGTGCAGTGTGCTAGTCAACAACAGCCAGGTGAGAATCCTGGCCACAGGAACTCTCATTTTATCCACAAATGGATTGCTCCAAAATGTGGGAGCTTAAAACAACATTCATTATCTTGCTGAATCTGTGAGTTAGGAACTGGGGGCCACTTAGCTGGGTGGTTCCTGGCGTGGGGTCTCTCATGAGGTTGCAGTCAAGATGTCAGCCAAGGCTGCAGTCATCTGAACCCCTGACTAGGGCTTGAGGATCGGCTTTTAAAGATGACTCTAGAATGGCTGTGGGCCGGGGGGGGGCCTTGGTTTCACACATGTGGGCCTCTCCATGGGGCTGCTTGAGTGTCCTCACAATATAGTAGCTTTTTCTTCTCTCAAGAGAGAAGCCCAAGAGGCCACGATGCCTGGTATGACTTAATCACTGCTGCCGTATCCTGTGGGTTAGAAGCATCTCACTGAGTCCAGCCTTCATTTGAGGGAGGGAAGGTAGGCCCCACCTTTTGAAGGGATGAATGTCTGTTAAATAATTCATGGACGTATTTTTAAACCACCACAATGCCACATTCCTGGAGGAGCCCACATCCAAGGATGCAAAGGCCAGGCCCCTTCCCCCAACTTGGGACAATGCTGAAGGTTCCCTTGCTCCCCATGGGGTTAGCCCAGCCTTCTCTGAGATGTAACACAGCCCAGCTTTTCCCTGTGAATTCCCACTTGCATGTGTGACATTCCCAAGAACACCCCTAATAAACCCCATACACTCTTCATCTCAGAGTCAGCTTCCCAGGGAACCCACCTGTGAGAATTGTATATTCTGTTAATGTGCTAGTATTTTCCTACATGTTAAACCTATCTACCTCTTTGTGGAGTCCACTCATGTGTGTGTTTTTAGAAAGACTCTCTAATCCTGAGATGAGATAGATACCCAGATTTTGTTCTAGGTTATCTATGATTTCAAACTCTTATTTAACATAATTGGAGTTTGTTTTAATATACCTTGTGAGACAGGGATCTACTTTCACTTTCCTCCAATGTTTCAATAGTCTTAATGCCAATTAAAAAAAGAATCATTATTTCTACTAATTTGAAATAACACCTTTACCCATGTGCTAAATTCTAACATGTTAGTGGATTGGTTTCTGAGCATTTTATTCTACTCTGTTTTATTCTATTCCCTAGCCACATTATTTTGATGATTATATTTCTGAAGTAGATTCTAATGTTTGACTGTACAAGTCATTTCTCCTGTCAATTCTTTATTGATGTTGTCATGAGTTAATTTTTTCAGGATAATTTCACAGTAAATTTGACAATTGCTTCACCTCCCACAATCACACTGAGATTTTGATTGGAATGTGTTGATGTCCATTCTTCCAAAATATCTTTACAATATTAAAACTTCCCAATAAATACATCTATTTATTAAATATCTCAAAGTTCTTTCTGAGTATGGCTATGTGTGTAGAGGGTATATGTGGGGAAGTATGTGTATGTATGAATATGAGGAGGTTTTGTGTGTGTGTGTGTGTATGTTCCCACAGGCTTCACTAGTCTTATAAAACTTATTCACAGAACAGTTTTTGTTGCTCCTGGTAATCTTTTTTTCTTCACTGTGTCTCCTAGTTGGCTATTTTTGGTGTATATGACAGACACTGAGATCTGCATATCTATTTTTTAATAAGCCACTGTCCACTTTACCTGTTTCTAATACTTTTCTAATTGATTTGCTTTGGTTTTCTTAGGCAAATAGTACTATCTTCAAATAATGATAATTTTCTCTTCATCTACAATATTTAGACCCCCAAGGAGGAAAGCTTGACCCTCAGGATTTAGAGGAAGGATGCATTCCTGCCTTGCGCTAGCTTTATTTCCTTTTCACACACAAGTAATATATAAGCATAGTACAAATGTTAGAAATTTTTTTTAAAAAATCAAACATCTGAAATGCAGCTTCCTACTCTTAACACACCCATATTGTTTTTAGACTGTTTTCTGTGGAAATGTATGTGTATGTGTGTGCATGTATAAAACCACAGATGAATCTATAGATATTGTAAAAATAGGCACTATTTGTAATGTGAATTTTAAACTTTCTATATCATGAAAGTATTTTCAGGAAAGAATATATCATAATTTTATATTGCATGATGTCTTTGTATCATAATTTATTAACTCAAGTTTGTATTTAAGGATATCTAATTTACCTCCAGTTTTCGATGTTCTAAATTGTCTTTCAGTAAGCATCCTTTTTAGGGTAGGCTATTCTTGTCCACTCTCCATTAGAATAAATCCCTAGAAATGGAATAGAAACAAATCCCTAGACAAATGATGCATGTTCTTAAAAAATATTTGACTTATGCTATTGTCCTACCAATGGTTATAAGGGATTTATCATCCTGTTCATTTCTTTAGTGTCTCTGTCTTCTCACCAATGCTGATTTTATCATTCCTTTTCATCTTTACCAATCTGAAAAGAAAAAAAGACAGTAACATCTCAATTCAATGTTTCTTTGATTGCTCAAACAATTAGAAATAACATTCCTTTGAGACCTGCCTTTTTACATAGTTTGTCTAGATTTAGATTTTGAGAGGAATCATTGTATGATTTTGTTTTTGAATTTCAAGTATTCTATATATTAAAACAATATTTAACCCCTTTTTGTCATATATTTTGCAAATATTTTTTACAGTTTGCATTAGGATATACAGATATATATGGTATAATATCTGAGTATTCTTTCCAGGGCCTTGTGAAATATCAACAACTTGTCAATTTGCTTTAGACTTTTTAAAGCAACAAAACACTTCCATCGCACTTGATGTCCTCTGCTCCTCTGCACAGCGCATTCTGCTTCCTCTCTTTCCAAACCTAATCCGTATGCAAATTTTTTTGCATATCATTCCCAGGCATGTTTTAATAGTGACACTATGTGTGAGTCCATAAATGATGTGTATTCATATTGAAATAGACAGCTGTAATTCATTCATTTTAATGGCGGCGTGGTATTTTATAAACCCACCATAGCTTATCCATTTTCCTATTTTTGAGCACTTAGGATTTTTATTCCTCTAAATTTTCATTATAAGGACAACATTTACTGATGTTATTGTACATGAGTCTTTATGTGCATGGGCAAGAGTTTTTCCGGGTACATGCAGAGATGCGAACTATCTGGGTAACTAGTGTGCACATTATTAGATTTTCTGGGTGGTGCCAAATAGCTCACCCAATCAGTGGCACTATTTTACTCTCTCCTGAGTATTGTTTCTCTACTCCAACTCATAGTATTATCAAACTTATACTTTTTGTCAATATGATGAGTAACAAGTGTTATCTCATTGCTTTATTTTTACATTTTCCTGACTCCAAGTTCATTTGGTTATCTCTTCACCCATTTATTGGCCATTGGTATTCCCTCTTCAGTTAATCCTCACCGTTTGCCCATTCTTTATTTTTCTAATCAAATTGTAGTATTCCTTTGTAGTTACACATGCTGCAGATTGTTTTACAGTCTCTGGTTGACAGTAAATTTGTATGGTGTCTTTACTGAGAAATACCTTAAACTTTAATGTAATCTCACTTATTGATCTTTTTCTTCAGAGTTTGGCTTTGTGTGTTTTTTTACTATGTCTTTCCCTATCCGAAGATCATGAAGATAGTCCCTATATTTTCTTCTAAAAGTTAAAAACATTTGCTTATTATATTTAGATCTTCAGTATACCTGGAGTTTATTTTTTATATGGCATGAAGTAGGGATCTAATTTTTTTTCCATATGGGTAACCTGCAATCCCAGCACCATTTATTAAATAGTTCATTGTTTTCCCACTGTTTTGTTATTGCCCTATCATATTAACTTTCTGTTTATGAGCATGTTTCTCTGTTCTCTGTTCTGTCCGTTGGTCACCTTGTTAGACCCTCCAGCAACAAGACATATATTAATTTTACCTTTATAATGTCTTGATACACAATCAAAAAAGTCTCTGTACCAGCTTTTTAAAATTTGTTTTTAAATGTAGTTTAATATGACAGTTTTCCCCCTTGCCATTTCATGTTTGGAAAGGTGCCCCACCCAAGATTGCATAAATGTCAGAGGGACAATGTGTATTTGATAGCTTCCCCACCTTCCTCCATGCCGAAGAATATTCTGTTTGTTTGCTTAGACCCCAGATGTTTTCTGTTAGGTTTTTAAGTAATTGGTAGAAATAGCTGCAGAGTAAGGAAAAGCAAGAAGAGGGGCCAGAGACTTCCACTTGGGAAAGACAAATAATTCTAGCAAAAGAAAAAGGTAGAGCCATGGAAGGAAAGGAGTGGAGGAATTGAGCCATGCATTCTCAGTTTCAGAATGAACTTTGATTGGGAGTTTGTGAGTGGGAGAAATACCAAATTTTGTAACTACCAGCTGTTGCACATGTGGAGGATAGAGAATGGCAGAAATGGGGAGTTTTGTGGTTCATTAAAAAATGTGCTTCTCTCACACATGTGTGCACTGTCACTATAGCCCATGGTGTTTACTCAAGAGAGAAAAAATTTATACATCTTCCAATTCTATTTTTCTCTATGGATTCTATTTAACTATTATTCCATGTTAGGTTGAACTATGGAACTACTCAGGTTTTATTTGAATAAATAAATAACAACCTGTTTATTTTCTAGTATTTTCATAATTCTACAACCTATTTTCATAAGTAATAAATGCACATGGTAGAAAGCAGATGTCTCTTCCATACCTGTTCTGCAGTCTCCAACCTGTCTTTTTCAGAGGCAGATCATGTGACCATTTCTTAGGGATCCACAGATATTCCAGTATAAACCATACGCATACTGTACATTCCCCACCCCCCACCTTTTTTTCCCTACAGAGCAGCACACTACATAAAGTGTTCCTTACCTTTCTTGTGTCCCCACTGAACACATTATTTGGAGATCATTCCTTACTAGTGCATAAATATCTTCCTTGTTATTTTTAACAGTAGCATAATATTCTATTATATGGACACGTCAGCATATTTATCCAGTCTTTTTTTTGGTGGGCGGGTAAGTTTTTCCAGTGTTTTCCTGCGATAAGTGGTATGTTGAACAAGCATGCCTCATAACATAATCAAAGTAAAACTTCATTTTTTTCTTCCCTCATTCCTTTAAAAATATTTCTTTAGGATACCACTTCCTGCTTTTGTCTGAAAACACTGGCTGTTCTCATTTCATTTCATTCTTCTTTTTTCTGGATTTCCATTTTCAGCAAAAAATGTAGCCTTAATTTAGAAATCATAATCTTTATTTCCAAGTAATAAACCAAACCCCTGAATTTGACTTAGGGTTGCTGAATCTTTTCCCTTCCCCTGAGTCGGACCAGCTACCAGTCAAAAGCCAGCAGAGGGAAGGGCCTTGGTCTGTCTGCCTCTCTTCCTTACATCATCCCCCCACTAGTTGCTCACCCAAAGGTGGGGTGAGGACCCAGAAAGGCAACAGCTCTCTCTAAAAACCCCTTCCCCAAAGCCCTCTCCCTTGTATTCTCAAACCTTGTCATCATCCTTGGTGTGGCTGAGCAGTCCCAGAATCACTGATAGATTCTCGGCCAAATTTCTTTGTCAATCTACAGAGAGGGAGAGGTCTATGGCCCACTCACTGTGGTGACTGAGCAAAGAAGAGCTCAGTCCTAATATTTTGTTATGCTACCATAAATAATGCTGCCAGTAATATCCTTGTCTAAGGATATTTATTTGTGCACATGGACCAGTATATCTACATGAATTACCAGATGAATTAACAAAAGAGAAATCAAGGAGCCAAAGTATATGAGCATCTCTTTATTTTAATAGCTATTGCCAAACTGTCCTCCAAAGAGTTATGCAAATTATCCTGAACCAAAAATATATGATAGTGCCTATTACCCACCCCTTCGGTAAGCTTCAGATTTTACATTTAAGCCTTTAATCTACCTGGATTTATTCTGACACAAATTATGTTTCAACTCCTCAGATGTCCCCTGCACCCAAATATATTAGGTAGTAAATTCAAATTTATTTATGAATAAACTCCCCCATTCCCCACTGTCTTAAAATGCTACTTTTATCTTGCAATACATTCTTGAATATTTTTGGACTTCTGTGGGCTTTGTCTTTTGCTCCACTGATCTGTTTTGTCTATTCCTGCACTACTTCCATCTGATTGTGATTATTGTAACTATATTGTACATTTTAATATCTGGTAGGAAACTCCCATTTCACTACTCTACTCTTCCAAAAATTCTCTGGATCATTTTTTCAGTGATTTAAAAAATCATTTTGACCTCTTTAAAGAATCCCATGTAGATTTTGATGAGGATTGCAAGCAATTTATAGTTTAATTGGTGGGAAATGGACAACTTTCCAGTATTAAATGTTCCCAAATCAGAACACTAGGTTTTCTAAAAATTCAAATAGCTTTGTAATTTTCTTCATACAATTTATTTCCATGCATTTCTTTAAACTTAATTACACATATATGTAACAGGCATATATTTGTTGCTTTTATAATTAAGATCTTTTCCCCATTATGTTTTCTAATTAGTTAGCATTGGCATACAAAAAGTCTTCTTTTTGAAAAAAATCATACTTTTTCCAGTCATTTTGGGTTTATTTTCTTGGGCTTTCTAAATAGGTGATCCTATTTTCTGTAAGTGATGATAACATTAATAATTCCATTCCAAGACTTATACTACTTATATTTTATTTACTGTTGCTTGTTTAGTTACCAAAGCTTCACCATACACTACCAGGTAAACCCTCATCTATGGACATCACCAAGTATAGACAAAAGTTGTGAAGACATGATGAACTGTTAATTGTGATTAGTTTCTTTATCATGATTTCTGTATTTTGGTAATATTTGCAGTAAACATCAGTAAAATCAACAAAGCTACTTTCTGCAACTTATTTAAATCTCTATTTCTACAATTATCCAAGATGAGAAGGAAAAGAATATTTATCCTTTCACTCCCAGTGATGATGGGCTAACAGGGATAGAGCTTAAACAACTAGAAACTAGAAAAATGCATGAAATAATTTCTTCCAGATATTGGACAAAGGCAGCTCAGGACTGCGGCTCTGGGGTGGGGTGGGGATTGTGGAGACCCCTATGACTGCATTGGCTGTCTGCCTGGCGGCACCTTCTGGGTCGGGTTGAGGAAACAGAGATTGGGGTTCAGGGAGTCTGAGGCAGCTGAGCTGTGAGGGGAAGAACTCCTAGGTGGATAAGCAATGCAAACTATATGGGTGAAAAAGAGTGAAAGAAGACTGGGCCAGGGGGACCGAGCCTTGGTGATTTGTGAGGTAATATAAGGTATCAAGGGCATAACATGCTCACATGTTACTGGGACCTCAGAAGGAAAAAAGCAAGGGGCAGAAAAGTTTTTGAAAAAATTGTGACTGAAAAATTTCCAAATTTGATGAAAATTATAAACCCACAAATCTGAGGGGGTCAACAAACTCCAGGAAAGATTAATGCACAGAGAAAACCAGTATAAAATTTCTGAAAACCCATGTTAAAGAGAAAAATCTTAAAGGCATCCAATGAAAAATATACATCATATATAGATAAGCAAAGATAAGCATATAGTCACAATCTTCTCATCAAAGACTATGCAAGCCAGAAAACAATGAAATGACATCTTTAAAGTGCTGAGACAAGGCATCAAATTAGAATTCTAAATCCAGTAAATATTTATTTTTAAATTGTAAATACAATGAAATCTTTTCCAGACAAAAGCTGAGATAATTCATCACTTATAACTTCTCTACAGGAAATGTTGAAGGAGGAAGCTCAAGTGGAAAGAAAATGATACCAGATGGAAATAAGGATCTATATAAAGGAATGAAGAGCACTGGAGAGGGTAAATATGTGGATAAAGTACATTTTTTCATTAAAAACAAAGATTTGAATTAAGTGGATTAGAAGAATTAATACTGTGGAAATGTCAATACTACCCAAGGCAATCTACAGATTCAATGCAATTTCTATCAAAATTCCAAGGGCATTTATCACAGAAATAGTAAAAAACATCTAAAATTTGTATGGAGCCACAAAAGACCATGAATAGCCAAAGCAATCCTGAGAAAGAACAACAATGAAGTCATTATATTTCCTGATTTCAAGCTATATTACAAACTGTAGTTATTGAGACAGTATGGTGCTGCATAAGAACAGGCACATAGACCCGTGGACAGAGTCTGTCATAAACCCATGCACAAACAATTAAGTTTTTGACAAAGGCACCAAGAGCACACAGTGGGGAAAGGACAGTCTCTTCAGTAAATTGTGTTGGGAAAACTGGACAGCCACATGCAAAACAATGTAACTGGATCCCTATCTTACACCACTCAGGAAAGTTAACTTAAAATGGGTCAAAGACTTAAATGTAAGACCGAAAACAATAAAACTCTTAGAAGAAAACATGAAGGAAAAGATTCTGACATTGGTCGTGGTGATGATTTCTTGGATAAGACACCAAAGTTTAGGTAACAAAAGCTAAAATAGACAAGTGGGTCTACACCAGATTAAAGAGCTTCCGCACAGCAAAGGAAGTGATCAACACATGGAAAAGGCCCCTATGGAATGAGAAAATATTCTATACGGTAGTATAATGATGGGTACATGTCAGTACACATTTGTCCAAACTTTTAAGTACAATACAACAAATGAACCCTTATGTAAACTATGGACTTTTGGTGCTTATGTTATGTTAATGTAGGTTCATCAATTATAACATCGGAATCATTTGGTGGGATGTTGAAAATGGGGGAGTCTAAGCATGTGTCTGGTAAGGGGTATATGGGAAATCTCTTTACCTTCCTCTTAATTTTTTTGTGTACCTAAAACTACTGTAAAAAATTGAAGTCTTTTAGTATTTTTTTAAATGCCTGTATTTAAAATATGTCTATATTTAAAATCAACCTATACCTCACATAATACTTAATGATAATAAACAATACTCTCTGAAATGAAAAATAGACAAAGATATTCACTCTTACCTCTTCTATTCAGTATTTTACTGGAGAGTCTAGCAAGAGAATTTTTTTTTTTGTATTATTGATGTACAATTACATGAGCAACATTATGGTTACTTGACTCCCCCTATTATCAAGTCCCCACCACATATCCCATTACAGTCACTGTCCATCAGCGTAGTAAGACGCTGTAAAATCATTACTTGTATTCTCTGTGTTATACTGACTTCCCTGCGTCCCCCAGCCCACTACATTATGTGTGCTAATCGTAATATCCCCTTATTCCCCCTTCCCCCTATCCCTCCCTTCCCACCCATCCTCCCCAGTCCCTTTCCCTTTGGTAACTGTTAGTCCATTCTTGGGTTCTGCGAGTCTGCTGCTGTTTTGTTCCTTCAGCTTTTGCTTTGTTCTTATACTCCACAGATCAGTGAAATCATTTGGTACTTGTCTTTCTCCACCTGGCTTATTTCACTGAGCATAAAACCCTCTAGCTCCATCCATGTTGAAAGCAAGAGAAATTTTAAGAAATGAATACAGTTTGGGTAAGTTTAGTAAAACTCTGTTTATCAATGACATGATCAGGTCCACAAAACATCATTTGGAATCAATCTACCAAAAACCCTACTAGAAGGAATAAATGAATTTGGAAAAGTTACAAAATAAAATGTCCATAAGAATATACATTATATATTTATATACTAGCAATGAACAAGTAGAAGTTAAACTTTAAGAATACCATTTACAGTAACATAAAAAAGGATCATTTTGGAATAAATCAAACTACATAAAACATTGCTGAGAAAAATTAAGGAAATTTAAGTAAATGGAGAAAGAGAGGTCATGTTCTTTTATTAGAAGACTCAGGATCATTAAGATGCATATTCTGCACAAATTAATCTACAGATCAGCTGCAAACTCAGTCAAAATTCCAGTAGGCTTTTTAACAAGAGTTGACAAGCTGAGTCTAAAATTTATGTGGAAAAGCAAAGGACCTAAGATAGTTAAGTGATTTTGGAAAGACTAAAGTTGGGGACTTGATTTCAAGGCTTGCTATATTGTACTGAAGAAAAGAAGTCAGGCCCAAAAGACCATGTGCTACATGATTCCATTTATATTAAACTCTAAGAAAACTCATCTAAAGAGGTAGAAAAAAAAAGAACAGTTTCTTGAGGTCAGGGATGGGGGTGGAGGACAAAGATGAACTGGCAAGTGCCACAATTAAATGTTCTATAGCTTGACTGTTGTGCTGATTACAAGGTTGTGTATATTTGTCAAATGTTATTGGCCCATACACTTCAAATGTGTGCATTTTACTGTAGTAAATTATACTCCAATAAAATGTATCTTTAAAAAGCGTATGTATTCAGATACCCTTATGTAAGATAAAGAATTGGTATATATTTACTCCATACTTTTCCTAAGTTATTCCTCTTTATTCCTCTCAATTTTTGTCAAAATGATTTAATATTTTTACCCCAGTTTTATCATGGTCAAATCATTATTGTTTTCACATTTTTATATTTGTAGAATACAGCAAGATATTTAAAAAATACAACCAAAAGCAGTCTGCTTCAAAACAATGATGATAATAATTTAGACTTAGGTCTGTGTCCACATTGCTTAATTATTCACCACAGTTATTTCTATACCATGACTCCCCCATTTGTGAACTCTTTTGTTTATCTCCTTCTTAGTTGGATTATATCTTTAGGTAAGTTTTCAGAAAGAATAGATGTGTGTTATTTTTCCTGAATATGTATATAATGAAGAATTTCTTTCTGTTGCCTTCATACACAAATGGCACCTTACCTTGAATGTAGAATTTTTGTATCTCAACTTTTCCATTTCTAGTTTTTTTTAAGCTAGCTAATGTGACAAAGAAATATGAGCCCAGTTAGATTACTTTCAATCTTGAAAAATCTCTTTCGTTGGTTCCAGGCTCTTACAGTCTCCTGGTTCTCCCTGTTTCTTGGTATGTTTCTTTTCACACTCCTTTGTAACACTTCTTCTCCTCGGCTTTTGAATATTGTTGTTCCAAGAGGCTGTTCCTTGGTTCTCCTTCCTTCTCATGCTATGCCAAGAGTTACAAACTCAGTCAAGACTACATTTTAAAGCACTAACAAAGATAAAGTATTTTCTTGAGAAATACAAATCGCCATAAAGAATTAAAAAAATAAAGCCTTAAAAGACCAATAACTAAGGAATAAATTGAGAACATTGACACAGAATTACCCACAAAAATGTTGCAATTATCAGTTTTATCACTCAAATGTTCATGGAATTGAGGATTTCCATGATACATAAACTTTGACAGAGAACAGAAAAAGATAAAAATTACAGTTGGTTTTATAAACCTAAATTAACAATACAAAAGCATAAGACATTTAGTAACAAAACAAAACTATCAACCAATGTTAGAAAATCAAATTTAGCACCAAAGTAAAAGAATAATACAACATGCGACAATGGGCATTATTAAAATAATGTAAATATGGTTTAATAGGAAAGCCATTAATATAATTCACTACATCTTTAGGTCAAAGGAGAAAACCTATGATCATTAGACAGATGTGAAAAAACAAGGAAAATCTGCTTCCTCTTAGGATGTAGAAACGTCATAAGGAAACATCACTTGCTATTTAACATAACGAAGTTTTTAAAGAGCCAGATAATCTCAAAAGTTTTCCTGAACCCATCAGAAAGCTGGTCACAAAGTTGCCAGATGAACCAGATTTCAAAGTGTGCAAAGCCCATTTGAGGAACTATGGAACACGTGATTTCCCTTTGGAAGAGCACAAAAGAAACAGGTAGTCATACATGGCAGCAGTAGCCGATTTCTTACAAGAGCAATTTGCAAGATGTGATACTGTGAAGGTAACAGTGGTAACAACCATACCCAAACCCAGTTCAAATATTGGCTAGATTAACTCAAGACCCCGGCCACCACCACCACCACCACCACCACCACATACACACACACGCACACATACATGGTCTCATAGAAAGAGTCACGTCCACTTTAGGGCAAAAGTACTATTTATCTCAGTTTCTGCTTTTTTCACACTGTGTCCAATATTCAACAAAAAAATTACAAGATACACAAAAAAGCAATACAAAATTGTCTAGAGATAAGGCAGTCAACAAAACCACACACAGAGGTGAGCTAGATGTTGGAATGATCAAATGGGAACCTTTAAATACCTGTGATTAATATGTTAAAAGATCTAGTGGGAAAAGTGGCCAATATGCTTAAACAGATGGGGAATTACAACACTGAGGTGGAAACTATAAAAAAATCAAGTGTAAGTACTGGACAGAGGGGGGGGCAGGATATCAGAGATAGGGAAGAATTCCTTTGGCGGGTTTATCAGCAGATAAGATGCAGAAGAGGAAAGAATCATTGAACTTGAAGGTGGCTCAACAGACATTTTTCAAGTTGAAGCAAAAAGAGAAAAAAATTAAAAATCAAAAAGAACCGAAAACTATAGGAAAATATCAGAGTCCCAAAAAAAGAGAGAAAGAACTTGGAAGAAGAAATTTGAAAGATATAATGGCTGATAACTTTTCCAAAATTATTGAAGGACAGCAAATGACAGAAACTCAGAAGAAAAAAATATAAAAAAAGAAACAAAATAAAATCTAAACCTATTTTATTCAGACTATTGAAAATGTTCCCTATATTGATTTATAGTTTCAGTGAAATCCTAGTAAAAGTCCTGGGATAGGGATTTTGGTAGAATTTGACAAACTAACCCTAAGATTTATATGGAAAAGCAAAGGAAATAGAAGAGCCAAAATAATTTTGAAAAAGAAAAGTTGAAAGACTCATACTATCTGATTTCAAGACATAATATAAAGCTTTAATAATCAAGACGGTGAAAAGATAGACACTTAGATCAATGGAACAGAGTCCAAAACAGACCCTTCACAATATGGTTGACTGAATTTTGACAAAGGACCAAAGAAAATTTATTAGAAAAAGGATAGTCTTAAAACAAATGGAACGGAAACAATTGTACATTCATACACGTAACAATGAACTTCAACCCATACTTCACTCCATATAAAAATTAATTCAAAATGTACTTTAGGCCTAAATGTAAATTCTAAAACTGTAAAATTTCCAAAAAAAGCTTTGGAAAAAGTCTCTGTGACTTTGGGTTGGGCAAAGTTTTTGAGCTATGACCTAAAAAACACAATCCATGAAAGAAATAAATTGATAAACTGGACTGCATCAAATTTAAAAATTCTGCTTTTCCAAAGACACAGTTACAGTGAATGATAAGACACAGGTTCGGAGACAATGCGTATTTACAAAATACATTATATAATAAAGAATTTTTATCCAGAATACATAAGGAATCCTTACAACTTAATAATAGGAAGACAACTAACCCAATTTAAAGATGTGCAAATGCTGTCAGGCATGTAAGCAAAGAAGATGTATGGATAGCAAACAAGCACATGAAAAGAGCCTCAACGTCATTAATCGTTAGGAAAATGTGAATTAAAACCACAATGTGATACCACTACACCTCTCTTAGAATGGCTAAAATTTTTAAAACTGATAATACCAAGTGCCAAGAGATGAAATTAATTGGAACTCTCAAATATTACTGGTGGAAATGCAACACAGGAAAGCCTCTTCAGAGAACAGTGTGACAGTTATTATATATATACATTCATGACTCAGTAATTCTATTCCTAGGAATTTACCCTAAAAGAATGAAAACATATGCTCATCAATGATTGGTATGTTAATTTTAGGAGCTTTATTCATAAAAGGCCCAAATTGGAAATAATCCAAAAGTTTATTAACTAGTAAGTAGATGAGAAAATGATGTTATATCCAAATAATGGAATACTGCACAGCAAGAAAAAGGAATGCAGTGCTGATACAGGCAGCAACATGAATGACTCTCAAAAGCATTATGGGAAGTGAAAGAAGCCAGTCACAAAACACTGTATGCTGTATGATACCATTTATTTGACATCCTGGAAAAGGCCAAAGTACAGGGATGGAAATCCCTTTTATATCCCCAAAATTCATAGGCATAAATATTCTCCAAGCTCATTCTCTCCATGCAAATTAACTTATGAAAAAAGAAGCTTATGTGGGAAAAACTCAGACTCAGGCTTGTACCCTCTTCGAATGAAAAAAGATGTTCGTTATAGTGTTATTTCTAACATTATTTAAAGGGAAAGGTTGGATGAATAACCTGTAATGCAGCCATTTAATCATGTTCTAGAGAATATTAATGACATAGGGAGATGATGTCATATCGATATAAGAGGAAAAGACAGGATACAAAATAGAAACCTGATAGCTAACAACTGTTGGGTGGCTACAGTGCACGGTACACTCCCCTAGGTGCTTTATGTATGCTATCCCACTCAGTCCTGGCAAATGCCATATTGCTGTTGTTATCAGTCTGAGATGCAGGATCTGAAGTTTAGAAAAATTCATGTAACATGCAGCAAGTGATGCAGCTGGGATTTGAACCCGGTAGTTGACTCTAGACTCAAAATTCTAACCACTGCACTTTATTGTCTCTGAATCTGTATTTTTGTCAAAAATGTTAACAAAGACACCTCTGGGTGGGGGTGATAGGTAGCTTTTATTATTTTTATTTTGCTTCACTGTGCTCTAAAGATATATACTAAAAAAAAAAAGAGTATGATGTTTATAATAAACTAAAGTAATGCATGTGATTTAAATAGATGAAGACACAGTATTGTCTGAAAAGTTGCCTGGTCATGAGACACTATGTTCTAAGACTGGAGTCTAGTACCTATAAATCCAAGTGTGCCTGCGGAGGGCCCTGTACCCTTCCTAGCTCTGCCCTCCCCCTCTGGGTTGCCCCACCTCAGAAGTCTAGGATGAGCAGCTAGACACTGTCTCCGGAGAAAAGGCTTCCAGCGGCTGCTGCCAGGCATCCTGGCCAGCAGCCGGAGGGAGGCTGGATGCGTCCAGCTCCCCCTCAGCTGAGCACAGGCAGCAAAGACCCAGGTCTCCCCCTGCCCTAGGGGTGGGGTGTAGGCAGACGATAAAGGATAGGGAGCCATGGGGCAGTGGCAGAAACGTGAATAGAAGGAAGAAATGGCCTGTTTGATGAAGCCACATCTCTCCTCCCCAGACTCCCCCTTACCTCCTTGAGCTGTATTCAAACCCCGTTGCATTTGGAGGGAAAGCCAACCCATGTGCATTTGGAGGGAAAGCCAACCCATGTGTTTCTGATTCATTTACACTTAACTCATCAAAATCCTGTTTTGAAAGAGGCCATTGGATGGTCTACAAAGTCTGAGCAAAGCTCCCTGCCGCTGCAGGCTGGTCATGGACTCACCAAATACCCCTTCTAATCCACCAGGCCTGGGCGCAGGTCTGCCTCAGGGTGAAGTCTGTCTCCGTGTCTGCTCCCCAGCCATGGCCCCCTTGGAGCCCGTCCCCACTGCCTCTTTGGGATCTCCCAGACTGCGGAGGGCCTGAGGAACAGCCCCACAGAGAGGCACGGAATGTGCCACCCTTCCTGGGGCAAGGCAAGATTTGAGATGAACCTGTAAAAGAAAACCCAAAGGAAAGAAACTCCTAGTGAGATCTCAGGCACAGGGAATGCATTTCAGGGCAAAGAGGCCCGCTCAGGCCCGGGGTCCTGCGTCACCTCAGAGCAAGCCATGTGACTTGCTGCCCAGGCTTGTCCCTCACACCCAGAGTCTTAACCTCATGCTCAGCCTCATTTCTCAGCCTCAGATCTTCTGGGATTGGATTTGAACAAAGGGCCAGTCTTCCGTCAAGAGCAAGGCACCTAGTTACCGTCTTTGGAGCACAGCAGATTTTCTTGGGTCATTGTGGGGTGGTGCTTAGCGTCAACTTGTAGTACAAAGGGGAGTTCTTCCAAGCAGACATTTGGAAGTCATTAAGTCAAAACTGGTTGACTCAGACACAAAGCACGCCAGAGCTAGAAAAGACCTTAGAGAACTTTGTGGTTCAACCCCCACGTTACCAGATCAGTCCCCATGAGACCGCCTCCAGGAGGATTTGGAGTACCGCAAGCTCCTCCAGCGTGCTGCTTGGGAAGAGCACGGGGTGTGGTCTGGAGAAACGAGGAAGACTGTCCCCTCCCAAGCAAGGCCTACAGTGAAACACGTGGGGAGCAAAAATGGAACCAAGGGAGCAGGGAGCTGGGTTCTTGGGCATCTCCATCACAGTGGGCTTCAACATTCATGGTGCACTCCTCCCTGCTGCAGGTGGCTCCCTCCTGCCTGTGCTTGCTAGTGGGGAAAATTATTCTGACCCTGCCACGAGCATATGAGCAACTGGGGACCAGAAGGACCAGCAGGACCCTGTTGGGTGTGAGAGGGGATTCCAGGGGCTGGCTGAGACAAGGGACAGAAGATGAGTAATGACAGTAGTGACCGTTTATGGGCATAATCCTTCATCATGAAGCTCAGAGAGGTTCAGTAATGTGTTCCATGTTGCACAGCTACTAACTGTTGACATCAGGGTCCAAATCTACATCTTCCTGGCTCTAAAATCCATGCAACTCAAGAAATGATTTAGGGGGTGGGAGGACGAAGGGGAAAAGCTAGATATGACTCTGTGCTCTCTGGTTTGCAGGGCTGATAATCAAGGAAGCTCCCAGAAGGAGGTGTTGTTGAGCAGAGTCTGGAAGGAGAGGAGGAGCATGGCTTATTGCGGAGGGGAGGATGGCCCAAATGGAGGAATCAAGGTGAGTGCCAGAGGGGCTGTTCTGCTCTGGGCACCACTGATATGTAGTGGTTGCACCTGGAACCTACCAGCAGGTGGCAGTATTTCAGAACAAGAAGGTGAGTCAAGTAAGTTGGGATGGTGGTAAAATGAGTTACTGAGCTTGTTCTATGGTCCACGTGATGTCATAAATAATTTAGAGCATCTCACTGAAACTTCACCACAACTCCAGGAGGAAAATATATTATTAATCTCACTTTACATATGAGAGGGGCTTAGTAACTTGCTCAAGGCCAGAGTTAGTAACTACTGGAACAAAGATTCTCACCCAGGCAGCCTAACTCAAGCTTCTAAACTCTGTACAGATGTAACACCACGCCTCAGTCTGCAAGCATATGCTGAGTTTCTGCTATGCATTTAGCATTCTGCTGGGTGCTAGAGACTCCAGGTGATCTAGACAGCAGCCCTGCTCCAGGTGTTCCACCAGCTGAAGGTTCTGGTGCCCTGAGACAATGGAGGCAGGTTCACACAGGCAGCAGGAGTGGAGCTGGCACTGACCATGTGCTCAGACCTGGTTCCTTCACTCACTGCTGGGTGGCCTTGGAGATGTTCATAGATGTCTCAGGGCATCAGGTTTTTCATCTGTCTATGGTTGGATATAATACTGAATACATGATAATGTTTTTATTTTGGTATTATTAATATACAATTACATGAACAACATTGTGGTTACTAGATTTCCCCCATTATCAAATCCCCACCCATGCCCCATTACAGTCACTCTCCATCAGCGTAGTAAGATGCTATAGAGTCATTACTTGTCTTCTCTGTGTTATATTGCCTTCCCCATGCCCCCCCTTTACATTATGTGTGCTAATCATAATGCCCCTTTTTCCCCTTATCCCTCCCTTCCCACTCATCCTTCCCAGTCCCTTTCCCTTTGGTAACTCTTAGTCCATTCTTGGGTTTTGTGGTCTGCTGCTGTTTTGTTCCTTCAGTTTTTTCTTTGTTCGTATACTCCACAGATGAGTGAAATCATTTGATATTTGTCTTTCTCCACCTTGCTTATTTCACTGAGCACAATACCCTCCAGCTCCATCCATGTTGTTGCAAATGGAAGGATTTGTTTTCTTCTTATGGCTGAATAATATTCCATTGTGTACATGTACCACATCTCCTTTATTCATTCATCTACTGATGGACACTTAGGTTGCTTCCATTTCTTGGCTATTGTAAATAGTGCTGCGATTAACATAGGGGTGCATCTGTCTTTTTCAAACTGGGATCCTGCATTCTTAGGGTAAATTGCTAGGAGTGGAATTCCTGGGTCAAATGGCATTTCTATGTATAGTTTTTTGAGGAACCTCCGTACTGCTTTCCACAATGGTTGAACTAATTTACATTACCACCAGCAGTGTAGGAGGGTTTCTTTCTCCAAATCCTTGCCAGCATTTGTTGTTTGTCTTTTGGGTGGTGGCCATCCTAACTGGTGTGAGGTGATATCTCATTGTGGTTTTAATTTGCATTTCTCTGATGATTAGTGATGTGGAGCATCTTTTCATGTGTCTATTGGCCATCTGAATTTCTTCTTTGGAGAAGTGTCCAGATCCTCTGCCCATTTTTTTAATTGGGTTATTTGCCTTATGTTTGTTGAGGTGCTTTAGCTCTTTATATATTTTGGATGTCAGCCCTTTATCAGATCTGTCACTTATGAATATATTCTCCCATACTGTAGGATGCGTTTTTGTTTACTGGTGGTGTTCTTTGCTGTACAGAAACTTTTTCATTTGATATAATCCCACTTGTTCATTTTTGCTTTTGTTTCCCTTGCCTGGGGCGATATGTTCATGAAGAAATTGTTCATGTTTATATTCAAGAGAGTTTTGCCTATGTTTTCTTCTAAGAGTTTTATGGTTTCATGACTTACATTCAGGTATTTGATCCATTTTGAGTTTACTTTTGTGTATGGAGTTAGACAGTAATCCAGTTTTATTCTCTTACATGTAGCTGTCCAGTTTTGCCAATACCAGCTGTTGAAGAGGCTGTCATTTCCCCACTGTATACCCATGGTTCCTTTATCATATATTAATTGACCATATATATTTGGGTTAATATCTGGACTCTCTATTCTGTTCCACTGGTCTATGGGTCTGTTCTTGTGCCAGAACCAAATTGTCTTGATTACTGTGGCTTTGTAGTAGAGCTTGAAGTTGGGAAGCGAGACCCCCCCTGCTTTATTCTTCCTTCTCAGGATTGCTTTGGCTATTTGGGGTCTTTTGTGCTTCCACATGAATTTTAGAACTATTTGTTGTAGTTTGTTGAAGAATGCTGTTGGTATTTTGATAGGGATTGCATTGAATCTGTAGATTGCTTTAGGCAGGATGGCCATGTTGACAATATTAATTCTTCCTACCCAAGAGCAAGGGATGAATTTCCATTAATTAGTGTCCTCTTTAATTTCTCTTAAGAGTGTCTTATAGTTTTCAGGGTATAGGTCTTTCACTTCCTTGGTTAGGTTTATTCCCAGGTATTTTATTCTTTTTGATGCAGTTGTGAATGGAATTGTTTTCCTGATTTCTCTTTCTGCTAGTTCATCATTAATGTAAAGGAAAGCAATGGATTTCTGTGTATTAATTTTGTATGCAACTTTGCTGAATTCAGACATCAGTTCTATTAGTTTTGGAGTGGATTCTTTAGGGTTTTTTATGTGCAATATCATGTCATCTGAAAACAGTGACAGTTTGACTTTTTCCTTATCAATCTAGATGCCCTTTATTTCTTCGTGTTGTCTGATTGCCATGGCTAGGATCTCTAGTACTATGTTGAATAAAAGTGGGGTGAGTGGGCATCCTTGTCTTGTTCCCGATCTTAAGGGAAAAGCTTTCAGCTTCTTGCTGTTAAGTATGATGTTGGCTGTGGGTTTGTCATATATGGGCTTTATTATGTTGAGGCACTTGCCCTTTGTACCCATTTTGTTGAGAGTTTTTATCATGAATGGATGTTGAATTTTTTTGAATGCTTTTTCAGCATCTATGGAGATGATCATGTGGTTTTTGTTCTTCTTTTTGTTGATGTGGTGGATGATGTTGATGGACTTCCGAATGTTGTACCATCCTTGCATCCCTGAGATGAATCCCACTTGATCGTGGTGTATGATCCTCTTGATGTATTTTTGAATTTGGTTTGCTAATATTTTGTTCAGTATTTTTGCATCTATGAATATTAGGGACATTGGTCTGTAGTTTTCTTTTTTTGTGGTGTCTTTTTCTGGTTTTGGTATTAGAGTGATGCTGGCCTCATAGAATGAGTTTGGAAGTGCTTTCTCCTCTTCTATTTTTTGGAAAACTTTAAGGAGAATGGGTATTATGTGTTCTCTATATGTCTGATAAAAATCAGTGGTGAATCCATCTGGTCCAGGGGTTTTTTTCTTGGGTAGTTTTTTGATTACTGCTTCAATTTTGTTGCTGGTAATGGGTCTGTTTAGATTTTCTGTTTCTTCCTGGGTCAGTCTTGGAAGGTTGTATTTTTCTAGAAAGTTGTCCATTTCTTCTAGGTTATCCAGTTTGTTAGCATATAGATTTTCATAGTATTCTCTAATAATTCTTTGTATTTCTGTGGTGTCTGTTGTGATTTTTCCTTTCTCATTTCTGATTCTGTTTACGTGTGTAGATTCTCTTTTTTTTCTTAATAAGTCTGGCTAGGGGTTTATATATTTTGTTTATTTGACCACGTGATAATTAAATGAGAAAAGAAGCAGACCTGGAGTCGGTCATGTGCTTTACTGAAATGACCATAAATATCATACACAAAAGGTACCAGGAGCTCAGAGGAAGGACTGTTGAAATGAGCTTCCAAAGCTGAGTAGTTGGCTGACAGGACAGTGGGGATTCCAGTCCAAGAGAGGAACACTGACATGGACAGAAGGCATGAGGAAGGGCTGAGTAATGGAGCTCAGTGAGCACCCCAACATTCCATGGAACCAGGGCCCTGGGGTATGTTAGTGGAGGGTAAATACAATCTTTGGAGGTGAACATGAGCTAGATTTAAACAAAGGAGTAGAGGTAGAGGACTTGAAAGACCCCAGTGAGCATGCTGTCTTTCAGTAAGCATCTCATGACCCTACTAAGGGCTGAGCACCAGTCGGGAGTTGGCTTAGTCTGAGCCTTTCTTCCTGCCCTGTAGATGTGTCCCTGGGGCTGCTCACAGCACTGTCTGTGTCCCTGGGGCTGCTCACAGCACTCTTTGTGTCCTAGGGCTGCTCAGAGCACTGTCCGTGCCCCTGGGGCTGCTCACAGCACTGTCTGTGTCCTGGGGCTGCTCACAGCACTGTCTTGCTGTCTGCTGGATCAAGCCCACTCAAGCCCTACCCAGGCCTGCCTCCCAGTTCTGTCCAGCACCTCTGTGAGCAACCTGGCTCCAGAAGTTCTCTACATCTTCTGCTAATCCTCTCCACCTGTGACCCCATCAATCACACCCCAGGAGAAGAGGGTACCCCACTAGGACAGGGGGTGGCAAGACAGTCTCCATCCCCTGGGGTGGTTGAGTCATTCAGAGATGGGGCGAGCCCTGGGGCCTTGTGGGAGGTGAGGGAAAGTGGGCAGGGATGTGGAGTGGAGCCCCGTAGGCCTGCAAGTACAGGGCCACCTGAGACTGACTGAACTGGAAGAAGTGGAGAGGCCCTCAGCAGCAGGGCCCACCTCTCCCCTCGCCTCCATTCCTCACTTTCAAGTCTTCAAAAGCAGCCGAGAGGACATTCCCCTGCTCTGCCCCAACAACACCGTGCCTCCCCCGTACATTCCCTGACATGCTCCCAGCCTGTCTTCTTACGGTATGTCAGGAACAAAGGCTGGTGGCCCTTCAGGGTGGGTGGGGGTGATGGGAGTGCGCATCTGGCTCTGCGTTATCTGCGCAGAGGCACATTCCTTCCCCAGACAGTCCCCCACCCAGAAACATCATCGTTCATCCATCCTGCCCACAGCTGGGGCTAGGGGCAGCCAGGACAGGTGGGCTGGCCAGGGAGGCAGGGATGGCCTTCTCCCCATCCCCCAAACAAGACAGATACGTCCCCTCTGAACATGCTGGGGGAGATTATTTTAACAAGCACTTTTGTACCAGGAAATCAGTGTGTTTAACCTAACAAGCAAAGAACAGCCCAGTGGGGCCCATAAATCTCGTTCCCACCTATTAATTTTACGGCCTACATAAAGCAGTGTTGAAGTCCAAAGTATATGTGACCTAAAAAAGCATTGCTCATTCTGACACATATACGACGTGGCCAGGACTCGAACCCTGACCCTGACCCTCACTCCAGGAAGCCAGCTCCCAAGCCTCACAGGGGGCAGGGGCTCACACTGCAGAAACCCACCCCACCTCCTCTGGGAAGAGCAGGACAGCTGGAGGAGACCGCTGGGGAGGGGGCTGGAGGATATGGCCACTGCTGAAGCTCGGTTACGGGAACTCCCTACTCAGAGACCCCAACCACCCCCAGGGCTGCTACATGGAGCTGTGCAGGTTGGTCACTGCCAAAGGCACCCCGACTAGAGGGCAGGTGAAGGCTGAGATCCAGCCTGTGCTCTGTTCACCATGTCTGCCCCCTGTATCCCTGCAGGGTGGCATCTGCCCAGAGATGGGCATTAAAAATCCACAGGAAGGTGCTGTATGAATGGGCAGCTGTGCTCACAGTCCCCTTGGATAAATTTTGATCCTGACTGCTTCAAATATTGACCCCCAAATCCATTGAATCAATGCACCCCCAAATCAATTACACAGCCCTCCTGCCAGGGAAATCCATGACGACTGTGGCTTCTGGAGATCAGTTACTTGCCAATCCCCCCAATCAGCAGGCTTCAGTTGTCCCACTCATCACATAATGACCCAAACTGGGCCACCCCACAGCAGCTGAATATTGGCCCCCACAAAGTCATCAGGATAGGGACCACCCTAATATCACTCAGCCCTAAACCAAGACCCCTCAATCCTCCACCGACCCTACAACTGAAGACACAGCATAAGGAGCCCAAATCCCAACAGCACACTTATTCCACTCCGGCCACATGCCGACCCCCGACTCAAGTGCACAGCTGTGCTCAGCACTTCCTGTTCTCTCCCCCATCTCTCAGGTCCATGCTCCACCCTGCCTGAGCCTGGGATGCTGACCTAGGGGCTGCCTCCTGCCTCCTGTGCCCTAGGGCTTTGAGCCAGGTTCCCAAATTACAGCCCTTTTAGTGAGGTGAAGGAGGGCACACCCTCTGCCAGAGGCATGCACCCTCTATCATGGATTTTGCTTTATCTTGAAAAGTCTTGTGGAATTTGTGCTGCATAATGTATCTTTGTTAGTTTTATTATAAAAATGTTTCTCTTAGGTCAGTTTCCCCAGAAGCAAACCTGAGACAAGGACAGGAGGGCAAGTCGTTTACTTGGGCTGTGATCCCAAGAAGCACCATAGAGGAATGGTGGTGTGAAGGGGGATGGGAAGGAAGCCCACACGGGGTGTATTAATGGGCGTGGAACTATTGTAAGAAACGGGTTCCGTCCTGCTAAGGACCCAAAGCTGGGGTATTTATCCACCAGTTCCTGCCCATCATTAGTGCTGGGCTGTCACTGAGGGCAGTGACACCAGGCCTTTCTGGCCTGTCTGGTGAAGATGGAACCTGGTCCCACAGCTAAACAACATTGCTAAGCAGAGTTGCAGGGGCCATAGCAGAAAGCTTTTGGAGTATCAGGAACAGTGAGTGCCCAGGAATGGTGGCAGCGCAACAGTAGCTTGTAGGGTGGTGTTTTTGCTCAAATATTCAAGTAAACTTCACCCCTCACACCCAGAACTCTCCACCCCAAACAAGGTACCGACCCCCAACCCCTGTGACCATGTCTCACCTCACAGTCACATGCTGGCCTGCGGGCCTGCTAGCCTGTAAACCCCACTGCGCGTGGAGCCCACAGCCCAAGTTGCAGGCTAATCCCCATTCGGCCTTGGAGTCTCTGATTACAAGGCTCCCTCTCTCTGGAGTCCTCCCTGGGAGACCATGTGTTCACGCTCCTCCCCAGCTTCATCCGTCCTGGAGGTGACTGTGACAGCCCAAACCTACTGCCCCTAAGACCCTCCAACCTAACACCACAACTCTAAGGACCCACATGCTGCAAGTCCAGCTCTATCTTGAATCCTCAACCACAGGTGACCCCAAATCACACCGACTGCCCCAAAGCCAACCACACACCAGTGCCTCCATTCCATCCCTATCCACATACTGACCCACAGACACAACCACACTGGAATTTGTAGCCCAGCCACACATTTCTGTCTGAACTCAGTCACACATGGTGATGCCCAACCCCTGATAGGTACTGTTCCCCAGCCCGGAACAGCACACATCCTAACGCTCTCAACTCAGCAAGACACCAATCCACCAGAGCACAGAGACCACCAGCTTTCCGGCTGCGCACCGACCCCCAATCCCACTCGCTGTCTGTCACTCCCATCTCACACCTCACATGGGTGCCCACCACCTAAATGGAGCTACTGGCATAGACACCCCTTGCTGAACACTCACAGACCTTGTGAGCCTCGGCAAATGACCTCAATCCCAGCTACCCCCAAACCAGGCACTCTGACCCCCAAAACGAGGCCATACTCTTAATCTCAGAACCTCACCTCAGCCTCAGCTCCAACAAAGAGTGATCGCCAAACTTGCCCTCAGAGTGTCCCTGTCTCAGCATACACTGACCCTCAAGCCCCACCCCAGCCCAAAGAGAAGCGACACCAAACCAAACACCCCACTAACCCCAACCTGACTGCAAGCTCAACACCCCATGCCAACCTATACTGCCCTTCACAGAGAGGGGGCGCTCTGATGGCGGCCCCAAGCCCACCAATGTTCTCTGATTCCCTCAGCCCCACTGAACCCCTGGCTATACTGGGTCTTCAAATCCTGAACTCACACCAACCCACCACAAAACCTTCCCAACCCAGTCTCACTCTGTCTGTTTCAGCCTCACCTCCACCCAAAGGGACCTGCAATCCCATCCACACAGAAGCTACCCAAGTTCAACTGCACCCTCATTCTCTCCCACCTCAGCGCCTATGACCCCGTGCAAGCTGGCACACGCAGGGACGGTCGTCAAGGAGAGATCATCTTGGGGTTGCAGCAGGCAGCAGCGCCTTGACCTGGGTCCTCGCTTCCTTTATGTCCTAGCCCCACAGCACAGCGGAGGGGGGGGGGAGTACCAGAAGTCCTGGCCCAGCAGGGACATGCCAACCAGCTACATTCCTCCTATTATTTGTATGTCTAACCTAAGTGTCAAATTCCTCTCCAACTTTGAGCATACTGACCTCTTCCATGGGGTACAATTCCCTTGCACCAAGTTCAAGTCTCCAGGAAACCACCTCGGTCAGCTACACTGAGTTGGGTCACGCTGATCTGTGCCACCTGCTGGGCAGAGGGAGCAGGAACGTGGGTCCTGCTCACTTACCCACAGGCTGCATGATTTCAGTCAGTCACTTCACCTCTCTGGGACTCATGTGATTCTTTCATAAAGAGTCAGCAAATGACTGGCAGATCTAATCTGCCCATGCCCTCTCATCTGCCTATTGCCTGTGGCTGCCTTCCTGCAACAATGGCAGGCATGAGTAGTTGCAACAGTGACTTTGTGCAGCTCAAAACTAAAAATATTTACTGTTTAGCCCTTACAGAAAAAGTTTGCCACTTCTACTGTGCATCCCCTTGCCTTCCTCCCAGAGGGTTTAATCACACTGGAGAACTCTGTGTGAAGGTCTGGAGACAGGATACCTCTCTTCCTTCTCTGGGCTTCTCCTGGAAGATGGCCCTTATGATGTGTGGATTGTTCATTATGATGATAATAAAATGAGCGATTGCCGGGCCCCCAACCTGCAGAAGAGGGGCTGAAGAAAGATCACAGTCATAGAAAAGGCCTTTAGGGCTTGGGATGCCCCAGTGTCTCTGTTTATTGTGGAGGTTCTTCCAGCATTATTGCTTTTGTTTATTGAAACCAAACACCCATGGCACTCACCACCCTTGGCAGTGGGCCCAGACCTGCCCAGGCCCCAGCCTGCCAGTCCTGGCCAAGAGGACTGGGGGGTGGAGGGAGCACTGGCCAGGCCCCATTCCAGGAGCCCTGCTTGCTTACAGCCCAAGGCACTCACTCCCCCTTTTTAATGTCTTGCTTACAAGACAGCATTTGGAGACAATTTCTCATCAGACCTTCTTGTAAACATCCTCCTGGATGAAGCAAGCCCGAAGGGGCCCTTATTAGAAACACCTGCCCCAGACGACAGGCCTGGTGAATGACAGCTTGCAGAGCTGCCACTGCCCCCCTGCCAGTCCTGGGGCTGGTGAGCTGGGTGGGAAGGGAGGTGGAGGTGAGGGTTTGGGTGGGTGCAATCTCTTCCCTCCCTTGCCTCTTCTCCCTGCACCCCTTTAGGGCCGGTATTGCTGAGGCAACACCCTCCCCATTGCAGCGTGAAACACTGGGGGTTGGGGGCAGTCCGGAGGACTGAGTAAACAGGAATCTCTCATCAGCAGGTCCTTGTGGTACCCCAAATCCCCCCATTAGTGACCTCTCTGTGTTAATCATTGTCCTCTCCAGGTTCTCTGAGCAAGATGGCAGCCATGCATTCTCTTTGTCATCCACACATCCCCAGGAGTGCCGACATACTGGGTTCCTTACCACTGTCAATGAATGAGAATATTCATTTCAGCACTGGCCAAGTTCAGGGATACCCGGGGAAAGGCAGACGGGAGCGTACCTACATAGATTCCCAGGCTGGAAGCAACCTTGGCATGCCAGCAAAGATGCAGTAAAAGCAAAGTCAGAGTCCAAAGAGCGTATCTTCTACTCTAAGGTAGTTTTGAGCCAGCTTTCTTGCTCCAATCAAACTTTTTGGCTGGTGCCAATCTAAATCCCCATTTTGCTAAGAAAAAAACAGCAAGAGAAGGTAAGAAGGAGGAGGAAGAGGCCCTATATAAATGGGGCCCTGAACTCCTAAGAAGTCAGTTCTTGTGCTGCAAGCATTCTGCCATTCGTATTTGATGGGACTTTCCAGCACTCCCTGCACCCTTCCCACCCCGCCTCACCTGGGACTCCTGGCCACACATATTTGAACCTCTTCTAGCAGTCCTGCTCACAGGCTTTCTCTGCCACTTGCCTGCTAAAACCAGCCAAGCTCACACTCTGCTCTGGATCATCCCTCAGTCCTCCTGGAGGCCTGGAAAGGAATCTTCATCTGCTTCTGGCTGGACACAGTCCCTTACATAGATGGGATCGTTCTACATGGAGTAGAGGCCTGATGTTCTCTCAGGGGCCAAGGAGACAGCACACACTCCGCAGCACCCCAACACCCCCAACCTTCCAGCAGGCCTCAGAGCTCAGGGTGACTGAGGTCGGAGAGACTCAAGAGAAGTAGCTGGAAGGAAACCTGTCTTAATGAGTTGGGCAGAAAGAGGAAGCACGAGGCTCAGTGAAATAAATTAGCGAAATCTCAATTCCGATAAATCCAGTTTTTTATTTTTTTTTTAAAAAACAGCAACTGGTAGGAAAAGAAAATGTAATTTATGCCTATTGAAAGGAGGCCAGGTTTAAATTGATGAAGTCTCCTGTTTATGTAATAAATCCATTTCCATTCATGTCACCAATATATTTATCCACACATCCTGGTCCAAGTCAAATCTTCATTATTTTATTATTCAATGGGGGGCAGAGGGGAGGGCAGGGGAACAGAGTTCTGTGTTGAATTAATAAAGTCTCACTCTCTCCCCCAGATCCCTCCATGCACAAGGACAATTTATTCCTAAGAAGGAGGCAGAAGAACTGGATGCAATTTATGTGCTTTGAAAGAGACCCAAACGTAATTAGGCAAAGTCTCAAGTTCACTGAGAAATAAATCCCAGAGAAAGTAGCCAGGGGTAAAATTTACGTTCCCTGAAAGTCTGAAAGCCTGTCTCCCACTGGCCTCCCACCCCTCCCCCAGGCCACCGTGCTGGCTCACCACGCCTGCAGGCCCCAGGGGTTCTCTCCAGCGCTCCTGTTTCCCAGGGGTCCGGGGCATGTCCACATTGCGTTCCCCTCAGCCTGCAGTTCCCTGGGGGTGCTTACCCTGCCTCTCCACCCTCCTGTTTACCCTCAGGCCACCATCCGTTTCTCCCCTGAGCTAGTCATGGAAGAAAATGAGACTGTGAGGCTTCTTATCCTGTGGGGTATTTTCCCCAGAGAAATCAAGAATTACTGGGGGTGCTGGTGCCTCTGCACCAAGTCAGGGGGTATTTGGGGACAAGGCCACTCCCCGAGATAAACCACACAGGCAGCCTCTCTCAGTGCCCAGAGGACTCACTTCCCTCCAGAGGCCACAGCTTCATCTATTTCAGAGTGAGGTACAGGAGAGGATGTGCTCTTGTCCCAGGAAGTTGGACATTTGGTAGTTGGGCCAGCAGTTCAGGAATTTTAAAACCATCAATGTGGAGAATCTGGAGTGGCTGGAGCAGTGGTCTGGTGGGGTCGGTGTTCCTGCAGGGGGAAGCCTGTGAGGGGGACAGGCAGGGCGGAGCTTTCCGTTCCCAGAGCAGGCACTGCAGCTGCCTAGAGCTCTGTGTAGGGACATAGGCATCTTCCAATTGGGAAACCCCCATTTTCCTCCTGCAGCCTCCAGACATGTCCCTAAGGATGTAGCTCTGTGTAGCCACCAGGCTGAGATGCTCTAGTACTGAGTGCCTGGGAGAAAGGCTTCTGGATACATGCAGCCATCAAGGGGAGCCTCACGTTGCTTCAGGCGGACTGTGGGACCTTAATTTAGGCCCAGTCTTATGAGCAGTTAGGCTCAGGGCCCATCCCAGCTCTGCCTTGTTCTCCCTCAAGGAACAGCCATCCCACTCCTGAGAATCAGGCAAAAGTCCGGGCAGGGGTCTGGAAGGTGACGATGAGATCTGAGCAGAGCCCAGGCCCTGGCTACAGAAACAAAGGGCAGACATAACAAGTAATGTGTAGGAGAAACCGACAGGGCTCTGTGTAGGGTGAAGCGGTGGGAGCAGCTGCCAGGTTGGTTGGCGTGAGCACCTTCACGACCAGTGATGCTGTCCGCTGCCCTGGGAGTGCTGGGGAGAAAGAGCCAGGTCCTGATGGATTCACCTGGGGAGCAGCATGTTTGGGGGAAAAGGGAATAGGATGGTACCATTTTGGGTAAAAGAGTTGGCCAAGACTTTGCCACATTCCTGAGGAGATGTCTAGTAGGGACATAGCTGGGCTTTCAGAAGGGAGTACTAGGAGTCCATGGCACACAGATAGTCATGGATGAGAGGCCACAGCCCAGCCACACCTGTCCTTGGAGAGTGAGGGGAGTGAGAGAGGGGTGCAGGCCAAAAGCAGAGGACACAGGGCCTGCAAAGGATTGGGGGAGGAATGGCCAGAGGGAGAGGGGCACAGAGAAGACAGTGTCAAGAAGAAGACATGTCCAGTAGCATCTAAGGCTGAGAGAGGCCAATGCACTAATGACCAAGAGGCCTCCACCACTGATGGCAGAGGACACCGAGGACCTCAGTGTGAGCCCTTTTGGTGAAGTGAGGGGACAGGGCGGAGGCCAGACCTCAGCAGGGGGAGGTGGGGAGCAAGGACCTGTGTGTTGCCCCAAGAATAAAATTACCCTTACAGGCTTAAAACACTAACTGACATGAGCTCACAGACCAAGTGCTGGCACGGGGGCTCCATGGAGGCACCGAGGTGCTAGTTCTTAGAACAGAAGGCCACTATAGCCTTGGAGACATGCAGGGCTTTTTCCTCTGAGAGGAGGGAGAGAGTGGTTCTGGATGTGAGGGGAAGGGCTGTGCCCAGCTCAGGGAAGGGCTGGGAAAGGGCAGGATTAGAACGTGGGGGAGCTGCATGTGGATCCCCAGGTCCAGCTCTTCCTTTCGAAGCCAGCACTCTGTAAGATCCTTGGATTTTCAGCTTTTACTGGCCACTGGCTGACAAGTCACCCTGCCACTGGAGCATGCTGGGTACTTGACTCAACCCAACAGGACCAGTTTCAGTGCCTGCTTTCCTTTGTTTCTGCTCAAGAGAGGTTTCTTCATTGCAGGGTCGCAGCTAGAGACCCCTTTGAGCTCTCCTACCCAGCACACCTGTTTATCATACTACTTGGAAGTGACCTGGCTGCTGGGAATGCTGATGCCTTCTCAGGAAGGCTCTGGCTGGACCCCAGCCGTGGGCAAGCTGCCTTCAAAGTCTGCTTCCCTATGGGTCACACCTCTGGGAAAGTCATGTGACTGAAGGGGGCAATCCGATCCAACTGACACTTGATTGCTCAACAGCAGTCCATGGTATATGTTGACGGGAAATGGGCTCGCAGTTCAGCCAAAGGGCTGATGTCTTCAATGATGCAATAGCTGCTGAATCTGTGACATGGGCTTCCAGAGGGTTCAGAGGGGGCCCTTCCACCCATGAATTCCCTCTGCCCATAGGCAACCTCGCGTCCATGCTGGGCGACCTGGGCAGGACGGTCAGGTGCTTGTGAAGACACTGGAGGGAGCTGGGACCGTCCTACAGCCTGAGGAGGGGACAGATTGTCACTACTGCCCCTCTCCTGGAGTGCTTTCCCTGTGGCTGCATGCCACTGATGGGGACCACTTGATCTCGGTTTGATTTCTCCTATCTGGGCAGCAGATACTCTGGCTATAAAATTCTTGTTTTACGAGGTTCTCTGGGAAGCCAAAACTCCCCTGGAAATCCTACTGGGGCAGCGCTGGAGGAATACAGCAAAGGAAGCCCTGTTGCCAGGATGCATTGCATCTCAGTCACTCTATGAGCTACTCAGTTCTCCAAAGCCCAAACCCCCAGCCAGTTGTCCCAGATTTCAGAGGAGGTCTGTGGCTTCATCATGAAGGGTTGCTGATGAATAAAGACCCCCAGATCCTGCTGTGCTTGACCCAAGTACAGTGAGAGGACTGGAGTGGGGGGAAGTTGGTGCAAGCCCAGGTCTCCTCCTCCATCCTGCACCAGGCCCCAGAGAGGGGATCCCTGGGGAAGCAACTCATCAAGACAGTGCTCCCCGGAGAAAGCAGTGAAGGTACTGGGGCATCGGGACAGGGACAGGGGAAGCTAAGGAATGGTGTGATTTCAGGTGAAGGTCCAGCCCTACCTGATCCTGCAGGGAGCTCAGGAGCATAAATTACACCACAGAGCTTATCCTCCTGGAGAAAAGAAAACCAGGCTTCTGTATTTTTCCACCAGTCAGGCTTTAGCTTCAGTCTGCCCATGGGGATAGAAACTCGGCATTTCCAGATCTCCAGGAGTCTGGGTGAAGTGGCACCAGTGACCCAAGAGTAGCCTTCAAAGGTGCAAACTCTAAGGAGTGAAACTCCTGAAAGCTGAGGGATGGGCACACAGAACTGGCGCAGAGCCCCTGAGTGGAGCCCAACACATCTTTCTACCTGGGGATGCCCCTGATTAAAGATTGTCTCCTAGAACTGAGGAAGGTACTGGAGGGCCTCTTTACAACCCAGAGGTCTTAAACCTTTACCCTAAGTGGTAGGCCCAAATTTCTGCAAACTGTCTATTCCATTTCCTGGGTGGGTACCCACAGATTGAACCCAAAGCAGAGTCTCTGGTTTCCGTTGAAGAGGCAACTCCTCTGCTCTAAGTATCAGACCTACCTGCCTGCAGCTTTCAAGTTAAGGAAGAAGTGGCAGCTTCCTCCTCTACAAGCTTCATATCCAGGATGACAACGATTCCCCACACTGATCCCTGTCACACCATTCCACCCAACAGAAGCAGCAGCTAAACACTCTCCTCCCTCTCCCCAGAATGGGTATCACTGTCCTGGCCTTTGACTCCGAGGCAAAAACTGCTTGGGAGCTGGCCGCGTAGTGCTGGTATGGCTCCGGTGTGTCCTGAGAACCTCCATGGCTGCCCCACCACTCTGGGAATAACAGACATGGCCATCTGACAGAGAATCCCTTTTTGAAATGGGATAAAGGAGGACTGATTTCCAGGCCCCTCCTCACCCTCTGGAATCGGAGGAATTTGGGTCAGGTGCATAGCTTTAGTCACAATCACCAGAAGGACTGGTGACCTGGGTCATGCTACTAGGGGCTCCAAGCTTTCCTCAGGAACCGCCAAAGCCGTGCCCCTGGACGCGGCCCAGACCTATCAGGACTAAGTCAGGGAGCCCCCACAGGGAAACAATATAAAGTAGAACTCCGTAGCCATTGTCCGTTTCCCTTTTGACTACAAAAAGGCACCTGCCAAAATTTTGCGATCAGGAACCAACCATAGCTGCGTTTACATGCATTTCTTGATGTTATTTTCTTCTGTTTACCTAGACTCTCTCCACACACCTCTGGATTAGGGGTGTTCCTGGTAAGGACTCCTTAATTTTCACAAAAAGACAGCAATTTTCTTGTCTATGTCATCAGCAAAGCTCATGGTTTTGTCTCAAATCAACAGCAGAGGCTATTTTCACTCTGGTTGCTTGTTTGAAATTGTAACCTGGACTCTCTGCTACTCAACTCTATTCAAAAGCTTGATTTGGAGAAATAGTCATCACGGGTGGGAAGGGGACAGAGGTCCTGGTGGTATTAAAAAATCTCGTCCCTGAATCAGGCCAGGCTGTCCCACACCCTGGGAGAGCCCATACTCGGATCACATGACTTTGGGCTCTCCTATAATTGCTGTTCCTGAATTGCCTTTGGGGTCTCAGTTTGTATTTCATCCCTATAATCAATAGTAAGTTTCATATAATTGTTATATATGCTTTGAAACTTAGAAAGTTGTATACAATTTACTATTTATTATGGGGATGTTGCCTAAGATCATGTCTATTAAAGGACACCTTGCTTCCAGGAGCAATCCAAAGTTTTCTCTCTGACCTTACAGCCAAAAAGACAGAACTGCGGGTCTACTTTTTTATTATATAGGCATTGAGAACCTTTAATTAATCATCTGCTCCTCTTTGTTTTGGCTGCAGGGAGCCCAGGGTCAAATTAGCATCCTATCTGTAGCAGTTATACATAAGTGTAAGAGTTTCTATAGAATATTTGGGTAGAGGGAATGTCCATCTTCAACTTTAGTAGATATTCTCCTATTATTGTCCAAGGAGGTTGTAGCTATTTACACTACCATCAGGTACCCCACAGTTCCTGTTTCTCCTTCTCCTCACCAATGCTGGATATCATCACAGTGTTTAGTTTTTGCCAAGCCAAAGAGTGTGAAGCGGTATGTCATTGTTTCTTTGAAGTGCATTTCCCTGATTACCTCAGGAGCATGTTTTCATATATATATATATATACATTAGCCTTGAGGCTAACCCATTTGCAAGCTACCTGTTCAGAGCTATTGTCTCTTTTTTTCGATTGGAATATTATGCTTTCTCTCACTGACTTCTGTAAGATTTGTGAGATCTGTCAACTTCTTTACCCCTGACTTCATCCTGCCTCCCTAATCTGTTTTGCCCCCGCTGGATTTCCTTAGCTATTTATATTTATATTCCTGCAATATGTATCTATATAAGCTGCATAAATACCCTTGGGATTGTAGTAATCAGGGTAGAGTTCTGTGGTAATAAACTACCCCCAAATTGAAATGACTTAACAGAAATAAGAGTTTATTCTCTCTGCTATAGCAGCACAATGCAAGCATTGCCGAATGAGTGCATCTCCTCCTAGCGTGATTCAGGGTTCTAGAATCTGCCGACTTCATGATTGCAGAGCTCTCTGCTGGACTGAAGACAGCCAGCATGGAAGATCATGGGGGAGGTTCTCAGGGCCGGGCCTAGAGTGCCCCCACCCATCACTTCTGCTCATATCCCACTGGGAAAGTGGTGACACAGACAAAAGGAGAAATTAATCTCTAGGAGAAGGGAGTGGTCTGCATTATCAGGCAGTGAGAGAGAGCCAGCAAAATCAAGAATAGTAACTGGGGCCACAGGTGGCCCATCTCAGAGGTGAGGGAGCAGGCGATCTTGAAGAAAGGAAGCCTGAGACTAGAGGCCTTTCCTTTGAGAGGGAAGAGGAGCCAGGGTGACATTGGCCTGAGTGCCTGAATCTGCGACTGTCCCCTCCCAAGCCTGGGAGACCAGTACGGCCCCCACCCTCAGGGGCTCACTGTCTAGGACAGACATATCCTCTGCTGGCTACAGCCAGGCCATCTTAAATCATGCCATGAAGCCGTTACCATGCTTCTAGCAGGACAGAAATCAAAGCAAACAGAGTCTGCCAAGAGGGATGAGAAGGTGTTTACCCTGGGCTTTAAATGATGTGTGGAATGTGTATCAGGTGGACAAGGGGAAATGGCGAGAACTGCGGATAATAGTGACTGCACTGTGATACGCACTTAGCACGTATCATCTTATTTGCTTGCAACCGCACTCAGTTGTTCTTCGCCCCACTTTGAATAAGAGGAAACAGGTGTGAAGATATGTGAGGAGACTTGCCCAGAAGCTCAGCCAGAAAACGGCAGCCCTGGTGGAAGGCAGAGTCTGAGCAAGGGTGTGGAGGACGGAGCATGCGTGGGTTTGGGGCTGAGCATATCCGTTCTTCCCTTCCTCCCAGACCCGGAAACTCAGCAGGGCCGTCGCCAGGCCCAGGCCCGCCCCTCCCCCTTAACGAGGCTAGTTTCCCTCTGGAGCTGGGGTCCGGCACAAAGCCATCTGCCCAGCGTGTGCCCAGACGCTCCCTGGGAGCCTATGCCCATGCCACCTCTGGGCCTGGAGACAGGGGGAGGCCAGGGTGGGATGCGGGTCACTGCAGGCATCAGGGCCCTGGAAAGGGCGGGGGCTTGAGTTAGACGGGTGGGCGTTCAGAACCTGCCTCAAATGCTTCCCAGCACACAAGCTGCAGTTACTTTGCCAGTTTCAGTCCTGGGTTCCTCACCCATGAGATGAGGACAGCAAGACCAGCACTGTGGGGCTGTCTGAAGATACGTAAGGAAACTAGATGTGAATGTCTCACGCAGTCCCCAGGGCCTTTTAGGAGCTGAAGGAGAGTGGGCTCTTGAATGTCAATTACCTGGGATGTTTCTGGGCAGAGGGGTCTCCCCAGGGACCTTCTTGCTGCACCCTGTTAGCAATTCTGACTTTTAGTGGGACTCGCAGCTCTGGCCTTCCACCCTCCTCCCTGCAGCCCTGAGCCACTGCAGTCAGCCCTGGCAGGGCTCCCACCTGGAGCCTCTGACACCCTCAGCCCACCTCACCTGAGTGGCTGCAGATCGCGGGGGGGAGGACCTTGATCACAGCCTGCCTTTGCTGCCAGCCTGCAGTGACTCCCTCCTACCAGTTAAGACTGAGCCCCTCTCCCTGGACCTGAAAGCCGTTACACCTGTCCCTCCACTGCATCCCCACACTGCCCACTGTCACCCTCTCTCCAGCAGGGACCTGGGCTCTCGCCTCCCAGCCACCACACCAAGGCTTGGCATTTGCCTGTGCCTAGATCACTCTTGCCCACCCCTGCTGGAGGGGCTCAACTGGACACCCCTTCTGCCTGAGGCCAGTCCCCCTGGGAGTCTGGCCCAAGTGTCTGAGGCTGGGAGAAAGGGACAAAACAACCCAAACCACCTCTGCCTCCAGCCTGTAGAGTCCACGTCCCCTCCAAACCAGAGCTCTGGGCGGGGAGGCAGCAGCCAGCAGGGGGCCATCCTGCTCTTACACTGTCCGGGGCTGAGGCCCTCCTCAGCCAAGAGCCAGGAGGGTTGTGTGGTAGGCATCTACTCGGAAGCTCATTTAGCCCACCCCTTCATCTTATCAGGGCAACTGTGGCCCAGGAAGGGCCAGTGGCTAGCCCAGGTCCCCAACAGCCAGCAGCTCTCTACCAGGCCCAAGGGCCCCCTGATTGCTGTCAAGGGAGCCCATGTTCCCTCCTCTGGGCATGATGAGATTGGGTTGGTTACATGCTCTTTGTCCCCAAGTCTATTAGAAAATGGAGTGGCTCTGAGCTGCTTGGGAGGAGGCAGAGGGAGGCCAGTAGTGGTCTAGTCTTAACGAAATAAAACTTTATGTTCCTTAAATACATGAAGTCACCTGAACATCCCTTAACAGAACATGGTCAAAGAAAGATACTGGCTGCTTCAGTGATGAGATCAGAGTTCACTTGTGATTGGCATGTGAACTGCCCCCATGCAACTGGGTATTGCCAAAGAGTACAGCGCTCCCTCTGCCAGCTGGGACACAACTGCACTCAGAGGCTGGGAGGACCTATTATTATTATCTTGTTCCCACCAGGAGTTTGCTCAGCACATGCGCCCATCAGCAGGGTCCAATTCCTCTCTGGCCTTGTGAAAGCATCACAAATTCGAAATCAGAGGTGTCTGAGTGAACAAGAGTGGCTCTCTGCTCTTCTTAAGTTTCTTCCATTGCATGTTTCTCATACTTACCACCATCCACCAGCTAGATCTTCAGTTCCTTGGAGACAGGGACCATGTCTTCTATTTCATCCATTCAGTAAGTACTGATTGACCACCTATAATGGGCTGTACCAGGTGCTTTGGGGAATACAAAACATGAGAAAGCCACAGCTGGCTCCTTCAAGAATGAGGCAATGACCCTTTTGTAACTTGTTTTATGTAACCATCAATATTTTCAGATTCTAGCTCATTTTGATATCTACACTGGTCCTGAGGGGAGGCAGAGCTAGTATTGTCTCATTTGTCAGACAAGTAAACTGAGGCCCAAAGAGGCTAGCTGACTCCCTCAGAGACACACGGTCTTTTGGTGATGGCACTTGGGCAAGAATCCCTAGTTTTCTGAACTTGCCAGCAGCAGGCAGTTAGCCGTGCACATGCTCACACACAGCCTGCTCAGCCTGCTAGTCTGAGGGCTTGGACTGTGCCCCCTTCTCTCCGCCCCTGCCGCTATAGCCCCGAGCATTCCACCCCCACCCAGTGTGGACAGTTGGAGCAAACATAACTTCATCACTCACTGGAGATGAAAGCAAAATGCTAAAAAGCAATGAAAAACCTGACATGAAAAAATTTGGTATTTAGCCAAATGCTTACAAGAGAGGAGGGGGCCTAACTGGCAGGACCAACCCCCACCCCACTCAGTGCCTCCCAAAGGGCTCTGCCCAGAGCCCCATGAAGCAAGAGTTCCACCAAGGAGTACCTTGACCTGCTGTCGGGGGGAGTTCAGAACCAGAGGGTCAGCAAAAGGCTGCCTTCGACAACCTCTTAGCTGGCTCTCTGAGGTAAGTTGGGGATGTTCAGTGGGTGGCTGTTGCTTGTAGTTTTAAAGAAAACAAACTCTGGATGTAACATTGTCATACGAGCTCCCTAGGAGCAATGAAGCTGTCCCATCCCAGGAGGCAGCCAGCACACAACCGAATTTATCTACAATGCATACCAGCCCTTTCATCTCAACCTAAAGGAGCCGAGTGCAAGGCCAATGGCTTCCTGTAGCCCCCCTGCACTGCTAGGGACAGGATTCTGGGGCAGAAATGGGAGCCACAGGAACTGAACCAGGATGGGGCACTGGGTACCCCTGTTCCCTGGTCACAAGCTGACCCACTGTCCAGAATGTTCTTCATGGGTGACACTGGCTCCTCTGAGGACGCTGCATGCATGTGGTGGGCCAGACTGGGAGGCAGTGGGGTGGAGGAGATGGGGGGTTTGGAGGAAAGGGGGAGAAGGCAGCAGATGTAGCCACCTGGCTTTCACTCCCACAGCCCTGCGTGGGGTGGGAGTGGGCAATAAACTTGAAGAGCTAAAGAGTCCATATGGGCGGAAACAACTCCTGGGGAGGAGGGAGGGTTCAGCCCTAGAGGGGCCATGGGAGCTTCCTCTCAGGAAGAGCAGCAGAAGAGAAACATCTCCTTTTTGTGGTGAAGATTTGTCTCAGGACAGCCCAGGTTCTCAAACTTCAGAGTGCAACTGAATCCCTAAGGAAGTGGGGGAGTCACATGAAAACACCAATTCTGAGTCCCCCACCTTAGAGTTTCTGGTTCAACTGGTCTGGCGTAGGGCCCCAGAATGTGCATTTCTATCAAGTTCCCAGACGATGCTGATGCTGCAGGTTTGGGGCCACATCCTGAGAACCACTGGAGATTTCTAGAGGCCTGGGCAAGTCGACCTGCTGTGGAGGGAAGTTAAGAACCAGAGGGTCAGCAAATGGCTGCCTTCCTCTTAGCTGGCTCTCTGGGGGCAGTCAGGGATGGTAAGGCAGGGAAGTGAACAAATGATCTCTCCGTCTTCTTTCCACCTCATCAGGGAAGAGGGAGACATGGGCTGAGAAGATAGATTAGGAGTGGCCAGGTGAGGCCTCCCAGAGGGGCGTGTGTGTGCATGCGCATGCCCGAGGGTGCTGGGGAGATGCAGCTGCCTCCAGCATTCATCACAGCTGCTGACTCTGCCCCCAGTTCCCACTGTTTGACCTCAAATAAGTATACACAACTTTCTAGGACTCTTCCTTTCTACCACACTCCCTGGTTGCTTGAGCCCTTGAAGTCCAAGCAGCCTCCACTTTTCCCCAGCAGTGCCCATCACCCACCCTGCAGAAACCTTGTGTAAAACACGAGGGTGGACATGCATTCCTTTTCCTCACTGTGGAGCAGAGCACATCAAGAGAAAGGCCTCTCTCTCTCTCTCTAGTACGCTCCCTGGCTCTCCCCAGGCCACAAAGGCTGGACCACATGTGCTCCTTCTCCTGTGTGGCCTGTAGTGGCCTTCATATGGCTGGACCACAGCAGGTACTCAGTAGACAGTACTGAGCTGACTTTGATTTAGAGCAGAGCAGAGAGAACCAGGAGTGGGAGGCAAGGAACGGCAAGGCCATGGGCTCCCAACTGCTGGGCTAAAAGTAGAAAGTACAATCCCAGCCTCGGAGGCTTGGCCCTCTTCCTTCTCTTGCCATCTGCTTTGCAAGAAAGGGAGCAGAGAGAGGCCACAGCACATGTTACTCACTTGCTGAAGTCTCAGGTTGAGGCAGTCAGGGATGGGAATTAGGGAAGGAGACTGACCTTCCTGTCCCCCTGAACCTCCCCACTCCACCCTGCCAGCTGCCCTGCTTATCCAGGCCCCAGACTGGGGACCTTCCTTGCCCCTCACTCTGACATCCAATCCAGCAGGAAGTCTGGGCAAGTCTTCCTCCAACATATACTCAAGTGCATCCTCATCTCTTCGTCAAACTGACACTGCCCTTGGTCCAGCCAGCTTCTTCACTCACCTGGGCCCTTGAACTAGTCCCTTTACTTGATGTTCTGCTCTACGGTGAATAAAGCAATGTGTGTCCACCTTCATGGTTTCATACAACATTTCTGCAGGGTGAGTGATAGACACTGCTGGGAAAGTGGAGGCTGCTTGGATTTCAGCATCTCAAGAGATCTCCCTGATTCCCTAAGGGTCAGCTTCATTTCATGCTTTTACTGCTACAAGGGTCTCCAGTTAGGATACTAAGTCTAAGGGGTTAATAAACAAAATGACAATATCTGATCCCTATCTCCCCAGTGCACACAGCCTCACCTCCCTTCCTACACCCGTCCTGTGGACTATCGCAGGGCATGGACAGTTATGCAAGCAAATAGCTGGAAGGCCCCAAGCCCAGTGCCCATCACAGGTACTGCTCTGTGTTCTCTTGATGGGGTGGCAGGCAGGAGTGGAGATTTTGGAATAAGGAGGACTTCCTGGCACCTCTAAAATTACACTGCAAAGAAAAGGAATTAGAAGAAAGAACAGAAAAGGGGGAAATGACAGCAATGCTTCTGGATATGCTTCTAATTTGGAGCTCCTGGCAAAGGGCTGGGAGACAGCGTGGCAGGGTGAATGGAGCACTGGCCCAGAGCCAGGAGCCTGGGGTCTAGAAGCCTCTCTGTTGCAGCCTCAGGGCCTGCCACCACCTCCCTGTGCCTCCACGTCCCCTCTGCACATGCAGGGGCCAAAGGGAGAGTGCTCCCATCCTGGATCCCACCCTGCGCTGCAAGTCTGGGATTCTATTTAAGAGCATGCAGCCCATCTGGTTCCCATTGAGGAGGCTGCGTTTTCTCAAGTGCCTCCTCCCCTTGCAATCCAGATTCCTACCATGTGACCCCATCTTCTCCCAATGGTGTTCTGTTTTATGGCTTGTTGTTCTGTGTGCGTGATTTGAGTTTGGGGACTTTTTTATCCCCCACACACAGATTTCCCTCCCTCTTCCAGAAAACGTGGAGCCTGAACTTTTGACTGCCTGTAACACTCGCGGCTGGCGATGAGGACAGAGGGCAGGAGGAGAGGGATGCCTCTGCCTGACTCCTACTGCTGATTTCTTGGCTTCTTCATCTGTTTCTTCTCTGTTTGAGTTGCTGCTCCTGATGGCCCCTCACATGAATCAGCTGAGCGTGGAGGCCAGCAAGGAGGCTGGAGAGAAGGAACTGGTGCAGTTCTACAGTTCAGTCACATTTATTGAGCTGCCCCAGCCAGTGTGAGCTAGAGCTGCGGAGGGGAGAGGCTGAGCTCAGGGCTGCAGGAGGCCACTCTGGTGGGAGGCACACGGAGGCACACACATTCCCCAGGTCATGGCTGGGTATCCGCAGGGCCCAAGGAGAGAACAGGTGGAGAAGGGAACTCCACTGTGGCAGGGGAGGGGCCGGAGAAGGCTTCCAGGGAGATCTGTTGCCCAGTCTTTGGGTATTTATTAGCCCCCTGTAGGTGCCCAGCCCTGCACTGTACATACTGTGTATAGAGTGGTGAATTAAACAAATGCGGTTCCTGTACTCACCAAAGGAGCTTCTGGTCTCTAGGAAGAAAAGGACATCAAACCGGTGACAACACATACATAGTTATAGTTACACAGTGTGAAATGCTAGCAGCAATTATAAAGGGGTCTCATTTAAATTAGCTGATCCTTAAGGAAGTGATGTTTAAGCAAGATTGAAAGAGTAGGAGTTAGTAGAGAGTGTTCCTGATGGAGGCAAGTGTGTACTGAGGTGCTGCCCCCTAAAAGGGCTTTGCTCCTGCAAGCAGCTGAAAGCCAGGCAGTGTGGCAGGAGCGGTAGGCAGGGGCCATGGTGGAGCCAGAACTCACCCCGAGGTCAGGGCCAGGGGTCATTCTGAGGTCAAGTTTAGGGATCAGTCTGAAGCTGGACTTGGTGCTCCAGCACCAGAATGAGAGGATGTGCTCAGGCTGCAGCCAGGGTTCAGTCTTGGATGCCAGAACTAGGGGTTGGTCTCTGGCCAGGGTTAGAATTAGTTTGAATCCAGGGCCAGAGTCATCCTAAGGTCAAGTTTAGGGGTCAATCTGAGGACACTGTTAGGAGCAGCCATTCATTAAATGTTCACTCAGCATCTTCCTGGCTGATTCCCTCTGAGTACAGTGATGGGCCTGACAGCATCCCTTGCCTTCCTGGAACTTAGAGTTCAATGGGAAAGACTGTCATTAAAGAAGGAATTGCCTGAAGAGTTAGCTCATTAATTACCATTGCAACAAATGCTGTGGAGGAGGGTGCCAGGTGCCCCGAGGCCTCAGAGCTGGGTGTTATTCCAGTTACTATGACCATGTAGCAGTTGACCTCACAACTTCGCAGCTGAAAACAACCATTGTTATGCTCACAGAATCTGGGGGTTGGGAATTGGAAAGAGCACAGAGGAGATGGCTCATTTCTGCTCTGCACTGTCTGTGGCTCCAGGATAGACACAAAGGCTGGGAATGGCTCAATAGCTGGGGACTGGAATCATCTGAAGGTTCCTCATTCACACAGTGGCACCTAGGCCAAGACCGATGACCGGGGCACCTCCATGTGGCCTTTCCGTGTGGCTGGGCTTCCTCACAGCACGGCGGCCTCAAGGTGTCCACACCTGTTAAGGGGAACAGGCAGAAGCTGCATTATTTTCAATGACCCTCAGAAATCATGAGTATCACTTCCACTGTGCTCTATTGTTCAAGTAATCAACGCCCACCCAAGACAAGGGAAGGGGAATTAGACTCTGCCCCCTACCCAAAGGCCGTGTGGTCATACTGTAGAACACGTGGACTGGAGATATTGGGAAATCTCTGGAAAATACATCTGCCCCAGACACCAGCAGAAGGCAGGTCAGTTTGGGCTGTGGTAAGGGGTCCATCCCTGAAAAGCATTAGGAAGAGAGGAAAAGAGTGTGTCCTGGAATGCACTCTGCTGCCCTTCCCCAACTCCCACTAGTGGTTAGTGAGCTAATCACTTAACTGGGCAGCCCCAAGCCGGAAGGACATACTAGGGGCTGGGTGGGAGACCCAGGATTGAAGCAGTTTTGGAATACACCAGGTTCCAACACATTCTCCCCTGCACGTCAGTGAGGGCTGACAGTTTCCCAAGTCTTGGTACCAATTCCTTACTGCAGGATTAGTTTTCCCTCTGTAAAATGGGGTTTAAATTCTCCCAGCCTGGGCAGCCTGGAGGCCAGCATAGACCAAACCGATTTCAGGTTCCCTGAAGCCTGAGGTACCTACAGGTAAGTCACTTAGGGGACTTACAGATGGTAATTGCTAATAAAATTTTGCTGATGAAGTTAGAAGTTTTGTGAATCAGATTCCATGTGAAATATACCAGGAAATGCCTTGCCTTGATGGAATCCTATGGTAAAGTCTTCTCTAAAATGAAGAGTACTTTGTAAAGTGAAGAATTTCTCCCATTCCAGTTTCTTTGAAAATACAGATTTGTGTCAGCCTGGTTGGAGGAAGCAGAGGCTCCCTTCCCAGGCTCTAGACTCAGATAAAAACCTTTCCTTTGCTCATTTTGGTCTTCCTCTGCCATCTGGAGAAAGATGTTGTCCATCCTGGGGCGATGAGAGGAAAAGAAATGGGTTCCAATAGCAGCAAGGATTTAAATCTGAAGTGGACAGAGCCTGTGAGTCTCAAGGAAAAATAAAAACATCTGGAGCAGTAACCAACCTGGATTGGGGAGGATGAAATCAGGGCAGTGCTGTCACAGGGACTCCTTCATGTGCGGTCCAGAGGGCCTCGTGCCGGAGCTGTGGGCCCTGGTCACCATTCAGCTGTGACTCCCTGCGTGGCCTTGGGGCCTCTCCCTGGGCCTCTGGGCCTCCCCTGGCAAGGTCACTCTGAGGTTCCTGCCACAGCTCCTGGGCCCTGACCCTGACAGCACCCCCGCCACCTCCACCCCCTCGGCAGCAGCTGGAGCTCTGCAGTAGTCGGGGCATGACCCCCTTCCTCACTGGCCTTGGGAAACTCCCCAAACTTGGCCCCAGGGCTGGGGTCAGGCGGGAAGTGCGGCCCAGATGACCTCATGCTGGGTTCTTGCCCTGCTGTTCATCCCTCGGCAGGCAGCTTGGTGACTCACCTCAAGGGGGGAGAGCCAAGATCCATTTGAAAACTGAAAGCCATTTGGGGCCCTTCCCTTCCAAGGGCTCTGAGAACAGGCCCTTGGCAGCTCTCAGCTCTCCCCTTCCCAGGGACCCAGGATGAAAGGCTTGCAGTGTCCCAGCCGGAGCTGGTGTTCCCTGGGGCAGGTACAGCATATTGCCTTCCCCTTCTTCCCAGTCTGAGCTGGGACCTCAGGACCCTGGGCTCCGCCTGGCTGTGAGGTGGTGGCTGCACTCTTTGCTCTCTCTGGCCCATGTCTGCATCCCCAAGCTACAGTCTCTCCTCTGTCACTCAGTCCATCCCTGCCCTTCCTTGCCATCCAGACCATCTCAATCTGTGCCCTCAAATCCCATGGGTCTTAGCCTCAGGAAGGTTTGCACTTAGAAGAGTTTCAAAGCAAAGGTGTTTCTTGTTCTCTGAATACTCACGGCTTCTGCCACATTCTCCAGCCTCTTTGTAATTAGGTGCACAAACTCTGACCAATAAAGCATAGAAAAGCAGGCAAGATTCTCTGCATACTCTCTTCTGACACCTGGGAGATGAACACAGAGACCTCATGTTACAGATCTGTACTGCTAAATGTGGTAGTGATTAGCCACTATGCCAATATAAATTAGTTAAAATTAGATGAAATTTAAAATTCCATTTCTCAGCCTCATTACCACATTTCCAGTTCTTGGTAGGCACATGTGGCAAGCAGATATTGCATCACACAGCACGTATAGGATATCTCTGTACTTGGAGGAAGTTCTCCTGGACAATGCTATTTCAGGAGGTGAAGCTACAAGATGTCACATCACCATCAGCCTGGGTCCTCAAGCAAGAAAGGAGCAGGGACTCTCACCAACCCACAGTGGACATGTAGCATGAGCAAGAAATAAACCACTAAATAAACCACATGTGAAGCCACTGAAGTTCCAGAGTGGAGCTGCTGCTCCCACAGAGCTCTGCCCACCCTGACTCACCCAGCCTACCTGCAAGAAATGAACAGAAGCAAAAACAGGCAGAAAAAGACCAAGTTCTAGCTTCCTGGGCAAATACCATATGCAACCTAAACAATCCATGAAATACAAAGTCGACACCTTGCTGCCTTCTAGAGGGAGCTGGCTGAAGCATAATCATGGGTGAACGCCTGGAGGAGGTGAAACAGGGATGGGCCTTGGGAAATGGGCAGGGTTCACATAGGCTTGTGGTTTTTAATCTACAGGAATTTTTGGCTGCCCACCAAGGAAAGCTGGATAGACAAGGAGAAGGGCAGGAATCCCAGTGGGGGCGCCAGGATAAGCAAAACACACGAGCACAAATGTCAGTGCGAACATAAAAGGCCTGGGCCATGCAGATTTTCCTCAGGTTGCAAGGGAGCTGTGGGCAGCTTAGGAAAGAGGTCAGATGGGAGTTGAGAGGTGAGTTTCCTGCATGTTTCCACCTGGAGTTAGCCAAGAGTAGGAGCTAGAGCATGTAGGGAATGAAGGATGAACTCATGTAGTTATTGATAGTCAAAGGAAGGGTTGGCCTCAGGAATGACAGGCCAGAATTCAGTAACTGGGGTTGAAAAGTTTGACTAGGAAGTATAGGAATTCACAGAGGCAGCCTTTTGTTTATGGAATAATCATTAATGGGTGATTAATTCACACAAGAAGCTAGTTAGTCCCAGAGATCCTCCCTTCTGAGTTCTAGGCTCAATTTTCCAATGTGCTACTTGGCTTGCCCAGCTGTGTCCATTCAACACCTCAGCCTCAGCCTGACCACAGGGATCCACAGCCCCCACACCCCAGCCTGGCACCAAACATCATGGCAAGCCAAGCCCCAGGCCGTGGCTGTGGAATCCCCTGGGGTTCACACCACTGCCACCACCACCACGCATGCTGGCACATGAGCATACTGCACATCTCTCACCAAGTCCTGCGGGGGCCTCTGCCAGCAGTGCCCCAGCCTCGACTCTACCCCAACTTCTCTGCCTCCCCCATAGTCACACCTGACTGGTTTTCTCAACCACAGCGGCCTCAGCACTACTGGCCCTACATCGTGTCTCTCCACTCCCTCCAGCCCATCCTGCATTCCAGCACCAAACAAGATTCCCCGTATATAGCTGGGTCACACCTCTGCTCAAAAGCCTTCAGGGCTATCCAAAGAAATCAAGCCTCTCTAGCCGGGATTCAAAACCTGCCACTTGCTGGGTGAAACACACATTCAGCTGCTTAGTGCTTCCTCCACAGTCCCACCTGTGCCAGGCTGATCCCCTCACTGCTGCCTCTGCCCCCTATTCCCATCAGACTCCTCCTGCCCCACGAAGCTCTTCTTGATGGTCCTTTTGTCCTGTCATCTCACAATTCTCCTACTGCCACTGTAGAAAGGTTCAGAGGGGCATAAAGGGTCTGAGGGCCTCTACTTGCTGGCTGTGTGACCTTAGGCAAGTCACTTAAGCTCTGAACCTCAGTCTTCTCAACTGCAAAGTGAAGACAGTACACACTTCACACAATAGCTAAAGTCTGGGAAACTACAGTGGAAACCATAAAACAATACTCAGATGGGAGGGATCATGTTACACTTCTGAGCCTCTTTTCATGCACACATCTTGCCTACTTCTTTCCCTCTGGAAGCATCTAGTTCCCAAGGACTTACCAGGGACGGCAGATGGGAGACAGTTGAAGCCTCTTAGGTGAAGCATTTCTGGCATATGGAATGTTCTGTGGAAGCTGCAGAGCTCACTTCTCCCTCCTGTCTCGGGCTGCTCATCCCTAAAGTGGGAGGGTGGGACTCAGAGGACTCCGAGGGGCCTCCAGGGAGGGTGGTCCTGATGCTGCACCTGATGTTCTCCTTGCAGAACTCAGAGCAGTGAGCAGCAGGGCCCCTCAGGGAAGCCTGAGAGCCACAACAGGGAGAAGCTGGGGAGTTCCTGTTTCTAGCTGTTGCCTGGGAAGCGTTCCTAGGCTGAGAGAAGTCAAATGAACAGGGATTGGGAGTGAGTGGCATGGACCTCTGTTTCTACTTCCTGTTTAGAAGCACCACCTGATCATTGCCAGGAGGGGCCGCTGTACCCAAACCTCTGCTGTCCACCCAATGGCCGCCAAGATCTTCCCATTTACACCCTGAATAAAAACCTTTTCCTGGCACCACTGAGGCTGCACATGACCTGGCCCCTGCTGCCCTCCCTAGCCTCATGCCCCAACACCACCACCCCGCCCTCACTCTCGGAGTCCACCGTCCTGGTAGTCTTCTGCCTTTTGGAATGGCCTGCTCTCGCTCCTGAGGGCCCTTGCACATGCTCTTCCCTCAGTCTGGGATGCTACACGACCTGCTAATGCCCAACAAGGCGTCAAGTCTCTGCACAAAGACGGCTTCCCCAAAACCCAACCACTACACCCAACCCCTGACCCCCATATTTGGGGCTTGTGTTTATATGCGTTCTTGACTCATGGTCCTCTCTGTAGCTCTTCCACAGTTTATAATTACATGTTGGAATGCTATTTGTTTAATGTCTGTCTTCCCTACTAGAATGTCATCTCTGCAGGGCCAGGACCAGGACTATTTCACTCACTATTGAAGCCCCACCAATAGGGCTGGCATATAGTAGGTGCTAAATAAAGATTCGGGGAATGAATGAATGGGTGAATATATGGATATGAAAGATGAGACAATTTTTTAATCCTTCAGAAGATCTTTAGTCCCATCGGGGCTGACCACCCTCCAGGCCCATTATCCATAATCACATCTACACCCTCTGCCCTCACCCTACTCATCCTGACTGGACACTGGGAAGGGGCCACTCCACATGGTTTCAGCTGGCCTGGACCTCACACTGAGTCCAGCTGTGCTTGGGTTTGTAGCGAATAAACAGCTCTAATCCAGAAGAGCCTCAGTTCACCCAGGAACTGGGCTCAGACATGTAGAATTATGTGAATCTGATTTCCCCAGACCCCAGGTCCTTCCTGGAGCAGCAAGAAGACCCGGCTCCTCTGGTGGGGCCTCTGGACAGGAGCCGGGACTCCGCCACCCTTGGTCTCTCACCTCCCACAGCTCTCGGCCCCCTCCAGATCATAATCTCTCCTCCAAGATGTAAAAATATGTTTCAGGGCACTAACTACAGAGGTCATTACTTCAGAGACCCTCTTGGCAAATTCCTTTATTGTTCCCAGTTTAAAAAGCCAGAGTCTTCTTATAATGGGGTTCCTCGGAGCAGGGCCCACCTGTGAAAATACTGCCCTCTTCAGGGACTGAGCTGGGCAGGGAAGGGCGGGCGCCAGGCCCCTCAGCTGCTCCCAGAGGAAGGGCAGAGAGGAAGTCCAGAGAGCTTAAGAAATGGTATTTTCCTGGAGAGAGGGAAACTCCTCATGCCAAAGACTACAGATGGGAACTAACGTTCCGGGGCCTAGTTGAGGGACCAGAGGTGTTCTAGCCCTGGGCAGCACTCTCTTTAGTAGGAATTCAGGGTACTAAAGGGACTGACATTGGCCAAGCTGAAACCATTCATCCCTCTACTCCCCAGCCCTCTGAGCCGATGGCCTTTCCTCCCACCTCCCAGGGAGGGGATGCAGTGGGATGGTGGTCCCTTGGTGTCCTGTCCCCAGACAAGGGGGCCTCCTTGTGCTCAGCCCATCGTGACTTCAGTCCCTCCCCCCAGGTTAACGTGGGCAGCTGTCTGTTCCAAGCCTCTGCCCCAACCCATGATTTAATCTCTCCATGTCTATCTGCCCCTCCCATCAGCATTTATGATACTCGAATGTCTGCCATGTTACAACCACACAGCTCCTGCTGCTTCTAGCTCCTTCCTCCAGCCAACTTCTGGACTTACACACTCTTGCTGTCTTTCCTTCCTGGCCCTTAGTTTCTCCTCAGTCCAGAGTAGTGTGGCTCGTTCTCTCACTTTCCTAAAACTGCTCTGTCCAAGCACCCCAAGGCTCCCTTGTTGCTAAGTCTAATTTCAGCAGCTCACAGCCCTGTATGTCCCTCCTACAGTGCTCCTCTGCCTTGTCTTCCTCATCAGGGCATGCCTGTGTCACTCCTACCCTCTGGCTGCACCCTCTGGTTCTGTAGCTTGGGCCCTCTAGAATTCTGTCTTTGGCTCTACTCATTTTTTCCTTCTCACAACGCACCTGCCTGGGTGATCTCATCCACTTTTGTGGCTTCAGTGATTCTAGAGTCTTGACCTACAGCCAGAGCTCTCTCTGAGCTGTGGACCTGCATATTCATTCATTTATTCACTCCCTCCCTCCCTCATTCAGCAGACTGAGCACCTGCCATGTGCCGGGCACTGTGCTCAGGAACAAAACGGAATAGTTGCCTGTGGGGGTTCCCAGTGTAGTCGAGGCAAGCAGTATGCAAAGCAGCAGGTCACTCCTCGCAGGGTGTCAGAGCTTGCAGAGTAATGGGCCAGTGTGACTGGGCTCCAGGACCTGCACCCATCGGGGTTAAGTCAGGAGGTAGAGACGTAGTGAGGATTAAGAGATGGGGGATATATTATGGGAATAGGACATTACAACATTGTGGGGAAAGCTGGGGAAGCAGAAGTTCTGAAGCTGGAAGAGCAGAATAAAGTCACCAACCAGCGCCTGAAGCCAGGCATGCCCAGCCAGGAGTGGGCCCTGAGGAAAGTTGGTGGAAGAGTCTGTGGAAGGCTGTTCCCTCTACACCTGGTGGTGAGCAAGGCTGGAAGTAGAGAGGCTGAGATCCATCAGCTCTCACCTGGATTACTGCCAAAATTCCTAATCGGTCTCCCCAGTGCTATTTTTATCTCACCTGGACTAAACAGTCTTCCTAAAATGCAATGCTAACCTGTCACTCCCTGAGCCCCTTCCTTCCAGAGAGCGGCCAGACTGCTTGGCCGGCCCACAGGGCCCTTCATGACTAGCCACTGCACTGGGCTCTTGCTTCCCCCTCTTGCCCACCCCACACGCTCACCCCAGCTCTCCAGATCCTCACTGGGAAAAACTTTCTCCATTCCTTCATTCCTTCATTTTCTTGCGCTCTCACTGTCTTCCAGACCCCAGGATGCTTTTCCCTCACATGCCTGTACACACCTCCGCCGTGGAGCTTCTGTGACACCCACCCCACAGACATCTGGGTCCTTTCCGTCCCTCTCTTGATTCCTGTTTCACATCCGGGTACCTGCAAGCTTGCTTTGTCTTCATGCCTACCTGACTGTACAGACTATGAGAGAGGCCTCTCTGTGACCAGCCCATGTCTGGACATTATAGATGTTTGTTAAATAGTTGTCCAATTAACAAAGGTTTGCAAGAGCTGTGCAACAAAACATAAAGATGATGGTTCTGCCATGTTCTCATAAAAAGCAGAATACAAAATTTTGTGCATATTAATCGAATAAATAGAAGAAAGATAAGTAGTTAAAATAAAAGAGGGTTGAAAGGAACAAGATGGAATTCTTCAGAAAGGCCCACCTCTGGGTGGTGAGGCTATGGTGACTTTTCTTCTTTCTACATTTCAGTTTCAAACTATTCTGTACTTTTTTAAAAAATCACCTTTAAATATTTCTCCAAAGCAATAAATTGCTCTCTTACCACCTACTTCTATTTTTATATTCACATTCCTTCCTAAGCACATTTCTTCTATAAACCCAAGAACGAAGATCTCTTCCTTGGGCCGAGAAAGCCCAATTTCCCTTTCAGAAGGAGTTGACTGACCTGTCTTCTCTCTGTCATCTATTCCCAGATACCATCTGCCAGGAAATGTGTTGCATCCCTTCATGATTCTTCTTGCTTTGTATGACTAAAAGTAATCATGGGGGTTTTGAGTTGTATCAGAACAGCACACTAATGGATATTATAGAGACATAAATGGCCCAGGTGTTGGCCCTCAAATCTGGCTTTCAATAACAAGCCTTCCCCCAGAATCTCCAAAGGACTATAAGCACAGAAGACAGAATAAGGCAGAGGAATATGTTCTCTAGGAAATAAAGTCACCTAGAGGTGACTTTTCCCCAAACCCCAGTGCAGAGCTGAGCCAGGTCTCCCTCAGCCACGTGTGACCCCCTTCTCTCCAGGCTAGCCCAGCCTCAGATCCTGGGGTTGCCTTCATTAGGGGAAGGGCAATTCTGAGCACTCCTGCTCAGAGGAGAAGAGGGGGTGCACGACGAAGAGTGTGTTAGCCCTAGAGGGCCTAGAGGAGCAGTGATCTGGGAGGCCCCCCAACAGTGGGAACATCACCTGGGTTCCCGACTTGGCAGCCCAGTGAAAGTGAGTCTCTCCTGAATCCAGGAGAGAAAGCAGACCGCTCCTCTGGCACTGTGGGCCCACCTTTGACCCTGAGGATCCTCACTATAGGAGGGAGGAGGGATGAGAAAAATCAGTTAGGAGCCTGATCTGCCAACACTTAAGTTAACCTTTTGCATTTTTTTCAAGCTTGAGTTCATTCTGAAATATGGTTTCATGCACCCAGACAGGCTAACAGCTCTCCTCAAGCTCACATAGCTTTTGCTAGCAGAACCAGAAGTAGAACCCTGGTCTCTCTATTCCCAATCCAGAACTTCTGTCACCTGCAAAGAGATGAGTGATGAGAGTAGGAAGATGGGTAAGACAGCTTCCTGGGGAAGGAGCATGAAGGGCTATTGCAGTGTTAAATCATGGTGACTCTGAGAGGTCTGAAACGATTATGTTAGAATACTTGGTTGGAAGTGACATAAATGCATTTCAAACCAACTCAAAGCATTAAAGAGGAAATCCATGTAACTAACTCATAGTGAGGATAGGAATGGAACTGGATTTCAGGGACAGCTAGATCAAGGGACCACTACCACCTGGACTGTTTCTTTCAGGCATCTCTCTTCTGTATATGAGCTTGATTCTCTTAGACTGGCTTTCACACATTATGGGGGACATGGCCACAAGCATGCTCCAGACTCTTCTAATAGCCTTTGGCCTGAGAAGGACAAGGTCTTGCCCGGGGAGAGGCTTTGATTGGCCAGCTTACATCACATCCTTATACCTGACTAAGATGCTGTGGTCCACCAGACATCACAGGACTATGACCAGGAAATTGTTTCTAATTGGAAGAGGTGAGATGGGGGAGGAATGCTGGGAAGATAGAATCAACAGCCCCTTTAATGTATTCGACAAAAGCTTTGACACAGACCCAAAAGCCTAAGCATCAAGGGAGAAGCAACGTAAAAGAGATGAATGAGGGAAGGCTCAGGGTACAAATCAGGCGATTTGTGAGTTGAGTGTCTGTGAGCCAAAGAAGATATCTGTCTGCGAGGGGAGGGTGTATGAGGGAAGTAAAATAGGAAGGGATTAGGAAAGCAGAGTAAGATGGATGAGTAGAGAATATAGACAGTGTGTCAAGCACCTCTTGGAATTGAGGTCACACTAAATCCAGGAGCTGTGCCTAAAAAAGAACCAGAAAGGGCTCTTTCCTCAAGGATAGAAGGATGTAGAGAGGGAACCATGATGGGCTAGACGGGCAGACAGAAAGGCCAGGTGAGTCAGGGGAAGGAGACAGAAGAGACATCCCCTAGATTATGTTCTCTCGAAAATAAACAGTAATTATTATGACCCATAAAAACATGGATCACTCTTTGATAGGGTACCACTCTTCAATTTACAAGCATGCAAAAAACAGAGGTGCAAAAGGAAAAATAAGTTGTAATTATAATTCCCAGAGGTAATACTATGGAATTTCATATATTTCTTTCCATAAATCTCTTTTTTGCAAAAATTGAATCTTACTGTACATACTGTTTTAAAACTTGCCTTTTCACTTAATAATATGATATAAATATCTTTTCATTGTCAACACTTATATTTCTACAATTTGGGAGGCTGCATGTAATTCTCTTGTGTGTGTATACATCATTTATTGATTAATTCCCTACTGGGGCCATTTAAGCAATATCCAATTCCTTATAATTTTCTATACCTAAATCTTCATGCACATCATCTTTTAACTTAGGATTCAGAACAAATTCCTAGACATACAATTTCTTGGAAAATAATCTAAAACCAAAATTGCCATTCAAAAAGTTGTGGCACTTAACATCCTCATTGGTGTAAATAAGTGGCTGATTTCTTTGTTATTTTGCTAGCATTATTCCTTTCCAGCTGTTACTAGTAAAAATAACACATTTTTTAGTATTGAGAGTCTATTATAAGGGTCCCTGTTCAAATAGGGGAGCCAGATGAGGGATAAAGAAAAAAAATATTTTGTACGTTTTTATTGGGTTATTTTTCTTCTAATCAGGAGATTCTAAGAGGTCTGTACATATTCTTGGCAAGTACTTTGTCAGATGTGTCTTACAAATATTTTCCCAGTCTGTGGTTTATATTTTCATTTTCTTAATGATATTTTGAAAATAGCAGAAGTTTTTCATTTTGACAAAATTTAACATTTCAGTTTTTTCTATGGTTCATGCTTTCTCTGTCCAAACTAAGAAATATTTGCTTGTCCCCAAATCATGATGATCATCTTCTATGATCTCTTCCAGGAGTTTTGTAGTTTCACCTTAACATTTAAGTGTCTGATCCATTTTGAGTGATGTTTGGTATATTGTGAGGTAAGGATTGAGGTACATTTTTTCCACGTGAACCTCCATTTGATCCAGCGCCTTTCCTTGAAAACACTGTCCTTTCCCCCATTGAACTGGCTTGCTGCTTTGTTGGAAATCAGTTGGTCATGTATGCATGGGTCTCCTCCTGAGCTCTCTGTTCTGTTCCATTGACCTACATGTCTACCCTTAGGCTAACAGGACACTGTCTTAAATCACTATCTGTTAATATTTTAACTCCTTGAATTAATAGCCATGCTGCTCAAGCTGCCCCCTACTGCTCTGAGCCCCACCACCAGTGACCACAGTGGTCCCTCAGGGCTCTCTTACTTTCTCCCTTCCCCGAGGGGCTTTCCCCTGACAAATCACCTGGGCAGCCAATGTGCCTCATCCAACTGTGCCGAGATAGTTTAAAATCTCTTCCAAGGTAAAGAGTGCTCCTTCCCAAGGGGATGCGTAGGACTGGAGGTGGGGAGTGGGAAGGGTATGTCTTCCGCAGGATCTCCTACAGTTTTGGGAAATGCCTTACTTAAACTAAGAAGGCAGTAACTTCTTGCTTCTTGGGCCTTTCAGAAGGTTGCTACTCTTTCTAAAATGCATACTGTGGTGAAACTATTACACACTCAGTGGACAGCATCTGGAACATACAGGGAAGTTGAGAAAAACATAAAAATCATCTGTATTTCACTACTTGCATGAATGCTGTTAATATTTTTCTATGCATATTTTTAACTTGATTAAGACTCAAACTGTTTCTACGGCTTTAAATCCTGCTGTGGTAAGTTAAAATTATTTTGGGATTATTGTACTGTTTCATTTTTTTTGAAAACTCTATTTTAATGTCTGGCTGTCTTTCCATAGTTATAACATAATGTGACCATCAACTATTATCGATTATCTAGACTATTTCCAATTTGCTCTCATAAACAGTATGTGCACTATTTATTATTTCTTTCTATAAATTCCTAGAAGTGGAATTACTGGTTGAAAGAGTAAAAATCTTTATAAGGCTCTTGACACATAAAGGACAAATTTCTATCTAGGAAATCTTTATTTTAGTTCATACTCCCACTGTGAATAATACTGTAATATCACACTCCTGCTAGCACTGTTATTTTTCAATGTTTGTAAATTTGATAGGCTAAAAAAGAGATCTTATTACTTTAATTTGCATTTTTGATTGCCAGCCATGTTAAAAATTTTTAATGTGTTTATTAACCTTTCATAACTTTATTTCATAGCTCTTTGTATTTTAAGAACATTACCTTTTGGCCATATTTTCTGGAGATACTGGAGATACAGTTCAATTGTTCTACATTGTCCATGGTTGTTTGAAAACAGTATATACTCTTTTTATCTAGGAAGCAAATTTCACATTACTGCTTAGACTGTTTAGATGAATAACGGTTGGTTAGAAATGTCTTAGAGAGTTTGCTTTTATAAATCTCTTCTTACAACTCTAATAGGTTTTACTTTGTGCCTTTTGATTCTAGAGTGTCTGGAGAGCATTAAGCATTGATCAGGCTCTGAAAGGAAACAGACAGCCCACTCTAAGAGGGTGACTTGAGGAGGGCTTAGTAAAGGGACTCTACGTGCAGCTGTGGTTCTAGAGCAGTGAGACTACAGTGGTAGTACAGTACCCGAGGGCTAGAAAGAGCAAAGGACCAACTTCTCCCTTAGACTGCAAAGGGCAAGAGTAAGAGCAGACGTGGAAACTTGGAAACAAGGAGGGCCATGTGGAAAGGGCGCCCCCTGCCAGTACTATGACCTCAGGGAAGGGACAGAGCCAACCTGGGGTACCTTTGTGGGAAGGCTGCTGGGGAACTGAATGCCCAGCCCCACCTTCCAATCTCCCTTCAATCTCCTGCTGGTTCTCTCCATTGGCCAAACCCAAGAGGAAGCAGAAGGCAAGGGAGCTATTGATGTGGCCCCTACAGGCCAGCCTCCTGGGTCCCAGAACAGCCAGGATGCGGAGGACCAGGGGAACATGGAAGGTGTCCAGCACAAAGACTCCTTACTGTTAAAAAGTCCCTATGCATTTTAATTCTCATCAATAAAAACTGACCTTTTGTGATCTTAGTCTTTAATTCTGCTTTTTTTGATTCTTGTTTACACGTCTTTCTAATGGAACTTAACCTATGCATTTTTTAATGGTGTAAGATTGATGTGATTTTATTTATTATCTATATAATTTGCACTTAGGCTTGAAAATGTTAACTCTGACCTAAGAGAAAGGGGAAATTGCAGACCGTGGAAAGAGGATCCAAGCTGTCCCCTTATATTCATTTCCCTCTCCTCAATAGTAATACAGCTCAACTATCATGTAGGCACATCGCTTCTCGGAACAAAGACTACATTTCCCAGCCTTTCTTACAGCTGGGATGGCAGTAGGACTAAGATCTGGCCAATAGGATGTGCAGGGAAGGGTTGTAGGCCATATTGGTCATTTCCCTGAAGGACGGAGCACAAGCCTTTCTTCCCCTTCCTCCACTCCACTGTGTGGAGTGTGGATGTGGTGGAGAGTCACCCTGGACCATACAGATGCTGGAGCAATGCGGGTCCCTGGACCCCCTGGATTGCTTATCACCAAACACTGGATGGGAAAAATATAAACTTCTCATTTCAGTCACTATTGTTTGTGTATTACACTAAGAAAAGCCTCATTCCTAACTGTGACAGATATCAAGGAGAAGAATTTCAGCCATCCATTTGAAGAAGAAAAGAGAATGGAGGTCAACATTTTCTGGGTACCCACTATATACTTTCTCCTATATTATTATACTTAATCCTCCCAAAAACCCCAAAATGGGAGCTATTATCAGCTTTGTTACTCACGAGGAGACTGAGGTTCAGTTAGCTTAAGACATTTGCTCACAGTCACAACAGCTAAAACCTAGACTGGAATTTGAACCAGGGCATATTTACCTGATTCTAAAATCCTACTTCCCTCCATATTGATCTCCTAAAGATGAGAGAACAGAAAAGAGACTCCCAACTGGGCCAACAGAGAACTTGGGTTCAGGCCTTGATTGCCTCATATCCTCTAGAGCCAGTGTGCTTTGGGGAAATAGATAGATCATCTATATCTCCTCATCATCATTGCAACTGTTGTTTACAACTGGAATTCATTCTTCAGCTCTGAGAAATGGTGAGGAGCCCTCAGCTCCAGGGATTTGTGAGTAAGAGGAAAGGTAAGACCTCCAGCCTCCTGCTGTCAAAGAGAGAGGCCTTGGAAGACTAAGATACACCAGGCACAGTCAAAGACATTCATAACTCACAGGCCATTGCTAGAACCATCCAAGCAACTCTCCTGATTCAGAGAAAATGACACTCCTCAATGGGATTCCCATTTCTCCTACTTAAATACCAATGGCAGGCAAAGGAAGAGGAGAATAGACACTTTGGATGGTTTTTATACTTCTCAAGAATAGTAAGAAAATGAGTTGGGTTTAGGGAATGTGTCTAGTCCCTGGGTATCATTGGGTTGTCATTATAACCTAATGAAGGCTCAACATTGGTACTCTCCTGGGCTCTCTTTCAGAGGGCTGCTTTGCAGGAGCACTTTCTGGGGTGCACTGTAAAGTCAGCTCATCTCTAAAAAACATCAACGCTGTCACTGCTACCATCTAACACAAGCCCCCATTATCCATGCCAAGATGCATATTCTGTGTGCTGCTGATGTTCCCAGTCCTTGGAGAGAACAAAGATTTTATGGTTTCTAAAAAGAAAGAGGATCACATCTTCTCCATCTCTTTGCCAACTGGCTTAAAACAACTCTGGATGCTGGTGTTCTCTCCACCTTTCTCTTTAAACTAACTTACGGACTTCTCTTCTAAGATTTAGGTGTAAGGTATAGGTTGAGGTTCATTTTTGTGCATATGAATGTCCAACTGTTACAAGTCCATTAGTTGAAAAGACTATCCTTTCCTCATTAAAGTGCTTTTACAACTTTGTCAAAAATCAATTCATCAACCTCATACTATATACAAAAAATCACCTCAAAATGGACCAAAGACCTAAATATAAATATGAATGTATGTAACAATTAAAATATAGATTTCTTAGAAGATGAGTATAAATCTTTATGACCTTTGTTTTATAGATATGACAACAAACACATGAGCAATAGAACAACTACAAAAATAGCTAAATTCGACTGCAACAAAATTAAAAACTCTTATCCATCAAAGGGCACTATCAAAAAAGTGAAAAGACAAGCCACAGAATAGGAGAAAAAGTTTGCAAATCATATATCTGATAAGAGTCTAATATCTGGAATATATGAAAGCTCTTAGAAATTAATAAAAAGACAAACAACCAATTAAAAAAACAGGCTAAGGACATTTCTCCCTTTGGATTTCTCTAAAGAAGATATACACATGGGCAACAAGCAAATGACAATGTGTTCAACATCACTAATCATTAGGGAAAGGTTAATCAAAACAACAAAGAAATTCTACTTCATACTCACTAGGATGGTCATAATAAAACAAAACAAAAACAGAAAATTCCAAGTGTTGAAGAGAATGTGGAGAAATTGGAACCTTCGTACATTGCTGATGGGAATGTAAGATGGTGCAGAGGCTGTGGAAAACAGTTTGGCAGGTCCTCAATAATTAACATAGAATTACCATATGACCCAGAAATTCCATTTTAGGTGTATACTCAAAAGAATTGAAAACAGGTGTTCAAAGAAAAATCTATATACAAAGATTCATGGCAACAAGGTGAAAACAATGCAAATATCCATTAAGTGATAAAAGGATAAACAAAATATGGTATATCTATATAATGCTTTATTATTTAGGCATAAAAACAAATAAAGTACTTATTCATGCTATAACATGGATAAACCTTGAAAACATTACGCTAAGTAAATGAATCCAGACACAAAAGTCCATATATGATTCCATTTATATAAAATAGCCAGAACAGACAAATCCATAGAGACAGAAATCAGATTAGTGGTTGCCAGGGGCTGGGGGCAGAGGGAAATGGGGTATGACTGCTTAATAGGGGCAGTGTTTCCTTTCGGGGTGAGTTCTGTTTTGTTTTGTTTGTTCATTTGTTTTGTTTTTAGATTCCACATGTGAGTGAAATCATATGGTATTTGTCTTTCTCTGTCTGACTTATTTCACTTAGCATAACACCCTCAAGGTCCATCCATGTTGTCACAAATGGTGAGATTTCCTTTTTTTTTTTTTTTTTTTGGTGGAGGGGGGTCTTAGTAGTATTCCACTGTGTGTGTGTGTGTTTGTGTGTGTGTGTGTGTGTGTGTGTGTGTACCACATCTTCTTTATCCATTCTTCCATCACTGGACACTTAACATTGTTTCCATGTCTTGGCTATTGTAAATAATGCTTCAATGAACATAGGTATGCATCTATCTATTTATGTTAGCACTTTCGTTTTCTTTGGGTAAAAATGGAATGGCTAGATCATACAGTAGTTCTATTTTTAACTTTTTCAGTAACTCCCATAATGTTTCCATATTGCTGCACCAATTTACATTCCCACCAACAGTGTATGAAGGTTCTCTTTTCTCCACATTGTCTCCAGTACTTGTTGTTTCTTTTCTTTATTATAATAGGCATTTTAAAAGGTGTGATATGTAATCTCATTGTGGTTTTGATTTGCATTTCCCTGATGATTAGTGATGTTGAGCATCTTTTCATATAGCTGTTGGCTATCTATGTACTCTTTGGAAAAATGTCTATTTGGATCTTTGCCCATTTTAAAATATATTTTTACATATTTTGGATATTAACACTTTATCAGATATATGATTTACAAATACTTTGTCCCATTCAATAGGTTTGCTTTATATTTTGTTGATGGTTTCCTTTGCTCTGCAGAAGCTTTTTAGTTTGATGTCATCCCACTTGTTTGTTTTTGCTTTTATTGCCTTTTGCTTTTGTAATCATATCAAAAAATTCAACACTAAGACCAATATCAAGGAGCTTACCACCTATGTTTTTTCTTAGGAATTTTATGTTTTCAGGTCTTACATTCAAGTCTTTAATCCACTTTGAGTTAATGTTTGTGTATATTATAAGATAATAGTCTAGTCCCATTCTTTTGCATGTAGCTATCCAGTTTTCCCACCACCATTTATTGAAGAGACTGTCCTCTCTACCCATTGTATAGTCTTAGCTCTTCTCGTGTAAATTACTTGACCACTTATGTGTGGGTTTATTTCTAGGCTCTCTATTCTGTTCCATTGATCTAAGTGTCTGTTTTTATGTCAATACTATACTGTTTTGATTACTACAGCTTTGTAGTATAATTTGAAATCAAGGAGTATGACGTTTCCAACTTTCTTCTTTTTCTCAAGATAGCTTTGGTTATTTGGGTTCTTCTGTGATTCCATAGAAATTTTGGATTGATTTGTTCTAGTTCTGTGAAAAATGCTGTTGGTATTTTGATAGGGATTGCATTGAATATGTAGATTGCATTGGATAGTATGGAAATTTTAACAATAATAATTCTTCCAGTGCATGAGCACAGAATTTACTTGTGCTTTTTCAATTTCTTTCATCAATGTCTTATAATTGTCAGTGCACAAGTCTTTCACCAACTTGGTTAAATTTATTCCTAGATATTTATTCTTTTTTGATGCATTGTTAAATGGGATTGATTTCTTAATTTCTTTCTGATTATTAATGTATAGAAATGCAGCAGATGTCTGTATTTTGATCTTTATCCTGCTACTTTAATGAATTCATTTACTCTAACAATTTTTTGGTGGAATCTTTAGGGCTTTATAAATAAAGTATCATGTCATCAGAAAATACTGAGAGTTTTACTTCTTTTCTAATTGGACGCCTTTTATTTCTTTTCTTGTGTAGTTACTCTGACTAAGGCTTCCAATACTATGTTGAATAAAAGTGGGAAAAGTGGGCATCCTTGTCTTGTTTATGATCTTAAAGGAGAGACTTTCAGCTTTTCATATGAGTATGATGTTAACTGTGGGTTTGTCATATATGGCCTTTATTATGTTGAGGCACTTGCCTTCTATACCCATTTTTTGTGAGTTATTATCATAAATGATTTTTTTGCATCCATTGAGATGATCATATGATTCTTATCTTTCATTTTTATTAATGTGGTGTATCATGTTGATTGATTTGTGGAAACATCCTTGCATCCCTCAAATACATCCTATTTCATTACAGAGTATGATCTTTTTAATGCATTGTTGAATTCAGTTTGCTAATATTGTTAAGGATTTTTGTACCTATGTTCATCAGGAATATTGGCCTGTGACTTTCTTTTTGTGTGTGTGTTGCCCTTGTCTGATTTTGGTATCAGGGTGATACTGATCTCATAAAATGAGTTTGGAAGCATTCTCTCCTCTTTAATTTTTTGGAAGAATTTTAGAAGAATAAGTATTAAATTTTTGAGTGTTTGCTAAAATTCACCAGCAAAGCCATCTGCTCTTCGACTTTTATTTGTCGGGAGTTTTTGATTACTGATTCAACCTCCTTATTGCTTAATCAATATATTCAGATTTTATTTCTTCTTGATTCAGTTTCAAGAAAATTATCCATTTCTTCTAGGTCATCCAATCTGTTGGCAATAATTGTTCATAGTAGTTTCTTAAGATGCTTTGTATATCTGCAGCATCTTCTCTGTTGTGACTTCTCTTTCATCTCTGATTTAATTTATTTGAGCCCTTACTCTTTTTTTTTCTTGGTAAATCTAGCTAGAGGTCTGTCAATTTTAGCTTTACACAGAACTGGTTCTTAGTTTCATTGATCTTTTCTATTTTCTTAATCTCTATTTCATTTATTTCCTCTCATATTTATTATTTCGCTCCTTTTACTAACTTTGGGCTTTGTTTGTTCTTCTTCTAGTTCCTTTAGATGTAAAGTTAGACTATTTGAGATATTTTTGTTTCTTGAGATAAGACTATCTTTATGAACATCTCTCTTAGAATTGCTTTTGCTGCATCTTAGATTTTGGAATGCTGTATTTCTATTTTCATTTGTCTTAAGGTATTTTTTAACTTCCCCTTTTATTTCTTCATTGGTCCATTGGCTGTCCAGTAACATGTTTTCTAATCCCCCTGTACTTGCAATTTTTCCAGTTTTCTTCTTTTACTTGATTTCTAGTTTCATATCATTGTGGTTGGAAAAGATGTTTGGTATGATTTTAATCTTCTTAAATTTACTAAGCCTTGCTTTGTGGCCTAATATGTGATCTATCCTGGAGAATATTCCATGTGCACTTGAGAAGAATGTGTATTCTGCTGCTTTTGGTTGGAATGTTCTATGTATACACATTAAGTCCATCTGGCTTAATGTGTCATTTAAGGCCAATGTTTCCTTATTGATTTTCTGTCTGCATGTTTTTTTCATCAATATGGTATTAATGTCCCCTACTATTATTTTTTTTTGTATTGCTGGCAATTTTCTTCCTGTGGGTCTGTTAATATTTTTGCTTTATGTATAGGTGCATATCTACTTACAAATGTTATATCCTCTTGTTGAATTGAACTTTTTTCACTACATAATTCCTACTTTATATTTTAGTAGTCTTTGCTTTACTATCTATTTTGTTTGATATAAATATAGTCATACCAGGTCTATTTTTGTTTTTGTTTGTTTGGAGTATTTTGTCCATCCCTTCATTTGCTGTCTGTATGTGTCCTTAGATCTGAACTGAGTCTCTTGCAGGCAGCAAATAGATGCATCTTGTTTTTTTAATCTACTCTATGGCTTTTGATTGGAAAATTTCATCTATTTATATTTAAAGTAATTATTGATAGATATATACTTATTGCCATTTTGTTAATTGTTTTCTTGCTTCCTATGTAGTTCCTCTTTATTCCTTTCATACTCTCTTCCCCTGTAGTTTGATGACTTTCTTTAGTGTTATATTTAAGTTCATTTCTCATTATCTTATGTGTATCTACTATAGGTTTTTGCTTTGTGGTTACCATAAGATTCACATATAACAGTATATGTATATATATATACATTTATGTAGCAGTCTATTTTAAATTGATAACAACTTAAGTTTGAAAATATTCTAAATACTCAATATTTTTCTTCCCTTTCCATGTTTTACATTTTTGATATCATATTGTATGCCTTCTTATTTTTGTATCCCTTAACTAATTATTGTAGTTATAGTTAATTTTACTAATTTGTCTTTTAATCTTCTATAATGTTATAGCTTCTAGCTTTATAAGTGATTAATTCACTACCTTTACTATATTTTGCCTTTTCTAATGAGATTTTTGCTTTCATATGTCTTCTTGCTACTAGTTAGTACCTTTTCCTTTCAGCTTAAAGAAATCCCTTAACATTTCTTATAATGCTGTTATAGTGGTGATGAACTCGTTTAACTTTTGTTTGCCTGGGAAACTCTTATTGCTCCTTCAATTCTGAATGATAATCTTGTTGGGTAGAGTATTTTTGGTCGAAAGTTTTTTTTTTTTCCTTCAGCACTTTGAATATATCATGCCACTCCTTTTTTATCTGCAAAACTTATGCTGAGAAATTAGCTGATAGTATCATATGGGTTCCCTTGTACATAACCAGTTGTTTTTCTCATTACTTTTAAGATTCCCTATCTTTAACTTTTGACATTTTAATTATAATATGTCTTGGTGTGGTTTACTTTGAGTTCATCTTATTTGAAACTGTCTGCTTCAAGGACCTGGATGTCTATTTTCTTCCCTAAGTTAGGAAGTTTTCAGCCATTATTTCTTCATATAAGTTTTCTGCCCCTTTCTCTGTCTGTTCTCCTGAGACCTCTGTAATGTGACTGTTATTCCACTTGATGTTGTTCCATAGCTTAAGGTCCCTTAAGTTGTCTTCACTTCTAAAAATTCTTTTTTCTTTTTCTGCTCTGTTTCAGTGAGGTCCACTGCACCATCTTCTAGGTTCCTGATCCATTACTTAATCTATGTGCTGTTGAACCCCTTTGTGGTATTTTTCAATTCAGTTATTGCATTCTTGAGTTTTATGACTTCTGTTTGGTACTTTTTATGTTTTCTATTTCTTTTTGAAGTTCTCACTGTGTTCATCCAATTGTCTCCTGAGTTGGTGAATATCTTTATGACCATCACTTTGAACTCTATCAGATAAATTACTTATCTGTGTTTCATTAAGGCTTTTTTGCTGGGGTTTTATCTTGTTCTTTCATTTGGAACATATTCCTCTGTTTCCTCATTTTTCTTTTCTCTCTGTATTTGTTTCTATGTATTAGGAAACCCAGCTACCTCCCCCAGTCTAGGAGTGGCCTTGTAGAGGCAATGAACCTCATCTTTCACTCTTGCCCTAGTTCTTGGTGTCTCTCAATCCTTTGTGATTGTCTAAGCAGCTTGATTTATTCTTGATAGGTCTTGGTCATTGAGGTTGTGCCAAACCCTCTTAGTGTTCCAAAGGGAGGGATCTCAGTTAGCACCTGGTTTCAGGCTGATTTGAAGCCACACCCTCAGGAAGCAGCTTTTTAAAGTATGCAAATAAATACATATGCAAATATATACAATTATGTGTGACTGCAGTTATAACCCCTGCTGGCCTCCAGATCAGGAGATTTGGAGGTGACCCTTTGGCAAGAATTGCACAAATTAGAGCTCCAGACAAGTGTATAAGCTCTTTTCTGGGAGGTACTGGTGAACTGTAGTAAGTCCAAGAGAGAGCACAAAGCTGGAGTCCCCAGGTTATGTTTCCTGAGAACTCCTCTGTAGCCTCTAGATGTGTGGTAAACCTGAAGCCTGACCCTCAGGCTGAAGTCCCAAGACAAGTAAATAGGCCTTTTTCACAGGAAGACTGGAGGTGTGTTTCAGCAGTTGTCTGTGTCATGCCCTAAGGTTGGTAACTTGCCAAGAACTGTCTTTCTGATTGTTTCCATTCCATGGAAAACAACAGCGTTGCCTCCACCCTGGCCATGAGAGCCAAACATTAAAGGGACATCCCCTCTGTGGGCTGAGTATCCCTATAGGCAATAGTGGGGACTTAGGAGAGTCCAGGGCTTTGTAATAGCAATGGACAGGGTAAACCTGGATGCTCTGAGGCTGTGGGGGCTTCCAGGGATGGAACAGGCCCACCAGATGCAGGACTACAAAAGAGCTTATGGATGGGTGAGCCTACCAGATGCAGTGGAGTCACAGGAAAGTGCGTGAGCAGGACAAATCTGCTGGCTCTGGTGACGCATAGTGAGCACAAAAATGGCACCTGTCAGAGCTGCCGCTGGCAAAGTGAAGTAGATTCACCAAAATGGCACCCACCAGTGCCTCCTTCCCTAAGGAAAGTCCTATCAGACTCCTGCATGTCCAACAAATCCTTGAAGATTAGCTAATGAATCTCCTTTGAGTACAGTCTAGGCACTTCTCAAACTTTTGCTCTTGCCCTGTGTCCAGGCTGACAGAGTCTGCATGCGAGCTCTTTAAGAGCAGACTTTCCATTTCCCGCAGCTTTTTGGGTCTCCTGTATATAAGCCCTGTTGGATTTAGAGTTGGATATTTTGGGAGCTCAGCCCTTCAGTGTATGTCCCAAGGGCTGGAGTGCCTGACGTGGGGCACACTGCTTCTTGGAGAGAAACTCATATTTGTGAGATTCCTCCTGGCTGTGGACTGCCACACCACTGGTGGGATTTTGGCAAGAACACATCTCTGCCTCTCCTACCCATCTCAGTATGGAAGGTATCCTTTTATCTTTTGTTGTGGAGGAGCTCTTCAACTAGTTTTCAGGTCTTTGTCAGAGGAAATTGATCTATATGTAACTGTAGATTTGGTGTGTCTGTGGGAGGAAGTGAGCTCAGGGCCCTCTTATACTGCCATCTTGAACCTCCCTAGCACTACATGTATTTTAAATACAGAATCAGTAATTTGAAAGCATCCCACAAAGAAAGTTCTAGTCCAGAAGTTTTCACCAAATGCTTAAGGAAGAAATAACACCAATGTTATACAAACTGTTCCAAAGACTGAAAAAAGAGTAAGCACTTCCCAACTTGTTCATGAAGATAGGTGCAAAATAAATAAATAAATAAATAATGAGCAAAGTGATCCAGTGATGTGTCTAAAAAAACAGGCTGGGTTTATTCTAAGAATGCAAGATGAAAGGTTAGTCTAACATTCAAAAATTCAGGAAATATAATTCACTACATTAATTAAAATTGAGAAGAAGAATCAAATGACTATCTTTGTAGATGTAGGAAAACTCATATATAAAGCTCAATATATATTCATAATAAACTAAATAAATAAAAACTGCTAGCAATTAGAAGTAACAGGGAACTTCCTTAATCTGATGAGTAGTATCTATAAAAACTTACAGTAAGCATCATTCCTTTTTTTAAATTAAAATATCATTGATACACAATCTTATGAAGGTTTCACATGAGCAACACTGTAGTTACTACGTTCACCCATATTCTCAAGTCCCCCCCACATACCCCATTGCAGTCACTGTCCATCAGCTTAGTAAGATGTTAAGGAGTCACTACTGGTCTTCTCTGTGCTGTACTGCCTTCCCTGTGTCCCGCCCCCCCCACATTATGTATGCTTATCATAATGCCCCTTAATCCCCTTCTCCCTCCCTTCCCACCCATCCTCCCCACCTGCTTTCCCTTTGGTAACTGCTAGTCCCTTCTTGGAGTCTGTTAGCCTGCTGCTGTTTTGTTTCTTCAGTTTTGCTTTGTTGTTATACTCCACAAATGAGAGAAATCATCTGGTACTTGTGTTTCTCTGCCTGGCTTATTTCACTAAATATAATACCCTTTAGCTCCATTCAGGTTGTTGCAAGTGGTAGAATTTGTTTTCTTCTTATGGCTGAATAATATTCCATTGTGTATATGTACCACCTCTTCTTTATCCATTCATCTACTGATGGACACTTCGGTTGCTTCCATGTCTTAGCTATCATAAATAGTGCTGTGATAAACAGGGGTGCATATATCTTCTTGAATCTGGGATCTTGTTTTCTTCGGGTAAATTCCTAGGAGTGGAATTCCTGGATCAAATGGTATTTCTATTTTTAGTTTTTGAGGAACCTCCATATTGCTTTCCACAATGACTGAACTAATTTACATTCCCACCAACAGTGTAGGAGGGTTTTCCTTTCTCCATATCCTTGCCAGCATTTGTTGTTTCTTGTCTTTTGGACAGTCGCCATCCTAACTGGTATGAGGTGATATCTCATTGTGGTTTTAATTTGCATTTCCCTGATAATTAGTAATGTGGAGCATCTTTTCATTTGCCTGTTGGCCATTTGAATATCTTCTTTAGAGAAGTGTCTGTTCAGATCCTCTGCCCAATTTTTAATTTGGTTATTTGCTTTTTGGGTGTTGAGACATGTGAATTCTTTATATATTTTGGATGTTAACTCTTTACCCCTTTGCTGAATTCAGTTATTAGTTGTAGTAGTTTTTGGGTGGATTCTTTAGGGGTTTTTGTGTACAGTTTCATGTCATCTGCAGTGACAGTTTAATTTCTTTCTTATCAATCTGGATGCCTATTATTACTTTGTGTTGTCTGATTGCCATGGCTAGGACCTCTTACATGTAGGTGTCCAGTTTTGCCAACACCAGCTGTTGAAGAGGCCATCATTTCCCCATTGTATATCCATGGCTCCTTTATTGTATATGAATTGGCCACATATGGTTGGGTTTTTATCAGGGCTCTCTATTCTGTTCCATTGTTCTGTTGGTCTGTTCTTGTGCCAGTACCAAATTGTTTTGACTACTATGGCTTTGTAGTAGAGCTTGAAGTTGAGGAGTGTAATTCCACTTCTCCCCCTGCTGCCCTCTGCCCACTTTATTCTTCCTTCTCAGGATTGCTTTGGCTATTTGGGGTCTTTTGTGGTTCCATATGAATTTTAGAACTATTTTCTCTAGTTTGTTGAAGGATGCTGTTGGAATTTTTATAGGGATTGCATTGAACCCGTAGATTGCTTTAGGTAGGATGGCCATTTTGACAATATTAACTCTTCCTTCCCATGAGCATGGGATGTGTTTCTGCTTGTTGGTGTCTCCTTTAATTTCTCTTCAGAGCATCTTGTAGTTTTCAGCATATAGGTCTTTCACTTCCTTGGTTAGGTTTAGTCCTAGGTATTTTATTCTTACTGATGCAATTGTGAATGGAATTGTTTTCCTGGTTTCTCTTTCTGCTAGTTCACTGTTAGTGTATAGGAATGCAATAGATTTCTGTGTATTAATTTTGTATCCTGCAACTTTGCTGAATTCAGTTATTAGTTGTAGTAGTTTTTGGGTGGATTCTTTAGGGGTTTTTGTGTACAGTTTCATGTCATCTGCAGTGACAGTTTAATTTCTTTCTTATCAATCTGGATGCCTATTATTACTTTGTGTTGTCTGATTGCCATGGCTAGGACCTCCAGTACTATGCTGAATAGAAGTGGGGAGAGTGGGCATCCTTGTCTTGTTCCTGATCTTAGAGGAAAATCTTTCAGCTTTTCACTGTCAAGTATTATGTTGGCTGTGGGTTTGTCATATATGGCCTTTATTACATTGAAGTACTTGCCTTCTGTACCCATTTTGTTAAGAGTTTTTATTATAATGGATGTAGAATTTTGTCAAATGCTTTTTCAGCATCTATTGAGATGATCATGTGATTTTTGTCCTTCTTTTTGTTGATGTGGTGTATGAGCAAACATCATTCTTAATGATGAAATATTGAAAATTTCCCCCTAGGATCAGGAATAATACAGGTATCTGCTATTACTCTTATTCAATGTTTATTAGAGATTTCAGTCAGTGTATTAAGGCAAGAAAATAAAAATAAAAAAACATATGAAAATTAGAAAAGAAGAAATGAAAATGTCATTTACAGGCAACTTACTTGTGCTCATAGAAAATCCAGGACAATTTAGCAGTAAACTATTGCCATCAGTAATAGATTTAACAAAGTCAATGGGAACAAAATTAATATAGGAAGATCCATTGTACCTCTATATACTAGCAGTATACAATTAAATAATAGAAACTATTATATGTTTTATTTATGATCTATCTAAAATCATATAGCTAAGATTTAATCTAATAAAACATGTATATGACATCTATATCCAAATATCACTGAGAGAATTTTGAAAGATTTAACTAAGTGGAAGTATATATCATGTCAAGAATTAGAAAACTCAATATTGTGAAAATATCAGTTGTCTTCAAATTATGTCCCACATACAATAGAGACCCATACATACACAGTTATTGATTTAGACAAAGATGACACTACAATGCAGTGCAGAAAGGATGGCCTTTTCTGTAAATAATGTTGGGTAAGTTAGAAATCCATGAGGCAAAGAAAGAGTCTTGACCTCACCTACCGTCACAGGCAAAAACTAACCTATTACAGGTGGTTTGTAGATCTAAATGTGAAAGGTAAGACTCTACAACTTCTAGAACAGTGGTTGGCAAATATTTTCTATAAAGGGTCAGGTGGTAAATACTTAATGCTTTGCAGGCTTATATGGTCTCCCTTGCAACTACTCAACTCTACTGTGGTAGTATAAAAGCAGCCATTAACAGTATGTTCATGAATAAGTCTGGCTATATTCCAATAAAAGTGTATTTACAAAAACAGGAGATATGCTTTAATTTGCCAGTGCTATTTATGCTTTCTCAACAGAGGCTATATTTGCCCCCAGGGGTTGAAAATTCATTCTTGGGGGGCAAATAAAATCCTATTCTCTTTATGTATAAAACACAGCGGTATACATAGAACACAAACAGGTAGTATATATGTACTCTTTTCACAGTGGATGTTAATATTTCACAATGAGTGTTGTAATGATTAGGAAAAAATTTCTAAAGAAGTCTCCTTTGGATATGTGATATTTTCGTGACCTAGTGCTGCATAACAATATTATCACAAATTTACTGGCTTAAAGAAACACATCTAATATACTACAGTATTTTGTGGACCAGCTTAGCTGATTTCCTAGAAGACTATAAACAAGGTATTGGCTGAGGCTGAATCACCTGAAGATTTGCCTGAGGAGGGGTCCACATCCAAGCTTACATGGTTATTGGCAGCACTCCGTTTATCATAGGCTTTGGGACTAAAGACAGCACTTTCCTCCTGGGTGTCATCCAGAGGCTATCCTCAGTTCCTTGCTACGTGGCTTTCCTCATTGGGAAGCTTACAATATGGAAGTTCACCTCTTCAAAACCAGCAAAGGAGAGCGTCCCTTAGCAAAACAGCTGCTACAGTCTTAGGTAACACAATAGCAGAAATGACATCACTTCCATCACCCTTCCTGTATTACATTGGCTAGAAGCAGGTCACAAGTCCCTCCCATGCACAAGGAGACAGGATCACACAAGGGTGTGAATACCAGGAGATGGGGGTGATGGGAACACCTTAGAGTCTGTCCATCCCAGGTGATAATGAGTGAAATGTTGAGAAACACTATTCTAGAGGATAACACAGGAGAATATCTTCATGATCTGGGGTAGGAAAAGATATACTAAACAGTACACAAAAAGCCCTAAGCACGATGGGGAAAAATGATAAATCAGACTATATTAGCACAAAGAACTCCTACTCATAAAAAAAATGCCCATTAAGAGAAAGACAAGACAAGCAACAAAGTGGGAGGAGACATTTGAAATACATATATCTGACAAAAGTGGCAGGGAGCATGTAGGCAGAACACATACAGAACTCATATAAATCATGAAAGACAGATCAACCACTATAGAAATGGGCAAAAGACTTGAATAGTCATGCCATGACAGAAGATATCTAAATGGCCAATAAACATATGGAAAGTTGTGCTATATCATTAATCACCAGGGAAATTCAAATTAAAAACATACCCAACAGGCTGAAATTATAAAGATGAAAACGTTTGCACGATATAGAGCAATTAGAGCTCTCAGACACTGCTAGGGTAGTGTTAACTGGTAAGAATCATTTTTGGCAGTGGTCTTTGGCAGTAGATCTTTGCCAGTGTTTACTGCAAGCAAACACATGGGTATCCTGTGGTCCAGCAATTCCATTGCTAGATGTATATATATATATAACATGTACCAAAATGCTTACAGAAGCACTATTCATAATAGTCAAAACTGGAAACAACTCAAATGCTCACAACAATTGAATAGATAAACGGTAGTGTACTTTCATAATGTAAATCTATATAGCAAAGCAAGTAAAATTATTGCTTCATCAACAGTTATGGATGGGTGGATGACTCTCACAAAATAATACAGAGAAGAGTACAGAAGGTGTGATTCACTTATATAAACTCCCAAAATAGACAAAACTAACCTATAGTAAGAGAAATCAGAATAGTGGTCTTTCTTGGGGGCAGACGGGCCAGTGATTGGTACGGGTCATGAAGGGAATTCTGAGGAGTTGACAATGTTCTGTTTCTTGATCTGATTACGGGGGTTTGTTCATTGAGCTGCACACTTAGGATTTGTGTGCTTTTCTGCATACATGTTAAGCCTCTATGAAAAGCTTACTTAAAAATTATATTCACTGAGTTACTAAAACCCAAATACAAAATCTAAATCACTAGTACACAGAGAAATCCAGATTAATGTAATAATGAAATGTCACTTCACTCAACAACATCTATTCTTAGAGGACAGGTATAAGAAAAAGAACTCTAACATATTGTCGGTGGCAACATGAAATGTTACAGCTGTTATGAAAAGCAACCTGCAAGTACCTATAAAACTTACATATATATGTGTATGTACCTATAACCTAATGGTTTCACTGCAGGGAAGCTAGCATAACATTAAGAGTACTAGTATATAAGGGCATATATTCAGCGTATTTATTGCAGCATTGTTATTATGGGGGAAAAAACTGGGAGCAAAATTAATGTCTGTAAATAAGGGAATGGCTGAGAAAATATGGCTTGGCCATAACATGGAATATTATGCAGCTGGTTTTTAAAAATGAGACTTGAAATATACTTTTTGCCCTAGAGGGATTTCCATGAAGTTTTATTGGGCAAGTATGGAAAAGGGCAAATAATATCACCTCTTTACAGTTTCATAAAAAGTGACAGAGAAACAAAACCTCTTATTCTGTGTATGAGTGTGTGTGTGTGTGTGCACGTGCATGCATGTATAAATGAGCACATTAGCATAGAGAAAAATATGGACAGTTATCTACTAGTTCACCAACATGGGTTGTGGTGCTGTTATAGAGGGAAGGGAGATGAGGAGGAAAAAAGAGATGCCAAAAATTGGGAGACAAAAGCAACACTATTCATGCCTTTAGGTAAAATTACCTGTGTATGTGCATAAAGAAAATAACAACTTTAAAAGATAAAGACCAAATAATAACTTTGTAGTTATTTTATGAAAGAGTAAATAAATTAGTTTCTTTGAGTCTTGCATTTTTCTAATCATTTCAGGCACTTTAAAAATTTAAACCAGGGTTATGAACCCCATTATTTGCTTCTAAAATGTAATTGAGCCATTTTTCCACCTTTTGTGTTTTTAATCTAAGATTTATAACATTTTTACTTGAAAATTTTGCCTTAAAAATGCTCTATGCAATAATTATGGGTCATCCTACCTTTACTTGCTTAACTTTTATTGTAACACACGCTGCCAACCGAGAGGGTCCCAGCTGCTCATCTACCTCCCGTCCTCCGCACGGAGTACACAGATGCTGAGGCAGGCCTGGGCCCAGCGGGCACCGCTGCATCTCCAGGGACTGCAGGAGTGTCTGGAAGTTAGTAGGTGCCCAGTCAGGGCTTGAATGAATTTATGAATGAGTAACTTTTCTATTTTGACTTTTGATACTTGAGAACATTTCACTTACTCATGAATGTATTTAGCACATGTTTAAAGAATGCCTACATGGCAGAAAAAGGAACAAACACTGAGCTAGAAATAGGAACAAACAAAGGAAGACAGCATGGCCCATTCTTCCCAAACAGCACGCATTCCAGAGGGAGAAGAAACCAGAGAGCTGGTGATTAAACAGGGCACTGTGACAGAAGTAAGCACTATGTACTGACGGAGTGCTGAGGACCAGCACTTCACTCCTGACTCAGCTTATTTGGGGGGTGCAGGTATGGGGAAGCTCCCAGAAGGCAGTAACCCCAAGAGGGGGGCTATCAAAGCTGGGAAAGGAACCATTCTGGAGGCAGTGAGCGGGGCCCCATGACCGCAGCCAGGGAGTCCAGGGGAATAAGACAGGAAGTGTGGCTAGACGGAGCTGGCGGGCTAGTGGGAAGGCTTCCTGGTAGCATGAAGCTGGGTATCAAGTCCCCCCACTGGCACAGGCACGACTGGCTCCTGAGAGATGTGGAAAGTACACACCTTGTCCTATTGCCTCTGCCAGCATTGAGGAGGAGGCACTGAGGCAGCTTTGTACAAAATCCTCAACAACCCACTTCTGGCGGAGTTTGCTGAGCTGGCACCCTCTTTTGAATCATCTCTGGGCCTCTCCAGGTGGATTTCTGCAATGGGACTCTGCTTAGGGAAGGTGAGATTCGAGGCCTTGAGATGCTGCTGAGGACCCAGTCCTGTTTGTGTGAAGAGGCAGCCTGAGAGCTTCCGGGGGCCCACTGGAGCATCAGACTTCCATCAAGACTGTTTTCTCATTTCTGAGTCAGTGATGAGCTAAGAACTCCTCTATGCAGCAGTTCAATCTCTACACCTGGCGTGAGTTCTCCTGGCAACTAGTTATAATGGTTATTTGCTCAGTGTACTAATCCTCCTCCCCGCACTCCTGAGGTAGTAATTATAATACCAAGTACTGCCAATTGGATTATTCCTGTGGCTCATTACTATGAATCCTATGAAATAGTCACTATTATTGTCCCCATTTTCCAGGTGGAGAAACTGAGACTTGGAAGGATAAGTATCTTGCACAAAACCATGCAGCCAGAAGGTGACACAGTTGCATACCCGGATGACATCCCAGGATTTACCAATTTCAGAAACAATGTTTCCCCTTAATCCCTGATTCATAGCAGTCTGCGTCTGTCCTTTCCCAGCTCCATCTCGACTTCCTGGGGAAAACTGGGGTGCTCACCAAGTGTCTTGTGTGTTCCTCCTACCTCAGGGTATCCTCTGACTCTCGACACTGCTTACTCTTCTGCCTGTTGTCTTTGTGGACTCAAGATTAGCTTCCTTTTGAGATGTTTCAGCTTTCCTTGTACTAACTCTTCCCCAAGTGTGGGAATAACACTCTCCTGCAATTCCTCTGCTGATATAGAATTTAACACAAGCTGGCTGACAGGGAGGCTATATGACAGGCAGGATTACTGCACAAAGGGTTTTCACTGAATATTAGTGATGGCTGCCTTGAGTTCTCAGCCCCAGACCCTTCACAGAGACCCACTCCTGCCCTCCTCTTTCCCTCGACTCTGGTCCACCTCACTGGAGGTAGGCTGGCCTCCCTGCCTTACCCTGATCTGTCACTAAGTCTACTAGGAAGTGCACTTGAGCTTGACAGCCCAGCCTAAGATCTGCCTGAGTCATATCCAAAGGCCTAGAGAGAGGAGCTAGTTTTCCCTCACTTAACTCTAGGGCCCATTTTCCAAGTTCTTATTTTCCAATCCTATGATTAACCTTTTGCAAGCATGAATGACAATGAGAAATCAGCTTTCTTCAAGAAAATGTTAACCCCAACCCACAGGAAAAGGGTCTTGCCCTTTGGCCCTTAAGATATATACGAACCCAAAGTTACAAATCAAGGCATTTCCCAAACTCTAGCTTATTTAGTCTTGAAAAATAACATCTGTGAGCTGTCAACAGCTAAGCCAAAATCATTTTTCCCCCTCTTTCCTCCAGCAACAGTCAAGACCAGATCTGCACAGGCTTTCTGTTATCTTCAGGGTCTCCTCCAAGATCTGCAAATGCTTGAAGAGGAACATACAAATACCTCCTGAGAACAAGCAGTATCAAAAGCCTACTGGATTAGGCTTTTCTTCAAAGGAAGTGTTTTCTGTAGAGGTACAACTCTGTCCACCCCTCTCCATTTCCATCACCCTCGTTCAAGATAACTTGTTAACATTGTTATGCAGAAAGGTTTGGCTCTTTGGGAATCCATTGTCTTTACTTAATCAGAAGGGCCATTCTCCAAGAATGAACCCAAAGAACCCCCTTCCAGCAACAAAGAAAAGCACCTGAACCTTTGAAATCTTGGTTCTGTTCCAACTTCCACCCTTCTTTACCAGGACTATATAAACCCCAGGACCAATTCTTGATTCGAGGATCAAGCTCAGAATGTCATGGCTTTCTCTTCCCTCAACAGCCTCAGCATGGAGGAAGTTTCCAGGGTGTGTCATGACATTAGCTAACATCCCTGTGCGCTGTGTGCCAGGCACCTCACTGAGCACACTGTCATTTTCCACCCACAGAGTGAAACTCAAGGAGGTCCTGTTGAAAAAGCTGTGAGAGTCATCTTTTGAACCCAATCTGGCTCCAGCCCTTCTGGCTGCAATCTTCAGGCAGGGGATGAGAGGCCAGCTGGGGGAAGGAGAGCCACTGTGGATCTGTCCCCCTCCACAGTAGAACGAGGTTACCTTGACATTTTCCTGGTGCAGACTGACAAGTCAGTATCCCTCCATGGTGCATATATCCAGCTCTGTAATGTACTATCCAGCTCCTTGCTATCAAGGAGAACAACTGTGGTCCCTTTGGTCCTCTTCCTAATGTTATTTCCACTGGTGCTAGTTCATCCCCTGGGCCTGGCATCTGCTGCAAATGCTCACTTCCAACAGTGCCCTGGGCCGTGCATTCCCTCTCAATAAAGCTTCTCTGACGGGAGGCTGCAGGAGTAAGTTGGGAGAAAGGGTGGTCACTGGGAAGGGGAGACTGGAACTCGGTCCAACTCAGTGGAAGTCACCAGCTTAACTCATTTCTCTCTATTTTTCTTTCTCAACAGAATCCCTTCTTATGACCATGGGATGTCCAAGGGTTCTTTTTCCCTTAGTTTACCAAACATCCTGGCTATTTGTTTTAGATGCATAGATGGAACCTGACAACTCTTCATGATGTTTCTTAATCAAACCCTGTGATTAGTAGACACTCCTTTTACATCTCTGGTATTTGGTTGAGTAAATGCACATAGGCTCCTTTATCTAAATTCTTTTACACAAGAGATGACTTTAAATGAATTCATGTTTTGGATGAATTAAGTCTCAGACCACCAAATATCATTGCAAATATGATTACTGAACCATTTTGATAATGTTTGAGAATTCATAGAGAACTACAGACAGATCACAAAACAGGAGACTAACAAGTTTTAAATATTTTTCATGTCAGCAAGATGGAAGGCATGTGGGAACTGCAGACTGATACGTGTGACACCTCTTACCGGCAGAACACTAGAATGGACTAGTAAGCAGACGGTTTCTGCACACTCAATCACTATGCATAAACAAGGGTTCTCAAGAACTATCTCATGCCAAGTACCCTACTCTGTTTCCATTCAGTAATCTGACTCATGGGTCAGTTATCACTACGGGCACGGCTCCTCCTGGCTTTAGTGAACCATTTGACAAAGTCTCCCTGGAAATTTTAGTAGGCAAGATGAAGAAATCTGAGTTGACTATTGATAAATTAGATGAATTTCTGAGGGGCTGGACAGCTATACCTAAAGAACATTGATAAAATATTTTTTCCAGCCAATCAGAGAAGAATATTTATGACATGATTATCAGATTTGCAAACAATGCCAAGCTGGAAGGGATAACTAATAATTTGGATGACAAAACTGGGATTCCAAAGTCTCTCGATAGACCAGAACTTGGCCTAAAGCTAGCAATAACAAAGTGAATGGAGGTAGTGTAAAGTTTTTCATTCAGTACCAAAAAAAAGCAATAGTACAAGCACAGGATAGGTAAGCATGAGTCAGCAGTAATTCCTTGTATTAGAAAGGGATGCTTTTGGCTGCAAGTAACAAAAATGCCTGATTCAAGATGGATAAGACAAATTATCATCTCCTATAACAACAGCAACAAAAACAGAGGAAAAGAAGGTTCAGGTGTGAAAGCATTGCTTCTCCCAAGCCACTCTAGGCTAATGGTTCTCAGCCGGGATGGGGGATAGATTTGCCCCAGAAGACATTTGGCAATGTCTGGAGAAAGTTTGGGTTGTCACAGCTGGGAAAGAGGGTGTGCTACTGGCATCTAGTGAGTACAGAGAAGCCAGGGAAGCTGAGAAACACCTTACAAAGTGCAGAGAAGCTTCCACAGCAAAGAATTGCCCAGCCCCAAATGGCAATAGTGCTAAGAAACCCTGATTCAGAGTAATCGAGGTCTACCAAGGAGTGGAGTGTGTATTTGTGTGTGTGAAGGGATCACCTTCCTCAACATCACATGAGGGAGGGGTGGATATCTGAACAAAACTGGAGTTTGTTAGGAAAGAAGAAAGGAAAAAATAAATATTGGACAGTCCACTATAAAGGCAGTACACCCATGTTAAAAATATCTATTACTTTTGTTGACTATGAGCCAGGCTCATTACTACCCATAGAAGGTCTTTGTATGAATTAGAAAATTCACCCCCTTCCTCAGACACTTTACTGCCATCTACTGGAAAATTATTATAAGAAATATATAAATCTACATTATGTTGTAACTAGAGAGAGCCCCCTAGAGTTGTGCAGTACATAATCTCATAATAGTTTAAAACGACCCTTCTGTGAGTCTAATGGGATTCACAATGTAAAACGGTGGTGAGAGAAGTAGCTTAGGACTTTGCAGACAAGAACTGCATGTGCCAAGTAGGAAAAGTAAAAAAAGTCTCACTATATTCTATATTAGGCCACAGCTGGAATGCTTGGGTAAATTCTTGGTTCCATAGCAAGATAAAAAAGAGACCAAAGGAAACTGGATCAGAGGAGGAAAAGTCAAGATGTCACAATATGGGAAGTAATTTTTTTTAAAAAAAGGAAAGGGAGATACAGAGCTTGAAGAAGATAACACTAGTAGTGAACTGGGAAGTTCTCTATAAATATTCAAAGGGTGTTAAGGGGAAACAGTCAGTCTGAATTTCTGTTTCTCCAAAGGGCAAAATGGGATCCAATGGGATTGGGATCATGAGATTTCAAGGCTGCAAGTGACCTTGATGGTCAATTAATCAACCCCTACATCTACATTCCTTCCACAGTGCTTCCCAGCAGTCATCCTGCTGGGGCACCTGCAGTCAGTCCTAAAGGTTTTTTTCATTACATTGAACACTGTCACCTTTGACTCCCATCCATCATTCCCAGTCTTCTCAGCTGCTCTCTGATGACAAGGGGGTTTCAGAGAGTCAGATTTGCTTTGCATAAGGAAGAAGGTCTTACAACCAGAGTTCCCAGTCAAGGATTTCAAACAGAAGACGGACCAACATTTGTCAGGGCTCAGATGCCTCCTGTATAACGTAAAAGAGTTGTCTAGATCTCCAAGTTCTTTCCTAGTATCCAAGTGTTGTATGGTGTCTGGGCTACAAATTAGCAGTGTGATATGCAAATATAGTACTATGTGGCTGTCAAGTTTTTCCTCCCAATTCCTCACTCTCCTTGTACACATTTGCACAATTTGGTGCTTGAATGTACCATAATTAATCTAATCAGTCCTCAGTTGATAAACCCTCCAGTTGTTTCCCAGTTTTCATTATTGCATACCATACTGCAATAAACACCCATATATGTAACTTTGGAGCACTTATAAATATTTTTATAGGCTAAGTTCCATTTTAAGGAATGGAATTGCTGAATAAAGGAGACACTGCACACTTAGTCTTTTTAAATGATTTATATCAATTTATACTTGTACCCACACCAATACAGGCCAATAACACTCTTAATCATTTCTGTTAACCTGATAAATTTGCGTTTTAATTTGAGTTTCTCTATTAGTAAGGTTGAGCATATTTTCTCATGTTTATTGATGCCTATGAATTATTCCTCATAATCTTTGCCTATTTTTCTGTGAATTATCATTATTTTGTATAATTCTTTATATAGTGTGGTATATAAACCATATACTCGTATGGTAACATACCAACACTCGTATGGTAAGATGTTTTACATTTAATTATTTAATTAGTGTGAAGTTTATTTTCACATATGGTGTTAAGGAACTACAGACACCATATTTCTTTCAAATGGATATCCACATATGCTGCAGGCCTGATTTATTTTAAAAATCCTTCCCTTGTTAATATCACTGCAACCTATTGCATTCTTCACATACTTAGTTCTTTTCTATGTGTATGTACATTTCATCTAATTTTATACTATTCTCTTCCATTTATCAAGTTTTCTTTTTCTATATCTGTCATAAAATTTTCAATACTGTATCTTTAAGGTACTTTTGTATAGCTCCTAACAAATTGCCTTTTATTATTTTCTTTAAGAAAATTAAAACTGACTTGCAATGTTCAAATGTTAAAATCTCATAGGATTTTTCATTGGAATTAAATTAAATTAACACAGCAATCTAGGAAGAATTGACATTTTTACACAATTAAATCTACCCATCCAAGAACTCATGTCTCTCCACTTACTAATTCAAATACTCTTCTATATCCTTTTTAAAATTATATTGTTTTTCTCATATACATCTTATATGTTGCATGTTAAATTTGTTACTAGCTATTTGTTACTACTTGTGTAGTGAAGCAAAAAGTAGTTTGCTCATTGAATTACATTTTTTTTGCATTTTATTTTCTAAAAGATTGTTGTTGGTATTTAGGAAGTCTATAGATTTTTGGTTTTTTATATAGATTTGATCTGGCTGCCACACAGAACTCACTTGTCTACATACTTGATCGTTGATTCTCTTGCTATTTCAGTTACTCACATCATCCACAATAATGACAAGTTTTCCCTTTCTATTTACTATATGTAGTTCTTTATTTGGTTTTCTTATCTCATCATTTTGGTTAGAACCTTCAGAACAAGGATAAATATTACCAGCAATGTTGAGCATCTTTGTCTCCTTCTTGATTGTAGTGACATTTCTGATGTTTCACCATTAAGGATAATGGTTACAATCATTTTTTTATAAATAATTTTATCAAGTTAATAAACTTTCCTTATTTGCCTGGCTTACTAGGAGTTTTTATGAAGTACAGAATTTAAATTTTGTTAAATAACTTTCTGGTATCTATTGAGATGATAATTTTTTTCTTTAGTCTATTAATGTAAATTAATGAATTGTCTAATATTTAACCAGCCTTGAATTTCAGCCTTTAATTGTAGTATTTTTAACCTTTACATTGCTTACATTGAAATTTCCAATGGTTTATATAGTATTTTTACACTTTCACAAATCAGTCCATATTTTGATGCTATTTTTGTCAGATTTTAATATCAGGGCTAAGTGAGTCTCATAAAATTATTCCAGAAGAACATTATCTCTAAGTATAGATAAGAAAGATTTGTCCTTTACAATCTGATAGAACTCCCTTGTAAAAACATCTGGCCTGAGGTCTTTTGAGTGTTAAATATTTTATTACATTTACACTTTCTTTGGTAGTCATTGATCTTTTTAGGTCTTCAGCCTTCTCGTGAGCCAATTTTGCTATTTACATTTTTCATGAAAAGTGCCCATTTCATCTAAAATTCCACATTTATGGACATAAATCTATAGATGATTTAAATTTTTTAGAACTTTCTCTTCATATTTGTAATTATATCCATGTTCCTATTTATAAAATTCAGCATTTATATCCTTTGTCACTCGTTTTTTTTTCTTGCCAGTCGTGAAAGAGGTTTGTCTCTTTTAAAAACTGTTTTCAAGGAAGCCCCAAGAACAGTGGTCCCGTCTGCTATGCTCATCTCAGGACTCCCCAGGGGCTCTGTGCAGTACCTGGTTCATACTCAGTGTGCAATAAATATTTACCGACAGGGTAAATCAAGAGCCTGCTTTTGATTTTCTGTATCAATTCTTTTTTTTCTTTCCAATGCATTTCTTCTTCCTGCCTGGTTTGATGTTTTGTTGCCTTTTTATTATTTGAAACCAAACTCTCAGCCAGTTTCTTTCAATCTTTTATTTTTAATAAAATAATTAAAAGAATCAATTTTACTCTGAGCACAGTTTTGGCTTCACCTCTTAAGTTTTAATATATTTTGCTTTGTTATTAACTTTTAGGTAAGAAATAATTTTTTTAATTGTTTCTGAAGTGATTCAATTTTTAGAACATTTTAAAAATTTATTATTTTTCATTGCACTGTGGTCAGTTTTGGAAATTGGGGATTTGTTTATGAACTTGTATATGGTTAATTTTTGTTGGAGATTCACAGGTAATTGAAAAGGAGATGTTTTGCTCTGCATGGGTATAAAGTTCTATTACATTCACTAACTCAAACTAAATCCTTCTGTGTGTCTGTCCCATCCTGACAGAGGTGGGCTAAAACCTCCCATTCTGATCCTGGTTCCATTAAGTGCTTGCATTTCTAACAGTTTATACCTTTCTATACCTCACTTTCAACGCATAAAGTTGAAATTTGTCAATATTGTATTTTTATTGACTATAACTTTTATAAATATAAATTATTCCATTTTTCCAACCTAACTTTTGCCTTTAGTCTTACTTAATCTAATGCCAATATTGCTATCCCAGCTTTTTTCCCCGTAATTCTCCTTCTCCCTGTCCCTTTCTCTCTCTCTCTCTCCCCCCACCTCTCTTTCTCGTACAAGCATTTGCCAATATATCTTCGTTCATATCATTATTTTCCACAATTTGCATTTATTTGGTTTATGCGTTTCTCTTAAAGATAGCACAATACTTGATTTGGTTTTTATAGTCAATCTGAGTTTTTTTTTTAATAGAGAATTTAATTTAGTCCACACTTACTGTTGTCACTTTTATGTTTGATCTCATCCCTGATATTTTATCTTCTGGCTTCTATTTATTAATTTACCCTTTCTTAAGTTTTAACTGGATAATTTTTTGGTTCCTTTTATTCTCCAGTAGATTCAAAGCCCTGCATCCTTTTTCTATCCTACCATTGGTTCTCTCTAAATTTTAACAAATAAATCTGAATAAAATACGCACATCAATTAATAAACACTAAGTCAAAAAGCAAAATGGAAATTTTAATATGCTTTTCTGATCATCTTTCTCCCAGGTCTTCCTACTTTCCATATTTTTACATTTACATTTTTCTTCTTTTTATAATCCCTCCATAATACTTGCATTAAATTTCCAAATCCCATTACTAACACACTTATTTTGATTAAAGTGTTTCTTACATCGTGGGTTGTCCCTTTACCTTGCTTTATTTTCTCTGATTCATTTTTTAATTTGTTCTTCTTCAACCCCTCCACCCACTTCTTCAGAAATACCTTTCTCTGTCTCTCACACATGATATCAGCTTGACAGATTTCCAGGTCACCATCATTTCTCCCAGAAAAATAGTTGAGTGATAGTAGCCAAACTCCAGGGCAGGGTCTGGAGGGGTAGGGAGTGAGTCTTAGACCACACTGATGGGGCTTCCTTCTGGGCACAGGGCAGCAGGCCAGAGACCTCAGCAAAGGCTTATGACTATAAGGGCTCCTGTTCGCACCCTCAAGTGCTATGCGTTCTGCTTCTAGCGGTAGCCCGGGGGCTGGAGAGCACTTTAGCCAACCTCTGGAGTGAGGAGTGCAGGTCAAGTCTTAGGAAACCGTTAGGACTGCTGCTGATGGCTTCCTGGTCTCCTACTGGGAGACCTGCAGTATATGTGCCTCTCTAGCAAAGCTGCAGCTGCCAACAGGACAATGTCAACAGGAAGAAGGAGCTGCAGCTGCTCTAGGTACTGAGGGCCTTGGGGTATTTTACCGTCCTTTGGATTCCTCTCAATTCTGAGGACTTGGTAAGGAATGCATCCAGTATGAACCTCACTGCAGGGAAGTGAGCTGATATCCAGTTCATGACCTTTCAATTTGCCATCTGCCCCACTGCACACCCGTTAAGCCTTTCCTGTTAACACAAGCATTGGGTCCTTCGAAGTTTTGTGGGGGAGGCCCCTGCCCTCACTTTCAGGGGCATCCTCTTCTCAGAAATCCCTGCAGATGCCTTCTCATTTTGTGGCAGCTTCCTCATTTTGTCAGTGTGGCTATGGATGTTTTCTGACTCTCATTCTCATTGGTCATTTTAGTGCATCTTTGGGAGGTAGAAGACTCGATTTGCCATCCTGGAGCTGCATCATGAAGGTTCAAAAGAAGGGTAGTAGTAAGGTAACTAGGGGGGCTAAGGAGTGGGCCCTGGGCTGGGAGAACAGGATGTCCAAAGGTAAGTGGCATGAAGATGCATGGCCTGCTGGGGACGAGGAACACAGACAGCTGGATGGTGGGCATCATTTGCAGGTTGGAGGGGTGTGGCCAGGGTCAGGGTCAGATCATGAAGAGCTGGCATACGACCGCCAAAGAGTTTGAACTTTGTTCTGCAGACTCTGGGAGTTGTAGACATGTGACTGAAGGCATTGACTTTTGTGTTTTGGAAATATCCCTGAGGTGACAGGGTGGAGAAGGGTGGATGGGTGCTAGGAAACAATAGGCAGGGAAAAGACAGCTGCCCCGAAGAAAGCAGAAGCTGCTGAGTACCTGGCCTCGGACACTGAGAAGAGGAGATGGATCCCAGAGATCACAGAGAGCTCTAATCACTCAGGCCTGGGGACCTAGTGGATATGGGCGATATGGCAGAGGGAGAATCAAGGATGACTCAGAGGTTTCTCATGCAGCTCAGGATTATGTCGCTATTCAAGATAGAGAATACAGGATGAGAAGCAGGTTTAGTTGCTACTTTCACTTACTACTTTTAAGTTGCCTGCAAAATGACAAAGTATTGATTTCAATAAGTTGGAACAACAGTTGGGTCTGAGGCCCAAGAAAGAAGATGCATCTGAGAGTCCTTAATGTATGTGGTAGTTAATGCCAACATGGACGAGGTTGTCCTGGGTTCATGTAGGGTGAACAAGACTAGCTTCATGGGTGCGTAACCACACAGGGCCCTATGCTCAGAGGGGCTTCCTGCTTAGTATAATAATGCTTGACTGTTGCCATCTTGAATTTCTTAATAATTATAAAACTAGGCACCCTACCATTTCATTTTTCACATGGCCCTGCAAATTATGCAGCAGTTTTTGAGGTCAAGAAGAGCAAAGACAAACTGCTCTGAAGCAACAAGCTGAAAAGGGTGGGTGGTATGAGAGAAGCATGGTGAGGCTATGACAGAGCTCTGTGCCAAGTGGGAGGAGATGCAGGAGCGGTAGGTCATGGAAGTGAAGGAGGCCAAGGTTCTAGGAGCGCCAGGTCATGCAGAGGAGTTGCTGATGACCTGTGGGAGAATAGGGGCAGCAGCCAGGTCGTACTGTTTGAGGTATGAAAAGGGCAGGACGTAGACAAGAAGAGCACACAAAACAGACTTCCATTTTGGGGGTACAGGATGGAGAAAGCTCCAGAATCTGACCGCTTCTTACCTCTTCTGGTGCCACTGTTGTTCAAACCCTCACCAGCCTTTGCCTGGATGACTGCAGTATCCTCCTAACTTACCTCCTTCCTTCATCCTCACCCCTGAAGTTCATGGTGATTGTGCTGAAACTTAAGTCAGATCATGTCATGCCTTGTAGATACATCAAAGCCTTCTCATCTCAGAATATCAAGTCCTTACTGAGGCCTAGGAGGCCCTGTGGGATGGAGCCCCTGCTCCCATCAGCCACCACTCTTCTCCTCCCTCTGCTCAGCCATACCAGCCTCCTTCAGTTCCCCCAACATTCCCAGCTTGCCTCCAGGCCCTGCAGCCAGCCCCTCTGCCTGGACTACTCTTCCCCGACTACATCCCTCTCTTCCTTGGGCTCTGCTCAAATAACCTCTCTCAGTGGATCACCCCTGATGGGGATGTCTGTGCCCCATCTGCCTACCCTGCTTTATTGTCATCACAGCCCTTAACATCACCTGACTTTTTGTGCATTTATTTATTTGCTTTGTCTCCCCACCCCTTGGAAGGTAGATGCATGTCTTTGTTCACACTTTGTCTGTTTGGTGGGTCTCATGGAAGATCAGCAGGCCTGGGGACAGCAGGAGCTATATGGACCCTACTGCTCATGCCAAAAATCACAATATGTTGTCTGGTAATGAGACAGAATGTGCATTTGTCTGTCTGTCTGTCTGTGTATACCCCTCTTTGTTTCATAAGAGGATTTAAAGCAGCTTACAAAGATGCATGAGCAAGATGACAAATTAGAAGCAGGTGAGAAGGAAAGAAATATAAAAGCAAGAGTAAAGCCGTAAAATGAGCCAAGGATGGGCCTAACACAAAATAAACATACTATAAACTTCAATCCATCTGCAAGTGGTGGGCCACAAATTTGGCTCTAAAACTTCTAAGAGCTAGTGCCAAGATGAAACACGATCAGCCACGCAATTCCCAGGATCCTTAAGATTAAAGCAAACCACTTGCCTAGGAGGGACACCAGCATCCTGATGTTCCAGAGAACAGAAAGAAATGGCTCCTTAACCCCTCCCAGAGAGGATATCGCTAAGACAATGAGCGAAGCGTTCAGACAGGGCCATGCAGCAGGCATAGTTGTGAGCTTTGTTTCCTGCAGTGACAGCGAGGCACATGGGAGTTGGCCTGATGGGGAATATAGTTAGCTGGAGGGCTAGAGATGTGAGGTTCAGTGCAGCTCATAAGCATCCGATAATCTGCACTTGTCTGGCAGTAGATGTTAAAGCAATGGTGGATGGTGTTGGCTGCAGGCCCATAAATTAATGCTTTCAAAGGAGAGCATCTCCAGTCACCATTTTGAGGCAGACGGCGGGGGACTGTAGGTTCTCATGACTGGTGTCTTGACTGAAACTCTTCTAGGTGAGAAAGCTGTTGGTGAGACCCAATGACCTGCAAGATGTTGAGCGGGTAGAGGCAGGACATCCTCTTTTGAAAATTCAAGAGCCCAACTGTGGGTAAAATTATAACATTTGCAGAATATCTCACCTGGCTTTAGTACATCTGCATGTCAATAGACATTCAGAGGTGGAGAGAGGTATAGCTTTAGTGCATTTGCATCATTCCTCAGGGGTGGAGAGAAGTTCATCTCCATATCAATGGGTAATTACGTGGGCAAGGAGGGCTTATCTGTACTGGAGAGGTGAGGGGAGGGCCGGTTTTGCTTCTGCTGGAGCAGGAAAGAGAGACAGCCTGGGACTGCAATTTGTGAGCAATTAAGGGATTTTAAACTTAATTTCTCCCTTTGACTGATTTTTGTTTTCAGAGGTATTTTGTCCCGGGATTTCCTCTCCCCAGATTTACACTAACCAAGACCAAGATTCTTCCTGAAAAATAATGACCCAGTGGACCCAATGGAATATATTGCCAGTGACTTAAGCCTGGGAATATTGTAAAGCAGAGCCAGCCAAATAGCAACCCACATTTTTTTTTACATGTCAGTGAAGTCTCCCAGGTTGCCTAGTTTTGAGCGGTCTCCTTCCTGCTGTAGCTTCCAAGATAAACCATTTGTGAAATGCAAACTAAGGTAGCTGTGAGGAGGCCTGCATGGGATGACTCACTGCTGTTAAAAGCCGAGGGACAGCTACCAAAAATAATGGCTTTGCTGACAGAGTATTTGGTCTGAAGTCTTTCTGGCAATAATTAGATCGCAGGGCCAGCTGTCTCCTGGGCCCAGATGCTGAAATCAAGCTGTCCCAGAAAATCTAGACTGCAGGCTGCTGGGAGGTGCAGCGGAGATGGGGGGCCCCACCCCTGATAAGGATCCCAGTGCCTCCCTGCCTCCTCTGGGTGTTGAAAGCCTCTGAGATAACAAAGTGCCCCTCCTGTGAGTTCCTGGGAAGGAAGGTGCTAGGCAAATAAAAACCAAGGCCGGAACGAAGGGCTGGGAAGACTTGAATTGCACGGCGGGCCCCAGGCCCATCAGCCCCTCCATGACCAGCTCTTAAAAACTAGGTGCACAGTTCCATGAACCTGGTTAAAGAAATGGTTTGGTGGTCCTTCTGGGTATTTTTCCTAAATTTTTCTTAACACAGAATAAAATATCCTGTCATATCCACAAATATTGAGCACATTTAACCACCGAAGTCCAGGGCATGCAAAGCACTCAGAAGCCCCCAGCATCACTCATGACCACCTCTCAGCCTCCTGGCTTTTATACAACAGGCTCTCAACCTCCAGTGGCCTCCCCAGCCCCTTGAGGCTGTTTCTCCTCCCAACTGGCCTGCAGCAGAGCCGGCCCCCTGCAGGCTCAGCCCTGCACCCTCCTGCTGCACACCCACCTCCATGGTGGGCAGCACTCTTCCCTCCTTTCTCACTTTCTCACTGACTCTTTGGGGTTAGTTATAACAACCGTTTGTATTAGCAGGGCAGGAGATCTCTTAGATCTACCCCACAACCCCAAGGAGGGGGCTGGTTAGAGGCTAACTGTTATGTCAGTTTTACCAAAATAGGGAACCAGCTCAGGATCATTCTATGGTTTTCCCACAGCCAGGCTGCAGGTAAATGGTCACACAGGGAGCAGAACCCTAAACTTCAGGTTTCCAGCTTGTGAGTCACCATGCCCACCCATCTCTGAAGCAGCCACTTTATCAGGACAGGTCAGCCTTGCTGAAGGAGGAGCAGAGCACACGGTGGACAGGTGTGTGTGAGGGGTCCACAGGCCAGGAGGCAGGGGATTCTCTGGAATACATTCTCCTGCAGGAGAGAAGCAAGGATGTCCTGCTTCACTTAATGGGATGGGGAATGACTCAGCCAGAGGCAGCCCAAGTGTTTCCCCACTGTCACCCTTCACAGACGGGGAAACTGAGGCTTGGAGAGAGGGAGGGGTTACAAGCTCAGAGCTCCGATGTAGAGTGCCCACTCCATGATCAGAGCTGGGAAAACTGCAGGGCTCAGTCAGGACTTGGGGGTGACTGAGTGCCTTGAGAGCTGGGGGTCAGATTCTTGTTCACCCACGCACCCCCATGCATGCATCTCCCCCTCCACCTCTTGTAGGTCTGAGCCACCCTGTATGTGTCCTGCTCATGAGGTCCTCTGGAAAAAGCATGGAGGTGGGCAACAACTCTTCTTTCCAGCCCTAGTTGGCAGCTGCATTTCTGGGTGGCCTTGGGCTGTCCTTTAAACCTTTGAGAGCCTGTTCTTAGCCTTTCCCCCCAAAGGAGATCCACGTCTTTCTGGCTTCAGTGTTAATTCTAGGATGCCAGGACTTCCTTCAAGAAAGAAATAATCTCCTTGGAGAGGTAAGATGGGGCTGAGTGAGGTGGGATGCCATGGAGTGTCAGAACAGAAGGGGGGAGTGTCAGACTGTGGGAAGAGCTGAGGCAAGAAGGGTGCTCTTAGGAGGAGGGGAGACACCCAGGAGGAAGAAGAGCAGGACCTCACAGGCCAGGGGGAAGACTGAGAGCAGGTCCATGCCCATTCAGGGCTCCACAAGGCTGTAGCCCAGCCCAAGACCCTGAAGTCCTAGAATGTCCAGTCCCTTCTTCCACCAGATGGAAAAGCCAAGGTCCACCTTTAACTTGAATTAACCTGGAATGAGTCTTGCAGACATTTTTATATGCAGGGTCTCATTGTTGCTCCACAGCCCACCTGTGCAACTGGGATTGATGACCCCAGTTTGCAGACAAGAAAACTGCGGCCAGGAAAGTGAGGTCAAGGCAGAACCAGGGCAGAAGCAGGGGTGGCAGGGCCTGGACCAGTGCTCTCCCCACTGTGTGGCCCACAGAGCCAACCCCCACCACCTCATGACTGGATTCCCACATTGCTGAACTAGATACAAACACTTCTCTCATGAAAAGTTCACAATCAGACTGCTTCCAGTCAGGAAATCAGCAGTGTCCTGCCCCAAATATCAATATTTTGTGTTCAATACTAAATTCACCCATATGCTAATCTTTGATTTCATTTCACTCCTCAAGCCAGCATTTACTGAGTTCCTTTTGTGCTGGTGCATAGTTTGACAGGCGGTTTAGGGTACAGGCAGTAAAACAATACTGCATGTTATTAGTCGGGTGCGCTTAAGCATTGTGGGAATATCTGGGGGAAAGGCTCCCCTTGAACCCCCAAAGCCCTGCACAGAAGCTGTGTCCTCAGTCATTTTCATCAGGGTGTGGAGTGGAGCCTGTGTGGGAGCAGGAGGGACTGAGAGAGCCTGAGAGAGCTGTAAAAGTGAGGAGGTAATCGCTAGAGAAGTTCCTCTCCATCATTAAAGAGGATCTTAATTAAGGTCCCCAAAATAGATACCAAAAACAAGCAGCTGCTGTGGGAACCAGATCTGGCAGGGATAGCCCCGCCGCCCAGGGGACTGGGTGTTAGCTGGCCGGCTCCTCACCTGTCATTAGGCAGTGGGAAATCGGCCCACATCAAAGCCAGCCAGGAAGGAATGTGACAAATGCCATTCACCTTAAAAACGGTGATGAAAATAAATGCCAAAGTCTGCCAACCATTGTGTGTGAAAGCTCCTCTGGCAGGACAATCCCGGAGAGGCAAGGTGTGTCCAGCCAGGAAGCAAGAACGGGATGCCTGGATATGGGAACAGCGTCCTCCCACAGCCACGGCCATCTCTTCCCGGACACACCTCGCCTGACCTCTGACCTTTGGGGTACCTTGGGCTGAGACCTTGGGGGATCCTGGGAGAGGGCAAAGCAGCTGCCTACTGCCCCAGCACTCTTCCCGACCGCCCAACTGGGTTTCTTTGCTCCCTGCGCTGCCTGCCGCTCCAGAGCCTTGGTCAGAGGAGCAGGGATCAGAGGGCAGGCACCCCTGGCTGGGCTTGGCCACCCCTGAGGCTGACACAGTCACTTGCTGTCCAGACCCCCTGATTTCCCTCTTCTGAAAGGCAGTTATTTTCTCTTTTTAATTTGTGATGGAGATAATCTCAGATAAAAAAAATAACGTCTCAGCCAGGGGTGTTTCATCCCAGCATGATCCAGAGTGCGGGGGGATAGCAGCAGTTTGGCACGTCAGGTCAGGTTGGAAAACAGCTCTGGGGGTCAGCTGGCCTATCTTTTGCCCTCAGCCTGTGCTAATGCTGCCTTAGACGGGGGTCTGGTGACACAGAGTAGCAGAACGCTCTTTGTTCTGCTTTATGCCAAGGCTGGGTCTTCCCACTCACCTGGCTGATGTGGGAGAATCGTCACTCCAGGCCCCTTTGCGAGCTGCCTTAAGTGGAAGGCAGAGAAACAGTGGCACAGAGGCCAGGAGACAGAAGCAGAGGCAAGGAGAGGTCCACAGAGATATGGGGAGGCAGGCAGAAGGCACATCAGCTGCAGAGCGTCTTTACTGAGACAGCAGACTTTCCCAAACAGCTTCTCTTGGTATTTAGCCTCCAGATCTAACACTGAGCCAGCCTTTCTGCTCCTGTCCCATCCTTTAACTTTGAATCCCATAAGCAGCCCACAGCAAGGTCAAAGCAAGGTCCATGACTTCCCTTTCCTCCAGAAGCAGTTGTGGCTGGGGCTCCATCACAGCCTTGTACAAGGGAGGACCCTGAGCTCCCCAAAACAGGAATGCAGGTCTATCTCTTGGTTTCTGAAGAGACTTCATCAGGCTCTGCCACCTCGCCCTAGCCATCACAGGGGGATAATACACAGGGTCAGTGCATAATAAACCTCCGGCTTATTTCTGTTAATGCCAAGGGCCAGAGGAACTCAGAGATGGAGGGCATGGTGTGGGCTGAAGAAGAGGCTGCCTGGTGGAGGTGTCATATGAGCTGAGCTGTGAAGAATGGATAGCGGGTGGTGGAGAGCACAGAAGGAAGACACCCTTTGCAGTGGCATCCACGTGGGCTGTGAATTGGTGGTTAGGAGAACATACCACTCCAGCCACAGGTGATTGGATGAAAGCCAATCTGTGTGACCCTCCCTTGCAGAAAGAGGCTGCTCTGGGGTGGGGGGTAGACAGCAAGGATGTGTACACTTGTATGGGGACTCCATTTGGGTTTTGAGTGGCTGCTCTTGTTCCAAGGGCTGGGCCCGAGGACCTAGGACAAGTACAGGGCTAGCAGCCTGGCATGTGCAGACACTACCTGGGTATCATCCCCATCTTCTGGGCTCTGCTCACTGGGATACCTCATAGCCTTTCTGCTGCACTGCATGAAGCAGGTTGGGGGGATATAGGCTAGAAGCCTGGCCTGAGGGGGGACTTCCTGACAGGGAAAATTTGAAGCTCCAAGAGTTAAAGATGGTCTTCTAACCTTTTTCCCTGAAGGCTTTTAACAAAATCCCTGTCCACTAGCTGCTGGTCCCCCACTTCACACCTGAGAGCCACAAAGCCCTTGTTCTGGGAAAGGTCAGGGCTTAGCCCCTCCACTGCTTTCACAATAGTAAAATAATAATTACTACAGCAGCTGACATTGCACGTCCCAGCCCCTGTTCCAAATGCTCATGCATTAACTCTTCTCTGCACAGTCCTGCGAGGTATGGGCTGTTACCCCCATTCTGCAGCTGAACAAACTAAGCAGCAAAAGCAAGTAACTTGCCTAAGTGGCAAGGTTCGAATTAGAACACATGCTCCTAACTCTCCGCAAACCTGTTCATCTTCATATATGCTCCCCTTTGGCGTCAGCAGCTTTTCCCAGGAGTCTTCTGTGTGCACAGATCTGTGTAGCTAGACAGGAGAATAGAATTTAACATGAAAAAATCAAGTCTATAGCCATCTCGGGAACACCTGAGGGCATCTGTTGCGGGATGAAGTTTGGTGTGGAATAAAATCAAGGGGTCATTCTTCCAAATTATAAATGTGAGCTCAGCATGTGATGAAGGGCTGAACACTGAACTGAGATTTACAGGAAAGCAGGCGAGTGGGGGTGTGGCAGGGGAGTTTCCACTAGGTTCAAAGGGAAGGCCACAGCTGCTCAGCAAGCAGCAATCTTGGGGCTGAAGACCCCAGAGGGGCCACTGTGGAGGGCAGAAGAGGGCGTCTGGCCAGAAGCTAGATGTAGGGTGGGCAGCTTCAAACCCCGGCAGAAGCAGAGCAAATGGAGATGAACACCATCATCTTTCAAGCCCAAGGATCCTGTGTGTGGCCACCACCTCTGCAGCACAATTAGTGGGTGAGGGCGGGGACCACGATACCAGGGCTCAGGTTGGCACACACTAGCCCACACTTTTGTGATCTCACCATCTCAAAACAACATAAAGGAAAGCAGACAGGTAAGAGACAAGGAGCCTTAACTTACACGTGATCTGGGCCACCTGCACACAGTCGGTCACTAGCACTCTGATTGCCAGCCCGCCGCTCGGCTGCTGGCCCTGCTAGGTGCTCACTGTCAGAGCCCTAAAAAGATGGCCCGAGCCCAACAAAGAGGAAAGTCAGAGTCGTGTTGTCTCTTTCATCCTCAGGACACCACTGTCAACTTTCCAGGCGCAAAAAGACTTGAAGAGCAGAGAAAAGTAGAGCCACCACGCATTTGTGATCACTCACACAGCCAACAAAGTGTCAGCTGTCCTGAACACAACAGACAGTCCGTGTGAAAGGCGAGGGGACAGTGGGCCCATATAATGGAACAGGCCTCCTGGCACAGGACTCAGGAACCTAACTGACAAGTGGAATTTCCACTCCCATCCTAGGAGAATGGCACACACAGGCACGATTAGCTCACCTTGTTTTAACAATCCCAAAGTTTCCCCAGCTGGGTGAGGGCAGGCAAGAGGGTGTTTGTGGTGGGCGTAGGCCCTGTCCTTTCTCCAGCGGAGAAAGCCATTTATGACCTCACAGGATGAAAGGAACCAACCCAGGACCGCTGAGCTGTTATTATAACAATTATCAAGACCTATCACCTCCCTTTGGGAAATGTTCCCTTTCAAGTTGCTGTGCCCTCGTGTACCCTGGCTCACAGTCGCTCACAATCATTACGGGGTGCCCAGGGCAGCTTGTTAATAATGCTTTCTTTCAGACCTGGATGGACGTGATCTGTGTAAAGGGCCTAGATTTGTAAGGGGCTCATTAAAGCCAGGTGGTGGGGAGGGAGTGTGTGGTGCATGCTTTCATTGTTTCATCCCAGGACAGAGTTCCCCTTCTGCCCGACCCCCAGCTCACCCAGGTGACTAAACATGCCAACCTCTAGTCTCATGAGATGTGTACAGCCTTGATCCTGGCAGCGTTGCTGCTCAGGAGTGCCAGGAGGTGGAAGGGAGGAGGACAAGGGGAAAGTTTTCCCCAAAATTTTCCCCCGCTGGGTGACTCAACTCTATTGCACCCCAGATGCAAAAGCCTCCAGTTATTTGGGTTTGGGGCTGCGGGGCATGCTCAGACCTATTTCCTTCTAGAAGTTGACTCAAGACTAGAGTTCTATATGGGCCTCTTTTTCAAGGATCCAAGCTCTTGGGAGAAGGAGGTCTTCTCCCCACCTACACCTTCACCCCCATTTGATGGTCCTCACTTCACAGACGAGAAACAAAAAACAGTGGCACTGGATCCTTGAGGAAATAATGTCAAACCTGCAGGAACTTTAGAAACACCAATGATAGTGTCCTCAGCTTACAGGTGGGCACACAGTAGGCAAGGGGCAGAGACAAAGTGGAAACCAGCATTTCCATTCTGGTGATACCAAAGATTGGTTGGACTCCTGTGTAATTGCTTAGGAGTCTGTTCATGCTTCTCTTAAAAATGTTTTTGAAATGGGTCAGTTTTTACAAACGTCCATTTTTAAAGTCAAAACATATCAAGCCATTTGGGATTCAGTCATTTAGCCTCATACAAACACTATGAGATTGGTATGAAAACTATTCCTAGTTTAAAGGTGAGAAAACCAAGCTCTAGAGAGTCATATGTTCAGGGTTTCACAGCTGGAATGTGGTGGGGCTGGGAAGAAAGTCCAGTGGACCCCAGGCTCGCTCCTGACACATGGCACTATAGCTCCCAATTCCTCATGTCCCAGCAGCAAACAACACTTTCAAGACTTCCCACCTCTTGAACTCCCTTCCCTCTGGTGGGAACTGAATTACTCCCCTCACACCCAGAAGCGCTCTTCATAGCCCCGGGGAACTGGTCCGCTGGGAGCGGGCTCTGGAGTCTGGCCACGGTTGGCCGGGTTCTTGACTTCCCAGAGCCTGGCAAGGCCTCTTGCCCGTGGTGATGCTCCCAGAGCAGAGCTGACAGGGAATGCAAACGCACAGTCTTCTTGAAGGGCTATACCTGGTTTCCTACCCAGAATCGTCCTTTCTAACTCATCTCATTCACCATCAGGAGCATAAGAACGTCAGGCTTTTTCTTTTTAAGGTCAATTCTGTCCTCACAATGGGGCAGGAGACTTACCTTAGGAACTCATACCAAAGAAAGCACCACAGGCTGTCTCGGATTTTGAGCAGCATTTGTGTCCTCTGCTGGGCTCACCTGGCTCCTCCGAGTGGCCGAGACCAGGGGCTGCTGACTACTCTGTCCAGGCCCATGGCTTCCTCTTACATGGAGCTAGAAGCTTCTGTTTTCTGCTGGTGTACAGGCTGCTCCCACCCTGGGTCTGGGGGTGGAGGTGAAGAGGGGTCCAGGACAGGGTGAAGGGCCAGAGGAGGAAGGGGAGGGGGGCAGGGCTAGGACCAGGAGATGGTAGGGGAGGGGGGACAGTGCAGGTGTGGGAGGCATCCACAGTCCGGAAGACAGAACATGGGATAGGAAGACGGATGGGGCTGGAGGGGGAGAGAGGGAAGGGGAGGGTCAGTGGGTGGGGAGCCGCAGGGTCCCAGGAGGCAACAGTGCTGTGCAAGGCGGGATGTGGGACTCACTTCCTGTACCCTGGGGCCCTCAGGGTTGTCCTTGGAGCAGCACCCAGAGCTGGGCTACCTGGAGTGTGGCCTGGTAAAAGCTAGCTGGACAGTGAGTGAGGAGAGACAGAGCTGGGAGCTGGCCCCCACCGGAAGTCAGGACACAGGGTGGAAGGCAGCAGGGCATGGGAGGAAGGGAAGAAGGCCCAAGCAGGGGAGACCATGTCAGGCCCCATCTAGCCCCTGCAGCCCATGAGGCCTCCTTGTGCCACCTTCGTGAAGGGCCCGCCGCCACTCTAGGTTGGGGTGTCCCTCCATCCCCTGGCAGACACAGCCCTTCCTTCCATCGCAGTCCAAGAGGAAGGGAGGGAGTGTCCCCAGTGCCAGAAACCCAGGGGCAAAGCCCTCTGTGGCAGGGCCTCCCTGTGATCCCACAGGACACCCTTTCCCAGCACAGATTCTTCTACCCATTCTATAGGTGGGGAGACTGAGGCTCCAAGAGGCTTGTCTTCCCACCTGTCAGAGCTTAGAAAGGACCTGGGCACACTGCTGCTTCTCACCACTGACAGCTCTGGTCATTGTTAATACAGAGCTCAGACTCCTGTCTTGTTTGGAGCCCTCCCAGGGTGTGCTTTCTCCACACTTCCCTGGCTCAGACCCTGGCCCTTGCTCCAGGGGAATGGGAATCCAGGAAAACCTGGTGCACCCTGGGGAGAGGAGGGAGGGCAGACAGTAGGCCCTTGCTGCCTGGATAAGGCATAGTTTGCCTGCGGGGCCTCAGCCGAGGTTTCAGGGGCTCCAGGAATATAGACCACAGGGGAGAAAGGAGGGTGGGATGCTTTTCTGCCCAGGCCCCACAATGCACATATCACAAGACTTGTTAGGACTCAGTGCCTCCTGGGGCCAGTCCAGGACCCAGAGTACCAAGGAAGGTCACACAGGGTGGTCGAGGAAGGCTGGCGACCTTGAGAACAGCCCTCATCGAGGTGCATTCCTCTCCGATGGAGACAGGGAAAGCCAGCGCATGGACCCGGCAGGGAGCACCTGGCTTGGGGCCTTGTCTATCTTTCTCTTAGGAAAGAAGGTGTGATATCATGGAAATGGCACAGACTCGGGGTACAAACCTTGTACCAACCCTCTTCCTGGGTGAATTTGTAAGTTATTTAATGTCTCTGAGTCTCAGTTCCATCATCAGGAACATTGAGATGCTGAGACATTCCTGAAGGGATTAAAAAGACACCAAGGAATCACAGTGCCAGCACCTGGCAACTATGGGTGCTCAGAAAATACTGGTTCCTTCCCCTTCCCTTGAGGGGGATCCTGGGTACCTCCCTTTGCCCAGGGAGGTGGATGTGTCAATAAATGGTGACCTTGAAAGGCTGGGTTGAGGGCCATCTCATGTGCAGGATGATCGGTTAGGCAACTGGGCACCCAGAGCTGCCCGAGACTGGCTGTAAGGCTGGCCTTAGCCCTGCCCACAGACAGCTTGTAGTGCCACCGAGGCACAAGGGCAGGAACCATATGGGACACCCGAAGCAGTAAAGCATGGGCTGCGGGCAAAGGGTGGCCAGGCCTGTCTGTCCCCCACTGCCCCCAGCACCCCGCATAGCACCCAGGCCGAGGGGGTCAACACAGAGAGCCCAGAGGGCTGGGGTGCATGACGCCGAGTCTGGGCACAGGCTTCCCTTGAAATGCAAGTTGTGAAATGTCAACATAATTATGAAAATGCAAGCACAGGAACATTTGCTTGTGGGAACTAATGGTTTTTCATGAAGGCAATCAGCTTAGTTAAATCAAATTATTAGCTTTGGCAATAGATGTGTAAACAAGAACTTAATGAATTTGTTGATTGCTCTTGCCTGCGAAAAAGACATTACAGTAGTCATCTGGCTAGCTTGGATACACATATCTGGGCTCCCTTCCCCTGCTGGGCAACTCCCCCAGCACCCTACTACATACACACACACACACACACACACTGGGAACTCCCCAGGCAGAGAATGGATCTCTCCCATCGGCTCAGAGGATACACTCCTGACGGCTGCTGCCCCGGAGACAGTCCTTTGGGACTGCAGGACTGAGAGGACAGGCAGCAGCAGGAGGACATTCAGACGCTGGGCTCCTGTCTCCCAGTGCTTCTGCAGGTGTGATCTCATTTCACCCCAAAGGGACTCTTCGCTGTTACTCTAGTTTCACAGCTTAGGAAACTAAGGAGCAGCGGCAAGGGTGGGTCGGTGGTAGTGGTCCACACAGCTGGTCATGGCCGTCAAGCCGGGCTGGGCACCAAGTTTTGGTGATGGCTTTGTTCCTAGTCTTCTCCTATTGTAGGAGGGATTCGGGGCCAGGAAGAGGCAGCTGGAGGGAGTGGAGGGGAGCGGAGAGGAAATCTCCCAGGGTAATGAGCTGGGAGCCCATTGGTGCAGGAGAGGGTATTTAAGGGCCATTCAGGAACTCAGAGCCAGACCTCAAGGCCCATTGCTGGGATTCTTTGTGAGCCGGGGGACGGAACTGGGCCTCCTATTTCCAGAAACAGCCCGACGGCAATAATGTCCCCATAGCTTCTACTTAGGAGAGATTCTGAGGGCCAGTTCCAGAGGAGGTACAGAAACAACCCCCTCCCTGAAACACTCTCACACACATATCAGTATCAGCCAGGCAGGTGTCTCAGTGCTTGGGGCAGGGTGCTGCTCCTGTGGGTCTATGAATAATGCAATGAGCTCAGGCAGAAGCTGGGGTGGGGGCTGGGTGGGGGCTGAGGCAGAAAACAAGCAGACACTCCCAGGAGACAGCTCACCCAAACCACCATCCAAGATACCATCAGGCAGTTACACCGCAAACTGCTCTTGGGGCAGCAGCAGGAGACGCTGCCATCTCTCACCTGGGCTTGCAGATGGGAACATTAGTCAGTCAGACAGAGGGAGGGAGAGCGTGCTGAAACCACCTCAGGCCCTGGCTGGGTTCTCCCCATAAACAGGCCAGTCTGCGAGGCTCCATGGGCCTGTTCCTGCTCTGGAGCTGGGGAGAAATGAAGGACAAGACCCTGGTCCTGCCCCCGGCTGATGGGCCAGACCCAGCCCCTGCCAGCTGACCCTTAGGCCAGTGGCAAAGACAGCCCCAGCCGTGAAGCAGTGGGGGGGAACTTGGTCTTGTCTGGGTGAGTTACACTCCCTACCCGCTGACCCTTGGAACCTGCAATTAGTTAGAAGCCAGATAATCCCCATTAGACACCTGAGATCAAGATCCATCCCTGAGAGACCTAAACCAGGGCCAGGAGATGGGGTGGCAGTGGGATAGCCGAGTAGGAGGGTACAAGAGGGGAATGGAGAGAGCTGCAAACTGGGGACAGCAGGACTGCATCCAGGGTCTTGCCACTTGGGTGGGTGGAGGTGGCCTGGGCTCTGCATCCACATTTCCCCAAGAGGGTCCTCATGAGGAAGAGCCTCTCCCAGAGAACTTGGCTATGACCTCAGGACACCTCTCCAGGCATGGTACAGTGATTTGATAACTGCAGAATTGCTTCCCAGAAGGAACAGTTCTCTTCTCAAGTTGAACTCAGAGATTGAGAACCAGGAAACTGAAAAATTAGCATGCCACTGGATCCAGCCATAAGACAGAGGGGCCACTGGGGCAGAAGAGTCGACCAAAGGAAGGAAAGAAGAGGCCTCCTTTCTTGACCCTGACCCCAGCCATAAAGGCCGTGTTCCACCCTCTCCAGAACACTCCCCACATATTGTACGTTCCTCTACTAGCACTATATATAGCAATTACACATGCACTTCCTTCACTAGACAATGGGTTTCTATGCACAGGGATGATATACCTAACTCAGAGTGGGTGCCTAGTATTTGTTGTGGTGATGGAGGGATATATAAATGAATAAGCAGATGAATGGAAGGATTGATGGATGGATGGATGGATGGATGGATGGATGGATGGATGGATGGATGGATGGTATGAATCCTGCACCCACATCTGCTAGCAACCCTCGTGGCCACTGTCTGATTTACTTTATTATTGCGTTGAAGTTGTATCAGCCCTTTTCCAATGTTGCTCCAGGCAACTAATCTCAATGTCCACACAGATGTCTTCACCCTGCAAATTCCTTCTCAGAAGTGAGTGAGAAGCCAAGACCTATTTTCCCCATCCAACCTTCTAAAACTCCAAGCATGATTGTGGTTGTATCAGAGAACTTCCACAGTCTTGTTGGCACAAGGGCAGGGAAGGAGAGGGTCAGAGTCAGAACTGGTTGAGGAATGGGAAGGTTGCTAAAGGAAAATGAGATGTAGCCCCGCCTGCCCCCATTCAATCCCGACCTTGTCTCCAGAGGGAGAGGGAGGGAAGGCCATCCCAAGGGAGGGTGATTCTGGCAATCCCCATCCCCACCCCTTCAGGCTGGGAGGCAGAACCTCCGGTAATGGGTGGAATAATGAACTAGAGTAGCACTTACCCTGCCATAAACTCAGCCCCCACCCCTAGTCCAACCCCAATACCAACAGAACAGCAAACACCTCCTTAGCTACAACCATGTACCTGTCACAGTCCAACTGCTTTACATATATTAGCTCATTTAAACACCACAACAACCCTATGAGGTAAGGGTTCTTGTGATCCTCACTTTACAAATGAGGAAAATAGGACACAGAGAGGTCACATAACTTGCTCAAGGTCAATAGCTAATAAGTGGTAGAGTCACAGTTTATACTCAGAAATCCTGGATCCCAAGTCTTTGCTCTTAACTACTAGATCATTCTGCAACATACAGCTTTGCCCTGAATTTGAACCCCACCCAACCCAACCCTAATGTCACCCCCCCAATATTACCCTAACCCCAACCCAAACTCTCACCCCTCATTCACCCTTTATGCCCTGACCTCACCAGTAAAAGAATCCTCTAGAGATAAGTTCCATTGTCCAAAAATGCAAGGAATGGAGGAACAATGTAAATGGTACCAGAAGGAGGCATATTGACAAAATACAGAATGTGGGACGTTTCATGACATAGCTGACCTGGTTTCTGCAACAAGTCAATGGCATGAAAAAAATATTACAAGGAGAGGGAGAAATGCTTTAGAGTCAGAAACTTAAGAATCATAATAACCAAATATGAAATGTGACTTTTGTTTGGATCTTGCTCCATTTGAAGAAATCAACCTTGAACATACATTTTTGAGGTCAGGGAAAGTCGTTTGATAAGGGGCTAAATACAGAATGATAACAGGGAATCAGTGTTAGTTTTGTCAGGTGTGATAATGGCCTTGTAGTACTGTACGGAAATGTTCATTATACTGAAATAATGATTCTCATTATTTTTGGAAGTTATATTATATAGTCATCAAAACACTGACTTATCAAATCCTGAACCACTGCTCCCAGGGGAAATAGAGGGTTAGGTTCCTGTGAGCCTCTGGTCACATTTTTGTCAATTGATCAAAACATAGCCTGGTTTTATGTGTATTTCTGTTTGAAGATACACTGTTTAATATAGGTTGTTTATTCATTAGCATTGAATTTGGCCAATAGCACTGTAATTCATGAAAGTGGATAGTTCATATATACCTGCAAGCCACATCACTTCCCTCTTGATTTCAGGAACTCTAGACAGCATTCTGCATTACACTTGGAGGCCATTTTCAAAAGAAAAACCACCAACAAAAAGCATAGAAATGCAAAAAATTGTGGCACCAGATAGACCACAGTAAAGACACTTGTTGCAGTACGAGAGCCAAAACAGAAAGGCAGAGCAAAGTTGTTAAGACTGTAGATCCTAAATGTTCTCCACACAAAAAGAAGCAGTAATTATGTGATGTGATAGAGGTATTAGCTAACACTACAGTGGTAATCATTTTGCAATATAGAAGCATATCAAATCAACACCTTGTACACCTTAAACTTACACAATGTTATATGTCAATTATACCTCAATACGGCTGGAATAAACAAAAAAGGGAGAACACTGGCTTGTTTGACCTCTGCTGAGAGCAGCTGGTGACTCAAATTTTTCACTGTTCTGGGCATGTCTGTGGATGACCACGAAAAGCGCCGCTGGTGTTGATTTTGGCATTATAAATACATTTCAGCAGTAGACAAATTCGCAAATACAGAATCCATAAATAATGAGGAACTACTGTTTTAAGAGTGAAATGGCATGGTGTCTAGGATTTGTTTTAAATTACTTTGAGGGGTGGAGGGTGAGGAGAATACAAATGAAGCAAATGTGGGAATACATTGATAACTGCTGACCCTAGAAGATAGGCCAGTGGGGGATGGAGCCTGTCGGTCCTGGTCCTCCCAGGAGCAGACACCAAGACGGGATTAAAGGCTTTATTTTATTAGAGGAAATGCTTGTGAGAAAGGAAACAGAGAAGGAGCCAGAAAGGCTGGGAGAGCTGCCATTCTAAATTAGAGTCTACCCTTGAAACAAGGGGGGAAGAGAAGGCTGAGAAGATGCATCTGAGACAGCAGTGCCATCCTGGAGTCTAAGGACAGTCACGCAAAGCCATGGATGAGTCCCGGAGTGGATGTCACAAGGAGAGGAGCCCACACTTACCAGAATGGGGCTGCCTTAGTATCCTGGGCTTCACTGGTGGTGTCTAGCCCTGGGGGTTTTGGCCTCTGCCCCATCAGAACAAGATTCAAAGCCCTGGTGTTGGACCCCAGGTCAGTTTGGGGCCCCAGCAGCAGGAGCTGTGCAAAATGTGCTCTCCTGGTGGGCACATTAATAGTTCATTAAACTCTTCTCTCTGCTTTGGAGTGTCTTTGAAACCCTCCTCAATGAATATTAAAAGAAAAAAAGAACGGAGAGAACAGAAAATTCTAGGGGAGGAGAAAATATAACCAAGTTAGCGCATGCAGCAGCATTTGGAAGCAGAGCACAGGCTGACTGATGCAGGCAATCCACCTGCTCTCAGTACTCCAGGTCTGTATTGTAAGGCTTCGTGGGGTCCAAATCACTTCTGCTCCGTCCCATTGAACTCTCACACCTGCTTCAGCGGATGGCAAGGCAGAGCCTGGGTTGTCCTCTTACCCAATGGACAGTTGAGTCCACCTCACTGAAGACCCCTACCTCACTTTGGTTAAGGGAGTTATACAGAGTCATCGAGCTGAGTGAGAGCTGGGGCAGAAGACTGGCCCGTATCTGTTTGGTGACCTTCCCTGGCCCTTCCATGGTACACCCCCTCCAGGCATTTAGACTCAGGCTGTGAGCAACCACACCACTGTGCCTAACCTCCCTCGGAGTGGAAAATGCCTGCCTTATAAGATAGGTAGCATTCAAAGGTGAGGGGCTGGGAGGGGCAGCTGAAGCTCTGTCTGAGGCTAGAACAGGGTCACTCTGAGGTCAGAGCTAAGGAGAGACACACGCTCAGCGCCGCTGCTGTAGGCGAGGGTCACCCCCAGCTGGCCGGGCCCTCAGCCTTCTAGACCTGCTCTCCCCAGTCCCCTTGGAACTGCAGACAGGAAGGGTGACCACACCTAAAACATAGGTGCTCTCTGTTTGTCCCTGAGGCCCATTTGCATCTGTCGCACCTGGGGCTCATCTGGGGCTCACCTGGGACAATTTCTCAGGAACATTTCGTAAGTGACCTGCCTGCCTCTGAGCCCATTGGCAGCAAGAACAGCTTTGGGATGAGATGCGTCCAATCCCCCGCCCATTGCTACAGACTTAATTACAGAGCCCGGCCACAGTCAGTGTCCACCTTCCACCCCCACATGGGACAGAGGAAGGGGCAGGTTTGTGCTCCACTGGAGGTGTCAGGGAGAGAAATCAAGGCGCCTTTCCCAGTAGTATGATCAGTCCCGGTGGAAACTGTGGCCGTGGTGGTGACATTTTCTCAGATTGCCACTCATTCCCCCATTTCAGCAATCTTCTCTCCATCTGCCACACTTCCCATCCCTCTCTTTGTTCACCCAGAAGGGGAAGGTCTGGGTTTCTTGCCACCCTGGGAAAGGACAATAAAGCTGGTGGGATGGCTGGCCCTGTGGCCAGCAGACGAGGAGACTATTTCTGTTTGGGGGGCCTTCCTGGTGCCCCATAACAGCAAGCTCACTCCCAAACTACAGCGGCAGCAGCTTATTTTTTCTTAGCCAAGTCTTCAGAATGGGCTCCCCTGAGCTGTCTAAGAGGAATGCTGGTGCTTGGGCGCCGCAGACCCAGTGACAGGACTGTGCTTCCCCGTGCCCGTCATGCCCACCACCCACATGTCCGCAGGGCCCTCCGCCTCTCCCCACAGCTAATCACCAGCCCTGGGAGCCCACTCAGAAAAGTCTAGCAAATCTGTCCTGCCTCTCCAGCTACACTGCTCTGGCCCTGAGGTGGACTGCCTCGCCTCTCCTTGGACCTCAGCAGTAGATTTCTACCTCTGCCTGTCGGCGCGCAGTTCCTCGAGGGCATCATTCCCCAAGGCAGGTCTGCTCCACAACAGTAGGGGTCGGAGACTACACTGGGCAGCTGGCCAAATCCAGCCCCTCACTTGATCCCCAAGGCCCCACAAACTGAGAGTAGCCTCTACAGATGAGTGTTTCCTATCAGTTAGAAGATAGGGGTCACTAACTTTAATCCCTCCAAAAATTTTCCATTCTTCACACTGCTTGACCTGTATTACTAAAACAAAATTGTATTCCATTATTACTACATCTTAAATTTCATCAATACAAAAATTAGTGGATATTTGTTTTTCCTCTTGTTATATAAGTACTGACAATATCCTCAATTTTTCCTCTTCACCTGCAAAGTCTAAAATATTTACTATTGGGCCCTTGACAGGAAAATTTGCCAACTGCTAATCTAAATCCTTTCATTGCATATTCAAGTGCCTTAGCCATAACTCCCCCTGCTTCCCCTCAACACAACCAGACTTCTTGGGTTCGAATCCTGGCCCATCCATATACCAGTTCGGGTGAGCTATTTATACTCTTTGGGCCTCAGTTTCCTTGTCTGTAAAATGGTGATGGTAAGAGTATGATAATAATTCAGTAAGTTATTATGAAGATTGAATCAGGTAATATTTATAAAGCGCTAAAATAATGCCTGGCATATAATGAGCTTATGTATGTGTTTGATAAATAAACAAAGCCTCTGCTAGCCCAGTGCAACTTTGAATGTGCCATTGAAGCCCAGCTCCTCCTCGCAGCCTCCTTCTCCTTTCACTGAACCCCTATCTGCGTGGTGCATCTCCGGCACACAAGGAGAGCAGTGATAACACACCGCTGTACTCCCTCTGCTCTGCTCCCGGAAAGCTCCTGGAGGGCAGGGATAGTCTTCCTTTCCTTATTTCCAGATGATTGCAGAACTGAGTGTGAAATGAAGCCTTACACACACACACACACACACACACACACACACACACACACACACACAAAGAAAACAGAAGTGATATTGAACATCTGGAATAGGCAAGAGCATTCTTAACTTAAAAGTGTATGGAGCAGGTTTGAAGGAAAACATTTTAAATTTGATTATTTACCTTCCCTGGGTTTTTCCATGGGCATTTTGGGAAAAGATAAGCTCACCAAGAGAAATGGGTGTATAACTAGAATGATAATCAAATGACATCACCCTGTCAAAGAGGCATTTCCCAGCTAGGACATGATAAATAGACCCCCCCAAAATTTTGGTGCCTTTGGCCACCTTGATGCTGCCCCACTCCTCCTTTTGGAGTGTATTCAGATAAAACTCTCTCTGCTTTGAAAAAATTTTTTAAATTGTTTAGAATGTAAGTGTTCTCCATGTCAAAAAATTTAAAAAGCAGAATATAAAGTCAAGTAGGAAACATGTAAACAATATTTGAAGCAAATATGGCCAGTACAGGGAGAGTCAATGTTATAAAAGAGTTCTTAAAAATCAATATGAAAAAAAAGCTAGGGCAAAAATAGAAAAAATGTAAAAGAACTTAAATTAGAAAAAATAGAAATATAAACAGCTAGCAAACACATAAATTAAAAGAATGGCAGAAAGCAATTTTACACATGAAATTAATTAATAGTTTTTAAAATAAGGGTATCTAGGTTTTCCAAGGAAACTACTGGTGGGCATTTAAATAGATCATCTTTGTAAATTTGGCAATATGTATCAAAGGCCTTTTAAAAAGTTTTTCCCTTTTATATGTCAATTATATCTCAATAAAAATGGGGTAGGGGGAGTCTTACCCTTTGACATTTTTGTGACTCCTGGGAATTTAGCCCAAGGAAATCATCTGTTAGGAGGATAAAGATTTATGCAGTCTTGTGAAAACCGAAAACAACTTACATGTTCAATAATAGGGGATTGGTTTAATAAATTATGGTCCACCCATATGACAGCAGATTATGCAATGATTTAAAATGATGTTTACAGAAAGGGTTTTGCGACATGAGGTACAAAATTGTACAAACTGTTCAATTGCCAAGTATGGTTTTCAGTGCGTAGAAAAGAGACTGAAAGGAAATAGCACGCCTGCCCGTATTCCCAGACAGGCCTGGGGACGGAGCCCGCCCCTGGACAGTGTTCCGTGTCTGAGGCATGTGCGTCTACCTTGCATGGAGACCTCTGAGCATGGGTGCCCAGGCGCCCGGCTATGTCTATGGCCGTGTGAGAGAGTGTCTTCCTTTGTGGACATGGCCAGGAAAGCACATCCTATGGGATGCTCTAAGCGTATATGTACATGTATGTCTTATGTACAAGTCTTTGCATTAAGCAAATTAACTAGCAAGTGACACAGATATTCCTCAGCCTGCACACCCTGACCAAAGGAGCCAGTAGTCACAGCCCCCATAGAAAAGGGTCCCGAGCACTAAGCTCCAGAGCGGGCCCTGGCCAAGGGCATTATCACACCCAAGTGGAGGCCTAGCAGACCTCAGGGGACCATGACTGGAGCTCGTCCAGGCCAGCCGGGTCTGATTAGAGGTGATTTTAGAGACCCCACCCCCAGGGCCTAGAAGGAGGCTGCAGCTGCTTCCCAAGGCTCTGGACAGCCAAGATCTACATGGCCCAGGACTGCCCTTTGGCTCCCTCTACTTAGTTTGAGCACTGCCCACGTGTGGGGGTCCTGAAGAAAGAAGGCCCGCCTGCTTCCAGGTTGAGGGGAGCCTCAGCGTCTCCTACAGATCCAGATACTTGGTGTCAGCCCTCTGGCCCCATGTCTCTGAGGCCCTTTCTGTTCCCATTCCCAGGAAGGGGCCGTGCAATGAAGTGATTTTCCACTAAGGAGTGCCTGCTTGATTGCCATCTCCCCAGAGCCAGGCCAGCTCCGCCCACTGGCCTGGTTGGTGATAAGTGGGCCCCACCTACTGCCCCCGCCCCAGGAGCAGGTGGGAGCAGGCCACCAGGGGTGTGCCAAGATCCTATCTGGAGCACCCAGCCCAGACGGCGGGGTGTGGAACTCCCCAGACTGCCCAGCACCTTCCCCTGGGTCTGGGCCCCGCCGTCTGACCCCAAATTGAACCCTGACCTCAGGCACCCAGCCTGTCTGTTCCTTCCTCCAAGGGCCCACCCTCCTCCAACCAGGTCATCCTGTCCACCCGTTGCCTCCAAGCTTGGCTGATGCTCAACTCGGCACATGTTTGTTGAGCACCTACTCAGTCTCCGGGGAGCTCCCTCAGAGCCAGGCCCAGCCACACCGGGTCTGAGTCACTGGCAACCCTCCTGCCAAACGAGTAAGGCTGTGACTTAGCTGCGAGTGGGGATGATCTGCCAAAGGCCAGCTGAGGGTGTGCAGTCTCTGAAGGGGCCAGGGGAGGTGATGAGAGGGGACACAGGGCTCTTCCTGAGGAACTCAAATATCCCATCACCCCCACTGAGTGCCAGACACATGAGAGGTGCTGGGCACTGATCCTCAGGACTTGGGGTGTAGGTGGGAAGATCAGAGAAAGGCAGAAGTACCACTGCATAAGGGGCTTTGAACCAAAGGTTCATGGTGCCAGGAGAGCCAGCCTGGATATCGTGCCCCACTGAGGAGGGCAGACTGCCCAGGCCCTACTTCTCTGCAAGCATTATCAGCCCCTGAAGTCAGAACAAGCCTCGAGCCAGAGCTGTCCCAGTGCCACTCGGTCCCTGCACATGGCAGGAGGCCCACGGTGCTCCCTTCGTAAGAGAAGTAAAATGCGTGTTGTACTAACCAACCTTGAGCAGAGCAGTCATTGTGGAGCAGGGCTGCTGCAGAGACCAGGAGAGAATCCTGGAGAAAGAACCAGAGCTGAGGGTTCCACAAGGTGCTTTGCTAAGCAAGGAGTGTCCCCAGCAGAAGGAACTGCTAGTGTGAAGTCCAGGCGGGTGGGCTCATGGCATGAAAGGAAGTGAAAGGCGGCCAGGGTGGGTACAGAGGGGCCAGTGGGGCTGCATCCTGGGTATTAAGGTCTGCCTCTTGTTCTTATCCTAAGTCTACTCGGAAGCTGCTCAATAATTTAAGCAGTGACATGATGAACTTTGCATCTTGGCTGCCATGTGGGGAACCAACAGGAGGCCAGCAGAGAGGAGCAGGGGGCCAATCAGGAGGCCCCAATTAGGAGAGTGTGTGGAGGCAGGCAGACTGGGCAGAACTGGAAGCCACGAGTAGCAGCCACCAGGGGAGTGTGTGCAGAGGCAGGACACAGGTGCAGACAGACAGCGGCCCTGAGGATGGGCCCAGCGAGAATTCAGCCCCAGAGTCTCATTCTCCAGGCATTTGCCCCATGGACTGCGTTTGAGATGGAGCTTCAGAGACCAGGATCCTTACCCTACAGTCTCTAGACATCTTGGGAGTCTGTGGATAGAATATAGAGGTTTGGGAATTGGATCGAAGAAAGAAATGACATCTTTATTTTCACTAACCTCTAACAGAATTCTCTTTCAATTCTGCAGGTAGGCACAAACCACATAAGTGCCCAAAACACCACAATAGAAATCAGATATTTTCACGGCACATTATAGTTGGAAAGATGTGCTGAAATATCACAAATACTCATCACTACCCCAGAATTGCAATAATTATTAGATTTGCCACCAGATCTTGTTATTTAAAGCACTAATAAGACGCGCATATATTATTATATCATAAATTTGGAGCTGCATCATTGCCAGCTGATGGCTTTCCAGTTTTTCACAGGCAGCCCCTATGCCACCAGCCATTCTTATCAGGGAAGAACAAGGCACTCAGTCAATCAAAGAAAGCTAATAATTCAGTGTCTCACTAAACTGTTAAAATTTTGTTTGTGTTCAGCTCTAGTGGAAATGAGGAAACAGATTTTCAATTAATATAGGTTACATACTTTTTTCTTTATGTTCAAAACAAGGCATCAACTACTTGCAGTAAATATATTTTAATTTACTTGGAATTGTCTTTATTTCATAATTTTCCCCTTACTGATAACTGGCTACCATTAGCTATACCCTCTAATTTATATGCATATCATCACTAAGTCTTATTCACAATATATTTAAGCATTATTTTTATTCTGGTTCATGGTCATCCACTGATAACATTCTCAAGTTCTCAGTCTTCCTTTTTCTAAACTGGAGTGTTTTTGTATCAATGACTTTAAATTTTATATACTAAAACAATTCCCTCCTTCCCAATAAATAATGTTGAATGTATCATGCATTATGAGTTGCAAGATTTCAGTTGATTGCAGCTTTGAATGGGTCCTAGGTGAGAGACATGTCATGTCCCTATGTCATTCAACATGAACATGCTTATCGTAACAACACACACAGATAGGTTGGGATAAAGTTTTCTTAATTCTACAGAAGGGCGCTATTTCAATGGGAGTTGAGTGAACCTGCAATTCATCAGTTACGGATGGCATCAAAGTTGGAAACCTGAGTTAGAGGGGACCGTTTTGAATCTTTTCTGTCTCTACAGACTGGCTACTTCACAGACACCCAGGTTTTCCTTTCCCTGTATTAGGTTCTGTTTGCTAAAGGGACCTGGGCTCCAAGACTTCCCTGACAGCTCCCCTAAGGCAGCCCTACACCCACCCAGCTTTGGGGGCATTTGTGAAATGTGGGCCTGGGTTGTGAAGCCTTCAAATGGATCCAGTCCTCCCACCGCACAGGTGCAGAGTTGCCCCAGGTGCCCCCGCTACCTCTCTTCCTGTGGGTTCCTGTGGGTTGCCCTGCTCTGAGCCCTTATCCCACCCCCAGCACCCACCCAGGGAGGAGAGTAATACATTATGGACTTCATAGTGACTGGAACATGGTCTCCCTCCCAAGGAAATCTGCCTATGAGAGGGGAATGTGCCTTAGTCCAAAAGGGTGAACCTCCACGGTCGAAATCCGGGCACCATTGCATTTGTTTGGGGCTATTTGGAGAAAATATTTTTGGATATGCCTCTAATAAAACACAATCCACCTGTCTGTGGAGTCAGCCCTCCTTGGTTTGATCTGTCTGGGGAGAGTCTCTGGGTTCCTGACATCCCCCAGTCTCTATCAGTAGTGTAGACATCCTGAGAGCTGTCGCGTGCCCTGTTCCCTGGGAGAGAGGGCATGACCCAGGAAGTCTCATGCTTTCCTTCTGAATTATAAGCTATGCAGGGAAGGAAGGAGAGCTGGCTGGGGCTGAGGAACCAGCAAGTTAGCTCAAAGGCTTCCTGTGGGAAGAGGCACCTCAGCCCCTCACCAGTTCTTCCCAGAACATTCCACAGGCATTTGGAAACCTCTGCAGTCTGACCCTCGCCCATGCCATATACGCATCTTATGATCCAGGACCCTGAATACAAGTTTGTTCCATTCCTCTGGCTATTTCCCCACCCAGAATGCCTTCTATCCAGCTTGCTTATTTGATTTTCTTCGGATTGCTTCCATGGAACTGCTGCCAAGCACCCACCCAGCAAGACTTCTCCCCCAGCCACTGTTCGGCCCTTGCTGTAGTCTTCCATTAGGCTGTCCTCCATGACCCCTGTCTCCTCCTCCTCCCATCACCCAAAGTACAAGGCAAACTGACAGATTTCCCCAAGGTCACAGCTTGCCTCCCTAGAGCAGAGAATCAGGGCCAAGAATTGGAAAATGGCAGCCAGGCTTAGGGGTAGCCATGATTATAAAGAGCACGTGGAGTCACACAAACTGAGAGTCTATACCCTGGCTCTCCTATTAATTAGCTGGACACCTCTGAGTCAGCTGTTTTCTTTTTCTGAACCTTGGTCTTCTCATCCACAAAATAGTACTATTTGAAAAAGGTTTGCAACCTGCATAATACTGAGCACCTGAATGGAGATGGTTACTTGGGAATTGTTGGCTGGATGGATAGATAGACAAGTGAGTGAATTCCAGGCTGGGGCAGGGATCTGGGACAGAAGTGGGTGGTTACCTGCCTCACCTATACACAGAACCCACCCTGGGCTCAGGTTCCCATTCCTTCCCCCAGGATCCAGGGATTTGCCAAACAGGCAGCTCTCACCTGGAAAGAAAGTGACTCAGGCCGCCAGGAGAGCTGGAATGAATCAGGGAGGCAGGGACTGAGTGCGTGGCCCCCACCCAGGGGCCCAAGCCTCTCCCAGCAGGAAGAGCATGAGCTGGTCCACAGAGCTCACTGGGTAAGAGGGCAATCCTGCCGCAATGTGCCCCTGGCCAGCCAATGGGGCACAGCAATAATCCTACCGCACTCACTCCCACATTCCAGACCTGCCAGGGCGCTTGCACGAGTGCTATCTTGTCATGCACAAATCTCTGAACCCCTCATCATGGATACTTGGGTTCCAGCTCTGCTGCTTGTCCTCACCAGCCCAGGCAGGCCACATGGGCCCCAGTCCCCTTCCCTGGTAGAGGGCATGGTGGACCCAGCCAGCACCCCCACCCCCGCTTCCTGGCCTGGCTGTCACTGGGAGGCAGTGGACGCAGTTCACAGAAAGTGAGTCCCAGCCCTGCCACTCAAGACCTTTCTCTGCTCTGCAGACGCTTGGGTCCAGCTACCAGCTTAACAGCTCTGCCTGGGATGCAGGCAGCTCACACTCAACACACCCAAGACTGAACTTTGATCAGCTTCCAAACACCAAAGAAGAACCACTTCCATCGATATCTCAGGAAATGGTAACCCATCCTTGTTGTTCAGGCCACAGATTTTGCCTCCTCTCCTCTCCCATTCCCACATCCAATCTAGGAGCAAATCCTTCGGCTGCACCTGTAGAACAGACCCAGGGTCCCACTGTTTTTCACCACCCCTCTCCTTCTGGCTAGTGCAGGCTCCATGGTCTCCCCAAGATGCTGCAAGAGCCCCGCCCCCAGCTCCCCCGCCCCGTCTGGTCTCCCCACTGCCGTCAGAGGGTCCTTTGTGAACATAAAGTCAGATCAGGTCCTTCTGCGCTGAGAACTCTGCAAGGGCAGCCCAGTGGTCTTGGCAGGAGCCAAAGCCCCATGGAAACAGCTGTCCTCTAAAACCAACTTAGTTTTAGAAAGAACCCCAAAGGCCTTACAGTGGCCTCCAGAGCCCTGCACACTCTGTCCCCCCACTCCCTCTCCTCCTCGTGCCCTTCAGTCTCCCAGCCACGCTGGCCCCCTGCTGTTGTTACACCCTCCAGGCTGCTCCCCTCTCCCAGGCACCCCATGGCCCCCTCCCTGTGCCCCTGCAGTCTCGCCTGACCTTGGCCATCCCACTTACGCTGCAGCACTCCCCTTCCCCGCGTCCCTTTACTCTCCTTTATTTTTCCTCCATACCTCTTGTTACTTCTAACACACTATGTAATTTACTTGTCTACTGTGTGTGCTGTTTATGATCTTCCTCCTCCCTCGGGAATGTCAGTTCCAGGTGGGCAGGGCTTTGAGTCTATTTCATTCATAACAAATTTTTAGTCTGTTTCATAACACCTGGCACAAGGTACGCACTCAATAAACACTTGTGGAATGAGTGAATGAATGAGAGTCCATAGATTGTAATGGTTGAGGGAACTTTGGTAATCCACCATTTCTTAACTGTGTGATACAAGCTCTTTGTGCCTTGGTTTCCCTGTTTGTAACAGTAAGCTAAGAATGGTACCTGACTCATGGGCTGTTGTGTGGATTAAATTAGGTGTTTAGCTCAGTGGGTGTCATGTGACATGTGCCATCTGCACAGTATCACTGGGAGGTAGATGGGTCAGGCCCACTGACCCCATTTCCAGGTCAGGAAATACTCCTGGAAACTCCCTTCAGCTCACTTGGCAGGGTCTTCTTGCTCAGAGCATAGGGAGGGAACCCCTGCTCTGAGAAGGAGGCTCCTGCCCCAAGGGAATCAGGTGGCTCTGACACATGTGCTGATCACCCTGGAATACAGGAGTGTGACCTGGAGGAACCCAGGCCAGTGAGAGAGGCAGTGGCCAGAGGGCACCGAGGTTGGGAGTGGGTCTTTCTGAGTTCAGGGAGCAGCCATTCCTATAACACGTGAATTCCTCTTCTGGGACCTGGGAGTAGGGGACCTATCTAGTTCTTTGAGCAGCAAGAGCAGTGTACAAACCAGCCCTGATCAGAGAAATCATTAAAGTCCACCCATCAGCTCAGGGGAGCCTCCAGGCAGTTCCATGAAAGCCAAGGTCAGACCGCTCATCATACGTACTAGCACCCAGATAAACAGAGGCCCACTGGGGCAAGAGGATCAGCCCAGAACCCCACTGCCAGGGAAAGGTGGAGCTGGGGCCAAAAGTCAGGCATTGCAGCCTTAAACCCAGACAGCTTTCCTTCCACAGAAGCCACAGGTCGGGCCAAGGCCTTGCAGATCCTTACCCCAGCCAGACACTGTAGCTGCAATTCATGTTGAGGTCTTTAGACCCCAGAAAGTTCACTTTTTCCACACCCTGTAGCTTGTAGTGTCCTCCAACCAGGAAGGAAAGATACAGGGTGTTCCCAGGAGTCTGCTTTAATGGTATGTGAGCTCCTCTGGACCCCACTATTTGATTTTTTAAATTCATACTCTACTTACTTCCGGAGAGGACATGAGGTAGCTTACAAAAAAAAAAAAAAATCGTACGTATAAAGCTGCTGCTAACAAAAAATAACAAATAAAAATGTAAGAGGAGAAAAACACAAATGTGTCAAACAGAGGTTGACACAGATCATTGGGATGAAGGATGAAATTCCTATCTGAGCTCCCCAGCAGCCTAGTGAAAAGGGAGTCTCCAGGAGTCACAGAACCATCTTTTTCATTGTCCCCCAACATCTAGGAGACCCTTGAGAAATGTCTGTGACTGACTGAGAAAATGGATGCCCCCGTGTCTGGGCAGCCTGAGCACACGCCTTGCTTTAGCCACGTGCCCCCACGGCACATCACGCCCCTGTTCTGATCATTTCCCCACCCCTACCCCCCGGAGTCGGCACACGGGCCCGCCTTGGTCTTCCTCTCGCCTGCTGCTGTTGGTCCACGAGCAGCGCCGCCCGGCCTGCCCACAGGAACTGCGCCCCGGCCCATGAGGCCACGGCTGGCCTTGGCGTCTGCCCATCGTCTTAATGAATCAGGCCTCACTAAGACGGCCCCAAGTGGCCAACTGGAGTGATTCAAAATGATGACTTACTTCATTTATATAAGTGAAAAGAGAGAAAAAGAAACCAAACCATCCTGAAGGCAGTTTTGGTACCTGTTGGGTCACGAGTGGGACAGAGAAGTCCCCCCAGCCCAGTGGCTGTGGCTCAGGGGACTCCCCCACCCCCTCCCCAAGCCCCATCCTAATGTCCTCAGTGGGAGGGGCAGGCTGGGCCCCAGATCCTCACTGTCTCTGGAGAAACAGGCAGCCAGGAATCATGGCAAGGACCTCAGCCGTGGAGGAGCAGCCCTGGCTTTTGTGATTTAGCCTTACAGAGCCAGTTTCTGGCGTATGTCAGCCCAGGTGGGCTGAGTCAGGCAACTCGGGAAAGACAGGGAGATGTAAGGAGCGGAGGCCAGAGAGGAGAGACCTTCTTAGCATGAAGGGCAGAGAGGAACTCTGTGGAGAGGCTGGACCACACCCTGCAGGCCCACAGCCCCCGAGAAAGCACCAGGAGCGAGGGCAGCAAGGAGGCCGCCTTAGACGCTGCCCTCTGATCCCAGCTCAGTGAGAGAAACCTGGTGCTGGGGTGGAAGTGAAGATCTGGCCTCACTGAGTTCCTCTGTCCTTGTGGAACCCTGACATGAGGTGACACAATGTCCATGGCCTCTGACCTCTGCTGAGCACTTAACAGGTGCCAGACTCCATGCTCAGCGCTTCCCAAAGCTCATCCCACGTAATCCTCACAGCTCTATGAGGTAAGTGATGTCACTGGCCCCATTTTCTGGTTGAGGAAGCTGTGCTCAGAGAGGTCAAGAGACTGGCCAAGGACACACAGCTAATAAACAATGGAGTCAAGATTTGAATCCAAGTTCGTACAACTCCATCACTGAAGCTGCTCTTACCCCTCCTTTGGGAAACCCCCTCAAGTGATTGAGACACAACTCTAGCTCTTGGGGGTCCCCCAGTCTGATGGAAGAGACACATTTCTGTCCTTAAGAACCCTGGTCCTGTTGAGGAACTCTGTCTCTGCTCTAGCGGGCCCCTGGGCTAATGGGAAGGTCAGTCCCTCCCTTCTGGGAGCTGTCAGAAGGGCAGAAGCAAGCATGTCCCTCAGTGGGCATCCCTGAGAAGTGGACTAATGGGACAAAGCCATTATCTTCTCCTCCCAGGCCGAGACTCTCTTCAGGTGACCACTGCCAGCAAGGGATATGGTGGGGGGCAGGAAGGCCCTCCCCACCTTCAGGAAGGCAGGCTGCCAGGCAATTGGAACACCCTGCTCAGAGCCCTGGGATCAGAGGGCAGTGACAAATAGAGCAGAGGGGGGCAGACCCCACAAGCTCCCTGAGTGCCTGCCATGTCTCGGGGATGGGTCAGTCTGTAACCTGGGCCAGACCGCAGCCAGAGCCCAGAACTGGAACTCTGTCTGTGAGTCAGTCTATGGCCAGAGTCAGAGAGTCAAAGGTCAGGGTCACGAATCAGTCAGAAGCCAGCTTGAGGTGTTAGCTAGAAGTAAGAATCAATGGTGCATTTGAAGCTGGGGTTGGGATGAGCCTATAAGCGGTAGGCTGCATAGGGGAGTAGCTGAAGGGACCCAGGCACTGGGTCTGGATCAAGAGGCCACATGGAGTCACTGGAGTGACCCCTGGGGTCTTAGCAGGTGGGCCACCTGCTAGGGAGCAGGAACAAGGTAGGGCCGGGAGGGCCCCAGGGGTAGGCAAGGGCCGACACCCAGCCCTATGGACTCCGCGCCCCTCATTCCTCCTGATTGAAGTCATTCCATGGGCCCAGCCACCCCAGGCCTGGGAGGGGAAGCAGAGCTTCCAAGGCGGCTCCCCCAGAGTACCTGTGAGTCATGATCCCTAGGACTACAGCGATGGGCCCAGCAAAGGATGGGGGTACCCCGGCAGCACACTGCTCCCAGCCACAGCACCGCATGCGTCAGCAACCCAGAGTCAGCTAATGGCTATATCATACTGTGCCAGGCACAGTTCTAAAGCTTTATATGCATTGTTTCTTTTAATCCAATGATGTGTTATTACCCCATATATAGATGAGGAACCAAGGTAAAGAGTGGTTAAATAAGTGGCTCCTGCATTTAAATCCAGGCACCTGTTTTTAAATCCAGGTTGTCGGCCTCATTCTTAACCACTGTATGATTTAAGATCAAGACCATGTCTGACCCTACCCCATTCCACGCACACAAGCTGTGGCATTGCCAAAGCTCTCCCCACCCCCCCATCCCATGTCCTCCTGAAAGAAGCTTAAAGCCAACAACTAAATCTCTAGGGGTGGAATTCCAGGGAGAGAGAGGTGGGCCCTTGGAGCAGGGTGCTCTTAAGGCAGCATTTACATCCTCTCCACTTTCCCGGATACCACGAACTTCAGTATCTCCATTTGTTTCTTTTCTATTGTACACAGGGCCTGCCAGCAAGCAGCTGGCCCTGGGAGGGGAGCCCAATAGGAGGTGCTGGCTTCCAGGAAAAGTAGGTTAAGAAGCGCCATACTTCGGTTCAGGAAGCTTGGTAACAGCATTTCTATTTGGTTTTAATGGCATTAATGAATCTGGGGCTAAAATACCGAACTGTTAGGACATGGGCTCCTGAGGGCATGAACAGGGATCAATAAAGAAAACTGCAGGTATACAGGGCCCCAGGGGCACAGCCATGCTCCCACCCTTGCACAGCATTTGAGCAGCACTTAACTCTGTGCAAGCACTTTCCAGTTCCTTGCATTAGGGTCTTACAAGGAAGGAGACTATCAACCGATTTCACAGAAGAGCAACTGAGGTCCCCTGAAGGGATTAGTCAAGCAGATGCGTGGGTAGCTTCCCAGCTGACATTCCACCCCCACCCCCTCCTCTGTTGCTGGCAGTCCCCAATTTTGTCCCGAAGTTTATCATCCCAGGAGCTCAAGGAGGATGCCTCCCTCCTCCCCTCAGATTAAGTCCATCAGCCTAAGCCAGAAGGCAATGACCCTCTCAAACCCAATACCCTCTTTGATAGCATCTGAGCCACCCTCTTTTCTATCCTGAAGTGAAATCCATAGTTTCAAAGAAAAAAAAAACCAACACAATGCCATACCTAATGTAAAGGAAGAATATAAGAAAAGCCATTTCTATGATGTTAATTGTGTTTCAATATGTTACAGGGTCAAGCAGTCCACCCCAAAGGATGTGCCACAGCAGGAGCAAATGCACGGTGACCCAAGGCACACACTGAAGCCACACTGCCCACACTTTGGTACCTTCAGAACTGGTGGGCAGCTCTAAGTCACAGAGAATTTTCCCTCAGTTTACCTAGTAGGTCTTAGGCAAGAGCATATCTATAAAATAGAGTTAGGTCCTAAGCTTGGATAATAAAAAGCAGGTTTTTCACCTCCATGAATGGCTGGTGTGACTTTCAAAATCCCTGTAGGATGCAAACCATCCCACACATTGCAGGACACCTCTTGCCCCCACTTCCAAATGCCACAGCACCCTCATCACCAGGATAATCACAACGTGCTCACAGTTCTCTTAGAGCCAGTGACACAAGCTGATGACAGTGCCCTGCTCCCCTGGCCTGAGTGTCGCCCAGTCTTGGTCAGGGGCCATAAGGGAAAGTGTTCTTACTATTGAAAGGAACTCCCTGCTTGCTCACCAGATGCCGTTTTGACACTTGCCACCCTGAGGGAGTTATTGCCAACTGCTGCAGTAGGCAGGGGAAGGGTGGAAGGCCTCGAGGTTCCGCAGGCTCCAGGGCATTATTGGACTGCTGCATCCACGGCCCTGCATCACCCCACATCGGGGCCTCCCTGCTATGTGAGAAGACAAGCCCTCTTGTTCAAGCTGCTTTGAGATGGGCCTTTAGGTACTTGTCACAGTGGTTGTTCAGATACAAGAAGTAATATTTTCCAACCTCACAACCATTCCGGAAATCAAAGCCTGGGTCTTCTGGCCTTCTGCTGGGTCCCCTCTAGCTCACAGATGCAAGCAGGACCAGGGCACTGCTCAGAGGTTGCTTTCTAGACAGGGGCTAGACAGGGGCCCTCCCAGGGAGTGCAGACCCTGAAGGAGCAGATCTGGGGATGTGAAGGAAACCAGTCCAGGAGCTCTGGGTCTGTCCCCTCCCCTGTTCCTCCTCTGACTCAGGAGACACTGGGATTAGCAGCTGCATTCCTCATCCTTTATGCTTCCTAGTGCTTTACAGGCACCAATTAGCAGCCAAGCGCCCCACCCGAGGGTGCCTCCTGAGGAACCAGGGCTCTGGTGCGACACAGAGGCAGGACCACCACTCATCCGTACTGGGCAGTGCAGGACTCCTGGGAAAGCCCCTGAGTGGGAAGGAGCAGGCTGAGAGACAGTGTGTGGGGAGACCCCACTTTGGGGAGACACAACTGGACACAGGCTCCAACCATGTAGGGCCTGCAGACCCCAGTGCAGATTCTAAGCTTATCCCTGGCACATGAGAAGCCACTGAAGGGTTTAAGCACAGGGTGACACAGCCATCACAAGTCCTTCTCGCTTGCCTGCCTGGGAACATGCCCAGTGGCCCTCATCCCTGCAAACCTCCCGCTGCAGACAGATGCTGTGACTTTGAGCTTGGTCCTCAGTGAGGGTCAGGATCTGCACAACTGCCTTCATGGACACGGACAGTGTTGCTGGTCTGAGCCCTCTGGTGCTTGGGTCTTCAGGGAGGAGGAAGGATGCATTGCAGCCTGGAGTTATTCCTGCTGTGTCACTTCAGGCCACCATCCCCGTGCTCAAGAAGCTATCTCAGCTCCCTATTACCCAACGAGTCAAGTCCAAGTCTACTAACTAAGTGGCCTCTCCACCTTTTCCCTTTGTTCACAAATACCAACACCGAGGTCCCAGCAGGCTGACCTCCCAAAACCCTGGCTCTGTGCACATTCCCACCTCCACACCATTGTTTATGTGTCCCCAGCCTGGAAAAGCTGCCCTGCTCCCCCCATGCTACACTTCAGCTACAAGCATCTCTCAGCAGCTTGTTCTCTCACAGTCTCTGTAAGGATCTGTACAGCTTCTTCAGCCACAATGACTCCTTAGTACTCAAAACAGGAGGGGAGATGGGACTTCACATTCCATTACAGCTTCCAATTATTGCCTTTCATCCTATTTTGTTACTTTCATCTTATACTGTTATTCCCCTTTCAGCCTGTGTGTTCTTACCCCACCACCACCTCCACCCCATTGTAAACTCTGGGGGATGGAGACGGGTCTTACTCACACATTTCAGCCCCCAACACAGTGCTGGCACCAGCCTGGCAGGAGCTCTGAGAATGTTCTATGGTTTTGAATTGCCTCATCTCGGAGAACAACTTGGTGATGAAGGTTCCTCTGCAGGGATAACTGGGTGGGAGAGGGTTGAGGGAAAGGTTCCTGCCCCAAGTTATTAGCCTCACCAGCAGGTATTTGCCATGTCTCTGTTCTCAAGTAATTGGGGATGAAATTTCCCCCTCCAATCTGAGATGATGGAATGAGAAGTCTGCAGGCACAGACAGATGCAGACAGAAAAAGGGAACAACAATAGGACATGGGCTGGAGACAGGCCGGATGAGAGGCAGAAACATGATGCAGGAGCAAGACAGTGACAGGGACAGAGAGAAACAGGGAAAGAGGAGGAGGGGGGCAAGTGGAGACAGGAAGGGGCCGGGGACTGGGTGGGCAGGAGCCCAGAGAGAGCAGACAAAGAAGACAGAGAGCATGAGGGAGGCCAATGAAAGCTGAGAGGGCAGAAGGGCAGTGGTAGCATGGGCCCCTCCCTCCCTGGCTGCCTCGGTGCCAGGCTGCGCTCTGCATCCTCAAAGCCACTCCTGAAACTCCTGCATGTTGGAGCATGAAGGCCGGGAAAAGGCAGCCAAACTGGAAGGCAGCCGAGGACCAGATGCTGGGAGGACCACATGCAGGAGGGTGGCGGTGGGACGAGGAGGCACTGCTCTGTCCTGCCACCCCCACCATCATACCTCGACCCCACCCTGACCTAGCCAAGGGACAGCTCCCACTGGCAGTTGGCTGAGCTGGGCTGGATAGGGAGTCCTCTGAGGCCTGACTCAGGTGTTTGCTGGGACAGGAAAAGGGAGTGGCCCAGCTGGGACCATGGCAGTTACGGGGGTCAGGAATGAAAGGAAAGCTGGGATTAAAGTTTCAGTAACCTGCCTTAAAAGCACCCAGACATTATGCATGACAGGATTCCTGGGCATTGAGTAAGGTGGCCATTCCAGCATGGATGAGGGGAAAGGGGCACTGGCTGCTGGTCAGGATCAGGTAGGCATGGAGACAGAGGGCCCAGCTGCCCCTGTAGGAGACCAGCACCCCACCACCACTTCCCACCACACAGATCCTTCCTCACAAGGCAGGCCATGCACCCACTGCCTGAGGGCCTGGAACCTAGCTAATGGGAACAGGGTAAGGCAGCGGACTGAGACCCAGGAAGGCAGAGCCTAGGGAGGTCTGGGAGAGATGCCTCTATGTGTGTTGAAGTAAGAAGGAGACAGGAGGCCAAGACAAGGGACCAAGAAAGATAAATGTTAAAGGGCTTTGAGAAGAATAGCTGGTGAAAATTTGCAATTCATCTGTGGACTTAAGCAACACTTATTGACACAGGAAAAATGGGATCCAATCAGAAACCACATCTGAAGACAAACCCTAACTCTGCTCTCATGCTGAACCCTAAATCTGGCCTCAGACTGAACTTTAACCCTGGCGACAGACTCACTGCTAAACCTGTCCTCACACTTACCCTAATTCCAACACCTCCAGCTTCACTGAGCCTAATCTTGGCTACTGGCCACCTCTAAAGTGCATGTTTAGATCTCAAACATACAGGAAAAGGGCATGTTCATGTTTCTGGAGAAATGCCACAAAGCACATGGCTGCAGGGCTTGGTGGGAATGGCATTTGGCCACACATTGGGATCAGCTACGCCAGCCATTGAAGCCCTTGTGCTCTGGCATAGCCATTAATGCCCTCCACTACTTGATTTCTTCACCATCCCTTTTATCTCCCCACCATCCCCTCTCTCCCAGCCTGCCAGACAGGTGTACTCACTCTTCCTTTACCCTGGGCTCCCGACTACCTTGGGACCCTTACCAATGCCCTATTTCAGCTTCAGAGCCCCCTGAGTCCCATCTTAGCAGCCAAGCACAGCCTTCATCTTCTTTCCAAACCAATCCCAGCCAGAAGGCCTTCTCCCTTCCCTGAATTCCTGCAGGAATGTGACTTAATAATCCATCTGGCCGCTAATCACAAACATTCCTTCTATTGTCTTCTACTGTTATTATCATTGGCAGACTGAATGCATATACACAAATTATCTCCCCAACTAGATAGTAAATTTTCCACTATCACAAACAATGCTGAGTTGAACATCCTTAAAGTACATCTTTATGTATTTGTATACTTGAAAAACATATCTTCAAACAGAGTAATACCCTGAAGATAATTTTAGAAGTCAAAACTCATGATGAAAACTAACAGTGTCCTGTCTCACTCCTCCCCTTTGCGTGAGACACACACAGTTCCTTTAGTGCTTTTTCTGACATTTAACTGCATGCATGTAAGTCATTTGTTTAAATTCTGCTTTCTTAATTAACCAAGTTTCAGCAACATCTCTTTGCTTCCTACCATGGAAAATGAAAAGAAAGCACTCCTATACAGCCATACACAAATATTTCCCTTTTCCTGGATCTCCTAAGAGTTAAATTACAACATTCCCAAATCTGAGCTATACAATGTATTCTGATTACATTTCCTTTCCAGTAAAACTTTCAGTTCTTCCTGGAGTTAATAACTGCCTTGGTTTTTTATTCACCTCTTTCTCAACACTTATGGCTAGTTCTTCTCAAACTCTTGACAAAGCCATAAAACCTCTCTAAATAAGGTCAACACCTCCAGTCCTCTTCCATTTTTCTTTTGAAAATTTCCTCATGCTGTTCCATCTGGTATGGTTCCTAGCTCTCCCCACCACTGTTCTTCTAGTGCTTCTTTCATTGTCACCTTGTAAATTTACTTTGCTACTGTCTGTGTTGGCTATCTTATTTCCTGGCTCTCCTGTTTTCATTTTCTTCATTTATTCCTTAATTTTCTTGGAACACAACATCATGCCATTTCTTGAGAACAACGGGAGGTAAAATTTTTAAGAAATTAGGCATCTGGAATGCTTCTATTCCATCCTTAAGATTTATTGATGATTTGGCTGGGTATAAAATTCTAAATTTATACTTTAAAGGTCCCTCCCACTAAAATACAGCCAGATCCTAGAAAAATTACCTTAAACACAATTTCTATTTTGTAGCCATGCTCAAAAGCCATAAGTAAAAATAACAAGGTCAGGAAACTATTCTTCCATCACTGAGATCTATATTAGGTCAGATGTTCTCAACACTGGCTTTATATTAAAATTACCAGTACAGCTTTAACATAAACTACTGATACCCCAGAATCTGATTGAATTAGGGATGAGCATAGATTTTTTTTTTTTTTTAGCAAGAAGTTTCTTCTGGTTAGATGCATAATGTTGTATTTTTTTATTGTGGTAAAATATACGTAACAAAATTTACCACTTAACCATTTTAAATGTATAGTTCAGTGTCATTAGGTACATTCACATAGCTGTGCAACCACCACCACCATCCAATCCAGAATTCTTTCCATCTTCTGAAACTGAAACTCTGTATCCATTAAACAACTCCCAATTCCTCCCTTCCCTTCCCCCAGTCCCCAGCAGTCACCATTCTGCTTTCTGTCTATATGAATTTCACCCCACTAAGTACCTCATATAAGTGGAATCATGCAGGATTGTCCTTTTGTGATTGGCTTATTTCATTTAGCATACTGTCTTCCAGGTGCTTCCATGTTGTGGCATGTGTCAGAATCTCCTTCCCCTTCAAGGCAGAATAATATTCCATGTATGTATATACACACTTTGTTTATCTATTCATCTGTTGATGGATACTTGGGTTACTTTATCTTTGGGCGATTGTGAATAGATGCTGTGAATGTAGGTGTACAAATACCTGTTTGAGTTCCTGCTTTCAATTCTTTTGGTTATATACCCATGAACGGAATTGCTAGATCATATGCTGACTCTATGTATAATTTCTTGAGGAACCACCCTACCATTTTCTATAGTGGAAACACCAATTTCCATTCCCACCAAGAGTGCACAAGTGTTCCCCTTTCTCCACATCTTTGCCAGCACTTGTTATATCTTGTCTTTTTAATAATAGCCATTCTAATAAATGTGAGATGGCATCTCATCATAGTTCTGATTTGCCTTTTGCTAATGACTAGTGATCTAATCATCTCTTCATGTGCTTATTGGCCATTTGTATACTCTTTGGAGAAATATCTGCTAAGTCCTTTGCCTGTTTTTTAGTTAAGATGTTTTCTAATTTTTGAATTATAATTCTTTATGTATTCTATATTTTAATCCCTTATCATATATATGTTTTGTAAATATTTTTTCTCATACCATGGGTTGCCTTTTCACTCTATTTGTAGTGTTCTTTGATTCATAAAAGTTAGTTTGCATTTTTCAAGTTTCTAATTTTTATGAAGTCCAAATTATCTATTTTTTATTTTGTTACCTGTGCTTTTGGTGTCACATTCTAGAAATCATTGTAAAAACTAATGTCTTAGTTTTTACCCTATGTTTTCTTCTTAGAATGTCATAGGCTTAGCCCTTACATTTAGGTCTTTGATCCATTTTAAGTTAATTTGTGTATAACGTGTAAGGAAAGAGTCCAACTTCATTCTTTTGCATGTGGATCTCCAGTTTCTCAATAGGATTTGTTGAAAACACTGTCCTTTCCCAAGTGAATGTTCTTGGCAGCCTAGTCAGAAATGATTTGACCATATATGGGCAAAGGTTTATTTGGGGGCTGTCCATTCTATTCCATTGATGCATACATCTGTCTTTATAGCAGAATCATGCTGTTTTGAATACTGTAGCTTTGTAGTAAGTTTTGAAATCAGAAAGTGTGAGACCTCCAATTCTGTTTTTCAAAATTATTGGCAACTCAGGGTCTCTTGCGATTCCATACACATTTTAGGATGGGTTTTTCTATTTCTGCAAGAAACATCACTGGGGTTTTGATAGGGATTTATTGAACCTGTAAATCATAAGATGTAGTGACATCTTAACAATTTTAAGTTTTCCAATCCAAGCAAAGCTTGTTTTTCTGTTTTCTGTTTTTGTAATTTAAAAAGACTATGGAAACAAAGAGTCCATGTTCTTTGATTTTCCATTGAAGTAAGTGAAACCTGAAAACATCTTTATCAGTTGCTTTACATGCTGATCTGAGGATGTACTGTTTAAAATGATGCACATAAAACATTAAGATAGAGGAGTTGAAAGTAGAAGTATGAAAAAAGATATTGTGAGTAGATATTTACTAAATAAAGATAGCTAGGCAGTCATATCAAAAAAAGGCAGTGTTAAAATGAGAAACACTATCAAGGACAAAAAAATTACTACATAATGAGAAAAAGTTTAATTTACTGGGAATATATAATAATTACAAACTTGTTTATACTTGTAAGAATAGGTGATAGATCCAGTGAAAATGGACAGATACACCATCATAATGAGCAATTTTAACACAATTCACTCAATTATTTATGGCTGAAGGAGAATAAAAATCAATGAAGATATATAGGATTTGAACAAGCTTGATTTAATGGATATTTTTAGAACTCAGTAACCTGCAATCAGAAAATATACATTCTTGTTAAGCATACATGAATAATTTACAAAAATTGACTACACACTAGTATGTAAAGCAAGCTTTAACACATTTCAAAGAATCAGTAGCATTCCAAACTACAATCTCTGACCACAATGCAATAAAATTAAAACTCAAAGAATTTGTATCATTTCAAGCTACAATCTGTCCACAATGCAATAAAACTAAAATGTAATAACAAAAATGATTATTGTAGAAACACATCTAAATAATGTTTTTAAAAATCAAAGTATAAACTTAAAAATGGTCAGAATAGTAAAGTTCAGCTTCTAGCCCACAGTTAGTAACAATGACAAGATGCTCTGTCACTGAATACAGTCAAAAAGCCAGACAGGAGATGGTTCTTTGAGAAAATAAATAACATAGATAAATCCTTAGCCAGACTTATCAAGAAAAAAAGAGAGTGTACACACATAAACAGAATCAGAAATGAGAAAGGAAAAAATTACTATGGATACTACAGAAATACAAAGAATTATTAAGAGTACTATGAAAAATTATATTCTAATAAGTTGGATAACCTAGAAGAAATAAATGGACACATTTCTAGAAAAATACAATCTTCCAAGACTGATCTCGGAAGAAACAGAAAATCTGAACAGACCATTTACCAGCAATCAAATTGAACTGGTAATCAAACAACTACCTAAGAACAAAAGCTCTGGACCAGATGGCTTCACTGAATTTTAGCAAACATTTAGAAAAGACCTAATATGCATCCTCCTTAATGTTTTCCAACAGGTAGAAGAAGAGGGAATACTTCCAAACTCATTCTATGAGGCCAGCATCACTCTAATACCAAAACCAGACAAAAACACCACAAAAAAAGAAAATTACAGACCAATATCCCTGATGAAGATAGATGCAAAAATATGCACCAAAATATTAGCAAACTGAATTAAAAAATACAACAAAAAGATCATCCATGATGATCAATGGTACAGTATTATAGGATTTATGGTACAGTATTTTAAAGGATGGTACAATATTTGAAAATTCATCAACATCATACACCACATTAAAAAAAGGATAAAAATGACATGATCATCTCCATAGATGCTGTAAAAGCATTCAACAAAATTCAACATCCATTCATGATAAAAACTCTCAACAAAATGGGTATAGAGGGCAAGTACTTCAACATAATAAAGGCCATATATGACAAACCCACAGCCAACACTGTACTTAACAGTGAAAAGCTGAAAGCTTTTCCTCTAAGATCGGGAACAAGACAAGGATGCCCACTCTCACCACTTTTATTCAGCATAGTCCTGGAGGTCCTAGCCATGGCATCAGATAACACAGAGAAATAAAAGGCATCCAGATTGGTAAGGAAGAAGTTATACTGTCACTGCAGATGACATAATATTGTGCATAAAAAACCCTGAAGAATCCACCCAAAAATTACTACAACTAATAACTGAATTCAGTAAAAGTTTCAGGATACAAAATTAATACACAGAAATCTGTTGCATACCTATACACTAATGATGAACTAGCAGAATGAGAAATCAGGAAAACAACTCCATTCACAGTTGCATCAAAAAGAATAAAATACCTAGGAATAAACCTAACCAAGGGGGGGAAAGACCTATACCATGAAAACTACAAGACACTCCTGAGATAAATTAAAAGAGACACCAATAAATGGAAACACGCCTCTTGCTCATGGATAGGAAGAATTAGTATTGTCAAAATGGCCATCCTGCCTAAAGCAATCTACAGATTCAATGCAATCCCTATAAAAATTCCAACAGCATTCTTCAACGAATTAGAACAAACAGTCCTAAAATTCATATGGAACCACAGAAGACTCTGAATAGCCAAAGCAATCCTGAGAAGGAAGAATATAGCAGGATTACACTCCCCAACTTCAAACTCTACTACAAAGCCGCAGTTGTCAAAACAATTTGGTACTGGCACAAGAACAGACCAACAGAACAATGGAACAGAATAGAGAGCCCTGATATAAACCCAACCATATGTGGCAAACTCATATAAAGGAGCCATGGATATGCAATGGAGAAATGACAGTGTCTTCAACAGCTGGTGTTGGCAAAACTGGACAGCTACATGTAAGAGAATGAAACTGGATTATTGTCTAACTCCATACACAAAAGTAAATTCAAAATGGATCAAAGACCTGAATGTAAGTCATGAAACCATAAAAGTCTTAGAAGAAAACATAGGCAAAATTCTCTTGAATATAAACATGAGCAATTTTTTCCTGAACATATCTCCTCAGGCAAGGGAAACAAAAGCAAAAATGAACAAGTGGGACTACATCAAACTAAAAAGCTTTTGAACAGCAAAGGACACCACCAGTAGAACAAAAAGGCACCCTACAGTATGGGAGAATATATTCATAAATGACATATCTGATAAGGGGTTAACTTCCAAAATATATAAAGAACTCACACATCTCAACACCCAAAAAGCAAATAACCTGATTGAAAAATGGGCAGAGGATCTGAAGAGACACTTCTCCAAAGAAGAAATTCAGATGGCCAACAGGCACATGAAAAGATGCTCCTCATCATTAATTATCAGGGAAATGCAAATTAAAACCACAATGAGATATCACCTCATACCAGTTAGGATGGCCAACATCCAAAAGACAAACAACAACAAATGCTGGTGAGGATACAGAGAAAGGGAAACCCTCCTACACTGTTGGTAGGAATGTAAATTACCTCAATCATTGTGGAAAGCAATATGGAGGTTCCTCAAAAACTAAAAATAGAAATACCATTTGATTCAGGAATTCTACTCCTAGGAATTTACCCAAAGAAAACAAGATCCCAGATTCAAAAAGACATATGCACCCCTGTTTATCACAGCACTATTTACAATAGCCAAGACATGGAAGCAACCTAAGTGTCCAACAGTACATGAATGGATAAAGAAGAGGTGGTACATTTGCACAATGGAGTATTATTCAGCCATAAGAAGAAAACAAATCCTACCATTTACAACAACTTGGATGGAGCTAGAGGGTATTATGCTCAGTGAAATGAGCCAGGCAGAGAAACACAAGTACCAAATGATTTCACTTATTTGTGGAGTATAACAACAAAGCAAAACTGAAGGAACAAAACAGCAGCAGACTCACAGACTCCAAGAAAATACTAGAGGTTACTAAAGGGAAGGGGCTTGGGAGGGTGGGTAGGGAGGGAGGGAAAAGGAGATTAAGGGGCATTATGATTAGCACACATAATGTAGGTGGGGGGCATAGGGAAGGCTGTATAGCCAAGAGAAGACAAGTAGTGACTCTATAGCATTTTACTATGCTGATGGACAGTGACTGCAGTGGAGTGTGCGTGTGGGAGACTTAATAATATGGGTGAATGTAATAACCACAACGTTGCTCATGTGAAACCTTTATAAGATTGCATATCAATGATACCTTAATAAAAAAAAACCTCCAAAAAAAAAAGCCAGACCAATATGTACAGCAGTGCTTTTCAGACACTGCACAATAATTAGCACAGGACTTTAATAACTGAGAGAAGGGAAACAAAATTTCACCAGCTTACTGACTTCTTATCAGAAACTATGCATGACAGAAAAACAAAGAGAGATATTAAAGTACTGAACAACAAAAATTCTGTCAACCTAGAATTTTTATCCCTGAAAGCACAGAGGATGAAAGGGGATATGGAAATGTACTATTTTATTACAACTACATGTGATGTTATCTATTATTTTAAATTAGACTATAACTTAAAAGATGTAGCAAACCATAGAGCAATAACTTAAAAAATAATGAGCTATAGCTAATAAGCCAAGAGTATACATAAAATGTAATTATTTTTTTTTAATTAATCCAAAAAGAAGGAAGGAAAGAAAAAAAGAACAAAGAGAAGATGGACTGAAAAGAAAACAAATAGGAAGACAGAAGATTTAAGCTTGGAAGTATTTAAATGTACAAGAAATATAAATGGACTAAGCAAATTAAAAGGCAGAGAATATCAGATTAGATTTTTTTTTTAAAAGCAAGACCCAGCTGTATATTCTGTACAAGAAACCCACTTTAAATATAAAGATACAGATAGGTTAAAAGTGAAATAATGAGAAAGATGTATCTTGCAACATTATTCATAAGAAAGCTAGAGCAGCTATCTTAATATCATATATAGTAGACTTCAGAACAAGGAATATTACCAGGGATAAAGACAAAATAAAAGAGTAAATTCATCAAGAGGACATAACAATATTAAATGTGTATGTACCTAACACTAGAGATTCAAAATAAATGAGGTAAAAATATTTCTGAAAGAAGAAATAATTCTAATTTGTTCAACACTTCTCTTTCAGTAATTGATACAAGTATACAGAAAATCAAGAACATAGAAGGTGAACAACACTATCAACTAACTTAATTTGACATTTACAGATCACACCATCCAGTTACAATAAAATACAAATTCTTGTCAAGTGCATTTGTAGCATTTACTAAGTTGACTATATCCTGAGCCATAAAATAAAGTCTCAATAAATTTAAAGCATTGAAATTAATGCAAACTCTCTTACTGTACAGAAGTAAATTATAAATTAATGACAAAAATACTGGAAAACCACCAAATGTCTGGAAATTAAACAACACACTTCTAAATAATCTATACTTCAGAAAATCCACAATTGAAATAAAAACATATTTTGAATTAAATGAAAGTAAAAACACAATAAAAATTATGAAATACAGGTAAAAGAGTACTTTGAGGAAAATTTGTAGCATTAAATGCTTATATATGGAGTGGGGGAATTGTTGCAAACTAATGGTTTAAGCTTCTAAGGAAACTAAAAATAAAATAAGCCTAAAGTAAGAAAAGGGAAGGAAATAATAAAGGATGAAAATAAATTTTTAAAAAGTAAACGAAGAACAATAAAGAAAAATCAATGAAACCAAAAACTAATTCTTTAAAATACATGAAGTGAAAACTGATATCACAACCTTGATATCTAAATATGATGGAGCACAAGAAGTTTCAGACCAATGTCTTTCATGGCATTCATGACATTCATGACATTTGCCCTAGAAAACATCTTTTTAAATTTTTAGTAAATTGTATCTAGTAATATATTTTCAGAAAGGGTAATACAGCACAATCAAATGCCATTTATCCCAGGAATGTAAGGTCGGTTTAACATTCAAAAATCAATCAGTTTAATTCAGCATATTTGACAGGCTGAAAAATGGTCCCCCAAAAGATATTCATATCTTAATTCCTAGAACCTATGGATCTTACCTTATTTGGAAAAAGGGTCTTTGCAGATGAGCTTGAATGAAGGATTAAGAGATGAAGTGATAATCCTGGATCATTGGGGTCAGTCCCAAATGCCACCCTAAGTGCCCTTTCATAGAGGGAGTTTAACACAGAAGAGGAGGAGGCAATGTGACCACAGAGGCAGAGTCTGGCGTGATATGGCCACAAGCCAAGTAATGCCAACAACTTTTGCCCCATGTGGCTAAAATTGTAACATTTCCAGATATCTCGCCTGGCTTTAGTGCATTTGCATATCCTCAGGGGTGGAGAGAAATTCATCTCCATGTTAATGGGTAATTACCTGAGGGTGTGCCTAAACCTGAGAGTTTAAAGGGAGGGGCTGGCTTGCTTGCTCGTTTGCTTCCTTCTGGAGCAGGGGAAAGAGATGGTGCTGGACTGCAGTTTGTAAGCAATAAATGGGTTTTAAACTTTATTTCTCCCTTCGACTGATTTTGGTTTTTAGAGGTATTTGCCCCGGGATTTCCTCTTCCCGGACTTACATCTGGCAGCAGTCGACGGGGTGCCTCTGAACCCGAAATCTGTCATGATGGGTGCGACCTTTGAGAGGGCTGCTCCTGTGGATGGTGGGGAGGCCCCAGCAGATGCAGCGGCAGAGGGTACAGCTTCACCTGTTGTTATGCCCCCAGCTGTGGGGCTTCCAATTTGGGAACCCCTAGTGGGGAACTGGACTAGGGTAAACTACCTCTTAGAGGGGTGGGGCCTTCCCCAGAACTGGGGAGGGGTGGAAACACCAGAAGCTGCAGAATTAGCCCTCCATGAGTTGGAAGACTGGTTGGAGGCCTTAGGGGGAGTGTAGCAGCTGGCAGTGTAGGGACTCTTTTCATCAAGGTAGTGGAAAATGTTATACAGGAGAACGAGAGGATTACCGAGAGGGTTAGCGAGGAGAGAGAGGGACTTAGGCAGGAGGGAGACGCACTTCAGCATTGCTTGGAGGAGCTGGGCGATAACCTGTGGGATGCTGTTAAAGAAGAGAGACAGTTACTGAAAGGACAGGTCACGCTCCTAGAAGACTCCTTAGCAGCAAGGGGGAGGCAGCAGGAAAAGAAGCCCCATTGCAGGAGGCCGTGGGGGAGGGGGAAATTCAGCCCCAGAAATGATGGAGGAGGAGCTGTTGGTGGAGGAGCCCGAGGGTGACGAGGAGGAGGTGGGACCATTGGCGGATCTGCTACCCAGGCCACCGCCGGAGGTACCATCTTCTCCTGTTTTAAAGGCCTGCCCAGCTGTAATTAAGAAAATAAAAACGAAACAACTGCAGGATCCTCAGGGAAAGGAGCAGCCCCCTCCCCAGGTTATAGAGCACTCCATGCTCCACCCCTATACCCAGGATGAGCTGGTGGGCACGAGCAGCTCCAGTAGCTCTAGTATAGGCAGAGGCCATCAGAAACTCTGCCTACATGGCTTTTACGTCTCTTGGATATGGGGATGTAACACATTGTTATGTCAGGTATTGAGATGAGTAGAATGGCTTCCCTAATGACTCACCCTTCCCTCCGGCAGCAATTGCAAAATGCCTGTCATGCCTCAGGTAATTAGACACTCCTGGAACGGCTGACAGCTGCCATCAGGGTAGTTTGGCCTAATCAGGGTGATTTACCATATTTTCTCAGTAGTTGGAAAACATATGCAGAGCTCCAACAGGTACTGCGGGAATTGGGTATGAAAAATATCATCTGTAATATGGACCCCCAGGGCCCTGATGAGGAGGTGTTCACTATAGGAATGAGAAACCTGGTGCTGCATACAGCTCCCCCATCTCTCTTTGGGTCCTTAGTGAGTACTCTTGCCCCCCACCTAGGGCAACCCATAAGTGAGGCTACTCATACTTTAGCAGATCTGGGGGAGGTTGAAACAATAATGGCATGGAGGGAAGTATGGGCCACGACTGAAAGGACAGGTGCAAAAGGCCCCATGAAGGTCTCGAGGACCCAGATGTGGGTTAATTTGATAAAGGCTGGGGAAGTGAAAGAAAAAATTGATGGACAGCCCAATAGACTATTGTTAGAACTGTGGCACCAATTAAAGCCAGAGCATAAGTTCCAGCCACTGAGGTCCAGGACACGGAGACCAGAGTCAAGGCCTCATGCCCGGCTTGTGTCCCTGCAAAACTTCATGGAAGACACTACTCGGGATTCACCTGAGCCCTCACCTCCACAGGAGGATGATTGGGCATCGCGATTCGACTGAGGGGGGCGCTCAAAGTCCCCACCTTGGAGGACATGGTGGGGACCGGAGGCCACATGTAGAATTAGCAATTCGTTGGTCCCCTGTGAATGTACAATGTGTCCTGGCGCTGGTGGACACAGGAGCTGAGTGTTCTCTGATTCATGGCAACCCTGAGCATTTTCCCAGGATCCCTGCTGAGATAGATGGCTATGGGGGTAAGGCAATTAGAATGAAGAAAGCCCAAATCCGATTGGGGATAGGGCATTTACCCCAAAAGGAGTATACTGTGTACATTTTTCCCATTCCTGAATATATTCTGGGGGTAGATATCCTGCAGGGCCTGTGGTTACAGACCACTGCAGGTGAGGTCAGACTGAGGGTATGTGTGGTAAAGGCAGTTCTGAGGGGACATGCTAAGCACCCACCTGTAGCTCTGCCTGTACCTCGGTGGGTGACAAATACTAAGCAGTATAAATTGCCTGGGGGGGCACAAGGAAATTGGAGAAACTCTACAGGAGTTGGAAAGGGTAGGCATCATAAAGCCCACTCATAGTCCTTGTAATTCCCCAGTGTGGCCCAGTAAGAAAGCCAGATGGCTCCTGGCGTATGACTGTAGACTACAGGGAATTGAATAAAGTCACACCCCCTTTGCATGCTGCTGTCCCCTCTATAGCAGACATTCTGGACACCCTCAGCCATGAACTGGGAATGTATCATTATGTAGTAGGCCTTGCTAATGATCTTCTCTATTGACATAGCACAGGAAAGCCAGGAACATTTTGCCTTCACATGGGAAGGCCAATATTGGACATTCACTGTCCTTCCACAGGGATATCGCCACAGTCCCACCATCTGTCATGGACTTGTTGTCCAGGACTTGGCCACATGGAAGATACTGCAAACAGTGTGGTTGTATCACTACATTGATGATATTGTGCTCACATCTGATTCTCTTTCAGATTTAGAAGGGGCAGTTCCTAGACTATTGCAACATCTACAGGAAAAAGGATGGGCTGTGAACAGCACCAAGATTTAGGCACCTGGTTTGTCTGTGAAATTCTTGAGGGTTGTCTGGTCGGGTAAGATTAATGTTGTTCCTGAAACAGTTACAGACAAGGTCCAGGCTTTTCCCACCCCTACCACTGTGGCAGTATTACAAGAGTTTTTGGATCTTTTGGGCTACTGGAAAGTGTTTATCCCGCACTTGGCACAAATTCTGAAGCCCTTATACCAGTTGGTATGAAAGGGCATCACATGAGACTGGGATGAGACATGCGCAGCTGCTGTTACTGCTGCCAAGTGGGCAGTCAAGGCCATACAGGCCTTGAATGTAATGGACTCATCAAGACCCTGTGAACTAGATGTTCATGTAACTGAAGATGGTTGTGGATGGGGTCGTTGGCAGTGGCTTGAATGGACACACCAACCTATTGGATTCTGGTCACAACTATGGAAAGGAGCAGAGGTCCAGTACACCTTGATAGAGAAGCAACTGGCTGCTGTGTACCACACCCTACTGGCTACAGAGCCCATCACCAGCACACCTCTGACCAAGGTGATAACGATCTATTCCATCATGGGGTGGGTGCAAGACTGGACTCAAAGGCCACAGAGTGGTGTAGCACAGACACCTAAACAGGCCAAATGGGGTGCATATTTACAGTAGTGCAGTGCCCTCTCTACTAGCCCCTTAAGTGGAGAACTCCAACGCTTATTGGGGCCAGTGACCTATACTAGTGGAAAGTAGGAAGAACTTGCTTTTGAGCCATTGGTAGCTGAGACTCCTTATCAGGAGGGAAAAGCCCCTATTCTTCATACCTGAAGATGCTTGGTACACAGACAGCTCCAGTCATGGGCAGCCTCTGAAGTGGAGGGCTGTGGCTTTCCATCCTAAGACTGAGACAATGTGGATGGAAGATGGAGAGGGGAAGAGCAGACAATGGGCTGAGTTACAGGCAGTATGGCTTGTGATCACCCAAGAGCCTTCCTCCATAGCTGTCTGCACTGACAGCTGGGCCGTCTATCAGGGCTTCACTCTGTGGGTACCGACATGGTATCATGCCAACTGGATGGTTGGTCACCAGCCCCTTTGGGGGCAAGAGTTGTAGCAAGACCTATGGGCCTCTGGTTAGACTAAGGCTGTTACTGTGTATCATGTGACTGTTCATTTGCCTTTGGCATCCCCAGGGGATGATGAAGCAGACACACTGGCTCAGGCGTGCTGGCAGAAGGAAGCCTGCCTCTGATCTGGCCCAATGGCTACACCAGCTTTTGTTGCACTTGGGGCAAAAGACAATGTGGGCCATAGGTGGGGCTTGCCATTGACCTTTGAAGAAGTCAGCAGAGCCCGGAAGGAGTGCCTTGCATGCTCTAAGAGGGACTTACACCGAGTCCCACAGCAACACGAACAATAGTAAGGGGGTCAATACCCCTTGTCAGGTGGCAAATAGACTATATTGGGCCTCTGCCCATATCAGAAGGATATCAGTATGCCATGACTTACTTGTGTGGACATGACTACTGGTCTATTGGTTGCTTTTCCTGCATGTCGTGCAGATCAGCAAACCACTAAGAGGGGCCTGGAGCATCTCTTTGCAGCCTATGGCCCACTGCCGTGATTGAAAGGGATCAAGGCACCCACTTTACTGGACATGCGTTACAAGAATGGGTGCAGCAATTAGGAATAAGGTAGAAATTTCATGTACCATATAATTCTACTGGGGCAGGCATGATAGAGACATACAACAGTTTGTTGAAATCTGGCCTGAAGTCGGACACCAGTAGTCTACGGGGTTGGTCAGTTTGTCTATGGACAGTCCTGTGGCATTTGAATGAGAAACCACAGAAAGAAACTTTGAGCCCTGTGGATATGCTCGCACACCTTGCTGCCTCTCCTATACAACTGTATGTCCAAATCAAAGAAGAGTTAATGAAGCCAGAATATGGCCATCAGAGCGACATCCCACTGCCAGTCCCTACTTCATTAAGCCCTGGAGACACTGTTGAATGGACCTGGCCCTGGACATTTCAACACATGGACCAGTGATGGCTGGCCCTTCTGGCACCTTGGGGGAAAGGCCTGGAAGCTGGCATCCTGTGTATTCCTGGAATAACCGCTGAATGGCCCCCAAAGGTCATGGTAGTGTACCCAAAATGTCCAGGAAGTAAGAGTATCTTGTGGGGAAGTTTTGTTTTATCTTTATGGCCAGTGCATGTACCTCCTGTAGCCCTATATACCGATCCATCTGTAACTCCCACAGGGAGGGGGGTGGAAGTCTGGTGTACTAGACTAAGACAAGATCCCATTCCTGCCACTGTTTTATCACAAGATCACTCTCTTGCATGTATCCTACCTGATGGACAACATTTGCCTATGCTGGTGTCATTAAAACATGTATCTTATCTACCTTAAGGTTATTTTCTCCTACAGTCCTTGTGGCCTGAATGCGCCCCCTGGCTGCAGCTGCCCCATGATGAGTGCTCTGAACCCTTGGCTACTGCCTGCCTACGGAACGGATGAGCTGTGGAGTTAATGTGCTAAGACTTTGAAGCTAGCTGAATCCTCTGGCTTGAGGATTGTCATAATTTTATTGCTGTTGATATTGTTATGTCTGGTCACAATGCTCCAGAGTTCTTGCCCACGGACCATTGCGGAAAAAGGGAACAAGTAGATTGTAAGGTGAGATTTCTGGATGGGTGGCCTGTAGGTAAAATTGTAACATTTCCAGAATATCTCACCTGGCTTTAGTGCATTTGCATATCCTCAGGGGTAGAGAGAAGTTCTTCTCCATGTCAATGGGTAATTACCTGGGCAACCAAGGGCATGCCTGAACCTGAGAGTTTAAAGGGAGGGGTTGACTTGCTTGCTTGTTTGCTTCCTTCTGGAGCAGGGGAAAGAGACGGGGCTGGACTGCAGTTTGTAAGCACTAAACAGGTTTTAAACTTTATTTCTCCCTTCGACTGATTTCGGTTTTTAGAGGTATTTTGCCCCGGGATTTCCTTTCCCCAGACTTACACCAGAGAATAAACTTCCAGTCTTCTACTGGAGTGGGAAAGAGGCAGGCACTCAGTGACACTGGAAAAGAAGGGGCCTGGAAATATTATTGTCTCTTAAACAGCTTTCAAACAATCTGCCCTATGTCAGCCACATACATTCCTTCCCTTACTTCCTTCCAGAGGTAAAGGGTGCCTCCAATTCTTGGGTCTTTTGAAGATTCTGTGGTTTAAACCAGGTGAGTCCTCTCAGCTTTCTCAGGCTCACCAAATAAATTATGCATCTGACTTTTTAATTTACAAAATTGTGTTCCTCCTCACTCCTCTCCCATTCTCCCTGCCCTAGCAGTTCAAGCCTTTTTAAACAATCCATTTACTGTAGCTGTAGTGGGTTTTGGAAGAGAGCAAAATTAAATGCATGTGTTCAATTTGCCATTCTCTGCTCATCTATCCACTTTCAACTTCCAAAGCGATGTTGACAACTATATTCTACTGTCATCTCCTTGTTATTTTACACTTTTCTTTTAAGTTTATGTCTGTCTAGTGGGGCTTCAGGAGGAAACAGAGATAAATCCATGTATTCAATCCACTGTGTTTAGATTGAAGCTCTCCAATTATTTTTTTTAGGATAAATTCCTTCCCTTTAAATATATTAAAACCATGTTAAAGGGCTTGCTTGCATTTTAAGGCTTTTGGTAGAGATGGTCAGATTGCCCTCCAGGAAAGTTGAACTAATTTATACTCAAACCAATGGGGTATGAAAATGCTGATTTCTCTATAGTCTGACAAGCATTCCACAGTGTTACTCCTTTTAATCTTTGCCAGTCTGTTAAGGGGGAAAAAAGATACCTCATTTCACATTTTTTAAAACTACTGAATATCAACGTTTTTCATGTGTTTATTGGCTTTTACTTTTGTGAATTGCCTGCTTGTGTACTTTGTCGATTTCTGCAATTAGGCTTTTAAGAGTTCTTTATGTGGAAAATATTAACTCATATTTTTATTGCAAAAACATATCACTTTGTTATCTTTTTGGTTTTCATAATAATAACTTTTATGGCATGAATTGTATGTAATCAGATCTATCAGTATCTTATTTTATTGCTTTGCTGTCAGAAGTAGAAAAATTTCCTCATCCTGACACAGTAACAATAATATCCTATATTCTCTCTTAATTTTTTAATTTGAATATGTAATCGATATGGAATTATTTTAATATAAGGGATATACAAGGGAATCCAACCATATTTTTTCCTACAAAAGAAGCCAGTTATGCAAATACCATTTATCAGGTAGCCTATACTTCCCTTACTGATAAGAAATCTTATCTTTATCTTATACTGAATCCTTACAAATACTTGTCTGGGTTTGGACTTTGTATTTACTTCCACTTCCACACTTCTCTATTCTGATACTGGTGTTACACTCTTTTATTTACTCTAGTTTTTAAATATATTTTACTACCTTGTAGGAAAAGTATCTTCTCATTACTTTTCATTTTCCTTACTGCCTGTTCTTTCATACTGAATCTTTGCATAAAATTTAGAACATCTTTCATATTGAGTCTTTGCACAAATTTTAGAACATCAACTTTTGATGAGAATCATATCAAATTACTAGATTAATTTAGGGAGAACTGATCCAATTGTGATACAGGCTTCTAGGAGTTCAATAGCTTTATAGTTCACATTTAGATCTGTGATTCACTTTGCGTTAATTTTTGAAAAGGATGTCCAGTTTGTTCCAGCACTAGGTTCTTAATTTTAAAATAGGCAAATCTAGCAATCTTCTCCTTATAGTCGACATTCTTGTGTCTTATTTAAGATTATAAACTATTTTGTTTGGCCCTGAGATCCTTTTCTGCTGGGGATACTGCCTTCTCTGTTAGTCAGAACAGCTGGGAGGCCAGCCCCGTCTGTGTGAGTCCCATGAGCTGAAGGGGAAGGTGGAAGAGTCCTTGGGTGAAGGGACAGGTGCCAAAATCCATCTCAGTCATTTCTCGTCCCAGGAAACAATTCTTTGTGATTAGGCTTTATTCACCTCTTTACATCCCCAAAGAGAGCAGCACTGTGAGGAGACGCTCCCACTTCCCAAATATAACTCACCTGCCCTTGGAGGTGGGGGGTGGGGGGTGGGGGGTGTTGGGGCGTGTGGGTAGCAAAAGTCCAGAGGTAATTCATTTCTACCTGTTTTTCTTAGTTTCTCAAACTTGCCTTTCTGGAATGCACCCTATTTTAGCAGGATGTGTTATTCTTTTCACATAGGAATGCACTGAATTTGCTAATATTTTCTTGATGTTTTATTCATGAGCATATTATTCAGTAGCTTTCTGTTTGTTGCTGTTTAATAAAGTTTTCACATTAGGGTGAAATAAATTGCATTAAATAAATTGGAAACCTTTCCTTCTTTATTCACTACAGCAATTAAAGTTGCATAGAAATTCTCAGGTTTGAAATAAATCATCTGCAAGTAGAACTACCTTTTATCCCTGTGGTACAGTTTGGAGGAGGTGGGGAAAAGGGACAAAGTTCTTCACCAAACTTCTTGATTTATCCCATGCTTATTGTTCTATTCAGGCTTCTTTTTCTTTTTGACTGTATTTTGGTTGTTTTTTCCTCAAAACTCAAACACTTCATCCAGATTTTCCAACTTAAATTAGCTTTATAGCCTTTTCCTTTTCAATATAAGCTTTGCTGAAGTATAATTCACATTAAAAAATTCACCCTTTTTTAAAAATAAATATTTATATCAAGTATAAAAAGTAATGTTTAAACAGTATCCAAAAATTATGTTCAGTTTAACAAGTACAAAACAAGATGAAAAGTTCACAATTAGGTATAAAATAGTTAAGAATATACTTTGGGAAATGCAAATTAAAACCACAATGAGATATCACCTCACACCAGTTAGGATGGCCACTATCCAAAAGATAAACAACAACAAATGTTGGTGAGGATGTGGAGAAAGGGGAACCCTCCTACCCTGCTAGTGGGAATGTAAATTAGTTCAAGAATTGTGGAAAGCAGTATGGAGGTTCCTCAAAAAACTCAAAATAGAAGTAGCATATAACCCAGAAATTCCACTTCTAGAAATTTACCCTAAGAATGCAGCAGCCCAGTTTGAAAAAGGCATATGCACCCCTATGTTTATCACAGCACTATATTGTAAATAGCCAAGAAATGGAAGCAAAGTAAGTGTCCATCAGTAGCTGAATGGATAAAGAAGATATGGTACATATACACGATGGAATATTATTCGCCATAAGAAGAAAACAAATCCTACCATTTACAACAACATGGATGGAGCTAAAGGGTATTATGCTCAGTGAAATAAGCCAGGCGGAGAAAGACAAGTACCAAATGATTTCACTCATATGTGGAGTATAAGAACAAAGCAAAAACCGAAGGAACAAAACAGTAGACTCACAGAATCCAAGAATGGACTTAACAGTTATCAAAGGGAAAGGGACTGGGGAGGATGGGTGGGAAGGGAGGGATAAGGGGAATAAGGGGCATTATGATTAGAACACATAATGTAGGTGGGGCACAGGGAAGGCAGTATAGCACAGAGAAGACAAGTAGTGACTCTCTATATAGCATCTTACTACACTGATGGACAGTGACTAATGGGGTATGTGGTGGGGACTTGATAACGGGGGGAATCTAGTAACCACAATGTTGCTCATGTGATTGTAATTAATGATACCTAAATAAATAAAAAGAATATACTTTGGCATTCACAGTGAACATTTTTGAATAATAAGTTTGCTAGTAAGTTTTAGAAACAAATTTATATTTACAGTCTGAGCTAAAGTAAGTCCTTAACTGAGTAACAGTCCTCCCTCAGGATGGATAGTTAGCATGTGCTCTGTATAAGAATTCCCTTTAAAATAATGGTAACTTGGTTCAGTATTGTCAAAATTCAATACCTTATGGTTTTCCTGACAAATACCATCTATTTTTTGTCTGCTACCCACAAATAAGGTTCTCAAGCCATTTTAATCATGTAATTTCAACAATATACATAACCTAAGTGGTAACCCAACCCTGACTGAGAAATTTCATCACGGCAATTCTGAGTATTTCCAAGCAACATACTCTGAACAGAAAATGACAGGAACTTCCTGGTGGCAATTAGAGAACCATCAAAAGAATTAAAGTCTCAAAATTCTTTCAAAGGATTGCTACCAAGGCTTCTGCTTCTCTTCTCCATGTCCTTCTTTTTGTAGGTCTGAAACATCACTTTTGACTCTTTTACTGGATTTCATGTCTCAAATCCATCTGCCCTGAAGCTTCTCCTGGAGCGCCTTTGAATTAGCCAAAATATTATCATCTGGGTCTTTGTTGGCTTCGCTCCTTTTCTCCTCAGTTAACACTTTTGAACCAGTCTTCTTCTGTATTTTTTCTCCCCCCAGACTTTAAACACAGTGTTACTCCTTCATTATTGTATATGTTCTCACTTCCCTTCCAAAATGTCAATGCCCCTCCAGACACTGTTTAGTTCCTTGGTCTGACCTCACAGAGCCCAGCTTGGGCAGGTGGGAGGACGCCAAAACATCACCCATTTTAAGAGTACAGCTCACTGCATTTTAACAACTTAATGCATTCTTGTAACCTCCACCAAAAATAGAGTATTTTTGATATGGCAAAAAGTTCCCTTCTAGCCCTTTGCAATCAATACCCTCTTCCCACCCCGGCTCAGGCCAACTGCTGGTCTGCTCTCTATCACGATAGCTGTGAGTTTCCTAGCATTTGTAGAAATTGAATCTAGATTTGTTTTGTATCTGACTTCTTCTGCTTGGCACAGTGTTTTGAGACTCACACAGACATGTGTCAGTCCTTTTTATTACTGATTAGTATTCTATTGTATAAATATACCAGAATGTCTTTATCCACTCATCAGTTGATAAAAATTTGGATTATTTCCAGTCTGTGACTATGGCAGCCCAAGAGATTCAACCTCCCAAAAGGTATTCACACACTAATCCCTGGAACCTGTAAGTGTTGTTTTATATGGAAAAAACATCTTTGCAGATGTGATTAAATTAAGGCTCTTGAGATGGGCAGATTTATCCTAGATTATCAGGATGGGCCCTAAATGCCCAAATTATCTATAAATTCAAAATAATCCAAATCAAAATCCTAGCAGGTTTTTGTTGTTGCTGAGGAGGGGTAGAAATTGATGAACTGATTCTAAGGACACATGCGTCCTTAGAAGAGGGAGGCAGAGGAAGATCTGACACACACAGTGGAGAAGGAGAGGTGAACACCCAGCAGGAAGATGTGTCAAGATGCGGGAGTGATGCAGCCACAGCCAAGCAACGCCAGAACCTCGAGAAGCTGGTAGAGGCAAGAAATGGGTGTCCCCCTGGAGCCTGCAGAGGGGTGTGGCCATGCCCACACTTTGACTTCATCCCAGTGAAATTGCACATCTAGACTGCAGAGCTGTGAGATAAAAAAATCGTGTGGTTTTAAGCCATCAAGTTTGTGGTAATTTGTTACAGGCAACCTCAGGAAACAGATTCAGGGTCTACAAATGAAGCTGCTATGTAAATCCTCTGTGTATAAGTCTATGTGTGGACACATTGTTTCTCTTGGATAAATAGAATAGGATGGTTGGAATACATGTTTAAATTAATAAGAAACTGTCTTCCAAAGTGGCTCTACCATTTTGTGTTCCCATCCACGATGTAGGAAAGTTCCTGTTGCTCCACATCCTTGCCAACTCTTGATATGATCAGTCTTTTTAATGCTAGTATATGCATAGAGATAGCTTGTGGTTTTAAATTATATATCCCTGATGACTCAACATCTTTTCATGTGCTTATTTGGTGAAGTATTTATTCTAATCTTTTATCCACTTTTTACTTAGTTGTTTGACTTTTAAATAAGAAGGTGTAAGAATTCTTTATATAACAGATATATTTGCAATTATATTCTCCCAATTGGTAGCAGGTATTTGCAGTTTCTTAACCGTGTCTTTCAAATAACCCATTTGATAAAGTCCAATTTAACACTTTTTTTCTTTTTTACTCTGTGCTTTTGTGTCCTAAGAAATCTGTCTAACCCAACATCACAAAGTTTTCTTCTATGTTTTCTTTTAGAAGCTTTCTAGTTTTAGCTCTTACATTTAGGCTTATGATCTATTCCATGTTAATTATTTTATGGCTAATTAGAAGTAAAGATCAAGGTTCATTTTTTTTTATGTATAGATATCCAATTGTTCCACTCCCATACTTTGAAAAAAACATTCCCATTGGATTACCTTGGTACCTTTGTAGAAAGTCAACTGACCATGTGTGTTACACTGATCTGTGTATCTATCCTCACACTGTCTTGATTACTGTGGCTTTACAACCATGAAATCAAATAGCTTAATTAAGTCCTCTTTGTCCTCTTTTACAAAACTATTTTGGTTATTCCAGATCTTTTGCATTTCCATATAAATTTTAAAATCACTTTGTCAATTTATACCCCTCCTCAATAACAAAAGTCTGCTAGGATTTTGATTTGGATTATTTTGAATTTATAGATAATTTGGGGGATAATTGAAATATTAATAATATTGAGTCCTCCAATTCATGAACATGGTCTCTCATTTTTAATTTCAGTTCTATTTAATTTCTTGCCAAGGACTTATAATTTTCAGTGTACATGTCCTTCACATAAGTGTTATATTTATCCTTGACTATCTTAAGGTTTAAATACTCTTATAACTGACTTTTTTAAATACAGAAGAAACAGCTTGATTGATCTGAAGAAAACTGTAATAGAAATTTTGAGTTTTCATGGGCAGCTTGAGAATGAGCTGGGAGAAATGAAAAGAAAGAATGAGGTCGCTTGAAATGTGGTGAGAAAATCCTGTGGCACAAAACTGTCTTATGATAAATCATCTTTGGAGGAATGACTGAAGTGTGGGTCAGACCAACATGGTGGAGTAGAAACAGCACAAGATTTAGAACCAGGTCTGGGGTCAAATCTTTTCACTACTTATGTGTCTTTTCACAGCTCACACCCTTTGTGAGCTTGAGCTGAGTTCACCATGAAGTGACTAAATAATAGCCCCTGGGACTTCTAACAAAACATGATAGACTGAGCTACTCTCCCTGGAAGTCACACTAAAACAAAAGAAAAATAATTATTTTATGTACAAATCCACAGGACAAACAGGAGTGAACAGTCACAAAATATAGGAAGATGGAAAGTGGATAGCCAAGCGGTAACTGACGATAGAACAAGGAAAGGTGAAACACAAATGAATTATTGGGGAAGAGTAGGGATAAGTTAACTGGGCTTCAGTGGCCCCTGAAAATCTAAGGATTGGAAGTTCCAAGTATCCCTGCCAGTGAGAATGCAGGTAAGGCTGAAAATAAGAGTGTGATTAAAAGTCTTTATGAAGGTAATTAGACCCCCAGTGCCCTCTGTCATCCTGGCAAAAACTAGAGGTTCTCCTTGAGAGACTGAAATAGAGAAGCTCTGAATTGAGAAGCACTGTGGGAGGAGGATTCCAGGCTATAAATGGAGGAATTAAGTGAAGGGGGCATGCAGTCTACTCCCCGAGTTCAGCTCTCACACTCCTGCAGCAGGATTTATGAACCACTCCCACCCTAGGCATGAGAGGTTAGATCCCTCTATGATTAAACCAACTAGCCCAGGAGGAAAGACCTCCGGATACTGCCATTCAGTGGTACCCTCAACAAATCAGCCCAGACAAATTGCCCCTGACTTACCTAGGGTCAAAAAGCTCACCAAAGCACATAGTTTCCAAGCAGATTTTTAGTGCTCCACTCCTAAACATGAGCAAACAGCCAAGGATTGCCAACATATGATGAAGGATGTTGACAATGATAAGAGTCAAATGGGATTGAGTGATCCTCAATGTCAATTACAATATGTTTATGTCTGAATATGGTGAGGTTTTTCAATTCCGTTGGTGGGTTAAGGGGTTAACATGAGTGACTGGTATGGAAACTAAGTGACCAAACTATAAACCCCAGGGGAAAACAAACACTTGTACAAAGAAATGTGATCATGATATACTCCCTAGAGCAGCTATGAAGAATGGATTATATGGTCATAATGTCAAGACTCAGCATTAGTCCAACCAAAAAGATATTTAAAGATAGAATTCTGTTGGAAGCCTGGAAGAAGGGCAAGTATACCTGTATATTGGGGAGATGGTGGTGGCTCAAATCTCATTTGCCATAGTAAATAAACACTAGATAATATTTAAATCCACACACACACTCAAAAGCTGAATCACATATAGGCATATTTTAAAACATGGAGAGTGATGTCCCTGAAGGAGCTAAAAATGGCTGACTCTGGGAAATGGGACTCCACTGGGGAGGTAGAACTTCTAGGCTTTGTTAACCATGTACATATAAAACTGTGTCAAAATAAAACACGTTTAAGTAAGGTGCTGAAGTTTGTGAAGGCATTTGTAAATTGACTTGTACTGCAGCCATATACATTGTCATAAATTATTTTCTCTTTATGTTTTACTTAGCACTGTTTCACTCAACAATTATTAGTTTTCCTGAAGTTCTTATTTTTCCTCTTCTTTCCTTCTCCTTCTGGTTACAGCCTAATGATTGAGGATAATACTGATACTAATAACAGCTGTTAATCTTCATTCTCTTTTAAACCTTGCAACAGCATGATGAGATAGCTGCTGCTTCCTGTTCTGTCTTAAAGGAAAGGAACCTGAAGTTCCGGGATATGCAGCAACTTCATCCAGGTTGCAAAACAGCAGGTGGTGGATCAGGGTTTTGAATGTACACCTCGTGACCCCAGAGCCTGTGCACTAACACTTCAGGTCATGCAGCTCCCTGCTACTGAAGCAGGCAAACGTCAGAAGCTTCAGTCTGACTTGAGTCCGCCAGCTTCAAATCAGCAGCAGCCAAGAGTCCGTGAGGAGGACGACTAACATCAAAACATCACACACCCTGCCCACCTTAACCAGGTGCTTGTTACCTCGTCTTCCTGGGGCCCCACATCGCTGCCTCTAACTGAAACCTGAGTGGGTATTTCACAGTCCCTTGCTCATAACTGGTGTTTGAAGGACAGATCATAGATCGTATGTGTCATCAGCATACTGCTTGACCTATGCAACATCTGTTCCAGCTTTTGGGGGCCTCTCCTACTATCTTTGTTAAACATCTGCCAGGTATAGCCTCTGCCTGCAGCACCTCACCAAAACCTCTCATGCCTCCCTCCCTGGGAGAGTGCACAAGGAGCTGGGAAAGCCAAGGCCATCAAGGACCTAGGAAAGTTACACAGTAACAGCTCATCTGCAAGGGAAAAATGAGAGGCCTCATCTTGCTTGAAATAAGGTGCATAGATGGAAGGTGGCTTGAAAGTCCTTGCTAGTCCCTGCACTGAGAGGGGAATCTAATTCCCTTCTCCTGAATGTGGGCTGGCTCAGTTGAGGCCATCACGCAGGAAGCCTACCTTGGAGACTGCCATGCTGGAGAGGTCACCTGTAAGCTCACTGGTTGGCAGCCCTAGCTGGACTCAGCCTGGCGGCTTCTAGCCAGGCCTCTTGGAACATGTGCTTTGTGGAAGCCATCTGGGCATACGGGACATGTGAGTGAAGCATCCTCGACTGTCCAGACCAGTCCTTTCACCTGCTGAAGCCCACTGAGTGATTTTAATCAACATCATGAGGGGCAGAAGCATTGTTTTAAATGCCTAAAATCTGAGGGTAGCTTGTTACACAGCAATAGATAACTGATGCAGACCATGCAGGGCCAGGATAGTGCAAAAAGACTTTGTGTACTGGAACAAATGACGATACGGTTTGTGCTAACATCAGTCAGCAGGGCATTTGTATGGAAGGAGACAGAGTAAACATTTTGGATCTTGAAAGAAAAAAAATAAAGTAAGGAAAAAGGGTGCACTGGGTTGAGAGATGAGCCCCAAGATTGATGAAAAGGGTTGAGGGAGCAGTTGTGGAGGAGTCTAGAAGGCACAGGGGCCAATCCAGCATCCCTGAATGAGACAGTGAAGTGGGTGCTCAGGGGAAGAGGGTACCCTGGGAAGGAGAGCGGGAAGGATGTGGAAGGGGGCACCACAGCCCTCATGGAATTCTGGGCACCCAGCCTACTGTATTTCTCTGCCTGGCTCAGCAAGAGAAGAGAGGTGCCACCCTCATTTGCCAGGGAAACCCTCCCAGGGCAAGAGCCACATACAGTGGGGTCTATGACCCCCTTCAGCTCTCTTCTGCATCCCCAAGGGCTCTGAAGAGCACAGGGAAGGCAGGCAAGGCTCCTGCTTCCAGGAAAACCAAGGCCCAGAATGAATAAGAAACTGCCCAGGGCCACACACCAGGCTGTGGGCACAGCTGGACGTCAGGGTCCTTGGGTTACCCCCTTGTCTTTCCACCAGCTCATACCTGAGTAACCACTTCAGAGAAGGTAAGGGGAGGAAAGGCGAATGGAGGTGATTTCCAGGAAGGTCCATGGTTGTTCACAATTCAGGGTGGGAATTTAATGTGCTAGCATGCACGCGCATTTATACACACACACAGAGGTACAGACTACAAGGAGCTACAAGTCACATACCATACTCTCCTCTGCAGAAAAGTGGGCTCTGAAGAGATTTTCAGAGACGTGGGAGCAAGGAGATACAAGCAGTCAGACTCCAAACACAGCTCGCTTTCCACCCGTGAGAATCAGCACTGGTGCCTGAAAACCCAGGGAGGAAGTAGGGCCTGGATGGATTTCTGCAGTGAGGAACCTCCCTCAGTGTCCCCTCTCATGCCTGGACCACTTGTGGAGGAGGGCGGTACAGGCCCCTCTGTGGATGGGGTGAGGGTAAGCCAGGGGCCATGCAGCCATTCTGCATCCCTCACTACAGCCACTGAGCATGGAAACCACAGGCACGCTAGCACTCAGACACCAGCTCACGCGCCTTCTCTCTCTCTGAGGTTTGTGGGGCTTTTCGCTCGCCTGCAAACCTGAGTGACTCAGAGCTGTGGGGTTTCCAGATTGCCCGTCCTGTGGTTCAAATGGCATAACTGAGTAATTAGAGCGGTTGCTGGAGTCACAGCAATAGTTTCCCAATCCTCAGGCCACTGTGTGGAGGGCAGTGGGGACCCTTGTCCTAAGGGTCATCTTTCTCAGAGTCCCAAAGCCCGACCAACCCACTTCCAGCCCAGTCCTGGGGCAATATCTGACCCGGCACCCCACCCCTGTTGGTCTCCATCTTGGCAAGCTGGCCCACCCCCACCCATTAGAATTCTGGGAAAAGGCAAAGAGAAGAATGGAACAATAGACTAAAATTAGAACCCACAACAGAGGCACGGAATTCTGAGTCATGCATTGTTCTTCGGCTGCTCTGAGTGCCGCTGGTAACCGCAGCGGTTCTCGTCCTAACGGAGTGATTTCAACAGGATTAGAGTGAGCCAGGCCTCAGGGAAGAGGGGCTATGGAGAGTGGTGGCCTCACGAGCCGGGGCTACTGGACATCAGAAACTGGTTGGAGGACAGGGCCAGCATTGCACTCATATCAGCCCTGATGGGCAGAGAGATGGAGGCATCTGCCAAGCCACCTTCTGCCTGCCTGGGCCTGACCTGTTGGCGCAGCCTCTCTTCAGCACCTCTGTACAGTGTGCAGGAGGCTGTGCAGTTTCACCTGCTCACACGAAATGATGGCTGGCCTAGAGGATGAGTGCGCCATCATCAGCAATCGCTATGCAGCTGGTCTGGTCCTTCTGAGGTCACACATTCGTCACCTTCTCGTATGCATGTTCTCCAGTTTACACCCACAGAATTGGGGACTGTGTCCCGTACTCTTTAGGTTGAAACAGCACAAGGGTAGGGGTCCCCAGAATGGAGCCTCCCCCGAGGTCTCTCGTTCACCTTCTCGCCTCCCTTTGATGAAGGACATTGGTGCTTTGAGATTTCCCCGGTATGTGGCCCCTCCACAGTCCCTGGTGAAGTGAGTATCCCCGTCTGCCGGCAGGCCCACCCTGCTCTGGGTCAGGCCTCAGAACATGGTTTTCCTTGACCTCCATTTATATTTGGCTTTGTGGGAGGGGCGAAGACAAGAGAGACAGTCACCTACCACCTTTCCATCTCCCCAGTGTCCCACAGGGCTCCTCAAAAGTCAGCAAGAGGCGGACCACCACTGGGGCAGCTGGCTGAGTCTATGGTGCCCCAGAGACCTGCAACCTATTGAGCCTCCCAGGAGAGTCCAACGACAGCAGTTGGAGGAGACCACACTCTGAGAAATGTGAGTTGAGGCCTGGACATAAATGGCCAGCCTGTCCCCCGCTGTCCCTTGAGAGGGCCAGGGGAACATGGTGGTTGGGTGTGTGCTGAACTCAGAAGGTGGGTAGCATATGGACAAGCAGAAACTAGATGTTAAAACTGGATTGTGAAGAGCCTTGAATCGGTGCTGAGGACACTGATTGTCAGCCCTTGGAAACGGGGAGTGGTGTGGGGACAGGCATGAAGAGTCGTTCGGGGAGGTGGGGATAGCCTGGGGGCGAGACAGGGAGAAGGGACCATGGTTTTCCCAGGTACTGACTGGCATCTGGCCCTCAGCAGCAGCCAATAAATGTTTGTGGGTCTAGTGAATCACTGCCTGTGAAGGCTCCTGCAGCTGCTGGTGTGAGAGGGGCAGGCCCGCGCTGGGAGGAGCGGAAGGGCAGGGACACATGGTGACCCAGGTTGCGAAGGTGGGAGCCAGGCTGTGGGAGCCTTGGAGTGGGGAGAGGTGGGCAGTAGCCTCAGGGAGGGTGGGAGAGAGGTGAAGCCAGGACCAGATGGATAATTCAGGAGCCAGACTTAGGTCAGAAGTGATAACATTGCTCTTCCAGGATGACCTCTGCCTCCAAGACAATGGGGTCAAGGGGAGGGCAGACTGTGGGAACTAGGTTGCACATGTGTGCAGGGTCTGGGGGGAACAGTCCTCTAACCTCAGTCCCCCCAGGGGCAAGGGCCACATCTCTCCTCTGGCAGTGGTTGGCACTGTAAGAGAAGCTGCTGGCAACTGGAAGAACTCCCCAGAGCTGGAGAGCCCCCGGCACGTGGCTGGGCTTCAGGAGAGGGAGATGCAGGCTGCCACCAGCATCCAAGCCTAGAGGGAAGTTGGGTCTGGGGCTGGGGGAGTTTATATTTAGATAGAATCATCAGAAAACCCAGAGCTTCAGTTCCAGTTCAGACCGGCTCATTGGTTTGTTCTCTTTTTAAGACACTGTCTTTGTTTATAAAAAACATTTGTATTTGTTTCCACTTGGGATTGGGCAGATGAGTGTAGTGAATTCCAGGGTCTGCTTCACGGGTCAGCGCCGTTTGAACACATGCACATTCCACCCTCAGACTGTGCTGTCTCCCGTCTGTCTGCTCCCCCCGAAGCCCCAGGTTGTAGGGCGCCCTGAGCTGGCAGGAGACAGAAGCTGCCCCCACAGGAAAATCAAGGTATAAAATACCACACCATTAGGGAGGCATCCAACACACCCGGCTCTTTTAAATCCTTGTAACAAGGTCATGCAGTAGATAAAATTTTTAGCCCCATCCACAAGTTGAAACTGAAGTTCAGAGGTTTAAAAACACTCCCATAAGTTGCTCTGCTGTAAGATGCAGGACTAGGATATGAACCCAGGAACCTGAGCAGTCCAGTTCCAGGGCCCACCCTGAACAATCAGGTAGTCTCCATTCCACATGAAGTATCGCCGCCTGCAGAGGGATGTGGCCCCAAGGGCCTCATCCCGCCTTGAAAAAGATGAGGACTGAGAGGCAGAAGGTACGGGCAGCCCCGGCACTTGGAGGTGGCTTGCTGGGGCCGTCCCATGATGGCTCTCCCAGGCAGGTGCCTGAGAGGCTGCCACAGCCAGGGCTCTGACCAGGTATTACCTTGTCTCTCCCAGGCCAGAACAGCTGAAGGGGGCAGGGGGTTGCAGCTCAGTCAGGCCTCCAGGCTGGAGGCAGAAGGCAGGACTCAGGATTCCAACAGCCCAGGAAGGACATCTCACCTGCTTGCAATCACCTCTTGCTTCTTCCTCATAAGGACTCTACCCTGGAGGTCCAACAAACCACTGGGAGAGGAAGCCATCGTCATGAACAGACACCTGCTCCAGAAATGCCAAGGTCAGGGAGAGGATCCATAGCAGTGATGGTGTGAAGTAGCCACGCCAAGTACTGGGAAGTGAGGCTCCCCAGCAAGCAGTTAGGTGTGTAGGAACCCACCAGCCCCCACCCTGCAAAGGCTGCCTGGAGGAAGCCACCTTTTGAGTGCTGCTAGGTGTCCCCAGTGGTGCATTCCTAGGGTCTGCTAGCTCCCAGAACACCATGGACTGGCTGGCCCCCTCAAGTGCCTGCACCCACTCTGACAGGGCCAGGAGGAGGAGAGGGGAGAAGGTGCTCAGCCAGGGAGGAGGTGAGAACAGGTCATCACCAGGAACCGTGCCACCTCCACACCTTCAGTTCTGCAGCCCCTCCGTGACCACAGCCTCACTCCCACCCAGCTCTAACCTAGCAGCTGGCCTTGCCAAATGCAAAGAGAACAGGGACATAGAGCCAGACCTGCCAGCTTCCTGCCACCCTGGGGTGGGCATCTTGCAAGCCTCCATGGTGCTTCCGGCTACCTCTCACAGTGTGGCCACCTCTGTTATCCTCTGCTCTGCCTTCCACTTCACCTCTGCTTCTGGCTCCTTCCCCACAGCCTGCAAACATACTCAAAGCTCCTCCTTCTGAAACTTTCCTTCCTCACGAATCCTTTCCTTCTGCCTTAAATTCTTCTGCTTCCTGTGACACATCTTGAGAAAAACGGTCTACACTAAGTCCTGTTCCTTTGCGCTCACTTCCCAGCTGCCTCGCAGCCCCCGCTGGGAAGCCACCAGTGACCTCAGGGTAGCCTGTGAGCATGCCCTTCCTTCAGAGCTCCCTCTGCTGTTGGCTCCCTCTGGTCCTCTATCTTGATTCTGGGGCTACTCCTGGGTCCCCTGCTCCCCTTGAATTTTGGCTGCTTCCCAGGCATCCCTTGGGGGTCCCCTCTCCTCTCCCCGCTCACCAGGCGCTGGGTCACATCATCTGATTGCACAGCGTTAGCTCCCTCTCTGGGTCAACAGTCCCCAGCCCCAGAGCACCAGCCTTTCTCCCACACAAGAGTTTCCAAGGGCCTGCTGGACCCCCACTGCCACCCAACAACTCCAAGAGAACACCCTACTCAACCATCCCAAGCCAACTCATCTTCCTCCTGAGACCTGCTCCTTGCCTGCCACCCCACAGCTTCATCACATACTCGGGAACTGTCATCTAGTCCTTCCCCTCCCTCACCGCTCACACCCACCAGGGTACCAGGACTGGCTGGCTGCTCCTCAAATGTCTCTCGAATCCATGTCTTCTTCCCATTCCAGGGCCAAAGCCCCAGCTCTGGGCCTGATCTGCGACCTCCTGAACCACAGCAATAGCCTCCTCATCACCCTGGGTGTCTCCAGCCATCAGTCATGGGATACCCAACCACTAAGGACTGAGCCAGGTAGGGTGTTAAAAAATGGCTCTCTCATTTACTAGCTGTGTGGACTTGAGTATTCTCGGTGCCCAAGTCACTTGGATTCTCTGTGCATCCATTTCCTCATCTGTAAGGTTTAAGTAATAACCTATGTGTATTACGGGTGTAGATAATAATCATGCATTCATTCCTAATTTCTTTATGAGAGTATTAGGAGAAGTTAAAGAATCAACACATGTAAAATTCTTGGGACAGCCCTCAGTAAAGTTAGCCGGCAGGTGCCCCCAGGGCTGGCTAACTCAGGCACCTGATGACATCGGGGCGGGGGATCAGCCTCACCTTGACTCTCTGGCCTTCCCCTGGAGTATGTAGGACAGCTGCCATGGGTCCCAACAGCACATTCTCACAAGCCAAAGTCTAAAGGCAAATAAGAAGGCATTTTTTCTCTTCAATTTCCTCTTTTATCAGGGAATAATTGTTTCCTGGAATCCCCTTCCCCAGAGGGATTTGCCTGGGTTCCATTGGCCAATGAAGGTCACACACCCCTATAAAGCAGCAAAATGGGCTGGGAAAGCGAGCGTTTGACGTTTCAGCCCTTTACGCAGAGAGTGGCTTGGAGACTCCTGCCAACGAGGAGAAGGGAGGCTGCCATTCTGGTTAGCTGGATTGCCAGCCTTTGAGTTTTTTCCTCTCCAGTCTACCCTCCGTCGTGCCACCAGAGAGATCTATCGGATCTCAGGTTTGGTTGCACTGTCTCAGCTAAAACAATTTAATAACTGACCTCAGGCCAAAAGCTACAGTCCTTGCTTGGCATGGCATATGTGATGTCTTCCACCGTGTGATGACGACTTCTCTCCCTGCCATTCCCCAGCCTCCAGCCAGTTCACATTTCTCATGACTCTCTGAAACTGGGATGCCCTCGCCCCTTCCCACTCCCTCCTAACTCTGCCCGGCGGAACCCAGCCCTGCTCATTCCTCCGACGCCAGCTTCTCTGGGAAACTTGGCCGGCCTCCTTGTTCTCCTTGGGCCAAATGCCTACAGTGGTGCCAGACCAGAGTGTTCAGTCAGTGTGTGAAGGAAGGTAGAAGAAGGGAAGGAAGGAGGAAAGGAGAGATCCAGGGAGGGAGGGAGAAAAAATCAGGAAGGATTAAGAAGGAAAGAAGGCTAAGGAAGGGTTAGGATGATGCCCCAGGTACCATGAGCCCCCCTACTGCTGGAGTGACAGAGCATGACATTCTGTCCCTGGCCATTGGTGGAGGTTGAACTAAAGAACACATCCTCATTGTTATGGATTCAAGCATTTTGGCTTTTTCCCATTGGGGCAACTCCCTCACCCCATGGGCTCTTTTTCCTACAGCCAATGAGACATCCAAGCCTTTTTAAAAAGAGCTGTGGTGCTACAGTCTGGGTAGAGGGAGCATTTCCCTTCATCCTTTGAGTGCCATTACATTGAATTTGGCTCATTCCTCCAGTCTGACACTAGGTCTCTTTGACCTTTGACCCTGGCACCCTTTTGCTATCCCTCTCAATCTCAGATCACACCCTTATTTGATAAGCATGTCATCTATGTCTCCAACACCTTAGCTACTAGAATCATTAAACAAGCCAGGACATTCTGCTGAAAACTCCCTCCATCTGACCTCAATCAACACCCTTCGGGTGTGGCCATTGGCCCCTGGAGAGGCTGGGTAGGAACAAAGCCAGGCTCAGTACATTCTGGGAGATGGGGAAATGAGAAAAACCTGCCCCAGCTGGGGCTCAGCCAGGTCTGGGGGAGGGGCAGGGAGCCAGACTGATACCCGATGCCAGGAAGGCTTAGCAGGGCTGCAGGGTTGTGTCTTCCCCATCTCAGAATCAGGCGTCCCTCAGGTCTTCCTCTGCCTTTGCTTCTCCTTTATACTGCCTGACTTGTATGTGTTACCGCACTTTTAAAATTCCCAAAAGAGAAGATCTGATTGATTGGGCCAGCTCGTCACTGTCCACTATTTTGTGGCAAACTGTGGGCAAAATCTTACCACCAGGGTGGTTTGTGGGCAGCTTATGTGTCCCCAGTGTCCAGGCAGTAGATGGCCTCAGTGAGCTCAAGTCCTGATTCCTGTGCCAACCCACTAGGGTCAAAGAAGAGTGGGGCCCCAGACCATATACCCAGCATTTACTTGCAAGGAGCTGTCCAAGGCCACTTTCCTCAGAAGGGAGCATGGGAGATGGCAGGCACATGAAGTTCCACAGACCAGTGTTTCTGGCCCCAACCTGTGCAAACAGGAACTGGAGGTTTGTAGGCTGTGGGAGAGCTGGGATCTAGAACTAGGCATGACTCCGGAAGAGCTGTTTGCTAGGGACATGCTGGCTGTCATCAGGGGTAGGAAGTGCAGTTGGGCCAGTAGAAAAAGTGCAGAGTGGCAACAGATGCCGTCAAGGCAGGGTAGCCTGGGAGAGGCCCGGCAAGATGGGGCAGAGACAGGAACAGCAGACATCTGTGGCAGCCTTGACAGGCCAGCCCACACAGCTTGGGTTCTCTAGGTAGAGGGCATGCAGCAGACTGGTAAGGACAAGATGTAGACCCAACACACAGATGGACTGGAGTTCCTGAAAAGGCTCAGGGGCAAGAGGGACCCTGCATTAGACTGGGTTCAAGGCAAGCCCTGATCTCTTGATCTGGAGCTTTAGGTCAGAGCAAGGTTGAAAATGAGATAATCGGGCTGCCTTTTCTAATTCCAGACCTTACGTTTCCCAAAAGCCTGGCTGGGATTTATTCCTGAATCAACCTTCCAGGTAGCTGGACATCTACCTGGTTTCTCTAAGAGAGGAAAGAGCCAGGGTGAGAGAAGGACCTGGTTCTCCCAATCACAGGTCCCCATCTGGCCCCACAGGAGTGACTTGAGAGACTGGGTGAGATAGACACATCTCCCTCCCACCTCCTCCTAATTCATAACTCATCAAAAATGAACATGAAGGAATTTCACAGGTCTTTCAAGCAGAGCCAGGGAAGTCCCTGGTGACCACTTCCCTGTCTTCAGATTTGCAAACTGTGTTTTTACCCATCCTACCTGGGCATACCTTCTGCCATGAGCCATCTTCTCTCCAGGTTTTAAACCAAGGGTGACATCTGCCCAGGTTTCCTGATCCTCTCCCAGCTTCTGTGATGACTTGGAATTGTGCAATGCACAGTTGTCTCCAGACCTGGCAGTCATGACCCACAGTTTGCCAACAGGATATCAGCACATCATTGATTAACCCGGGGCAATGGTTGGGTATTGTCTGAGTAATCAGGTTCAAAAGGGCAGTGATAGAACTGAGCATCTGCACTGTTCACCAAAGGGAAGAGAAAACTCAGGTCATGGGCAATAGGAGGAGGCCTGCTTACACACCAGGGGGTGGTTAGTTTAAGAGCCAGTTTCTCTTTTTGCAAGATCAAGTCTAAACTCAGTCTCATATGCGGAAATGATTCTACTATAGGCCCTGGCTTCTCAATGTATGGCTACTGCACATTGTGAAACATGAATGTAAAACAGCTGTGATATGATTCCAGAAAATGATTTAATGTGAAAGATGAGAGGGAGGCCTTGGGCTTGGAGAAGACTAGTGACTGCAGCTGGACTGTTTGCTCATCCTTTAGCCTTAATCATCTTTTCCTCCAAATATATGGGAAGTTAAAGGGTCCCTGAGCTGGAAGCAGGAGACTTCAGGGTCCTAGGGGGACCATGAACTTGGCACAGGGCATCCTCTCCTGATCCTCAACTTATCCCCTCCACTAACTCTTTCCCTCAGCATGAAAGTTCTGACCATCTTAATAAACAAAACAAACTTCACTAGTAGAAATTTAATGTAGCTATAAATTATATTTAATGTAAGATGACATAATATTATTCTGGTATTAAAATTAAAATTAAAATTTTAAGTATCTTCTATTGGTTTCACATTAAAAAATATCACAGTATTACACAAAAGCTAAACGTCGTGGTTTAAAAGCATTGTGTTTTTAAGTCTCTATTAATGCTCACTTGCTTTTCCTTCAGTGGAAGTCTTTTATGAAGGATATTGTTTAGTTTACCGTCTGTTAATCTTTTTGCTTATTTGGTTTTTAAATATAGTAGAAGGAGCTTCGGGGAACTTGCTGTCTGTCCAGTTTTCCCCTCCCTCTGCCCCCATCTCCTTTGCTCCCTTTCCAGATAAGCTTCTCAACAGAGGGGCCTGGGCTCACTGCCTCATCTCCTCACCGCCCATCCACTCCCCGGGTGCTTTGCAATCTGACTTCCGCCTCTATCACTGCAGAACAACTGTTCCCCAAGGTCACCAGCATCCTCCTGGTGCTAAAGTCAATAGACACTTTCAGGTCTTATTGTACATGATTTCTCAGTACTGGCTGATACTGGGCGACTCCCTGTTTCTCCCAGGCTCCTCTGGTTTTCCTCTTACACTCCTTCAGGCTCTCTCCCTAGCCTGCTCTGAAATGTTGGCAAGCCCCAGCTTTCTTGCCTGAATGCCCTTTCTTTTCCCTTCACGTGCAAATCCCCTTCCACGAATTCCACTGATAAGATGACCCTTCTGAGCTCTAGATCCAAATCCCACAAACCCCTCAAACCCAACAACACCCTGTTGTCTCCTCCCCAGCCCCACCACCCTACCCCGTCCCCCACAGTTCATCTCTGTTGGTGGCTCCACTTCCCAATCAGCAGGCTGGGCCAGAAATGTGGGAGATGCTCTTGACTCACCCCTTTCCCTTACCCCTCTCACTCAACCCATCTCCAAATCAGCCACCTCCTCCTGAGTTGCTCTCAGACCTATGTCTTCCTCTCCACCTCCAGGTGTCACCTCATCTTCCCCAGGACACTGCCATCATCCCCTCATTGGTCTTGCCGACCATCCCACCCCTACCTCCCTCCCTTTCACCCTCACTCCAACTCATCCTCCTCACAAGGCATGATTTTTATAAAATGCAAATTTGATGATGCCATCCTCCTTTTGACATCTCTTAAGGGATCCTTACCACCTTTGGGAGGAGACGGCCATTCCTGGCCCAGCCCACAGCCCTCACATTCTAAAGCTGCCCTCCTCTACAGCTCCTGTCTTTCACCAGGTCTCTATCCTAGTCCATCCTCCCCAACTCAAGCACGTAATAGTATCCAAGCCTCTGGGTCTTACCCCCAAACCCTGCAATTGTATAATACTGGGCCAAGGCTCACTAACCTCTGGGAACAAATAAGATCACTTCTTGGTAATAACCCCAGTTTCTCTGGTCCATGTCATGCAAGAATTTGGCATCTTACAGTCGCCACTCCAAATATGTCTGAGGGTCCCCAAAAGTGTCTCCCTTATGTCCACACACAAGTCTGGTTGCCACCTAGTGGCCTCCTGGGCACTTGAGGAAGCTATCACACTGCCTTCTCAGCATCCATTTCCCCCTTCCTGCGTGTGTAACAACCAAGCAGTGTGAATGGTCCCAAAACCATCGCAACTCTGAGGGGAACCCTGATTGGTCCAAGCCAGGGTTTCTCAACTTTAGTGCTTTTGACATTTTAGGCCAGATCATAGTTTGTTGGGGTGGGAAGGATGTCTAGTGGCATCTCTGGCCTTTTCCCACTAGATGCCAGTCACACACACGTGTGCACACACACGCACACACACACATACACACACACGCCCCCTTGTTATAAAATGTCTTCAGGCATTACCATATGTCCCCCTGAGGAACAAAATTCCCCTAGCTGAGAACCACTGGTCTAATTACATAAGGTCATTCCTTTCCATGGTTACTGGTCTGGATATATGGATTAAATTGGTCTAACTAGAATGAAGTTCAAGAACCATGTTCAGTTCTTACCTGTTTGATGTCAACCTAGGAATCAGAAGTAGCCATCTTGCATGTAAGGGATCCCACGGTAGGATGAAGCTGATCTCGTGCAAACAAAATAGAGAGAGGAAAAGAAGTCACGTCCTGATGACATCCTTGGAACTCCAGATCAGACTGCCTGCAGCTCACTGCATTGCTGGACATTTCCATATAATAAGCCCATAAATTCCTTTTACTGTTTATACTGTTTACTTGCAACTGAAACCATCATTGCTACATTGTCTACTCAGGCCAGATCCACAATTTAACCCAGGACCCTGGACAGTCACTGGTTGCTACTGCCATTTCCCACTGGGCTCTCATCTCCACCCAAAGCTGGCTCCTATGTGTGTTACTTCTCCATGGGCACTGCCACCAATGTCCTGGAACCCTCATGGTGCAAAGCCATCAGAGGGGTCGGGGCAAAGGGAGATAGAATCTCTCTGTCCCCTGCGCTACACTCTGGGAGAGGATCTCAAAGCTCATTGCTCTGGCCACAGTATCTCCAGAGTTTTGGTGAACCAGATATTTTGCTTTTACTTGCATTGCGGCTCTCTCTCTGACAGACAAGATATGAGTTCGTGCAGTATGGCCAAGGACATATTTAAGTAACAGAAAGCACTCTATATCAGACTTCCTTAGCACCTCCAACACCAACCAAGATCTTTCTAATCTTTTCACATTCTTTCCCAGAAAGCCCCTCAGTCCCTCACTCAAATAGACTGTGGTTTATCAGACCTGTATTGGTGTATCTGTTAGCTTGTGCTAGTTCAGCCTGTAGTAACAAGCAGTCCCAAAATCTCAGTGGCTTACAACAACAAGGGTTTTTATAGTTTCAGTATTGAATTGATCATATAAACATCATGGTTCTGCATGTAAATTTATTCAAGATTTATCACTTAATATAATGGTTTCTCCATTCCAGAGTACTTTATTTAGATTCATTTCTTGATTAACTAGATTCCATCACCAGGTAGTTTTTCAAGAAATACTTATGGGTACAACAATCTCAGCAGATTTCCATCTTTGTGAGTGACTGTTGCCTTAGACTTGAATGACAGTTTGGCTGTTGGTCATACTTCTCTCAGAACTCTCTGTAGACGAAACTCTACTACCTTTCGCTCCTGAATGTTGATGGGGAATAGCCTCAGGCCAGATGATACTCTTTCCTCCCTTGTTAGTGACTTGCTTTTTCTGCCTGGATGCCCTTAAGATTCTTTCGTTAGCTAGAATACTTAATTACTTTACTAGGATGTTTTCTTTCTGGAACACAATATGCTCTTTCAAACTGTACATTCAGGTCTTCCTTTAAAGGCAGTTTTCTGTTTTTGATTTTTTTTCTACTCCATTTATTTTGTCTGCTTGTACTGCCATATATGCTTGAGTTCTTTGATCTATCTTGAACACTCCCTATTTTTTCTATCCTCCTCCATTTCATTTTCTGAGATTTTTCCCACACTTATCTACTATGCATCTTACCCTGCTTTTAAAAATCTTCTCCATTATTGTGATTGTCAAAAGGTTTTTGTCTTTCTAACACATTTATTATTATCTTACATTTCTATTTTTTCATCTTTATCAGCTTGCTTTTTATCTCCCTCCATTGTCTTAATGTTGCTTCTTCAATCTCTTTTCTGTTCTCTGAGTTCTTCCATTTCCGCTGTAAGAGTTCATGTTCTCAATAATTTTGTGTAAGATCATGGGCAGAGTATTTTTCCAAAATTGTCCTGTTTCCTGAAGTAATTCTTTTCCTGATATGCCTTAGACAAAGCTTTTTACTTGTAACATTCTTGTTTCTCCACTTTGTAACTGTGTTCTTGATGAATTCTTTCTGTTTTTCACTCATCATTAAGCAGGGAAAGTTCTGTCTTGGCCAACATTTTCCTTGAGAATTGTGTTGGGGGCAAACAGGGTGTGGGCCAAGGTAGCTGACAGCTTCAATTTAGGTATTAATCCAGATCACTTTTTAGACAAAAGAAATTTTTCTGTCTAGGGCCACAACATCCTCCAGATTCTGGTGACCCCCTCCCACCCTGAGGATGAGCAGGAAATCTTTTGGCAGTTCCCTTTTCTTTGAATTGCCCTTCCTATTATTTCTCTACTTTTTTTCCATCATATTTAAAATCATTGTTATTGGGGTCAAATTTATACACATGAATATTCATTTTAAGTGTACAGTTTGATGAGTTTGGTCAATTGTATAGTCATATAACCACTATCACAATCAAGATATAAAGCATTTCCATCAGCCTAAACAGTTTCCCTGTGTTTCTTTTTATCACTCCCCTCGTCTAGCCCAACCACTCCATGCAACCACTGATCTACTTTCTGTCCCTGTAACTTTGCCTTTTCTACAACTTTGTGTAAGTGGAATCATACAGTATATAGTCTTTTATGCTTTGCTTCTTGCACTTAGCACAATGCTTTTGAGATTTGTCCATGTGATTGTGTGTATCAATATTTTGTTCTTTTTCATTGCTGAGTAGTATTGCATAAAATTCTGTAATTTTTTTATCCATTTGCCAGTTGACGAACACTTGGGCTGTTTCCAGTTTGAGCCATTTATGAGTAAACCTGCTATGCATATTACCTACAAGCATTTGAATGGATGAATGTTTTTTCCATTGAGTAGCTCTCTGGGAGTGGACTCACTGGGTGGTATGGTAAGTGGGAGCCATGCTGCTTTCCAAAGTGAGTTGAACTATATCATGTTCCCAAATCATGAATCAGTTTTCTAGTCGATTGTCCTCAATAATGCTTAGTATTGTCAGCCTTTTCAATTTAATTCTAGTGGGCATGTAGGGATATCTCACTGTAGGTTTAAGTTGCATTTCAGGGAAGATTAGTGATGTCAAACACCTTTTCATGTGCTTATTGGCCACTCGTGTCTTCTTTACTGAAGTGTCTCTTCAAATATTTTGTTCATTTTTAAATTGGAATGTATGTCTTATTAATGAATTTTAAGAGTTCCATGTTCTGTATGTAAAATGCTGTTTACATATATACATATGCATGAGAGGCCCATATATATATGTATATGTGTGTGTATATGTGTATATATACATATATATATATATATATGTATGTATGTATGTTCTGGTCAACATATGGTTAGTAAATAGATGCCTCCATTCTGTGGCTTGCCTTTTCATTTTCTTAAAAGCAGACTTTTAATTTTGATAAAGTTCATTTTATCAGTTTTTTCTTCTATGGTTCACATTATTGTGTTCTGTTTCAGAAATCTTTACCTAAGCAATGTCATAAAGATTTTCTTCCATGTTTTTTTCTAGAAGCTTTATCATTTTACTTCTAACATTTAAGTCCATGACCCACAAAAGGTAATTTTTATCTGCTATGAGAGGTAAGGGTTGAGATTTATTCTTTCCATATAGATATCCAGTCATCCCAGTACCTCCCCTTATTCTTAAAGAACCTTCTAAATCATTACTTAGGTATTATGTGCTCAGTATAGAAAAATTCAGTAATTTATATGAGACAAAAAAGCTCATCACCCATAATCTCAGTAAAATCTTATAAACTAACCAGGAGTTTATGAGGCTCCATTTCAGATAGCCCCCCTAAAACCAGGTATTCTCATTTTAATCTTTCCCAACTTGCTAAGTGAAACGTGTCCTTTTCCATTTTGGATTTATTTGATTGGTATTAATGTTTTTGTAATTTTACTAATCATTGTATTTCTACTTTGTGATATCTTCTTGTCTTTAAGTATTTTTCTTTTAGTATATTCATATTTTTCTTAATGATGTGTGCTGGCTCTGTATTTTAAGGACATTTGTTATATATGAAGCAAATATTTGTCTAGTTTATCATTTGCTTTTATTCAGCTATTAAATCATTGTTGAGCACCTCCTATATGCCGGATACCCTACCAGATGCAGAAAATCATCAGTGAACATAATAAGGCTAAGGAAACATGGCCTCGTGAAGATTTACTCTTAAGCAAGAGTCCATAAACTTTTTCTGTAAAAGGACCAGATAATAAATGCTTTAGGCAAGCTTGAGATAGGTACTTATATGACAAGAGAGAAAACTCCCACTCCTCTCTGTCCTGCCCCAGTTGCCGGGATGGTAGGCACAACTTGAGCTGGTGAGTGTCCACTACAGCTGTCCTTGGGAAAAGGAGTGACCTTCCCAAGGAGGGGGTGGCAAGCAGGAGAGGGTGCAGCCAGTGGTCAGTTTCCCTCTCTGCCCCAGTGACAGCCAGAATCCAACACACTTTCCTCTTCCAGGAGAGCCTGGCCATCGCAACTAGAGCAGCTGGTTCGAGGGGGGCACTTACTGAGTTGCTGTCTCCTAGACAGAGATGCCACCACCCAGTTCCTGGCGGCTGCCAACAGCATGTAGTTAGCACCCAGAAGGTTTCTGGGTGGCTGGTAGGTAGAACAGTGGAGGCAGGCATTGGGAGCAAAGGGAAAACAGAGACACAGGAGCGCACACCAGCTGGGTACCTTTGCCTGCAGTGCAAACCCTACAGGCTGGATCTGACCCTCGTGCTATAGTTTGCCAACCTGTGCTCTAGAGTGAGACATAAAATAAATAACAAATACATACATACACACAATGTCAGATTATTGAGGTGCTACTGAAAGAGTGCTGGTAGGGACATAGGGATTGTAACACTAAACAAGAAAAGCATCACCGAGAAAGGGCCATTAGAGCAGGACTTGAAGGAAGTGAGGGAGCCAAGCCATGCAGATAAAAGAGGTTCCAGGCAGGAGGAACAGCATGTGCAAAGGCCCTCAGGCAAGAGCATTCCTGGTGTGCTCAAGAACAGCATAAAGGCTCCTACTTCCAGAGATTCTCATTTATTTGGCCCAGTTCCAGGCATCTCTACTTATTTTAAAGTTTCCAGATTCTAATGTGCAAGGAGAGTTAAGAACTAATGATGTTGAGACATGGAGGCTGTTACTGGGACTTGGGCTTCTTTTCCAAGAGGCGTAAGAGCCCTGGGGTGAGCCTGATGGAGGAATGATGTGACCTGAGTAAGCTGGGAAGGGAGAGAGATTTGGGATTCATAGTGGATGTCTAAGTGAAAATGAAAGAGCAGTTGAGCATACAAGTCTAGGGTCCGGAAGAGAGGTCCAGGATAGAAATGTAAATTTGCTAATTATCAGAACATAGATAGTCCTTAAAGCCATAATATTGAATGAGATCTCCAAAGGAAGGAGGGTGGACAGAGAAAAGAAGAAATTCAAGGAATGAGCTTTGAGACTTTTCAACATTTTTGTTTATGATTTCCTAGAGAAGTTCCTAAATTTGTATATAGTTAAATCTATGGGTTTGCCTTTGATATTATATTAAGATGTTTTCTCAGCCAAAGATTATGTAACTATTTATCTATTGTTCTTTCATCATTTAACTTTTTATATTTAATTATGCCCTGATCTTTATTTCTCAACACCATTTCCCAATCAAAAGAACCAGAGTTCCATAGAGAAGTGGGTTATTCCAAGTCTAGACCAGAGAAAGTACGAAATGAGCCCAGAACACCTTGTGCCAGAAAGCAAAGAGGTGCTCAAAAAAAGACAGGAACATGTCAAAAGGACACAGACCCACTGGCCAAATCTAGGACAATTTGAGCATCAAAATGCATAATGGCAGTAATGGGTGATGGCCCACTGAATAATGTAAGAATCCATGAGCCTATACTAATGGAAAAGAAAAGAAGGAAGGAAGAAGAGGAGGAAAAAAGAGGTAGAGAAAGTTCTTCCTTACAATAAAATGTCAACTAATAAATTATAGAAGGAATGATAGATTTAGAAAATCATCACCTTACAGCAATCTTAGTAATAATTAATTTAGGCAAAGATGGGTAGCAGGTATTCATTCACACTGCCTCAAAGTATCCCCCCACAGATAGACACTGTATTAATCACAAAAGGAAATAGAATAACTATATGGTGTATAAATCCATCAAATGCTATTTAATCCAGTGATTAATCAAAGTGGACATCACCAATAATGAAAAACACCTATATCATGTACCTCCTAAAGTGATGCACCAAGGAGGACACGTATCCTGTGCAATATTCCTACAAGAATATATAACCTGATTCTAATTAAGAAGTAATACAAGATACACACAAATGGAGGGAGATTCTTCAAAACCACTGGCTTGTATATCTCAAAAAAAATATCAGTAACTTGAAAGACAAAGGAAGGCTGAGGAATTATTCCAGATTAAAGGAAACTAAAGACATGACAGTTAATTACAATGAATGATCCTTGTTTGGATACTGGATGGAGGAGGGGGAATGCCTACAAAGGACATTATTGGGAAACTTGGCAAAATTTGAATATGGACTAAGCATTACATAATAGTATTGTATCAATGTTAAATATTTTGAATTTGATTATTGTATTGTGGTTACATTAGAGAATACCCTTGTTCTTTGCAGAATTTCATTGAAGTATTTAGGGATAAAAGGTACAAATTGCTTGAAACTTTCTCCTAATTATTACAGAAGAAATAATGTTTCTCTCTCTCTCTCTCTCTCTCTCTCTCTCTCTCTATATATATATATATATATTTTTTTTTTTTCCCCCCACATTTACGAAATGAAAAAAAGAAGCCAGGGTTTGGGGGTTTTATATATACATGAGAATATATAAATAAAAATAAGTATCTATAAAATATTAAATAAGTATATATAAAATAAAATATGATATATAAATATACATATATATAAAATAAAGCAGTTGTAAAATATTAACAATTGGAGAATCATTATGAAGGAGATGATGGAATTTATTGTACAAGTCTTATACCTTTCCTCAAATTTTGAAATCATTTTAAAATAAAAATATGCATAATTAGAAGCTGAGATTTGTTTTATGTGTACTTTGATAACCTAATCCTCCATTATTCATTGACTGTTCCATGAATTACTTCCATAACCAATACTAAGTTCTCACACACACTTGAATCTGTTCCTGCCTTCCTTGTCTGTCCCATGAATCCATCTGTCTGTTCTTATGTACCAGTGAATCTGTTTTAATTGTTAGAGTCTTTAATTATATTTAATACCTGGTAGGGCAAGTCTATCCACTCTATTTAACATATTCCTCCCCACATAATTAGTCTTCCAGAGAAATTTACAGGAATTTTGTCAAGATTTCCTCAAGAAAAACTAATATCATGAACATTGTGATTGGAGTGTGTTCATGTGCAGATTAATAGGGACAAGTGAGAACTTACGTAGTTGATTCTTCTTAGAAAACCATGTTGGTCTCTCCTTTTGTTTAGGTCTCATTTTGAGTTTCTCTGTAAAGTTTTTTGCTTTCTTTACATCAATCTTGCCCATTTCTTGTTGATTCCCATGAATTTTTTTGTTGTAAATGCAATGTATTTCCAAGATGTGTTCTCACAGCTTGTTCATTATCACAGGAAAGGAATTCGTTTTTACATCTGTGTTTCTATATTTTGTGACTGCTATCCTACTGTTAACTCTGTGACTTTTTCAATTGATTTTTTTTTTTTGAGATGTTCAAATTACAAAAAAAACATATCCCCTGAAAATGATAATATTTCCTCCTTGGAAATATTTATGACCCTTATTTTATCTTCTTGTTTAATTCCTTTGCTCAATCTTTTGAAACAATGACTAATAGTGGAGAGATGGAGCCATCCTTATCTTGTTCCTAAACTTAATTGGGATGTCACTAATGTTTTCACAGTTAATTATGATGTTGCTTTGGTTCGAGAGAGATTATCTTTGTAATATTGAAATGTTCTTCAGTTCTTGTTTTAGTTACAAAAACATCACCAGGATGGATGGCAATGTCTTGGAATTCTTCTAAAACTCTCATTTACTGAGCTCTGATTATGTACCCAGCTCTCTGTCAAAAGTTTTATATCCATTATTTAATTTAATCCACACATGACTCTGACTTTAGACATTATTTTCCAGATTTGAAGATAGGGAAAATGTCCAATGGCCCACAGTTAGGAAATCAGAAAAAGGCAGGATTTGTGACGTCAAAACCTAAGCTTTTTAGGCTGTGGTAATGTGGTTTCTCACCTTGACCTATTAACATAATTGATTGCATTAAGAGATTTCCTGATATTGAACAGTTGCATTACTGGCATCAGTACTGGTATATAGTGTATTGTTTTATATAATGTATTGTTATTTTACACATACAGCTGTATTCAATTTTCTGATCTTTTGTGTCTGTATTTGTGAAATTGGGCTTCAGTTTCTCTTTTGCCCATCTGGCTGGTGGCTTTTGTGTGGGGCAATGCTAGCTTAGTAAAATGACCTGGGAAGCTGCCCATCTTTTCCCATGAGCAAACCCTATTTAAACAGCACAGGGATGATCTGTTCCTTAAAGGTTTGAAAGAATTTGCCCCTGAGCAAATTAGTTTTAAGAGCTTAACACATTTTTCTGACAACCTCTTCAGCTTCATTCAGGGTTATTAATCTATTCATATTTTCTACCCCTTCTTCCATCAAACTTGGTAATTTATAGTTCCCCAGAAAATTATCCACTTCATTAAAATTTTCAAGTTTATTAGCCTAAAGTTATAAAACCTATTTCTTTACATTTTTCATTGACTCCATATCACTTCTCATGTCTGCACACTCACATTTTCTTTCTCCTTATTAGGCTTGCCAGTGGTTTCTCTAAGTCACTGGTCTTTTTAAAGAGCCAGATTCTGGATGTACTGATCAATTTACATTTCCCATTTTCTAATCCATTAATTTCTGGGGTTTCCGTTATTAGCTTCTCCTTCTTGTTTCCTTGGGTTGTGTTGATGGTGGTTCACTTTTCTTTTTTTCTGGCATCTGGAAATAAATGCTTGGCCCATCCATCTTCCTGTGTTGCCATCATTATCATTATGTTCTATACACCTGTTACTGATGTTCACACTCCCTCTTAGACCCAGGAGTGAGTCAGATAAGTGATTTTTAATTTCCCAACTGTGTCAGTGTTTTCATTCTTTGCTTATGCTTTGGTTTTTAATTTCCAGTTTTCTTCAAGTCCTGTTAGAGAATATGACCTGTACAATTTGTACATTTTAAAGGTTATGATAATGTCTTTGTGACTTGGCATAAGAATAACTTTTGAAAATGCTCTCAAGAGTGATTAAAGAGAATGCACATCCTCAGTTGTTGAAGTCCCTCAGATGACCCCTGAGCAAGCTGGAAGGATGGAAGACAATGTGACTTTGAACCGTCCCAAAGGGCCAGTCAAACCTAGCTCTTTTAACACCGCAGAGAAAAAAAGAGGCAAAGGGTGAGGTTCCGTGGATGGTGAAGGCTCCCGAGGGAACGGTAAGGCTGCCCTGCCCTGTCCTCTTGCCTGTGTTGAGGTAGATCTCAAGGTGGCCTGGAAGGTCTCATGGGTACACTTGTGGCAGGCACTGGGTTGGGTGCGGAGACCCCTCCAAGAGCACCATTTGGCTGCTCGGGGTCCCAGTGTTGTCTGTTTATTGAACAGGAAAAGGCAAAGGAGACAAGTGGGATCTCAGAGTGTCATCTGAACCAGCCACACTCGGGGAAAACAGGCCTGCTCCTCATTGGCCCCCCTCTCCCAAGTGTGACATTAGCATTGTTGGGGGGGATAGTAAGGCAGGGCATCATTTAATACTAAAAGGGAACCAAGTTACCGTTGGCTCAATCGCTTTGCCTTGCTTTGAGAACCACGAAGTGCAGTGACGCAGTTCCCGAAACCAAACCGGGTGGCCAGTACCGAATCATCACGTTAACCTCAGAGCAGCGCCTCCCAGCCACGGCTCTCACGCTGCCGCGGGCCCCCTGTCCCTGCCCTGTGCCTCTCTGGGAGCTGCTTCCCACCATTGTCCTGTCACTCCGAGTCTCCTCTCCCATTCTCTCTTCCTCTGTCCCTCATCCCAGACCCCCTCCTCTCTCTTCTCCATCACTTGATTGTGCGGAAGGATCGGCTCTCCTTGGAGATCCTGCTCCAGCCTGAGCCCAGGCCTTTCTTCTGTACCCCATGCTTTGGGTGTGGCTCCCGGGATGGCGCCACAAGCCTCCTTTGCTTCTGTCCCCCATCATCAACCCTTTAAGCTTTATTTAGTGAGAGATGTTATTTAGTCCCCTTGTAGGACTTCAACGCCTGGAGTCAAAATTTGGAACACTGCTTTTTTTGTCTCACCTGTAGATAATAAAAATTGCCTGAAGTCCCAAATACTGACTCATTCAGTCACTAAGAGTGTCCATGTGTGTGTGATAATAAAATCCTCAAACCCGGTTTTGAATTTCTCCCCTGCTGCAGCAAGGGCAGCCGCCTACATTGGGGGGAGGGGGGCCATAGAGGGCAAAGCAGGGGGTCGGTGTGGGGGGAGGTTGGGCATAAGTCTTTTTCTCTCTTTTGTTGCCTAGCATTTCTCTGCCTCCCCCAGTCAACAGTAGGAGATAGGTGAGTTCTAACCTGACAGGTAACTGTTAACAAGATAGCCTGATGCTCTGTGACTTAAAGATGACTTTTTTAGGGTGCATTTCCATGGAGACTTCAGAGGCCTCACAGGGAACATCTGGCTGCATTTGCTATGAAGGGGGAGGGGCATTTTCTCCCGTGGCCCCTTACCATCTTCCTGTCACTGCTGGGGTCCCATAGCCTTTTCAGGTCTTCATGGCAAGATTTTCAACAGCTTTAGGCTGGTTTACGAGTTCTCATTTCCCTTGCTCACTTTGGCCCCCAGGCCAGCCCTTGATGGCAGCAGCCGTGGGCCCCATGCAGACAGCCTCCCTCTGCCCAGCCGCCTCAGCCTGACAGCCTCAGCCTCTTCTCAGGCAGGTGTTGGACCCCATCTACTATCTACTGTGAACCCAAATGTAGGCCATGTAGACCAGGCTCGCCCAGGGCCCTGTTCAAGGGCCGTGAAGTGAGGGGCAGACCGAGGCTTGCTCACACTCATACTACAAAGGGACCCTTCCGCGCAATCCTCTCTGCCCCCAACAGCCTGGCCCTCTCAAAACAGTCTATGTCCTTTGTGTGGGTAAAGGGCCCAACACTCAAAACAGCACATTTTTACCAAGTTTTTTGTAACTTCTGCATATGGTCTCAAACAGCGGTTCACGACTTGGGTGCACACTGCAATACGTGGGCCGCCTCCCCCGGATTCTCATTTAACTGGCCAAGGATATGGGCTGTGCATTAAGATTTTTAAAAACTTCCCAGGCGATTCCAATAAGCAGCCATGAATGAGAACCCTTGTCCTAGCCCAGTGCCTCTTAAACTTGAATGTGCTTCTGAGGCGCCCAGGATGCTATTAAACCTCAGGTTCTTGTTCAGCAGGTCTGGCATGGGGTCACGAGTCTCCATTTTAACAAGCTCCCAGTAATGTCAATGCATCTGATCCAAGGACCACACTGAGCATCAGAGAGCTAGAACATCTATGTGCCTTGGTAAAACCCTGCTTCTTTTTTTTTAATAAGCTTCATTTTTTTAGAGCAGATTTAGGTTCACAGAAAAGTTGAACAGAAAGTACAGATATTTACTCTATATCCCCTGTCCCCACACATGCAGAGCCTCCCCCATTATCAGTATCCCCCACAACTGATGAATCTACATTGGCATGTTATCACCCAAAGTCCACATTACAGTTCATTCATAGTGTTTGCACTCTTGGTTTGACAAACGTAATGTGTACCCACTATTTCAGTATCATACAGAGTAGATTCATTGCCCTGAGAATCCTGTGTTCTCCACCTATTCATCCCTCCCTGCCCTCAACCCCTCCCTACCACTTAAAGCTTTGATTTTTAACATCTTATTGTATATTTACAACTTTCAAAATCCCAAGACTGTGTCTTCCTAAACAAAGAGGTAAATAATGGTTCTACAGCAGAGTTGCCTGATCTCGGCATTACTATTTGGGGCCAGATAATCCTTTGTTGTGGGGCTTCTCCTGTACATAGCAGGGTGGTGAGCCACATCCGGTGTCTGCCACTGGCTGCTGGTAGCAGTCCCCTGCCGAGCTGTGGCAACCAAAAATGTCTCTAGACATCACTGAATGTTCCCAAGGGACCCAAATCACCTCCCCCCCACCCCCACACACCCGCCACCAGCCGAGAACCATTGATTTATAGCAACATAAAGAAATTGCCACCATTTACATTTTTTTATATTCAAAATCTCATGCATTTGTGAATTATACCATTGAGCCAATACTATTGTGTGCCAAATGAGTACTGGGAATACAAAGGTGAACAAACCAAATGACTCTATAATAATATCAAGTGGTGATAATTATGTGCAAATAAGTAAATAAATAAATAAATAAAGCAGGATAAGGGAATAGTGATGGCCTGGAGAAGGCACAAGCCAGAAGGGAAAATCCCATCATGAAGCGGCAAGGAAGGCCTCTGTGAGGAGGTGACTTTTGAACTTTCAGAAAAATGAAGTGAGGATGAGTCAGGCAAATATGGGTAAGGCAGAGACCAGGTTGTTCCAAGCTAAGGGAAAGCTGGTACAAAGGCCCTGTGGTGAGAGTGTGATTTAATCCCAGAAAAAAATCTAAGCTGTACTGAGGATAAAGTGTCTGTGCTCCTTTCTCGCCCTGGAGACTCTGAAGGGAGGAGGGCAGCCTCACAGGGTGGTTTTGCCCTGTTCAGATGGAACCTCGGGGGTCTCCACTTTCCCGCTTTACTGTTATACCCATGTTATTCAATTTCTTTATAGCTGTTTTAGTTTCCTTAATCTGTCAAATACACGATTTGTATGTTTAAAATCTCCACTAATGCGATGGGTTTGTAAATCTCTTCTTTTCTTTATAATAGTCTTTGCTTTCTGTTTTTAATAAGATGTTATTGGTTCATAAAAATTAACGATGTATCTTCATTGTGGATTGACAGTTTCATCAGTACAAAATAACACTCTCTTATTTGCATTTTCCCTTGAATTCCACCTCATATACTTCTCCTATTGCTACTTCTGCTTTCTTTTTGTTTGCATTTTCTGAGTATAATATTTTCCCATTTGTTTATTTTTCACTCTTTCATAACATTGTATAGCTCTGGTAAACAGAATATACTTTGATTTTTTTTTTACACAATCTTAAAGTTTTCATCTATTAATAGAATTTCATACATTGATATCTGAATGCAACTTACATGTTTGGCATTGTTTTTGTAATATTACTTTGTGCTCTCTTTTATGCTTCCTAGAGGTTTTGTTATGTGAATTTTGTTTAATTGATCAATTTTCCTTGGTTCCCTTTCCTGTAATAATGTGAAAAGTATGTGCCTATAGGATAAAACAAAACATTTAAAGCAAAAGTTCCTACCAATTTCAACAATTAAATAATATCTCTAGTTGCACTCATGTTAGGTGAGAAATTTAAGACACTTTTATTTTCTTCTTTACCTCCCTCATCTTAAACTTTTGTCAGAATAATTATATATTTGGAGTTTACATTTCTTGTCCTTCAAGAATTATCTTTGACGTTTGCATTTAGTTTCATAACCATGTTCTAAACAATGATTTAGACATTAGCTATTCTTTACAGGCTTAATTACTCATGGATGTTTCTTTTGTACCACTTCTTCCATTCTTGGCTCCCTTATTTTGACTCATTTCTTAGTTGACTGGTGGACTTTTTGGGGCATTGTTTTTCAGGCAGATTACATGAGTCCTTACATGTCTAAGAATGTATTTCTCTTGACCCATATATGAATGACATTGTAACTACGTACAGAACTCTTCATAATTATTGCTCGTCAGAATCCGGCAAACATTGTTTCATTGTCTGCTAGAATTTCAGTTACAATAGTAAAATCTGGGACAGCTTACTTTTCTTCTCTTTGTTTCTTTCCTACCCAGATACTGAAAATATTTTTCCTTTGCCTTTCAAACTTGAGATTTTATAAAAATGAGTATGTATGGGATCCCTTTATATTCATTTTACCCCTTAAATCTGATGGATCACAACTTCCTTCACCTCAGAGGGACATTCTTCTATCATTCCTTTGATTTTAGAGAATTACAGTAAAATTACAGAAAAATAATAAAACAGAATCTTTAACTGAAACCTTTTTTTACTCAGTTTTAATGCAACATAATTGATATGCAGCACTATAGAATTTTAAAATGTATAGTATAATGACTTGGTTTAAATATATTGCAAAATGATTACCATAGTAGGTTTAGTTAACATCCATCACCTCATATAGTTACCAAAAAAAAAAACAGAAAGAGAAAAAAATGCTTTTTTCCTTATGAGAACTTTTAAGACCTATTCTCTTCACAACTCTCAAATAGACCATATTGTTACAGTCACCATGTTGTATGTTACATCCCAGCACTTAAATACCTTATTAACGGGAAGCTTGTTCCTTTTGACCGCCTTCGTCTAATTCCCCCACTACCCCGCTCCCCGCCTCTGGTAACCACAAATCTGACGGCTTTTTCCACGAGTTTGTTTGTTTCTTTAGATTCCACTTAGATCATACAGTATTTGTCTTTCTCTGTATTGACTAGAAACTTTAAATGAGTGCATAAAATCTCCATTAGTGGTTGGCTCACACTAGGCTCAGTAAGTGTATGTTGAATGAATAACAAAGGAAGGAATCTTTTTTTCTCCCTCTTTGTTCTCTTCATTGTCCTATTGTACAAATGCTGCATCACCTGGATTCTCTGTCTCTCCGTTTTCCCTCATCTCTAGCCTTTTCCTCTGATATCCGGAATTTTCAAGCTGGTGTTCTAATATCATTTGGTTTTTTGCTATTCATGGCTTATGCTTTTTACATTTTATAATTGTGAGTTTTTGTGTAGAAGGAATTTTTTGCAATTGAGATTAATCTTTTCTCATAGGTGCAATGAAAATCATAGAAACTATAAAGAGAGATAAGATATTTCATTTCACTTCCTTTTGTTTTGTTTTCTCCTATTTCTTGCAGCAATGCTGTTGCACAAGGGAATGTTTGTTTAGTTTCCTTGGCACAGTCCCTGCTGTGGCCAGCCTCCCCAATGTCCCCCAAACAGCCGCACCTCCTGCTCTTCCTGCTCCTCAGTGTTCTTCTCCCACAGGGAACCAGGGCTACCCAAGATGCCAGTGGGGTCTTGCCAGCATACAGACATAATGGTGTATGACTCTAAGGCTAGGCGTTAAGAGGTGTTGTGGCTTCCTCCTTGTGCTCTGGGGTCTCATTCCGGGGAAGGCCAACTGTCATGTCATGAGGATGCTCAAGCCACCCTGCGGAAAAGCCCTCCTGGGTTGGAAATAAGGGCCTTGCTAACAGCCAATGTCAGCTTTCCAGCTGTGTAAATGAGCCACCTTGGAAGCAGATTATCCCAACCCAGCAAGCTGTCAGCTGATAGTAGCCTGACCAATATGTTGGAGGACCACCCTCACGAGTCCTAGGGCCCCAACCATCTTGCTGTGCTGCTCCCAAATTCCTAAGCCACAGAAACTGTGATGGATCATAAGTGTTTATTATTGTTTTAGACGACTAAATTTTGGGGTAATTTATTAAACAGAAATAGATTAGTAATTAGTGCTCTTCTTTCAAACTACTTGGTCATTTCAGTAAATGTTTCTTTCCCTCTGTTTACTCACTCCTGGAATTTGAGATACGTTCTGCCAGAGAGCCTGTAGGGCTTCCTAGGGAAAGGAGAAGAGAAAGGCTGAGCTGTGCTGAGCTTTTCTTATCCTGTCCAGAGGCCCCTTTATTCATGATGAGCACAGAAGTTTCTATGGCTTAGCAAGTCTGGTGCCAGGTGTTTTCTTGCTGTGTGGAAGGGATTTCTATATGGGTATATTTGAATATGAGGAGTAGCAGGGGCCTCTCCTTGCTCCCAACCATTAGAGCCAGCAAGCTCCCCCCTCCTTTTCTCCACCTCTGCCAGCCACAGGACCACAGTGCTGGTCTTCTTTCTTGATTGCAGAGGTCTCCCTGCACCTGTGTCAGGTTTTCCAGGGACTGCTGCAGACCCCAGTAAGTTCATATCGCAGGGCATTCAAGGGCCAAGTGTCCACTTTCCTTCCATGAAACCCATCAATCTTCATCAGATCAACTCTGCATCCCCCTGAGTTGAGATGATGTTCTCAATTAAAGCATTAGAGCAATATCAGGAGCAAATAACCACACAGGGAGAACAAAGTCTAGGAAATGGTCTGCAACCATCTCGTAAAGCTGCACACTCACACATATGACCTACACCTACTTCTAAAGAAACCCTGGAATTTGTTCATCGGGACACAAGAAGGTCATAGCAGCACTGCTTATGGCCGAAAAACAACAGAATGTTCATCTACTACAGAATGGATAGATACATCGAAGTATGTTTATTATATATAATGGGTCATTATGCATAGGGAAAAATGAACTACAACTCTACACATCGATATAATTTTTTGGAATCTCAGAACTCATAATGTGGAACAAAAGAAGCAAATAAAAGAATGACATTTTAAAAATGGCAGGTGACACAGAATAGTGTTTCTATATCTTGGATGAGATCCTTCTATGACTTGGATGGAGATCCTCAAGTTCTCCAGCACAGACCACCAGACACAGGCCCTGGAGAAGTCGCTCTGGGAGGAGGTGGGAGCAGGCAGTGTGCCGTAGAGCCGAGTGCCCTGTAGGGTCAGAGGAGAATTTCCCCAGGCTGTGCCTGGCACAGGTCTGAAAGCTCAATTAGAGGCAATGTTGGATTGGGGAAGAGGTGAGACTCATGCATTCAGATCTGGAAGAATATGGGCAGGCTGACTTTTGAATCAGTCCAGCAGGGAATAGGGAAATGTGTGGAGCTGTGGGGTACAGGAGTTCATGAAGCATGCCAGCTTTCTGGAGGGTGTGTCAAGTCCACAGTGTGGGCATGAGGCTCTCTTTCTGGATGCAGGAGGTCAGTGTCCCCATCAGACACCCCCAGTGCTGAATGTTCAGTCTGCCGAAAAGCTTAGAGCTTTTCTCACAAAAGGCCTCGGGAAGCTGTGCTGGGCTTGACCCCAGCCAGTGGCTTACAGCCCATGGCAGGGAGCACCAGGGCTCTGTGCCTTCTGCCCCTCTGCACCTGGCAGCTGGCATGGTGTTTGGAAGATGATCATGCAAGAACTGGTGGTTTGTGGCTGGGCCAAGGGAGGGTGGTGGGAGGTAAGTGTTAACTTGTTCAAAATGGATTCCCTGCAGCCTGGCCTCCCAAAAAGTTTGCTGGCCTCTTTTAGGGCCCCTCAAAACTAACCTCAGCCCAGGCCTCGGGGCGGTCAGTTCTGGTAGAAGGTAGAGGGAGCAGGAACTGCAGTATCCAGTGGGGAAGATAGGTGCTGTCCTAACCATGCACCCTAGGAGCCCCACAGTCCTCCGTCCTTCTTCCAGACCACACATCGCCTTACCAGGTACCTCACTTCTGCCCCTGAATGAGATGGGCTGCAGAGACCCACAAACCTGCTGGCTCCATGGCTCTAAGTTTCCCATAATCAACTGCCCCAGAAGGCCCAGCAGGTACGTGCCACCTGGTCAAGTGTCTTTGGTTGCTGGCCCCAAGGAGAACAGCAGTTTCCTGCAGGCCGCTGTCCACTCTGACTTGGATGGAGATCCTCTGTCATTGAGACACCAGTTCTGCTGCCATCGCACATCCAAGCCCCCCAGGTCTATTATCTCCCCGAACCATTAGCCTCACAACAGGTCAGGATTGAGTCACACAGCTAGAGAGGGGCAGGGCTGCAGAGGCCAGGTGCACAGCCAGCAGAGCACCCCAGAAGGCTGCTGGGGGTGGCGTGCTGTCCCGCCCTCTTCCTGGTCATTGGGAAGTTCCTCTCCTGCTCCAGGTCCCCATGGTGGGGCTGCCAGGCATATACCGCCCCACCATCACCCTGTGGGGGCAGGTACACGGCCCCCAGCCAGTCAGGTACTCAGTCCCTGCCCATAGCCAGACCTTCCTGGGATTGTTGTATGAACCACTGGAGAGAATTCTCTTTCTTCTGGGGTTGCATAGACTGGGGTGACCCATGGCCATCCTACTTCCTACCCACTTAGAATGGAGCCAGACAGACAGTCAAGGACCAGGAGATAAAGCTGGAAAACACATGGGGGTTCCATATGAACCCCAGGAACCTACAGTACCTAAAACCCCTGTGGCACTTGGCCACTCTGGGAGCCAGGAGATTGTTTCCTGTTACTTGTAAACAAGTCTTTACTGACACAAGCCCTAAACCCAAGGAAACCATGCACCACCTGGACCTTCATTCCCACATCTGTCACTGCAGCCTGACTGCCCCAAAGCCGCACCTCTCTCAGTCCACCACGCAGCACACATGGCCCTGAAGCCCTGGCTTCACCATCATGAGGACCTGGACCCTACACAAGCCATCCTGCAGCTCAGAAACAAAGGCGTGGCGCCAGGCTGCAGCACCTTCCATCCCCCAGGGCTGGATGGCTTTGAGCACGGCTGCCTGGCCTCAGCTGGGAGCCCCAGGTCCCCACCTAGGGAATGCAGGTCTCTCTGAAGAGCTGCTCCATAGCTCAAAGGCCCAAAGGCTCACTCCCTTAGCTTGGAGGTGTGTGAGTTACTTCTCATTCAAATAAAATGTGAATCAGAGCTAACGATGGGCTAAGTGAGGTGTTACAAAAATGACTTTTTGAATCATGGCACAAAAATTAGCATAGCATTTTCAACCTTGTGGAACTGGGAAGCCAGTGGTCTACACAGTCCTACATGGCTGAGGAGGGCTGGAGGGTAATTTTCAACTGGCAGTGAGGAAGGAATTCACTTATTTAGCCACCACGTGTGTACTGAGCACACACATGATTTGTGTTAGGTTCAGGAGCACAGCAAAGCCCACACTGGAAGGCCTTGCTGGCGGTCTGGGGCCTGGTCACAGGGGGTCAGCCTGTCCAGGCCAGAAGCCCAGATGCCCCTTGTGGGAGGAGCTGCCCAGGAGAGAGATGCCCGTGCAGTTCCCCAGCCCTTGCGCCTTCAGCGTGTTGTGACAGGGAGGGACAGAGGCTGGGGAAACCAGTCAGCCATTCTCAGTGAGTCAGGACTTTGGCAGGAGGCCCCCAGCCCCAGGGCCTTTCTGACTCAGCCCTCTGACTGACAGACAGGGGACCGACAGACAAGAGGCAGTGAAAGTGCCGGGAAAGGGCGGCACTGAGGGCAGTCTGCACTCTCAGCTTCCCCAGAAAGCCCGATGAGGCACGCTCCAGAGCCCAGCCCCACGGGGCCTCCAGGGCTGGCCTCATCTCACCCCGATCCTCACAGCCCTCCTCCACCTGACAGGCTGAAAGCATGCGTGAAAGCTGAGACACACGGAAGACACCACCTTCCCAGTGGTCCCCAACTCTAGGACAGACAACAGCCTGCCCTTCAGGGGACAGGACAGTCCAGTAGGGGTGGGGCTGCTGCTGAGGGCTGAAGGCTGAGGAAAGAGCATTCCCGGCCCTCAACCCTTCCACACCCTGCCATGGGCCCCACCCCACAACCGTTTTTCTAAGTGCTGTTCATTGCCCGGTTGGGGCCAGCCCTGACCCCCAGGTCGTTTTCTTAAGCATATGTGCCTCATGTGCTTCCCCCACCCTTTATTAATGCTGCCGGTTTGGCCCCTCAGGACACACCTAATGCTCACTTCTCCAGTTTGAGCCCACACATGCCCTGACTCTTCGCTGTGCTCACGTCACTCCTCCCAGCCTCCCAGGCGCAAATCCCAGTCTGCTGCTGCCCAGGAGCCCCCAGGGTCACTCCCAGCCCCAGGGACACCTGAAGGCCAGAGAAGGGGCACATGGAGCTGCTCTTCCACAGCAGCCTTCAGAGCCCTAGGAGGGCACTGCCTGTCCCTTTTTCAGCAACTTCTCCGCCACCCTGCAGGAAGGAACCACAGAGACCACACCTGACAGCTTCTGCACCAGCGCCCCAGCCCACTGGGCAACAGCCCACTGGGCAACCAGCCCACCCGCACCCTCTGCTGTCTGTGAGCTGAGCCAGGAGCCAGGAGAGGCCTAGGCCTCCCTACAAGCTGCACACTGGGGCCCTCCCTGCTCCTGCCCTCAACCAGGAGAAAACTCCAAGAAACAGCCTCTGTGAGGACTCCAACTTTCTAGCTGTGGGAACCTGGATTAATTACTCAGCACTCTGAGTCTGTTTCCTCATCTGTAAAAAGGGATAGCAGGGCCTGGGACATAGAAGAAGATGAACAAAGATGATCTCTCCTTGTTTTGCTCTTCCTGACCTAGTGTAGAGCACTGATTCTTAGCCTCTCTCTATGGTCCTGCTCCCCTTTGAAAAGCTCTGGAAGCTATGCACTCTCATATCCAGGAAGGCACATCACACAGTGTAAATGCAAGACTTACGGTGTCAAGACCCCCGCAGCCTTCCATGGATCCCTGGATAGAAACTTGTTCCAAAGATGCAGTCTGGAAGCAGGCTCAGGGCTCAGTCTGAGGCCCACATCTGTGGTCACTCTGGAACTGCAACAAAGCACTTCGTCTGCTCTGCCGCCTGCCTATCCAGGAGCAGCAAGGTCAGGTTTGTGCCAGGCAGAAAGAAGGGCCCACGCAGCTTTGGTCTCCAATCTAACCAGGGCCCAGAGATGCCGGAGGAAGCCTGTGGGAGTGCAGCTCCCTCTCACCACCCCTCAGGCTGGGGTTTCCCAGCAGGCCACCTGCCATCCTGCAGCCCCTTGGCACAGATGCCTCCCAGCAGTGTGGGTATCCGCAGAGGGTTGTGGTCCCATGCGATGCACCTCAGCAGCCTTATATCCTTGCCTAAGACACATCTCATGTTCATTTTTATTTTTAAGCTCTGAGGATGTGAAATAAAAGAGACCTATGGAAACAGTACATAGAAAGTGTAGATGTACAGTATAGGAAACATTTATACAGCAAACACTAGTGTAACCACTGCCCATATGAGGGTAAAGAAAGAGAACACTGTGCCCTTGAGGGACTGGCCCTCATGCTGATCACTGCCATACTTTTCATTATAGTTTTACCTACCTCTCTATGTACCCATAACAATGTGCTTAAATCTATCTGCTTAAATATATATATATATATGGCTTATTTTGACCAGCTTTTTATTGGTGAGTTGACTCCATCCCATTTGTGCCTGTAGTTGGTGGATCTGCAGTGCTGTAGGCTTGTTTGGGCAGAGTTCTCAGATGGTCCCCAGATTCCTGCCCCTGCCTGCTCTATCTACTATGATAATTTCCCTTCCTGAGTGTGAGTGGGACTTGAAACTATGATGGAATGTCACTTAGTGACAGGGCTATATTATACAGCAAAGGAGAAGAGATTTTTCAAATGTAATTAAAGCTTCTAATTAATTGACATTAAGCAAATGGTGATCCTGGTGGGCCTGACTTAATCAGGGGTAGGGGTCAGAGTCAGAAGCAGCGGCAGAGATGCATGCCCATCGGCCTTGAACAAGCAAACCGCCAAGATGTCAGGGGGCTATGTGGCAGGAAGAGCAGGTGGCCATTAGGAGCTGAGGGTTTCAGTTCTACAGCTGCTAGATTCTGAACTCTGCCAACAACCAGTGAGCTTGGAAGTAAACCCCAAGCTCCCAGGGAAAATGCAGCCTCATGGGACCCTGGCAGGGAACTCAGCTGGAGCAATGCCTAGGCTTCTAGCCCACTGAACCTGTCAGACTCTGGCGTCTGTCCCCAAGGCACACATGCAGAGCAGCTCCAAGGTAATCCCAGGATGGAGTAGCTGGATGAGAACCTTCTGCCAACCCATTTTCCAGAGCGGTTCACCATTTACACTCCCCTCCCCACTGTGTGAGAATTCCTGTTGCTCCATTTCTCACCAACACTTGATATTGCCACACTTTGAACTTCTGCCCCTCTCCTGCATTCCCATGCTGTTCTCACCAAGGGCCAGGGATGGACCTGCAGCCCCACACGTTGTGGCTAGGAATCCATCCCAAGAAGGAGAGGGCAAAGCCCTGTGCCAGCTCCTTGAGCCTTCCTCTGGAGCTGACCCACTTTCTGATGAAGATCTGCTTGGTAGCCCACACTCTCACTTACCCTGTCTCATGTAACCCCACTCTAGCGCCTTCAGTACTGATAAGATCCTGCCTGTATGTTCTGTAGATAAGAAAAGTGAAGCAGAGATACACCAAGTTCTTTGCTCAGTTGAGGAAATGAGCTTTGAGGTCACATCAGACACCAAGTACATACTTGCAACAAGAGAACTAGAGACCACCCATTAGATGCCAGGCCTTGGCAGAGTACTCAGGAGTGGCAAGGGCTGGGGTGGCTTGAAGAAGCCAGGGCTGGTGGTCTTTCCAACAGGCCCCTTGGGGAAAAAAAAAATGGAACCTCTTCTTACAGGAAGCCATCTCTGATTTACTCCATTCCCTGTCAGTAATTTTTCTGTTTATCCTTCTCTGGTTAGGCCCTTCTTTAGCACTCAGTTCATTACAAAACCATTTAGATCAAGTTTTATAAATACCATTCATACCTGGAGTGACCTCTTGAGGCCTTGTCTGATTCTAGGGCCACCCTACTTTGCAGCTGCCTATGCTAGGTAACCCTGCCCCCCTGGAATTAGTTCACTGGCCCAGAGGCAGGCACCAGATGAACCAACCAAATTTTCTCTCCAGAGAAGCTGAGAGGTTAGACTGGCAGCTCCTGGAGCTGAGTCACATTGGGGAAAGGGTAACTCTGCTGTCTCCCATGGTGGGTATCTCCAGGGCAGCCTTTCTTTGCTCCGCCAGAGGCTTGGGATCCAGGTCTCCCTTGGTGTCCCTGAGATAATGCAGTGTTCTCCCAATAAATCTTCCTTTGTACTGAAGTTACTTCAACTTAATCTCGTTATTTGTGATCAGAAGAATCGGAACTAATCCAACATGGGAACAAGGAGGAAGCTCGGCTTCCAACTCTTCGCTTCTCAGACGGGAGAGCGGAGGCCCACAGTGGGGGGGAGGCCAGCGGCCCCCTGCATCTTGTAGTGTTGGGCGGCAGGGATCGGACCAGGACTCAGTGCTGGTCTCTCTGCCCCTGGGCACAGCATCACCTCTGGTGACACAGCGGGGCCGCCAGCACCAGGCTCCTTCCCAGCAGACGGCTCTTGGTGGATCAGGGGAAGGAAAGGGACATGATGGGTAGGAGATCTGGGGGGTCTTGTGACAGTTAAGTGAGCATGGGCTACATGTTTGTACTCGGATGTTAGTAATCCTTTTTATAACCAACCCCTGCCCTCCCTCCAGGATGGGTTGACATTGCCTCTCTGAGAAAAGGTGAGAAGACTAGGGCTTCTACACAAGTCACACACCCATCCTCAGGCCTTTTCTGTCCCTAACAGAAATCACTTTACCACACACGACTTCATTTCACCCTCTGTCCCCCACCTACTTTGCAAACTGGTAGACGACCACTGGGGGAATGTCTAATTACTGTTGTTTTCTCGAGCAGAATAGGAGCAACCCACGAATGTCAACTAGGTTCCTCTGCCCTCAAGAGGTAGGTTAAAAAGTCTCAGTATCTCACTCCTACGGGCTGCACAAGCGACAAGCTCTGAGTTCCCTGGGGGTGTGCCTTCCGCCTACTTCTGACCTCAGATCCTGGTCTCTGGGCTCTTGTTTCTGTGCATCTTGACACCTCTGGATTCAGGTCCCACATGTGAAACTCAGCCCTGCTTTGTTTTTTTTTTTAAATACACACATAGTGACACAAACTCCTTGGCAGATGATAGACTTAATTTTCTTGGAGGAAGATTTAACACCTTGAGAATTCAAACAGCTTCACACAGAGCAGCAGCTGCTACATCTTAAGAGCTTCTCCACTCTTAATGTCATTTCCTACCATCCCCAGCCCCAACTCACTCTCTTGGGAGCTTTTTCTGCTTCCTCCAGATAATACTAGTTTCCATTTGTCCCCTCCCCCATTCCTCTCCATCTGAACCTAGAGCTGTCAAGATGTCAATGATTCCCAAGTTGATATGTAGATTTAATGCAATTCTTATCTCTTACAGGTTCCCAGACCCCTTCCCACTGACGACACCACCCAACACCAGCACAGTGTCCGAGAATTCAACTCAACTCAATTCTGACACTATCTGCCCAGAGACAGCATTTAGCAGATTTCCCAGATTAAAGACTCCAATCCTACAAGACTGCCCTCCGTCCCCAACTACAGACGCCAGGCGCAAGTCCCAGGCTGTTACCTGTGCTTCTGCAGAGCTGCTGCAGATTGGACGTCCCAACTGCCTCTCCTGGAGGTTCTATTAATTTGCTAGAGTGGCTCACAGAACTCAGGAAAACACTTATGTTTATCAGCTTAACAAAGGGTATTGTAAAGGACATAAGTCAATAGTCAGATGAAGAGATACATAGGACAAGGTTCCGCTTGAAGGAGCTTCTGTCCTCGTGGCACTTGGGGCCTGGCACCAAGGCTCGTGGAGGCTCTCTCAGACAGGGAAGCAGGACATAAAAAGAGAATGAAATTCTCGTCTCCTGGGTTTTGTGAAGGCTTCATTTCATAGCCAGGGGTTTGGGGGCTGGCAGCTGAGAGTGCCCTGATCACATGGTTAGTCCCCCTGGCAAACAGCCCCTGCCCTTGGGTGGGGTCCAAAAATCTCCTCATCATAACAAGACTCCCTTTTTACCTTTATGGCTCCAAAGTGTTTTCTGGAAGAGTGGATGATGACCAAATATATCTGAGAAATATGTTTTGGTCATCTAAATGACCAAATATACATTGCTTAGTACATTATAATGCAGTCCACTGCCTGGTCTTCAAACACAGATCCCTTACAGCAAAACGATCATGCCTGTCACAGCACTTATATCTGGCATAGCATCTGTACAACAGACACAACAACGGTGCCAGCACAAGAGGCCCACCTTTGGAGAAGCCAGTGTGGGGTGGGGACAGATTTAAAGAGACAACTGACTTGTCCTTTAAAGCCATTATAAACATTTTTATATTGGTCCAGTTCCTCAACCTATCTTATGGCCAGAGCATCTCTCAGAGTGACATCACTCAGGTTTGCAGGCTGCCATTCAACCTATCAGGTTCCCTAAGCAGAGGTGGTCTCAGCAAACATACAGCTTTACCCTTCTGAGCATCTGGGCTGCCTCTGCTAGGGCCTTGCTCTGAGCCTTTCTGAGGTATTGATATTCTCTTGCTCTGAGCCTTTCTGATAAAGGTATTGATAAAGTGTTAGATTTCCCTCACTGCATAACCTATTTATTCATCCCTTTACCCTCAGCCAAAATTTCTCCTTCTCTCCATTTGTCATTTATCTTTACCCAGACTTTTCCACCTTTGGAGAGACATTAGGTTCAGCTACTGTGCTGGTCTAGGTGGCTGGCAGCAACACCAGTCTGACAAGTGGCTACCCCTGTCCACTCCCCTCATGGAAGGGAGGGGTACACAGGTGCAGAGCTAGTGGGCCTTCCAGGCCACTAGGTAGCCCAGCTGCACTCCGTCAGTCCCAGTTTGGCCACACGGGGTGAAGGCACAGTCCACCCCATCAGGCCCTTAGGAATTCTGACATAAAGACTTAAGGGTAAGATTACAGTTTCTTGCTTAGGAATTTTCCCCGCTCTCAGAACCCGCAGTTGCAGCCCTGGTCCTGGGACCACTGCATCCAGTAGGAAAAAAGACAGTTGCGGTGATGTGGGGAAGAACTGTATAGTCACACTAGCCTCCTCCCCCACCCCTTTTTACCCAGATCCCCCAGAAAAGCAGAGGAATCTGTCCAGTGGAGACCCTCCCCTAGCCCCCTCATACTGAGCTGCCCACACTGTTGAAGGTGTGTAAGCCAACCTCTCATGCCTTTATCTCCCCCTTGTTTCAGACAGCAAATGTTTCAACTGTCCTTTCTAATTTTCTATTAAACCGTTGTTCTGAGGATGATATGCAGCTTGGTGTGCCCATCTGACCTGCTGTCTCTCGGCCCACTGTTGGATGCTATAGGCTGTAAAATGTGTCCCTTGTTCTGAACAGATGTAACTTGGTGGTCCAAATTGGTACAATATTTTCTGTTCCAATCTTTTAATGATATTTTGAGTGTTTGCATCTGCCACCATATGCAAAGTCCAGTCCAGAGTAAGTGTCTGTTCTGTTTAGGACTCGTTTACAGGCTCCAGGGGCTTCTGGCATTGGTCTAGTGTAATCCACTTGCCAGCTGTGGGCAGGGCTTTTCCTTGGGGTAATTTTCCCCATGGCCAGCTGCAGTCTTTGTCTCTCTTGTTGACAGACGGAACAGTTCTTGTTGGCATTGGGCACCTCACGTGGTGTAAGAGGAATATGTGTAGATTCAGCCCATCTCTGCATTGCTGCAGCCCCACCATGTCCACTCATTTCATGGACCCAGGTGGCAACCTCAAGGGAACACACCACTTGGTGGTTCCAGTCACCTTCTGATCCTGGGAGGGGGTTCTTCTGATGGGCATTGACATGTTCTACTCCAATGCACCCCTGAAATTCCCAGAGTGATTTCCATACAGCTATACCCCACACAGGCATCCCTTTAATAGCTGTTTTCCATTGTCCTGCTACCTACCATACAGCCAGGCCATTGGCTACAGCCCACAGGTCAGTAAAAATCCAAACATGGTGGCATTTATCAATTCTTCCATCACTTCTAGAAAAACAGCATGCAGTTCGGACCACCAAGCCGATTTATTCTCACCTTCTTCAACCAGAGTCTTGCCATCCACTGGACTTAATGCAGAAGCTTTCCAAACAGGACATTATCCATTCATCTTGGAACTTCCATCTGTAAGCCAAGCAGCTCTTTGCTATTCAGTTGAGCACTGTTCTTAGGGTACTGTCCACATGGCAATCAGTTCTGGCAGCTCATGGATATGGTGGGGGCCTCCTTGCATTCCCCTGGCAGCCTGCTCCTGTATGAACCATTTCCATTTTATTATGGAAGTCTTCCGCACACTGCCTTCCTTATTAGACTGCTTCTTTGACATCAACCAAGACATTATGGGCATCTCAGGTTTCAAGATTATTTTATATCCTTTAGTCACTGAGGCTGTCTCAATTGATGCCCAATAGCAGGCTAATATTTGTGTCTCAAATGATATGTACCAGGCAGCAGCATCTGGGAGTTTTCTGGTCCAACATCCCAGCCGCCACTGCTGGGAGGCGCTCATGGGCTTTTGTCACAGGCTCCCATCTGGGTGAGTATAGTGGCAGACACTTCCAAAAGCATATCTGAGTGGGCGTCATAAAGGCCCAAAGGTGTTGCAAGTGCAGCTGTCTTTCGTAATTCAGACATGGCCTGCTTTTGTTCAGGTCCCCACTCAAATATAGCTTTCTTTTGTGTAATCTTACAGACAGGAGCTGGCAATATTCCCAGATGTGGAATATGCATTCCCCAAAGTCCAAACAGACCAACCAAATGCTGAGCTTCTTGTTTGGCTCTAGGGCTGGGTAGTGACAGCAGTTTACTCTTAGTCACATGTGGAATATCCTAGGTGGCTCCTGCCCACGTTATCCCTAAGAATCTCACTGTTGGAGCAGGCCCTTGGACCTTTGCTGGATTTATTAACCAGCCCCAGCTGGTCATATGGGTCACTACTATGTTCAAATCAGTCCTAGCCTGCTCTTCTGTTTCTGATATTATCATAGCATCATCAGTATAGTGTACTACTACACTCGAGATCTGCACCAAGTCCAAATCCCACCTGACAAGTTGTGACAATAGCTGGTGAGTTCAGATCCCCCTGTGGAAACACAGTAAAAATAAACTGGGGTCCTTCCCACATGAAGGCAAACTGTGGTTAGCTCTTCTCAGAGATCAAGATGGAGAAGAAAGCATTTGCAGGGTCGATCACTGAGTGCCAGCCTCCTGCAGCCTGCTGTATTTTCTGTATGGTTGAGATCATGTCTGGGGCTGAGGCTACAGGCAGTGCAACTTTATTTAAGCCTCTATAGTCTACTGTTGGTCTCCACGAGCCACCTGCCATTTTCACAGGCCACACAGGACTAGGGTACAGTGAATTCTTGGGCACCCACCCTGAAGCTTCTAGCATGTCACTAATGAAGGTGGTGATCTCCTTTTGTGCACCAGATATTCTCTATTGCTTCAAGTCAACCATCTGTGTGGCTCAGGCAGTTGTAGCAGTTCCCATTTAGTATGCCCATTTAAAACTGGCCTGAGGGCAGGCTTCCTGCCTTCTGCTTTACACCATTAGGTAAGGGAAGCAATCTCCAGTCAGATATAATATCCATCCCAATAATATATTCAGGTAAAGGAGATACAACCACCTCACACAAAATCTGCTCAAATATCCCAATTTTCATCCAAACTTTCACCTTAATCCTACCAACCGCTGCATCTCTATATCCTCCCAATCTAACTTTAGCCCCCATTAAGATTTCACCAACAGGTTGTGGAATCATGGTGCATTGAAGTCCCAGAAAATTTCTTCTCCCCCAAGCCATTTTACCCACACACGTGCAAATGGCCTTCGGTCCTCAGCTGGGGGTGTGGCCAGAAGACTGGCTCTTTTGTCAGTCTTTAACTTGATGAACCTGCCTGACTGCAGCCCCAGGGGATTTCTGGTTGGGTTTCTCATTGTAATCTTTGCCTTTGGGCTTTCTAAATTTCTCAAAATGGGGGTAAATAGAGCTCACTTGTTTGAGCCCCTTTAATACTGAGGGAACAACAGGAGGTCTCATTGGCCCACTATTGACACCTTTGTTTCAACCCCATCAGGGTCTGCTTTCCTCATCCTATTTCTCAAAGACCTTCTGAAGACTTTCACTCTGCTTGTCCCTCCCCATTTTCTTAATTACTTATCTTCTTGGTATCAGTAAGACCCATAAGGAGAAGCTAAGATAGCAAATCTGATAAGTTTTCTTGAACTGTTGTTGGATTTTGTAGGAGTAAAGTTACACAGGGTGCCCATGTAACAGAGGCCCCTGTAAGCACAGCATTCACCATAACCTGCGTAAAGGGAATATTCAGCAGGTAAATATCTCAGTCACCAAAAGCCAATTCCACATGGCTTGAGCATGAAGTACATCAGCTGTTTCATCTGGGGTGTTCCATTTGGCATTTACAGGGGGAGTTGGGCAATCCCCCTTCTTAGGATAAACAGACCTCACAATGGCTTTTATCCAGTCCACCAGGCTAGCTGTTCCCTTAGGAATAACCTCTCATGTCTGGGTCATGTACACCATCTGTGATTGTTCAGTAGTGAGCTGTGGGTCCTGCCTCAGCCCAAACATGCCCCTTCACTCTGCAGGATTCAAAACCAAAGACACAGCCCCCAAGCTGGGTACTTTCACAATCCACTTTAGTGATGGTTCTTCTGAAAGTTGGTGATACTGATCCACAAAACGAGCCAGTTCCTTCACACTGTATGCCCTGGTTTCAGTCATTTCCTGGTTTTTACCTCCCCTACAGTAACTACCTTCTTGGTGACCAGAAGTCTTAGAAACACTTCCTGTTGCTGCAGCATTATTTCTCCTTTCTAGGCGGCTTTGGGGCTAATGGCCAAAGCCCAGCATTGTCCAGATCCAAGCCTGGTTTAGCATCAAGGCCTGACCCAGCGTTCTCTTTTATTTTCAATTTGGCCATTACAGATAATAACCAAGAATGGTATATTTAACCTGATTCTTATTATTTTGCATTTCCTTACATATCCGATGAGCCAATTCCTTTGAAATTGGGTCCACTGCCATTTTTAATTCCACTGGTAACTTCTACTTTTAGTAACTAATCACAGCACAGCTGCTATTTCACACTGTGGGTGATTAGTAACCATCCCAGCATCAGAGATTCCTGTCCTTTCATCCTTTTTCTTCAAAAAACACATATTTCTCTGAGTCAGGGCCCTTCTAGCAAATCTTACTACTCTGACACCAACTGTGTTGGAGTTCCTGGAACCCATTTTGGTGGGGGAGGGAGGTCTCCACGAACCACACCAAGCAATTTTCAAATACCAGCAGGATGTCTGAGAATTCAACTCAACTCAATTCTGACACTGTCTGTCCAGAGACAGATTCCCCAGGTGAAGAGCTCCGTCCTACAAGACTGCCTTCCTCCCCCTACTCCAGTTGCTGGTCACAAGACCCAGGCTGTTTTCGGTGCTTTTGACCCATTGGCTACAGATCGGAGGTTCCAACGATTTCCCCCTTTGGCTCAATTAATTTGCTAGAGCAGATCACAGAACTCAGGAAAACACTATTTATAAATTTAATAAAGGGTACTTACTGTAAGGGATGAGGGTCAACAGCCAGATGAAGGGATGCACAGGGCAAGGTCCCAAGTGAAGGAGCTTCTAGTCTCAGACCCCGGGGCTTGTCTCGGCAGCACATGGAAGCGTTCTGGTTCCCGAGTGTGGAAGCGCTCTCTCAGGCAGGAGAGCAGGGTACAAGAGAGGGAGAAATGCTTTCCTCAAGGGTTTTTGTTAAGGCGTCATTGAATGGTCATGACAGACTAAGGGGCTGGGGGCAGGGGGCTGAAAGCTCCCACCATCTAATCACACAGCTGGGCCCACCGGCAACCAGCCCACCCTTGGGTGGGTCCAAGTCTCCTCACTGATAAAACAGGACACTTGTTTCACTTTATGTCTCTGAGGCATTTTCAGGAACTGTGGAAGATGACCAAATATATCTGAGAAATATGTTTTGGTCATCTGAATGACCAAATTATTGATTCCTCATAAATCATTATATGGCACTATCAAAATCCCAGCAAGAGTTTTTGTAGATATAGACAACCTCATTCTAAAATTTATATCAAAAAGCAAAAGAATGAGATTAGCTAAGACAATGTTGAAAAAGAGTAATAATGTGGAAGGAATAATTCCACCCAATTTTAAGACTTATGTATTTGTAATAATCAAGACAAGCACCCAGCCTGGGAAGTATCTTCATCCTGCAGGCCTGATACTCCTCTTCCCCACCCAGAGACACCAGGAGTCCAAGTGGCACCAGATTGGGTGATTTTGCCACAGCTGGCCACCTGGCCTGGGAAACTCTCTCTTTCGCTCACAGAAGGGGACTATCCTGCCACAATAAGGGCCCAACCCTGAAAGAGCTCTTTACCCTGCAGGCCAGAGACTCCCTTCTCCTACCTAAAAGCATCAGGTGGCACAGTCTACAGAAGATATAGAAGATCTGAACAAATTCTAATTGAGATATATAGAATACTGCACTCAAAAATAGCAGACTACACATACTTTTAACCAAGATAGTTGATATCCTTGGCCATAAAACAAACCTCAACAATTTTAAGAGGATTGAAATCATACAAAATATGTTCTCTAACCATAATGGAATCAAACTAGCAAACATTAAGAAAAGATAACAGAAAAATCTCTAATCACTGGGCAATCAAACAACATACTTCTAAATAATCCAAGGGTCAAAGAGAAAATATCAAGGAAATTAAAAATACAGAAGACTGCATGAAAACAAAAATATGACCTATCAAAATATGTAGAATGCAGCTAAAATAGCACTGAGAGGAAAAATCATACCACTAACTGAATACATTAGAAAAGAAGAAAGTCCTCAAATCAATAATCTAAATTCCTACCTCAAGAAACTAGAAAAAAAAAGAGCAAAAGAAACCCAAACCAAGCAAAAGGAAGAAAATAATAAAGATAAAAGTAGAAATCAGTAAAATTGGAAACAGGAAAATAATAAAATCAATGAAACAAAAAGCTCCCTCTTCAAAAAACTCAATAAAATTGATGAAATTCTAACAAGATTGACAAAAATAAAAAGAGAGAAGGCATAAATCATTAACATCAGGAATGAAACAGGGAGTATCACTGCAGATCCTACAGCCATTATAAAAATGATCAGGGAACACTAACACAACTTTACACTCACAAATTCAACAATTAAGAACCAAATCCACCCAAACCATAAACTACTAAAACTCAACGAAGATGAAATAAATAATCTAAAGTAGTCCTATAACCATTAAAGAAATTGGATTTATTATTGAAAAGCTCCCAAAACAGAAATGTCCAGCCATACGTGATTTTACTGGAGAACTCTACCAAGTATTTAAAGAAGAATGAACACCAATTTTATACAGCCTCTTCCAAAAAATAGAAAAGGAGAGAATACCTCCTAATACATTTTATAAAGCCATTACTCTGATACCAAAACCAGAAAAAGATGGTACAAAAAAAGAAAACAACTGAATATTATCTCTCATAAACATAGATGCAAAAATCATCAACAAAATATTAGCAAGTCACCTTACAACAAAGAAAATCCCAGGACCAGATGACTTCATTGGTCATTCCTTCTACATACTTAGAGAATATTAATACCAATCCTCTTCAAACCTTTCCCAAAAATTGAAGAGGAGGGAACACTTCTAAATCAAGCAGGTAGGTACTGCCCAGGCACATCTGCCTCCCAGACCACCAACTTTCCCTCCCACAGAGCTTGATGCCTTCAGGTAGGGCCAGCAACCAGGGCACATGGCTACTGCCAGCCAAGGAATTCCGCCATGCCTCAGCCAGCATCCAGAGCTGTACCACAGTAGGCTCCAGGGGTGGTATCAGAGTGCCACACTCCCATGGAAGTCTCTGTGGGCTCATCTGTCACTCAACTGCTAGGCAGAATGGGGGATCAGTTGGAAAGACCAGTCTTAGAGCAATAAGGCTAGGGGTTAGAGGGTGAGCATTCTCATTATTAGGAGGAGGCCAAGGCTCAAGAGGTTGGGTAGTGTCTCCTGGGAGGCCAGAGTCCCTAGAGGGTGGTGGGCAAGGCCAGTGGAGGCCAAACCCTGGCCCAGACCAATCTCTTCTAGTGAAAGTAAGTCAGGTGGGAGACGCGGACCTGAGCCCAAGTCCCTGCCCGCTGTTCCACCATCAGTTCATCTGCACCATACTTGGTGCCCTAGAGCTTCTACACGGCATGGGGCCTAGCTGGCTCAGCCTGAAGACTCAGGCAAGTCATTTATTTTTCCTTTAGCCCCTAGCACAGACGCACAGAGTCATTCTCCCCCTCTCTCTCTTTCCCCTCCAAGGCACGTCAAAGCCAAGCAGGCTGGCTCTGGCGAAGGGCTGTCTCAGCCCTCACCTGGTTACCTCACCCTGCTGGCCCCAAGGCCCTGCTTGCCCCTGCCCTGTTCCTGGCTCCCAGCCTCCGGCCACCCCAGGCAGCCAGGCCCAACCAAAGCCAAGCTGTTTTGGAAAAGCGCTGGGAGGTGGTAGAATGTGCGGACTGTGAGTTGCCTCCACACTGGCGCCCCAATCCCTGGACAAACAGCAGCCGTGTTTGCCTGTCCACAACAGCCTGTGTTCTCCTTCCAGGCCAGAAGATCCCAAGGGCAAGCAGCCTGTGGGGGATGTCACCGACCAGCCGGGCCCAAGGGGAGAGGCAAGGACAGACTGCATGATGACAGGCAGCCGTCCGCCCAGCTGGGCCCTCCCACCCCACGGCAGGGCGGTCAGACTGAGGGCAGCCCAAAGACCACGCTTCCTTCACCTCTGCTCCCACAGAGGACATTCCACCAGGAAAGACGGAATTTACACTCTGAAAAACTACTACCTTCTGCTGGAATGTTTCCCGGTAGAAGCTGGGGGTGACTGTTTCTTACTCAGCCTGGAGGCCTGTCTGAAGGAACCCCTCCCAGTGGGCATGTGCTGGAGGGACAGCTCTGGTCTGGGGACTACCCTGCACTTCTGTGTGTCCTTGGAAAAGTCCCTGCCACTCTGAGACTCTGCTTTATCTCACTGAACGGAACTCCTTGTCACCGAAGCGTAGGTTAGGCCTCCGGCAGAGCAGCCCTGGTAGCAGAGGGCGGGGCAGGTGAAGCAGAAAGGAGGCCCGGGGCCAAGGACAGGGTGGTCAGGGCTTGCTGAGCATCCTGCCCTGGGGGCGTCGTTCAGAAGGTGTTGGGGATTCTCTTCTGGGTGGCCAAGCTCCGTGACCCAGGTGTGAGGAGGTCCTGTGCCCCCAGTGTGTCTGGGCTCAGGGCCTCTGAGCCAAGTCTGACTGCACTGGGAAGAAACACCACAGCCACAGAAAGGCCTTGCTCAGGCCAGCCCAGGGCAGGGTGGGGGTGGCGGCCTTCCCTCCCCAGGTAGGCAGAAGCTCGCACCACCTGGGGTGCTCTAAGGCCTTGCGCTTGCTGGGGCTGTGCCCTTCCTGGTTCCTGGTGTGACCCTGGGGCTCAAGGCCCTGGCTTCCTTCCCTCTCCCTCTCCATGCACAGCCCCTCCGTCCTGGGACCTGCCCTGGACATTCCTTGGACGTCATACCCTTTGCCAGCCTTACCTCCAGCCTCTGGGGCAGGCTGTGGAGAGGCTTTTCTCAAGAGTGTGATACCTGATGAAGAGGACACAGTGTCAGTCATCAGATGGGTTGGGGAGCCCTGCAACTTGTGTCCATGCTACACTGTGCAGCCCCTTAGCGTTGTCCTTCCTCAGGCTCAACATCCTGGTAAGTCCTGCAGGAAAGGAATCTGCCCAACGCTGTTTAACCCCTTCCTCAAATTTATTTGATCAAGGCATCTATTTGCTCCTGCAGCACCCATGAAACAGGCTTTGAGAAATGCCTCGTGGGGCATGAGGCTAACAGGAGAACTGAATTCTGCTCTCCAGTTTGCCACGTGGCTGTGGATACCAGTGTCCTCACTCAAGTGTAAGAAGATGGACTCTGAGGCCAGGCGTAGGACTGAGGCAAGGGTCCCCACCACGGCAGCCGCCCTGGGCCTGGAGAGCTGGCTCCCCGCTGCCGCACCCCCGACAGGCCTCTATGGCAGTGGCTGTCTGTCTATAGCTTTCCCTCCACAGCAAACCCTACTACCTGTTGCAGACTGCCATGGACGTCTCTGTGCCTACCTACAGGAATGGTAAGCTGGCCTCACAGGACGAACATTTCAGGGGAAAACTTCCCGCCTGACAGGTGGGACTAGGCATTGCTGAAGGGAATGTAGCTGGCCAGCAGGATCCCTGCACTGAGGCTGAGAAGGCAGAGACAAGAGAGCCAAACGAGGGTGCATCCCCATGGTTTATTATGGAAGCCTATAAAAGAGCAATGCTGAGTATCTCCAAAATCACAAAATGCACAACATTCATTTTTTTAATATGCAAGATGGAGTATTATATACAGATTAAAACCACATGACAGCAAAAACACACATACGGCACCAGTTTCATATCGAAACAGAACACACAAGTGCTTTTTCAGTATTAAAACAACTGTGATAAAAACATTATTTGAACCATGTTTACAATAGAGAAAAAATTCATATTTTACTAAATAACAAATATTTAACAGCAAAAACTTTATACTAAATATCTATTTTGAATTATAACAAAAATAGTACTTATAATAGTTTATAAAGACAGACACAAAATTAAACCATTTATGAAAAAAAAGTTCTGTGTATAAAATAATATTATAGCGATCTGAGCAGGGTCGGGATGATGCCCAGAACACAAACGCCAGCGCCCGACATCAAAAGTGCTTCAATCTGCAAGCCCATGGCAGGAAGAGTTTTGTGGGGTTTTGTCTTCTTTCTGTCTTTATGTCACGTTACAACGTTAGGAATGGTGAGAAATCGTCACCCATCTACCGCTACCACGATAAAACCTACACACGCAGACACAGACGATGTACAGAGCAGGGACGGATGCGTGTCGACAACGGAACCCCTCTGTCAGCCAGTCAGGAGCTTTCTTCAGTTCTCTTCGTGTTGCCTTTGAGACCCAGCAGGGCAAACGATACTTCTTTCCTCCTCACAGGGACTCCTTCAGCCCTTCCCTCTGCCCCTCCCAGGCTGGCCACCCCAAAGGAAGGCCACTGAGGCCTCCCAGGGCTTTCCAGCCCCTGATCCCTCACCAGAGCCAGGCCTGTGGGCTTCCTGTCTGAGCTGCATTGACTGCATTCCTAGATACTCAAAAATGATTGGTTCAGGGCAAGCTGGATCAGCTTAAAGGAGCATGAACCTTCCAGACACAGGGCTTTTTTTGTAGGTAACAAATTCTGGTGCACCATGCAGCTGTTCCACAGGCTTTGATGAGTCTTCACACGTTTTTGCCTGTTTTTCAGAATGTGGGGCGACTGAGAGATTTTACTAATTTTTTAAAATGTGTACTTTTACCAACAATGTGTTCTGCACTTTTGTTTTAATAGTGAAAAAATGGGAACCAAATGAGACACTGGAGAACGGGGTAAATAGGACAATCCATCAGACATGATGCCATTCCTGTAAAGCACACTACGAGGTAGTGTGATGGGGGCAAGAGCGGGGTTCTCCCTCTGCCCGCTGCACACCCCAGGAGCAGCCCGAGCACCTCACAGTGGTCGCTGCTACAGAGAGGCAATTAGGGGGATAGACGTCTTGTGTCCTACTTCTGTGTGTTTTAAATTTTCTTGTAAAGGGAATTCATTGCTTTTACAACATCAAAAGCCAATAGAGAACCATGGAAAGCACAGAAAAATCTGAAAACAGACAAAATCACTTAGAGACTCACCAAAGACCCCAAGCCGTCCCCAGAGGCATCCCAACTCGCCAACACTCAAAATGCCAGTGGCAGGAACTACTCCTCTTTCCCCCAGTCATCCCGACCGGCCAGTTTTCAACAAAATCACTTCTGACCAATCACACATACCCTCCTCCTCAGCTCTCGCTGCAGCCTCCCCCACAGCTGCCCCTGACAGCCCCATGGAGGGCCCGAACCAGCTCAGAGGAAGGGCTGCCTTCTACACTCACCTCTCTTGCTTCCATCTCGTCCCCACCCCCCTGAGCTGGGCTAAGCAAACAGTGGCATAGAGGTGGGAAGGGACTTCAAAGACACCTTTCCAAAGGCAAAGGGCAAAAGATGAGGGTCAAGGGAGGGATGACGGAGACCCTCACTCCCCATCAGAAGAAAGAACCCGTATCCTTCCCCATACTCACTAGCCAGAGTTGGGGGCACAGGGGAGACGAGGGACCAAGCAGGAGATCACGGCAGCCTCCAGATTCCCATGTGATCAGGGTTTCTGACAGAGCAGGGAGGCAGGCAGTGGGCCATTTCCCCATCTCCACCAGGGAATAAAGGCAGAGGTGCTGGATTTCGCCCTAGGAGGGAGGCTCTGAGTTTGAACCACAAAAGGTCTGGAGCCTGGGGAAGCTGCTCAGTCCTAGGCTGGGGACTGCATCACTCTCAGAAGTCCTGTCCCTGGCAGGGGCTAGGGGACAAAGAGATGCTTGTTCAAACCCCCGTTTAGCCAAGATTCAGTTATATCAGTGAATAAATATGGGGGAGAGGGGTGTGCAGGGGGCAGCCCATGAGTCAAGGTCCTTGGGGATATGTGTGTGGTGGGGAGCAGGGTGGGCTCAAGGCTGCCTGGTGGGCAGGTGGGGATGTCAGTGCTTGTGCCCAGGGCCACCAGGGGCGATGCTGGGAGGACAGGGCCTGGGGCTCCTTTGCCCCAAGGTCAGAAGAGAAAAAGTAGCAGCAATAGGTAATTTTAAATGTCCAAACTGGCAAAGGGGTGGGGTCCCTCCAGGCTGGCTGCAGCCCCTGCCCTGCCAGGGGTGACTGTGTTCTGTTACCCAGGATGCTGTTCCTCGGTGGCCACACCGGGAGGGACACTGGCCAGTCTGAGCCAAGGCAGGAGGGGAGGGAGCACTGAGAGAGTGCCAAAGGGGGCATCCCTGTGCTCCTTTCCCCATGTCAACCACCTGATCTCAAAGTAAGAAGGCCCAGAAGAACAGGGAGGGGACGGACAGGGTCAGAACATCCCAAGCCAGTGCTGCAGTACAAGCCAGCTGATGTTTAACCCTGCGGCGGGAGTGCGGGGCCCCTGGCCATGCCCTTTCCCAGGGGCTAAGCCGGTGGGAGCTGGGGAGACTGGAGAGAAGCAGGAGCCAGAAGGGCCCCTGTTCCTTGGAAGGATGGGGCCCTCTGGGCTTTGGGTAGGGTTTGCCAGGGAGGGGAAGGGGGGAGGGCAAGGTATGGGGGCTGCTCCCCCTTCCCTGGGTTCCAGCCCCCTTGCACACACAGGTTTCTACCCTTCCATCACCCCCCACAGCCAGGGCCTTGCTGGGCTGAGGCTGGGGGTGTGGGCTTGACATGGTTAGACCGTGGCGCTCAGCATGGCCTCCGTCTCTGGCAGAATCTTGTTCTGGTTGGAGTCCAGGCCAAAAAACTTGACGCTGAGGCCGTCCACGGGGTGCAGGACAGGGACCAGGGTGATGCGAGGGAAGGTCCGGGTGGCCAGCTCAAAGCGGCTTGTGCTGGCCAGCTCCACTGCCAGCACCTTCAGGAACAGCTTGGCCAGGTGCTTGCCCAGGCAGGTCCGGACGCCGCCACCAAATGGGAGGTAATGGAAGCGGCCGTCCTTGTCTTCACTCCGAGCCTGACTGAAGCGGTCAGGGTCAAATACATTTACATCTTTGAACACGGGCGCCGTGTCGTGGGTGTCCCGGATGCTGTACATGACACTCCAGCCTTTGGGGATCTGAAAACCCTGGAGGCAAGATGGGTAGGATAGGGTGTGGTGAGAGCCAGAAGACATCTGAGAGGGCCCAGGACTGCCTGCCAGCTGCCCCTGCAGATGTCCCTAGGGACGCCCCACTGGTCCTCCCATCCTGGCCAGCCTTCCCCCTGGGCATGTCAGTCCACTCTTTCATTTACAGATATCTACATCTGTAACACACAGGTTGGCTTCATCTGACCCGCCCAGAATTTGGGGCGGGGTCTCTCCCATCAGACTGAGGTACCCTGACAGGGAGGCTGGTTGCTCCCATCAACCAGCCTCCCTGTCCCCATGGCAATGCTCCACAGGTCCCTGGAGCCCCAGCCCTATGGGCCCAACCTTACATCGAGCTCAAAGGTCTGCAGCACTGTGCGGTAGCCACCAGAAATGGGTGTGAAAAGGCGCATGACCTCCTTGATGACACAGTCCAGGTAGTGCAGCCCACTGAGCGTGTCGAGGCGCAGGGTGCCCTCGCAGGGGCAGCCACCGCTGTGCAGGATGCCCTGGGCCCGCAGCTCCTCCCGCAGCTTCTCCAGCACGGCAGGGTGCTTCAGCAGCTGCATGATGAGCGAGGTGCTGGCACTGGCCGTGGTGGCGTAGGCTGCGAAGATCAGCTCTAGGGTCCCGTCCTGCACAGCACAGAGGACAGGCACTGCTGCAATCTAGGTTCAGCCGGGCAGGCACAGCCCTGGCAGGAGCAGCCACGCTCTGCCAGTGTCTTGTGTCATTTAGAGGGGCCCTGCCCACGTCCTCTGAGCCTCACATTGCTGGGACACTGGAGCCACGAAGGACATGGGTCCCAGGGCCTTTTCCCTGGCTGGCCCAGAGATACAACTGCTGTGACCCAGGGCAGAGGCACTAGCCCAGAAGTCCCTGGAAGGCAGGCACTGTACCAATTGGGGGGAGTGTGGGGTCTAAACCTGGGCCTCCTGCTCCTTCCTCCACCTCAGGACATCTGGTAGGTGGGCAGGAGAGTTGACAGGGTTGGGGAGGATGTTGTGGTCACACCTAAGAGATGGGACTGCAGTGAGAAGGGTGAGGGGGGGTGCCCCTGAAGATTTAAAGACCCCACCAGTGTTCTCTGGCAAGACACAGGGCCATAGGCGCGCCATGGAAAAGGTCCCAGCAGGTCATCTCGTTCCAAGCCCTGCATTTTACAAATGTGGATGCTGGGCCCAGAGTGGGGAGTGAAGGAACCTGGGTCCCTTACTTGCCATGGTACCACCTACAAGTGGCAAAAATGCCTGTGCAATGGGAAAGTCATTTGGGCTCCTTCCTAGCTGGCCAGGGAAAAAGCTGGCGCTAGACTGGGGGGGAAGCAGAGACTGGAGAAGTCAGTGGGAAGCCTCCAGGGGCGCCCGGCAGATGTGTAGGCGGCAGGGTCTAGACGAAGAAGAGGGAATGAATCCCTCCTCAGGTGGAATACAGTCCTGGTGTTGACAGCCCAACGGGGCGTGGCCAGTGCCAGGGAGACTGGGAGAGTGTCAAATGCCCCCAACACTAAAAGGCTGGCGGGATGGGAGGAGGCTTGAGAGAGGTCCGAATCTCCCCATCCTTCCCCAGGCGCTAAGGCTGCCCTCAAGCAAGTGGCTTCCCCTTCTGGGCCTGTGGTGACCTCCCTGAGCTACTGGGACCATGAAATGCACTGGAATAGTGAATACTGCGGGGCAGGGAGGTCAGGGGGTCAACAGAGCCACTGACACTAAGCTCGGTCAGAGGTTTCTAAGGGCCAGTTTTCAGCATCTCTTCCAAGACTGTAGATGGGACTGTGAGTGGGATGGAAAGTGCAGGGCCCAACTGCTGTGGGGACCCGCTCCACACCAGCACTGGGTGCACAGCAAGCTGAGGGGCAGGCTCACCATCACGGGGGCTTCCTGTCCTTCCCACCAGGTCTTGCACACTGGGCAGGCAGGGACATGGACTTTTTTCTAGTTTAGCACCCAGCCCTGGGCAGTGACGGCCACCCCAGAAAGCCCCTGCAGAAGGGCACCAGAGCATGCAGAACTGGAGTACTGGGCGCTGAGCTGCCCGCTGGGGAGGCCAGCCCACCTTCAGCTCCTGCATGGTCATCTCCTTCCCGTGCTCCTTGCTGCTCTCAATGAGGATGTCCAGGGCGTCCGAGTAGTCTTTGTCCTGGGTGCACTGCAGCTTCTCCCGGATCGCCTTTTCCAGGCCCTTCTGGAGGATTTGCCGTGCCTGAATGCCCTGAGGGGAGAAGGGGCTGCCTGGTCACCCAAGGGGAAGGGCAGGGTCACTGAGGGCCTCTCCTGAGAACTTCCCAAGTGAGTTGCAGAGACCACTGGGAGAAGGCTCCCCCACCCTCCCACTATCACCTCCCCTCTGTCTGTGCAGCCAGTGATCCTCTTAGTGGTCAGCTGCCTCCTCCCACAGGATGGGCTCATGGATGCCCACCTCCTCTCCTCCCAGGCCCTGGGCACTCACCCGCCGGTAGCCACTGAAGGGCAGGTCGACAGGCAGGGAGAAGACATTCTCCACAAACTGCTGGTAGACCTCGAAGAGGTGCCCGAGGTCCTCTTCAGGGATGCTGAAGCCCAGCAGCACACGGATGGCCATGCGGAAGGTGAGCTTCTGTGCCTCCTGGTACACATTGATGGCCTCAGGGTAGCTGCTCCAGGCACGCAGTGTGTCCTGGATCACCAGCTGGATCTTGGGCAGGTAGCTCTCCAGGGCCTCGTGGCTAAAGATCTTGGAGAAGACCTAGAAGGCAGACGGGTGAGCTGGTCACATGGGCTCAAGCCTGCCCACATAGCACCCACGTGGCCTGGCTGAACTGTGGATCCCATGACTGTGGGCAGGGAAGACTTCAGGTCCTCACCCCAACTGAGCTCCCCCTTTCCATCTCCAGACACAGCCCCTTGCTGACTCCCCTAGTCTGAACCCCTCCTACTGTCTGTGCCTTAGTGGGGAGGCAGGAAAGGGACGGGATGAAGACAGAGTTTATAAGTACTTTTATTTGAAGTTAGGACCTCCCACATCACTCTTAGGACCTTCCACATCACCCAAGCTGTCATTTACTTTCTTGGCCTACAGAAAACAGGTACTCCAAACAATGACAAAGCCCCGGTGACTGGGCAGTCTACCTGCCAACAGGTCTGCGGGCAGTGTGGTCATACCAGCAGTGGGGGCAATATTCCGGGGGGCTGGGTGGGGCTGGAGGGGAAGCCAGCCTCCACTACAGGACCCATTCCCGAACATCCAGGCCACAGGGCAGAAGTGGAACAAAGGTGAATGGAATGGACAAGGAAGAGGTGGAAGTCAGTAGGCAGCTCTTCTTCCCCACTGATGGGAGAACAAGAGTCTGAGGCTAGACTGCACGCAGGACTTCTGCAGACCCCAAAATTGCTCTCGCTCCCTGGGGAACACCTACCAGGTAGAGATGCGAAGGAATTTGTTAACAGCTGTGCCATCAAAATGTCTTCAGTGTGCCCAGGTCTGGAGGCAGGGGATTAAGGGCAAGGCTTTCCACCCCCAAAAATCATAAAACCAAAATCACAAAGGGCTTAAAAGAAGCCCTTTTATTCCTTGTATCTTTCCAGTCCATTTTAAGTAACCAGTGAGTCCCTGCTTCCACCTCCCCCGCTTTCTGTCCTGATTCCTCAACAACTGCCTGCTGCTCCCGAGATAGCCCTGCACACAGGTTCCATGCTGTGCACGGGAGTTTCATGGTGTGTAGCAGATGGCAGGATGTTGCTCATTTACCGACAGTGGCTTGTGGGTCTCATCCCAGCCAGTGACCATCTCCTCCAGTCTGGAGCACAAAGGGGTGCCCCCACCGGCACCAGGGAAAGGTCAACGAGGGAAGGCAGAGAACAGGTAGAGCAAAGGAAGGAGAAAAATATTCCTCTTGCCCCCCCAACACACCCCGCATTCTGCCCCACACAAACCACACACACGTGCCCGCCCTCCCCTCCTGCCCCCCAAACACAACCACCACACAAACTGTAAATGTGAGAATTTCCCCTGCAGTCAGCTCATGGAGGAAAAGGTAACATTTTCCTGGCCTCAGCCCTGCATGGCTAATGGGAGGGCTGGTTTGCAGAAATAACAGTGCTGGCCCTTCAGTGGCCCAGCCAGGCATTCACAATAGCACTTTCATTCCGAAATTCCCGGTGGGCAGAGGGAGGGAGGGAAGGAGGCCAGTGAGGGGCAGAGAAGCCAGCACTGTTTGGAGCTGCTTCTGCTACTAAGGGACAGCTGAAGGGTGGGAGGATAATGGGAGGTGGCCAAGGGCAGCCGAAGCCTAGGCGGGTCACTCACACCTTGCTCGGTTGCAGGGGTCCCAGGAATTTCTAGGGGAACTTCAGCTGCCACCCCCCTTCAAAGGGTCATGGATGAAGACAGCACTCTCTGCCTCAGCCCTCACCGTGGTGTCCTTCGGATTCCAGGTTCAGCTCTTAGTCAAAGAGTATTAGTCTTAGCCCCAGAGCCCAGTGCTGGCCAACTAAGGCCCTTACCAAACAGTAAAGAGCTCATGGGATGAGCAGAAAGGGGTGCATGGGGGCCAAGCAGGTTCATCAGGGAGGCAGAGAGATAACTTTGTGGCTACCAGGCTCAGTGGAAGGGCTGGACATGGGGGCAGGCAGGCACAGGGAGGCCACAGAGCAGAATAAAGGACACTGTCATGGAGGGCAGAGGGGCAGGGACTGGCCAGGGCCCCCAGCACACAGGAGACCTGAACCCAAAAGTGGGCATATGGAGGGGGAAATAGGGCTGACCAGGACCTGCCAGCCTCACCAGCTTGGCTCTAAGATGCAGTGGGGTGGTGGGAAGGGCAGGCTGGGTACCCGGAGACCTAACTTTTAACTTAGGATCATCTACCAACTTACTGTGCCACCATGGCCACTCACCGGCCCCCTCCGCCTCAGTTTCCTCATCTGCAAAAATGGTGAGGTTGAACCTGTGTTTCCTTTCAATGTACAGAGCTTACAAATGCCAATATGTATGAGTCCCTAAGTAGATGTTATCCCGGAAAGAAGCCCAGAATCATATTGCACAAATCACCTGCTAAGTGCCTGCCAGCCCCGCCCCTCCCCTCACACAGCCCACACTGGATACAGTAGCCCAGGATAGCCCATCCTTGGGCTACCAGAGTGGGGCCTCTGAGGGCCCTCACTACATCCTGAGGAATGGCCAGAGGGGACCCACAGACAAGCCCTGGCAAGGCCGGCCCTGCCCTGCCCCAAAGGTTACATTCCCTGCGCCCCCTAGTGATGGCCAGCCGAATCGCTCCTTCTCAAGCCTTGGGGTCCTAGGAGGGCAGGCAGGATGTCGGGGAACCTGAGACTGAGCAGGGGGACTCCAAGGGCAGGAGTCCACACCCACCTCACCTCTAGACAGAAAGGGGTCCTGAGCAAGGCCAAGAGTTGGAATGATCTCAGGAAGCCCAAGCCACCCTTTGCCTCCTGGCCCCGGGTTGTGCCTTTTGGAGAAACAATACACCCAGGCGCAGCGCTCTTTTCCGGACTTGACAGGGGCAGCCGGCAGGTCACTGCCCTCTCTGGGGAATCAGTTTTCCTACTTCTTTCCTGAGGGGTCTGACTGGATGTTCTGGGGTCCCTTGCCACCTGACTATCCCATGATTCTCCTCAGAGTCCCACTGAGGTAGAGAAATTACCCAAATAAGCAGCCATGCAAAGCAGACTGCAAGCCCTCTGGGCCCTCGGGGATTAGCTCAGCGGGCACCCGGTCCATGCCCATGCTTTCAGCCCAGCTGTTCCACAGGAACTGGGACCTCCTAGGCACTGGGAGAACTCCAGAGCCTAATCCCTGGGTCCATGCCCAGGATTAACAATGTGGGCACTTCCACAGCCAGGGAAGCCCAGAAACCACCACCCACCACAAAGGCCAGGAGGAGGTGGAGGTGCTGGCCAGGGCAGGGGAGGCCTGGGCCACATGGAGCAGGTGGGGTCAGGACTCGGGCACATGGGCAGGTGCCCAGCAGAGCGGCTCTGTGTACAGAGGGAAAGGGCTCCTAGCCCCCAGAGCCGACTGCCCTGACCACAGTTGTAACAGGAGCCAGGCCTGCTTTGTTTCCCTCTGGGGCTACCCTAGAATTCCCAAAAGTGAGCCAAGAATGCTGGACAAAGGTCATCAGAAACCAGCTCCAGCCCAGGCAAAGTCCTGCCGAGGCAGCAGCAGGTACAGACTTCACACCAGGGTTGGTGCCCAGAGTGAGGGCAGGGGTCACAGGAGACCCAGGGTACACCCAGGCACAGAAGCAAGGCAGGGTGGGATCCCCACCTTGAAAGATGTGCTTAGAAGCCTTCCCACCTACATCGGTTTCCCCGGTGATGCAGTGAGCTCAGCCCAGGTCCCTGGTTTCCTTCCTGCAGTGAGAGCTGGAGTGGGAGGGTCTAGGGGGGCCACCAGGGGCTTGTCAGGGCTCAAATTCCCCATAATTGTTTCTACAAGTGCTTCTCCCTCCTCCTCCAGGCCTCTCTCCCCTCTCCTACCTCTCACCTGGTGCACCTGGGAGTAGAGTCACGCACTGGACCCTCATGGTCCTTCATGCAGACCGGCTCGGCCGGATAACCTCCCCCTACTCAGCTGGTGGCTGTGGATGGAAGGACAGATGGACAGGCAGCCTCGGAGGCTTGGGAAGAGCCTCAGGAGTGAGCAGGAACCCACTCTTTGGGCCAGTGACTCAGACTGGGAGGAATGGAAGTGACCGCCCAGGAGGGTGGGGGCCCGGGCAGGCCACCCTGCCAAGCAACCAAAGCTGAGGCCTTTGGAGTGGAAAGAATAACAGAGGGCAGGCAGCTGCCCGCACAGCACAGGGGTGACGCCAAGGTGTGTGTTGTACAGTCAAGTAAGGGGGAGGACAAGAGAGGACGTCATCTTCCCACTGCCTGGCATTTCCACTGGGCCTCAACTTCACCCTGGCTGCCTGCTGAACCAGTGCCCACTTGGCCCCTCTCACTGGGAGAGGCCGCCCCACACCCACCCAGATGATGAATGTCCTCTCTGGGTTCCCAGCATCTGTGGAAACAGAGTATCTGTCCCCCATTTGACTCCAGTGCTCTCCCCTAACTTCCACATACAACAAAAGCTGGTGGGGAAGGGGAGGGCAGTAATTGGTAGATAACTTTGAGCCTCAGAATCTGAAAAGGTTTGCCCAGACACTCATCCCTCCTCCAGTCATAGCTAAACCCCCCAACAGCAGAGGCCCAAAGTGGAAGGGCACTCCCACGGTCACAGTCCAAAGCACGATTGGCCACATCTACCAGGGTCCCTGAACTCCCTGCCTCCCACCACTCCAAACCCCACCAAGCTGCTTTCTACCAGTCCAGGGTGGGGGGCTCTGAATTTATCTAAGAGCCCTGAAGGGTTCCCTCCACTATGGCCCAAGTTTATTCTAAGGGGAAGGCCATCTGTTCTGGCTACTCTGGATTGCTCTCAGCATTACTCAGCCCCTGGAGGCACACCCTCTAACCCCTGCCCTTCAGCCCGGTGAACCTGGAGTGGATACAATGGCTGGCATTGGGGGCTCAGGGCCAGAGCAAGCCTCCCCACTCCCTACCAAGACCAGAACTGTCTCCCAAGGCTGGGAGAGTGAGCCAACACATCAGCATCACAGCCTTGGACCCTTCCCCACCCTGGGAGGAGGAAAGAAAGGAGGGCAAAGGGAGGAGGTGTCCCTAGGCCCAACCAGCCCACCCACCCTGCTGCGGGGCACAGGGTATGTGGAGGGAGGTGCCCACTCTCAGGCGCCTGGCTGCTGGCCATGGGCTCCCTCCCCCACTGACCTTCACAGACATCCGCTCCTGCCACCAGCCCCCTCAGAGGCCCATGCACCCACCAGCTGATGCTACAGTAACTTTTGGTGAAGGACTTCTTTGGCTGGCAGAACAAAGGCTCTATGCCTATGACAGGGGTCTGGGGCAGAGCTTCCAGTAGCAGGGCTGCCTGGCTGAGACATCCACCTTCCTATCTAATGCTGGTGGGAATTTCTGCTCTGAGCTAAGCCTGGGCACACTTTGCAGCCAGAGGGCATGCACTGGTCCAAAGGCTACGTAGGCTTGCCTCCCCCAAGCTCCCTGCAACCATGGGCTCTGCCAGCCTTCTGAGGCACTTCCTGGACTCTCCATCTGACATAAACCCCAGGATGCATAGCACTTCTGAGAGAAGTGCAGTGATCCTGAGTCCCTACCCAGGAAGGGACCCAAAGGCCAGGGCAGTGAGGGGCAGTGGGTGGGCAGGTAGGCAGCCTTAATTGCTACCTCCAAAGCCTGGGGAGCTGTTTCCCCACCTCAGCCTTGAGCACAGAGTCCCTGTAGCCAGGGGTCAGGGTTGGAAGGGCAAGAAGGCCCTGCCTGGGTTCTCCTCAGTCCAGGGCTCTAAGGCTAAGTGCATCCCTTGAGATGTTCTCCAAGTTCTTGGAAGGCTCTGCTAAAGCACCCTGAATCTTCTGGCCCTTCAAAGAAGCCCAGACCTATCTCCAAAGGATAAGAGGATATGTCTGATACTGGTGTGTGGGGCTAGGCACTGGAAGCTTCTAGAACTACCCCAACTCCTTCTCCATGTTCCTGACAACCATTGCCCCATCTTCCCTATGAGTCAATCTACCCTTCTAGGGGAGTACCCTGGCCTCTCTGCATACAAAGAGAGATGAAGTTATGCCCCACCCCACCCCACTGCCCCACCACAACAGATCAAACATCCAGGGCCCGTGGGTAAGGGGTATCAAAGGAGGAGGGACAGATTCTGAGTTGATGGCTGTAGGGATACAAGCCTGGCCTCCAGAGAGTATTCTGTTAGATTGGGCAAGGCTTTTTGGATTTTCTCTGGCAACCCCACTCATCTTGGCCCTAGACCACCAGGGCAGTGAGGGCAAACACCTGGAGTGCAGTGATGGCTGTGGGGAGCCCTTCCCAGCACATCTGGTCAGACCTCCCAGAGAAAGGGTGGCCCTCCAGACCCAGTGGAAACAGTGACGCTTCCAGTTGCCTGCCAGCCAGGCCCAGCACACCTGGGCCCCACTTCCTGAGAGAACATCCTAACCAGGTCGAGGCCTGGCCCAGGAGCCTGTTCTCCAGGTCCCTGACTGCAGTGCCGGCTGGGTAGGATGGTGTGAGTGGCACACAGCAGCCTCCTCCCTGGCCACACCGAGTCCACTGGGCACTGGGTCCAGCAGGCTGGCCATTCTCTCCAGGACCAGAATGTGCACGTGAATATTCTCTTATCCCTCCAGCTAGACTCCACTTTTTAAGGCAAGGACCAAGTTTCCTGCTTCTACGTTTATACCTAACTCAAGGTCTATTTAATTAAGATAAACCCAAGTTTAAGGAACATCAATTAGGGATATTAAGCAGGCAAGGACCCTTTTGTCTACCCATTTACCACAAGACCCATATACATGCAACAAAGGAGACACACAGTTTATACACACAGAGAGGGCCTCTGCATCAGGTTCCCAGGCCTCTATCCAGAAAGGATGAGCTGCTTTCTGGCTGCTCCCCACCCCCAAGGAGCAAGAAGTCTCGCAAAGGAGATCATCGATACTTTACCCATGGTCCTCACCCTGGCCCCAGCCCATTCCTTCTCTCTCCCTCCTTCTCTGTGCATTCCTCTGTTCCTCTGGGCCTGCTGTCTCCTTCCCTCCCCCAAATGGACAACACAGGCCAAAACCTTGGGGCTTTCCAGGCAGGCCCCTCCCCACCTGGAGGCCCAAGGCCTAGTTAGGGCAGAGGGTAGGTGGAACCACAGGGCAACAGCCCTGCCCCACAGCCCTCTGCACCCCCAGGGTCTCTCACTCTGGTCCTGACCCAGCCTTCTTCCCCGCCCCCACCCCCAGGTGCTGGCAGCCCCGGGTGGGCAGGTGAGTAGGGCTCTGCTTGGTGGCCCAGAAACAACTTTTCTTTATGGATGCCTGTGCTGCATGCGCTGATCTGCCCTTTCTTTGTCTCTCAAACTCTCTAAGCTTCAGTGTCCCCTTCTGTGAGAAGCGGATGATAATTGCTTTCTTGTCAAAGCCTGTATAAAGGTAAAATGAGGAAGAAGCCATATTCTTTGGACCTGGACTTCTGAGTCTCAGGCTGTCTCTTCACTTTGGAATAGGTTTTTGGTGGGGTCACAAAGACTAAGCAAGAAAGGAGTGTTTTACACTTTTGAAAAGCCCCCATTCCTGAGCCTAGAGCCCACAGCCACTCCCCAGAACCCCCTGCTCTGCCCCCGGCCGGCTGTGTTAGCTGCTTCCTGCTCTAGTGAGACAGATGCGGGAGACCATTTTAGAAGCCCCTTTCCAGTTCCCAAAATACGTGTTTTATTGGGCGGGGGTAGGGTGAGGGGGGTGGGTAAGTTCAGTCTCCATTTGATTTTTCCTCCTTTTGTCTGCTGCGGGGAACTACTCGTCGCAGGCAGTTCAGAAGACATCAAAATACTGTAAGATGAATCGCTAAATTCACCAAGACCACCTCACACAGGGGTTGCCCAGAGTTGCCCCTCCCCTCTCCCGTACTCTGCCACTCTTGGAGATCACAGGCGGTCTCTCTTTTTCCTGCAGGTTTCAAACCTGGGCGAGTCCTCTGACCCAACGGAAAAATGGAGGGTGGGGAGGTCGCGCAGACACGGCTCCGGCCGCTTTAAGCCCGCAGGCCGGCGCCCCGCCCGCCGGCGGCTCAGCTTTCGGGTTACTGCAGTTCAAACAGCACGTGCCGCCCGCGCTGCAGGCCGCGCCGGCGGCAGCTCAGCCCTGGGAGGGGGGCGGGGAGGCTCGCTGCGTGCGCTCTGGCTCACCTCCTCCGTGCCTCTTCCAGGCGCTCGGGAAATCCACAGGATAAACACCCACTTTCTCTTCCTCTTTATGGGAAGAGGTAGGTGTACTTTGATCCGCAGCCGCGCCTCGGCTGCTCTCCCACCCCTGGCCGTCCCCCCATCATCCAGACCCATGTATGCAGTGGCCCGAATTTCACCGCTCCCCTCCCAGGCAAGGCCCCGCAACCGTTATCGTTAGGGTGCCCCCCGGACCCCCGCGCCTGCCCACGTCGACCTTAAGCAACCTGTGGCAGAAATGCTAGGTTTGATTTTAGAGTTATCCATCCCCAGTCATAGGAATTCCTGGGGGAAACGTGGAGAAAAGGGGGGCGCCAACCACCGCCAGCCCTCATTCTTTTCCAGTTTTGTGGAGCACTGCAAGGACAAACGTTGGACACCCAGTTCCCGCACATTCAAGCTCTGTCCAAACCACCACTCCCCCAAAACAGCCCCCACGTTGTGCCTAGTAGCGCATTAAGCACAGTGGGTCAACAAAAGGGCAGACTGGAAGGAGGCCTGTGCGGGCTCTGGATCCGGGATCGCTGCCGTCTAGTCGAACTACGGGATCCTCTAGCGTGTGTGCAAATGGAGATGACAGATTCCGTTGGGGACGTCTCCAGGGTTCAGCGAAACCTTACCCCAAGGGAGGTGCACGGAAGAAGAGGGTCAAAGCACAGTTACAGTGCTCGTGGCCCAGAACTCTTCTTACCTTGCGCTTGTTGCGGTGGATGTCGCCTATGGAGTTGGCCACCGTGTTCGGGCCCAGCAGCATGCGTGTGCTGCGCGGCCACTCGGTGCTCACGAGGTGGTGCTCTCCCATGAGGATCTTGCGCACGTTTTCTGCGCCGGTTACGCGGATCAGCGGCCGCCCCAGCAAGTGCGTCTTGAACACGTTGCCATACTTCTCCCTCCGCGACGACTGGAAACCGGAACCCTGCGGGAGCCACAGAAAGGAGCTCTCTCAGGATGCACATCTCCAAATTGGACACCCAGGAGGCCCAGCCTCGAGGGCCCATGGGGGAGGGGGCGGAGGACCCAAACCCGGGCACCGGTGCGCTGCGCCGCGCCCCCACCTCCTCCGCACAAAAACACACGCATAGGTTTTATTTTTCATACCATGCACTAGAACTGGGAAGTAGGGCCTAAGAGAATAATAAATAATACAAGGAGGCAGGAGGCCGAGGGGCACCCCGCGAGAGGCCGTTTTTTGTTATGACTTGCGGGAGGGACTAGGTATCCCGTACCGCGGGACTCTAAGCTGGAGCCTACCCGCCCCCTCCCCCACCCATCCTCCCCCCGTCCTGCGCTCCGGAGCCTCTCGGAATAAATATTTCCAGGCTCCGGGCCACTGACTGGCGAGATCCCGCGGGGTGGCCGCAGGCCAGAGATTATTTATAGCGGTGAGTGGTCCGTGCCCGGAGGCAGTCGCTACAGAGGGGGGTTGGGGTTTCCGCCGAGCTCGGGTGTGGGCGGCCAAGGGACCCGGCGGCCCTCTGAGAGCTGTGCAGGGTAGGGCACGGGAGGAGAGCCGCGATTTTCCTAAACCAATTTGCTCTGGAAATAACTGAGAAGGACTTTCGTCGCCGCCCAGGAGTTCGGAACTCCAGCGCAAAAGCCGGCGCTTCCCGCGGGGCGGGGCAGGGCGGGGCGGCCGTCGCAGGTAACCGGATCCCCGGCGGCTGCAGCGGCGCGCGAGTCCTGGACGGTTAGGCCCGGGCCCCGGCAGGGTGCTCTGAGCTGCGGGCTGAGCCTAAACCGCACGGGTACCGGAAATAGGGGGGATCTCCGAGGGGCGGGGGCAGGGGCGTCCTGCTCACCTTTGACTTCCGCGCTCTCCACCCCACCCCACATTAACCCTTCTTCTGCCAGGGCGGCCCCGGGTGAGAAGAGGAGGGACGCCACCTGTCCGGCCGTCCCGCCTGCTAGTCAACAGACGTGCGGATGTGGGCTCCCGACCAACGGGGTCCTGCACCCCCAAGGACAACTCGGTTTCCCTTTTCTCCGGATTGGTCGTCCTCCTCGCTCTCCTTTCTTCTATGGAAAAGTATTTTCCAGCTAGATGTGTACACACTCCAGCACTGCCGAAAAGTGACTACAGAACCCAGAGCCCTAATAATTTTCCCAAATGCGCCTCCGGCCCCGGCGCGCGACAGGGAGCGAGCCCGCAGTGCCCTCGCTTCCAGGAGGGGGGCTGGGCCGCGGCGGACACCGCCCCACTTGCAGGTTGGTTGGTCGGGGAGAACACCCCCGCCCCCGCAACCAAGCAGCCGGTCTGGACCGCGTCTACCCCTTTAAGAGAAATCAAGGCGCGGGTGGAGGTGCGACAAAGGGTGGGGAGTGAGGAGCGCGGTCCCCTCCCTCCGTCTGCTATACCCGTCTCCCTCTCTGTCTGACTCTCAGTCTCTCCTCTCCTTCTTTTCCTCTGTTTTTCTTTTCTTTCGACACAAAAGTTGGGCTGTGAATTTTCCGAGGTCGCTGCCGCCTCTCGCCCGCTGCCCCCCCTCCCGCCTCTGATCTGTCTAACTATAATTAAAGTGCGTTTTTTGTGGCATTAATAAAGAGTTATTTGTCCGCCGTTTCCACGGTCTTCACAAAGAGGACTTTCATAGGGGCAGCCGCTCGGGCCGCGAGTCCAATTTATACAAAAATGTTGTATTTTTAGCCCTGGGCTCTGTTTAGATGGCGCACGGTGGAAACGGAGAGCCCTTGGAGGTCCCCCCGTAAAATCTGATAAATGACTCCAAAAAAATAAAGCTGGGATTCAGAAAGCTCCCGTTAACCCCTTCAGCGCTCCTCTACCCGCATTCCCCATTTCTCTCCCACCGTGGACTCTAGGACTCCAGGGGATGTATGGATGGGAAACTGCTACCCAGTCCCCATCTTCTGTGCTTACTTGACACAGAGACCCAGGCGCCTTGTGGGATTCGAAGAAAAGGTCAAGGGAGCATAGTGGGGATGGGGGGAGCATGGTGGGGATGGGGGAGCAAAGAAAGGTCAGAAAAGGCGGGGTGGGGAGATGGAGCCGAGCACGCACGGCAAATTCCGCAGATTCGCTCTAACAAGACAGGAGCCAAAGCCCATGTGAGTTATTTTATTTCCTAAATCCTCGGCCCAAAGCCGAGACCACTGCTGCAGTTAACCCTGTAAGTGTGGCGGCACGGAGAGAGAGGCTCTGGGGATTTCTTTACGGCGTGGGGTGGGTGGGGGCATCCCTTTAGTTGAAGTGAACTCCACCCCGCTGCACGAATAATCCCCAAAAGAGATGGGGCTGATTCCGGGACTTGGGAAGACCACAGGGCAAAGGGACTTCGCATCCCCCTTCCTAGTCCCGCTCGGCGGTCACTTGGCGTGGGGCGGGGCTGGGCCGCAAGTCTGTGTGTGCGCGAGGGTTGCACGCGTCTGTTAATTTCAAGCCAAGTTTTTGCACTTCTAAACCCACAGGTCTCTGGGTTCACCTCCAGCCTAGGCTCTCCGGTAAAGAGGTTGTCTTTGAGAACATCCAGCCTTCTAACTACCATCAGCATCCGCCCGACAAACACGCGTTCACATGCGCACACAACACACCTTATGCTGTTAGCCAAGAAGCACCCCCCTTCTCCCGCCCCAGGAAGAAACCTGGTGTGTATCAAATTGCAAAGTGATGTCTAGCACTTGACGAGGTTAATTCCAGGTTAATCTCCCCATTACCTACCTGGGTCTGGTCCCTGACTCGCCCATGCCCATTATCACCAACAGTGTGTGGGGTTTGTGCAGTGGCTAACAAATACCCACTCCACGGATCTCACACACACACACCAATCCCAAATTTATCTCCCCTGCTAAACTGTCCCCACCCAAGAAGTAAATAGACCCTTTTCCCCAAAAGCCGAGGACCCTCATGTGTAGGCTTCTCCTTTTCCCTGGGTTACCTCCTTCCTCCCCCACCACACACACACACACACACACACACACACACACACACACACACTCACTTTATCGGACCTAGGGCAGCTGTAACTTGCGCGGCCGACGACGCGGCGGGAACACAGCCCGAGTCTTAAAAGTGGGCACCTCCTCCACTCTCCCCAACTCAGTGGTCGGGATCCAATGACACCGCCAAAGCACAAGAGGCCTACGGCGACTAGGGCCTGGAGCGCGCAGGAGAGGCAAAAGTGGCTCACCACCCGACGCCCTTTCGGTGCCGTAAGGGGAACTCCCAGGATGGTCCGCACACCCGTGCTGGGTCGCCGCAGACTGAGAAAAGTCAGTCTTGGGGACCTCTCGGGTTCAGGGGATCTTTCTTATCAACCCCCCGAACCTGCGCACCCGGCGCCAGCGGGCTCCGAACCACGCCGCAGGCAGGCAGGGGAAGCCCGGGCAGGGAGGCAGAGAAGAGGGAAGGGGAGGGAAGGGGATCCGGACTTCCAGGCTCCCGGCGCCCCCTGGCCTGCCCGCGGCTCCATCTGCCCGGCGCGTGCCAATAGCGGACCCCGGAGAGCAGCGGAGCGAGCGCGCCCTTACCTGTAGCAGCCAGTGGCCGGTCTCTCCGATGAGCGGGAAGCCCATGGAACCCTTGGGGATGGGCAGTTTGCAGCTCTTGTCGCGGGTGGCGGCCCAGCGCAGCTGCCACAGCTGCTGCGACACGGCCAGCAGCAGCGTCACCGACACCAGGCACGCGGCGAGGGTGGCCAGCGCCGACACCAGCTCCAAGCCCTCAAAAAGCATGTTGGCGGCCGCTCGGGGGATTGGCTGTGCTGGCCGCGGCGGGGGAGGGGAGGGCCGGACGAGAAGGGACGCGAGCGGCGGGGGAGGGGAGGCTGAGGCCGGGGGTCCTGGCACCTCCAGCCGAACAGAGGAGGAAGGGGCCGAGGGAAGGGGAGTGGAGGCTGCAAGGGGAGCGGAGAAACGGAGAAAAAAAATTGCCTAAAGGAGGAGAGAGAGGAGACACGAGGCGACTCGGAGTGTAACTTTTTGTTTGTTTGTTTGTTTGTTTGTTCTCTTATAGCGGGCTTAGGGGCTTCCCGAGGGGTGGTGAGATGAAGCCGTGAATCAAGCTGGTGGATCAGATCTCCCCGCAACCATCACACTCGGAAAACTTTGAAAAATTTTGGCCAGCAGGAGCCTCTCTCGTAAGCCCCTTTCGCTGCTCGAAAAAAAAAGAAAGGGGAGAACTAGCGGAGAGGAAAGTGCGATCCGCTTGTCAAGTTTCCCCCTCAAATTCCCAGGTGGAAAAAAAAGAAAAGTCCTCAATCCAAAAATTCCAACGAACCCAAAAACTTTGGGGACGAAGGGAAAAGCTCCCCAGCTGAGGCGACGGAGAGGCCCGAGCCCAGCTCCCTGGGCTACCCGGGCGGCGCGCCCGAGCCCAGAGCTCCGCTGCGCCGCCGAGGCGGGCGCGGCGGGCGAGGCGGCGCGGCGGGCGCGCGGGTGCAGAGCCGACGGACCGCGGCCGGGCCGGGACGCGGCCGGCGACAGAGCCCCGGGCGGGCGCTGGGCGGCGGCGGCGGCGGCGGCGGGAGGGGTGAGGCGGTGGGGGTGGGGGAGGAGGTGAAAACCCGAGCCGGGCTATTGTATCAATTAGGAAAAGGCAGTCCGTCCCGGGACGCGGTCTCTCGGCTCTGGAGTTGCTGCTGGGGGAAGAAAGGGAGAAAAAGAAAGGAAGGTAAAAGGAATGAAAGAGGGGAAAAGCGGGAGGCAGGATTTCAGGGCTCGTGGTTTAAAAAGCTTCTCTCAATGTTGAATTTGAGTCCAAAGCGGGGCGATGCGTGTGTTTATATAGAGGCGGGAGGCTGCGCCGTGGGCGCTCAGGCAGCCCGGCCCCCCACCCCCCAGCGCTTACAAAGCTGGAGGCGTGGTGAGAGGCCGACGGCCGGAGCGTGTGAGCGCCCGCCGGCCTCCCGCCCCGCCCCGCCGCCCGCCGCCCGCCCGGGACCCACTTGTGGCCGCCGCAGGATCAAACTCAGTTCACCTCTCGCCTCCTCTTCCTTCTTTGGCGTCTCGCTGAGTCCGGCACCTACAGATGAACGAGATCACACACACACACACACACACACACACACGGTGCACACTCGCACGGTGCCCGCTTGGCTGCTGAGCTTCTTCCCTCCCTCTTCGGTTCCCGGCCCCCTCCTCTCGCCTCGGGCAGTCGCCCCGGCGGCGATTGAGGGGCACCAAAAGGCCCTGAACCTGTGCTTAGGGTCCCGAGCTCCTATTCCGCGGAACCCCGCCGGCTCCTATCTACTGGGACCTCTCGGCCTTTCCACATGCCACTCCCAATGCCTCCTAGTCGCCGTCCCCCATCCCGATCCATACATCCCCCTAATTCGGATTCCAAGGTCTCTGTGCCCGCTCCGTATGTCTCTGACCCTACAAGCCCTCCATGTTCCCCTCTTCCTGTAAGCGTCCCGGGCCGCTGACACTGCAGCCCCTCCACTCGGACACTTCGAGACCTCCTAACTTCGTAGTCCCCTCTGTCCCCTGCAGCGTCGGAGGAACCCCGTTGATGGTCACGGTGAGTGTCCCGCGCCGAGAACAAATGCGGCGGCCCCGGTACCCGGAGGCAGGAGGAGTTGGGTACAAACGTTCACTGATACAATTGAGTAAATAAACATGCCGTGTGAGCTCGGCCACCTTCTCCCAGCCGGCCGCAGAGAGCCCGGCGCGCGTGCCTGTGCGAGATGTGCGTGTGGCCCGGGGCCGCACCTGTGTGCGCGAGCGTGTGTGTCCCTGGGTCGGCCCGACGTCTGTGGAGCTGTGTGGTCTGTCTGCGGGTTTGTGTGTGCTCTCTGGAGCTGTATGTGGGTCTGTGCATCCTTCTGTCATCTGGCCTCTCCTCCTCGTGTCTGTGATATACGGAGCTCTTCGTGCCAACCCCGACTTGGTCTGGCTAGTGCCTGGCTAGCCCTCTCCCGTAGGTCCTGTTTCCCCCGGCCTTGTCTCTGTCGTTCACTTTCGCACTCCCAAGACAGAGAGGACTTGATAGCTCACCTTCAGTTTAGGATGGTGTGTGTAAACGAAACTAGCCTCCCCTTTTAATACCTCCCCTGAGCCCAATCGTGTTCTATTTTGGAGCTCACTAGAAGAGAGAGAATGTGTGTGAGAGTCTAAGGTGCGAGCATATGTGCTGTCCCTCCCTGTGTGAGCGCTTGGGAGGTTGATGTGGCGGGTGGTGATTTAAAAGCTGATGGCTTGCTGCTTGTCATCTCGACTCTCACTCTCAGCCTTGGAACCCCACCTGGTGGGCAGTTGGGGTACTACAGACTCGGGGAAGCAATTCTTGCCCCCCCTTTCCCCAGTCTTTCACAGTGGGAGTTCAACCTTTAAGGGCTTGCTTGTAGCTCCCCAAGAGTGGCGCCCAGAAACAGAGAGTCAGGGCACACTTTCACAGTAGGGAAGTTTCAGGCAACAGTTAACTGGATAGGGTACCCGAGAGTGGTGAGGCTGCACTACCTTGCTCCCCATCTCGGGATGAAGCTGGGCAAGAATGGGGCTTGGCAAGATCGTTGAAGTCTGTTTTGAAGAGACTTAAGAATCTAGCCTGACCCTCGGAAACAGCATTGGCCCTGAGGTGGTGAAATGGGCAAGATGACCCTGGGGAACCCACCCTCGGAGATATCCATCTCTGAAAGGATGGGCACACAGCTGTATAGAAATGCAAATAAATGCACAGGCAAATACTGAGTGCACACATGCACATACTGAGGCATATACACTTAGGGAATCATTGTCAATAAATTCATGCAACACCAGCATCCCAGCCACCAAGCTCAAAAGTCCATAGGAGGTGTCTCTGGGGATCACAGCCCAGAAGTCTCCCCAGTCTAGCTGCCCTCTCCTCCCCTACCCTTACTCCTGGGGAATGGCTTTTGTGCACTTTCATCCTCTTCTCCTGTTCAGGTGTACAGTGGGAGGTGGGAGGGGGCTTGGGGAAGTCATTCTGAGTCCTTATTGCCCACCTACCAACTGGGGGCCTGGGGAATGTCTACAGGGATAGCACAGCCCCACAGCAACAGCTGCTGGATTTCCTAATTGGAACCATCTCTCTCCTCAAATCCCAAAGAGCACGTAGGAAAAAAGAGAAAGAAATCCGTAATAGTATAATTCCCTAGGACTTGCCAGAGATGCTGGACAGGGTAGGAAGCCTGGTGCTGCAGGGCAGGTTTGTTAGGAGGGGCTAGGATAGAGAAAGGTCAGCAGCCATCTTCACCAGTCAAACTCCGTTAGAGGGCATCCTTTCGCCTGCCTCAGACGGACTTCTGCCCCTGGCCCCAGACTGAGTCCTGAGCCAGGCCTCAACCTGAATCCATAACCCTGACCTAAACGGAGCCCTGAGCCTAATCCTGGATTGACCTTTAATCCTGGTCACAGATTGACCCTGTCCCTGACCCTAGACTGAACCCCAGTCCTTTCAAGCATCACCCACCACCACCTTTGGTCATAGAATGTGAGTGACCCCTTGTGGACTGTCCAAAAGGTAAGCATAGCTCAACCCAAGAGACTCTGAGAGTAGGAGTGGGCTATAAGACAGAGTATTTTTCAATGATCTGGCCATTCCCCAGTGAGCATCTCTCTCCCTCCAGGCCAGCTGCAGCTAATAGCACAGGAACTCCTGGACGCCCCCACCTACAACCCTTTCTGTGGGGCCCAGTGCCCACCCCACCCCAGGCTTTCAGCCATTGCTGTCAGAGCTTGCCTTCAACTCACTGCCTTGGTTCACAGCTTGTCTCCCACAGCCCTGCAGCCTTTTGGGTACCCTGAAATCAGAACAGACCGAGGAGGGACCGGTCATGGGAATGCTGCTTCAAATGGAGTTCTGTGCAGATGAAGTTCGCTGTATTTGGCAGAGGGACTGGAATATGCAGACAGTGGGCTAAGCACAGCCTCTGTACCCCTTCCTCAGCCCAGAAAACACCAATATTACATAGTTCTGGCCCTGAATTTTAAAAAATGTATACTATTTACTTTCTTTACCTTAAACTATCTCTGTCTCCTCTAACCAGAGCCAAATAGAGAAAAGGAAATAAAGTCCAGGATAAAGGCAGCCAGGCAGCAGAAACCAGGAGGTGGTGGGCAGGAAGCAGAATGGCAAATTTATCTCAGGCCCTGCCCCTCACTGAGACACAAAGATTCTCAGGAGTGTCCTGGACTTGCTATGTCCAAAAGGATGGAGACACTGTACCTTCCAAGTCCCTCACATGTGTAGGGCCTTAGTCCTGCAGAGCCAACAGGCCTGTGCTCTAGCACTACTTTATTCCATCTCTGCACACCGCCATGAGATAACACTATTTAAAAATATTAGACATACATATTACTTTCCCAGTGATGAGAAACTGGGGCCCACGGCCCCCATCTCCTTCGCCATTATATTGTCCTATCCACTCCTGCCCCAAGCAAGCACACAGTCCCATCAGACTTGAAGAGGACCTGGCAGCTGTCTCTTTGTTTAATGTCCATTCTGACCGCTAAAGTTGGCAACAGAGGGAGCTGTCAATTTTACACTCAATTTTGCATAGTTCTGGCCCTGAATTTTTTAAATGTGCGCCATTTATTTCTTTTTCTTAAGCCATCTCTGCCTCCTCTAACCAGATCCAAATGGAAAGGAAGAAAAATCCAGGATAAAGGTGGCCAGATAGCAGAAACCAGGAGGCAGTGGGCAGGAAGCAGGGGTGGCATTCCGGTATTCAGGAGTTTGTGCAGGGCCTTCCCAGCCTCTCCCCTGGACTGTGGTAGTCTAGCTCGAGAGGGAAAGCTTAGAATGTAACTTCAGTGAGTTCTCCATGCTCTTAGCCCTGTCCTGTCCTGCTGGCACTGAGGGGGCCCTTAGAAATCAACTCTCTGATGCTCTTCATCACCCCCTAGGCCTTGGGCTGGTCCCCATTGCATTCTAAGGACTCTCAGTACATGCCTGCCAATGTGGCAGGGCCCCTTGCCTGAAAAATGCCAGGTGCAGTGGGGAAGCGACATTCTGTTAACTTCTGAGGCACCATGGAGGAGAGGGTCTGCCCTGGGTCGCCAGCTCCTACTCAGGCAGGTTCCTCCAGGGTTTCTTCAGAACTTGCAGCAGAAACTGCTACCCTAGCAGATGAACTGTTGCCCTTGGCCCCCAGATTCCAGCCTGTGTCCCCAGATATCCTTAAGCCTGTTTACCCACCCTGTCCCATTCTATGTCCTCCTTCAGAATGGGCACTGCAAGGCTAGAAGTGGCCCTCCGGTACCCAATCCTCAAGGACAGTTTAGAGGACACTCTCTGGCTGTGCCCTGGCTATTCTGAGAGGGCTGGGACCCCTGCTCTCCAGGCTGGCTGGGAGGGGGGGGGGTCAACCGTGCATGGCTTGACAATCAGCACAGTGCCATGAATGCTGCCTTTCTAGAGTCCCCAGGAGCTAAACTCTCCTCCATCCCTCCCCCACCCATGCAGCTTTAGGGGCTCTGAAGCTTGTTGTGTGGAACAATTACTGACCCCTTCGACACCACAGCTGGCTGGAGTCTCACCCACCTATTCAGAGCTGCCATCCTGCTATTTGTGATGCTGCCGAAGCTGGAGTTGGATTCTGGATTCTAGTTATTTATTTCTCAAGGGTTTCCTTCTTTCTTTTCTTTGTCCCTTGTGTGACTTGCTCCCACCCCACCCTGAGGTATCCTCCCTACATTGGATATTTAGATGTTTTTTTTTAGTTTTTACAGATAACAACTACTGTCCAACTGTCTACCTGTCTGTGCCAGATGCAGGCACAGTTAGCCCCTCACTCCCAGCCTCTTGGAGCCCAGCGGGTGGGAGAGAGCCCCCCCATCTACCCTCTTGCAGCCCTGGGAAGGGGGTGGCCCTCAGGAAAGAACATCGCTGCTTTCTTCTTTGCCTGAATATGGAATAAACCTCACCCAAAACCTCATCTCTGGAATCTCAGCCTCAGAGACTTGTCCTGGAAGGAATTTTTAAAAAAGAAATGGAAATAAGCCCATCCTCCCCTGTCAAAGCCCCATACTCAAGTCCTTTTCCTCCCACCCCACACCCAACCCAGATGAAAGCAACTCAGAAAGGGACTTGCCAGTGGAGAGGATGGGGTGGGCGCGAGGAACGCAGCTGACAGTGGTGCCCCAGCAGCACGGCCTGGGGAAGAGTAGCCTGCCTGGTGGCGGTGGGACACCAGCAGTGCCCCAAGCTGGCTGTGGCTGGCAGGGACACTGCCGCGGCAATGCCGTTCCCTCAGGCCCGGGAGCCAAGAGCCCTTTATAGCCTGAAACCTACCCTGGCACCGCCCACTGGGCGTTTGCAATGAGGCCTGTGACTAGGGGAGTCGCTAGGAGCTGGGAGGGCATCCGCCCCAGGACCCCAGGGCCAGGCCCCCACACACAAGAAGCTGTGATTTGACCTCCTCCCATTCCAGGCAACTCTATGTCCTGGTATGTGTATGAGACTCTGTGTGTGTGTGTGTGTGTGTGTGTGTGTGTGTGTGTGTGTGCGCGCGCGCGCCCGCGTGCGTTCGTGCTTAAACGTCCATTCAAAGACCTCAGATCTCTTTCCCTCAGCCTCTTTCTCTGGCAGTAACAGTTTTTGAAAGGATGGGGAGAGCAGTGTGTTTCTGCTCAGTTTATCAAATTACACTCAGTGACAAAGGACTGAAGTGCATTTTCTTGAAGCCTTGACAATTGGGATCCAGGCAGAGAAAAGAAAGGCATGACAGAGAACCCAGAGCTTTTGTGGAAGGTAGAGCACCGGTATGAAAGGCCGGGGATGTGGCTTGGTGGCTCTCAGTGAATTTGCCTTCATGTGGTTTGGTGTTAAAAACTGCTTCCCCCACCTTCAACGTAAGCTGCAAAAATCCCATGGATCCCAGAAATTGCAAGATTGTTGATTTTTAAAAGGAACACTTCATTTCCACATGGGCTGAGTCAGACAAGCTGGAGCGCAGCCTCCTCCCTCCAGGGCTCGCCTTCCCAGCCCCCCCTCACCCCATGCCAGGGGAGCCTTTTCAGAGAGTTTGCTCACAGAGGTGTAGTGCCCTCTGCATCCCCCTGTCTCAGCCTGTGTGGCCAGCTTCTCTTTAGGGTTCTGGTTGGGACAGGGACAAGGTGGGCTTTTCCCTGCCAATCAAAGTTCTGTCTTGCACCTGAACTCCAAGGATCACTGGATGGAGGAAGATGGACTGTCAGGGCCCTTTGGAGCCTGAGGTAGAGTACATGGGGACATTGGCTTGCTTGTCCCAAAGGTTTCAATTCTTTGAGGGCAGCAAACCAAGTCACAGGCCTCAGATGCAGAACAAACCTGGGAGGAAAAATATCTCCTTCTCCAGCACTTGGAGACCGTACCTGAAACAAGTCCACCCCTCCCTAGCCTTCCCATTCCCAGCCAGCTTTCGTTCAGAAGGCACCCAGCAGGCAGGCAGTCTGACTGGCCAGCAGCCTAGCCCAGAGAGCTCAGAGAGCAGAGCTAACCTGAGCTAGTTGGCAGAGCTCCCAACCCCCACATCACTTCCTCTTGCATGAGGCCATGGCTCCAGCTGACTTTCACTCAGAAGGAGGATATGGAGAGGCAGGACAGGGAGGTTATGTGGGTCCCACCGGGACATCCCCACCTCTCATCTCATACACCACCACCATCTCGCCCCAGTTGCAAGCTAACCTGGGCTCCCAGATGCTGCAGCCTTAACAGATTTTTCTCCCCTGACCATGATGTGGTGACCGAAGATAAGAGGATCAATTCCCAGCAAGATGCCCTTTGGTCTGGATTGTTTTGATGGCCAAGGCTATCCTAGCACACATCTGTGATCCCCCCAGGATTTCACCTGGTCTCCACTGCCTGGGCCTGACCATTCTGGAGGCACCAACAGCTTCTCGGGAGGACCTAAGTTCTCTAACACATTCTGTCCATCAGCATCCCCTCCAAAACTCTATGCTTCCTCTTCAAATCAAGCTTCAATACAAGCCCCTGGTTCCCACGCCCTGCAACTAGATTGCCACCCTGAAATATTCCTATATGGGAAATCTGGAGCACCTCTGACCCTCTTTTTTTTTCCTACTTTATTTTTATGTTATTATATTTTATTTTTATTTATTTATCTTATTTTGGTATCATTAATATACAATTACATGAGCAACATTGTGGTTACTAGATTCCCCCCATTATCAAGTCCCCACCACACACCCCATTACAGTCACTGTCCATCAGTGTAGTAAGATGCTATAGAGTCACTACTTGCCTCTGACCCTCTTTTTTAGTTTTCTCTCCATTGGTTTCATACCTTCCTCATTGTCCTGCTTTCCCAGTCCACTCATTCTTCACACTTGCCAATTGGTAGAGTGGCTTAGCAGCGAAGAACAAAGGCTCCGGAGTCCTTTAGACCTAGGCCCCAAATCTGCGCAGCCACTCATCAGCAGAGCACTGTGCTTTCTCAGTATAGTAGTTGCCCAGCCTCAGGTGCTTCTCCAGCGTAGCAGTGGATGAGAAGGGAATGAGATTTGAGGCAGGGAGAGCAATTAGGCGGCCAGGAGTAACTTAGATGATAATAATAGTCATAACAATAGTGATGATAATAGTACAATAATAATAGCTAACACTTCCTTAGTATTTCTTGTGTGCCTGGCCTCTTTTAAAGTGCTTCACATGTATTATTTTATTTAATCCTTACTGTGACCCCAGGAGGTAGATACTATTATCCCCACTTTTCAGAGGAAGAATCCGAGGTACCAAGTGGTTTGACAACTTACCTAAAGGAATCCTGCTGCCCTTTGGGGGTTAGATTTAATCTCTTCTAGCATTCAGACCCAGGGAGACTGGATTAAAGTCTGAGCTATTAGCATGCTACAGACTAACCCAAGCTGATAGCAGCGAGGCTGGAGAAGAGTGGGTGGATTTCAGACATATTAGACTTCCCACCTAAGAGTGGACAGATTAGGCAACTGGTTAGGTGTGGAAAGATGAAGGAAAGGGGACGGAGGATCTCGGGTGGGGAACTGGGTTCATGGACGTGGTGTCTGCTGAGCTAGGGAGCTCAGGAGAAGGGTGAGGCTTGGAGAACAAGATGCTGAGTTTTGTTTTGCTCTGGAAGCTTCCAGGTGATTAAAGGTTATTCAAGTGGAGCTGTCTGGTGGGATGCTGAGTATAGCATCTGGAGCACAGAAGAGAGATCTGGGCTGGAGAGATCTGAACATTGTCTGCATATGGATGCTGATGGAAGACGTGGGAATAGAGAAGCTTACAAGAAGAGAAGTGGCCCTGGGAGAGAGCCCCAGGAACTCAAGGAACTCAGACTTTAAAGTCCAAGTAGAGGAAAAGGGGTCTGGGAAAAAAAGACATTTGTTTTCTTTGCCCCAAACTCATGTCCTAGTTAACTTCACTTGAGACCCGATATCCTACTTGTTTGTTTCCCCTCAGCACTTAGGACCTCAGGCTTATCCAGGAGCTCTGCTCAGCGATTCCCCCCTACTCAACCTAGAGACACAAACACATGTACTCTCGTGCACACAGAGCTTCCCTTTAGTAGGATTCTCTGTCTAGATGCTTTTTTAGGAGTTAATGTTGGCATCTTGTAATTGTGTATGAAAGTATTTGTCTCACTGAAGCGGTTCACCACATGTGACCAAAACTCTCTTAGGGCCTCCTCCTAAATGGGTGTGTATCTTGTCTGCCCCCAGAATAAGACTCTGTTAGGCTGCCTGTCTCTCACGGGTAGAGATTCCCTATTGCACTACATCCTCCACCAGACTGGGGCTTCCTGGAGAATACAGCCTGATCCCGGAGTCTTCTGCTCTGTGCTCAGGGCTGAGGCCAGAAGGCAGCCTCCATGGGCCCAGTGGGTATAGGGATCCAGTGAGGTCAGAAATAAGAACCAGAACCTAATAGATGCAGTGGCCACATGCAAAGCTCCTGTGGGAAGGGGGATGGAGAAAGCATGGAAAGAAAGGCAGGCACTGACTAGAGGGATGGAACCCCTTCCCAGGCACACCCCTGGCCCACCACAGGAGCGCCCATGTGCTGGAGGGGCCAGCAGTGGGGCAGAGCTGGCCTGGAAGGGCCTGGGCCCTAGGGAAGGCAGGATAGAAGGGAGGGAAACAGGTGAGGGAAGCGGGAGGAGGGGAGGTGCTTAGGTAAGGCTTTGACACCAGGATACTAGTTAACACGGTGCCTGGGCAGACAGCCCCAGGCTGGGCAGGCCATCAGAGGGGAGACAAGGCATTGTCCTCAGGGGCAAGTGGCAACTGTGGGGAGGGCACCTGTCATAACCATCACATGGAGAGCAAGAGAGTGGGGAGAAGTTTGCAATGCTTCCTCTCCTGGGTGAATGCACACATTCTTATCCTCACAGATGCTCCCACTGCACTCACACATGCTTGGGGGATTTGCACACTCTTTGCCCGAACTACACATGCCCAGCCCCCTCCCCACTCTCCATGGCTGCTTGGGTGCTGCATTTCACAGCCCTGGAGCCTCCTGAACTAGCAGGAGGAGGGCCACCCACATACTCAGCACCTTAGTACCCAGATGAGCAGTGACTGGCTTGGTTTGCTGTGTGATGAGTGGAGGATGGCCTGCTCAGGATGAGAGTGGGGGTAGGGATAGGACAGGCTTCTCAGCGAAGGCCACACTAGCATAAAAGGGACCCTGCATGGCTCTCTGCCTGCGCCCCAGATATGGGCTTCCAGCTCTGCTCAGCCCGAGCTCCTTCCACCAGGACCCAACCCAGGTGGGACCATGGTCAGTTTGGGGGAAGTGAGATGAACTGTTTAGGGCAGGAGCAGCCCCATCACTAATGCCCCAGGGCTCTATGTCAGCAGGATTTCTCCCACTCTCCTTTCCTTGTAACTCTGCCATGTCCCTCTCAGGCCCCCCAGGGCAGCTGCCACACTTGGTTATAGAGCAACTGTGGAGAGAGAGGACGTCCTGTCCACAGTTTGCGGGTTGTCTCGAAAGAGGACATTTGGGCCAGAGGTACCTCCCAGCCCAACATGACCAGCCAACTCAACTTAGGCACAAGCTGGAAGTCAGTTCTGCACTCACCAGCGATGGCATCTTGGCCAAGTCCCTTCACCTCTCTGAGGCTCAATATTCTTGTTAAAATGGGGAGAATCCATTTGTCTTACCAGGCAATTGGCGGTTGTAAGGATTTAAAAACGTAATTCACGCAAAGCACTTGACACAGTGGCAGGCTTATAGCAGGGACAGATTCCGGGTGAAGCTGAGGAAGCTCAAGCTTTGGGGTCTCTCGTTTGTGCAGGCTCCTCCTGAAGTCCTGGGAGTGCCCCTAGCAGTTCATATTTCACATTATTTTCTTAAAGAGGATCCCCTGAATTATACACGTTTCAGGTTTCACAAGCCTTGGGACCTGAAAGGTAGTTTTTCCCTTGCCATTCGACTCCATGCTCAATTCTCCCAAAGTCTCTCCATGCACAGAAGGAAAATTGCCCAGCCTGGCCAGCAGAGCTGAAATGGGCCCTGAGCGAGGCTTCATCGGAGACAGAAGGCCTCGGTGAAGTCACCTTTGCTGAGAAGGCTGCCCAAGGACTGCCCTCCCCATGACCTAGGCTCTGTGCCTGCTCCTTCCCATCCTCGGCTCCCAGTCACAGGTCCAACCAAGGGGACGCTGTTAAATGAATTTCCTGGATTCCCAGAAGTTGTGGCTGACTCTGGCTACTGTGTTCCAGTCCTAGCAGGGGCTTTGTTCCAAAAATTATGAACTTTGAGAGAAGCCAGTTATAGGGCTGTGCTGGCGACACCGGGGCTCAGGAATGGGCGTTCAGGAAAACAAAAGCAACCTGGCTGCCTTCTCCATTAGCACCCCTTTCCCTAAGGAGCCTTGGAGGGAGTGGGGACACAGGGCTCCCTCTTCAGTGTCTGGGAGATGGATGGGGCTGATTTTTTCCAAGATTCTTCCCCATAAATCTGATTTGGCCCCTCATCTGTCTAGGCCCGTCTCCATGGAGGTGTGTGGTAGTGATGAATGGGCTGCCTGACTAATGTGATGCGGGTGGCAGGGACCTGGGGAGGGGCTCTGCCCTGATGGATGGCCCTCATGAGGGCATATTACATTAGACACCCATAATGCAATCAGCAGGGCCATTACGACACCAATTTTTTGCTCCTCCTCACCAGGGTGGGGCAGGGAGTTGGAAGATTAAGGAGGATGTCAGGACTTTGGAGACACCTGGGGGGATTTGAGAAGGGGACAAAATTTCCCTGTTGGAGGCTATTACTAGGGAAATAATATGGAGGCAGAGAAAGTGCAAGCTAGAAAGGGAAGAGAGAGGGAGTACAGCCCAGAGAGAAGGTGCGACCTGTCCAAGGTCACTGCTGGAACCCGAAGGAAGAGCTGCAATTGGCACTTAAGTCCCCTGCTTCCTGTGCCAGAGTGAGCAGGGCTGGCGGAAGGAATGGCATTGGAAGAGGAGAAACAAGGTCACTCTGGCCTCTCTGTTGCTGGGAGCCTTTACACTCCTCAGGAGATCTACTGACATGTGTGAGGCCAATGACTGCTTCTCTTGAAAAGGAGGTGGTCCACTGCAGGGTCCTAGGCTGGCCCGACACAGCCCCCACTCCCACCACCACAGTTCTGCTACCCCCACCTACCCACATCGGTTCTAATCTCTGTTTCTCGCTCTGGTCACTGTAAAGTAGTCTCCTGAACACAACACTCTCTCCTGTGTTTTCTTATCCTCGAGGTCACTGGAAGAGATCTTCTAAAATGAAATCTTCTTTCACACTTAAAAGCGGTCAGCTAATCCCCATCGTCCTCAGGGTCAGCGCCCATGCTGGCACTGTGACTGCAGCCTCTCTCCCAGCCTCAGCGCTGGGCTCCTTCTGGCTCACCCAGGCTGTCGTGTGGCAAAACCGTGCCACACACTTTCACACTTCTGGGCCCTTCACCGGACCTCAGTGGCGGGAAGCCATCATCACACTCTTCAGTTCCTGGTTACTTCACTCTCATTTCTTTTTCCCCTTTGACCCTCCAGCCCTACGCATGATCCCCCAGACTCACACTCCATTGTGTTAGCATACGCTCCTGGTGATGTACATGTATCTTTGAAAATACAGTTGATCCTTGAACAACTTGGGTTTGAACTGCATGGGCCCACTTATACACAGAATTTATTTCAATAAATATATTGGAAAAATTGGGGGGAGGATTTGCAACAATTAAAAAACCATTTCTTTTCTCTGGCTTGCTTTAGTGTAAGAATACAGTATATAATACACATAACATACAAAATATGTGTTAACTGACAGTTTATGCTATCAGTAAGGCTTCTGGTCAATAGTAGGCTATTGGTAGTTAAGTTTTTGGGGAGTCAAAAGTTATGCACAGGTTTTTGACTGCATGATAGGGGGTGGTCAGTGTCCCTGACCCCTGTATTGATCATGAGTCAGCTTAAGTGTTATCTTATGTATGTGTGTATTTTCAACTTACATAAATGATTTTGCACTATAGATCCTGTTTCAGATTTTGAAAAGAATTAACATGGTTTTTGAGATCTATTCATGCTGTTTATGTATTTCTAGTTTTTTACTTCTGACTGCTGCAAAATATTCCAAAATATGTATTTACCACGATTTACCCTAGTAATAGACACCTAGAATTCCTCTAACTCCCTACTGTTATATTATTCAGTGAACATCCATTTCTCTGGGTGTTTAACTGGGAATGAGCATACAGGGTCCTAAGGGATGTGCATACTTAAACTTAAGTTCTGCTGTGTGACTCCAGAGAGGATGCAGCAGTCCACACTCATCAGCAATGCACAGAGGGGCCTGCTTCCCCTCGTCAGCACTTGCATTATTCCACTTTCTAATTTTGCCAGTCTGATAGGTGTAAAGTGATCTAAGCCTCTAAACATACCAGTTAACCACTATGCTGATTATCCTTCCTTTCTATATTCCCCTTTATAATACATATCCTTCTGCTTTAAATATCCCCCTTTCTTTGGCTGATAAACTCCTACATATCTTTCAAGACCCAATCCAAATACCCTATTTTTTGTGTTTCCTAGTTTGTCGCACCTTTTCTTGGTGCTCCAGAACATTCTGTACATTCCATCCTAGAACTTATATTATTTCTCTCTTTCTCATTTACACACTACCCCCTCCCTTGTCAATTAAGGCAGATATGGTTCCTGCCTCTGGAAATCATGGGAGGAGGAAGGAGAAGAGCAAAGGGCTGAGATGGATTGTGTTAGTGAGAACTGGGAAATCAGGCAATCCATTATATGCTCCTTTGTCTTGATGGATTAAAATGATATCAAGTACAGAAATTGCATTCTTTCTCTTTACAGTCCCAGTGTCTTATGTTCTCAGTAAGTGTTTTTTTCTGAATAAATCCTCTCATATAGCTACGACCTCACTCAGTTCTCTCAAGCCACTCTATTCTATCCATTTCTAAATGTTTCTTCCCTTCTGTGTGTAACCAAGCCAATATCTCTCTAAGCCTGAAAAGACTTTCCTTTAATGCCAGTCAACTCTGGGCTGATTAAGGATTAATCAGTCCCTAAAGCCTCATTAAGGATGCAATGGAAACAGCAAAATTGTTAGAATGAAAAGACCTTGGAGAGCTTAACCTTTCTGGGCCTACAGTGTACTGATCTGCACATTGGACACAGGTTAGTTGTGTGTATTATATTCACCCTTTGACAGCAGTCTGTATCCAATCCTTTACTTCATCAAGCTTCTAAAAGGTATCTTCTACACATGTTTAAAAATGAACTCTTCATCCTCTCTCAAACCAGCCTTCCTCTGGAACCTAGTAACCCTGTTTCTAGCAATCCTGTTATTTTCCCAGTAAACCAAGGGGACATTAGAATGATATCTCCCACCTCCCTGGCTGCTTAGTTAACCAAAAGTCAATTGATTCATCTTTCATGTTGATTCTTGAAACTACCCCTCATCTCCACCCCCATTTCCACTGTCTCAGAGTAGAGGAAACTTCATGTTAGGTAGGAGTTTGTTTAGTGACAGTATATACAATGAAGTCCACTGTTATAACCAATTTTCTCAGGTTATTTTCCATCCCAGCTCTTTCTCCCCCATCTTCACTTATCTGATGCCTTATAGGATTCACAAATCATCAATGATCAGCACTCTAGCTACCTCAGCCTGCCTCAGCAGAAGCTAATTTTACCAGTTATGTCAAGGAACAGATAACCATTGATAGACCAAAGCAAAGAGAAGAAAGATAAGCTTTCTCCAAAAAATTCTTCCTGTGTACAAATACAGAACAAAACAAACTTTTCTTGAGACAGCACAAAAATAGTGTTAGTATAGACAACTCTTAATTATGAATATACAAAAATCCTAAATCAAATGCTACTAATAAGTTTCAGAAGTTCACGAAGGTAATAAGACATCATAAACAAGTGGGGCTGAACCCATAAATGAGCCAAAAGATGTCCCAACATTAGGATTTTATTATATTAATAGGTAAAGGAATAAGACTAATCATTCCAGTCTATGCTGACAAAAGCATTTGATAAAAATTCAACACTGGTTTCTTAAAAAAGCTTACAGTGAGGTAGGAGTAGAAGAAAACTCCTTTAACCTCATAATTAAGAACTAAACATTAGAAGCATTTCAATTACAGCAAAGAAAGAGACAATTTATTACCATTACCACTATTATTCAACACTTGTCTTAGCTAATTAGACAAGAAAAAAATCAGAAATCAAGGAAAAATCAAAAGTATAAGAATACAAATATTAGCCTTGGACAATTAATAGCCTTAGACAATTTTCTCACCTTCTTTAATGATTATTGACCTTTGGGCTTTCTCTCCCTTCCTGGGTCAATATTAAGAATATATAATTTTTTAGATGAATGAACCATCTTTCTTTAGGTTTACAGACTTATTTTCATAAAATTACATAAAGTATTCTCAACATTACTTACATTTAAATTCTTATTTAAATTTCCTTAAGTCTGTGGTTATTTCCATTTTCTGATTCCTAATTTTGTTTAGGAATCAGGAAAAGTATTTGTACTTTTTTACATTGTTTTTCCTAGATTAGGTTTGTTTAGTGATATGCCTATTTCATGCTCCCACCAATGAACAGCTCTTTGACTTAAAAAGGCATAAGAAATTGTCATTAGCTACAGATATTAGGGCTGCCTACAATAGAATATCCCAGGGAATCAACTGAAAACCTATTAGATTTCACAGAAGCATGCAGTAAGTTGTTCAGACATATAATCATGACAAACATATAATCAATAGCTTTCTTATAGTTTAGCATTAATAAATTTGATATTGCAATTTAAAATGTGAATACTCGTGTGAGTTTATGTGAGTAATGTGAATAATGTGAATTCATGAATAATGCAAGACTTACGGGAAGAAAACATAAAACTTTATGAAAGCCATAAAAGAAGACCTACATAGCGATATATACCATGTTGGGATGTCAGTTTCTCCAAAACTGAATAAAGTCAATGTTATTCCAATCAAAATCCCCATGGAGTTTTTAAAATGAAACTTATACAAATTAATGCTAAAGCTCATCTGTGAGACTAAACATACAAGAAGAGCCAAGAAACTATTGAAAAGATCAGTGATGACAGACTTTCCCTATTAGATATCAGATTATATCTTAAAGTAATGAAAATTAAAATAGTCTCATTTTGGCACAGCAATACACAAAAAGGCTAGTAGAATAATTCTAGAAACAGACTTGTGAACTGAAAATCAGTGAGGAAAGGATTGACTAATAATATTAAGTATTTAGGACCCTCAGTTAGCCATTTGCAAAAAAATAAAAAATAAAAAAAGGTTAGATTCCCATCTTATATAACCCCAAAATAAAATCCAGATAGACTGAATATCTAAATGTAAAACAAAACTAAAATACTTTTATAGTCTGGGGGTGGTTGGTGGGTGGGAAAGCCTTTCTAATCAAGATACAAAACTTAGATGCTTAAATGAAAGGACTGATAATTAAGCTACATTAAATTTCAAAATTCTGTATGATGAAAGGTATTATAAATAACAATTAAAAGTAGATGAAAGTAAGGTTATGAGTTAACAGTTCTGAAACTATATACTGGGCTTAAATAAATAAGTACATGGCTGGTAGACGGTGGGAGCCAGGTTCTATTTGTTGGAGAGAGATGAGCAGAAGTAAAGGCTAGAATTATCCCTGTGGTCCTAGGTTAGAGTTGAGACATTTGTATGAACTCATGTTTATATATCTCATACCAACATACACAGATGTTTAGATACAAACAATTACAGATATGTGTGTACATGTGGGTTATTATATATAATAAAGTATTTAGCTCTGTCTGCTACAAGCTTAAAAAATGACACACTAGAGCAATGGGCATACCAAGCAACCAGATCTTGGTTTCTGAATATCATTCTCTAATAAAGGAACCAGGGCTCCAACAAAGAATTGGTTAATTCTAAGAATGAAACAGGGAAAGTACAAGATGAGCCTGGAGCATCCTATAGTTCCATAAATAAAGAAAATGTTAAAATAAACAAAAGGATGGGGGCTTGTCAAAGAGCCAACCTGAAAGACCTTACAATGACCAAACCTGGAATGATTTGAGCAACAAAAGAAAAAACATGGTATTGGGTTATAACCCAAAGTGTAAGATAAATACATAAGTCCAAAGGATAAACATGTAGATCAATGGAATAGAACTTAGGTCCAGAAATAAACCCATACATCTACAGTCAATCGATTTCAAAAAAGGTAGCAAGACCATTCAATAGGGAAAAAATTATATTCTTTGTGGTGTTGGGATAACTGGATCTCCACATATAAAAGAACGAATTTGGACCCCTAATTCATACCAATACAAAAGCCAACCCAAAATGGATCAAAGGCTTAATATAAGAGCTAAAACAATAAATATTTTTGAAGGAAATAAAGGTATAAATCTTCATGGTTTTGGATTAAGCAAGAGTTTCCTACTTAGCTATTGTACCAAAAGCAACAGCAACAACAAAAAGAAGATAAATTTGTACAGCATCAAAATTTAAAGCTTTTGTGTATGAAAGGGCACTGCCAGAAAATGAAAAGATTCACAGAATGGGGGAAAATATTTGCAAATCATAACTGATAAGGATCTAGCATCCAGAATATATAAAGAACTCTTATAACTCAACAATAAAAAGACAACCCAATTTTTTAAAAAAGCAACAATTTTCTCAAAAGGTGATACGCAAATGACCACAAAGCACATGGAAAGATTCTCAGTATCATTAGTGATTAGGGAAATGCACATCAAAACTACAATGAGATATCACATCATACCTACTAGGATGACAAACTACTAAAAAACAAAAAACAAAGTCAAGAACAAAAAAACAAGGGTTGTCAAAGATGTGACAAACCTTTGTACATTGCTGATGGAGATATAGAATGATGCAGCCACTTTGGAAAAACAGTTTAGCAATTTCTCAAAAGGTTAAACATAGAGTTACAATATGACCTAGCAATTCCACTTCTATGTACCTAAGAGAACTGAAAACACAAGTTCAAACAAAATATTGTACACCAATGTTTATAGCAGCGTTATTTATGCCCAAAGTGGAAACAACACAAAGGTCCATCAACAGCTGAATGGATAAACAAAATATGGCATATCCACATAATGGAATATTATATAGCCATAAAAAGAAAGAAGTCTATCTGCTACAAATATGGATAAACCTTGAATACAATGTGCTAAGTGAAAGAAGCCAGACACAAAATGACACATATGATTTCACTTATATGAAATGTCTAGAATAGGTGAATAAATGGAGACAGGAAGTAGATTCAGGAGACAGAGAGTGGAATCTGTAGTGATTGTAATGAGTAGAGTTTCCTTTGGGGTGATGCAAATATTCTGAAGTTAGTGATGGTTGCACATTATGAACATACAAGAATCCACTGAATTGTACATTTTGAAATGATGGATTTTATGCTGTAGAGTTACACTGCAACAAAAAACTAAAAAATGGTGCAAAAACATATAGTTGAGTTCATACTGATACAAATAAATGATTTAAATAAATATGCTAGGAAGAAGAGACAAAACTTCTTTATAGAAGAATTTTAATAATTTATTATGATACCCTTTTTGGAGGTAAAGCTTAGCTCTGCACCTCCCCTTGTCACCATCTTAAGTGTGGGCTTCAATTTGTGATTTGCTTCTAATAAACAGAATGTGCATAGTAGGCTTACAGTGGAGAAAACTGGCAGACACTGCCATATCCTAGTTCAATATTCACATCATGAGTGATGTCACATGGGCTCATGTAGCCACAGATATATAATGAGAAGGACACTTCACTTCTGTGGTGTTCTCTCAAAAAATCTATAACCCTAGTCTAATCAAGGGAAAAACATAGATAAATGCAAACTGAAGGACATTCTACAAAATACCTGACCAATACTCCTCAAAACTGTTAAGATCATGAAAAGGAAAGAAGGAGAAACTGTCACAGACCAAAGAAGACTACGAAGCTATCACAACAAAATGCAGTGTGGTATCCTAGACTGAATCCCAGAAAACAAAGAGACCATTAATGGAAAATCTGGTTATATCCTAATGAAGTCTGAGTTAAGTTAATGTTAATGTGCCCATGTTGGTTTTTAAATTTTTTCACAAATGTACATGGTAATGCAAGATGTTGACAATACAGGAAAATGGTTGAGGGGTATGTGAGAAATCAGTACCACTTTGCAACTTTCCTGTAGACCTAAAATTATTTGAAAATAAAATGTTTATTTAAAAAATAAGTAAAAGACTAGGAGAAAGTATTTGCTCATACATAATAAATTACGTAGTTAGCATCAATTGGATCAATGGGCCAAGGCTATTGTGACCCCATCTCCTGACAACATTCATTTCCCCCTGATTTCCCTGCTGGACATAAGAATTCTGGAAGTGTAGCTCTATTATATATAGTATAGCTACATGTCAATATGACTCATGTTGGCTCAAACAGTGGTGCAGATCCTTTGCCCTATTCCAGCTCTGTTTCTCTCTTCATTCATGCATACTCTGAACAAAAGGTAGTGAGCATATCTTATGTGGCAGAAACTCTTCTAGGCACTGAGGATAAAGCTGTGGACAAAATACCCCACTCTCATGGAGTTTACAGGGAATGAACCAAAATTGATTGAAACTAGACATGACAATCTTCCTCCCTTGGCCATGACTGGTTTGAAGGTGGACTTGTGATTCAGTTCTGGCCAATAAGATGTAAGAGGAAGTAATATAAAAAGCTAATTTTAAATAGCAATTTAGATTTAAATAATTTTGAGACTACTTTACATAATTTTAGGGAAATAATTCTATAAACCTAAAGAAAGATGGTAGTCATTGCTTCTAAGAAAGGGACAGAGTCAGCCTGCCCAGGCCTTTATCTCTTTGTCTTTCCTCCTTCCTTCTGCCTGAAAAGTAGGTATAATGCCTGGAGGTGAAGCAGCTGTCCTGTGCCTATGAGATGATAAGCGTGCTAAGCATGATAAAAGAGAAAGAAAGGGCCCAGCTGTCTGGGCTCAGCTGCTCTAGTCCTGTATTGCTTATGCTTAAACTTCCAGAATTCTTATGTCCAACAAGCAAAAAAACAAAAAATTCCTACCTTATTCTTTACTGCACTCACAGAACATTTTCAGTTAGTAGCTGGACACTTCTAACTGATGAAGACATCAACAGGCATTTTCTTGAGAATAACTGTAAATGGCTAATGAGATACAAAAAGATGATTCAGCTTAACAGAAACTGGCAGTTGCAATTTAATATATCATTTCTCCCCACTCCATTCTGACAGTCTTATTGAGGGTGGGGGGAAATGGGCACTGTCCTATGTAATTGGCAAGGGTATAAACTAGTATAGTCACTTGAAAGATAATTGACATTATCTATCAAATGTAAAATGTATATCCTTTACCTAGTAATTCTGCTCTTAGGAATTACTAGGAATCTTATAGAAACGTTTGTACAAGTGCAAAAAAAGATATCAAAAATATGTTTGCTTTAGTAGTTTTATAATAATAAGCAAGTGAAAGCAAGTTAAATAAAAAGGAAATGGCTTAATCAAGGTAGAGGCACAATTTGGAATACTATACAGCCATTAAAAAGATGGAGACCATGATGTACAATATAAATCTACTTGTAAAAACATTTCAACATTATGCCATATTCATTTCAGATTTTTTAAAAAGAAATTTATACTTTATAGATGAATTTTTAAAAATCTACTCTGCACCTTGGGGGAAGGGAGAACTCATTTTTTCCTCCCTCTGCAGAGAGAGTTAGTACACTGAACTTGATGTATACTACTCTTATACATGTTTTCAAACTTTAAATTGTATTGTACTGTTGTCATTCTTCAACTTTTTAAATTAAACTTTTTAGGGATTTCTTCATGTCGATATGTAGCTATACTATATATAGTACAGCTACACTGCTGTATATTATTCTAGTAGATGAATATATCACAATTAATCTATTCTCCCATTGATGGACATTTAGGTTATTTTAAGTTCTTCATCATTATAAACAATGCTAGGATGAACAATGTTATACATGTTAACTTGTGCACATGTAGGTAGATTTCTCTAGGGAATATTCTTCAAAGTGGAATTGTTGGTTCTTAGGACATGCACATCTTTAGCTTTATCAGATAGAAGCCCACAGTACATTGTTCAAAACCCTTGGGGCCAGGTGTTTCAGAGCAAGAATTTCTTGCATTTCAGAAAGGCAGTATGGTGTATGTGCCATACTTAACACTCTCAGCAGGGTTTAAGGAAGTATTCCATAACCAAATATATTATTTTTTTCTGTGGTGAAAAGTATATATATCCACAATATAAGTGGGATAAATGAAGATGAGAAATAGCTTGACATCAGGTCAGATTTTGCCACCAAATGAGTTAAGACAGAACTTTCAGTTTTGAGCTTTTTGGATTTCTGAATTGCAGATAAGAGATTTAGATATGTACCATTCAACTGCTTTCTAAAGTATTTGTACTAATATATCTTCCTACCAGCCTCATTAATATTTGTTAATATCAGACTTCAGGACTTTTGCCAGTCTGATAGGTGTGTACATATTACTTCTGTAATTAAAACAAAAAAAGAGAAAATACAGAACATGGAAGGAGAGATCTCATTTACAATAGTAATGAGAACTAGAATGTAGAACATTCGTAATTGTACTGTTAAATAAGAAATGTGAAGAATCTAAGTGCAGAAAATGTTAAAACTATTGGAGGAACATAAATGTGATGCATAAATGGACAGACTTCTTTTATCTTGGCATAGACAGGCTTTGAGTTATTTACCTATAAATTATAAAAATTCAATACAATTCTATCAAAATTCCAATAAAGCTTTTTAAACTTGAAAAATAATTATAAAATTACCCTAGAAGAATAAAAATTCAAATATTCAGGAACATTCTCAAAGAGAAAGCAAGATGTAGGAAGTGATTAAAACAGATTACACAGATTTGGTTATTAAAACAATATGGCAATGGCTCAGAAACAGAATGATCACGGAACAGTTAAGAAAGTCCAGAAATAGACCCTAGGATAAAAGGAAAGATGACATTTAAAAATGAATCAGTGATGTGGGGCAACTGGTTAACCTTTTGGAAAAAATAAAATGCCAGATCCTTGCCACATTCTCTACCTCAAAGTCAATTTCAAATTGATAAAGGATTAATATATTAAACATGAACTATCAGAAGAAAAACTGGGTCAATATTCTTATAATTTTGAAGAGAGAAAAGCCTGATGTGAAATCTGAACAGCATAAAGGAAAAGTCTGATAAATTGATGTTTCAACAATCAAAAACCCTCCGTCTGGCAAAAAACACCAAGTAGTGAGTACTATGGCCTATTTCTTCACTATTCCTTCCACCATTTCCCCATGTGTAGCTGCCCTGTGGTTTGTTGAGGGATGGAGTATGTTCATCCCTTTCCTCCAAATTCTAGGGAGGAGAAATGATTGTTTTAACCTGCCAGGGCCATCTTGTTGCCCTTGCTACAGAGATTGGTTCAAGCAACCCTGGTCTAAGCAATAAGCCTGTAGCATGGTCCTGATAAAAAATAATGACATACAAACCAAGTTAGGGCCTAAGTATTGGAGGCTTATGTTACAGACTCTCCGAAGAGGGCTATTGGAAGACTGTGTCTGCACAACATGGTGTGGAGATGTGAAACTTGGAAAAACGACAGCCATTTAGCCACTAGAAGGGAAGTGATATTCAAGGTGGCCTTGCTGCTATGCAAGGCAGAGCAGAGAGAAGGGAAGAAACAGGACCTTCACATTTGTTAGTCACTGAATCAACCCAATCCTGAGCTACCTTTGACTTTCAGTGAAAGTTTTCAGTCAATTTTTCTAAGTTGGTTTTTTTTGTTGTTATTGTTACTTACAAAATAAGGAGTTCTAAATGCTGTGGGCCATGAATAAACTCCAAAGACAAACTGGGAAAGATATTTGCAGTGCAAATGCCAAATAATTAAATGTCCTAAAAATACACAGAGCTACATATCAACAGAAAAAGAAAACAACCTAATTTTTGTTAAGAGGCAGAATATATGGATAGCTACTTCATGTAAGAGGAAATACAAATGACCACTGAACAATACAAGCAGATGATTATGCTCACTATAAATTCAAGAAATGGAGAGAAAATAAAGGGGACTCATTTTTTACTTAAAAGATTGGCAAGAATGAAAAATATTGGTATTGCTTAGAGCTGAGGATATACAGAGAAACAGACTCATATACTATTGAAAATTGGTGATTTTCAAATGAGTTATACACAATTTCTATTTATAATATTTATAGCCTTTAAGCATTCAATTCCATTCCTGAAATTTTATGCTATAGAAATACCTAAGTGAGAAGGCAAAGATGTACACCAGTGTCCTGCAATATTGTCTACAATAGTGAAATGTCTGAAACGTCCCATACACTGACTCAGAATTAGTTAAATAAACTCAAGGTACATCCATGCAATGGAAATACTCATGGGCTTCATAAAGGATGAAGAAATTCTGTTTGTTGTCATGAAAGAGGTTTAAGATACAAGTGGAAAAGAAACCTGTAATATAATACACTATGATTATAATTTTTTTGTGAAAAAAGTCAGTGTATACATATTAAAATGACCTGAAAGAAGCTTATTACACTGTTAACAGTGGTTTCAAGTGGGAACTGGGATTAGGGCTCAGTGGGAGAAGCCCCCACTCTGTTAGATACGCACATACACATGCACATACATACACACATACACTGTACCCAAGTATTACCTCCCCGACCAGGACCACATCCTGCCCATCAGGAATTAAACTGCTATGCTGGTTCCCCATTTCATTCCATCTGTTTTAGCCTGTTTCCTACTCCACTGGCGTACCAAGAGTGGGGCGGTACATGCTTATAGAGAACTTTAAAACCGTAACAGAACTGACTAAAAGTTGGTTTGCTTTTTATTATCATCATACACTTTCTAAACAATGTCAGTGATAAGATATTCCTCCCGACAGGGAGTGCCCCTCTCAGAGCCCCTCCCTGGGAGAGACGGTCCCCACTGTTAAGTGTGATGCAGTTGGTCACGAGTCCCCATGTGCCATTTGCTGGGCCAGGTGCTGCAGGGGCTTCAGACAGGCGTGTGATGTCCTGTCGTCAAAGAGCTCATTATCAAGCAGAAGCATCAGACAAGTAACAGATACTAGAAGTCATCAGTCTCTCTGGGGCTCAACTTACTGCTGCACAGCCTGCCTCTCCTCCCACCGCCCCCGCAGGCTCTATTCTCACTCCTTCCTCAGTGACCTCATGCTGCCCTGTGCCTGAGGCCTCACTGTTTCTCCTCACTCCGGCGGAAAAAAGAGACTCTGGTTCTGTGCTCTTGCTTCTTTCCTGCCCATCTTTGCCTCCCTTTGTCTCCAGGGTCCAGATCACTGACACTTAGCCCTCCATTTTGCTTCTGAGAGTTACCTGAAAACTCCTTCCCTGGCACCTTTCCCCAAACCTTGGAGACATACCTGGGGGAAAAAAGGGAAATGGTTGCTCAGAAATGGCTATCTGAGAAGCCTTTAGCTGGATAGCCAGAGGCCCCTTTCCTGCGTCCACCAAAATGGTGTATCCCCAGCAGGCTTCTCTGAAGAAGAGGTTCCCGGGAGAGGGCAGGGCCTTGCTCCAGCGGCTTAAACCGAGCACTCCGTAGAATAGAGAGAAAGAAAAGCCATCCATCCCGCTTAACCTGAGCCTTGTAACAGAGAGGGGAGTGTGTGGGGAGAACAACTAATTACCCTTAGAAGTAAAGGTAAAAGTTGAAGATTACGAGACCCATTTACAGGAAGAAATAGACCCATCATTGAGCCTAGAGAATGGAAGGATTGTTTAGGGCCAGAAAAGCGTCTCAATGTTCAGATTCCATTCCTTTTCTGGAAATCTGGAGAGACGGAAAGTCATAGCTTGGGCTTGGAAGGTACCCTCAGCAGGGCCCACAGCCTGCCCCCACCGTGAGGAAATGGGAGCTTCAGTCCTCTCTGCTGGCCCACGAAGGGGTGGCCCCTGTGAGAGTCCCCTCCATTACCATTACAAGGGCTGTCACAGACCCCACAAGGCAGTTGGAGCCCCAAATGCAGGGTAACCCTAACCCCACCCGCTGATCGAAACAGATAGAGGGGTAGCTCTCCCACACAATGCCGGCCCTCACGCTCTCCTCCTAGCACTTCCTCAAAAGCCTTTGTCTTCTGGCCCCTTGGGCCTGGAGGCTCTCTCATTCCCGGCAAACACTGCCCATTAAATTTAAAACTGAGGCCGCTGGGGAATGGGTCTGGCACTCTCTCTCCCTCCCTCCCCTTATCTCTCGCTAGCTATTCCCACCCTCCTCTGTCTGGTGAGCAGATCAGGAGCCTGGCTAGGAGAAAAAGGGCAAGCTGGTGACTGCTTCACATCCACCGCAGGTTTTGTTGTGATTTTTCCCCCTCAAAGCACCCCAACAAGGGCTGGTGGTCTGTCGCTGGGTAAGGCCCTAGGTGAGACCTTGCACCAGTCAGTGCTCAGAAGCTATGGGAAATGTTCTGGGGTGAGTTGCGCTCAGTTTGGCTTTGACAGGCTGTCTCTGCACTGGACCCTCTGGTCTGCGATCTTCCCAACCTGCGGGAAGTCTGCATTCTCAGAAGTGGAGGGTCCTCATGCCCCCGCAGGACCCTAGCCTTTATGGAGAGAGGAAGCTAAGTATGGTAGCTGTGTGGGTTTTTAGGTGTGACTTGGGGTTCCTCAGGGCTTCTTGGCAAAGTGGGTGGCAGAGCTGCAGGGCTTGAGAAGTCTCCTGCCAGAACTATACATGAGGCAGGGAGAGGGGGTGACTGCCTAGAGGTGCGGTCCTTCCCTCAGGGGGAGATCTACATTTCCAAAGGAATTTGGCTATTATTCACTATTTTAGTCATGCATCTCTCTTAGACATTGATGAAAGCCATGTGGCTGCTAGCCACAGGTACACTCATCCACACATGCGTATTCCAAGGGTTCAGGGACCCCTTGTTAAGTATTTCTGATTCTGGAAGGAGGTGTAAGTTTTGGCACTAAAATGAGAGCAGAAAAAGTTCCATGTGGTGACTGAGGAGCAGATTCCACGTGAAGGGCTGGCTCCCCTCTAAGACAGTTGGCTGATTTGAAGGGTTTGTTCCTGTTTCATGCACAGGTGTTGGAAAGACCTCCCTACCATCACCCCTGCACTGGGCTTGGGGAGGAGGGAGGGAAGGGAAAGCCAGGTACTGGCTAAGGATTCTGACCATGCCTTGCTCATGGACACTTCACGGCAACCCTATCAGGACCACTATTCTGCTTTCACTGATGAGGACTGTGGGGTTTAGGGGGGTAATTATTCAAGGTCATCCAGCTAGCAGATGGCAGAGCAGGGATTGAAGCCAGACTTGTTACTGAAGAAATTCTTTCCATCCTATTACCATGACTTCCATGCCAGCCTAGGGGCAAGCAGGCTTGGTGCCGTTAACACCGTTTCCAGCCTACTCACCACAGTTCAGATGTGCCTACCAGGTTCTTCACTTGCCTTGCCAGCACATACCAGCCTTATGCCAGCTTTTCACTCCAGTGTGGTCTGCACCTAAAATACTCCCATAGCTTAACAAAGATTGAATTAAATTCCTTCAGGGCCCAGCTAATTAACATCCTGCGTTCTCTGTGCTGTCTTCCCTGCCCAGACCTGTTCCTGTCTTAGGTCAGGATGCCTGTCCCTCTTCCACATTGAGGTCTAAAGTAGGCTCATCTCTCCCCTTCCCTTAGTCTGGCTTCGTTCTGGACAGTCCCACATCACTCATTTGCCTGGGAGCCTTTCCATGGCAGGGCTGGTGCTCAAAACACATTGGGCCCTAATTTGTCTAGCATGGTTCAGGAATTTCAAGTTATTCCTCTTAAGTGACGATGATGATGTCAGTGTTGAGGGTATAGATAAGAGAAGCTAATAACCCAGGAGTTTGAGATGTTTCCAAGGGCCCTTGCCTTGTCTGGCAGGCAGGCTTTCTCCTCCCCACCAGGTTTCTGCCTGCTCTAGTCCTCAGTCCCGTTGAGGGGGTGCAATGTCTGCCATCCAGTTCACCAACCAGAGCTGCACTGTGCAAAAGGGGCGGAAGAACCAAAAAACCATGAGACGACACCGTGCCTTTTGAAATAGGTACATAGGCTCTCTTCTTTAATAGCAGTTAAAAGAGGGAAATGTACAGGAGGAATAAACATGCTCTTTCTACATAAGAGGTTTTCCACTAATCATGAGGCCTGACTATGTATCAGTAGCTTTCCTGGTGAGTTTTAAAGAAAAAAGTTCCCTTTAGAGTTAAAAAAAATGGACTCTCCTAAATTTTCTCCACACATGTGTAACTATTTGTGAAAAAAAAAAGCCATTGCCAACACAGTAGTGTAAAGTAATTGCAAATGCAGGCAAACAAAAAAAGAAAGAAAGAAAGAAAGAAAAAGAGGCAATTGAAGCCAGGAAGAGTCCTGGGAGAAGGGAGACTAAGGTAGGGGGATTTCTGCAGCAGGCCCCAGGGAGTGTGGCTCACAGGCCTTATGAGGAAGGTCATGGCCAGTGCCAATCTTGGGGATAAAGGGCCCCGGGTCTGGGACTTGCTGAGCAAGCACTTGTCAAGCGTGCACTGCAGCTAGGCTGGCTTTGAGGCCTGGGAGACTGTTAGGCCTGACATGAGTGAAAACTCTGGGGAACACTTCCTGGAGGTTCTACATTCCCTTTGTCAACAGGGACTGGTAGTTCTAATTTCCAGCTCCTGTTCTTCCCTACTCCCAACAGCTTCATTTATAGTTTACTCAAAGATTTTCCTATGAATGTGAAAACTAAGCAAGCTGCCTATATTAATGTATTAACTAGGATTCCAAACCAGGCTGTGCCTTCAGAAATATGGACCTGGTTTCCCCAAGAACTTGGCCAAGGGTTCATACCAACAATAGAGCCAGGAGGCTTCAAGCCACCTATGTGCTTATGCTCTTATTGAGGCCCCCTAGGGCACTTCTACATCTATGGGCATCTGAGGCCAGATCTTAGAACTCTGAGGGGCGTGGGCATATATGCTGTGCATAAGTCTCCTCAAGCCAGAGGCCTATAGACAAAACTACAGAACCCGACTTCACCAGTTTGAACACCTTGGATGTTGCTGGTCCATTTTTCTCCACCCACCAAGAACGTGTCTCCCCAGAAAACTCAGGACAGCACACGGTTTTGCTGGGGAGACTGAAAGCAGGCTGAGCGGGAAGAAGAGACCCACCAAAGGGGCTGCCCTCATGAGTCTTGGGCTGAATAGGCTTTTTCTTTAAAGGAACTTCTAAAGAAAGGTGTGTGCAAGGTCCAGAGTAACCCCCATTCCCCCACCCAGATCACTTTTTCCTGTATAGCACAGTTCTCCCAGGGGACAGATATAAGCCCAAACCAGCAAGAATCACTCTTGGAAGAGACAAAAAACTGTGACTTGCTTAAGGTTTTCTGCAATCCACTTCAAAAGTCTCAGCGCTCAAAGCTGATGGAGGTCTGGCTGCAAATGTGGGACTGGTGGAGGGAGCTTGAGGTCAAAGTAATCATTTCTCGCTCACTTTCAGTGAAGTCCAGGGCTTGGGAGATGGCATCTTGGGTGTCATCTCCACGGGCCCCCTGCCTTCCCTTGGCTTCTGTAGTTCTAGGTGGCAGCACTCATCCTTAGACCCAGCCAGCCGCCTGGCCCTGAGGACGCACCTCAGAGAGGTTCCATGGAGCGCACGCGTGGTTTGGTCTCTCCAGCTCTGAGGGAAGCTGTGTTTCTGGGTACTAATCTCTTCCCCTTGGTTTTCAGGTTGTGATGGGTCATGGTGGTGGGGGCTGGTAGGAGGTAGAGAATGAACAAGGAAGCACTTTCCCCCCCAGAGCAGCTCTGTGGTTGACAAGGGTGGTGAGGAATTCTGTTTGATGGGCCTCCTCTCCCACTAATCCAAGCTGGAAAGGCCTGTGTGGCTTATTTGTCATTGTTTGGTGATGCACAATTACACTCTTGCGAGTAGCTACAGCAGCATCTTCCTCAAGTGTCTTCAAGTTCAGGCTCCTCTGACTGACCTTGCAGTTGGTATCTGGGGCCCACCTGGGACAGCAGACACAGCCCCTGCGCTAGATGGTCCAGGATCCATTCACTTCGCAAACTCCAGAGTTTGTGGGATAGGATTATAGACAAACTATCTCAGAGGAGGCCTGAAAACCGCTGTGTGGATTTCAACAGAGGGTAGAAGCCAGTCTGAACAAGAAGAGCTTCACGCTGAGGATGCAACATAGCAAGGGACAGCTGTGCCAGAGGCAACAAACCACTGGCCCTGGGCCTGGGCCCCATCTACCTCACGGTGACAGTGGCTCCGGCCCTACAGGCAACCGTGCGGCTGTGGCTGTCCCCACAGTGCAGAGCCAGTGACACTGCCTTTAAAGATGGTGGCCAGAAAGCTGGTTTGAAAACACAAAGGAACCATCCTACGCAATCTTCAGGTTTTACCAAAGGGTAAAATCAGGGCCATTATCAGGCTTTTGGAATCCGGCCTGTCGCCACAACACTGCTGGCAGGGGTCAGTTCTGAGACTCTCTGTGAAGACCTAAGGAAGTAAGTGTTGACCTGCGCCCTGAGCTAAGCGTCCTGACCCTGAAGGAAGGACATGAGATGAACTGGGAAGGGATGTTCTGATTCGACTCACACTGGCTTTTGAGATGCGGCAATGCTCCTCCTGGCATGGAGGCAGACTTGTTAGTCATGAAGGCTGGTCTCACCCATGCACGCTTGGCTCCATCCTGTCCCGGAGGAGTCAGCAGTGAAAGCTCTAGGCCAGATGTAGCTAAAGAAACTGCCACCCCTGGGGGGCTGGATGAGCCATCATTCTGCTTTACAGCCAGTGAACATCAGTGGGCTGAGGAGATGAACCTCCAGGACTGGGCGCTCGTCTTTCACACACTAACTAGTACAGCTTTCCCAGTTCTTCCCTCACATCACGAAGCTTCAGCCTCACCTGCGTGGTGAGGGGGCATCCAGGAGTGAACAGGATATACCTTATTATTGTGTTGCCTATGCATCTTACCTCCCTGTGCCAAGTGCCCATTTTGTTGTGTTTCTGAGCTCCGGACCTAAGCTCCAGAGCCGTGGAGGGAAGGCAGCCCAGCATATGGGGATTGACACCACCATCTTCAGGACAACATGGAGAGCACAGTGTAACTGCCCCCGAGTCCCTGCCTCTCAACACCTTATGTCCTTGCTTCTTCTTGTGCCTCTTGTACTATAGGGAAAGGTTATGTGAATACTGTACATAGTTATTAAAAAAATACATTTGTTCTCTTTGAAGAAGAATGCACAGATGCAGGGCCAGCTGGGGCCAGGTCCCAGACTGTGGACCGCAGCCAGCAGCCTCTGTGAGCCCGAGGCCAGCCTTCATGAATGGTGGCTGCTGATGAGTGCCCGGAGCTGCTTGGCCACAGTGTCAATCAATTTCTGCTTGTCTCGTTCATTTTTCCGAAACTGTGCAAACATGTTGTTCTTGCGGCTAGTGTCCTTCATCCTAAACAGAAGAGAAAAGAAAGAGAAGAAAGTGTTTGAGGAGACAACAGTGCAAGGAGAACGGTTAGGAGGTGGGATAGCACAGTGTATCTAAACTGTCACCCAGAGCTGAGAGAGTCCAGAATATTTCCTTCGTCAGGCCAATACTTACCTAATATTCAGGAAGTATCCTGCTGGCCCTATAGCCTTCCCAACTTTAGTTGCCTTTGGAAAACAGTCAAGAGCCAGCTATGGAGGGGCCAGGCCCCTCACTGCCCACACCTACCCCACCTACTTCCTTTCCTTCTATGCCCAGGTATGCAAATGTTCTAGGTATCTGGGACATGCTACACCCTATTGGTCAATAGGTTTTTACAGAATGTCTAGGATCCACCTATCACTCATGAGCCTAGGAAATCCTGCTGAGACCTTAGAGCTGGTGTTTGAAAGATAAAACAGGAAAACACTCTTAACTAGCAATTTCAAGAAGACATGAATAACTGAAAGCCACAGTGTGTTTCAAAACCTCACTCTAGCTGGTTACTCCACACCATCCCTAACAAAACTAAGGGCTTGACTGATCTATTTTCTTTGTCTCAGAGTAAGGTTAAGAGCACATGGTGCTGAGAAAAGCAGGTGACACAAAGCTGGGACATCCTCTCACTTGATAAACCAGGTCTTTAGGCAAGAGAAGCCCCTGAGTTCTCAATGGTCTGTCTGTATCCTCAGACCTTTAGCCTTTGGAGAACTTTCTGTTACTGGGTCATGCTAAGTTCCAGAGAGGGCATACTCTTAGAGCACAAACCATGGACAGTTCTGGCCAGTGCTTCTGGTCAGATGGAGAGACCTAACTGGGAAGCACGAACAAAGAGTCAAAGCCAGGATGAGGTGGTCACGGAAACCCCAAGTCTGACTAGGCCACTGCGACAGAACGCAGAATCTGCTAATCCCTGCAGAGGGCCCATGCCCTGGACATCCGCTGGTGACTGTTACCTCTGGCCCCAGCCTCTGCACGCTGGCCCTCCAGCTAGTTCTAGCGTTAGAGATTAAGGCCACTGCCCAGACTCAGTTCTCCCTGGGGTTAGCACAGCTGGGCTTCACCACTACCCCGGGGGAGCTGGGTTGCTCTCTGACTTTACCGCTCCCTGGGCTGCATGGAGACAGGCTAGAAGAGGGCAGGGAAGGAACCGGCACTGGGGAGAACTACTCCCAGGTGTACTTCCCAAGGGCCTTTGGCCAATCCTGGCCCATTTTTTTCTGTGGAGTGGCCCTGTACAGAGGGGCAGATTAGAGGCTGGTGGGTCAAAAGGCCAGAGAGCCCACAAGGGCATTTATATCCATGTGGTAAGGAGGTGCTGATGAGTGCCACAGCTATAGGGTTCTGGCCGACAGTGACAGCCACTTACGAACTGAGACTTCTTTCTCTGATCTAAGCTGTGGGCCTTTAGGCTGCAATTACTCACCAAAAAACTCAGCCCTGAATATAAAGTGCAACTGCCCCCATGCGGAGGCCAGCGCTGGGAAGTGAGGGAGACGGGTAGGTGACAGTGGGGCCTCAAGGCTACGATGGCTACTCTGTTTAGTCCCTTACACATTAATCACACAATTGTTTGTGGAACCGACCTGGTTTTAGACTATTTCTTTTACTGGACACACTATAAATCTAAACAGCACAACACAAACCAAAACCAACAAGAAGAAAGAAGAAAAACACATCCTACATTATAGGATATTTAATCTGACATTCTATGTGAGTATCAGTCTCACGACTCCTTGATGCAGCCCAGAGACAGGAAGCCAGAGGGGCTTTCAGTGCTCATTGGGAAGCTCCATAATAAGACAGGAGAAAGGGAAGGAGAGGGTACTCTCTGAGGAGTCTCTAGGACTTCTTGGCCCTTAGGGCCTGGAGTTAGGATTTCTCAAAAGATAAACTCAAGTGCCCAGAGGGCTGATGCTCCAAAACCAAAGGAGAGCCCTGCTCACCTCCCATCCCATCTGTAAGCCCAGGATCCTGATCTACTTTGGCTATGGCCATCTCCCAATGACACAGGGGCCTCTTCTCTTTCCTGAATGTCCTCAGAAGGCCTTTGGGGTTTCCATGCCTAATCCTAAGAAGCGCCAGGGTGAAAAGGAGACAGTGTCAAGTTTTAGTGGTATAGCTGGCTGTGGGAGAAGCAGGAATGGGTCAGGTACAGGGACTGATTCCTATGAGGCTGGGAAATTTGGATTTTAATGATCTGGATGGCCTTTGGCCCTACTGTGCTTGGAAGGAAGCTTTTAAACCCTGCTGATTGCCAGGGCTAAGTACATGGCTTAGTTACTGGCTAGGCCTCCAGAACACTAAGAGAGGTTGGTTATTTCAGCCCGCTGTTGATCCACAGGAAGGGGACAAGCCAGGACGTCTTAGATCTGAAGAGTCTCAGGAACGGAGGAGTAAAGGACCGTTGGGAGAGGGAACTGGCTTAAAGCAATCCCAGAGCTCACTTGGCACCAACTAGAAGGCAAGAACGTGCTCCATTTCAGCTGGGCACTGAGAATGTTGGGCTTAGGTCTTGCCTCTAATAGAGAGTTTTCCATAGGAGATGAGGGTTCCAGACTTTAAAGCCATTGGCCTCACCCAGGAGGCAGGAGAGACTGCTGAGGGCTCCCCTTCCATCAGGGCTGAAGTTCAAGGCCCTGCACTCGCAATGCCGAGTGTGCCAGGACACTGAGTGGGAACACCCCTTTACCTGGCACTGGTGGGGGAAAATCCCAGCTACCACTCCCAGCCCCAAAGGAATTGGTTAGGCCAAGGGTCACTCTAAGGACCAAGGACAGAGGAGGCAGCTAGCCAGTTGGCAACAGGCTGGTTTAGTAGATTAGTATGTCAGGGTAGGGACAACTCACAGGGTACGAATTTTAGTGTAGTCATTAGTATCAATAAGGAAACCAGGAAGACTTGCCTCAAAGTGATGGAAAAAGCCCAAGTGAATAATATACTTACTCTCTAGATATCCTAGGGAGGAAGGTCATTGGGAGAGAGAATTATGGGAAATAAAGTTAAAATGGAAACATCAGTCTCTGTCCTGGTCTGGAGAAAGCGGTACTCTGGGCTCTAGTTTCTTGGCTGCGAACGCATACCTCTGCATCCCACTCTTTCCCCCTCTCCGTCTCTTCCCCTGATTCCCCTACCATAACCACAGAGCAGGAACACTACACTTCAGCCGCTCCTTCTGCTTAAGGCTCCTCTCTGACCTCCTAGACTCTGATCCTTGCCTTTCTAGGATTTGAGACCTGTTTGACTGGGCATATACAGAAAATTGCCACACACTTAGATATAGGACACTCGCCTAAGAAGTTGGGGGCTAGCTGGTTTGATGATAAGAAAAAGCTTCCCTTTCTCATGGGTCTTGCTCTCTGGCCTGCCAGCTCCCAGCTAGGCTAGCAAAAGTCAGAGCCAGGCTGCAACACACGGCAGACCCCAGCACCCGGCTGAATACCGGGCAGCCATGAGAGGCCCCGGGGCTGGCAGCAACCTTTGCTGGCTAGTGACTACCTAAAGCAGGAACTCGAAACCCTCTCCATCTCCGCTTTCTTGGGACAGTCAGCTGTCAGGGAGCTGGGAGCGGGCTGGTGAAGGTTTTAGTGATTGCAAGAGCTTCTCTGCTAGGAATCACAGAAGTTGTCTGTTCTGTGGGGCTGTTCTATCCATCATCATGTCCCAGATGAGTGGGGCCAGCCTCACTCTGTTCACTGGGCTGGCCTGGGCCCCAAAGTAAGACGTCCTCCTTTCTTCTCCTGTCATCTCTGGTTAAAGCTATGCTGCCCCATCAAGCTCCAAGGTAATGTCAGAGTCTTACTGACCCACAGTTGGCCTAGCTTGTTGGGCCCAGGAATTAAGAAGCTGCAAGGAGACTGGCCAGTGATGAAGACTACTAGTAGCCTTATGGCACCTTCAAGGACAGGGCCTCTCTGCTGTCTGTTCAAGGTATTGGCAAGAGAAATCGATCCTCTATACCAACTCCCAACTCCATTTCCCCATTTGCCAACACAGACCACTGGACTGGGTACTCACTTCTCAAGCAGGGTCAGAGCTGTCACTGGATTTACTCGGAGGTACTTGCAGTTGGGTTGACCATAGTCTGCAAGGTAGGTTGACCAATCCCACTGGATGAAGAGATCCAAAAGCTGTAAAACATCCAAACCCCAACCCCAGGAATTAATTAGACAAGACATATCAGGATCTCAGAAACTCTATCATCCTTCACTATCAGCTAATAGTAAGTAGGTCTGAAAAATAAAAATATGAACACACTAAGAGAAAGAATGGCTAAACACTATAATGCAACTAAGAAAATAAATGAATAATCATTAGAAGGCAGTCATCTCTGCTCTAAGTACTGTAATGTTGCTAAGACTACATGCCAGGACTTAGCTCTCAGTGGCAGGTCTGTAAAGAAACTAACACTGGATTGAATCAAAACCCAAGACTATCATAATAAACATCCACTTATTCATTTAATAAATACTTATGGACTGTTTTCCATGTGCCAACCACCATTCTAATTGAACCTGAGGAGGGGGCCAAGGGAACCTCCAATCTCTAGCTAGTTGGTCAGAAACCCAGAGGGCAACCTGGACTTGTGACTAGCATCTGAAGTGGACACCAGAGGGGAAAGCAGTCTTGTGGGACTGAACTCTTAACCTATGGGGTCTGATGCAATCTCTGGGTAGACAGAATAGAGTTAAATTGTAGGACACCCAGCTGGTGTCGCAAAGAATTGCTTGGTATGGAGAAAAATGGCCATCCATTTGGTGACCAGAACTGTGAGAAGCGAAGTGTTTTGTGTAAGGAGTAAAGGAGACTCATAAGGAGATAAACAATAGGGAGACCGGGGTTTCTCCTTACACAGCAAGGACAAAACTGAGTTTTTCCTTTACAGACACAGATACACACACATACTTATATACAAACAGGACACAGGGACAACACAGAAACACTGAACCAAGGCATAAATGGATCACATGGCATTTACATGAGGCTATGTGTGCTACACCTAGGAGGATGCTAGCCAGGCAGGGCTCTAGGATGAAGACCAGGGCCGTGCAAGGTCAGGTCTGAACAACAGGCTCAGTCCATGATGGAGGACACAGTCTGGAATTGGGGTTAGGAGTGTTAAGGAGGCGTGCCAAGAACTAGATGTGTATTTATAAGCAGATAATGAGAGCTTTCTGAGGGCAAAATGAGTTCTGAGCCTGGGGGAGATTTTGACTTAGTGAAACTAAACAGATTTTTGTGAAAGGCTTTCCTTCTCAGCCAGTTTTAGCCCCAGGTATCATCTAACAAATATTTAAAAATTGTAACTGAGTAGAGCTGAAAAAAAAAATCAGTGCATTTCAAAGGTATGTATGATGAAAGGGAAGCTGTGATCTCTCCTCTACAAGCTTGTAGAGGGGACAGTCCCAGACTCATACCATTGCATAGACGGAGGGCCCTTGAAGGAGTCTTTCTAGTGGCGAGATACATAATAGTGCTTTTTGTCTCAAGACATTTCCCTACCCCTTTTCCAAGTGCTAACTGCTGATGGTGACAAGCATATAGCTGTCTCTGTGTGCAGAGCAAAGGCAGAGAGGTCGAGAGTCAAATCCAGTGCCAGCACCTGGGCTCTCGCACACCTTCCTCCCCTGCCTGTCTTCACTGTGCAGCCAGGCAAGCAGGCAGTGGGGCTGTGCCCTACTTGGCCAACCCTCCTCTTCCATCCGTTCTTTTAGAATAGCTGTTATGAACTTCCTCAGGCAGGATGGGAATGGGCCGAAGTCCCAAGCCTAAATCCGAAAAAGCCCCTACACCCTTAGCCAACAAAGGGATGCTAAGAAGAGCGGAGGTAGAGAGAGACAAACAGACACATTGGTTGATCTGTGCAGCATGGTCCCAAAGGGCCCTCTAAGGCCATGCCTATTTTAGTTGGCAAGAAAGAGGGCTTCTACCACTTCCTTTGGCTGCCCCAAGGCCTCACAGAGCTCTTCTTTAGAAGAGAATTTCCCGACTTCCTACGCTAATGTTGGTATTTCTGTCCGACAGCGTCCAAAGACCACGTGAGATGGCTCCTCTTCACGTGCTCCTAGGGAGCATGACGGACGTGCACAGTGTCCTTTGTAAAGTTCTTACAGTACTGTGCTTTACAGATCTGATTATGCAATCCCCCATTTTCTTAATTAAAGTTTTTTCTCAATAAGATTTAAAAAACATTGGGGAACTTGTTTGCACAACAGGGAGCTAATAAAAGAAATGTGAATGAGTAGAAAGTAAGTTTAATTAGAAAAATGTGAAAACCTAATTTCTTAAAGCTATTTCAGGTATTACTTTTCAGATGTGGATATATATACATGAGCATAATAAAACTATGTTCTTGATTAGTGACTTTCTAATTTTTGTGATAGAATTAGTGGTATCAGTATTTTCTGATTCTTGCAAAGAACACTGTGTCTCTCTGGCTGATGAAACATGGGTAAACCACCATTGGCATGTGGAGGGTTTATATTTATATTATAGCTCTAAGGTTTACTATTTTTATCTTCCTGCCAAAGTCTTTCAGTGCCAGTGCTGAGCCTAAGAGATCTGGGATGACAAGCTATCTACTTTATCCCACTCTAGGCATGAAAGTTACAAAACTCTACTCAGCTCAACCATATGAGCCTGTAGATCACTCTGCGCCCATGTTGCTTTCCACGGTCCACGAGGGCATCTAAACTTTAGTCTTAGGGCCTCCTCTGAGAAAGATGGATGGAGACTGGATTCCTGGGGTACTTAACTGAGTTAGCTGTCTGGGGGCACACTTCTACTGGATTATATAGAACAATGTTAGAATATGAGGCCAAGAAAACCTGCAGGCTTACTTATCAATATGGCACTTTGATTTCCAGACTATGACTCTGAAAGGTGAAGCAGGCTCCTCCAGCCTGGTTCTCCGCATACAGTGGCCTGTTACAGCTCAATAAAGTCTGTCCCAAGGATACAGAACATTCAGTCATCACTAAGGATCACATTCTTTTTAATTTATTTTTTATTTAGAAATAATTTCAAACTTACCAGGAAGTTGCATATTAAGCATAGTATAAAGAATAGCATATACCCTCCACCCAGATCCATTCACTGTCAACATTTTACTCCACATGCTTCACCATTTCGGTTCTCTCTCTCTTTTTACACACATGTGCACACATGTAATTTCTTTTCCAAGCTGCTTCATAGTAAACTGGATACACCATGGCCCTTTATTCTCAAATACTTCAATGTTCCTATGAATTAGGGATCTTCTTTTACATAACCTCAGAATGGTTTTCAACTACAGTAAATTTAATATATATATTGTCCATATTTTAACTTTATAAATTGACCCAATAATGTTTTATATAGCCTTTTTTTTCTGTTCTACCGTATCATATAGATTAGGTTGTCTATTATATTTAGTTGTCTATATAGTCCTCTTTAATCTGGGCTATTTCCACAGCCTTTCTCTTTCTTAGATGATATTGGTATTTTTGAAGAATATGGTTCCCCTGCTCCTACCCCATTTTGGTTTTTCTAATGCTTTCTCATAATAAGATTTAAGACATGCATTTTTGGCCAGAATATTACTTAAATGATGCTGTATTCTTCCCAGATTATTGTACCTGGAGGTATACAATGCTCATTTCTCTCTTGCTGGTGATATACATTTTGATCATCCAGTCAAGATGTACAATTTCTCTATTATCTAGGCATTAGGTTTTCTTTTGTAACTAGCAGGCAATTGAGGAGACAATTTGAGACTGAAGACAATTTAAGACATGCAAATATACTGCTCCTGATTAGAATTTCCCCTTAGATTTAGCATCCATTGAGGGCTTTTCTCTGTCAGTCTTTTCTATGATGGCTGCCAAATGATGGCATTCCAATTCCATCCTACCATCCACATTTATCAGTTGTCACTCAACATTCTACCAAAAGCAAGTGCTCTCCCTTCTTCTCATTAATTTATCTTTATTATTGGTATGGATTCATGGGTTCCCATTTTTTTCAGTGACTTATATTCACTACTATATCTAATTGTTTTGGTGCTCAAACATCCAAGACTTGGCAAGTGGTAGCCCCTTCAAGCTGGAGTCTTGTCCTTGTGACATACCCCCATAATTTTTTAGTGCTTTCTTACTTTCTGTCATAATAAGGTGTTGCAGGCTTATCTTTCAGCTACTGTGCAGCTCTGAAATCAGCCATTTCTCTGAGGACCCCTGGTTTCTTTTAGTGCAAATGTTATTAGAGATCAAGATTTGGGTACTAGGTGGGCTCACTGCTACTAGAGTCTGTTTTTGTCCACTGCTACTGGGGGAAAAATCTGTGGTGAGTTAAACCCTTTCAGCAGACAAAAGCAGGAAATATAGGCACACACACACACACACACACACACACACACACACACACACACACACACACACACACATATATACATGCATGAATATCCATACATGAATGTGTACTTACACAATCATGTACCCATACAGATTTTAGGGATCATGAGTTTATACCAATAACTCCAATTTGAATCATTCTCACAGAGTTCTTTCTTGCCTTCCTCTATTCCATGTGTTTTCTTCCACAGAGAGAATCCTGGCTCTCAACAGCATCATCTCATTTACTAGTATGCTCAGTCCTGTGTCTAAGATAGGTTCAGAAATGTTTGTATATACCACTACAAAAAAAAACCTGCTAAAATAAGAGCTCAAGATTTGTTTGCAGTTCTCCCTCCTAACCTAAAGACTGAGTGTGTATAAGCAGATAGTGTGTCCCTAAGTCACTTGGATTAGTTCTTTGTTATTTTCTCCTCAGTTTAGTTATGGTATTCATCTAAATGCAGTCAGGTTCGTTGCTTCCGTTTGCTTTCAGGCTCCTCCGTCCCACTCTTGATAATTTAACTTTTTAAATATGTAGGACATTACACATTACATGTTTTCAAAAATCAAAACTATACAGAAAAGTTAACCCAGAGAAGTGTCACTGCTTCCCTTGTTGCATGTGTTTTACCCCAACTCCTTTCTTGCCTTACACATAACCAACTCCATTGTTTTTTTATTTCTCCTTCGTGTTCCTCTTTGTGCCTTCTTATTCTTTCTTTCACAGAAACATATGCCTTCTTATTCTTTCTTTCTTTCACAGAAAGTAGCTTACTACATACACATTTTAAAGCATCTTACTTCTTGATGCTTTAAAGTGGTTGGTGGATGGAGAAGAACAACGAGGACGGCAGAGGTGGGGGACTGGCCTGAACGTCACTATGCCGCAGGCTTCATTATTTGATCATCTCTGCCATATTGATGCTACATGCATTATTGTTTACTTAACATTTTTCTTAGTTTCTTAGATTCTTATTGGTCATAAGAAAAATCTAAAAGAACATTTTATATCACTGCCATAAATGGGGAACCATTCTTACTTGCTATAAATAGAAGATAAGTCAAATACTAACACCATAATGATGTTCTCTTTGTCATCACAAGGACCAAAAAGAAAAAGCTTTCTTACACCATGATTTAGTGTTTAATCATGCATCTGGGCACGCTATCTAAATCCGTGTCTCGAGTACCACTTTATATGGCCTTCTATACCTTCAGTATTCCACCCACCCTATGTTTTAGGATTAGTTTCTGACTTCAGCCAAGAGGTGAGTGGTGACTGTGTGCCTGGAATAGAATTAAGTGGTCCATGTGTACAAAGCAGTGCTTATAACATAAATTTCAGCCAAGTATCAGTCTCATTGAGAGACGATCAGTGTACAGATGGGCCGGTCAAGAGGCTCCATAGACAAGGATGTGGTTTGGCTGCTGAGGCCTGGGGAGCCTGGCTGGGCTGGGCAACTTGCTAACACAGCCAGAGGTGGGGGGAGTTCATTTTTCTCATAACCAGGTGTCCTCATTAGTTAGTAGGTTTCTTTGTAGTTGGCTTTTGATAAGTTCTTACTTCTGCATCAGAACCCTGTTAACATTCCTGATTCTGCATGTGATGACTTCCAACAGAATTTAAGGAACCACACTTGGGGCCTGCACTGTGTTCAGTCTATTTATATTTCTTATGAGTTGCATAAAAATGATAACCTTCTGAACTTTAAAAGATTCAAGTGAAGTAACTTCTAATATTTATGCACAGGATTTGAAATATGATAATAAAACATATTTGCTTGTCTCAAATTTTCTTAATGAAGATGTAGACCCTCTAAATCCAGCAAATGTTTTTAAAGCATTTAATATGTGCAAGGAACAGGGCTGGGACTTTCAAGTGCTATTAAATAAGTGGTTTCCCCTCCTATAGGGAGAATAAAAGAAAAACACGAATAACTATAATCCAAGCCAAATAAGTGAAATGTTAGTGATATACTGGCTATCCTCCTTTTTTTGAACTATTAACTGAACATTTTGCAAAGTTTTCCACTTACAAAAAAATAACAAAAGTTAAACAGCAAATATAAATTGTGGTGCAGACTATACATACACACACACACACAAGGTGTACTTTAAGTTTATTCTGGTTGTCAGATAATGCCATCAAGGTGATGAGAATCATGTTAGTGATACCAAATATCAGTTATGTTTGCACCTTTGTCAGAGAGTTCAATATGGAAATATGCCAGTATTTTATTAACATCAGTGGCAGATTAAAAAAAAAACTTTTTACTTTGAAACAATTTTAGACTTAGTTAGGAGTTGCAAAAATCATTTAGACAGTTCTTCTATATCCTTCACCCAGCTTCTCTAATGTTCACGTATTACATTACCATAGTACAATGAGCAGAACCAAGAAATTAACATCAGTACAAAACTATTAACTGAACCATGACTATTCCAATTTCCACCACATTTTTCACTAGTACTCTTTTTTTCTGATCCAATCCAGGATTCCACACTGTACAGTCATCATATCTCCTTAGTCTCTTCCAATCTTACAGTTATAGTTCCACATCAAGGAAGTATTGAGACCTTCAATACTTATGAAGTTTATTTTGGTCATTTATTTTGTAGAATGCCTCTCAATTTGGGCCTGCCTAATATTCCTTATGATTATATTGAGGCAGTAGTTGCCAACCAGGGTAGATCTTGCCTCTCAGGCGATGCCTGGCCATGTTTGGAGACATTTTTGGTTGTAACAAGGCTGGGCGTGGGGCAGGTGGTGGTGATGCTACTGGCATCTAGTGGGTAGAAGCCAGGGATGCTGTAGGACATCCTACAGTGCTCACAGCAGCCCCCACAACAAAGAATTAGCCAACAAAAAATGTCAGTAATGTCAAAGTTAAGAAACTCTGGATTGAGGTTATGCGTTTTTGTTTTTTTTTGCAAAAACACTACAGAAGTGCCAGTGTGTCCTAAGTGCATCGTATCAGATGTGCATGATGTCCACATATCTTATTATTGGTGATACTGGCCTCAATCACTTGATTAAGGTGGTGGCTGATGAATTTCTCCACTGCATAGGTACTGTTTTTACCTTTTTAATTTAATATATTTCTTGTGGAAATATACTTTGAGACTATGCAAATACCCTGCTACTCCTCAAACTTCTGTCCATGAACTTTAACATCCATGGGTGGATCCTGCCTGCAATAATATTTACTATGGTATCTCATTATTTCTCTCATTCTTTCTGTAGATATTAGTTGGAATTTTTCCATGAGGAAAAGTTCTGTCCCTTCTCATTTATTTATTTGTCCAATTACTTGTATCAGTATGACCTCATGGATATTTATTTTATTTCATGGGTAATAATATAACACAATCATTTTTTATTTTGTTTTTCAACTTGTTCCAGCTTTGGCCATTAGGGACCCCTTCAGATTGGCTCTCCTGTGTGTTTTTGACCTGCCCCTGCCCTTTTTTCAATACTTCCTTACTTTCTGGCACTACAAGATGTTCCCAGTATAAGATGTTCCAAGCTCTTCTTGTACTTCCCCTGCCCCCGCTCTGGAATCAGTCACTTTTCCAAGGGTCTCTCTTATTGGAGAATGGTTTTAGAAACCAAGATCTGGACACTTAGCATGCCCATTCTACTAGGGTGCTACTGCTTCTTGTGGACAGAGCCAAGAAACAATGCTTATTTACTAACTCACACATACAAACACATTTATGTTATTTCTGTATCTATTTGTGTATATATGTATTAAAATCATGAGTTCATATTTGATGTCTCTTGATTCCAAACCAACAGCATGGGATTCATTCTTGCCTTCCCTCTTTTTCTATTTACCACTTCTTTCTCTGACCTAAATCTCATTTTCCAAACTTTACTCATTTGTTCAATTCTACTATAGTTTAGAATTGCTAATGCACACCCTTGTGAGAAACAGATTTACCAATTAGAGTATAATATTTTTATACAGTTCTTTTTGTCCTAGCCTTTCAACTTCCAGTCAAATACTGGCTTTTAACTTAGGTGTGTTTCTTCTTTTCTTCCTCACCCCTTTCAGCACGGTTATATTACTCTTTCATAATTTAGTTAGATTTATTTTTCACTGCTTGTGTCCCATTTTGGATGCCCCCACATTCTGGTTGGTTTTAATTATTTATTTTGGGGAATGAGTCAGAGCTATATAAAATGTATACTCATAAGCATCTTGCCTTCCTCATCCCAACTTACCTGTCTCACTCCCCCCACCTCTTTCCTCTCCACCCCTTGAAGGTGACCACCCTAGTTTCTCAGTTTCTCTTTTGCACAAATGAAAAGATACATGTGCATTTTCTTATATTCTCTTCTTTCTCACTTGCAGGATAGCAGACTATTGATGGTATTTTGTACTTTGCTTTTTTCACTTAATGGTATATCCTGTAACTATTAATGAGAAATGAATAATTTCTCATTGATGATCATATTCTTGATTTAGTCATACAAATGCTGTTTTTAACAACTAGATAAGTCATTTTCAAGGGATAGACCAGACATTACGTTTGGGGGCATTTTATCATTAAACCAGTGGAACAGGGGAATGTTAGGTATTTACACAGTAGGACATGCCAATAAATGTTATGGCTACTTGAATCTAAATCAAACCTGAACAATGATTAATGGTGCTTTGACCTCAAACACAGAATTATTTGTTTATTATCAGAACAGGAAAATTAAATTGTTACAGTAGTTGTGGGACACCTTATAAGCTACACAGGTTAATAAAAATTATAAATTATCTGATTACTGGTTATTATACAAAAACATGTATGAATGGGACAGCGTAGGACAAGGGAAGCCATTTGAATAAGTTTACACGAATCAAGCTACTAAGATGGAATCTTTTCTTTTTTTTTGCTTCCTCTATAACTTTTACTTATATGACTTTAACTAGAGCTTTGGCAATTTTTTTTTTAAAATAAAAGGGCCCAACTTTATTTGCACCTCTAGTAATGAACCACAATTGACAGCTTTGGCAATTTTTAAAGCTATCTCTATTGTATTTCTTTGTTATTTCATAACATTCCCAATGATTAACAGGACTCAAATTATAATTCTGATTTCATGGGAATGAAGGGGTTGGGGGAAGGAGGATCAAGACCCAGAAAGGATAAGTTGCTGAAACTGCAAGATACAGGAGTGGTAGAGATGGCTGGATAGCTTACACTCCCCAAGATGCCATAGCTGTTTATTTTTTTAAATGCTCATTGATGCAATCTCCAGGTTAGGTACTTGTCTGAGACTAGGTCAACTTCTAAACAGAATTTCTTTTCTGCAATGGTACCTGAGTTTGCAAGAACTAGAAAAATCCAAATGAGTCAAAGTGAACACTAATCCAAAGCCTTGGAATGACTTAACTGGACAGAGTACACACAGCATTATAATAGCAGAACAGACACAAACTTCCAGGAAAGACTTTCAAAATGAGATAATATTAAGATAAAGTCAGACTCTGTTGACCTGTGTTGGTGCATACCAACATACACACTTCTCCAACAGAAAATGTAGAAGTAATCCAAGCAGATGAGTTGTTCATGGTTATAGGAGTAGAAGAAAATCTTCAAGTAGAAATTATAGGCTAATACTCAAGCAAACGATCTTCAGAGTGTCCTTGTATTTTTTTAGGCAGAAGGGATTAACCAAAAAACTCAGGAAGTAAAAACGAAGATACTGTTGAAGAATGCCCTGCTTGTACCTACTACTGGACAGGCATTACCAAACCAACTCGTACCATGCCTGTCCTTGATGAGGAGAATTGTTTTATGCATCTTGCCTCCATCACTAATTCCTGTGCGATGATCCTCATCTCCCTTGTGGACCGGGAGTTCCCCAAGGATGGGGGTCATGTTTTCTCCTGACTGCCCCACATCCTGGAACGGCATAAGGGTAGTTTTCTAGCAAGTAGGCAGCACAACACATTAAATGTAATTAAAATAGGTAAACTGACATTTTATGGGAATAATATTGACTAAATGGTAGGACAGACTTACAATCTGTGTTTTTCACAAGAAAGTTTCCAAATGGACCAAACTGAAGGCCCCCCTGACCAGCAATAGAAGAAAGGTTGTGTGAGGAAGAAGAAAATCTCAAACAGGAGAGAGAATACCTATGACAGGCGAGTGGGAACCCAGCCCTGGGTATTTGGTCCCAAGGCTCCAGAAGAATGGGAACTATGACTGGTGAGTGGAACTTAGCAGCTGCTTGGCTCCAAGGGGACATCTAGGCTGGCTCCTAGTGGGCAGTATGGGCCTGCCGCATGTTAGGGAAAGCCTCTACTTCCCCAAATGCCTGCAAAGATTCCATGGGGAGCAAAGGATCATAGAAGGTACAGACAGACAAAGATGCAAAGACACACGAACAACAGGCACACCTCTGTTTTGTGGGGTGATTTTTCCTACACGTTTTCTGTTGAACAGGCACACTTTTACTGAATCCTGTAGAGAACTGTGCTCCCAAAGTAGGTGTGTCCTTGAAGTAAGCTTGATGCACAAACACCTGAATTTATACTTCATATACATTCCAGAGAATTCATGTTAAACAAGATAGACTACAAAATGATTTCAAATAATATGCTCCTCTGTGATACTAAACATATAATCTGGCAAATTCTAAATATGCTACATCTTCAGAACATGGCTACTATACATAGTGTCAAGAGAACAGTTAATATATAGATACTAAGCCAGAAGGAGTTTCTTTTGTCCACTCTCTACCTTTGACAGGATGGAACCAATCATATCATTGTAACATATTCTTTATAATCACTGATGCACAGGTGCCTTTTGGGAGGCAGTTTAGCACAGCCAAAAGAACCTCAGCCTGGGGGTGGGGAGTCCCCTGACTGATGGCATGACCCTGGATAAGCCACAAAATCTGTTTTTCTCATTCAAATATGGAATCATAACAGCTCCTATCAACAGCGGAGAGCAGGTCAGAAGAACAATTGCAAAAATTTTCCTAAAAAGCATAGAATTGACAGTCTGGTAAATGACCCATTTGTGTTTATTGCTCAAGATCTCCCCCAGCTCCTCATCCCTGATGCTGGTTCACTACCTTTCAAAGAAGAGCACCTGCCTGCCTCCCACGTATTCTCAGGAGTGATTGCTGACACCCAAATCTGGGCAAACACAGGAAACAGAAAACAGGAATTATTTTAACAATCATAAATTGAGTTACCAACAATGTATCAGGCATCTTCTAGGCACAGGGAAGATGAATAAGACATCTTTAGTCTTGAGGAACTCAGTCTGGTAAATAACAGATAGAGAATGATGTGAGCACTCTAAGCAGTTCAAACAGGGTGCAAAGGAAGCTCAGAAGAAGGGTATCTAAGCCTGAGCCAGATAGATAGGGGGTTGTCTTAGGAATAAGGACAAAGGAGGCAAGAGATAAAGGACTTCAAATGCTAAACTAAGGAGACTGAATGTTAGCTGGAGGGTTCTCAACTTGTTTTCATCAAAGCTGCTATCTGCTTTCTTCTAGATAATGGGATGAAAACTACAGCCACCACTTATTTTTGTAAATAAAGTTTTATTGGAATACAGCCATGCTCATTGGCTAGCACACTGTCTATGCACATGTGCTATAACAGCTGAGTTAAGTGGTTGTGACAGAGACCATATGGCCTGAAAATCCTAAAACTTTCACTGTGTAGTTCTTTACAAAAAAAGTCTGCCTCTAGATGCAAGCCAGGGAGGGCAGTCTGTTCTGAAATTCCCTCAGACTAAGGTGTGTAATATCCACTAAAGAAAACAAGAAAGAAAGTGGCTTCAGAGAAATTGTGATGAGTGACAAAAACTTCATTATCTTAACATCTGGCATCAGAATTCTTTTCTAAGGGCAGAGAAGTATGTTTGGGAGAAATAATTTGCTTTGTTAAGATTTCCAAGGGGCTAAGACATGTCCTAGAAAAGGGAAGAGATTTTGTTACTGTGGTTCTTGAGAGGCAGGGAGCTAATTTAAAAAGAGAGGACTTAAGAAGGACTATGTGTGAGAAGGGCTCTGAAGGAAATTCCTATTGGTATTATGGCCCCAAATAACTTTGGAGACCTGGGATAGCTGGTGAGGGACTTTTTCAAAGCTTGCTGTGTAGTGTGTGACAGAAATCTCCCCTAGGAATCTACCCCTGCAATCCCAGTCTTTAGACAGATCTACTCTGCTCTCAATTGCTTGGGTGAGTTAATTAATTCAAATTTATTTATTTATTTGAACTTAGAGAGACTGAATTTCACACCTAGAAAGCTGTAGAACTACACTGTAGAAATGGGAGCCCAGGAAACAAAAACACGAGATAACTAGGGATTCACAGAACTCTGCAGAAGACCTCTGGGTTTTCCACAGGCTATGGAACTGGGGTGGGGAACAGTTTCAAGTCTCCCTGGATCTCTATAGACATAAGGGATCTGGCTTATACCTGAGTTTTACAATGGTGGCTACTCAATAGGCTGGCTCCTGGGCTTCCCAGAAAGGTCTGGTCTCCCCTTCTTTTTCCCTGGTCGAGTGAGAGCAAGGGAATGGGCAAAAGGTGGCCGTGCAGTTCCCTGCTTTCCCTCCAGCCTAGCTGCCAGGTGGATGGAGGCTTCATTAAGCTCTTTATTAGAGACCAATTGCACATCAGCAGCTTCCCCTGAAAGGGAACGTCACTCTAAGAAATATTTATTTGCCTCATAAAGGTGGGTTTATTGGTTTGCTATCTAAACTTTTCACCCCTGAGACTACCTTGGTAAAGAGGAAAGGAAAGACAGGGAATGGTAAGGCTCTCCCATTGTCATCAGCTGGTGCCTGCACGGAGACACCCAAATAAAAATGCCAACACCAAGCGCTCCTTTGTCAGAGACTGTCCTGTAAGGCCATTTCTCATTGATGACAGCATCTCTCCTGCTGCAGGGAGCAGGAGGAAAACCGATTATCACACTGGGCAATAATAACCATCCTGTACATACATGTTCAAGGGCAGACTGGGAGGTCCCTACCATGGGCTGACCCAGTTGCCCTTGTTGGGGTGGGAAAGGCAGACAGGTGTGGGTTTTGGATGGAGCTGCTGCCACATATGTAGGAGCCACGAGCCGTGCTCATTTTCTTCCAGCATACTGTGATCTGTTAAAGGATCCTAGCGAGGTAGATTAGGGACCATATTGTTGACTTTTTAACTAAACTACCCTTTCTCTCTGGCCAACATGAATAGGTGGTTTAAAAACACCCCTGCAATGATACCATGGAAGATAATGGTAACAATGTAAAGTATAAGCAAACCTCAAGAAAATGGCAGAGATCATAATCTCTATCATGTGTAAGCTCCTTATCCTACACATTATAAAGTAAAAATAATGAGTTAATCAGATTTGATAAAGTAGTCCTTCAAATTTGAAACTATCAAAATGCTATTTAAGATGTAATTTGTATCCACTATTGTGAATAATGAACTTTACTTAGCCCGAGTACATACTGTGCCTTGAAATAGTAATGCTAGTAATGTGTGTGTGTCTACACTCACCTGGACATACACACAAGCAGTCTTTCAAAGGTAATGAAATATTCTGTCTCTTATACTGCAGTGGGGAGGACAGTATGTGTGTGACTACCTTTTGCAGCTGTTTAGTATGAATTAGAATTTGGTAATAAATTGTTATACACACAATATATTAGGAGTAACTCAAGACATTTTTTGTGAAAAGTAGTGGTCAATCAAAAAACTTTGACAACTCCCATGCTCATGGCTAGGAAGAATTAATATTGTCAAAATGGCCATCGTGCCTAAAGCAATCTACAGATTCAATGCAATCCCTATCAAAATACCAACAGCATTCTTCAATGAACTGGAGCAAATAGTTCTAAAATTCATATGGAACCACAAAAGACCACGAATAGCCAAAGCAATCCTGAGAAGGAAGAATAAAGCAGGAGGAATTATGCCCCCTGAATTTAAGCTCTACTACAAAGCCACAGTAATCAAGACAATTTGGTACTGGCACAAGAACAGACCCACAGACCAGTGGAACAGAATAGAGAGTCCAGATATTAACCCAAACATATATGGTCAATTAATATACGATAAAGGAGCCATGGACATACAATGGGGAAATGATAGCCTCTTCAACAGCTGGTGTTGGCAAAACTGGACAGCTACATGTAAGAGAATGAAACTGGATCACTGTCTAACCCCATACACAAAAGTAAATTCAAAATGGATCAAAGACGTGAATGTGAGTCATGAAACCATAAAACTCTTAGAAGAAAACATAGGCAAAAATCTCTGGGACATAAACATAAGCAACTTCTTTATGAACATATCTCCCTGCGCAAGGGAAACAGAAGCAAAAATGAACAAGTGGGACTATATCAAGCTGAAAAGCAAAGGACATCATCAATAGAACAAAAAGACATCCTACAGTATGGGAGAATATATTCATAAATGACATATCTGATAAAGGATTGACATCTAAAATACATAAAGAGCTCATGCACCTCCACAAACAAAAAGCAAATAATCCAATAAAAAAATGGGCAGAGGATCTGAACAGACATTTCTCCAAAGAAGAAATTCAGATGGCCAACAGACACATGAAAAGATGCTCCACATTGCTAGTCATCAGAGAAATGCAAATTAAAACCACAATGAGATATCATCTAACACCAGTAAGGACAGCCACCATCCAAAGGACAAACAACAACAAATGCTGGCAAGGATGTGGAGAAAGGGGAACTCTCCTACACTGCTGGTGGGAATGTAAATTAGGTCAACCATTGTGGAAAGCAGTATGGAGGTTCCTCAAAAAACTAAACATAGAAATACCATTTGACCCAGGAATTCCACTTCTAGGAATTTACCCTAAGAATGCAGTAGCCCAGTTTGAAAAAGACATATACACCTCTATGTTTATCACAGCACTATTTACAATAGTCAAGAAATGGAAGCAACCTAAGTGTCCATCAGTAGATGAATGGATAAAGAAGATGTGGTACATATACACAATGGAATATTATTCAGCCATAAAAAGAAAACAAATCCTACCATTTGCAACAACATGGATGGAGCTAGAGGGTATTATGCTCAGTGAAATAAGCCAGGCAGAAAAAGACAAGTATCAAATGATTTCACTCATCTGTGGAGTATAAGAACAAAGCAAAAACTGAAGGAACAAAATAGGAGCAGACTCACAGAACCCAAGAATGGACTAACAGTTACCAAAGGGAAAGGGACTAGGGAGGATGGGTGGGAAGGGAGGGACAAGGGGGGAAAAGGGACATTATGATTAGCAGACATAATGTCGGGGGGTGCACGGGGAGAGCTGTACAACACAGAGAAGACAAGTAGTGATTCTATAGCATCTTACTATGCTGATGGACAGTGACTGCAATGGGGTATGTAATGATGGGAGGAGTCTAGTAACTATAATGTTGCTCATGTAATTGTAGATTAATGATACCATAAAAAATCCAAAAAGAAACCCTTTGACAACTATTTAGATAATCTTAGAGAAAAACTGTAACAAATTCATAATGAAAATGGTTTGGGTTCTCTTTTATTAACAGATAAATTAAGAAACATGAGTTGTAGAAAATTACTTATATGGGTCATTACAAATTACAGACCAGGAGCTTTATGATACGCATGAGAAAACATACCTAACATTAAAGGATAGTGTAGCACTGAATGTCCTCAGATGCTGGACAACTTTAGAACATTCTAGAATCTCATTGACCTGAGAGACATGCTTGGGTCTGGACAAAGGTCTCAGCACTAGACAGCTAACTTCTTAAGACCCTTAGACCAGACAGATATGCATTTAAAATCTATTTTGTTGTGGGTTTGAGGGGCTGGAGACTGAATAAAACTGCAACTCAGATTCCATGGCCAAATTTTGGAACTGATCAATACATCAACTAAAGAGGTATTAGATGATAGGTGGTTCTCAACTACCCAGGAATCCTTTCTGTTTGTTTTCCCACTATAAACTCCAAATTTCAAAAGGGTTCTGCCTCCCAAAGATTGTGTGAAGTAAAGGATAGTTTCTAGGAAGGCCAGTGTCAGCCCCATGGGGTTGGTGTTTTTGCTGTTTCTCTTCTCATTAAATTTTCCTTCCTTCCAATTCTATTTTCTTAATTATATTTTATGTATCATTTTAGTAAGTCACCTCTAGGCCATTTTGGAAATATGTGGGCTTAAACAAATTTGATAAAAAGTACTAATGTGCCCTGCCCGTAAGAGCCAAATGAAGGGACCTAGCAGTGAGCAGGGTATGTGTTCACTGAGGGAAGGCGGAAGAGGCCCAAAAGATCTGAAGTCCCAGTGCTTCACAAAGATGGGCACAATTTAGGTTAAACAGAGAAGAGAATGGAGGGAATTTCAAACAGACTAGCAGAAGCCAAGGTACGGAAATAAGAGTAGCTAAGATGTGTTCAAGGGAAGAAGAAAGTAGACATTCATGGTAGAGCCTGAGCTAGGGCATCTTATTAACCTATTTCATTTAATCCTCAGGAAAATCAACAGCCTACGAGGCAGGTTATCTCCATTTTACAGATGAAGAAATGAAGGCCCAAAAAGGTTACAGGAATGGACTGGAAGGAACATATCCACTAAGTGAGAGAGTCCAGGCGTGGACCCAGGAGAGTCTGACTCCCAAGACTGGGCTTTTCCCTCTATTCCCTTTTGGGCCTTTCTCAAGGGACACCAGGAATACCCTTGCATGAGCAGGGGTGGCACATAAAGGAAGGACAGTGGGAAGATCAAGGAAGTAGTAGTTGAGTTCGATTAGGAAGAGTACTGACCGCCATTCAGAGATTTTGTAAAAATTGTATATACCATGGAGAGCAGTAACATTTCAGTAGCAATTTATTAATAAGATAAATGGACTTGACAAAATTTCCAGATGAGAAAATCTGAGTTAATAAAAATGGGGACCAGGATGGCAGAGGGAGGGATCGCCACTGTTTCAGGTCCAGCTGAAGGACGGACAGCTGCCTGAGTGTTGGAGGGGGACAGGAAGACAAAAAAGCGATCACAAGGCAGAGTTTTCAAAATCAGTTTCTCCCAGGGACCAAGCATTTAATACAAATGCATGAATCAGGCAGGAACTGCCCATAATTGTTCTTATTCTAAACAAAGCCGATGAATCAGTACGTCTTCTTGAGTTCTCACACCTGCCTTTGCTTAAGCTGTGGAGGAGAGGGATACAAATGTCTTGCTTTTTTCCTGTCTTTGCTCACTGTGAATTTTATAAGCACAGTTAAGGCTGGCCAAGGGCCTGTGGCAGGTTTCAGTCTGACCAAAGTCACTTAAGGCTCAAGGAAATGGTGAAATCTTAGAAATTACCTAAGCCCTAGGAACTTCTTCTCTGCCTCCATTTCCAACCCTACCCCCATCCCCATAAATACCCTTCCTTTACTATCAGAATCTCCTTCTAAAATCTTCCTCATGGCAGAAAATGTCACAATGTTACTTTTTTAGAATTCTCTTCTAAGGGAGGAACTTTTTGCTTGAATTCTGCTTGGCATTTAAAAAACTCTGGATCCCAAACCTGTTCAATTTCTTCTATATTATCTGTCTCTTAGTAAACATACCTGCTTTCCTTTGCAAGCTTTGGATGTATTCCTTTGGCTTTTGAATTTGGTTTTCGGATCCCCGAAACAGAAGACAGAACTGGCGTCACAGCCTTGGGTCTGCCCTTAGCAGTCAGCCCTACCAGCAAGCAGGACTTCTCTAAAAAGCACTTTTACTGACAACTGGTAACATTGATGCCCTTCCCAGCTCTAAGATTCTATTCTACAGAATTCCTTATTAGAAAGTAAACACCTTTGGGACAGAGTAGTTCTCGTCACTTAGCAGGAATGAGGCTGCTAACATGGCAGACCGTGAGGAATCGCAGAGAACAGCACCACTTCACCTTCGAGAGGAGGAAGCTGAGGTCCCGAAAGATAATGGTCATATGCAAAGCTGCTGCAGATGGCGCTGGACAAAGGGCAGCACCAGACCGCCAACTTCTTAAGACCCTTAGCCCAGTCAGATATGCAGTTAAAATCTATTTTGCTCTGTGTTTGAGAGGCTGGAGACTGCATAAAACTGCAACTCAGATTCAACTGCCAAACTGAAGCCCTTGACTTCTAGTCCACTTTTCCTTCTACTACATGGTGCAATTTAATCAGCTGGTGGAGAACCAAATACAGACCATGAGAAGAGAATACAGGTTAGATGCTTAGAGAGGTGAAGGAGAAGAACAGAGAGGTTTTTATTTTTATTTTTTAATTAAAAGATAAAAGTAAAAAAGGATATAAAATCCATCCTTTCCTAGCAAACAAACATTAATGATTTGTCTAATTTACTTCAGAACCTCCCTCTGTTTTAAAGGAATAAAACATTATAAGTAAAGGTGAAATCCCCTTCCCTTTGTCTATTCCTTTTGCCTTCCTGGAAGAGACTGCTGTCATGATGACATCATGCATCCCCTATGTGCTTTTACTAGAGAAACAATATATGGTAATGTTTTGTGTTTTCATTTACATATATACTATAGTATTGTACACCACATTCTACAACTTGCTTTTTACATTCAGTATTATGTTTTCAAGACCCACCCATGTTGATCCATGTAAACCTAGCTCACTGAGTTTAACTACTGAACACTATTCTCCCGTATAGGTATACTTAAATATACAACAATGTATTTATCAATTCATTCAGTGATGGGAATTTGTAGTCGTGTTTCTGGCTGAGAGGGGAATCTCCAGAGTGCTTGCTGATATCCAGGAAGAGGCAGCTGCTGGGTGAGTATGATGAGAAAAAGGTATCAATGTTTACCACCACACATATATGAAAGGATGTAGAAAATGTCAGACCACTTAGTGGGCCAACTTAAATACCCCCTGAATTTTATACCATAGTAAGTGGACAGAGAAAACTCAGATGATGAGTAGTCCAGGGCAAGGCTCTTAACAAGACAACTGAAAGGAAATCCATCCTTCTTGGGAAAGAAAATTCAGCAGAGGAATAAAGAAGGCAGCACAGTAAAACTGAGGTCCTTAAGCCTACTCTGACCAGAATTAAGATAAACACAAAATATTTCTTCTCTGAACAGTAATGTCAAGAAGTTATGTCCCCATTTCTGAGCCTTTGGGAAGTCTCAGACTTCTCATGGCACAGGAAGTCTACACAGGATTTTCAAAGGTATTTGAAGTTGACCTGGGATAGCAGACAAGGGCAAGTTCTGCTTCCATAGTCATTACCCTCTATTTCCTTGAACCTGAATAGATTGTCTCTGAAAATTTCCAAGAATTTTCTAAATACTCACTAGTTTGTGTTTGAGTTGGGTAGAAAGGAGAAATTAGGAGAAGAAAGCCTGCCTGTGGAAGAGTTCAGTATCATTCTCAGAGAACCAAGGATGGAAAGGTTTCTTCTCTTACTCTGCACAGAGAAGCTCAATCTTCCCATTTCTTGTAGGGTGAGGGCAATAAGGTCTTCAGTCTTTGATGGCATGGGAGCCTTGTCCAACACTGGCTGGTTTTTGTGTTTATTATCTGTGGGTTATAGAATGGCTTGTTGTGAGGTCTCAAATCATTATAGTCTTCTGACTCAGTTTCTCAATATCAGTTATGTGAGTTTGTTTAAAAACCTGCTCTATTTTATTGCATAAGAGTATGAAAAGATGTATAGTAAGTGACAGCACTTGAAAACTTCATATTCTTAATATAGTTAACACCACTGTCACAGGGTATCATTATTTCTCAAAGAGATTTTTAAAAAGCAACTAAAAATTATCCTTTGTGAACTTAAAAGCAACAAAAATCGCCAGACTTTTGCTTCAATGTAATGTAGACTGGAGCCCCTGGCTCTCATCCAAGCTACAATTCCCTTCTCCTGGCCCCAGTGCCATCAAGTATGTATACTCTGTGAGCCAGGGGCAGATGGATATTCTCCAGATTAGCATTTGTCCATGTGGCTTGTTCCCTGGGAGCAGAGCTCCTTCAAGGACCTTAACAAGGGCCAGATCATAAGCAATGGTTTTTTGGAAGGGACCACCCACAGTTAAATACCACAAGCAAGCTGTGAGAAAAACAATCTATTCTTTTACCTGAGGGCTGCCCCATTTCTACAAGAAAATCACTCAAAAGCAGACACCACAGTGAGCTGGCAAATCACCATCATCTTTTCATCCCTTGACTAGTCTTCTCCAACTGGTGACAAGCCTCATTCCTGACTTCAAGGTGCCATCTTTAGTACTTAAATTTTCCCAACACCTTCCTTGTCCCTTTTATGGGTCTCAAAGTCAAACACACAACACTGAACTGAGGGCAGTGTTAGGAAATCTTCAAAGTTAAAAATGGGAGTAGTGTTGAGGCAAATCCAAGTCTTTCTGCTGCGAAGTCAGTCAGTTCAGGAGTTCCATTGTTTCTGATGTCTGTGCCCCTGGGCAAGAAACGCATCCCTTTTTAGCCTGGATATAATAACACCTACCTTGGTAAAGTACTTGGCATAGAGCCTGGCACACAGCAGATGCTCAGCAAGTATTAGTGATGATGATGATGTTGATAAGAAGGAGGAGGAGGAGAGGAGAAGATGACAAGGAAGCTGTCCGACTCATTCCTGCATTCGCCGCTCCAGACACCCTGTTCTACAATTTGGAATCCTCCCCGCCTTCCTCTTTGTTTAATCCAGATCCTTTCCTTGTAGACAGACCCTTAAGAAGCCTTCCTCAATCAGCTCCAGGCACACTGTCTCCTTTGGTAGTGCTGTAGCCTCTCTTAAACTTCTTAGTATTTCTTTTGTGTTGCCTTCTCAGGGAAATTATAAACTCCTTAAGGGCAGGGTCTATCTTTTTCTCTACTTCACCCGGCACAGGTCTGGGCCCATGTTAGCTACGAAACGCTTCATATTAAGTATAGTCAAGGAGGTTTCTTTCTGGTCCCAGAGTGGCACCAAGCACAGTACAAAGGGAATTGCACAGCTGAAGGCGGGTCTTCTTAGATGCTCAACACCGCTGGGCTTTCTTCACCACTTCCTACTACTAAAACAGTCTCCTGTTGGCTCAAGTGGGGGAAAGCCCACATTCCCCAAATACTCAAATGAGTAAGGGGTTCTTCCTCAGATGAGTAAGCTGGTTTGAGATTTAACACTTGACACAGGTTATTCACTAAGCAATTACTACTGCTCTGGATATTGGAGTCCTAATTATACTCTCCCTTTCCCAAGGGGGCTGCCAAGGTGCAGCAGAAGAATGCTCCCCAAGCACGCCTGCACTGGCCCAGAGGCTCTGGGCTGCCAAGGAATTGGTTTGTGGCAAATGAGAGTTGGTCAAAAATCATCAAGTGGCCACTGCTCTTCTGTAAGCTGTTGATGCTCCAGCTATGGAGCACCTTACTGCACATACACACTGCCTCTATAAGCTTCTGGACTTCTCTGGCCTGGAGGCGTCTCTGCAAGAGGGATGGAAGCCAAAGCACAGCCCTATAATGGCTGGGGGGAGGGGGAGATGACTTCTGACCAGTTCCTGTCTGGAATCCATCTTCTGTTTCACAGCAAAGTCCCTCACCTCCATCCTCCTACCTGTAAGGCCAGATCACAGGTGCTTTTGCTTCTCAGTCTATAAGCACCTCACAGGCCTGTCCACTTACTGTCCACACAGGCTGTCTTCTTACTGTTTAGCACTGTGTGGTGGGGCAGAAAAGGAGCACAATAAATGCGTGCTAACTGACGGTTTTGAGGAAGCAAGGCAGGAGGCCAGTGCCCCAGGAGGCCCCGAATGCATCCTAGCAAACACCTTCGCCCGAGGTCTTCTTGAGGGCATCCCCTTGGGGTCCTTGTGCTTCTCTGGGGCATAAGATGCTGGCCTCTTCTTTCTGCTGGTGCTTCTGCATGCTCTCCAAAAGGCGGAGAATGGGTGGAAAGGCTCAGCCACAGGATATTGGACTGTTTACAGTTGGCCGGGCCAAGATTAGCGTGAGCACAACATATGCCAAGTTCATTGGAAGTTACATTTTCCCTTTGTTTACACATAAAAAGGGAGAAGACCAGAATAAAAAAAAACAGGTGACCTCCTGTTAACCTCACCCGTCTGCAAGAGGCTGCTGCCCTCACCTCTGAATGAACTTTCAGATTATCTCAGACAAGATTCACCTTGCGCTGAACTTGTACGCCTGCTCTGAAGCCCCCAGTCACGTAGCTGTGATTAAACATTACAGAGTGGCCATAAATTTACAGAAGTATTATTGTGGCCTGCTTTCCTCTTTCTTCTTTGGGAGAGGAAGAGAGCAATGGGTTTAGGGTGGGGGGAGTTAAAAAAGGGGAAACTCGTAGTCAAACAAACAGTTCCTTTTCACAGCTCTGAACAAAAGAGAAAACATTGCATAGGTGTCCCAGAAAGAAGAGGAAAGAAATGTGACCATGTGAGAGAAATTCAAGCCCCAAACTCAACAGAATAGCTGAGCTGCTCCTGGTCCCATTTCCAGGCAATCTGAAAGTTCACAGGCGACACCAACCTATTCTGCCCCTGCTCCTGGCCTGTCAGATAGGGTGCGCCTGCAGGAGTGCTCTGCCTGAGAGAGGGAGATACCCTCGCTGGGATTTGCTACACAGTGTGGGGCAAACGGACAGGGCAGCAGGCAGGGGAAAGAAGGCTGCAAGAGAACACAGTTCATACTGTTCTCTGGGCTGCTATGAGAGACGAGGATGCCTTAACATGTGGGACATTTAAATGGAGACTGGACACAGACTGGACCATATTCTCAAGGAAACACCCTGTAGCTGTGCCCAGGAGACTGACCAGATGACCTAAAAACATTTATTTCTATGATTCACTGTTTAATGCTTAAAGAAATTTTTTAAAATGGATATTTCACTGAAGGAAAGTTTGCTAAACCCTCTAGGATTCCAGTGCCAAGATAGGCCCTCAAAAGGCCTGTGCTGACCATTAAACAATGAGACGTCTATAACCAGAAAAGGCCATGGAGTGTTCTATTTGATCCAAAAGAATTGTAAAAAGTGGTCAGGAAGCCCAGACTGAAGTGATAGGCTCTGGCCAGCAAAGGCACCTTTGGAAAGGAGTCATTCTGTCTCTGGTTACCCCGTGGCAGTGACAGGGGTGCGAAAGAGCTCATTGTTCTTACAGTTGGCAAGGCCCTGTCCATAAAAGCAGCAAAGCCCAGTGCCCATCACACAGGGAAAGCAGCTGATGGCTTAGCTTAGCTTCTGCTCTCGGCAAGATCACTTGTAAGAATCAGCCAGGAGTCAGAAAACAGGCCTTTGGAAATGCTCAGGCACTGCCTCTGACACACAGAACTGAGCCGGGAAGTGAAATGACCCCAGAGCCAGCACGTCTGGGGGATGCTTAAGTTTGACATGGGAGATCTGAAGTCAACCTCTGGTCCCAGGGATAGCCTGTGTTCAAAGCTCTGGGTTGGACTTGGAGAAGAAAGAGAATGGCTTCCTGCCTCTCCGTGTGAGTTCTGTGTTTGGTGGTGAGGTCAGGAGACTGAACATAGGGAGGCTGGGATATGAGAATCATGGGAAAGCTGAGAGGTGGGTGGGGGTCTGCACTGAGGCCTACAGCGTGAAATCAGGTAACAACCACCCAACACATTGGTACCAGCCAAAGGCAAAGAGGCAGACTAAACAGGCCTTTGAAGAACCAGCAAGGCGTACCCAGGAGGAAGGCAGGCAAATCTGAGTCCACAGCTAGGAAATACCAGGTTATACTCTTGGGTGGAAACTTGGGGAGGGGGAGGACACAATAGAAGTTACTTCTCTTGAAAGCTAAAAGGTCACCAAGCACAATATTAAATGTTTTACTGGTACCATCTTATTTAGTGTCAGTCTAAGAAAAAGATACAATTACTATTAGTCTAAGAAAAAGATTCAATTACTATGCCCATTGTAAAGATAAGGAAATTGAGGCACAGAGCAATACAGCTACTGTTTGAAAACATACTACTAATCATAAGCAAGGAAGTCATAATTTGAACCAAGGCCTCTCCAGTTCTTTAGATATGAGAGTAGAATCTTAGAACCATAGAATTAAGGAAATCTACAAAAGTTCCTATCAGTCAGACTGAATGAAGTTTTCCTACTATCCTTCAAGACCTTGCTTAAATCCTTATCTCCTGGAGGAAGCTTGGAATACTACTATCAGCTTCTTAGACTTATCCCTTCTCTGAACTCCATTTGCACTTATTGTTTGTGGTGCACAGGAAGCACTGTATCACAGGTTTTTCTATTCTTCTGTTTGTCCCTCACAACTAAACAGTTGAGTATATCAGTAAACCAGATGTTTGTACAGAGAGAAACCTAAGTTTGTATATCCTAGGGTAGTGAAGGCAATTCTTTGAGGTCTGAGATCCACAATGACTAATATGGTAAGGGACCCACAGTGTGACCTCAAAACATTTGTGAATAAGCCCCCAGCAACCAACAAAACTTCTCAATGTACAAAACAAGGAAACATTTCATAATAAGGAAAGCTGTTCATTACTGGAATGTGCTGCAGTGATGGCATAAGGGATATGCATGTGAGAGTAGAATGTGCTCTACTTCTTCTGTGTATATTTTTTCCCCAAATGATGTAGCCTTATTCTGTATTTCCTTTATAAAAACAATATATAATCTTTGCAAAGAAAAATCAGTAAAAACATGTTTAACTTAAAAAAGTAACTGGCAAACTATCAACCATAATCTCATCTCCTAGGAAAAATAACTGTCAACAATTTGGTATTGAGCCTGCAAGATATTTTTCTCACCCAAAATAGGACACATTATACATATTTTCAAAAGGTGTTTTTTTTCCACTAACACAGCACAGACATCTTTGACATGTAAATATCTATAGATAAACTTAACCATTTTTTTTTGTGTGTGTGTGTAGATAATTATTTTTTTATTGAAGGGTAGTTGACACATGGTATTACATTACATTAGTTTCAGGTGTACAACATAGTGATTCAACATTTATATACATCACAATTCTAGGTACCAGCTATCACCATACCAAGCTGTTACAATATCTTGACTATATTCATTACATCCCAGTTACTTACTATTTTACCATTGGAAGTGTATACTTTTTTTTTTTTTTTTTTTGTGAGGGCATCTCTCATATTTATTGATCAAATGGTTGTTAACGACAATAAAATTCTGTATAGGGGAGTCAATGCTCAATGCACAATCATTAATCCACCCCAAGCCTAATTTTCATCAGTCTCCAATCTTCTGAGGCATAACAAACAAGTTCTTACATGGAGAACAAATTCTTACATAGTGAATAAGTTCTTACATGGTGAACAGTACAAGGGCAGCCATCACAGAAACCTTCGGTTTTGCTCATGCATTATGAACTATAAACAGTCAGTTCAATATGAATACTCATTTGATTTTTATACTTGATTTATATGTGGATACCACATTTCTCTCTTTATTATTATTATTTTTAATAAAATGCTGAAGTGGTAGGTAGATACAAGATAAAGGTAGAAAACATAGTTTAGTGTTGTAAGAGAGCAAATGTAGATGATCAGGTGTGTGCCTGAAGACTATGTGTTAATCCAAGCTAGACAAGGGCAATAAAACATCCACGTATGCAGAAGATTTCTCTCAGAACTGGGGGGTGAGGTTCTAAGCCTCACCTCTGTTGATCCCCAATTTCTCACCTGATGACCCCCCTGCGACTGTGCCTGTCTTAGGTTGTTCCTCCCTTGAGGAATCTTACCCGTCTCTGGCTAACCAGTCATCTTCCGGGGCCATACAGGGAAATGTAAAGTTGGTAAGTGAGAGAGAAGCCTTATTGTTTGAAAAGGTTAGCTTTTTATTTCTTTGCATATTTATGCCCTGTAGCTTCTATGCCCAGCATTTGTCTTGAGGTATCTTTACCACTTGGAAGAATTATGATACTCGGTAAATTTGATATGAGGCACGAATTCTATTTAAGGGTTGTAATTAGGAAGGAAGAAGAAAAGCTATAGAAGTAGCAGGCGGGAACTTAACCATTTTTAAAGACTCAATAGTATCTATTTTTAATGGCTACATACCATACTAAGTTGAAGAAATTCCTTACTGGTGGATATTTTGAGTTTTTTCCCCCAATCTTTTCCTATACTATCCAATGTCTTTTCCTATATTACCCAATGCCTTGATGAAATACTTGATCTACATCTTTGTGCCTTTTTTCAATAGTTTCCTTAGGAAGTAACACAAGTTTTCATACAGTACAGTGGTTTAAAGTGTTGATTCTGGATGTAGACAGCTTACGTTAGCTTCCTAGCTCTTCTACTTACTGCTTTGTGACCCTGGGCAAGTTACCTAACTTCCCTATAATCCAGTTTCATCATCTATATAATGGGGATAATAATCGTACATATATCACAGGGTTGTCATGTGTACTGAATGAGTTAATTCATGCAAAGCACTTAGAACAGTGCCTTTCACACAGTAAATGCACAGCTAATGTTAGCCCCGAAGACATGGATGAGGCTCGATAAGTTCCTGGAAGCAGAATTCTAGGTGAAAGCTTTGAATGTCCACTGATAAACTGCCTTCCAGCATCAATTATCCTCTCATGAGCAGGTATCAGACAATTTAGAGTCTGGATGAACATTTCTCAGGCTTGCTAGCGGGACTCTCTCACTGAACAAAAAGCTATAGTTTATGATCCTGACTATCCCTTTCTACCATAAAATTCCATGCTTCCTTGCCTTCATACAAATGCAATGGAAATCAAGAAAACATGCTGAAAATACCTGGAACACTTTGAAAGGACAGTAATAACCTGCTTTTAGATAGTGCTTTATAATTTACAAAATGTTTTCAAATATACCCTCATTTACTGGTATTAACTTATTGACTATACTTTCCAACTGGGACAACTGAGGGATGATTAGGTTACAAAATAACCAAAAGGATGCCAGGTCTCATCTTAACCCAGTTCTAGATCCAAAGACCCAGCAGCCCTGCACCTCAGAATGAAATAGGCCCAGGGTGCCTGTACCCTTCACCTCCCCTCCCCCACATCAAAAGCTCTCTCAGGTCCTCTTATCTCCCATTGTCACCTCCCAAGCATTCAGAAGCTTCTTCTCTTTGGATTTCAACCTTGCAAACACAGCTACTTCTCTGTGCTCTCTAGTAAATTTTGTACAGCAAAGGAACACAAAGGGAAAGAGTTAAAGATACAATCTTGTTACCTTAAGTAGCTTAAAATATTTTAGCTTCCTTGTCTTTCACTTCATCAACCATGAGCATTTACTAGAAAAAGGTCCTTAGCTGTTTCTAGCCTGCTGCTCCCTGCTCCACAAAAACCAAACCAAACCAAAACCAAAACCCCAAACCCCCAAAATTAAACCTCCTTTTTTTAATGTTTCAAGATTCTTAGGAGCAAAACTTGGCCTGGCGTCTTCAGGACCTCCCTAAAATTCTCCTCGTTGGCACCCTCCCCTGCTGATATGTTGGAGGTGTGAGAATTCCACTCCACTGGAAGCTCTATGTGTTTCAGCCGAAGACCCAATGCAGACACATTCTCAGAGCAGAAAAGAACAAGTGGCTTACTTAAAAAACTGGGCTGTAGTTACCTTTCACTACAGCATTGGCTTATGTCTGTCTACATCAGAGTGCTAGATCCTGTGCTCTGAGGTCTTAAAATCAAGACGAGTGCACCGAAAATACAACTGTGGGCATCTGTATCTGCTCTTACCTATTTACCAATGGCCATAATCAAGGCAGTCCTTCTTTCTTTAAATATATGGTCTTTGATTTTGGTCTTCAGTGATGACATTTTTATATTGTTGCTTTCAATGAATGTTATATTAAATGAATGCTATAATCTGCATACCCATACACAGACATAAATTTTAAAAATCTACTTGAAATAGTAAGGCTTTCTTTTGGTGGGTACCTGTAGCGACCACCTCCAGGGTGTACTGTTCTTTTGGGTCCTAGACCTTTGCTTGGTGTCAGCCTCCTCCCTAGTTCTCTCTGGTTTGCCTTTAGATATTTTTTTGGCATCTAATCAATCACCCTTAATTGAGTATTTTCTCTGCATTCACTACCATGTGAAATGCTATAAGGACCACAAAGAAAGGAGAAGATACCACCTCTGCCTTCAAGGAGTCTGCAATTTAGCTGGGGATCCTGATTAACATATTTTAGTCAATAAAAGTACCATTTTTATTGATGGCATATTGCTAACTTTCCACTAGTGATCAATAAAATGAGCACATCCATGTGCAGGAAAGTATGGATCACATAGAAGTTTAAAATAAATAGCAGTGGACAATGATATTTTGTTCATAGTGGATACCCATTTCCTAGAGCAGCGCCTGACATGTAATAGGCACCTAATAAATATTTATAGAATGAATTCTCCTTTCTCCTCACCTGCCATCTATTTCAAAGCCACAGGACCAGGTGTTTTCCAGGACATCTACCCTCCCCAAAGGGCCCCTGAGTCATTACAATTTCCATAAGGTTGTGCAGTTTTCTGGCAGCCATCCCAGAGGGGGCTATGCCTCATCTAACAAGTCAGTGTGTGTTGTTTCTCTGGGGACAGTACCCACAGGGGCTTGGTTTGCACTTCTAATGAGACTGGGGTTCGGGTGGGTAGTGGCAAGCAGTGAGGTGGTGATGCAGGTCTGCAGCAGTCAGGCCTGCCTCCTCAGCAAGGCAGCACACGTCCCCTGCAAACACACTGTGGCTCTCACCTCTACCAGCAGTCTACTGCTCAGGAGAGGCCACGCAGCTGCGCAATCTTTGATAGTACAGCTGGGTTACAAGAGAGCAGCACTTGTTTACAGAGGCATTTCCTCAAAGTGTTTTCACTTAGCACTTATTTGAAGGTGCTGATTAAGAAAGTCACAGCCTGGGTCAAATGGTATCTGCAGAAGGCAGAAATACCCCTCCCGCCTTCCCCAGGCGGCAACAGCTTTCTCTGCCAGAACTGATCCAGGAAAGGGCCAGCCATTTCACTCTCCTCTCTCCGTCTGAAATGCGTCCTGCCCGCATTAACCGCCTGGGCACCTGCAACCTCTAAGACTCATTCATCCCTCAGAGGACCAGTTTACATGCCCCCTCGTGGAGAATGGCTTACAGATATACCGACAGATGATGCTGGGAAAAGTCCTAAGGCTTCTGGACTCAATTTCCCCATCTATAAAATGAAGTTTTGGGGCTAATTGATTTCTAAGGGCCCTTTTCTAGTTTGAAACATAGTCTGGAAATGTGCCATATTCTCCAATGAGAGGCTGGGATAGGAAAAAGAGCTCTCTTCTGCTACACCTGTACTGTCATAGAAAGGCCAGGTCAGGACGAAGACTGGTGCAGTTACACGCACGTGACTCTGTTTTCTCACCTATTCATTAATGAAGGCCTATAATGAATGCCTACCACTCCCTAAAGAGTGCAAAACTGTAGTAGAAACAAAAACTTTGTCCCAGCTTAAGATGGACACCCTCCATAGGCCAGGTTTTATGGAGATTTTAACGAGGCACACCAGGAATGGTGACGTTACTAGAAGGTAATGTGCAGACTTCTGAATGACTTTCAATCACATGACTCCCCAGTCCTCACTATGAATTTAGTGTGTGGTCCAGTAGCATACTCTGGGATTACTATGAAGCCAAAGTGATTTTGGATGAAAGTGTGTTTTGTTTTGTTAACCTCAGAGGCTGTGTGAGGGATTAGGAGGTGTGTATCAGTGTGATTTACCTGTTCCTTTGGCTTGGCTTTCTCTGCCATCCAGTATTACTGTATGCTGTTTAGAGTTGTATCCCAGCAATTCTTAATGGTGGACTTTTCCCAAACCACAGAGCCCTCAGGTGGTGTGGAATCCCTTAGGTGTGTTGAGGTGGAAAAACAAAAAAGAGGCTGCACTGCTTTGGAATATGCTCGGGGAGCTTCTCCCTCTGGCCCAAGAGTGCTGTGCCAGAAGGACCTGTTTTAAAGGTGGTTGTCTAGCTCAGGTGCCTCTCTTTGTGGAAAGGTGGCATCTTTCCTTCAGGTGACCTGAAGCAAGCCTCGATGTAGCAAGCAAAAACAGCATTTCAAAGGGGATAACAGTGGCTATCAGGCTGCCAACAAAGCTTTTTATCTTTGTCTAATTCAGTCAGCTCTTAGTCCTCTCCATAGTTTGGTTTCTTGGGGCAGAGCAGGCTGTTTAATGGCTTGCTGCAGAGATTTGCTTTAATTACTAACATATCATAGAGATAAACCCAAGTTTCCAGCACACACAGGAATAGAATAGCCCTAGAAAATAATAGCCCTATAAAAGAGAACTTGGTGTTGCTGGTACTGAGAAGGGATAAAAGAACAGAGTAATAAAAAAAAATTAAATGTCAGTATCAAGCATATTAATGGAACTGAAAATCCCTGTGTGGATAATAAAACACCTTCAACTTAATAATAATAAAAATGCATTTGACTCAGATAATAATCTGGGGAAAATGAACTAAGAATTTGCATCTTGTTTCCTTCCAACTTTTCCTCACAACTTATAATAGTACTTAAGAGAGAAGCAGAGTTCAAGTCCATTGGATCAGCAGCCTCTGGGGGTGTATGGAGGGTGATGACTCCCATATTCTCCAGTTCCACTATGAAGTGAACAAAAAGGCATGGATGCTAATTGCAGTACTCAGTGCTTGGGGTAAATACAAAACAGTTCTCACCAGAGCAGAGTTTGAGGCACTGGGAGGAGATCCTTAGGTGGAATAGTAGATTGTGTTCCAAAAGATGGTTGCAACCGTGTTTCCATTTCATGTGCTCTTTTGCAAAGCAAGCTTTCCACTCCCCTATCAAGAGGTGGAGCCTATTTCCTCTCCCTTTGCATCTGGGTTAGCCCCAGGACTTGTTTTCATCAAAAGAATATGATAAGTGATGTTATATATCTTCTGAGGCTGGGCCTTAAGAGAGCTTCACCACTTGGAATGCTCATTCTTGGAATCCAGCTGCTGGGTAAAAAAGGCCACGATAGCCAGGTGAGGTAGAGAGTGATCCCAGCCTCCTCGCCAACCTGACAATGTATCATGCTTGTGGGCGAAGCCATCCTGGTACTCCAACCCCAGCCACCATCTGACTGCAACCTCATGAAAGATGCCAGCTTGTGCCCCGTCAAGCAGAAGAACTGCCAGCTGAACCCTGGCCATTTATTCCTAACACATAGAACAAATGAAATGGCTGTTGATTCAAGTCACTAAATTTTGGGGTAGCTTGTTAATGGAGCAAACAGAATCAAAGCAGGTGGAAATCTCCCCCCTAGATTAATTAGGAAAGGGTTACATAGTCATTTGTTTTGGGAACTCAGGTGAGGCGAGGCCTTAAATTTACCTGTCTGGTTTCAGCAATCCACTGAACATGGGGAAAGAGGAGGAACACATTTTCTTAGAGTCTCTACAGTGAGTTCTGTTAGGACTTCCTGCTGGGACTTCCTGATAGAAAGCCTTCAAAGGGAAATTGTTTTTTTTCTCTAGGCTGGCAGCTCTTGAAATAGGAGCTCATCATTTTCACTCTAGAAGGGGCTCCAATGATGCTCTTTTGCCCACTACTCCTTGGGGCCCCTCCTGCTGTGGAAAACTAAAGTCAAGAGTGAGTTATTTCTGTTCATATTGTCATTTGCTATTATTGAGAATTGTTACTGGTGCCTGGGACACAGGATGTGCTCTAACATATCCTCCACGATGACTGTTTGTTACCACACACCACTGTGGCAATCCAAGCCTGTTTGCAGTGTCTGCACCTGGCTAGGATTCCTCAACTGATCAACCCAGCTTCCATGGAATTCTCTCTTCTATTTCCTCCCCACTAGCCATACTTGCCACTCATCAGCTTATGTGCAGACAGAATGCATCAGTTATCTGGAAAGGTGGCCACTCACAGGCTTCTTCCTTTAAGACCACATCAGTGCCACTGATGGGAGGTTCCCATCTACCATAAAGGGACGGATTTGATTAAATGAACAGATGTACAGGCTGAGGGCTCGGGAGAAGCTTTCCCAAAAAGGTTTAGTTGATACTATGTTTTGTATGTGAAATTTTGCTTTGGGGTTGTGAACTCTTTTAAACAAACAGTTGAGGTCATTGTTAATGGGAGACAGGATGACTCGCATAGCTTCTGTCAAGGCTGCATTTAGGGAGGAAATGCAGCAAACAGGGTTGGGCCTTTTCACAATGATCTATCTTTCAAAAGCACTAGCAAATGGCCTATCTCATTAATCATAAGAGTCTAGCTTACATTGGAAATGGGGAGCAAGAGCTACTCATGAGGCCATCACATCTCTCCTCTTGCTGAATAGTGACAGAGGGCCAAATAATCTCATCTTCTTCCCACTTGCCTACTAAAGAACACCTCTCTGGGCAGGCTGAGCATAGAGAGAAAGATGGACATTCCAATTAAGTCTTACTGTTTCATGTCTCTCCTCTGAGGTAAGATGTTAGTGAGAAGAAATCTTGTTTTGCCCTGGGATCGCCGTGGGCCAGGCACCAGTTCTGACACATCTCTTTGATTTACTGTCCTACCATCGTCCTGTAACCAAGAAGGCCAAAGCAGATGCATCTTCTGCCTCACATTACCTCTCAAACACGTCTCACTCCCCTACCTAACACAATACTTCTTACCTAAACTTAACTTTCAAGAAAGAAACCATTTTTCTATCCAAAAATGACCAAGGAAATCAAAGTGGAGTAAAAATCTTGCAGGACGTAACAGCTCTTGAACCTGTCAGAGAGCCTGCAAGACCAACTAGCTTGACACCTAAAGAAAGACAGACACCTTCAGGCAGGCACGGGACATGAGCACTTGTTCACCTGAGGCAGATGCTGGGTGCCAGCCAAGCTGGGAAGGAGTCAGATAAAATTGTTAACAAATTGCTAAACGCTGAGTGTGGAGTAGTGTGAGAGTAGACAATCTCTGGGAGCAACATATACAGAGGAAGTTTGCACCCACTGGGAGACTCTTCTTCACACACCTCACTATTCAAGAGAGACTGGGAACAGAACAGGAGACCAGAGGACGTTTCCTCCGTGGTGGGGACCTGGAAGAGATGTACAGTAGCCACCTGAGGACAGGACAAAGCCCTGCCCTGGATGCTTCTACTTATTCTCCACTACAAAAAAAACCCATTAAGGAAAGAAAGAAAGGGCAGCATTCAGGGCACAAGGCAAGATCTAGTGCAGCTGGGGGAAGGGAATAAGAACTCCCCTTTCCCCATATCCATGAAGGAGACAGAAAAAGGAGTGGGTCCAGATTGTAAGAGATCCCTTACTGCTGAGAAGGATCACTGAGGATAGAAAACATGAAAACCTCCACCCCTATCACCAAGGTGGCCAGCAATGAATAACCAATGTCAGCAGTAAGCTGCTGGAGGAGAGACATTTTGAGATGAAGCACAGAGAAAAGACCTAAAGCAAGAATGTCCACTCTCATCATTTTCCCCAACATGGTAGAGGTGATTTCAGGCAATGCAATTAGGCAAGAAAGGACAGTTTTCTCAACTGGTGCTGGAAGAACTGGATAACCATTGTATTAATTTCCTGTGACTATTGTAAAAAATTACCATAAACTGGGTAGCTCAAAACAACAGAAATTTATTCTCTCTTAGTTCTATAGACCAGAAGTCCAAAATCAGGGTGTTGGCAGAGCTGCATTCCCTCTGAAGACATATCACTCCAATCTCTGCTGCTGTGGTCATATTGCCTTCCCACATTCGGTGTATTCCAAAAATCACTCTGACTCTCTCTTATAAAAATCCACGTGATTGCATTTAGGGCCCACTTGGATAATACCACATAAATGCCTCCTCTCAAGATTCTTAACTTAATCACAGCTTTTGTCTCATAAAGTAGTATTCACAAGTTCTGGATATTAGAACACAGATATATATCTTTTTAGGGGCCACCATTCAGCTCACTACATAAAAAAACTAATTCCAATCCATACATTATATCACATACAAAAATGAACTCAATATGGATCATATACTTAAGTAAAATCTAAAACTATAAAACTCTAGAAGAAAACATGGAAGAAAATTTTGTCAACTTAGTTTAGGCAACGATTTCTTAGATATAACACAAAGTACACAATGCATAAAATTTTTTAAATGGCAAAATTAGATTTCATCAAATTTTGATGAAATTAAGATTTCATTAAGAACCTCTGCTCTTTAAAGGAGAATGAAAAGAAAAATCACCAACTAGGAGAAAATATTTTCGAATCACATATATGATAAAGGACTTGCATCCACAATATAAGAACAACTTTTAAAACTCATGAATAAGAAAAACAACCCAATTGTACAAATGGAGAAAATATTTATATAGACACTTCACCTAAGAAGATACATAGATAACAAATAAGCACATGAAAAGATGCTTAGCATCATTAGTCATTTAGGAAATACAAATTAAAACCACAATAAAATTACTACACATCCATTAGAGTTACTTAAATTAAAAACAAAATTATATATCCATTTTGGAGAGTAGTTTGGGAGTTTTTCATTAAAACTTAACAAACAACTCAGCAACCCACTCCTAGGTATGTAAAAAAGCTAAATGAAAACTTTTGTTCACAGCAAAACCTATACACGAATACTTAAAAAAGCTTTATTTATAGCTACAAAAAAACGGAAATTACTCAGATGTCTTTTAACTGGTAATGGATAAACAAAGAGTGGTACAACCATATAGTGGAATATTACCCAGCAGTAAAAAGGCATAAACTACAGATACAAGCTACAATATGGATGAATCTCAAATGCATATGTAGAGTGAAAGAAGCCAAACTGAAAAAGCTCCATATTGTATGATTCCATTTAGATAATACTCTGGAAAAGGCACAGAAAATAAATCAGTGATTTTTTAGTGGCTGGAAGTACAGGAAGGCTGTGATGATAAAGAGGATAAAGGAATTCTTTGGAGTGATAGAATTGTTCTGTATCTTGATTATGATTGTGGTTATATGACTCCATGGGCTTGTCAGAACAGTACCATACATAGAATAAATTTTGATGTATTTTCAATAGTTTAATGTATTCTCAGTTGTATCTTGATAGTTTAAAAAAGAACAAGAAAACAGTTGTGACAATTTATATTCCAAGTAGCAGTGAATGTGAAAGCCTGTCTGTAAGACTTTTTCAGTATTTGTCTTTAAGAAAATATTTGTTAATCTGACAGAGAGGAATGTTACTTTATCATTGTTTTTATTTTTACTTTCTTGATTATGAGGGGATTTTCTTGATTATGAGGGGATTTACTTTCTTGATTATTTTGTGAATTTTCTGTTCACATCTGTTGTCCACTATTCTATGGTCTTTTTCCTATTGATTACCAATTAGTCAGAACTTTTTATATATCCTGGATATTAATCTTCTGTCAATAAAGATATTGAGCATATTTTCTTCCAGTCTGTCACTTGTATTTTAACTCTGATAAATTCTCATCACACTTAGTTTTCAATTTGTTCTTAGATGTTTTCCTAGCAGATGGTTATTTATAATAAATGACAAATTTTTCCTTGCCTCTTATTTCTGCTTGTCTTGTTCATTAACCAGAACATACAGTGGCATAATACTGGTGACAGAGGGCATTCTTGTTTCTTACTTGAGTGATTTTTCTTTTTTCATCTACTGATAATGTGAAATATCCTTGCATTTCTCAGATAAGCCCTATCTGGACACATGTTATTCTTTTAATATGCTGTTGAGCTTATCTACTAGTATTTTATTTAAGATTTTAAAATCCATGTACTAACTAAAAATGATCTGTAGTTTACTATTTTATGGTTTTGGAAATGCAACTTTCAGAATTAGGCTAATTTCATAAAGTGAACTGGGAAAATGTTCTATTTTTTCCTGAAGTTCTGATACAATTTAAATAGCATTGTACAGGAACAAATTAAATCATATTATTCACTAAATACGTGAGAAAAAAACCTTTGTCAGAGTGCTGTTCAGCCCTCAAGCCTCTTCTACTTATTTTAAATTGGCTTTTCTCTTTCAGTAAAAAAATATTTGTCCCTAATAACATTAATACATTTAGCTGCTTATTTTCTCTACAATATGCATTGCGTAAAATTGATTCAAAGTATAACACAAATATTACCAACTATAATGAACCTATGAGTAAAATTTAAAATTCTTTTGCAGTTCTTTCATGGAAAGAAAACAGAACTATTTTCAAAAGTAACTTGAAATTATTATTTGTTCTGCATGGCTATGTTATCAATTTAATACACAATTAGGTTAATTTGTTTTTATGCAATTATTGAGTCTGCTTTTTTTCCCCTTTTGTTAAAAATTTAAATTTTGAAATAATCACAAGCTTACAGAAAAGTTGGGAGAACAGTACAATTAATTTAAAAAAAATTTTTCCTGAATCACTTTGAGAGTATATCACCAATCTGATGCCTTATCTTTAGTAAATGCTTTCGTGTGGGCAATATTCTACTTAGCACAATACAACTATAGTCAGGAGATCAACACTGATATATTACTATCATCTAACCCTCAAAGCCCACCCAAGTTTCACCAATTATCTCACTGTGTTTTAGAATCAAAGGGTCTAGCTGAGAATTATGAGTTGCATTTAGTTGTTATTACTTTAGTTCCCTTGAATCTGAACCAGTTCCTTGGCTTTCCTTGACTTTTATGATCTTGACACTTTTGAAAATTACACATCAGTTATTTCATAGAATGCCTCTTGGTTTGGATTTGCCTGATGTTCTCCTATGATTAGATTCAGATGATTCATTTTTGACAAGAGTATTATACGAGTGATGTTGCATTTTCCCTCACTTCCTCCTATCTAATGGGCCGTGATTTCAAATTGCCCTGTTACTGATGATACTCACTTTGATCCTTTGATTAAGGTGGTGTCTGCCAGGCTTCTTCGCTATAAATGTGTATTTTTCCATTTCTTACTAAGTATTTGTAGGGAGGTACTTCAAAATTTTTTAAGTATCTCATTCCTCATCAGACTTTCAATGTATTCAGTTATTTATCTGCGTGGACTTGTGGTTTCTCATTTTTTCAATATAATTTGTTGCTGTAATAATTTATTTTGGTGCTCAAATTATCTATAATTTGGCCAGTGAAAGAGACGCTTCACACTGGCTGGCTTCTATATCCTTTTGATATGCTCCCCTCATTCTTTGAGCACTTGATTTCTGGCAGAAAAAGATGTTCCAGGCTCATCTTGCACTTTCCCTGCAAACAGTCATTTGTCCAAAGTGCCCTGGTTTCCTTTTCATGGAAAATTATATTGAGAACCTAGGATAGAGCACTAGGCATGCTTGTTTACTGTGAATGGGGTATTACTGCTCCCAGACAAACTTAGGGAATACATGCATTACATATGTTCCTATGTATACATGTACCACGTGTATACTAATATATATATATTTACTTCTGTATTTCCATATTTATCGACAATAAATGAGCTCATACCTTACAGTTCATTTGAATTTTTTCCCTGTCCACACCTGTAAACCCTTTCTCTGACAGTTAGAAAGTGGCCTCCATTATCCTTAATATATTAAGTTTTTAAATCAATCTTCCTTTATGTAATGAGTCTCCTATCTCAAGTGCTACCTTCTCCTTCATGCGGATGCCCTGCTTTTCCTGTCTGGCTCTGAGAGTCCCTTTTCAGGACAGCTCTCCCATGAGCAAGCCTTACACTTGCCCCGTGCCGATGACCACGGCACACTGCCCCTCCGAGAGCGCCCTTGCCTCGCCTGCATGGGCTCTGACATCCGGGGGCGAACTGGCTCCATGACGCATGCCAGCCTTACCTGGGTGGGCTCTGACAGCCCACGCCAGGCTGCTTCTCTGTGGGGTGGCTTTTCCACCCTGCTGGGCTCCGGTCAGCCTCACACACAGACACCCTCCTCATCCTGCTCAGACTCTGACATTCCATGCTGGGCCATTCTTCTGCAGAGATATATCTGCACCCTTAGTTTGTATTTTTGAATACATAAATGCTTGAGGACTACTGGAAAATAAAAAGCATGATGGGGGCTTTGAGTTGACCAAGTGTTGTCTTAATTTTCAAGAAAGGCAAGAAAATGAATGCTATGTATTCATAAAACAGGTATGTCATGTACTGTCACTGATTTTCTTTGACACAGTAATTTTATTCCTGATCATTTATACTGAACCATCTGACATGCTACAAAAAAGAAAACGATCACAACAAATTTATTTCTATAACTGAAAATTAAAACATCCAACAATAGAAGAATGCTAATGTAATTTATAGTGCAGCCATGACAAAAATATTTACAGAGATTATCTTTGGGTGGTATGACAACAGGTAATATGTTTCTCCTTCTGTACTGTCCTTTTTATATTCTCTAAATCTATTTAGTGAGAATCCTGCTTTTAGCTGCTACTCATGACCAAAGAACAAGTCTCTTCTTTACAGGAAGGTCATTGTCTTTGAAGCAAGCACAGATCCTCAGTCACGGGGAAGGACCTGTCATCTGACATGGTGGCAGCAGTGGCTGACACTTACTGAGTATTAACATATGCAAGTATTGTCTGTTTATCTCCTTATTTAAACCAGTAGTTCTGTGAGATTCTCTTATTATCTTCTTTTTACAAATGAGGAAACTGAGGCACTGAAAGGTTAACTTACTCACGATCAGACAGCTAGTATGTGGCAGAGCCAGATTTGAATATAGGCAACTGATTTCATAGACTAGTACAGACCAGGCAGTTATAAAAGAATGAACCCTACTAACCAGCGGGCTAGAGATACTGCAGCACAAGGCCTTGCATCTGATCTGGCAAAGACAGGATGTGCACATGCAGTTCTATGTATGGGGTAGAAAGTACTGATTGTCCTAAGAGAGAGCTAAGGTTATGGGATTTCTGAGAGGGAGAGACAACTTCCACCTGACAGCAACTGGAGAATAATTCTGCAGACAATAAGACTGGCAGCAGGGAGACCAATTAAGGAAAATTGTAGCAATCAAGGTAAGAGAAGAAGGTGGCCTGAACTAAGGTGTTTCTCTCTTCTCCTAAAGGCCTAGCTTTGTGGATTAAAGATTTACACTGTGTGCTTCTCATGAACTCCCAGTGTTACACCTTATTTTCCCATTCCAGACCCGCCCTGGATAATACCAACATTTGCAGGTCAGGAGAAGTTGAGGATTAAAAAATATTATGCAATTCTGGTACCTAAATCTCAAAATCTTTTCCTCTTAGCTACTTTCTCTCCCTTTTACTTATATTAGGATAAGGAATGAACACATACAGCAAACACAGAAGAGGATCAAGGAGCGGGATTTCTTGAGTTGGTACAGCATGGGTACCCAAGTCGGACTTCCAAACTCAGGGACATAGAGTAAGGGTATTGACCAGCTCTGCTCATACAGTTTCTCAGCAGCAAAAAAGCAGTGGGTATAAAAGGAGTGGATGCATTCAAAGCACTAACTCTTGTAAGACTCACTATGCATCAAGTGCCTACCAGAAGAGGAGGAGGGAAAAGTCCCCTAACTGGGGAGCTTCTGATCTAGTTGTCAGGATATGGTGTTCCACCACCGAGGCACTCCTTGTGCAAGGTAAGAGAGAGGGAGCTTGCTTTCAAGGGACCAAAGAGAGAATAGGGTCCGGGAAAAAGACATAAGACAATCACAGTATGAATGTGGATGGCTGAGTGCTTAGGCACATCGGGGTCTGCTTCAGGGAGTGCTGCCTGGTATTTTGTTAGGAATTCCCAGGAATTTAAGAGAGGATGAGCATCTTAGAAGGTTCTTTGATTACGCTTTATTTTCTTTGTGCCTTGACTGTCTTGAACAGGACCTAGCATACAACAGATATTCAATAAGTAACAGGGGCTAATCTGGTTACTATGTACGAGATATGGTGCTGAGCATTTTTATACATCATTTTACTGATGCTCAAAACAACTCTATGAGGTAGGCTTTACTAATAAGCCCACTTTACAGATGAAAAGAGTAAGGCCAAAGAGTTTAAGTCACTTGTTCCAAATCACTGAAGGCCTGGAAAAAGGAGAATGCAAGCTATGAGGAGCGATCAAGGGAGAAGATTTTGCCAGTTTACAAGAACACTGTACTCAGAGGAAAAATATTGCTCGCCTTCTGTCAACCAAGAGAATACCTCACAAATGTGTTATTTGTGGATGTGTGCTGTAAGACCTGTAGAGTGGCTACTTCGTGTTCAGCTTCTAAGGACGGTAAATGTTTCAGGTTGCTTCCTGCCCTAGAAGTTAGCTGCAATCCTAAGCATAAAGACATTTAACAATTTAAAATATGCATATGCATGAATTACTTGATCCTGCCTTAATTTCTAGGGACTCAATCTAGACAGAATAAGGAGACTACCCAAGAAGGGTCTCAGAGCAAGGGGTGTGTGAGAATGAGTGTGCGTGTGCGGGTGGATGTGGATGTGTATGTACACATTCACATGTGTTCATATCTATAAACAATTCCTAACCACGTGAATTAACCAAATTAACCTGATCAGTAATGATGTATTTGTCCACTGTCCTCCAACACTGGTCCTCACTTGCTGAGTTTTCATTTGTTCCCAAGACCTTTTCTTTTACATTTATCCCTCACTACTCACTCCAGTTTTTATGTTCCTTAAGCCTTCAATTCCACTCTTATATGTCCAACTAAACAAAATCAGAGGAAGAAAAAAACCCGAGAGAATGAAGAGAAGGACCAATGTTTTAGCAACTTGACTGTCATGCAAATGCTTGTTCCCGGCATTCTAGAGGCAGCAGGAGGCCCTGGAGTTCACCAATGATGAAACTGAGAGACAGAGTTGGTCTGCAGTTCCTAAGGCCATAGAAGAGAAAGTGGCAGGGAATACCGGCTTCAGTAATCAAGTGGTTAGCCAGTGTGTGGAGATGGACAACCACGTTACAGGTCTTATTTCCTGAAGCTTGGCTTAGGTAGAAGGGAGCGAAGAGGGAAACAGTGCAGGGACTACATGACACTGAGACACCATTACCAGATCTGGGACACAGACCAATGGATTGGACAGCAGAATCCAGCTACTAAAGCGTCCTCTGCTCTTGAATCTTAAGCTTTTCCCTCTATGCTGCAATACAGCTTGAGCTCAGACAATGATTCTCCTGCCAAGATGAGCGGTTTATGGCATTGTTATACTAATACTGAAGGCTCACAGTTGTACCTCTTCCATTTTTCTCCTCCTAGCATTACTCATTCTTAATTTTTAGTTTACTGCTCTTATTCTCCTTCTCTTCCCAACCTTACTCTAAGCTGAGTCACATGAGGGAGAGGACTTGGTTAGAGGGTCAGCCACAGGTTGTCTCTTTTCAGTTTTTCCATTCTGGCCCCAAGTAAGTAGCACTCCCTAAATATTAAATAATGAGGCTGCTGATTCTTTCTGCCTTAATCCATCACTGAACTATAACTTGCAGTACAGCACTTACAGTTTGCCTCAGTTCATTTTCACAATCATTCTTTGGAATAGGTAGGACCATGAACATTAGTACCTCATATATATGAAAACCGAAGGCTCAGAAGGTAAGTGATTCGTTCTGGGGCAGCCATGGATGAACCCTGATTCCTAACTGTGAATCTACTGACTCATGGTACAGCCTCAGGTTAACCACTTAACGTATTTGTGTCTAATCTCTAACTTGGGGATGAAAGGATACCAACTTGCTCCCAGAGAAGCTGCAGGGATTAATTAGCCAATAAACAATTGTAAAGGGATTTGGAGATTCCACATGTTACATAAATGTTTTAATAAGCTTTTAATATTAAGGCTCCATTAGGTACCTGTGGGTGGAAATGAGGTGAATTTATCTGTGAGTGCTCCTATTTTTCAAGGTCTGCAAAGTATATAAACTGGATTGAGCTGGTTTGGAGAATATGAACAGCTCGTTCTAAACGGCTCCTGGGTGCTGGCCCTACTACTTCCAAGTGCTGTCTCCGCTGGCCCTCCTCCACTTGAACCCAAGAAGCTGGTTTGCTTTCTATCCAGCCAAGGCAGTGAGAAAATACTGGAGGAGGGCTGGCTCCTCATGCCTTCTGGGGCAGCAGAGATGATCACCAGCAGACTCCCTCCAAGACCTTCCAGGGGGGTACTCTGATCTCAAAGAAAACATCCCAAATAATTTCCAGGGAACTCAAAGCATGTTCAGTTGTGACAACATACTAAGAAATGACCCAGACTTATATCTAGGATCTCCATTTTATAGTTTCCCTCTCTTCATTTAAATTCATTGAACTTGCTTATAATAAGTTCGTTATATCGCATAGGGAAATTGGTGACAATTTAAATCCTGTCAAAGAAAGTATCTTAATGCAATGTAACTTTTACAAGAAAAGAAATCTCTAAGGCCCTAAGAAAACAGGCTGTGTGGTGATTCTCTATCACAGTTGTGGCCATGTTGCTTAGTTTCATGACTCTAAGGAAGTTAGTTCCCCTTTCCTTTCCGTGTCTTTCCCTATTCTGTAGAACAAAGATGAAGGCTTTTGTCTAAAATCTGCCTCAATTCAAAGTCACTTTAAGCCTGGACTGATATTCAGCTGGTATATCCAGTTTGTTCATTCGAAAAGGAAGGAAAAAACAATCTATATTGAATTATTACATTTAACAAAGCCTGCAAATTTTCAATGATAAATCATGGCTCTCCATCACCTGGAAAGCTACCCTTCTCTCAGATGTATGCTTGACTAGTTATGTCACCTCCCTTGAAGCACTGCTCAAACTTCACCTCCACAAGGCCTGCCTGGTCTCATTGAATACTGTAACCCTGTCCCCCCAAATCCCTACACTCTCAACCCTTTTTTCCTGTTCTACTTTCTTAGTTTTTCCACAGTACTTATTACCTACCTGCAACTATGCAGTTTATTAATTATTCCTCTAATTTATCTATTTTTTCATTTTTCCTTCCTAAAGCTCCTTCCTAAGTTCCAAGAGGTCAGAAATCTTGGTCTGTTTTGTTCACTGATGTATCTCAAAGTGCCTGGCACATAGCAGAGGCTCATCAAACATGTATTAAATGAGTGAATGAACCTCAAAGAATAATTTATTTTTAAATTACTTGAGAGCAGAGGCTAATGTCTTTTGAATAGTCACTATAGTCAACTCGGGGTTTGGGCCCAGAAGATATTCAAAAACACCTTCTATTAGACTAACATATGTATCTGAAAATAAATACTCTGTGACTGCCTTCTTTTATCTGTCTTCTTGGTTTGGGGAATCCTTATCTCAGGAAACCAGGTAAGAGGGTCAAGCTGGGGAGGTAAAGCTGGGTAAAGGCAAGGGACATAAAGGGGAAGGTAAGGGATGCCTGAGCAGAGGTCCAGAATAACTGAGAAAGAGTGAGAGACTCACAACAGTAAGACAAGTCATTAAGAGCTTCACAGAACCTGGGGGATTCACTAATGGAGTAGCCAGAGAAGATGGAGGTTTTTTTAAACATTTACAACTTCTGTCCCTGAACCCCACTACCTGGTGTGTTCTAGGCACTTGAATAATGAGTCCCATAAAATATAGGGAATACTGATTGCCACTGAAAAATAGAATCAGAACCAAAAAAAAAAGAAAGGCAAGCACTACACTAGCTGATTAACACCCACTCATTGCAGTAGGGAAATGCCATGTATGAGAAAAGTTCAACAAGACGTCTTTGTGTCCAGGATTTATCAGAGAAACTTTTCTACAGGCAAGGTAGGCCTTAAAGTACAAAAGGAAATATTTTTGCATAGACATAAGAACAAGTAATATAATAATTATATTTTTTGTAGGCAGGGCTGAAGACATAGGACTATTCAAAGCTTCTTAATCATTTTTTAATATAAAAACTTTATTGTATATTTGAGTATTATTGTACCTAATTACAGAATCTGAAAAACAAACAGCCCTGGCTAGAAACTAAGCTGACTATCAGCTGGGGAGAGCACACAGTCTTTCTTCTTGTGATAAAGTGTTTCATAACTGGGTCTTTATGCAGGCACTAGTACCTTTTCTCAGGAAATATCTGATACTGACCTACATTGGAGACAGGTCATGTGGCTGGCCAGATGAGTAACTCTGGAAAATGCTATTATTGCACAATGAGCTGTATATATCACTTAACATATCCCCAGCACCTCAGGTAACTCATCACAAGCTATTCTGAACCTAAATGGGCAGAGAGGGAACTTTCATGCGAGGGGTCCTCACCTGTATTTATCATTCCTTAGTAACTGAGCCAATAAGGTGAGGCTGATGGCTAAGCACTAAGAGGAGGAGAGGAGCCACTTACTTCCATGTGAGGGCTTGTAGTACACTCCCTCTCTTCAGAGACTAGCTGCCTTATATGTGAGTCACCCACACTGAGAATGTGTGGCAGCTACAGCATCTGGGTTCAGTGTGTCTGAGGTCCATCCCCTCCCCTCTTCACACCTCCCCCAAGCCCCACCCAAAGAACTTGGCTTTTCCTTGGTCACCAGGCTCTACTCAAATTTGGTAAGAAGGTACGAAGAGCCCCAAAGGCAGGTAAAGTTGAGGGGTAACTGATTTCAATAGCTAATTGCCATTGAGAGACCACTATTCAGAAAATGCAGTGGGAGCAAAACAAAACACAAAGATTCCTTTAACTTGTTTTAAATCATTGAACCAAACACATTCAGTGTTTGGGAAAGTGAGTAAGGCACCACGTTATGAGTGCAGTTTATAAAAGATAAAGATCAGAGTCATTCCTCTGTGGTTACAGATTATGAAACCAATTCAGGCTCTCCCTAGACAGTATTCCCCACGAATGTTAGACTGCAAACAGAGCAAGTAGAAGGGATATAGCATCTCTGGTTATGACCCTGTTAAGATTTTCTGCTAAGCATCCTTGGGTAGTTTACAATTTAATTTTTTGCCTTTGTAATCTTTAGCCCTTGTGTTTATATCATCTAATGAAAAGGCCTCTTTTGAATGAACGTGGTATTTAGAAAAGGAACATGTGTTTCTGTTTTATTAATAAATACCTTTATAATGAGAGAAAATGTTCTCAGACCTAGTAGATGCCTGTTTTTTGTTTTTCATGTTTTTTTTTAAAGCAGGAATCCTACAACACTCCAGGAAAACAGAATCCTTAATATAAACACTCAGATGGAGTGGGCCATGCTAAGTTTTTGGGCAGAGAGTACTGGTGGACTTTGGAATTCAGATTTGCCTCATCTGACCATCTCAGGGATAAGCACGCTGCTCTCTGCCTCTTCCCAGCTAGTTGGTGAACTTGGCGTCTAATAAGCAGGACATTCGGGGATACAGATCATTCCAATAACCACAGTGATCTTGTGTTTCAAAACTGCTTGTTTATAAACACAGCCACTTCCTAGTTTAGTTTCTTTTTTCGGTTGGTTTAAGCTCCAAATCTTTTCAGAATGCAAAAGCCTAAATGAGGATTTTTTAGGTTAATAACCTGGTGGTGGGCATTAAAATAATAAAAGACAGCAAAAATGCACGTTACACAAACACCTAGTTTATACTCACTAGTAAGCAAGTAAATGGACATTAAAGCAATGAGAAGTTACCACTTTACACCTAAGAATTAGCAAACGTATTAAAAATATCAACTCTTGATGCTTTCAAGGTTTGATTTGATAAAATTAGTACACTTGTGTATTGCAAACAGCACTATAATATGGCATATTTAGGAGGAAATATTACCTTTTATTTTGAGAATCAAAAATATTTCTACCCTCTGGCACAATGACTCTACTCTTAGAAATTTACCAGAGGGAATAATTTACTAGATTAAAAATGGGACAGGTATGAAGATATATATTATAGAATTCTCAGGGAAAGAAAAGAATACAAACTACATAAAATTGGAAACAAGCTAACTCAAAGGATCTCAACTAGGGTGCCAGTACCCTTTCATGGGGGAGGCAAGTATATCAGAATCTCCCCATGGGAGAAGAGTAAAGAAACAAATACATGTATAGTTTGGAAAGCATATTGATACTTACCATTGCTTTTATTTTCTGTTAGACATAAAATTGCTTTATTTTATAATATTAAGTAATACTAAACAGGATATGATGTTTTTATGGTCATTACAAAGAGACATGAGTCTTAAAGAAAGTTTGATGAATCTCAATTTAAGTATTAATAGCAAGTCTAGGAAGAGACAGAAAATTAGAAAAGCAACTCAATAGTTAATGTTTCTTGAGTGCTCTATGTGTCAGGTATTGGGCTAAGTTCTCTGCAGACAATATTCTTTATTTAATTTTCATATCCCTAGGTGGTAGAAAGCTGAAACATTGTACATTGCTGTAAACAATCATTATCATAACCAGGAAGTAAATGAAAAATTCATTTGGTTTCCTAGAGGGTGGGCAAGTGTCTGAAATGCATTGTCAAGTCCACATGGGGACTGGAGACAATGGCTTGGTCCTGTCTATGGAGCCAGGTTAGAACTGAAATGTAAAGATAAGACGCTTCAAGGGCTGAACCCTAGAGAAAGGGCAGACCAGAAAACAAATATACCCTTTGGTATAGTAGGGATAAGAAAATTAATTTATCAGAACTTTCTAAATACACTGTTCTGAATTTTGCTTCCCCCATCCACATTGAACAATATATTGGGCATCATTTCACATCAGCATATAAACTTCTTCATTAGTATCATATTACACATACTATCACAGTAGCATAAGTGACAATCTCTCCATGTCTTAGGAAACATAATGCATCGACAACTTCTAAAAGAATAGAAATAGAATGTAAAACCACCAAACTAAAGGGAAAAAAGGAGAGAAGAGATTTTTGGAAAAATCAGTCAAATAGAAGGCAGAGAGACTAGGGAGATATGATGACTAAATTCAATGTAGTATCCTGGACTGGATCCTGAAATAGAAAAAGGAAGTTAGTAGAAAAACTGGTGAAATTTAAAAAGCCTATAGTTTAGTTAACAATAATGTAACAATGTGAATTTCTTAGTTGTGACAGATGTCCTGCAGTAATGTAAAAGACGTTAGCATTAGGGGAAACTGGGTGAAGGGCATCCAGGAACTCTATACTAGCTTTGTAACATTTCTGCAGATCTAAAATTATACCCCCCTCAAATTTTATTTTTAAAAAGGAGAAGGCCATCCCAACAGGGAAGGAGAGTAGTGTAACTAAAGACATGCAGGGGTAAAAATGGCACCATCCATGCAAGGGGGGACGCACAGCTGGGTGTTGCTGGCAAGTAAAGTTGCATCCAACTCAGTATGAGTTGCTTAATCATTCCTTTTCTCCAACATCTTTAAACAAATCTCGTGCATTACATGAATTTTAATTAGATCATCATACCATCACCAAAGCACTGTCATTCTGATAGTAATTGTGAAGGGACTGACTTCATTCATTAAGTCAGTAGGCTGAATATATCAGTGAATTGGTGTTCAAGCTGCACGAACAGCCAAGCGGTGGTGATTATATTAAATCTGACATCTCGGTGAAATAATGGCGAAAGCAAAAATGAATGCTTTGAAATTAGGGACAGTATGTTTTCTTCCCTCTTAACCAGATGCAAACTGTCTGTATATTTATCAGGTAAATAGGAAGCAGTGGAATTGACAACCACTATATAAAACCAAAAAAAGATATAATCCTTGATGTGTGTCAAAGACTGAAAGCAATTTTTGGTGTAAAGTCATTTTAGAAAATATCTGCATTCTACACATTCATATTTGTAATACTAACATTTTAGAACCAAAATATAAAAAAAGAAGGCAGGAAAAGATAAAAGCAAAAAGAAGCAAAGAAAAGGCACGGCAAATAGCACAAATAAGATGTTAGAAATAAAAATGATAGCAAAGGTCTAAATTAATCAGTTAAAAGACAGAGGTTCTTAGGTACTTATAAGAGATAAATCTAAAATATAACTATGAGGGCACAAAAGTTCAAAGTCAAGCAACAGATAAAGAAATATTGAGCAAATACTTAAAAACATGTAGGTGCAGTAAAGACTGTAAGACAACAAAGCAATATTAGGAATAAAAAGGGTCACTATATGCTGATAAAAGAATAATTCACGAAGACATAAAATTTCTAAGCTTTCGTATACCCAATAGCATAGTCTCAAAATATACAATGAAACAAAGCAAAAACTGGCACCATTATAAGGATAAATTGACATACCACAATAGTAGAGGGAGATTTTATTACTCTTCTTTCAGTAATTGATAAAGCAGATTTTAAAAAATTATTAAAGATGTAGAAGATTTGAGTAGCGTAATTATTAAGTTTGATTCAATGGACCTTGCATTCATTTACTAGATAATACATATTATTTTCAAACAACTGTGCAGCATTTATAAAAATTAGTTATAAAGGTGGTATAAAGCAAACCTCAAAAAATACCACAGCCTTTGAATCACTGCAATAAAATTACAAATAAATAACTTAAATCTGCATGCTTTCTTCTTCTTCTTTATTTATTTTTTCAACAAGACATTTTTTCTCCAGGAAGCTTATAACTTTACTCAGCTTAGAAAAATAACGTGGTGGGCCAAAAAAGCTAAGGAGGCGATACCTTTATTTGAGCGCTAAATAACTAATGTCGCTCACTAATGTTAACCATCAGGCCAAGAAGAACAGTATTGCTGGTGGAGGAATAGTGTTTGTAAAGGTAAAAAGATAGAAAGGCCTTCAAGGGGAAAGTATAATTGAAGCATAGGATGAGAAGGAAAAAGCAGAAAAGAGACTGTTAAGGTCGCCAGAAGTCAGCAAGTTGGGATTTCCTCATTTAGGCAAAGGGAAGTGGTCAAAGGTGTCTGCATATGGGGCTGATAAATTTGATCACTCTACGGCACTGTGGAAACCATGGAGAAACACTGCAGAAACAATGGAGGAAGGGATAAGCTCAGAGAGCTTCAACTGAGGTAGACAACGGAGATACAGAGCAACAAATTGTTCTGAGATGTGGTAAGGGCAATGATTTGACGTCACCTAATAATTTACCCTATATTCAGGGGAATGAGTAAGTGGAAGGAAAAGAGGAAGCAAAGATAAATCTAAGATTTCTTAGTTTGAATAACTGGGTGGTGACGTCATTAATGGGGAGAAGGAATGGAGAAAAAAGGAAAAGCAGGTAGGAGTGGCAGGTAGGAGTGGAGGAAAAAAAAGGACTGAATTTAGGGCATGCTGCATTGGAAGTATTGGTGGGACATCCTTAAGATCTACTTCTGACATCGATGGGAGAGTTCGGAGCAAGAATTACGACACAAAGGGGAAGCAGGTAGAGAGATTCGAGGCTTTCTAGAAAGATTCAAGTTGGCAGGAATTTAGCAACCAGAATCAGTCTGCCTTTGCTATAAAAGCACAGTCTTTATGATAACAGGACAAGTTTAGTACAATAACAATAAACAAAATCTGTCATTCCAGATCTGGAAGAAATCAGTATTATTTAGAGGGTGACAAGGCAGGAGTTCCCCAGTGGAAGCTGCAGAGCATCCCACAAAAGGGAGACTGGAGAAGGAGAAAGACAATCCAGATCCAAATTTCTTTTCCATTTTCATTCTTCTACAGTTAACACTGCACGAATATGTGCATTAGGGAGTTGCTTCTAATAGCAAAAGTTAGAAACCATCTAAATTCCCAACAAAGATGACAAATTCAAAAAGACATATGCACTGCTATGTTTATTGCAGCACTATTTACAATAGCCAAGAAATGGAAGCAACCTAAGTGTCCATCAGCAGATGAATGGATAAAGAAGATGTGGTACATATACACAATGGAATACTACTCAGCCATAAGAAGAGGGCAAATCCTACCATTTGCAACAACATGGATGGAGCTAGAGGGTATTATGCTCAGTGAAATAAGCCAGGCAGAGAAAGACAAGTACCAAATGATTTCACTCATCTGTGGAGTATAAGAACAAAGAAAAAACTGAAGGAACAAAACAGCAGCAGAATCACAGAACCCAAGAATGGACTAACAGTTACCAAAGGGAAAGGGATTGGGGATGATGGGTGGGAAGGGAGGGATAAGGGGGGAAAAGGGGCATTACTATTAGCAGACATAATGTTGGGGGGGGTCACAGGGAGGGTTGTACAACACAGAGAAGACAAGTAGTGATTCTATAGCATCTTACTACGCTGATAGACAGTGACTGTAATGGGGTATGTGGGGGGGACTTGATGATTGGGGGAGTCTAGTAAACATCATATTGCTCATGTAATTGTAGATTAATGATAACAAAAAGAAAAAAAAAGGACTTCGGGTGGGCTCAGGGACAGGGATGGGGTGAGGGTGAAGAGCACGTAGGATGCTTGCCTCCTTGCACCTGAGGAGACACAGAGTATATCAGTCCTGTTTGAAATAAATGTGAAACCAAATTATGTAAGATCATCTCTTTGATTATTGGGGTAGTCATTATTTCCTTAGTAATAAATAGTTATTGCTCTAAGAGAAAAGACATATCATTCAAGGAAAGTTTGTAAAATACAAGTCTGTGAATGTAAAAGCAGATGAATAAAAACTGGAAACAGAAAAACTTAGGTTCAAAAAAAAGATTCAAGTTGGTTGGTAAATTACAGCACATTAACTCAAAATATTTGTTAGAAAAACTGCTGTGTTCAGAGAAATAGATACCACATGCTACCTAAAAACATTCCTTACAATGAAGGTCTGACAATTTTTGTGGTATTGGATGTAATTATATCAAGACGGGGGATTCTTTTGGACAGGCATTCCATTCCCATCTCAAAGCATCTTACAAAGGCAGGATCACTTTGCTGTACAACATACCCCAGATAAAAGCCAAAAAAATGAGTATGTATATAGAAGAAGCATGGAAGAAAGGGGAGAGTGCAGAGGGGAAGTATGTTCACAGATCTTCCATGAGAAAAAAAAAAAAAACTTCTACAGGCAGTCGGTTTGATTAATTTTGGTAAGTATCATATTAAGAGTCTGAGAAATTCTGTTGTAAAGAAACCCACTTAAATTTGTTTAACTCAGCATGTCCCAGATTTACTATGGGACTCTTTCACTGCAAGGCACTTATTAGTATGCTGTGGCATTATGGTTCTCTTCTGTTGAACATACTTCGAGAAATATGAGCTAAATTTAAAAATATTTGTGAACAACGTAGCTTTGAAAAGAGTACTAGTAAAAAGACTGAATTTGGGAGGTCTCACTTCTGGGAGATGTCTTGTGAAATAATTGAAGGCATACCATTTTATCTTTCTGCATTACAATTCCTTCTTCTGCCAAATGGGAATAATAAATTATTTCGCCTCTGGCTTATAGAGACCCTAATACTAGTTGCATGAGATTCAGGCAGAGAGGGTTATAAATACATAGGAATGGATCCTTGGCATTCTAATGTTTAAGATAATTAGTTTCTAGGGATTTTTAAATAAATTGTTAGTGCTAGGTACTTAGGAAGAGAAGAAATAGTCTCTTAAAGAAGCTTACAATATCTGGTAAAATAAGATTTACACACAAGATAAATTGAACTTAAGTGCTCAATCGCTATGTATATATTACCAGTCCTACTGGAATTCAGAGGACCAAATAAAGCTAGCTGGAAGAATTAGAATTTGATCTGGTTCTTGAAGTACTTCTAGGAGATGGTTAGAAAGATAGCATTTTAGGCAAAAAACAATATGAATGAAAAAAAGAATAAAAATGACATATTCCTAAGAGTGAAGAAACAGGCCTTAATGTGTCAGAGAATAGTGGTTGAGGGAAAAAAAAAGAGTCAATAAAGAAGCAATTAAGATGCTTCTCCCATTAATGAGAACATCTGGAGATAAAGAACAAGGTAGTTAACATTGATTTAATAAAATCAAGCTCATTGAGAATGTTTGATTTAAAAGTTCTCCCTGAGAATAGAATCCAGTTTTGATTTAACATGGTGGAAGATTTCCCCAAGATTCCCAACTTCCTGTTTCCTATGAAAATCGCGCACACACGCACGCACACATGCGCACACACACATTCTTTAAATAGTAACAGCTCTGTAAATTTAAAAGACCTGATTGTTGAATCTGGGGAAATGGATTAATTAATCAACAACGGTGATAAGAAAATTCATTGCATGACACAAAAATACATTAAATCCTCATTTTAGATCTTTCTCCAAACTAAATTCTAGACGTATCTATAATCTAACTTTTAAAGATGGAACAGTAAAGAAATGGAGATACTAATTTTATTTCTGATTGTAGAAGGACTTTTGAAGAATAAAAGCAATGAGAAATTACATAGGAAAGTTATAGATTTGACTACATATAAATTTAAAGCTTTAGTATGTCAAAAAATACAATAAAAGGCAAACCAGGGAAAATGTCTTTGGTAAATATGACAAAGGAATAACTACTATATGAAGAGTTATAATTGATAAGAATGTAATGCTCCTATAAAATATGGGCAAAAGACAATGGACATTATTAAATAACTTTACAGATAAAGAAACATACATGGCTAATAAAGATTAAAGAATGTTTAGCCTTAAAAGCAATCAAAGAAATGTATATTGAAACAATACCTTTCACCTATCAAATTGGTAAAGATTTTAAAAAACTGAGAACATTTAATACTGGTCATAATGAGATTGAAATGGGCCTTCTCATATAATATACAGGGGGATAAATCAGTAAAACTATTCTAAAAAGCAATTTCTTAATATACATCCGGAGCCATAAAGGTTCACAACATTTAACCTAGTAATTCTACTTGTGGGAACTAACCTAAAAACCTAGACGAGATATATGTACAGGATATTCATCATAGTTTTACTTACCTTAGGCTAAAACTGGAAAAATGTAAATGTCTAACCACAGAAAAAGTAAAAAATTATAGTAAAAAATTATATAGTTAAAAATAGCTAAAAAGATATTAAGTGAAAAATGCAAGACACAAGTCTATGTAAATAAATTTATATTTCCCTTATTTTTCAAATTTCCTATAATAACATGTACTACTTTTATAATCAGGGAAAGAAACCATACTATGAAATCCTTCAAGAAGCTACCACAGGACTAAAATAAAAAGATGGTATGCCTTGGGAACCATATTTTCTTTATTAAACAAAAGGGACTAGGAAATTTGGTAGAATTCATAAACATAGCTTCTAAATGGTGCTATTTAGAAATATTAACTGAGTGACACTTGAGAATCATCCCACCACACAGTTGTGTACAGGCTCTCAGATGGTATCTTCCTTTTCTCTAGCCTCCTTCCCAGCTATGCTCTGGATATGCTGTGCTCCGTCGTGCAGCGCAGTCTCTGCCCCTCCCCGTTGCGCACAGTTAAGTCCCTTGGTCTCTCCGGGCAGCCTCTCCACACCACTACAGCCCGTGCCATCACTGATTCTTTCCACTGCTTCTACTACTTATTGGTGTTTATTGTACAGCACTGTGTATTGTGGCTTTTGTTTTTATAGCTGTATTTGCCTCCCCTTCAAGAGGACTGTAAACCCTTCAAAGTTAACATGGCCATACAAAAGTGCTTAACAGATAGCAGTTGATGATAGAGCTTAAAGTGTCTAACACATACTATATTAACCAATTTGACCATTCCTGAGAAGAAAGGTATTCCTACTCACATTTTATGGAAATGAAAACTAATGACTACAAGTGTTTATTTCTCTTATTAAATTCTTGAGCTGAAACAAAATGGACCAAGAATGCTCCTTTCCTGACCAGAGCAGGCAGCCTCTTGGCAAATCAAAGTACACAACCCCTTTGGTAACATTGCTTGCTTACTAGCTTATCTGGTACTGATTTCTATTTGTAGGCTCACGGCAGTTGGAGAATAGGGCTGTAATATTAGGCTACTACATACACAAGAGATTAAATGGCTTGAAATATTTGGAATCCTATTTTTTTCTGAGCTTGGAAAATAACCTTTCTGGAACACTATCCTGAGGGCAACGGGAAGTAATCATGTCCTGGCACTGATTTGTCAGTACTGTCTAGAACTCAGACTTTCAAAATCACTATTTGTTTTTCAAATACAATGTAACTTTCAACATACATTCCTGAAACATAGCTACCAAATAAATTCAAGTACTCTTACGTTGTACAGAAACCCCTGGAAACTTCTAATCCATACTGTCCCTGTCTGAATTGTTTTGACATGTTTGGCCCATAATGACTCAATCAACTAGAAATGCTATTCCACAGGCAAAGTGACTGGGATTTCTGTGACTCAGCATAAGTCTTGAAAGATGTAGTTATTTTCCTGGCAACTTTTGACTTAACTATTATTTAGCCACATCTAGTCCAAGCAGTAAATGGTGGGATTCCAAGCAAGGAGGGACATCAAAATGCAGAGAACCACAGGCAGTCTCCATTTCTTTTACATGATTTCAGGCGATCCACTGCTCTTTGGCAAAGTCAATGCTGTTTCTAATCACTATCAACAGAAGATTACTAGCCCCATATTTAAACAAAGAAGAGTGGTACTCATATTTTTCTTCTTGCATGATTTTCTACTTCCTAGGTAGAAAGATGACATGGCTATAAACTCTAAATATTAGAGTCAATACTTCCTGAGTCTTAAAGGCAGAAAGGTAGGTTTGTAAAAGAAAAAGGCATAGTGGCTCATGCAGAAGAGAAGAGAGGGGAAGCTCCAATGCTAGGAGACGCTATCCAGGTAGTTCATTCACTGATTGATTCCTGCATAAATATTTATGGAGCAACTATGAGAGGTTAGGCATTATGTCAGGCAGTAGGAATGCAAACTGTTAAATTCCTAAAGTTCAATCTATTATTGAGATGGGTATTTGTCCAAGCTAGGAAAATATATGTGTTGTGTGACAGGTTTCTAATAATTGCGATGCTATCTCCTTTACTTGTGATCAGTGATTTTTATCATTGGACAAATACACCTTTTTTTCTGAGAATATAATCAGGAAGTTGAAGATGTACATATGCAAATTTCAAATCAAACATGTTTGATAGAAATAGAGGGCAAATACTACAGAGGAACAGTCAATAGATATACATAATAAAAATATGCAAAACCCCAACACAAAGATTGTGAATAAAGCACAAAGACAACCAAAGAGCTTACTATAAATGAAAAGCCTCTAGCTGACAATGTAAAGTAAGCTTTACGGCGAAGAGAATTTAAACATGTTCCAGAGTCAACTTTGTCCTTCTCCTTACCCTCGCCCCCTACCTGACCTCTGAATCTCTGTGCAATTGCCAGTTTGTGTCGGACTTCACATACTATGACTTCTTGATTTCTGCTCTGTATAACATATTTCTACGGAGTCTGACACTGTGGCAGCAGGGGCTGTAAACCGAGTGCTCCTTGGAGGCTACCGACTCGAAGTGTGGGTGGAGAAGAGGCAGGAGAGAGCCAAGGCCAAAGAAAGAAGGGAACAAAAATTTTTCTCACTTTTGGACTTAGGGAAGCATTTGTTCTTTTTTTTGAGCACTTTAGCTAAGATACAATTCATGTACCATAAAATTCATCCCCTTAAACTGTACAAGTCAGTGGTCTTTAGGATGTTCACAGAATTGTGCAACCAGCATCACAATAATTTTTAGAACATTTTCATCACTCCAAAAAAGAAACCCTGTACCTATTTTCAGCAGTCATTTTGAAATACACACAGGGCATTCTGCTCTTTGCAAAGCTTGCTCTCAACAAAGACTATTTTCTAAGAGCCTAAATGGGGTTTTAACAGAGCCTAACAAACCTGGGGAAAGCAAACAGTCAGCTCTGGACTGTTCCAGCCTTCCATGTGGACAATCATTAGAAAACACTAACAAATAGGGTAGATATTAACCCAACTATATCAATAATCGCTTCAAACATAAATAGTCAAAATACCAATTAAAAGATGCCAATTATTAGGATGGAATGCATACTTCAGAGCAAGGAAAATTATCAGGGATAAAATATTAGCATTACATAATGATGAGGGGGTTAATTCTCCAAAAAGACATAACAATCCTTAATATGTATATATATCAAACAACAGAGCAGAAAAATATTTTGGCAGAAACTGATAGAACTACAAGGAAAATTGACAAATCCATTATCATAACTGAAGACTTCAACACAACTCTATCAGTAATTGACAGAATCAGCAGTCAGATAATCAGTAAGGAAATACTGAACTGACCAATACCACCAATCAAATTGACCTAATTGGTATTTACAGAAAAATTCATCCACAAGAGCAAAATATACATCTTCTCAAGGTCATATTGAACATTCACTAATATTTACCACATTCTGGGTCATAAAAGACATCTTAATAAATTTAAAAGAGTAGAAATCACATGAAGAGTGCTCTAAGACCACACAAGATATCAAAAATGATATAATAAAAACAGAAAGATGGCAGAAAAAGTCCCAAATACCTGGAGATTAAACAACACATTTTTAAATAACATATGAGTCAAAGAAGTCTCAAGATAAATTAAATAGTTTGAATTAAAGGAAAATACAACTTACACAAATTTGTGGGATACAGTAAAAGCAGCTCTCAGAGGAAAATTTATAGCACTGAATTAATTACATTAGAAAAGAAGAAAGATCTAAAATCAGTAATCAAAGCTTCCACCAATGGAAGCTGGAAACACAAGAACAAATTAAATCTAAAATAAGCATAAAAAAGAAATAATAAAAATTAGAAAAGAAGCCAATAAAATTAAAAACAGGAAATCAATAAACAAAATCAATGAAAACTTGGTTCCTTGAAAAGACAGACTGAAGACACATATTGTTAATATCAGGAATGAAGTGGTTCTACAACTATTGATACCATTGACATTAAAAGGATAATAAAAGGTCAGCAAAAGGCAGAATAGGTGGTCCAGATTTGAATTACTCTCACACAAAAACCAACTGGCAACTACCCATAGAGAAGATACCTTTAGTGAAAATCCCAGAACCAGAGGTAAGGCTGAAGTGCTCCCTTGGAAAAAGCGACCAATAAGGACCGCATTAGAGGTGTAAGAGCAGCACTTTCCCTTTGACTGCAACACTCCTCCTACAGACCAGAACAGTGCCGCACCGAGAGGGCCCCCACCTGGACCTTCAGTTTCTTCAGTGGGAAAAAGAGAGCCCAAGGTAGACATCCAACTTCCCTAGCACTAATGGATGATTCCGAGGAAGCCCACTTGGGTCTCACCTTAGGGGAATCACTTAGGGAATCAGTGGGTTGGATCATGGGAGCTCAAAGATGAGTAAGAGAGTGGAGCTTAAAGCAGCCAGTGGATAGACCTTAGCAGACTGTGTGCTTGCTGGAAGCAGCAGCACTCAACAGAGATCCCAGCCAGTGGCTCTGCCATGCATAGATGCACCAGTGGTACTGTCTGTCCAGAAAGCTCAATTGGCAATTCTGCCTGGTTAGGGTCCCCAGTAAATGGATCATACTAGCTGTGGAACCTTTGACAGAACTGCTCAAAGCAGCAAGTCAACAGCCCCAGCCAACTTCTGATCAAAGCCCAAGCCCTGCCTGACCAGGAAGCCTGCCTAAAGACCCCAGACAGTCACAGAGCAAATCCTATAGTTGTACATGGGGAAAGAGCCAAGCCAGCAACCTTGCCCAACTGCAGAGCAAAACCTCTGGCCCTGCCTGACCAGGGAGCCTAAACAATTTGGAGCCCAGCTGCTGGCCCCACCCAACTTCTGAGCACAGCCTACAGCCTTATCCACACAGGGAGACCAGTCAGTGACCCCACCCAATTGTGGATAGCCTGTCCCACCTGACCAGAAAGCCTGGACAGTGACTGCCTGATATTTGGTCACAGCCTCTATCCTCACCCAACTGCATAATAAAGCAGGAGGTCATTTCTAACAGAGGGTATAGCCTGCAACCTTGTCCAAGAGCACAGCACAGCCAGCAACTTGTCCAATGGTAGAACCCAGCCTGCAGCCAACCTAATCATGGAGTGCAGCCTGAAGCACTGCCTATTGTGAAGCACTGCTGTGGCATTGAATGAATAGAGAATCTAACTAGTGGTACCATCTGGATGGAGAGCATAGCCTCAGGCTCAACCTGACCAGGAGTGATTGCAGCACTGACCAATCACAGAGTCCAGCTAGTTGTGCTGCATTGCCAGGGACCATAGCCTGCTTTCCTGTTCAACTACAGATGATTGCAGAGTCCAGCCTCTGGCCTCACCTGACCACACAGCTCAGCTCTACCCGGCCAGTGAGAACAGATAGTAGCTCCAATTGAATGTGGAGCAAGCCAACAGGCCTACTCAGTCATGGAACTCAAGCAGTGCCCTCCTCCCTAAAATCAGAGAGCGTGGATAGTAGCCTCCTCAACTATAGACCCCAACATCAAGCCTAGTCTGCTCACAGATGCTATTAAATGACCTGTACAGAATATCAAGTTGAGCTGACTGATGAAGCTCCATGCTAAAGTGAACATGTAAAGTCTGGAAAAGGAGACAGCCTTCTCAAATGTGCAGATAACAACACAATGATCCCCAAGAATCAGGTAAACAACATGACATCATCAAAGAAAAATAACAAAGCTCCAATAGCTGACCTTAAAGAAATGAAGATCTATGAATTAACAAAGATTTCAGAATAATCTTCTTAAATCCAGTGACTTATAGGAACACAGACAACTAAACAAAAGTTGGAAAACAATGTATGAACAAAATGAGAACTTCAACAAAGAAATAGAAACAATAAAAAACCCAGAAATCCTAGAACTGAAGAATACAATGATTTAATGGAGGAATTCAATACAAAGCTTTACTAGCACACTCATCCAAGTAGAAGAAAGAATCAGTAAATGTGAAGCCATATCACTTGAACTTATAGTCAGAACAAAAACAAAAAGAAATGACAGAATGGAGAAGGTGGAGCCTAGACTTACAGAATACTATTAAAAGAAATTATACACGCATTATGGGAGTCCTAGAAGAAGAGAGAAAGGGACAGAAAGTCTATTAATAAATAATATGTAGAAAAATTCCAAACTTGGGGAAAGAAATGGACATCTAGATCCATGAGACCCAAAGGTCCCCAAAGAGGTTGAACTGGAAAAAGGTTACAGTGTGACACATAATTAAATTGTCAAAAGTCAAGATAAAGAAAGAATTTTTAAAGTTTTAATTGTTATAAAGAAACTTTATGTATATGTGCCCATTAGCATGTACGTAAAGTCTAAAAATACGTTCAATTTCTATAAGAAAAGTTCTTTAGGGTTTTCTTTTACTAAATTTGTCTATTGATGGATGACTGGATAAAGAAATTATGGTATATTATATTTACGTGTGTATGTGTATCTATTATATCTATCTATCTATCTCTCTATCTATCTATCTATCTATCTATCATCTATCTACTTTATTGTTCCATATATGGAACAACAGATTTTTTTAGCCATCTTTACTCAACCATAAAGAAGAATGAAATCTTACCATTTGTGACTACATGGATGGACCTAGAGGGCATTATGCTCAGTGAAATAAGTCAGAGCAAGCCAAATGCCATATGAACTCACTTATATTTGGAATCTAAAAACAAAAACAAACCAACCAAACAAAAAACCCAAAACAAAAACAGAAGCTCATAGATACAGAGAAAAGATTGGTGGTTGCCAAAGGCAGGGGCTGAACAGAGGGCAAAATGGGTGAAGGCAGTCAAAAGGTACAAACTTCTGATTATAAAATAAATGTCATGGGATGTAATGTACAGCAGCTATAGTATACAAATGTAGTATATACATAATAATATAAACAAATAGTATATACATTTGCATACTTGAAAGTTGCTGAGAGTAGTCCTTAAATATATATGATGATGGCTGGACTTAACTGTGGTGATCATTATATACAAGTATTGAATCATTATGTTGCATATCTGAAACTAATATGATGTTGTATGCTACCTATATTTCAATTTATTTTAAAAAAGCAAATACTAACAGACCTAAAAGCAGAAATAAAAAGTAATACAGTAAGAGTATGGAGTTCTGATTTCCAAATCTTAATGATGGATAAATCATCCAGATGGAAAATCCATAAGCAAAGAGTGGATTTGAACAACACTACAACCAAATGGACCTAACAGACATATACAGAACATTTTATCCAACAGGAGTAGAATACACACTCTTTTTAAGTGCACATGGAACATTCTCCAGCTTAGATCATAATTTAGGCCATATACCAAGTCTCAACAAATTTAAAAGGACAGAAATTATATCAAGTATCCTTTCCAAACACAATGGTATGAAACTAGACATCAGTAACAAGAAGAAAACTGGAAGATTCACAAATACATAGAAATTAAACAACACACTCCTCAATAGTCAATGGATCAAAGAAGTCAAAGGTGAAATCAGAGAATATCTTGAGACAAATGAAAATATAAAATACCAAAACTTATGGAATGTAGCAAAAGCAGTTCGAAGAAAGTAAAGTTTACAGTTATAAATGCTTATGTTAAGAAAAAAGAAATATTTCAAATAAACAACATAACATTACACATGAAGGAAGTAGATAAGAAGAACAAACAAGTTCAAAGTTAGCAAAAAGAAGGAAATAACAAAGATTAGAGCATAAATACATGAAATAAGAGAGTATGAAAAATCTAGAAAAGATCAGCAAAACTAAAAATTTGTTTTCCTAAAAGACAACCCAAATTGACAAACTTGTAGGTAGACTAATTCAGAAAAAAGGGAGAGAATTTATGAGAATTTAAATAAATTATAACTGAAAGAGGAGACATTACAACTGATACCACACAAATACAAAGTAGGATCATAAGAGACTGCCATGTACAATTACATGCCATCACATTGGACAACTGATACATTCCTATAAACAGACTACACATCAAGAATGAATAATGAAGAAACAGAATATTTGAATAGACCAGTAGCAATTAAGGAGACTGAATTAGTAATCAAAATATCCCAATAAGGAAAATGCCAGGACCAGGGAGCTTCAATGGTGAATTCTACCAACACTTGAATAAGAATTAACACCAATCCTTCTCAAACACTTCCAAGTAATTGAAGAGGAGGAAACATTCCTGAGCTCATTTCATGAGGTCAGCATAACTCTGACACCAAAGCCAGAAAGGATACTATAAGAAAAGAAAACTACAGGTCAGTATCTCTGATAATAACAGATGTAAATATTCTCAACAAAATATTAGCAAACTGAATTTAACAATACAATAAATGGATCATAAACCATTATCAAATGGGCTTTATTCCTAGGATGTAAGGATGGTTCAAAATATGCAAATGAATGTGATAAAACACTTTAATAGAATAAAAGATAAAATCATATGATCATCTAAAATCAATCATATTTTCATAAAATCAATCATAAAATAAAAAAATCATCTCAATAGGTGCAGAAAAGCACTTGACTAAATTCAATACCCTTTCATGATAAAAATTCTCAATAAATTAGGTATAAAATTCCTTAACATAATAAGGACCATATGTAACAAGCCAACAGCTAACATCACACTCAACAATGGAAAGTTGAATCTCTACTGCTAAGATCAGGAATAAGTCACTGTCCCATTCTCATCACCCTATTCCACATAGAGTTGGAAGTCCTAGCCAGAGAAATTGGGCAAGAAAAAGAAATAAAAGGCACCCAAATTGGAAAGGGAGAAGTAAAATTATGTTTGCAGATGACATGATCTTATGTATAGAAAATCCTAGAATCCACCAAAAGACTGGTAGAACAAATAAATGAATTCAAGTAAGTGAATATGCAAGATACAAAAGCAACATACAAAATTCAGTTGTGTTTCTATATACCAACAGAGTAGCTAAAAAAGAAATAAAGAAAACAATCTCATTTACAATAGTATTAAAAGCAATATAAGTACTCTGAGATATAAATTTAATAGACAACATATAGATAAATTAGATCACTAAATAAACAGATAAGAATTTAACCAAAGAAATGAAAGGATCACTAAATAAACATATATAAATTTAACCAAGGAAATGAAAGACCTGCACACTAATAACTAGGAGACATTGATGAAAGAAACTGAAAAAGACAAAAATAAATGGAAAAATACCCCATGTTCTTGGATTGGAAGAATTAATATTATGAAAATGTCCATATTATAACACAGCCATCAATAGACTCAATACAATTCCTATCAAAATTCCAATGGTACTTTTCACAGAAATAGAAAAAACATTCTAAAATTTGTATGAAACCACAGAAGACCTGTAGCCAAAGCAACCTTCCTTAAGAAGAAAAAAAGCCTGGGCATCACACTTTCTGACTTCAAATCACACATCCTGAACATGACTTCAAACGCTGTTACAAAGCTATAGCAATAAAGTATGGCATTGACATTAAGACAGACATAATGACATAAATGAATGGAACAGAATTGACAACTAACATTTGGCAAGGGAGCAAATACTCATTGGTTAAAGGGAAGCCCCTTCAGTAAGTGGTGCTGGGTAAAGACATCTACATGCAGAAGAAAAGAAATTGGACTCCTATCTTCTACCACTCACAAAACTTAACTTGAAAATTATTGAAGACTTAACATAAGTCTGAAAACATAAAACTCCTAGAAAAGACCCATGGAAAAGTCCCTGTACATGGGTCTTGACAATGCTTTTTTGGATATGACACAAAAATCACAAAGAATAAAAAACAATATAAACAAGTGGGACAACATCATACTAAGAAGTTTCTGTACAGCACAAGAAACAATCAATAAAATGAAAAGGCATTTCACCTATAGAATGGGAGAATATATTTACATACCATCTATCTGATATATACATATAAAAATATACATAAGAAACTCATACAACTCAATAGCAAAAAACAAAACAAAACAAATAATTTCATTAAAAAATGGGCAAAAGATCTGAATAGACATTTTTCTAAAGAAGAAATACAAATGAACAACAGGTATATGAAAACATGTTCAACATCACTGATCATCAGAGAAATACAAATCAAAACCATAATGAGATATCATCTCACATATGTTACAACGGCTATTATCAAGAAAATAAGGGATAACAAGTGCTGGCAAGGATGTTTGGAAAAGGGAACCCTTTTGTACCACTAGTGCAAATGGAAATTGGTATAGCCACTATGGAAAATAGTATGGATTTTCGTCAAAAAATTAAAAATAAAACTACCATACAATCTTGCAATTCACTCTGGGTATACATCTAAAGGAAATGAAATCAGTATCTCAAAGAGATATCTGTACCCCAATGTTCACTGTAGCATTATTTGCTAAGGCCAAAACACGGAAATAACCTGTCAACTGATGAATGGATAAAGAAAATATTATACACACACACGTATACATGCACTGGAATATTATTTAACCACAAAAAAGGAAATCCTACCATTTGTGATAACATGGATGGGCCCTGAGGGCATTATGGTAAGTGAAATGAGTTATACAGAGAAAGAAAAATAATATATGATCTCACTTACATGTGGAATCTAGAAAAGCTTAACTCATAGAAATAAAGAGTAGACTGATAGTTGCGAGGGGCTGGGTGGTGAAGGAAACGGGGACACGTTTGTCATGGGCACAGACTTCCAGTCATAACAAAATGAGTTCTGGGGATATAATGTGCAGCCTGGTGCCTAAAGTAAACAGTACTGTATTGTATACTCTGAGGTTGCTAACAGAGTAGATCTTAAATGTTCTCACCACACACACACACACACACACACACACACACACACACACAAAGTAAACTATGTGAGGCAATGGATGTGTTAACTAACCTTACTGTGGCCATCATTTCACAATATATGAGTATAAAATCATCACATTGTACACCTTAACTTACACAGTGTTATATGTCAATTATATCAAAATAAAGCTGAAAAAAATGAGTAATAAAGCAATATTATAAAAACTAATAAGAAATTATAGAAAAGTTGCAGGTACAGGGGCTAATATACAAAAGTGAATTTCTATATACCAAAAATGAAGAACTAGAATTTGAAATAAAAAATGTAATACATCATATTGGCACTCCAAAAAAGTGAAATACATAAGAACATAATAAAATATGTACAAGATTTATGTAAGAAAAACTATGAAATGTTGCTGAAAGCAAAGAAGATGTTAATAAATGGAGAGATATTCTATGTTCACGGACAGAAAGACTCAATATTGCCAAGGTGGCAGTTCTCTCCAACTCGATCTATAGATTCAAATTCTTAGTAACTTATTTTGTAGACATCAACAAACTGATTCTAAAATTTATATGGACAGGAAAAAGACCCAAAATAGCCAACATAATAATAAAGAAGAACAAAGTCAGAGGACTGACATAACCTGACCAAAAAACTTGCTATAATACTACAGTAAACATAGCAGTGTGATATCAGTAAAAGAAAACACAAATAGATCAATGAAACAAAATAGAGTCCAGAAATATACCCACACAAATACAGTAATCTGATTTTTGAGAAAAAAGCAAAAGCAGTTAAAGAAAGGATCTTTTTTTTAACAGATACTGCTAGAACAACTAAACATACACTGAAAAAACTCTCTACATACAAATCTTACACCTCTATAAAAATGAATTTGAAACACAAAACTATATAACTCCCGAAAGATAACAGGAGAAATCTAGGGAACCCTGGATTTGGCAATGGCTCTCTAGATACAACACCAAAAGCATGACTGATAAGTTGCAGTTTCTTAAAAGCTTCAGCTCTGCAAAAAGTCACTGTTAAGAAAATGAAAAGATAAGCTAAAGACTGGGAGAAACATATCTGCAAAACTTACATCTGATAAGGAATTTGTATCTAAAATATATGAAGAACTCTTAAAACTCAACAATAAAAAAACAACCTAATTTAAAAATGTACAAAATATATTACATACACCTGACCAAATTAGCATTTGAAAATGTCATCAGAGAATTTCAAATTAAAACACTGAGTACCAACATACACCTATTATAATGGCTAAAATCCAAAACTATGACAACATCAAAAGGTGGTGACAATGTGGAGCAACAAGAACTCATTCATGGCTGGTGGGAACACAAAATTGTACAGCCACTTTGGAGACAGTTTATCAGTTTCTTACCAAACTAAACATACTCTTGGCATATAATCCAGTAATTGTGCTCCTTGATACTTACTCAATGAGTTGAAAATTTATATCCACACAAAACCCTGCATATGAATGTTTATGGCATCTTTATCATAATTGCCCAAACCTGGAAGCAACTTAGATGTCGTTCAATAGGTGAATGGACAAGACAAACAGTGGTACATACAAACAGTGCATATTATTCAGCAATAAGAATAGATAAGCTGTCAAGCCTCAAGACATGGATAAAGCATATTGTTAAATAAAGAAAGCTGATCTGAAAAGTCCACATACAGTAGGTATCTAACTGTATGACATTCTGGAAAAGACAAAACTATGAAGATAGTAGACCAGTGGTTGCTGGGGGTGTGGGGGAGGGAAGGAAAAAATAGGTGGGGAACAGAGGATTTTTAGGGCAGAGAAACTATTCTGTATGATACACAATGATGCATCCATGCCATTGTTATACATTTGCCAAAACACATAGAATGTACAATACAGAGAGAACCCCAACACAAATTGTGGATTTTAGTTACTAATAATGTATCAGTATTTGCCCATCAACTTTAACAAATGTACCCTACTAACACAAGATGTAAACAAGGGCAGGGAGAGAAGGGAAGGAGGCACGTGGGAACTCTCTGCACTTTCAGATTGATCTTCATATAAACCAAAAACTTCTCCAAAAACAAGTCTTAATTTTTTAAAAGGTGAGCTATTTCTGTTTTATACCTACCATAGTTCTTTAAAATAATTAGACATGAATAATAAAGGAATTGAACTCACATTCCCCTTTAATATTTTCCTCCTTTTCTGTTCTGTATTTAAACAAATAACATCACCTTCAATCCAGCCACTCAAGCTAGAAATGTGGATGTATTATCATATACTCATTCAAAAATTAAATACCTCATATATGCTACATACTAAGGATACAATAAAAACTAAACCTACTCAACAAAAACAGAGCCTTCTCAGAATTCATGGTTTACAGGCTACATATCATCCTTAACTTTCTTCTTCCCTGCTTTTCAATCTTTTGCCAAATATTGGCAATTATACTTCTTTCTAATCCACTTTTCTTTATCTCTATTGGTATTACACCAGTTCAAGTTTCCTTCCCTCCCTCCTTCCCTTACCTCTGAACTACTGCAAAAACCTCCAGATTGGTCTCTTACATTGATCCTTTATTTCCCCAATCTGTAGTCAGAATGATTTTTTTTTAACAATCTGATTGTATCAGTGCCTTGCTTAAAACCCATCAATGGCTTACTGCTTTTCACATAAAATTTCTAAATTTAAATAATTTAATATTATCAACAAAGCCATGATCCATCTGCTGTCTTCAACCTCATCCTCTATCTACCTCACCAAGCTCTAAAGATAATGCATTCTTTCAAATGCACCAGTTTTTGTCATACTTCATCTTCAAGTTTTACTTTTTCACAAAGGCGATCCTGAACAACTTAACATTAGGCTGGGTCCCTGTAAATTATGTTTCTACAAATGTATACTTGCCTTTTCAGAGCATCTGCCATATTCATCACATACCACCTGTTTTGTTTTCTAGGATACAAACTCCGTTAAGGGAAGCCTGTAGCTTTCATTGTCGTATCTGCAAAGTCTGGCATATGGTAGGTACTCAGAATAAGTTGACTGACTGACTGACTGACTGACTGACTGACTGACTAATTGATGTTCTGGAATAGTTTAATTTAGCAACCAGTTGTTACCCATCCCTGAGCCAGAGCTAAATACATCTGGAATACTGGTTAAGAGAATGGATGACATTTCTCTGAGATCATTTTCCATTGTAAATCTATGAAAGCAGGGAGCCAAAAGAGATGAAACTTCCAAGAACCTGTTCAGTTGAGGTTTTTGAGTTTCCACAATCAGTTGAGGTTTTTGAGTTTCCACAATATAGTTCCCTACAGTGTGATCCAAATTTAACAACAGCTATTTGCTTACAGAGGAAAGTGGCCCATGTGGTACCAAACAAAGATTTCTGGAAAAAGGTAACAAAATCTGCTACCTAGAAATGTAGCAGGTAGGACTCTACTGTAAGGCAAACACTGAGATGTCATCAAGAGGACCAAGATAATTTTTCTGATAAATGTTTTATTTCATGAATCGCATATTCTGTTCTGTGGGGTAGCAGTTGTTTGGTCAATCTTATTCCTGTCTCAGGAATGAAGAAGTGGAGAGGCAAGACATGGACAGGCCCCAGGAACTGAACTGCTGAAACCACTATGTGTACAAGACAGGGAATTGTGACCCCCATTATGAGAAGCCAGAAGTCTTTGAAGGTAGAGCAATAGGAGGCCGGCAGTAGCAGGGACAACATTCAGCGGAGATTACTGCCTGAGAGGAAAAGGACATTTGGGGTGCTGTCAGTATCACACAGATGCTGCTGTTTGCTTAGGGTCTTTTAAAAGTTTCTAATCTTCCTCAAGCTCTCCTTTCAGGGTTTCCCAAGGATAATATACTGTGTTGACCTGATGGTGTGCCTCTGGCTCTTCCAGCTCCATCCAGATGTCAAAAGTCCTCCCTCTTAGATCAGCTATGAAATTAAGACACTTTTTGGCAGGCTTAAGTTGGTGACTGTAACTACTCACGTAAACTCCCAGCTCCTTTTCTACAGCTGCCTTGGAAGGCAAATATGGGAAATTTGCAAATTTATCAGAACATGATGATTGGCTTGTGGATAAGATTCTTTTGGGGGTAAGATGGGAAAGATGGATGGTAGTTTTTTCAAAGTTGATAATTTTGGCCATTTAATGATTAGTTTGATTCATCTTATGAATAAGTTGGGAAGGCATATGTGCTGACACTGAACTTGGATCTCCTAAGAACCTTGGGGACTTAGGAAGGCTGTCATCTATCTTTATATGGCATAATTGGAGGATGCCTGAAGAAAGGGAGATGGACCAGCTGTCACTGAAGAGCCTTTCACCAAAGATTCAATAATAATACACAAGCACATCTCAGAGTGATTCCATTGACGGCTACGCTTGCCAGTGGCCCTTGGATACTAGCCTCTTCTTTAGTCCTCTTGGAAACATTTCTCCATATTACCTGACCCCCTCCTGCCAGAACCTGAACTACTCAGATAACACAAAAATAGTAATAACAACAACGATTAAAAATGTGTTAGAACTTTTTCATTATTGTAATTGATGTCCCACGGCAGGTACAGGTACTATACTTCAGTTCCTTTAATCTTAGATTTCTGTTCTTATATGCCACACAAATTGATGGTCTTTGAAGGTAGGATGCAGGTTTGACTAACCATTCATTGTAAACTGCACTTAACACTTCAGAAATAATAGTTACATCTGGATTTGTTGAACTTTAAACTCTTTTCAGGCAAAAGCATTTTAGCTAAAACTTGGCCCAACTGTCACCACTTCACCATGGCCATATGCAGTGTAGGTGACTCAGCTTCCTGAGTGTCCACAGTCTTCCACCAAAATGCCCAGCTCTAACTGTGCATTTCTTTGAGAACACCAGAAGTCCATTTTCACCTGCAATTTCCTTGTATAGACCTTATCTATCTTTTTCATTGTTATCTCTTTTATGCCCAGCACAGTAAATGGCCAAAAAATATTTGTAGAATAAATGAAAAAGTGTTGGGTATTAACAGCTAATTATTATTCATTCCTATCTACTACAAAAAAGAACATAAGGTTGCCTGCAATATTAAAACATCTACAAAATAAAGATAGAAAAAAGATTTAAAAAACACCATAAAATAAAAAGTAGAAATAAGAAAATAAGAAATATATAAAAAACAAAAAGTATATTATAGCTATATATAAATATAATAAATGCATAAAAGAATAGAAATATAGTAAAATTTAAAAATAGACATATGATAAATAGAAAAAGTTCTATTAAAAAACCAAAATGGTAAGAGAAAAAGAAAGATGAACTGGAAATTTGAGCAAATTTATCACTGTAATGGAATACTAAACAGTTCTTACTGGCCACCAAACAAAAAGAGAAACACACTAAATTTCTACTCTCAATAGAATTCATCTGAAGAAGCAAGTATTTTCCTGGCATTAAATTCTAGGAAAGAATTTTTTTTTTTTTGCATGGATCCTTATATGAGGAATGGTTGACAAAAAAGTATACAAGGTTTTTATCTTGAACTTTATGAGAGATTTGTAAAATTTCTTCTAAATGGCTATTTCTTTGTCAGTGTCTACAGAAGGAAAATGTATATGGTTTATTTTTGCCATAAAACTTATCACTACCTCATAATTTATTGTTTATTTGTATGGCCATTTGTTTACTGTCTGCCTCTGTCAGCTTGTACACATACTGGAAACCTTGTCTGTCTTGTTCAATATTGTATCCCCGACTCATAGGAGAATACCTGGTTCAATAAATGCTTGCTGAATACACAAATAAATTGAAGTGGATGAACTATTAGCTGATGGCTTTGTTTCTTAGAGTCATTTTGGTTTATACAAATAAAGCTATTTAAATAAATTAAAAAAGCTGTGAAAAAATTACCTATCTTCTTCTTTGGTATAGCAGGTAGCCACTTGCCCAATTAATAGCTGGTTGAATTGCATGAAATTGCTATTTTTGTTGCATATTGATAGTTTTATATGGTTCAACCTAATACAATAGCTTTAGTTATTTAGGTTAAACATCAAGGGTAAGATCAATTTTGATTGATTTTATTTAGAACTATTAAAATGTAAACTTCCTAAAAATAGTGGTTTGGCCTAGCTTGTTCACTGCTGAATCCTTAGTGTCTGACACATAGTAAGGCATCCATGATCAAGTTTCAATCATTTTTATAAATTGGGGCATAAAAACAGCTTCCAAATTCTTGCACAATCATGGCAATCAAAGTCATGATGTGTTACCCCTACGCAGTGCCTATTATTTTGGACCAAACTGCCCAGTACCTTTTTGATCCTGACAACTCTGTCTAGATCTGAGCATACTCTGTAAAAGTCAGATTTTTGTAAGGTAATAAATTAATTCGGTTTGAAATTTACTATAATTTTTGGAAAATTTATGACTCCTTTTCCTCTTATCAGTTATTGAAAACTCAATTTCAGTTTGTTTCCTGAAGATAAAATAATCACCACTCTTCATGATTTCACTTGCTTACTTTCTTTATGATATTGGCAGTGTCTCCACAGCTGCCTCTTTCCTCAGCTGCCCCTTCTAATTCATTCATTTGCATGCTTGTTCCTGATCTTATTCTCTGATGAAATTCTTCTACTTGGATTTCAAGCCTTTCATCATAAGCCAACCACTTAGGATAGGTTTCTAGGCACATAGAAAGGTTCAAAGTATACACAGGAATTTATGTTTGGGTAACACAATTTGCTTTTCATCAGAGTCCACTGATCTAAAGAGGCAGTTAATTTACGTGTCTCATGTGAAAGGAATGGGTGTGACAGAGTGACACACCTGCTGTCAAATGCCACCTTGGTTACTTCCCCAGGAGTAGGAACAGATAGGAACTAAATCCATTTGCACCGTTATTCATTTGAAACCAAAGGTATGCATTTGTAAAATGGCTAGAAGTACTAAGAATAACCTCTTAATGAGATAGCTATGTGTGTGAGTTGAAGGTAGCATCTTAATTTTTATATTCCTAAATAGGACAGATAGATGAGGTCTGAAACTGTAACTTCAACAGGTCTTGAGACAAGTGGGTCTCAGGCAAGTATCCATTTACCCAAGCTGTGATACTCCATACAGAGATATGTGTAATAAGGGTCACTGGTACAGATACAGTTGCCTTTGCATTTCCTCAGTTTCACTCTTTTGTAACTTTATCCATTAAGCATAAATATAAATAGCACAGCTATAAATGAAACAAATTTAAGAGACTTTTAATTTAACATTTAGAACATGTAAAGCTTAAATAACTTCCCACCTAGTTAACATCAACATTAGATCATTTTCTGTTTGCACCATGCTGTCATCACCAAGTCTACTAGCATCCTTGCACCTGTACTCTCATCTTCCTTCTGCTTCTTCCTCTGTTATAATGAATGAACTACCCTCGCTCCTTCACTTGTGTACTAGTCCCACTCTTGTCTACTCACGGGCTTTCTTCGTTCCTGCAGTTACCCCCTTTCTCTATAGAACCAACTCTTCCCTCTTTATTGAGCCCATCACCACATAAACATGTTGTATTATCTCCCAATCTGATAACTGCTGAATAATATGAGGGCAGAGGAAAGGGAAGATAAGTACTGGACCCACAGAAGGGATTATAGCTATTTTGGGGGAGTTATATAATTTTATTTAATTGCATTGATATAAACAAGGGTGAAATGTGTACCACTATTGCCTTAGGTGGACATTCTTCTTTCTCAATCGTGTGTGCATGTGGTTGGGTAGCTGGTAGAATATACATCCCTACTGTCTGCACTTATCATAAGAGTGATATATTGCTCCTTATAAGCTTTATTCTGGGGGAAAAAAGGGAAGCAATATAATATAGAGTAAAACCTTTACCTTTGTCACCTGAGAGATTTGGGTTCAAAATCTAGATTCTGCCATATACTTTGTGATCCTGACAAAGTCATTTCACACTTCTGAGCCTCAGTTTCTTAACTACACAATGGCAATAATAATACCTGCTTTATAATTTTTGTGAGGATTGAATGAATAATACACATAAAGTATATTGATACAGAATTAATAATACTATATAGTTTCATTAATAATACTATTAATTTCATTAATAAACGATTACAATTTATTAGACAATCACAGATTGCAATTCTAGAAGGAAGCTATAGAAATAATGTGTTTCCCGTACATTTGGCCACTCTAGTCGGTTGAACGGTGACCCTAAAAAATAGGGTCTTAACCCCCTTTTCCTATGAACATGACCTTGTGTGGAAACAGGGACTTTGTAGATGTTATTAAGTTAAGGATCACAAAATGAGGTTATCCAAGATTAACTGGATGAATCGTAAATCCAATGACAAGTATCCTTATAAAAGACAAAAGAGGAGAAGACATGAGAGAAGACAAAGCCAGAGATTGGAATTATGCAAGAATGTTTGGAACCACTAGAAGCTGGAAAAGCTTCAGAGGGAGCACAGCAATCTTAACACCTTGATTTCAGATTTCTGGCCTCCAGGGCTGTGAAAGAATAAATTTCTGTTGTTGTAAGGCCTCACATTTATGGGAATATTGTCACAATAACCCTAAGGAACTAGTACAGACTTTCATACCTGGAAGAGGAGTGCTGTTATAACAAATATCTAAAAATGTAAAAATGCTGGACAATTTTTGAGGCAAATGACAGTAATGCATATGATAGAAAGGAAAATGATAGAAAAAGCATAGATTATCTTGGAGAGACTGTAGGAAGTTATATTAATGTTAAAGGCAATTCTGGTGAGGGCTCAGAAAGAAGTGAGAAGAATGGTAGAGACAGCTATCATCTTAAATGCATATAACATCATAACAGAATGGGTGGTAGAAATGTAAGCATTAAAGGTCCTTCTGGTGATATCTTCAGAAAATGATGGATATGTTATTGCAAACTAAAGGAAAGATGGTCTTGGTTATACAGTGGCAGAAAAGTTGGCTGAATTGTGTTCTACAGCTGGGTATAAATTGTAAGTGATTAATTTGGATATTTAGCTGAGGAGATTTATAAACAAAGTGTTGAAGGTACAGCCTGATTCCTCACTGCTGCTTATGGTAAAATGTGAGAGAACAGAGCTAAAGAAAAAGTATTAAAAATTAAAAGGAGGAAGGAACTGTAAAGGAGAAAGGAACCAGTGTTTGATGATTTGGGAGGTTCTTGGCCTATTCCAATGATAAAGAATGCCAAATTTAGGAAATGTACTGTTAAGAAAGTGTGCTCTGGGAGAAAGCCAAGGGTGTGCCTGGACACCCCTTTGGTGAAGAGATTCTGTGTGTGACTCATTGATCAACCCAACCATCTCAGCAGAAGCCAGAAATACAGATGGGTTATCCAGGAGAGATCTAAGGAGAGAGCCCTCTTATCCTATGGTATGGATCCCTGTGATATACACAGGAGACCCACAAGGCTTTTAGGAATGTTGTACCAGCAGAGACACTGTTAGCTTGAAGTGAAGGGAACAAAGACAGGATGAAGTGAAGGAAGGCTGTTGGATTTCTACAACTGACATGCAGGAAATGCACTAACAGAACTACTCAGCTGCAAACATGAGCTACTATTCAAGGAAGGGAAATAATGACTTCTGGACAGAGATTCAGGTGCAGAAGCAAACACAGGAAGCGATGTCACGGGCCTGGAGGGCAGAGTCATGGGATCAAAGAGCAGGGCTGAGAGCCACAGAGGATTAGTCCCAGGCCTTGAAACCTTATGGAATTTGCCTTGCTGGATTTTCAAGTTTCTTGGAATTGGTGTCCCCTTTATTTCCTCAATTTGTCCTTTTTGGAAATGTCTATCCTATGCCTGTCCCACAAAAGCATTTTGGAAACAGATAACTTGCTTTCTAGGTTCTTAGATCCACAGATAAAGAGGAATTTTTCTCCATTATAGATCATACCTGGAGTCTCACTCACATTTAATACAGATGATTTAGATGATGAAATGTGGGACTTTTGAGCTGATGACTGATGATATTTAGACAGACTTTATAAACTTACAGTAAATACTATAATGGGTTGAACTTTCAGAGATATAGGGATAGGGTGAATGTCCCTACATCTCTGAATATGAATTTTTGAGGTCCAAAAGACATGAATTTTTGAGGTCTAAAAGTTGAATACAGTGGGTTTAAAGATGATCCCAAAAAGATATGTCCAGGTCCTAACCTCCAGTATCTGTAAATGGATCTTAAGATGAGATCATTTCTGGATTTTACAGGTGAGCCTTCAATCCAATGGCAATTATTCTATAAGAGACAGAAGAAGAGAAGATACGGGGAGAAGAGGAGAAGGCCATGTTAATATGGAGACAAAGACTGGAGCTATGCAAGCTACTGGAGCCGGACCTACCAGAAGCTGGAAGAAGCAAGGAAGTATTGCCCCTTCTAGGCTTTGGAGGGAGCAAGGCCCTTCTGACATTTTATTTTGGCCTCCAGAAATGTTAGAAAATAATTTCTGTTGTTTTAAGCCACCAAGTTTGTGGTGCTTTGTTACAGGAGCCACAGGAAACTAATACAACAACTAAGATACTATCATCTATTTTGTGGATAAGGTAACTAAAGTTAAAAGAACTTAAGTGATTTTAGTTAAAGAGAAGATGCATTAAACAGATGGTCTTTGTAACTGTTCCTTCATGGTAGAGTGAAAAGGCACTGGAATGAAAATTAAAATCCTGGAGTTCAAGCTCTGGCTTTAGCTGTGACTGCGGGTACCTCACAAGTTTTCTGGGCATCACTTGCCTCACTTGTAAATCTGTGAGTGGGAATGATGAGTTAGTCCAAAACTGGTTATCAACTCAATCACATGGGAAGCTTACTTAAAACTATAGGCTCCCAGCACTCACCGCACATCCCCCGTGAGCAACCTGCTAACCCAGAGTCTCTGTAGCCCTGAAACCTGTCTATTTTTAAAAAGCTCTTAGGAAATTCAAGAGAATCCACGTTTGGGAATTATAGGACTAGATGATTGTCAAATCCCTTCTAGTGATAAATTTTATATAGAATCAGAGACCTATTCCTACAGTTTTCAGCACTTAATTATTTGCATGACCTAGACTGTGCATATCTGTGAACATGAAGAGGCTGAATGTAAAATCAAGTATCTGGAACCTATTTATTCCAGGTTCCAGGGCATAGAATTTGGGTCTAAAGTAATGTTTAATATCCTTTGTTTTGCATAATTAGTCACTGTCCCTAGGCTGACTTCCTCCTGTCCCATCTCATCATATTCTGGGAACAAAATGACTGTGCAAAGTATTTTTTTCTCCACAAAGGGAAAGCACGTATGTGACATGACACAGGCAAAACGAAACAGGTATTGTTCATTGTATCTGAGTATAAGCTAGTCTTGCCAACATGGATCTGTCACATCTGAGAATAATATTCACAAAATCTTTTCCATCTTTCAGAAGTCACACATCTTAAAAAAAAAAAAATACATCTTCCTTGTTAGAAAAGTCCTAGTTTGACTAAATATGGTTCTTTGTTTTTAAACCCAGATTTGACTCTTGGCTTTATAGTTTTTAAATTTTCTCTTCAATTTGTTTTTCTCCTAAATTTAATTGCTAACTGCAATATTAGGGTTGGAAAAATTCCATTTGTATTAGAGCCTAAGTTTATTCATTAAAAGCAGTTGATCCTGAGTAAACCCAATCTTAGCAGAATGAAAAATCGCTATCAATCTCTGGTCCCTAAGTCAATACTGAAGGAAATGCATTATTCTGATGTTTACCATTAGCTGAATACAGTGTGCTAACAAGGCCTGTTAACACGCAGAGACTGAATTACATGTCTGTCAGCTACCAGAAGACCCTTAAGGAGACAGGATTTGTGGATTCTGCAGAATTAGGAAGACCTAGAAAGATCAATGAAACACTGATGCCTCATTATCTTGAGGAAGATCAGAGCAGGAGGTATTTCTCCTGTTCACTCCAAACCACCCCATTTCCCACATTTCCCAGGGCTGGGTTAGTCACCACAATCTACACAGCCACAGGACAGAATGAGGCTGATGGGGAGGAATCACATGGGCCCACTCGGCGTTCTGATTCCTACAACTCCAGTCTCTTTGAAGATGCTTTGAAGAGTTGAAGTTAAAAGGCACAGAAATACCTCAACCTGGCAGTAGGGCCTCTTCCCACAGTTCAATTCAAAGTCCTGCAGAAAAGGACACCTTTCGGGAATCACCATTCTGAGATGTTTAGGAGGAGGCTGGCTCACACACTAAATTTCACAGTTTGTGTCTTTAAGTAATTTAAAGCTAAAAGCCTATATATGTGATTAGATTCTTATGCATTCTTTAAACCTAACTGGCCTAGCATTCTTTCAATTATTTCTTTTTAAATTCTCAGACTACTAAAACAAAGACAGCAAGGAAACAGAGCTGTCTTTCTTTATGGAACATCAAGCATCTCTTATCTCCCCCATTAGACTGAGAGCTACTTATGGGCAGGATTTATGTTTTTTTTATCCTGTGTTCCCAGCATTTGGACCAAGGCTCAAGACAGAGAAGGTACACTGCCAGTGCCTGTTGAATAAATGAATGAGTGAATAATTAATAGTAGTAATAATAATAATAATGATGATCATGATGGTCTTGGAAGACCATAATATAATACGCACACTGAGACAGAAATCACTCCACTGAAAATTTTAAGCTTGGCTTTTCTCGTCATTGTGGCTGTTACTGCTTCCCAACCACCCCCCAACATTTTATGGAAAATTTCAAACATATAGGAAAAATTGAAACAATTTAACAGTGAACACCCATATACCTACCCCTTAAATTTTGTAGTTTCCATTTTCTATATTTGTTTTATCACACATTTATTCATTATTCTTTTTTGATGTGCTCCAAAGTAAGTTACAATTTCATGATGCATATCATTAACTAAAGTTTGATACTGTTTACAGCTCTACATTTTCTTTTAAGGTAAAACTTACATATAAGGAAATGTACAAGTTGTAAGTATACAGTTTAGATGAGTTCTGATAAATGCACACAACTGGTGTAACCCAAACCCCTATTAAAATAAAATATTGTCATCACTTAATCCCTACCATCAGAGGCACTGTTTTGATTTTTTTCTACCTCAGATTAGTTTTGCTTGGTCCATGATTACTGTAAAGTAGACAGTCACCTATTCTAAAATTTCACATAAATGACAGCATATAATCTGTTCTCTTTTGCATAAGATTTCTTTCAGTTGTATAATGTTTTGGAGATGCATCCATGTTGCTGTATGTGTCAATATTGTTGCTTTTTACTGAAGAATAATATTTCATTGTATGAAAATACCATAATTTATACATTCTCCTCTTGATGGTGACACTTGGGATATTTGAGGCTTTCTTTTATAATTATGAATACAGTTGCTATGAACATTCTTTTAAAAGTCATTTTGTGGACATACATTTTCATCTCGGATAAATATCCAGGATTGGAATTACTGGGTTACGAGGTATGTACATGTTTACTTTTATAAGAAACTGCCAAACCATTTTCCACTCCCATCAACAAGGTATGAGGTCTCTGGTTGCTCTAATCAGCCTGATTTTGACTGGACAGTTTAGCAACAGGTGGCCTCACACCAGCCAGTCATTCTGGATTCCCTTGCCTTGGAAGAGCCGCAGTGTTTGAAGTCCCACCTCAAGTTTATATGAAGGGACATTGAACTGTCCATGGCCTGTGGAGACTGTTGGGCTTTCATCGGTATAGAGTGAAGTGAGGTTCACTGGGGCATAAAAGAAGGAATGGCAATCTACTTTTAAAAAGTCATGCTTTGGAGCTAGCCTGTAGCGTAACAAAGTCATATCCAGTTTTGATGACGTGAGGCAACAATTATGAACAGAGGAGCACTAGCCCTACCTCTGTTAAGTTGGAAGGGATTGCTTTAAAATGTTGCCACACAGATCAAGTCCAAAGATTCTCGTTCCCTGCCCCATGGCTAATAATCTAGACAGGATTTCAAACACCCTGAAAGTGTAATGGAAAAGCATTTCATGTAAAATGTGGGCTTCAGCAGATTTCAGAGTGGGGGAAGAAAGAAAAAAAAAACCCCAGCCATCCAGATAATTTGATAAGAGAACAGAGAAGATCTTGGCAATTTCCTCATAATAGCTGCAATTCTCGGTAACTTAATCCTTGAGGGGGATGGTGAAGTGAACATATTCCCACATGCAAGAGCATATGCCAGTAGATTTCCTATTAAAGACAATGTCCACCAAAACTGAGGTCTTATTTTCTATCTGGTGATCATCTATAGAATTTCTTTTCCCTAAACCAGTAACTTAGAAATATAAAAGCTACTAAATGTCTCCAGTTTAGAGACTACTATAATTCTTCCTGACTCTGTATGTGTCTGCTGCATGACATCTGTGATATTATAAGCCTCCTCTCTTCTTCACAGAGATGGGAAGATGAATAAAGAGTTTACGTTGACAAGGACTATAAACTAAGCAGCTCCAAACACACTCCCTCAGGCTCCCAGAATACAAAGAAAAAAGTAATCACTCCAAATGACCCCCAACTATTTAGAATTTCATACCATCAAGTCAGATGAACCAAAATTGCTACCACCTGTAAAGATTCCAAGAAATACAACAATTACTATGAATAATAAGGCAAAAAAAGCGGCAGATGTGCTTGGAGGGAGGGAAAACAAGCAGAGGAAGAACATGCTTGGAGCACCCCCTCCAGGGAACTTGCCATCATATCAGAGCCTGAGTTCTGCCACATTGGAAAGCAATGGAACAACATGCATTGTCTATTCTTCTCATACTTAGGATTTTCAAGAAAAGTTTGCTAAAACTTATAGATCTTTTAGGGTCATAGAACAAAGGCTGGAAGGAGTTGGAGTTTGTCAATGCACAAAATCACAGACTTCTAGCTTTGGAAGGGACCTCGGGAATCATTTAGAATAATTGGCTACCCAATACAAAACATCCCTTATAAATGTGAGTCTGTTTTCTGCTTGCATGCCTCCAGTTAAAGGAAATGTAGTCTGCTCCAATTTTTGAGAGCTCTAGCTGTTGACAAGTTTTTCTCTTATATTGAGGCAATCTGCTCCCTTTAACTTCCGATCACAGGCCCTAGTTAGCAAAACAGAAGTAAGTCTACTCAGAATTCTCTACAAATCCGGTCTTCATATAGTTGAAGATATCATGAATCTCCTGAATCCTCTTTTCCAGGCTGAAATACTGATAGTTCTTTAAGTAGGGTTTTCAGATCCCTTGGTAGCCTGGTTAACTTTTTCTCCTAAATGCACTTCATGAGTATCCTACCAAATGCAGTGCTCCAAATCAAATGCAGTGCCTTGGTATATAGGCTTATCATTATAGCAAACTGCCTCCAATTACAGCTGATAGGAAAGGTTAGATACCTGCTCACAGCCATCCAAACAGGTAGTAGCAGAGATAGAAATAGGAAATGGATCTCCTGATTCTCAGTTCAGTATTCTTCCCCTACATCACTTTGAGAATAACTTGTTGGATGGAAAAAATATGTTTTGTCAACATGAATAACAGAGTTGTTATTATGACAAATGGAATGAATGGAAAATAATGAGTCTTAGGATCTCAAACTTTCTTCTCCTAGGCCAGCTTAATTCCCTACTTGGGTCTCCACTCCTGTCTACAGGAGAAAATGAGATGCACTCTTAGGTAACCCCTCTGGGTAAAGGTCTTTAAGGCTGTAGTAGCAGAGGATCAAAGCATATGAATACCTCTGGTCTTTTAAGAGGTCCAGTGCCGTCCAGGCAGGTTCCCTGCACCACCCAACTGAAATCCCAACACTTAGTCAGGCAGTAGTATCACCTCACATTGAAGGCAGCTTTTAAATCATAAAGAAATTCAAAGCAATTAAATACTGGCCTGGGTGGTGGTAGTGATGTGAGGGAAGCACTGGCATATAAGATATACTCACCTTTTAATCAGAATTTTGAATATAAAATACATAGCAAGAACAAAAATAAAGGATGAAGACATATATTACCCCTGGGACAGTGGCTAAAATTCTGTTTGAGTGCACTAGGCAAACAGCATTCTGGCACACGCTGGTTGGGATTTGGCCTACATGCCTTCTTTGTATCTGTCCTACCTCCACAAGTTCTGAATTCAGTCCTCAAAATACATATGGAATTAATTCAGTATATACTTACTGCAAATCAACAAGACATCGAGACACTGAGAATTGAAGTTCACAAAAAAGAGACCAAGTCCTGCCTTAAAGGAACTCAGCAACTGATGTTAAAAAGACATGCAGGCTGTAAACAAGCTACAGTGATATGAAATGCACAGGATATAAACATCCCAGACCAAAGCTTTTCCTCTGAAAGCAAGATTCAAAGTTGGGGGATAATTTAGAATTGGAATTGATTTACATTTGACATCAGACAGAAAATTTTATGAAAGTGTCGTATTACCAAAGACCCAGGAACAACTTTGTCAGGGGAATAAAGCTGCCCTATGAAATTAAATGGCCCCTTGATGAGCGTCTGTATGTAACAGGCTGCCAGAGCATGTTAGAAGGAGGATGGCAGCCAGTGCCAGACCTGGCCTGCGCATGCCAGTGTGGTCAGCCGTGCAGTACTTTGACTCTGATATACCTGAACTTCCACTACTGAAGAGGGGTGCTGGGAACAGCGAATCCTTGTTTGTTTGGGAGGGAAGCACTGCTATGTTTGGAGCAGAGTATGAGAAGAACTACTGAGATAAGGCTGGGTCATGTTGTCCTTCCCCTCCCAACACTGGGTAGACTAGTAAGCAAAAAATATTAAGCTGGACACAGCCATTCTTATCCCCCAAAGTGGTGGATTTTACAGGCCAAATAACAAATAGAAACCAAATCTAGGAATGCTGAATTCATGGAGAAATCCAAAAGAGAAATATCAATTCTCAATTCTTTCCCAAAGGGGTTGGAAGGAAAGGCTGAATAAAGCAATTCTATAAAATGCAATCCAAAAGCCTTCATTGTTTACTGCGTGGCAAATCATAATGGAAGGAGTGGTCTTATCCTGTTACACTGGAAAATGAGCTAGAAGAAGATAAAGTCATAGCCACAGCAGCTAAATAAAGTAAATAAATACTTTATCCATACAGCAGAATGCCCAGACAATGCACAGTCTCGCTGTTCTCAGCCACTCCTGCAAAGGGAAATTCTCTCTCTCAGGTTTTGCTGCAGGCACCACAATAAAGCACTCTGACAGTCACAACATTGTGAAGATTTGAAAGCAGTTTGCTTAGAACAACTGCAGAGCTGGCTGATGTTTGAATTTGGGGTATAATTTCCTTTCCTGAATTAACGAACAGGCCTATCCCAGAGTGTAAAAGAAAAGGATAATGTACCAATGAACAGCAGATGCTATATATATATATATATATATATATATATATATATATATATATATATATAAAATCAACTAAACCTGCCTGTGGAGCCAAAGCCTGACGTTCTGGCTGCGGAATGGGAGCAGTGCTTTGGACGGTTATGGGACCCAGTGTCTCTCATTTCTGGGCCCCACACACTGACCCTCTCCTGCCCTTACTATAAACACACATCAACTATTTCACTTGGAATTATCTCATGAAATAAAAATCTCATGTGCATCAAGATGAGACTCAATGAGCCAGTCATTCTGGTATATTCTAGGTATACTTTGAGGCAAAAACTCTCAGGAAACAGTCATATATGCACAAGGAAACAAGCATAAGGATGCTTCATGAGATGATGCCTTTTTTTGGTAACAACCAACAAAAGTGGAAACAACTTAAATATTCACCAATAGGACAAAGGATAATAAGATGTGCCATGTTAATGTAATGCAATACTATACAACAGATAAAAGGAAAAAATTAGACATAACTGGCATGGAGAAATCTTAAAAATACTATTGGATGAAAAATTTATTGCTGAATGATCCACAGCTGGTTCTACATACACAAATTTAGAAAACACACAAAGCTACATTACATATTGTTCAAAGGCAGATCAAAAGCATTAAAAAAATTAAAAGGATAAATACCAAATATTTATGGTAAAGAATGGACCTGCCAAGGCCTAGGGATCAAAGCTGCTTCAAAATTTGCTTCTTTTCATTTAACTTATTTTTCCTTCCTTTTTAGATTTTTAAGTAAAAATAAAGATGAAACAGACCAAAAAAAAAAACAAACAGAAAAAAACGTTGATTTTCAAGTCCAGATAGAGAGGATATAGTATTTGTTATATTGAAATTTCTAAAAAAAATTAGTCTCAAAGGCACCAATCACTTGACTATATTTATTTTGAGGTATGGAAAAAATGCATCTGTCGGATGTTAGGAATTCTAAACCTAAGCAGAGACTTAGTACTATTTAAGGCTTCCTCTGACCCTTACAGGCAGAGAGTTCCTGGCTATCTGAATGAACATTTGCTACTTCAGACACGGGCCTGCCCTTTAGCCAGCCTAGTTCTGGGCAAGGTCGCTGGGGAGAGGAGGCAGAAGAGCGCAACGACTAAGTAGCTTTAGCATGAGACACATCTGGGTTTGGCCCTGGTTCAGCCACTTAGTGTGACTTTGGCTAAGCTGCTTCACCTCTTTGAACATCAGTTTCCTTATGTATAAAGTAGAAATAATTCTTATCTCATGTAGTCTTCAGGAAGTTACCTGAGATAATATGTGAATATACTGCTTATTTTTGCCTATCACAGAGGAAATATTCAAATGGTCAGGGAAAATCAAAGGGATGAGGAAGCATTTATTGAGGGCTTTTACAATTAACCATTATTTGTTAATTCTACACATGTGATGAATACGGGACATTCCATCATAATAGTGGGGGATATGGAGGGGTGAACAAGTTCAGGATGTAAGGTGGTGACCAGGCACAGGAAGCCTTCTAAGATGTGCCCCAAACCCCATGCATTCCCTTCATCACTGAGAATCTGTTCTAGTCTAGCAGAACCTACGCTGGGTATTTCAGGCTCCTAGAACTGTAGAGGTGCAGATGGTGGCCAACTCTGGATTGCTGCTTCCTCTGAGAACCTGGGTTCCAGAGATCACAGAAATGTGAGACTTCCTGTTGGCAGCAGCTGAAACCCCTAAGTGGGCAAACTCCTGGGGCAGCAGAAGCGGATGGTGGCTGGTACTCATTCCAAGCAGCCTGGAAGCAACGTGCATGACCTCAGGGGACCCCACTCTGAATCAGAGGGCAGGAATGCCAAGTGAAGGCCAACAGGTTGTCCTAAGATATCTGTCTGTCTACTCCAAGTCTTACGTCCCTCCTAAAGAGACACAATGTTATATGCCCCTTTCCTCCAACTATCAGTAGGCATTCTGAAAAAAACACTTAAGAAGTTTGAACTCTTCAAACATATTAAATCACAAACTTTGAAGAAACCTCAAATGGAGTCCATCTGCCCTCCCATCCTACCTTTCCCACCTTGCTACACCCACTACCCACACTACCCAGGCCACATCACAACTGAAAACACAATAAAACTGCTCTTGTTTGCTGTTCATGTGTCTCACCATTTTTTGTGAACTAATCTAATATACCCAGAAAGTATCACTAACAGATACCAATTTTCCTCATTATTTTTTTTCTCTATTTACCTTAAAAAATCACAATGATCAGAAAATGAATACAACTAATTTTCCTTTGTATTAAGCCTAACCTAAATGGTTCCTTCCTTAGATAAATATGTGACAGGGCACTTCTGGTCTAATCTAAAGGTTTCTTGCAGAAATTTAAACCTCTGCTCTCTTAATCTTCTTTGTGTGTAGAGAAGAGCTTGGAAAGGAGACATCAGCAACCAAAACAATGTTCTTTAGCAGTTCTCAAGTCTAAAATCGCTCAAGCAATACTCTCCCGATTTTCTTCTCACCCCAGAGACAGTGCCTATCATTTTAGCAGCCAGATGCCTTGTCATGTTTCCCATTACGTTTAGAAAATGAGGAAACAAATGGTGGGAGGGATTAAGTGACATGTTTCAGGCCAAAAGTAAGGGCTTTAAAACTCTTCCTCTTTCACTCGGTGGGCTATGCTCTTTCTGCACTCTGGCCAGCGTTCTCTCAAGAGTGTAAGTAGGCAGTGACCATGGCGCATGCTCTGACTACTGGAGGGGAACAGTTAAATTCCAGCTCTTGGACACTTTGTCTGTCACTGAATCCTTGAGTGAGTCTGTCTACATTAATCAGCATCTCCTGAGGAGGGTGCCTTGAGAGCCAGTGTTTGTCAAATGAGGTTTGTCCCAGCAGAGAGGATCTATGGAAGGAAGGGGTGAAGGAAGGAGTGAGTGAGAGAAAGGGACACAGAGACTGAGAGAGGAAAGGAGCGGGGTAGGAGATGTAGGGAAGAAAGCAGGGAGGAAGAGTGATGGGCTGGAGGACAGAGGGAGAGGACTCCACTCTATCCTTCCTTTTTTGGGAAAAAGTGTGATGCTGGTGCTGATATGATGTAAGGTGGTCTGTGGACCTATGAGGAAAAGCTTCATTTCCATCTTGATAAATACTTCTGGGTTTGCACATCTACCATAGCAGATTATAGCTCAAGATCAAAAACTGCACCAGTGGTTCACAATGACCTCTTTTTTGCCCCAGTCCCCCAGAGTTGCTCTGTAGCGAAGCCAAGTCAAAACAATGCTCAAAAAAAGGCTGCAAGTTCCTGGCAATTTCCCTTCTACTCTACATACTGCCAAGGTCATCTAGAGGTGAAGCCAAACTCTCCATTTGGCCTTTTTTTTGCTTTGTCCTCCCCTTTACCCGCCCTCCACTTACGCACATACTGATATGGTTTACAACTTGTACCTCAATAGCATTATTGCCCAGGATTTTTATCAGGCCTTGGGTCAGGGTAAGCGGGATAGGAGACTGGATGTGAGTCTGGGTGTGGCCGGTCCTGTGGCCTTATCAGGGAGGTGAGTAAGAATCCACCTGGTATGCTTCTGGCTGTGAAGTGCAGTGAGGTGAGCCAAGGTGCCAGGGGGTCACTAGGAGTTCACTTTGGGTAACTGCCCAATGTTTGCAGGACTTAGCTCATCAACTTTTCTAATTTGCAAAGATGTATTTCCTGTTGGGTTTCTTCCTCCTTGCCATCTAGGCAAAAGAATCCAGTATGTAGCTTGTTTAGTGTATACAGGAAACATACCCTTCCTGAATTAAGTCCAATTATGGTAATTCATTCAGAAATGCTAGCATCACTAGCATAGGTTAAACTACCAAGGGTGGTGGAGGTGGGTGTTTAGCTAGGGGACTATCTGTCAAGGATACCTGGATGCTTTCCCCGCCAAGGCACTGACCAGTATCTGAACCTAGCCAACATCATCTCAGAAACCACAAAACGCTTAAAAAAAATTTTTTTTTATTATGGTGTCATCAATATACAATCACATGAGCAACATTGTGGTTACTAGATTCAGATTCCCCCTGTTATCAAGTCCCACCACATACCCCATTACAGTCACTGTCCATCAGCATAGTAAGATGCTATAGAGTCACTACTTGTCTTCTCTGTTTTATACTGCCTTCCCTGTGCCCCCCCTAAATTATGTGTGCTAATCATAATGCCCCTTATTCCCCTTCTCCCTCCCTTCCCACCCACCCTCCCCAATCCCTTTCCCTTTGGTAACTGTTAGTCCATTCTTGGGTTCTGTGATTCTGCTGCTGTTTTGTTCCTTCAGTTTTTGCTTTGTTGTTATACTCCACAGATGAGTGAAATCATTTGGTACTTATCTTTCTCTGCCTGGCTTATTTCACTGAGCATAATACCCTCTAGCTACATCCATGTTGTTGCAAATGGTAGAATTTGTTTTCTTTTTATGGCTGAATAATATTCCATTGTGTACATGTACCACAACTTCTTTATCCATTCATCTGCTGATGGATACTTAGGTTGCTTCCATTTCTTGGCTATTGTAAATAGTGCTACGATAAACATAGGGGTGCTTATGTCTTTTTGAATCTGGGATCCTGCATTCTTAGGGAAGATTCCTAGGAGTGGAATTCCTGGGTCAAATGTTATTTCTATTTTGAATTTGTTGAGGAATCTCCATACTGCTTTCCACATTGGTTGAACTAATTGGAGGGTTTCCCCTTTCTCCACAGCCTCTCCAGCATTTGTTGTTGTTTGACTTTTGGATGTTGGCCATCCTAACTGGTGTGAGGTGGTATCTCATTGTGGTTTTAATTTGCATTTTTCTGATGATTAGCGATGTGGAGCATCTTTTCATGTGCCTGTTGGCCATCTGAATTTCTTCTTTGGAGAAGTGTCTGTTCGGATCCTCTGCCCATTTTTCAATCAGATTGTTTGCTTTTTGTTTGTTGAGATGTGTGAGCTCTTTATATATTTTGGATGTCAACCCCTTATGAGGTATGTCATTTATGAATATATTATCACATACTGTAGGATGTCTTTTTGTTCTACTGATGGTGTCCTTTGCTGCACAGAAGCTTTTTAGCTTGAAGTAGTCCCACTTGCTCATTTTTGCTTTTGTTTCCCTTGCCTGGGGAGATATGCTCATGAAAATTTGCTCATGTTTATATTCAAGAGAGTTTTATCTGTGTTTTCTTCTACGAGTTTAATGGTTTCATGACTTACATTCAGGTCTGTGATCCATTTCGAGTTTACTTTTTTGTATGGAGTTAGATAGTAATCCAGTTTCATTCTCTTACATGTAGCTGTCCAGTTTTGTCAACACCAGCTGTTGAAGAGGCTATCATTACCCCATTATATATCCATGGCTCCTTTACTATATATTAATTGACCATATGTGCTTGGGTTAATATCTGGAGTCTCTATTCTGTTCCACTGGTCTATGGGTCTGTTCTTGTGCCAATACCAAATTGTCTTGATTACTGAAACCATGTAACTTTGGTGTGTCTTGTTTTACTCTTCTATAAAATGGCAGTCCTCACTATTTATTCCTAAACTGCTTCTATTACCTACTTAGAGAGCCCTGAAGAGCAGAACACCTAAGTCTCAGTGACAGGGAAAGATCAAATTTCAAGAGTTTGTGCTTCTGGATTTGGGGCCTGAGGGTTGGCTGACAGGAAGCCCTATGGCTGGCCGTGAATAGGATGTTGGTGGCATTGTTCTTTTATGCTAATTTTAGATAGAATTGGTCGTTGCTTGGGTACTGCTAGAGAATAATACAAAGTAGGTGGAAATTCTAATTCTATTAGAGTCCTGGCCAAAAATACTGCAGAACACTAAAGAAAGTTTTCATTTTCTGAAACTCACATTGCATTAAACAGAAGGTAAGAGTTGAGACTGAAGACTCTATCCTTTTGTTAAGCCAAATTGTCTTTATACCTATCTGACCTACTTTGGAATCTAGGTGTAATCAACAATGATGGCAAAAATCACTTCCACTGAAACTAAAAAACTTTCTCAAATCAAGGTATGGTCAAGACACATTTCAAGAGGCAGGATTGTCTGCTGAAATATGCAGAGGGTATGCACCCAGGCCCCTTAGAAGTAGCTCATTTGTGATCATGAAAGCAGGATATCTACAGATATAAAATACTTTAGTTTCTAAGCATCTCTGTCATTGGAAACTATTTGGTCTTCTTTAATTACATTAAAAAAGATGTTCATTTGTTCGTTCAGTCGTGCATTCACTTGACAAACATTTATTGAACAGCTGCTATGTGTGAGGAGCTGAGATAAGGATATACAAATGGGTAAGGTAACAGTCTCTGTCTTAAATAGTTCACAGTAGAGGAGACATACAGGAAAGTAAATACAGTATAGTAAGATAGGCTATAACAGAGCTTTGTGTAAGGCGTTAAGGAGGTGCAGAGTGCCAGCCAGTCCCCGCTGAGAGAGTCAGGGAGTTTCCCAAGGGAGGAAACATCTGACTGAGTCTTAAAAGTTGAGCAAATGTTTGCCAGGGGAATAATTGCCTGGCTAAAAGGAAGAAACTTTGCTATGTCATGTTTAGTGAACAGTGACAAATTTTGTATAGATATCATGGAAATGGTAGAAGACACAGCTGTAAAGGCAGGGAGGGGCTGGCCTGAGAAGGTTCTTATATGCAAGGGCTTTTTTTGGTTGTTCCATGGAGATGATTGGGCAAAACCTAAAGGGTTTTAGGCAGAACAATGATCAATCAAGTGTGTATTTTTGAAAGGGCACTTTGGGAATCGGGAGCTGGGGAGGGTGGGCTCTTCCACGCAAAAACAATGGGTACGTTACAAGTGTGCAATATAACTATGATAAAATTTGTAAGTGCTGATACCAACGTGGATACTTGTGTAAGTTTTGTCAATTATCTGCCACCAAATGAGTGTTATAGAAAATCAATATAATAAGAGTTCAGAGATTGGACTGGAACTATGAGGGAAGGCTTCATGGAGAAGCCAGGCAGGAACTGGGCAACAACTGAAGCTAGAATGGGCTGAGCATCCTGGATTGTTCAGATAGAACAAAGCGCGATGCTTCTAACTGCAGAAGAGCTATATGATGTGTCTGTGAATTGAAGAACACCTGTCAAACTGATGGGGAAACAAGAGAAATAACATTATCTGAAGTCTTACACAGGTATTCCAAGTTACACGGAAGTCCACCAAAATCTAAATGGCCCCCAAAGTGGGACTAGTCCATTAATCTCTGTGGACACTGAGCTGACATGATCATGCCTGTAACTGCTGTAGAGGGTTTAATCCATTTCCAAGTTTGTGTATTTGATAGGGATGAAATATGCTAGGCAAATACGAAGCATTTTCTTTCAAAAAGACAGATTCCTCTAGTCTATTAGCAATGCTGAACCTTAATCACCAACTGAGTGAAATAAGATGACTCTGGCTTACTGGCTGGTTACCTTGTGAAGTTTCCTCTTCCTTTAAGTGTCTACAAGAAATACACGAGAATATACCACAGGCTGCTACTAAAAGAGGAGTTGAGAAGGCAAGGAGTGTCCATATTTGTGTCCTAACTGAAACTTCTTTTGAAATAGGAAAACCTCTGTGTTACTTATATATTTAATGCTTAAACAAGGCAGAGATATGAACAATTAGGTTATTCCAATCCTGTGAATGGAGTAATTTCACCCAGTAATAAATCCATTTTGCATTATTGTTCTTTGTTTATTAAACCAATAAGAGTGTTCATTCCAGCCTGTCAAAAGCACCAAGTGAACTAAAGTCTGTTTAGTCTAACAATAGATGCTCTCAGCCAAAGAAGGAGGATCCCAAAATAAAATGTGACTTTACAGTGGAATGATATTATATACTTAGAGGGAAGAGATGTGAAGAGGGGGCATGGGGATAATGTAATTCTTTTTTATTCAGGTGACATGGGATGAAACAGATTTCTTGCCAGTTTAAAGCATACAGTGTGACAGGGTGTGTAGCTCATGACTGACTCTGGCAATCAATTGTTTATGGCATCCCCTTAACCTAGTATACATCGATAACTGCAGCCTCATTATTCTATTTTGTGGATTATATAAGCAGTAAGCCATGTACTTACTTAAAAATAATATTTCATGGATAAGAGAGAGTTAAAGTTAATCTTAGACCCATTCTACACCATAAACGACCTCACCACCCATCCTTGTCATTAACAATGCTAAGTTACTGCTGTATGATTTTACCTACCTCATTTTCAATAGTTCCATAAAGTTGTCCAACCCACTTGTCAACAGACCACTTGGAATTCAAGCAACACTTCACAGCTCTCAGTTGATAATTAGGATGTTTTCCTAAACATGTAGTTGATATATGGTACCCAAACCACAGTAATCTTCCTATGCCACTATCAGGCCTAGTAACCTCTCAACACTTCAGGAATCAATTCACAAAGTGGGCAAGTAAAGTCATTTCCTTCTGCCGTTTTAAAAAATTTTATTCTTCACACAGACATAGATGGTCAAAACCCATTTTTATTTTCTGATTAGTGCTGCTCAGTTAATCCTCAACTCTCTTACAGTCTGCACTAAAAGAGACATCATCTTCTTTCTAAAAGTACTATTGGCCCTGGACATATCCTGATTTCACCTGTTCAGGTCTCTGGGTATTCAATAAAGCAAGTTCAGCCACTGTGCCAAGAGGCCACACAGAGTTCAAGGTAACACCTCATAGCCATCAGCAGGTTAATTATAATTTCATTTTCAAACACACCGACTGCATGCTTGTTTCAACTCCAAATGACCTTACCTGCTTAATTTTTTTTTTTTTTTTTTGGTCTACATGGAGTAAATTTCTGTCAGCAAAGCTGAAAGGCCACTCAGAGTTCATGGTTACAATTCATATTTTTAACAGGTTGCCCAGACCTAAATCCTCACCTTCAAACATTCCAGAGAGAGCACTTAGCAGCTATGAAGGAAGTAGGGAGCGGGGCATGGGGAAGGGAGAGGGTCAGAAGGGAAGGAGGGCTACGGCTCCTGACTGGAGTTCTGAGACCCTCAGTGCAAATGGCCATCTTAGTGAGCCCATTCTGGCTCATGGGGGAAGGCCCTGCAGTTTTTGGGTGGAGACTTAGAGGAGTTTCTACATACTTACTGGATGATTGCATCACTGCCAGAAGCACAACTGGCTCAGAAGCAGCCTTGTGCTACATTCTGAGGTCATCACAATAGCGGAAGCTTGGTTTTGTATTAAAGGCAACTGGGACAAATGCTGACTTCCTTCTGCTTTCTATGGGTAGGGAACAGAAAAGGACTTTCTCGGAGAGGCAAACATTTTTTGCAGACAAGGGCTCCTTTTATGAATTAGGCTGGAAGTGCCCAGGTAACCTGAATGAGAGGAGTCACTTCAGAAGTGATTCTTCTCATACCCTGCCACTCATACTGTATCACAGGTCAGAACAACAAGCTTTGTGGGAATTCTGCAAAGGACCAATGGACCCATTTTCCCATTTAAAAACAAAACCAAAACAAGTGGTCTCAAAGCTTTTGCTCAGGAATGTTTTCTGCATAACTCAACACTCATCCTATAAGAAATTTCATTTTCCATTTCACAGAGCTTAGCTGTTTTTTGTTGGTTTTGTTTTCTTTTATTTTTTTCCAAACTATCTAAATGACCCCAAAAATTCCTCATAGTATTGTTCATTTTGTAAGCTGAAGAGACCAAAAATAAGTATAGACCCTACTTGCATAGTTCATTCTTGGTCATCTATTCCCCTTGAAATAATTCCTAGCTGCATGGGACTTTGCCTCAAGTTGCTTCAGAGAAGTCTTCTCTAGCACTTGGATCACCACCTGGCTTGGGCTGCATCTGCTTTCACACAGCCTGATCTGCTTTGTCAATCCTCTTTGAAAAAATGGAATGGCAATTTCTATAATGTTCACTCATTTTCTCTTCAGTGGATTCTTTTCTTGGCAAACAAGTGGGTGGTGTAACAACCCTTTTCACTCTCAAAACTTAACTGCAGATTATGTCAATACTGCTTTTCAAAAGAGGGAGGTCATTTCTGGTTGCTGCAGGACCACAAAGCATTTAGTTGAGTGCCCCACCATAAAGCCTGAATGTTTTGTTATTGTTGCATAATCCAGGGATTTAAGTTTTTCAGTTGCAGAGCCTGTTTTCTTCCCCAAAGTGGATCTTATTAGAAGCCCAATATATAAAACATGTAATATTAAAGCTCCTTAGGCAAATTTACAATAAACCAGTCAGGGGCTTATCAGCTCAGCCCTCCTACCTCCCCAGCTTCTACAGCCACAGCACAGAATCATACCCGGGGAGCTCAACACAACCACCAGCTGCCACATAACATAGCTTAAAAGCTACTAAGACATAGGTGCTGGTAGTAATTAGAAAGTAGGTACTTGTAAGTAACAAATCATGTCCCCAAGCTTAATTAACTCAGAAGTATATGAATGATCATGTTAGAACTTTTTTCCCATTAAACTATCATCTCTTGAAGGCAGGAGCTTTGGCATATTTATATTATACTACCCACAATACCTTGCTCATCCTAACTGTTCAATAAATGTTACATTATACTACCTTGTCTCAGATTGGAAAAAATTATTTTCTGTGTGGGCATGCTGTTTTAAGGGGGCAGGAATGATATCTCCCTCCTCCCTCAGTCCACGTTCACCCAGAAATCCCTAGTCATCACAGGGATCACAAGAGACCAGCTCTAGTATTGCTCATAGTATTGACTCAATTCATCATAGAAAAGCTCCATCTGACCTTCAAACAAGTTGACAACCTCTATGTATCTCAACTTTCCTTAATGAGAAATGTAGGATGACATTTGCAAGTTGAGGCCTTGAATAAAGTTTCTGTGACCTCCATTTTCCCACTTATAAAAGGCAACAACCAAACTGATCATTTCTCTTGTCTGGCATTCAAAAGGAGGTGGTGGGTGTTAAATCAAGGCAAAGAAGTCATTTGAAGCCTGCCTTTCATTTTAGGGAAATTGTTCCTTCTCAGTAACAATCAACAAGTATTTATTGATATTCGTTGGGGAGGGGGGTCCTAAAAAAGCACTGAACTTGAAGTCAGAACACTGGAGCCCAGATTTAGGATCGCTACTTGAGAGCAGTTTAATATTGCTCAAGAGCACCTTGAGTATCTGCTTCTTCATTATTATAAATGGAATAATCATCGCCACCTCACAGGATTATTTTTAAGATAAAGAGATAATATTAATGATAATATCTAGCACTGTTGCTGGTGCATATTTGACTCAGGATCCTGTATGGGATCCCAGGTAAGGGAATCTAATAAAAAGTCAAAAGAAAGTTAACAAAATAAATGTATTGTGAACTGTAAATCAACTGTCATAGGGTAAATACCCAGACAATGAGTATTTTAATGGCCACAGGCACAAGTTTAGCTCTTGGGGATTAAAGCTGTGGTATAGGGGTGGGAGGAACCCAGGGCTCTGATTTGCAAAGTAAGCTTCAGAGTATGTCAAACTGAACTGGGTTCAGAACACTACTAAGATTGAGTCAGAGCTACATTTGATTTGTAGGGCAATCGTACTTACAGTTGCTCCATGACACAAAAATGATTTTCATTTCAATCATACCTTTCCCATCACTACCTCTTCCCTATCACGCTTTCTCTCTCGTTTATACCTAAATGAGGGCTGAACTAGAGCTAGAACAAAGATTGGATAGCTTGAGAAGTGAAGAATCCTATGTTCTTAGACCTGTTTACCAGTGTTAAGATCTGTTCCTTTAGTTAATTATTCCTCTGCCAAACCTTCTGGAATTACAAAGTCACGTTCCAGATATCCTTCAGGGATAATTTGAGCCAGTCTTTAATTAGTCCTTTGATTAGAATCAAATAGCTAAGGTATGGGACTAGAAAGCCTAGAAAATTTGGACCTTGGTCCACACAAAAATGTGTAAGGCTCCAAATGTTAAATAATTGCTTTTTGTATGTGATAAAATGTAATTCTGAGTTAGAAACCATTTTTTTTAATGCCTCTCAAATTTATGATGACAGAGGCACTTTGTTAAACTTACCCTTCCTTTTTATATCAACATTGGTAAACCAGCAGAATAAGTGTAGGTAATTTTTCTAAAGCTATTGAGTCATTTAGAAATAGATGACTGAGGAACAACATCACCACCATCATCAATGGCAACAGTAACAACAAAAACCTGCTTTCATGAACCAAATAATGCTTCCTAAAAATACAGTTTTCATTTGTCTCACAGCAGGCATGTATTGAGTATTTAATCTGTGTAGTATCTCAGCCATTACAATCTCTAGTCTTCATTAATCTCATCTCGTCATTCTGGTTCTATTTTGTCATTTTCTCCTTTCTGTACTTAAAACAAATGGCATTACAAAAAAACATTTAATTTATGAGACAGACTCAAAAAGCTTGTCCTGACATTCCTTTCTGTACTTTTATTTCCCTGTTTCATTCTTACATTCTTTTTTGGGAGTCTCTATTGCCTGCATTGTTTATGACTGCTTCACAAATTAATTCAGGTATGTTTCAACTATAGTAGCTCACTCTTTTTTCTCCTTTTCACACTTGTGTTCATAACCCCTGTTCTAGTAAAGCACCCTGAGATAGACCAGATGTTAGAATTAAGCAAAAAGAAATTACCATTTCCCATGCACCAATATGGATATAAAAGTCTATGATATTAACTTGAAAGACTCATTGGAAGTTAAAATTAAACATACCTTCGGAGATCATTTAGTCTAGAAATGGCTGGAAAACCCTAAGGCTTCAAAGCATTAAAGGTGGTAATGGCATCAATAAGAATTTCTATTTTAAATCAATACACAGGTTCTCAGGTTGATGGAGTAACTTGTAGCAGACCAATACATACGCCAAGAAGAATTAGAAAAGTCAGAAACAAAATTAAAAAATAAAAAGCTGCTTGAAAGCCTCAGAGAGCTGCTGAGGCATCCAGGATTTGAGAAGACAAGACCTGGAAGAAAAGAGAAGGTCTTTGAGATGAAGCCAAAATTCTGCAAACCAGATTCTTGGTGTTGGGATAGAGGCAGAGAAGCCAGGAGAACTTCTGGCAAATTCACAGGGCTAGAGAGACAAAAATTAGAGTTTGGTGTTACCCAGGGAGAAATAATTTAAGTAATCAAGATTGCAGAGAGAAGAGAGGGACTGGAAAGTGAGCCTACTGGCATGTGCTGATGCTAAACTGTCAAAGGAAGGGGGCTGAGAAGCCAAGCAGAAAATGGCTGAAAATTAGAGCAGAGTTTTCTGCAGACACTTGGTGCTGGGGAAAAAAAATGAGAATTTAGGTCCCACCAAGGAGGGGCCTTACCAAAATGCCCTAGGCTTTCATGTAGGACACATGGAGGGATATCTATAATAGTGGATATGAACAAAGCGTAGACTGAATTTTATAAAAACTGTATCTCAGTCACAAGTCTGCAAAATTCTTGAAGAAACTGAGGTGATGTCCCCCTCACTCTAAATACCTGCCAAAGGACATAATGAATCTCTTAAGGAGAAAAATCATCATCCAAGGCCACTAAAAATTTTGTGCACAATAACTAGGATTCAATAAAAATACAGACTTGCAGAGAACAGGAGTAAGAGAAAAACAAACAATAGACCTAGTCCTAGAGGTGAACAAAATCACAAATGAACTTTAAAATAAGTATGACCAACATACACAATAAAATAAAGGACAAGATGCAGAATTTCATCACATAATTGAAATATTTTTTAAAAGAGAACATTCTAGCACTGAAAAATACAATAGCTAAAATTGAGAATATAGTAGATGAGTTTAAGAATATTTTACACAGATGAAGAGAAGATTAGCAAATTGGAACACTGGTGAGTATGTAAAAATATCTAGACTAAAGCAAATATCTAGACTGAAGCAAAAAGGCAGAACATATGGGCATAGTGAAAAGAGCCAAAATATGTATATTTGGAGTCCAGAAATGGAGAGCTAGAGAATGGGAGAAAGGAAAATTTGAAGAGATAATTGTCACAAATTTTCCAAACTGATAAAAGACATCAAGTCACAGGTTCAAAAGGAATAAACGCCATGAAGGAGAAACACAAAGAAAATCGCACCAAAGCACATTATAGTAAAACTGCCAAAGCCAAAGCCAAACCTTCAAAGAAGCAGCAACAAACCTGACACCTGACTTCATCAAGAAAAGTAATGGAAATCAGGGAACAATGGAACTACACATTCATGTGCTCAAAGAAAGTAACTGGCAACTTAGAATTCAATACCCAATGAAAAATATCCTTCTGTAATGAAGGCCAGACAAAACAAAACAAAACAAAAGAGACATTTGAAGGCAAACAAAAGCTGAGATAACTTATTATCAGCAGACGACCTACACTAAAAGAAATATTAAGAAAAATGTGGAAAGAAACAATAGGATAAATATGTAGACACATGTAAATATTGTTGGCAATAATAATAATACTAGTGTTCCTTTGGATTTAAAATAATTATGAAGTTAAAATGCATGATAGCAATAATAAAAATGGAGAAATAGAAAATCTAAATTAAAATAGTCTAAAGTTCTAGCATTTTGTAGGATTTGTTAAGTTATACTAGACTCTAGTTAAAGTTAAAGATGCTTGCAGCATTTAGGGCAACCACTCAAAGACTGTATAAGAAGCAGTAAATAGAGAAAAAAAGTACAATAATAAAATACAATTAATTTTTAAAAGATGAGAAGGAATGAAAAGGTTTTTTAAAAAAGGGGGCAAAAATCTAAAACCAAAAATATAATGGCATATATAGATCTCAATACATTAGTAATTGGAATTAACTAAATAATTAAACAGCAGAATTTGTTGGATCAAAGAAGCAAATACCTGACATGCCACTTATAAAGGCATAACTTAAATATAACAATATTGAAAACAAGAAAATAAAATGATGAAAAGATATATGCCATGTAATATTAGCCAAAAAGAAAGTTGACGTAGCTATATTAGTATTAGGCAAAGTGGGTTTTAGGTAAAAAGCATTATTAGAGATACAGGGGAACATACCACAATGTTCAAAGAGTCGGTCTACCAAGAAGATGCAACAGTCCTAAATTTATCTGCACCTAGTAACTTATACTTTAAGATATGTAAAGAAAAAATAGAACTAACAGGAGAAATAAACAAATCCACAATTGTATTTGAAGAGTTGCAAGTCTCTCAATAACTGCCATAACAATTAGGACAACCAAAAATCAGTAGAGATATGGAAGATTTACTCATTTTGGTGAACAAACTTGATTTAATTGATGTCTATAGAATGATGCAGCCACTAATTGCAGAAAACATATTTTTAAAAGGCACATAGAATATTTACCAAAATTGACCACAGACTGAAGCAAATGACAAGTCTCAACACATTTCAAAGGACTAGAAATCCTTCTCTGACCATAATGCAGTCAAGCTAGGTAGCAATAACAAAAAGATAGTTAGGAAATCCAGAAATGTAAAATGATGCCTTACTAAATAGCTCATGTGTCAAGAAGAAATAAAAATGGAAATTAGAAAGTATTTTGAGTTGAATTATTAATGAAAATATGACATATCAAGATCTCTGAGAGGAAGGTGTAACTGTGCCTCAAGGGAACTTTGTTGCCCAAAATGCACATATTAGAAAATAAGGAAAAAAGGTGGGTCCAGGTATTCCTTTCAGGCTAAAGAAGGCAAACTTGCTGCTCCTGCTCCCACTCAAAACAGAATCAGAAAAGCAGACTTTACAAATGCAAAGCAGGATCAACAAAGTTCAAAATGGTTCTTTGAAAAGGCTAGTAAAAATGATAAACCTCTTTCAACAATGATCCAAAGAAAAAGGCGGCACAAATTACCAATATTAGGAATGAAAAGGATGTAACTTTAGACCGTACAGACAATTAAAAATACAGGAGAATATTATCAACAACTTTATGCTAACAGATTAGGAAATTTAGATGAAACAAATTCCCAGAAAAGAACAATTTACCAAAATTGACACAAGAATGAACAGGAGACCTAACTGGTCACTTGTGCATTAAAGAAACTGAGCCTATAAGTTTCCTGGAAAGAAACTTCCTGGTCTGCATGATTTCACTGATGAAATCTTTATAACACTGGTGAAATCTTTATAACAACGAAATAACACTAATCTTATACAAGCCTTCTTGAGAAAACAAATGAGGGATTACTTTCCAAATGATTTTTATTAGACTGGCATAACCTTGACACTAAAACCTGAAGTCTAATATAAAAAAGGAAATCCAGTAGAAAACTGGGCAATACACTTGAACTAGCACTTCACCAAAGAACATATCGAAATGACTAACTGACATATGAAGAGGTTGCTAATATCATTAGCATTATTATACAATTTATTATTATATTGTACAAAATGACTTCACAATAGGATACCAGCATACACCTACAGGAATGGCTAAAATTGCTGCTGAGGATGTAAAGCAAGTTGAATTATCATCATTCTTGGCATAAACTGATTATAATCATTTTGAAAAACTGGTAGTATCTACTTAAGCTGACATACATATAATCCTATCCTATGACCAGCAATTCTAACCATAGGTATACAACCAACAGAAATGGGTACATCAAAAGGCATATGCAAGATTGTTCAAGGTAGCCTTATTTGTAAAAATCCCATCCAAGAAATATCCCAAATGCCCACCAGCAATCAAATTGAAATTAATAAATTGTGGCATATTCATAAAATGGAATATTTTACAGCAATGAGAAAGAATAAATTACTGCTTTCATGCAACAGTTTGGATGAATCTCATAAAAAGGATGTTTCATGAAAGAAGCTAGACATACAGGAGCACACACTGTAAGATCCCGATCATTTAAAGTTGGAAACAGGCCAAACTAATGAATGCTGATAAAAGTAAGTATAGGAATTACTATTGTGGGAGGCATTAGGGACTGGGAGCAGGTAGAAGAGAACTTTGAGGGATGTTGGTAATGTTTCATTTTTTTTATCTGGGTTTTGTGGACACATTCACTTTGTGAAAATGCATCAAGCTGCATAATTATGATTTATAGATTTTTCAGTTCTACAATAATGTTTATTTTAAAATGTCCATTCGTGGAATACTTACTTTCCCCCTTCAAATCTGTACTGTTTGGGATCCTCTGAGAGTAAAGTTGTTGAGTAGCAGCCAATGGAATTCAGAAGTGTGTTCATGATCCAGTCACTTGCCTAGTCTTCCACTCAGCTGAACACAGCTAGGTGCTGTGATGTGAGAGAGAGAGGGAGAGAGGGGGAGAGGCACTGAGAGAGAGAAAAAAGGGGGGAAGCAGAGAGGGAAGGAAGGGGGAGGAAGAGAGGAGGAGAGAGAGAGAGAGACAGGGCCAGCGTTCTTGGGCACTGAGTCAAACATTGCTCTGGGTGTGCCTGCGGGAGTGTTTCTGGATCATATTAACATTTGAGTCAACAGACTTGAGTAGAGCAGATTGCTCTCCTTAATGTCAGTGGGCCCTATCCAATCAGCTGAAGAAATCAATGGAACAAAAAGGCTGACCTCTGTCTGCCGCACTGCCTTGAGCCGGGACATCAGTCTTTTCTGGCCTTTGGACTGGAACTGAAACATCAGTTCCTTTGGGGTCTTTGCTAACACTGAGACTGAAACTACACCACAGGCTCTCTGTGTCTCCAGCTTGCTGACAGCAGATCTTGGGAAACTTGTCAGCTCCATAATCACATGATCCAATTCCTTATATTATTATTAATAAATACACACACACACACACACACACACACGTGTTTTTGGTTCTATTTATCTGGAGAACTCTGATTAATACTTCATATATGCTTAATTTTTGCCCATAATAGATTGTTTGTTAAAGGCAGAAAACAAAAAAACATTGGAAAAAATAAATGAAAACCATGAAAATGTATTTTGCAAATAAGTTCCAAAGGTGATCTTACATTTGTAATTAACTTCATTGATCAGAAATTCCTTATAATGGACATAAAAATATCCTTAGACATTTAAAAAGTGATATTTAGAGGGGGCGGAAGATGGCGGCGTGAGTAGAGCAGCGGAAATCTCCTCCCAAAACAACATATATCTATGAAAATATAACAAAGACAACCCTTCCTAGAATAAAGACCAGAGGACACAGGACAATATCCAGACCACATCCGCACCTGAGAGAACCCAACGCCTCGCGAAGTGGGTGAGATACAAGCCCCGGCCCCGCGGGAGCCGAGCGCCCCTCCCCCCAGTTCCCGGCGGGAGAGGAGCGGGCAGAGCGGGAGGGAGACGGAGCCCAGGGCTGCCGAACACCCAGCCCCAGCCATCCGGGCCAGAGTGCAGGGCCCTCGATACTGGGAAAACAGGGCAGCAAGAACAGTGAGCAGGCACTGGAGGCTGGGCGACAGAGGACATAAGAAAAGCGCGCGACCATTTTTTTTTTTTTTTTGCTTTTTTGCTGCTTTGTTTTGGCGAGCGCTTTTTGGAAGTCTTAAAGGGACAGGGACCCCAATATTAGGGAAACAGGGCAGAAAGACCGGTGAGCAGAGGCCTGAGGCTGGCACCGGAGAATAAAGAAAAACGAACGATCACCTTTTTTTTTTAATTAAAAAAATTTTTTTTTTTTTTTTTAATTAAAAAAAATTTTTTTTCTTGTTTTTTTTTGTGGTCGTTGTTTTGTTTTGGCGGGTGCTTTTTGGAAGTCTTAAAGGGGCAGGGCGGGCCACTTAATCCAGAGGTAGGGAACCCGGGATCTCAGGGCACCCTAACCCCTGGGCTGCAGGGAGCAGGGAGGCCCCTTACGGAGATAAATAGCCTCCCAGCAGCTCCTGCTCCAACGCGACTCCACCATTTTGGAGTAGCTGCCTGAGCCAGGCCACGCCCACAGCAACAGCGGAGATTAACTCCATAGCAGCCGGGCAGGAAGCAGAAACCCGGTCTGCGCGCAGCTGCGCAGCACAAGCCACTAGAGGCCGCTGTTCTCCCAGGAGAGGAGGGCCACAAACCAACAAGAAAGGAAGTCCTTCCAGCCATCACTCGTCCCAGTTCTGCAGACTATTCCTATCACCATGAAAAGGCAAAGCTACAGGCAGACAAAGATCACAGAGACAACACCAGAGAAGGAGACAGACCTAACCAGTCTTCCTGACAAAGAATTCAAAATAAGAATCATAAACATGCTGACAGAGATGCAGAGAAATACGCAAGAAAAATGGGATGAAGTCCGGAAAGAGATCACAGATGCCAGAAAGGAGATCGCAGAAATGAAACAAACTCTGGAAGGGTTTATAAGCAGAATGGATAGAATGCAAGAGGCCATTGATGGAATTGAAATCAGAGAACAGGAACGCATAGAAGCTGACATAGAGAGAGACAAAAGGATCTCCAGGAATGAAACAATATTAAGAGAACTGTGTGACCAATCTAAAAGGAGCAATATCCGTATTATAGGGGTCCCAGAAGAAGAAGAGAGAGGCAAAGAGATGGAAAGTATCTTAGAAGAAATAATTGCTGAAAACTTCCCCACACTGGGGGAGGAAGTAATCAAACAGACCACGGAAATACACAGAACCCCCAACAGAAAGGATCCAAGAAGGGCAACACCAAGACACATAATAATTAAAATGGCAAAGATCAAGGACAAGGAAAGAGTGTTAAAGGCAGCTAGAGAGAAAAAGGTCACCTATAAAGGGAAACCCATCAGGCTAACGTCAGATTTCTCAACAGAAACCCTACAGGCCAGAAGAGAATGGCATGATATATTTAATACAATGAAACAGAAGGGCCTTGAACCAAGGATACTGTATCCAGCACGACTACCATTCAAATATGACGGTGGGATTAAACAATTCCCAGACAAACAAAAGCTGAGGGAATTTGCTTTCCACAAACCACCTCTACAGAACATCTTACAGGGACTGCTCTAGATGGGAGCACTCCTAGAAAGAGCACAGCACAAAACACCCAACATATGAAGAATCGAGGAGGAGGAACAAGAAGGGAGAGAAGAAAAGAATCTCCAGACAGTGTATATAACAGCTCAATAAGCGAGCTAAGTTAGGCAGTAAGATACTAAAGAGGCTAACCTTGAACCTTTGGTAACCACGAATTTAAAGCCTGCAATGGCAATAAGTACATATCTTTCAATAGTCACCCTAAATGTTAATGGGTTGAATGCACCAATCAAAAGACACAGAGTAACAGAATGGATAAAAAAGCAAGACCCATCTATATGCTGCTTACAAGAAACTCACCTCAAACCCAAAGACATGTACAGACTAAAAGTCAAGGGATGGAAAAACATATTTCAAGCAAACAACAGTGAGAAGAAAGCAGGGGTTGCAGTACTAATATCAGACAAAATAGACTTCAAAACAAAGAAATTAACAAGAGATAAAGAAGGACACTACATAATGATAAAGGGCTCAGTCAAACAAGAGGATATAACCATTCTAAATATATATGCACCCAACACAGGAGCACCAGCATATGTGAAACAAATACTAACAGAACTAAAGGGGGATATAGACTGCAATGCATTCATTCTAGGAGACTTCAACACACCACTCACCCCAAAGGATAGATCCACTGGGCAGAAAATAAGTAAGGACACGGAAGCACTGAACAACACAGTAGAGCAGATGGACCTAATAGACATCTATAGAACTCTACATCCAAAAGCAGCGGGATATACATTCTTCTCAAGTGCACATGGAACATTCTCCAGAATAGACCACATACTAGGCCACAAAAAGAGCCTCAGAAAATTCCAAAAGATTGAAATCCTACCAACCAACTTTTCAGACCACAAAGGCATAAAACTAGAAATAAACTGTACAAAGAAAGCAAAGAGGCTCACAAACACATGGAGGCTTAACAACACGCTCCTAAATAATCAATGGATCAATGACCAAATCAAAATGGAGATCCAGCAATATATGGAAACAAATGACAACAACAACACTAAGCCCCAACTTCTGTGGGACACAGCAAAAGCAGTCTTAAGAGGAAAGTATATAGCAATCCAAGCATATTTAAAAAAGGAAGAGCAATCCCAAATGAATGGTCTAATGTCACAATTATCGAAATTGGAAAAAGAAGAACAGATGAGGCCTAAGGTCAGCAGAAGGAGGGACATAATAAAGATCAGAGAAGAAATAAATAAAATTGAGAAGAATAAAACAATAGCAAAAATCAATGAAACCAAGAGCTGGTTCTTCGAGAAAATAAACAAAATAGATAAGCCTCTAGCCAGACTTATTAAGAAGAAAAGAGAGTCAACACAAATGAACAGTATCAGAAACGAGAAAGGAAAAATCACGACGGACCCCACGGAAATGCAAAGAATTATTGGAGAATACTATGAAAACCTATATGCTAACAAGCTGGGAAACCTAGGAGAAATGGACAACTTCCTAGAAAAATATAACCTTCCAAGATTGACCCAGGAAGAAACAGAAAATCTAAACAGACCAATTACCAGCAACGAAATTGAAGAGGTAATCAAAAAACTACCAAAGAACAAAACCCCCGGGCCAGATGGATTTACCTCGGAATTTTATCAGACATACAGGGAAGACATAATACCCATTCTCCTTAAAGTTTTCCAAAAAATAGAGGAGGAGGGGATACTCCCAAACTCATTCTATGAAGCTAACATCACCCTAATACCAAAACCAGGCAAAGACCCCACCAAAAAAGAAAACTACAGACCAATATCCCTGATGAACGTAGATGCAAAAATACTCAACAAAATATTAGCAAACCGAATTCAAAAATACATCAAAAGGATCATACACCATGACCAAGTGGGATTCATTCCAGGGATGCAAGGATGGTACAACATTCGAAAGTCCATCAACATCATCCACCACATCAACAAAAAGAAAGACAAAAACCACATGATCATCTCCATAGATGCTGAAAAAGCATTTGACAAAGTTCAACATCCATTCATGTTAAAAACTCTCAGCAAAATGGGAATAGAGGGCAAGTACCTCAACATAATAAAGGCCATCTATGATAAACCCACAGCCAACATTATATTGAACAGTGAGAAGCTGAAAGCATTTCCTCTGAGATCGGGAACTAGACAGGGATGCCCACTCTCTCCACTGTTATTTAACATAGTACTGGAGGTCCTAGCCACGGCAATCAGACAAAATAAAGAAATACAAGGAATCCAGATTGGTAAAGAAGAAGTTAAACTGTCACTATTTGCAGATGACATGATACTGTACATAAAAAACCCTAAAGACTCCACCCCAAAATTACTAGAACTGATATCGGAATACAGCAAAGTTGCAGGATACAAAATCAACACACAGAAATCTGTGGCTTTCCTATATACTAACAATGAACCAACAGAGAGAGAAATCAGGAAAACAACTCCATTCACAATTGCATCAAAAAAAATAAAATACCTAGGAATAAACCTAACCAAAGAAGTGAAAGACTTATACTCTGAAAACTACAAGTCACTCTTAAGAGAAATTAAAGGGGACACTAACAGATGGAAACTCATCCCATGCTCGTGGCTAGGAAGAATTAATATCGTTAAAATGGCCATCCTGCCCAAAGCAATATACAGATTTGATGCAATCCCTATGAAACTACCAGCAACATTCTTCAATGAACTGGAACAAATAATTCGAAAATTCATATGGAAACACCAAAGACCCCGAATAGCCAAAGCAATCCTGAGAAAGAAGAATAAAGTAGGGGGGATCTCACTCCCCAACTTCAAGCTCTACTATAAAGCCATAGTAATCAAGACAATTTGGTACTGGCACAAGAGCAGATCCACAGATCAATGGAACAGACTAGAGAATCCAGACATTAACCCAGACATATATGGTCAATTAATATTTGATAAAGGAGCCATGGACATACAATGGCGAAATGACAGTCTCTTCAACAGGTGGTGCTGGCAAAACTGGACAGCTACATGTAGGAGAATGAAACTGGACCATTGTCTAACCCCATATACAAAAGTAAACTCAAAATGGATCAAAGACCTGAATGTAAGCCATGAAACCATTAAACTCTTGGAAGAAAACATAGGCGAAAACCTCTTAGACATAAACATGAGTGACCTCTTCTTGAACATATCTCCCCGGGCAAGGAAAACAACAGCAAAAATGAGTAAGTGGGACTATATTAAGCTGAAAAGCTTCTGTACAGCAAAAGACCCCATCAATAGAACAAGAAGGATCCCTACAGTATGGGAGAATATATTTGAAAATGACACATCCGATAAAGGCTTGACGTCCAGAATATATAAGGAGCTCTCACGCCTCAACAAACAAAAAACAAATAACCCAATTAAAAAATGGGCAGAGGAACTGAACAGACAGTTCTCCAAAGAGAAATACAGATGGCCAACAGACACATGAAAAGATGCTCCACATCGCTAATTATCAGAGAAATGCAAATTAAAACTACAATGAGGTATCACCTCACACCAGTAAGGATGGCTGCCATCCAAAAGACAAACAACAACAAATGGTGGCGAGGCTGTGGAGAAAGGGGAACCCTCCTACACTGCTGGTGGGAATGTAAGTTAGTTCAACCATTGTGGAAAGCAGTATGGAGGTACATCAAAATGCTCAAAACAGACTTACCATTTGACCCAGGAATTGCACTCCTAGGAATTTACCCTAAGAATGCAGCAATCAAGTTTGAGAAAGACAGATGCACCCCTATGTTTATCGCAGCACTATTTACAATAGCCAAGAATTGGAAGCAACCTAAATGTCCATCAATAGATGAATGGATAAAGAAGATGTGGTACATATACACAATGGAATACTACTCAGCTATAAGAAAAGGGCAAATCCAATCATTTGCAGCAACATGGATGGAGCTGGAGGGTATTATGCTCAGTGAAACAAGCCAAGCGGAGAAAGAGAAATACCAAATGATTTCACTTATCTGTGGAATATAAGAACAAAGGAAAAACTGAAGGAACAAAACAGCAGCAGAATCACAGAACTCAAGAATGGACTAACAGGTACCAAAGGGAAAGGGACTGGGGAGGATGGGTGGGTAGGGAGGGATAAGGGGGGGAGAAGTAGGGGGGTATTAAGATTAACATGCATGGGGGGGTAGGAGAAAAGGGAGGGCTGTACAACACAGAGAAGGCAAGTAGTGATTCTACAACATTTTGCTATGCTGATGGACAGTGACTGTAAAGGGGTTTATAGGGGAGACCTGGTATAGGGGAGAGCCTAGTAAACATAATATTCGTCATGTAAGTGTAGATTAGTGATAGCAAAAAAAAAAAAAAAAAGGGCAGTTCCTGTGTGGTAACCTCCAACGAGTTCTACACAAGGGTATAAAGGGCATATAAAAGTGTAGGCAAAGGGTCTGTTTGTGTTTATACAGAGGATCAAAGCCTAATTGGGCTACCCCGAAAATGAACTAAGATACGATATGAAAAAGAACTTCCAACATCTGCACTCTCTGGAAGACTCATGCCAGAAGATGATCATCAAAAAACCCCAACAAAGATCCATGCACTGCTACAGCTGTAGATGCACTCATCCCACCAGTTCCTGGACTTGCCATGGGAATGAGGAAGGAGATATCTAAGCTGGCCTGTGAATACAGTAAAACAACAAAATTGGACTGGACCTATACTGTTGGAACTCAACCAAGAATTTGGAGAAGTACAAATTGTAGCGCTCCAAAGTCTTACAACTAAAAACTATTTACTGTTAAAAGAACATATGGCATGTGAACAGTCCCCAGGAATGGGTTGTTTTAATTTGTCTGATTTCTCTCAGACTGTTCTAGTTCAGTTGGACAATATCCACCATATCATAGATAAGTTTTCACAAATGCCTAAGGTGCCTAACTGGTTTTCTTGGTTTCACTGGAGATGGCTGGTAATTACAGATATGCTTTGGTTATGTAACTATACTCCTATTATGTTAATGTGTGTGTGCAATTTAAGTAGTAGCTTAAAACCTATACATGCTGAAGTTACTCTACAAGAAGATATGTCAAAGAAATAATCAATCTTCCCATGTTTTCTTCCGCCTGCTACTTCTATAGCTTTTCTTCTTCCTTCCTAATTACAACCCTTAAATAGAATTCGTGCCTCATATCAAATTTACCGAGTATCATAATTCTTCCAAGTGGTAAAGATACCTCAAGACAAATGCTGGGCATAGAAGCCACAGGGCATAAATATGCAAAGAAGTAAAAAGCTAACTTTTTCAAACAATAAGGCTTCTCTCTCACTTACCAACTTCACATTTCCCTGTATGGCCCCGGAAGATGACTGGTTAGCCAGAGACGGGTAAGATTCCTCAAGGGAGGAACAACCTAAGACAGGCACAGTTGCAGGGGGGCCATCAGGTGAGAAATTGGGGATCAACAGAGGTGAGGCTTAGAACCTCACCCCCCCGTTCTGAGAGAAATCTTTGCATACGTGGATGTTTTATTGCCCTGGTCTAGCTTGGATTAACACATAGTCTACAGGCACACACCTGATCATCTACATGTGCTCTCTTACAACACTAAACTATGTTTTCTACCTTTATCTTGTATCTACCTACCACTTCAGCATTTTATTAAAAATAATAATAATAAAGAGAGAAATGTGGTATCCACATATAAATCAAGTATAAAAACCAAATGAGTATTCATATTTGAACTGACTGTTTAGAGTTCATAATGCATGAGCAAAACCGAAAGTTTCTGTGATGACTGCCCTTGTACTGTTCACTATGTAACTTATTCATTATGTAAGAATTTGTTCTACATGTAAGAACTTGTTTGTTATGCCTCAGAAGATTGGAGACTGACAAAAATTAGGCTTGGGGTGGAATAATGATTGTGCATTGAGAATTGACTCCCCTATACAGAATTTTATTGTCGTTAACAACCATTTGATCAATAAATATGAGAGATGCCCTCACAAAAAAAAAAAAAAAAAAAAAAGGACAGACTTCCAATGGTAAAATAAATAAGTAACCGGGATGTAATGTATAGCATAAGGAATATAGTCAAGATATTGTAACAGCCTGGTAGGGTGATAGCTGGAACCTAGAATTATGTATATAAATGTTCTACCACTGTGTTGTACACTTGAAACTCATGTAATGTAATACTGTGTGTCAACTACCCTTCAATAAAAAAAAAAAAAAAAAAAAAAAAAAAAAAAAAAAAAAACTGATATTTAAAAAGAGGAAATTTATTTCTATTTAATTTGACTTTGCAGTCTTTAGGACTTAAGATTAGTCATATTGACAGTTTCAGAGACTTACTTGCACTTGACTAGCACGAAATGCCTTTTCTTACTTAGAAACACAACTTGAAAACTGTAAAAAAAAATTATTCAAAATAAAAACCTTCAAACAACAAATTATAGAAGTGGATTTAGTTCTTTGGATTATATTTTAATAAACATAACTTTTTATATTTGATCTCTAAACAATTTGATAAAATAATACAATTAGATTACTCAATAAATTATGCTTTCTCTCACATAATTTAAAATAATTAAATACTATGCATAATTTTTATATGGGAAAAGGTGACATGTATTTAATTGATACTTATGAATATTACATTGAAATTAACTTTGGAATCTTCAACAATATGCAAAATTTGCATTGTTAATTTGCTTCTTTATCATATGCCATGAAAAAAAATGACATTATTTGTAAAGTTCAAAGGAGGGGTGATCGTTATGATTATGTTTAGTATAAATTCCACACTCATAAATGTTTGAAAATGCTAGTTTAGTCTAATATTTACCCCTAACTTTTACAGATAAGGAAACCGAGACCCACAGCAATTTGACTAAAGATACATTTTTAGTTAGTGGCAGACTGACAGTAAACACTCACGGGTCTTGTTTTTTGGTCCAGAGTTCTTTGGGTCACCACATACTGCTCTGTCCTTTCTAGCACTATGGGTCATACTAGTTCCTCAACTGATTTCTTATATGCACAAAAAGGATACGGTCAATTCTAGCTATTAAAAGGTTGCCATGTCTGACTGCAAAAATCACAAAAATAATGGCTCTTTACATTCTCCTCCACCTTCAATAAATTTGGCTTTCACCAACTAATGTCTGAAAACATCTTTGGATAATTTTCAGCAGAGAAACAATAAATCAGGGATGTCAGTGGCTGAGAGGGGAGAACTTCTCCAATTTTCATGAACAAAAACTGCAGTGACAGCTGCTTTCAGGTTTTAGATGTAATTTCCCTTGCTGATGTCCTCACTGTGGTGCGCCTTGGCTGTCTTCCACTCACTAGCCAATCTGGGGGGAAATGTGATTTATGCTGATGCCATATCAATGTGAAAATCTGACCAAGTAAATGAAGTAGATCTCTGCGGCCTCACTGGGGGAAGCTGGAAGCAAGTGGCCATTCACATGTGGGTAAGGCAAAGACAAGGTCCATCTATAAAGTACTATAAGCCTTCTTCTGCCTCAAATTGGCAACTGATTAGGAGCTAATGATAGGGCCTCAAGAAACTTCCCGCTGAGATAGCTATGAAAACTCTGAAAAGAGTAGGAACTCTTAACAATGCTAAAATCTAAAACAAATGATTAAGCTACTGGAGAATTCAGAAGGATTTTCACACTAACAAGTAGCAGAATTGAGATCCACAACCCAGGGCTCATATAGAACAGACCCACAAGTCTTCTCCACTCCTACCCGTGGCTCAGAAACCAGGCTTTGTAACACTGTTTCCCATGATTTTCTACAAATACAGGTTCCTTGGCTCCATTTCCAGAGATCCTGTTTTCATAGGTTTGGTGTGTTGGGAAGGAAGGGGACAGAGGGTGTCCAGAAGTGACTAATTTTCATATAAAGTGAATGTGATGATCTCCAAAGTTTGAAAACGACTGGTCTATACCAATCAGGAAAATTGGGTATCCATTCCTCTCTGACACAGCTGCTGCTTTCTTTTAAACATAATTTTAAAATTTTGAAATAGACTCATGAGAAGTTACAAACATAGTATGAAGAGTTCCATAAACCCTTCAACCAGTTGCCCCCAATTATATCACCTTATATAATCAGAGTAAATGGTCAAAACCAGGAAACTGGTTTGATGTTGACACAATACTATGAATTCAGATGTAGACCTTATTTGGACTCCACCAGTTTTTACATGCATTGTTGTTAATGTGTGTTTCATATGCACTCATGTGTGTTTGTATGTGTGTGTTGTATACAGTTGTACAAAATTTTATCACATGCAGATCTGTGTAACAGTCAGTACAATAAGATTGCAGGACTTTTCCATTCCCATAAAAGACCTTGTTTACTTCTTACAAGTCCACCTCTCCCAACCCACAATCCTAACCTCTGTCAACCACTGATTTATCCTCCATTACTACAGTTTTGTCACTCAGAGAGTTATATAAGTGGAATCATACTATACACAATGCTTTGAGGTTGGCTTTATTTCTCACTCAGCATAATGCCCTTGAGAGCCATTTAAGATTTTGCATATATCAATAGCTCAAACCTCTTTATTTTTAAGTAGTATTCTGTTGCACAGATGTATCACAGACTGTTTAGTCATTCATCCTCTGAAATACATTTGGATTGTCCATTTGAAGTACATTTACAGTTTTTGGTTATTGCAAATAAAACTGCTATGAACATTCATGTACACGTTTTTGTGTAAACATACGTTTTCCTTTCTTTAGGGTAAATGCCCAGGGGTGTGATTGCTGGTTTATATAATTAAGTGTATATTTAATTTTATAAGAAACTGCTAAGCTCTTTTCCAGTGACAGTACCATTTTATAATCCTGCCAGTAATGTATGCATGAGAGATCCAACTGTCCTGCATGCTCACCAGCAGTTGGTTTATCAGTTGCTGCTTTCTGAGGTGCACAAAGCTGGATATCCTTTTCTCTCAGCCTCTACCTAGTACTTATGCTTTTATAATATGGCAGAAGGCATGAGGATTTGAGTGATAAAAAGCATTATGGAGTCACAATGTGAGCACAGAGTAGAAGATCCCAGGAGGAGGACATGCTGGGGCAATAGTTTCCATTCATCCTTACTGGTTAATGTCAGAGAAAGAGACAGTGGAGGTGGGCTTATGCTAAATAGTAATCCATTAATATTGCATTAGATAAACAATTACTAAAGGTAGGACACTTGGATGAGAATTGTGCATATTGATGTGCTCTCCAGCTATGGATCTGAGTTAGGGCTAAACCTACTCAAGAATAGGGTTAACAGGTATCTGATTTTTACAATGAAAATCTGGTATTTGAGCTTTTGGCCTAGAAATAAATACATACTGTGATGTGGCTTATGAGCCAACATTCTTGCTCTAAGATTATAATACATGCTACTGTGCTGACTCCTAACTTGGACACAACAGCTTTCTTTTCCGTTATTTCTGTGGATGCTCTATGGCAAACAAACCCAAGGAAACAAGACTATGGTGAACTACATATTCTGTCTGTTCAAATATACAATGCATCTAAATATTCCTTCTATAGAAAGTAATCAGGAAAAAAAACCTATGGAAAAATACTGTAGGATCATTACAAGGGGCTATCATCCTTAAAGTTCAAGAGGGAAAACATACTTCTGAAAAAGATTTAATATAGATAGCAGAAGGAGATTAAAAAATAAAAACTGATTTGTATTCCAAATCCGGTGCAAAGAAGAAGTCCACAATGAAAGAAGTAGTCATGATAAGGGAGATAGTGGAAACAATGCAAAAAAATGGAATAGTAGAATTTTAAAGGTAGTAATGACCACAACTTCGGCAACTTAAACAACAGATATGAAGGACAAGCCTGAATAACTTTCATAAGAGTAGTGGGATGGTAAAAAAAACATAGGTAAACAGAAAGAGAAGATGATTTGTATGGGGAGATAAGACCTAAGAACTGTATCAATGTTTATTATTTACTCCCCAAAGTAAGCATTTATTATAATCACCTCTATTCTCTGTCCTTAATTTGACTCTTCATAACAGAAACAGACCATTCAGAATCTGATACAATTGCTTAGGTCTAGAGTTTGACCAACATGGCTCTAATTTCAAGGCATTTAGAAAAAGAAAGGCACCTGTTGAGAACAAGCAATGATCACCTCCATCTGTCTTTTCTTTCCTCAGAAACGTGGATATATCGTTGCTCTTAACCAGATTTCCTTCTTCTTCCACACATACGTGCACCTATCCAAAGGGTAAGACTATAACTTCCAGGGAGTATTTAAGTGTTTCTGTAATGATAAGCACTGAATGATCTTGCTTCATCAATAACTCAGTAACATAATGTTCAATGAAATTAAATGCAGTTGCACTTCAGTTTCTTCAACTAAAAGTTAATATACTCACTCCTAACATGCTCACCAATATTAGCACTAGAGCCTCTATTTCCCCTTAAATTGCATTTGCTTCAAGTTTTGCCTTTTATTTGTCTTTTAACGTCTTGGAATCATTTTTTGGTATCTGGATTTCTTTTTTTCAAGCCAGTCTGAGTCTTTTAGTAGGGACACATCCATTTGCATTTATTACTATAATGATTATGTTTGGTCCTGTATTACCTAGTTTAATGCTTTCAACTTTGTTGTTCCCTTTGCTACACAGAAATCTTGTTTTAGTTTTTGCTAATGATTTAGAATGTTTAGTGTCAGTTCAATTTTTAAAATATGAATTTATACAATTATCAACATCAAGAATAAAAGAGCATCTATTTCCTCTGTATTTCTTTCATCCCCCAATATGACTGACATTATGAAGGATTTCATACTGAGTTCCTTATTCTTAAGTATTTACACATAAAAATATCTTAAATATTTTTAAAGTCTCTCAAAAATTATTCAAACTTCAATATGTTTAAAAAAATGTTAATGTTCCCTGTCAGTCCATTTATACAATGACAACCTTTTATTTAAAAAACAAACCATATTTCTATTGATTAAAAGCATAAGTAACTTGGTTATATTATGGAGACTTTTTTCCCTTAAAGGTTTGTAAATGTTTTCACTTTTTTGTATTTTATACTATATAGTAGAGGTTGGCAAATCTTTTCTGTAAAGGGCCAAATTTTCCCTTTTTCGGAGGCCATAAATTTATTCTCTGTATCAACTATTCAACTTTGCCACTGTAGCGCAAAAGCAGCCACAGGCAAGAGGCAAATGAGTGGACATGGCTATGTCCCATAAAACTTTATTTATAAAAACAGGCAGTGGCCACAGTTGACTGACTCTTGCTGGAGAAAAGAGGTCTGGGGCCAGCTTAATTGAGTTAAGTCCTTCTCTAATATTAGATGACGCTACACAGAATGAAAGGCACAGCTCCGTGTTCTCTATTTTCATATTTCTTTTTTAAGTGACTGGGACATAAATCTAAGATAGTCATTATTTATTATGATTAAAAAAAATTAAAACTAGAGCTTCAGTGTGTATTATAAAACTATAATGACCCACATATGTTCTCAATGAATAGCATAATCTCTGAGTCTGCTTAATTTCTTTTGACAGGCTCAATCCAGTAGAAAACTTACTTTTTGGTAATATAAAAGCAAGCCTAAGTGCCTGTCGCATGTACCATGGGGGCTCCGATGAATGTAGCAACAACAGAGCCTTATTTTTTTATTTTTTATTTTTTGTAAATTACATTTTTTTTGTTATCATTAATCTACAATTACATGAAGAACATTATGTTTACTAGGCTCCCCCCTTCACCAAGTTCCCCCCCTCCACCTCATTCCAGTCCAGCGTAGTAAGATGCTGTAGAATCACTACTTGATTTCACTGTGTTGCACAGCCCTCCCTATACTCCCCTCCCTACATGCTAATTATACATGCTAATCATAATGACCCTTTTCCCCCCTTATCCCTCTCTTGCCACCCATCATCACCAGTCCCTTTCCCTTTGGTAACTGTTAGTCCATTCTTGGGTTCTGTGATTCTGCTGCTGTTTTGTTTCTTCAGTTTTTCTTTATTCTTATACTCCACATATGAGTGAAATCATTTGATACTTGTGTTTCTCCACCTGGCTTATTTCACTGAGCATAATACCCTCTAGCTCCATCCATGTTGTTGCAAATGGTAGGATTTGTTTTCTTCTTATGGCTGAATAATATTCTGTTGTGTATATGTACCACATCTTCTTTACCCATTCATCTACTGATGGACATTTAGGTTGCTTCCATTTCTTGGCTATTGTAAATAGTGCTGTGACAAATATAGGGGTGCATCTGTCTTTTTCAAACTGGGCTGCTGCATTCTTAGGGTAAATTCCTAGAAGTGGAATTCCTGGGTCAAACGTTATATCTATTTTGAGCTTTTTGAGGAACCTCCATACTGCTTTCCACAATGGTTGAACTAATTTATATTCCCACCAGCAGTGTAGGAGGGTTCCCCTTTCTCCACAACCTTGCCAACATGTGTTGTTGTTTGTCTTTTGGATGGTGGCAATCCTTACTGGTGTGAGGTGATATCTCATTGCGGTTTTAATTTGCATTTCTCTGATTACTAGCGATGTGGAGCATCTTTTCATGTGTCCAACAGAGCCTTATTTTAAGACAAATACTAAAGGTTCTGTGACTTGTGAGTATGACAACCCCAGACTGGTGTGCAGAATGAAGAGTGATAACATCAGTCGTGTCTGCTTGCTGAGCTTGACTGGAAAAGGAATACAGAAAAATCTGAGGGTACCTTCTAACATAATGACATGGATGAAGCCTTCAGGGATTCTAATGGGCAGAGCTCTCCTTCTCACCAAATTCGAACTGGGAGAGAAATATCGGCAGATGCTTGTCTTCCAAGCAGCAGGAGGCGAAAGGAGGAGAGAAAGAAGGTCAGTTACCAGGAAAGTCAAGCTATGGGGCTCCTAATGAATCCAGACAAAGAAGCAGCATAATCTGGTGGGACCAGAGTTCACTGCAACCTCAGGCAGAGCCAGGACAAACCCACAAACCTCTGAGCTTCAGGTTACCATTTAAAATAGGAACACGGAAACTCTCTTGGTATCAGAGCAGAGATCTTTGGTTTACCTCTTTTTAATCTCTTAAATTTACTGCAGATTTCCTAGAATGAGCATGCTTGTTAGGTATTAATGGTCTTTTTTTTTCTATTTGAATCCTACAAACTTTAAAAAGTATATATGCTAGAAAGGGGTGGTTAGGTTTCTTGGGGATAATAAATGCTCTCAAATATATCTGTTTATAAATTTCTCTCTCTCTCTTAATCTATATGTTTGAGGGGTGATCTCTAGGACCTATATCATAAAAATGTAATCCTGTAATCCTTATTCTATTTGCAAAAAATAAAAATAAAAAAGATTGGAGTGAAGGACTGGATTAAAAGGTTTGCAAACAAACACCAAGACTCACTTTTATATGAATTATCTATAAAAACACCCCACATTAAGGCTATTAGAACAACGGAGATAGAAAAAAAGCAACAAAATTTCAAAGAGTGCATTAAACCACAAGGTTTAAAGAGATGGAACAGAGGTTCTAGAAGAGGCTAATAAAATCGGGAAGATTTGAACTTGAGAAGAAAAGATGAGACGAGAAGTCCCTTAGTGTATGTACCTGTATATGCAAATAAGTGGTATGTGCATCCATTTCCAGTTGTGATTCAAAATTAATACAACAGTGGTTTTGAATGGCTCATGAGCTCAACCAAGGCTGAAACATATATAAATAAAAAACAGGTTTCAAGTGAAGGGTTGAAAACAACTGGAATGAAGTTATCAGGAAATGCAAAAGCTCTTTTCTCAAAGACAGTGAAGACCCTTCATTTCTCCTGCCAACTAACTGCCACCCTAATTTCCTAAGATGGTTAAGCTTTGGTATGACCTAGAGAGAAAGAGACTCCCTTGTTTTATTACCTCAAGAAGCCCTTTCCTTACCCAAACTGATTGCTGCCTTGTTTCATATGTACATCTTCCAACGGTATTAGTGTTCAAATGGTAATTGCCTGGTCACTGGCTGGTTAATCATTATAGGTGATAATTTCTGCAGGAGAGAAACAAGCCTAGCTTAAACATGTATTGCTCTAGTCTTAACTGAAGATGTTTCACCATTTATGTATGCCAGAACTTCTCAGACACACATGCCTCAAATCATCTTTTATCCCAACCTTTTAGGCATCCAGAGAAAAAAAGGAGGACATGGATAACATTTATTTTCAGTATTCTGTCAGGTGATCTGCTGAGTCGATTCCTAGTTTGAAGCCTAGTCCTAGGTGTGAAGTCAGCTGACAAATGGTTGTAGATCTTTAAATCTCTACAGCTTCCTGTAGGTGAAAATTTTTATCTTGATAAGGAACAATTGGATATTTGCTATTATGTGTCTGGACATGTTTCTTAAATAGAGATTAGAAGGAAAAGATAAAATACAGCAAAGGTGATGGGATGTTACCTCTGTAATTAGGTTCCAAAAGTCTGTGGACTTCCATCTTACTACCATAGTCTTTCTTTCCCATTTACTTGTTCACTCTGATGAAGCAAGCTACCACCTTGTGAGATGCCCCAGGGAGAGGCACAGGCCTCAGTCCAACAACCTATGGAACCACTGAGTAAGCAAGGAAATGGATCTCTGCAGTGGCTGCAGCTTTGTGGCAGACCCTGCACCACAGAACCCAGCTAAGCCAAAATCATTCTTGACCCACAGAAACTTTAAGTAATGTGTGTTATTTTATGCCACCAAGTTTTAGAGTAATTTGCTATGCAGCAGCAGATTGTTATAAAGCAAATGATTGATGGGAAAGTTAAAATTGTCCATAAGTCTAAGGAGTGTTCATATTTGTAGACACTGAGCTATTTTCTATGGTCAAGGAGTACCAGTTAGAGTTTATTAAAACAGAAGTGAAACAGGGCTTGAACACTATAAAATTACTACTTTGTGAATATCAGGGGTCCATGTTGAATGACTGAAAAAAAGAATATGTGAAATCTGCATCTTCCTAAGTCTTTCAAGCAGAGAAAAGACAACTCTGTCCTGAGTTCTTGAAGCATCTGCTTGCCTAAGGCTGATTATTAGGCCAGATGACATTTTGAAGTCTCTTCTAATGTACCTATTTTAAACAGATTATATGATTATATATAAAATAATTTAAGGAGATAAAAGCAGAATTACAGTGTTACTTTTTTCAGAATATAGTGAAAGAATGTACAGAAGAGGAGGTAGGAATTAAATATTTATAAGGAGACTTTCCAGTATGAATCATACTTCATAATTTCTCTCTAAAATAAAAACAAAGACATCCCCTTAATACAAAAGACAGAGAGCTGAAGGATTCGAGTGGTCATGGGTTTAACCAAGGGTACACAGAAAGAGAATTTAACAGAATTCTGAACATGACTGTCTTAATTATAAATGATATTAGAGGGGCAGAAGATGGCGGCGTGAGTAGAGCAGCGGAAATCTCCTCCCAAAACAACATATATCTATGAAAATATAACAAAGACAACCCTACCTAGAATAAAGACCAGAGGACACAGGACAATATCCAGACCACATCCGCACCTGAGAGAACCCAGCGCCTCGCGAAGGGGGTAAGATACAAGCCCCGGCCCGGCGGGAGCCGAGCGCCCCTCCCCCCCAGCTCCTGGAGGGAGAAGAGCAGGCAGAGCGGGAGAGAGACGGAGCCCAGGACTGCCGAACACCCAGCCCCAGCCATCCGGGCCAGAGTGCAGGGCCCTCGATACTGGGAAAACAGGGCAGAAAGAACAGTGAGCAGGCACTGGAGGCTGGGCAACAGAGGGCATAAGAAAAGCGCGCGACCATTTTTTTTTTTGCTTTTTTGCTGTTTTGTTTTGGCGAGCGCTTTTTGGAAGTCTTAAAGGGATAGGGACCCCAATACTAGGGAAACAGGGCAAAAAGACCGGTGAGCAGAGGCCTGAGGCTGGCACCGCAGAATAAAGAAAAACGAACGACCACCTTTTTTTTTTTTTTTTTTTAATTAAAAACTTTTTTTTTTTTTTAATTAAAAAAATTTTTTTTTCTTTTTTTTTGGTGGGCGTTGTTTTGTTTTGGCGGGTGCTTTTTGGAAGTCTTAAAGGGGCAGGGCGGGTCACTTAATCCAGAGGTAGGGAATCCGGGATCTCTGGGCACCCTAACCCCTGGGCTGCAGGGAGCAGGGAGGTCCCTTATGGAGATAAATAGCCTCCCAGCCGCTCCTGCTCCAACGCGACTCCACCATTTTGGAGTAGCTGCCCGTGCCAGGCCACGCCCACAGCAACAGCGGAGATTAACTCCATAGCAGCCGGGCAGGAAGCAGAAACCCTGTCTGCGCGCAGCTGCGCAGCACAAGCCACTAGAGGCCGCTGTTCTCCCAGGAGAGGAGGGCCACAAACCAACAAGAAGGGAAGTTCTTCCAGCCGTCACTGGTCCCAGTTCTGCAGACTATTCCTATCACCATGAAAAGGCAAAGCTACAGGCAGACAAAGATCACAGAGACAACACCAGAGAAGGAGACAGACCTAACCAGTCTTCCTGACAAAGAATTCAAAATAAGAATCATAAACATGCTGACAGAGATGCAGAGAAATACGCAAGAGAAATGGGATGAAGTCCGAAAGGAGATCACAGATGCCAGAAAGGAGATCGCAGAAATGAAACAAACTCTGGAAGGGTTTATAAGCAGAATGGATAGAATGCAAGAGGCCATTGATGGAATTGAAATCAGAGAACAGGAACGCATAGAAGCTGACAGAGAGAGAGACAAAAGAATCTCCAGGAATGAAACAATATTAAGAGAACTGTGTGACCAATCTAAAAGGAACAATATCCGTATTATAGGGGTCCCAGAAGAAGAAGAGAGAGGAAAAGAGATGGAAAGTATCTTAGAAGAAATAATTGCTGAAAACTTCCCCACACTGGGGGAAGAAGTAATCGAACAGACCACGGAAATACACAGAACCCCCAACAGAAAGGATCCAAGAAGGGCAACACCAAGACACATAATAATTAAAATGGCAAAGATCAAGGACAAGGAAAGAGTGTTAAAGGCAGCTAGAGAGAAAAAGGTCACCTATAAAGGGAAACCCATCAGGCTAACGTCAGATTTCTCAACAGAAACCCTACAGGCCAGAAGAGAATGGCATGATATATTTAATACAATGAAACAGAAGGGCCTTGAACCAAGGATACTGTATCCAGCACGACTATCATTCAAATATGACGGTGGGATTAAACAATTCCCAGACAAACAAAAGCTGAGGGAATTTGCTTTCCACAAACCACCTCTACAGAACATCTTACAGGGACTGCTCTAGATGGGAGCACTCCTAGAAAGAGCACAGCACAAAACACCCAACATATGAAGAATCGAGGAGGAGGAACAAGAAGGGAGAGAAGAAAAGAATCTCCAGACAGTGTATATAACAGCTCAATAAGCGAGCTAAGTTAGGCAGTAAGATACTAAAGAGGCTAACCTTGAACCTTTGGTAACCACGAATTTAAAGCCTGCAATGGCAATAAGTACATATCTTTCAATAGTCACCCTAAATGTTAATGGGTTGAATGCACCAATCAAAAGACACAGAGTAACAGAATGGATAAAAAAGCAAGACCCATCTATATGCTGCTTACAAGAAACTCACCTCAAACCCAAAGACATGTACAGACTAAAAGTCAAGGGATGGAAAAACATATTTCAAGCAAACAACAGTGAGAAGAAAGCAGGGGTTGCAGTACTAATATCAGACAAAATAGACTTCAAAACAAAGAAAGTAACAAGAGATAAAGAAGGACACTACATAATGATAAAGGGATCAGTCAAACAAGAGGATATAACCATTCTAAATATATATGCACCCAACACAGGAGCACCAGCATATGTGAAACAAATACTAACAGAACTAAAGGGGGATATAGACTGCAATGCATTCATTCTAGGAGACTTCAACACACCACTCACCCCAAAGGATAGATCCACTGGGCAGAAAATAAGTAAGGACATGGAAGCACTGAACAACACAGTAGAGCAGATGGACCTAATAGACATCTATAGAACTCTACATCCAAAAGCAGCGGGATATACATTCTTCTCAAGTGCACATGGAACATTCTCCAGAATAGACCACATACTAGGCCACAAAAAGAGCCTCAGAAAATTCCAAAAGGTTGAAATCCTACCAACCAACTTTTCAGACCACAAAGGCATAAAACTAGAAATAAACTATACAAAGAAAGCAAAGAGGCTCACAAACACATGGAGGCTTAACAACACGCTCCTAAATAATCAATGGATCAATGACCAAATCAAAATGGAGATCCAGCAATATATGGAAACAAATGACAACAACAACACTAAGCCCCAACTTCTGTGGGACACAGCAAAAGCAGTCTTAAGAGGAAAGTATATAGCAATCCAAGCATATTTAAAAAAGGAAGAGAATCCCAAATGAATGGTCTAATGTCACAATTATCGAAATTGGAAAAAGAAGAACAGATGAGGCCTAAGGTCAGCAGAAGGAGGGACATAATAAAGATCAGAGAAGAAATAAATAAAATTGAGAAGAATAAAACAATAGCAAAAATCAATGAAACCAAGAGCTGGTTCTTCGAGAAAATAAACAAAATAGATAAGCCTCTAGCCAGACTTAGTAAGAAGAAAAGAGAGTCAACACAAATGAACAGTATCAGAAACGAGAAAGGAAAAATCACGACGGACCCCACGGAAATGCAAAGAATTATTGGAGAATACTATGAAAACCTATATGCTAACAAGCTGGGAAACCTAGGAGAAATGGACAACTTCCTAGAAAAATATAACCTTCCAAGATTGACCCAGGAAGAAACAGAAAATCTAAACAGACCAATTACCAGCAACGAAATTGAAGCAGTAATCAAAAAACTACCAAAGAACAAAACCCCCGGGCCAGATGGATTTACCTCGGAATTTTATCAGACATACAGGGAAGACATAATACCCATTCTCCTTAAAGTTTTCCAAAAAATAGAGGAGGAGGGGATACTCCCAAACTCATTCTATGAAGCTAACATCACCCTAATACCAAAACCAGGCAAAGACCCCACCAAAAAAGAAAACTACAGACCAATATTCCTGATGAACGTAGATGCAAAAATACTCAACAAAATATTAGCAAACCGAATTCAAAAATACATCAAAAGGATCATACACCATGACCAAGTGGGATTCATCCCAGGGATGCAAGGATGGTACAACATTCGAAAGTCCATCAACATCATCCACCACATCAACAAAAAGAAAGACAAAAACCACATGATCATCTCCATAGATGCTGAAAAAGCATTTGACAAAGTTCAACATCCATTCATGTTAAAAACTCTCAGCAAAATGGGAATAGAGGGCAAGTACCTCAACATAATAAAGGCCATCTATGATAAACCCACAGGCAACATTATATTGAACAGCGAGAAGCTGAAAGCATTTCCTCTGAGATCGGGAACTAGACAGGGATGCCCACTCTCTCCACTGTTATTTAACATAGTACTGGAGGTCCTAGCCACGGCAATCAGACAAAATAAAGAAATACAAGGAATCCAGATTGGTAAAGAAGAAGTTAAACTGTCACTATTTGCAGATGACATGATACTGTACATAAAAAACCCTAAAGACTCCACCCCAAAACTACTAGAACTGATATCAGAATACAGCAAAGTTGCAGGATACAAAATCAACACACAGAAATCTGTGGCTTTCCTATATACTAACAATGAACCAACAGAAAGAGAAATCAGGAAAACAACTCCATTCACAATTGCATCAAAAAAAATAAAATACCTAGGAATAAACCTAACCAAAGAAGTGAAAGACTTATACTCTGAAAACTACAAGTCACTCTTAAGAGAAATTAAAGGGGACACTAACAGATGGAAACTCATCCCATGCTCGTGGCTAGGAAGAATTAATATCGTCAAAATGGCCATCCTGCCCAAAGCAATATACAGATTTGATGCAATCCCTATCAAACTACCAGCAACATTCTTCAATGAACTGGAACAAATAATTCAAAAATTCATATGGAAACACCAAAGACCCCGAATAGCCAAAGCAATCCTGAGAAAGAAGAATAAAGTAGGGGGGATCTCACTCCCCAACTTCAAGCTCTACTATAAAGCCATAGTAATCAAGACAATTTGGTACTGGCACAAGAGCAGAACCACAGACCAATGGAACAGACTAGAGAATCCAGACATTAACCCAGACATATATGGTCAATTAATATTTGATAAAGGAGCCATGGACATACAATGGCGAAATGACAGTCTCTTCAACAGGTGGTGCTGGCAAAACTGGACAGCTACATGTAGGAGAATGAAACTGGACCATTGTCTAACCCCATATACAAAAGTAAACTCAAAATGGATCAAAGACCTGAATGTAAGCCATGAAACCATTAAACTCTTGGAAGAAAACATAGGCAAAAACCTCTTAGACATAAACATGAGTGACCTCTTCTTGAACATATCTACCCGGGCAAGGAAAACAACAGCAAAAATGAGTAAGTGGGACTATATTAAGCTGAAAAGCTTCTGTACAGCAAAAGACACCATCAATAGAACAAGAAGGATCCCTACAGTATGGGAGAATATATTTGAAAATGACACATCCGATAAAGGCTTGACGTCCAGAATATATAAGGAGCTCACACGCCTCAACAAACAAAAACAAATAACCCAATTAAAAAATGGGCAGAGGAAATGAACAGACAGTTCTCCAAAAAAGAAATACAGATGGCCAACAGACACATGAAAAGATGCTCCACATCGCTAATTATCAGAGAAATGCAAATTAAAACTACAATGAGGGATCACCTCACACCAGTGAGGATGGCTGCCATCCAAAAGACAAACAACAACAAATGTTGGCGAGGCTGTGGAGAAAGGGGAACCCTCCTACACTGCTGGTGGGAATGTAAACTAGTTCAACCATTGTGGAGAGCAGTATGGAGGTATATCAAAATGCTCAAAACAGACTTACCATTTGACCCAGGAATTGCACTCCTAGGAATTTACCCTAAGAACGCAGCAATCAAGTTTGAGAAAGACAGATGCACCCCTATGTTTATTGCAGCACTATTTACAATAGCCAAGAATTGGAAGCAACCTAAATGTCCATCAATAGATGAATGGATAAAGAAGATGTGGTACATATACACAATGGAATACTACTCAGCCATAAGAAAAGAGCAAATCCAACCATTTGCAGCAACATGGATGGAGCTGGAGGGTATTATGCTCAGTGAAACAAGCCAAGCGGAGAAAGAGAAATACCAAATGATTTCACTTATCTGTGGAATATAAGAACAAAGGAAAAACTGAAGGAACAAAACAGCAGCAGAATCACAGAACTCAAGAATGGACTAACAGGTACCAAAGGGAAAGGGACTGGGGAGGATGGGTGGGTAGGGAGGGATAAGGGGGGGAGAAGTAGGGGGGTATTAAGATTAACATACATGGGGGGGTAGGAGAAAAGGGAGGGCTGTACAACACAGAGAAGGCAAGTAGTGATTCTACAACATTTTGCTATGCTGATGGACAGTGACTGTAAAGGGGTTTATAGGGGAGACCTGGTATAGGGGAGAGCCTAGTAAACATAATATTCGTCATGTAAGTGTAGATTAGTGATACCAAAAACAAAGCAAAAAAAAAAAAAAAAAGGGCAGTTCCTGTGTGGTAACCTCCAACGAGTTCTACACAAGGGTATAAAGGGCATATAAAAGTGTAGGCAAAGGGTCTGTTTGTGTTTATACAGAGGATCAAAGCCTAATTGGGCTACCCCGAAAATGAACTAAGATACGATATGAAAAAGAACTTCCAACATCTGCACTCTCTGGAAGACTCATGCCAGAAGATGATCAGCAAAAAACCCCAACAAAGATCCACGCACTGCTACAGCTGTAGATGCACTCATCCCACCAGTTCCTGGACTTGCCATGGGAATGAGGAAGGAGATATCTAAGCTGGCCTGTGAATACAGTAAAACAACAAATTTGACTGGATCTATACTGTTGGAACTCAACCAAGAATTTGGAGAAGTGCAAATTGTAGCGCTCCAAACTCTTACAACTACAGACTATTTACTGTTAAAAGAACATATGGCATGTGAACAGTCCCCAGGAATGGGTTGTTTTAATTTGTCTGATTTCTCTCAGACTGTTCAAGTTCATTTGGACAATATCCACCATATCATAGATAAGTTTTCACAAATGCCTAAGGTGCCTTAATGGTTTTCTTGGTTTCACTGGAGATGGCTGGTAATTACAGATATGCTTTGGTTATGTAACTATACTCCTATTATGTTAATGTGTGTGCAATTTAAGTAGTAGCTTAAAACCTATATATGCTGAAGTAACTCTACAAGAAGATATGTCAAAGAAATAATCAATCTTCCCATGTTTTCTTCCGTCTGCTACTTCTATAGCTTTTCTTCTTCCTTCCTAATTACAACCCTTAAATAGAATTCGTGCCTCATATCAAATTTACCGAGTATCATAACTCCTCCAAGTGGTAAAGATACCTCAAGACAAATGCTGGGCATAGAAGCCACAGGGCATAAATATGCAAAGAAGTAAAAAGCTAACCTTTTCAAACAATAAGGCTTCCCTCTCACTTACCAACTTCACATTTCCCTGTATGGCCCTGGAAGATGACTGGTTAGCTAGAGACGGGTAAGATTCCTCAAGGGAGGAACAACCTAAGACAGGCACAGTCGCAGGGGGGCCATCAGGTGAGAAATTGGGGATCAACAGAGGTGAGGCTTAGAACCTCACCCCCCCTGTTCTGAGAGAAATCTTCTGCATACGTGGATGTTTTATTGCCCTGGTCTAGCTTGGATTAACACATAGTCTATAGGCACACACCTGATCATCTACATTTGCTCTCTTACAACACTAAACTATGTTTTCTACCTTTATCTTGTATCTACCTACCACTTCAGCATTTTATTAAAAATAATAATAATAAAGAGAGAAATGTGGTATCAACATATAAATCAAGTATAAAAACCAAATGAGTATTCATATTTGAACTGACTGTTTAGAGTTCATAATGCATGAGCAAAACCGAAAGTTTCTGTGATGACTGCCCTTGTACTGTTCACTATGTAACTTATTCATTATGTAAGAATTGGTTCTACATGTAAGAACTTGTTTGTTATGCCTCAGAAGATTGGAGACTGACGAAAATTAGGCTTGGGGTGGATTAATGATTGTGCATTGAGCATTGACTCCCCTATACAGAATTTTATTGTCGTTAACAACCATTTGATCAATAAATATGAGAGATGCCCTCACAAAAAAAAAAAAAAAAAAAAAGGACAGACTTCCAATGGTAAAATAAATAAGTAACCGGGATGTAATGTATAGCATAAGGAATATAAATGCTCTACCACTGTGTTGTACACTTGAAACTAATTTAATGTAATACTGTGCGTCAACTACCCTTTAATAAAAAATAATTATTTAAAAAAAAAATAAATAAAAATAAATGATATTAAATAATAAAAATAATAGATTTGCTTCTGAGTAAATTAGCATGTAATCATAAAGTGCTGAATTTAAGATTATATTCATTCTGGCAGTTTCTACTATAAAATAGGAAGTTTCTGTTATACAGGGAGAAGAAACATGGGCCTTTCAGATTATTCTAATGGAAAAGCTTTCTGAGTGGCCAAAAACCAGAGGGTCAAATTTCCTTGGCCTTTCTAATGACAAGACCACTGTTCCCTTTATAGCACACATGGACAAGGAACAAGGGGAGTTCTAAAGAATCCCCTAAATACTTAGATGAAGATAATTCATTCACTACTTATTGAGGGCCTCTTCTATGTATAGCGTACATTGAAATGGTAGATGAGAGTAGAGCAGATAAATGAATATAACAAGATTTACTATGATTATATTCCTATTTTGCCTGGTCCCAAAACGTATCTTAGTGTTTCATGAAAAAAGGTATGTGTACAATAATAGTTTAAAAATGGAAATAGAAAAGACACAATCATATGACTATTCTCCAGGTGTTTAAAGAATGTGACTATCAAGGAGGGGAGAAGGGTAAAACATCTCAAGAGACTTAAACTATCTAGGTGTAATGGGACAAAGTTAGGCAAAGGAAAACTCAGGAATAAACAGAATGTTTTTCTGATTTTTCTTAGGTTTCTACTTGTGAATTAAATTCCCTGAGAAAGATTGTTTGCAGTCTAATGAAAAGACTATTCTTTTTGTACTGTTCTACAGAGGATAAACCTGCAGAAAGAAAGCCAAGAGATGAATAGAATTATCTAACAGTGATTTTCTACCTCTAAATTTATCCTTGATAATTAATTGTATTTTTTAAATATGCAAGTAATATGTAAACACATTTTTTAAAGTTTAAAGAAGGCCGCCAAGTAAAAATTGAAATTCTTCCTTTCCTCTCTTCTCAAACCCCCTTTCTTCTTCACAATGAAAGGATAATTCACCTGTTAACATATGTACAATATAGACAGATTTTTAGGTGAGGGTGAGATTTTACTCTAAGAATTGTTTTGTGACTGATCTTTTTAAACTTAGTATGTCTTGGAGATCTTTTTATGCCAGTATATATGACTGTCTCAACATTTTCTAAGGGATGTATAATATCCCAAGTATGAATGTTTCATAACTTAGCCATTCCTCTACTAATGGCTATTTAGATATGTTTTAATTTCTTATTCTTAAACACAATACTATAATGAATTTATTATGCTTATATTCTTGTATAGTTGTGAGATGTATAATAACCAGATATCAAATGAAATGTGTAATTTAAAATATTGTTACTACCCATATTGTACCAATTTACACCCTAATTTACAGCTTCAAAGAATCGGTTTCTTCATTCCTTTTCCCAACATAAGATATCATATATTAAAAAATGTTTTGATTAATCTGATAGTTGAAAAGTGATCTCTCATTATTATTTTAATTTCTATTAATAACAAAGGTAATTATGTTTTCATTTTTGGGGCGGCATGTTTAGCTCCTATTTTACCAACTATCTCTTGATCATTTTTCTACTGGTTTGTTGGCCTTTTTTCTTATCGAGTCCTTAGAGTTTTTTAGTATTTTATGGATATTAATCATCATTTCATTATAGAAACTGCAAGTTTTCTCTCAGACTGTGATTTAACTTTGTTTATGCTATCTTCTATCATATTAAAACCTTAAATCTTGTTAATCTTTTTTTTTATGGTTTTACATTTTGTATTTTAATTAGAAAGTCTTTTCCCACCCTCACAGTATAAAAATATTCTCCTATTTTTCTTTCAACACCTTTTATGTTTAGGACTTTAATACATTTGGAATTTATTTAGGGGCATGGTATAAAGCAGGGATCTAATGTAAGTTTTTTCCAAAGAGGTAGTGAATAGATACTTTACTAGAATTTCTGATCCATTTAAATACTGCGTGGCTCAAACAAAACACATAAGTAACAATAAGAAACATATATAGTGCTTACTATATGCTAGGTACTCTTCTAAGGGCTTTTAAATATATTAACTCACTTAATCCTCACAACAACCTATGAGGTGTAACTGGACTTAATCTCCCCAAATAGTATTTTCATTGAAAGAGATTCTGACAGTTTTCCCTTTAAGGAACTTTGTAATCTGTGAGTTATATCTAAATATCCCATCCACTCAAGGTAGGTTAAGCAAGTTGCCATGCTACTTGTCCTTTAACCCCAGAGCTTCTTAATGTCTAAGTGGGCAGGCCTAATCAGTTTGAGCTCTAAAATTTCACTCTTAATCAGTAAAAAACAAGTTCCATAAGAATCTACTTTGACTTGCACAGCCACATGGAACAAGAGTAGTTGAGGGGAAATCCTTGAAAATCCTCACCATTAAATAAATCTCTCAAGGTCATATATAATCCAATTCTGACTTAATGCTAGGGAAGTCAGGTTTTAGAAAAATCAGCTTGTATTTCTGGCTCTGTACCATTCACAATTTTAATTTTAAAAATATTTTAAATATATCCTTCCAGACTTTTTTTAGTGGTATCATATATAATGTGTTATGACTTACTTTGTCTTAACGATACACTCTGACCAACTCAAATGCAAATAGGCATAGATTTATATTATCATTTTTAACAAGTGCATCGTATTCTGTGGTTTTAATATGCCATTTTAAGAAAGCACAGTGATTACTATGTAACAGGCATTGTTCCAAGTGCTTCATGAATATCAACTTAATACATATTACATCTGAGGTACATACCATACCATATGGCATGCATGTACCACAACTTATTTAATTAGATAAATAAACCAAATTTTAATATATAACTTAACTTGAATTTTGATTAAATAAATCAAATTTAAATTGAACTGAATTGAAATTTTAATCAAATTACTCCAAAGTTTTGTCATTGGAAACAATGGTGTGACAAACTTGTCAGTACATACGCCTTTGTGCAGTTGTGTGATTACTTCACTGGTCTAAATTAAACAGGTACCTTTTAAACAGATTCAGATTAGTGACAAAGAGCAAAGGTAGCAGAGACATGAAATTGGGATGGCGCAGAGTGTGCCTGAGAAACCACAACTGGGAAAAAGGGAGAAAAATAAACAGTTACTGAGTATTTACTATTTACCAGACATTATGCTAGATGCTTTGACACACATTGACATGTTCAATCCTCACAAGAACTTTTTTAAAAAATTGAAATATAAATCTCACAAGGACTGTTTGTGGTAACGCATAATAACACACTATTTATAAATGAGGAAACTGAAACACAAAGAGGTTAGTCACTTGAGAAGGTTACACTGCCAGTAAGTAATTGAGGTCCTACAATTATCGGCTAAATTATGTTAAACAAGTTGCTTAATCTCTTTGGTCACATGTTAGCTCCTGTAAAATGTGAATCAAAAGACTAACCTCATGGAGTTATAAACTAATGAACAGTAGTCCTCCCTTATTTGTGGTTTCACTTTACACGGTTTCAGTTAGCTGTCAATTTTCTGACATATCTACAGAAGGTCACAGCCTAATGCTACATTACAACACCTAAGTCGTTTACCTATTTCATCTCATCACACAGGCATTTTGTCATCTCACATCATCACAAGAAGAAGGGTGAGTACAGTTTAATGAGATGTTTTGGGAAAGTGACAGACCATGTTCACATAACATTTATTATAGTCTATTGTTATCATTGTATTATTATTATGGTTCTTAATATTGTACTGTGCCTAATTCATAAATTAAACTTTATCATAGATATGTACATATAGGAAAAAACACTGTATGTATAGGGTCTGGTGTTATCTGTGGTTTTGTGCATCCACTGGAGGTCTTGGAACATATCTCCTGCAGATAAGGGGGGACTGCTGTACTGTGTATAAATTATAAACTAAATACTAAGAATGATTTGATATTTCAAATGACTTTAAAAAGGACCAAGACCAATCTTTCTAAGAAAGTCACAATCTTAGAGTAAAACAGTATTTATAACTAAACACTCTGCAAGATGTATGCTTTTTATAAATCTTTACTTGATTCCACATTAGGGATAAGTATATAAACTGGATTAGATACAACCTAAGGGCCACTGCATCATATGGGATGGGAGGATAACTCATCCATGCAATCTTCCATTCAGTTAGGAATTCTTCATTTGGTATTCTCAAAAATGGTCATCCAGTTCAGCATTTTGTAGTGAGGACTTCTTGCTATAAAAATGAGGAAGTTGGCAATGCCTGATTTGCTCTTCCTCGCTTTCCCATGAAAATACGGTGAGCGATGATAAGTTTCAACCTTACTAGAAACTAAGAAACTTATCTGTCAGATTTCAGGAGGAATCCACAATGTTCAAAGGAGAGATTAGGATATTGCAGGACTATTATTCCCAATAAAGGGGATCAGATATGCCACCCCAAAATATGCCACTTTGGCATAAAGACTATTTTGAGGTAAAAACAAATGAGAAACAGCAGACACAAGACTGAGCTCTCTGCTTTCCCCTTTTCTGCCTGAGGGGAGGGCATACATTTCACTTTGTAAAGATGACATAAATTTCCTTTTGTAAAAATGCTCCCCTCCTCCATACTAGGAAGACCTGAAGTGATACCAAATGAGTCTACAAAACAAACCTTCCTAAACAATCCTCATGGAACATACATCCCCTTGACATCTTCCCATTATTTACCACCCCTAGAAGCCCAACTCTCCTTTCCTTTGTCTAGTCACTTCTCCACAATTTATCACTCTTTGTTAAAGTTTTACATAAGCCCAGAGTCTAACTGCTTCTTTGGGTTTCTCTTCTTTTCCATGGAGCTCCCATGAACATAAAAATATTAAAATGTATATGTCTTTTCTACTGTTCATCTGTCTTCTGTCAGTTTAATTTGCAGGCCTCAAAAATTGAACCTAAGTGGGTAGAGGAAAAGTTTTTCTTCCTCTACACTAGGAATAATACATGGCTTGAGGTTGAAGTACCGAGGGGGTGAGGCTTTACCTCGCAGAGCGAGAAGTTGTCAACAGGAAGATGAGCCTAGAAAATCCATGGGAATATGATATTCTGTGGGTTACTGATTCCCCTGCCTCCCCCATTTTATAGGCAAAAGGAGAACTGCAGATTGCTTCCTTATAGAAAGAAGAAAACCAAGCAGTTAATCACATGTGTCTAAGGAGATGCTTCCTCAGACAGTAAGATTAATTACTCCAATTTGGGGGACAGTTTGCATCAATCATCCCTCAAACTTGAGACTGTAAGTTTCCTAAGCACTAGTGTAGATCAGTGTTTTTAAAACTTTAATTTGTACATCAATCACCTGAGTATCTTGTTCAAATGCAGATCCCGATTCATTAAGTCCAGAATGGGTCATGAGATTTTACATTACTAATTAAGTTCCTCTATGAGAAATGTGCAGAACACACTTTGATTGGTGATGTTGTGACAACTGTTCACAGGCAAATAATAGCTCTGGATAGACTTTTCTTTTCAGGATTAAGTTTATAGTTTTGAAAATAAGAAACATGGAGGGTGTGGGAAAAATTTAATCTATAAGACTATATATGGAGTTTATAATAAAGAAAAATTAAACTATAGAAAAAAAATTCAGGAAAGAAGACAATTTTAATGTTTTCAATTTATTTCAAGTAATGATAGATTCTTGAAAAAAAGTTGAAATATAAAAATAAGAAAACACAAAGAGAGTGTCAGTTGCATGGAATTTTAAAATGAGGTAGATGATACAAGAAATGCTAAGAAGTAAAAAATGCGACACTAAATTTATAATCTGTCCTATAAAGTGAAGTACAGAATCAATATTGGGAAAAAAAACCCACAACAGATTAGCCATTTGGTTTGAGATGCTTTGCCTGAAAGCAAAGGACAGAGAGAACAACATAATAATGAGTATAAAGTGGTTATGACATGTAGACTATTCAATGTGTGAAGAAAAGATCATAGAAAAGTAATTTTTTTAAATACAAAAAAATTATGAGCAATGGAAAGAACGAAGTATAAAGAGTAAAAGGATTCATCATACAACTAGCAAACAATGAAAAAAGAACAGTATCTGGATATATATCCTGGGGACTTAGTTAATTTCAACAGTAAAGAAATGGTTTTACAAATATGTAGGCAGCAAAAGGGGTAAATTACCATGAAACAAAAATCAGATTGGCCACAGAGCAAAGTCTAGGAGGAGAAAAGTATATGAGCAAAGAATTTTATACTCTTCGGGCTGCCATTTCCATTTGACACTAGAAGAAACATATTTTCAGATATATGATAAAGACTTACAAAGTTTACATCAAACTACTCCTGAAAAATAATTACTCAGACACCTACCAGTCTACCAAGAATTCATGAATGGAAAAAACATGTTGCCGAAGACTTAGAGAACACAGAAATCAGTCAAACATGCTGAATCTAAAAAATTGCTATAAATATAACTACAAAACAGGAAACAAATACAACCGCCAAACTATTTCCTAAAAGGGATCTCACCCTTACCTAAGGTTAGGTGTGTCCTGTGTACCCTGCAGTTTCCCTTTATACCACTTAACATTGCCATTGCCCATTTAACTTTAGTTCTCCAGCTAAGCTTTTTGCCATATGCCCCTCCCCTTTTCCAGGTTTCTAAGTGATATAATATGATATAAATAACTATTCATTACTGTAGTACATATCCAAGTATCATAGCATCTGAAACAAAGGCAAGGTTGAGGGAAAAGGTCAGGAGAGGAAAAATCATGCTTATAGACCTCATGCTAACATGGGAAGCTATAAAATTAAATAATGTTTCATAAATGAAAGAATAAAATATATAGGAATAAAAATATAACACACATCTTCTTTTTACTAGTAAAATAAAAAAACAAAGAAAACATAATGGCAAAAGAGAAAACAAGCAAAATAGTAAGAAAATATCAAACCACCAAACGAGATATCAAAAGCCAGTCACCTGTGTACTGGTCCTCCAGTTGGCAGAGGACAAAGACATAGTCACTCCTCCACCCAAGGGCATTTTCTTTTTGGTTCAGGTGCATAACTGAGTATTGGGCAAAGGTGGAGGGGTTTCAGAGTGATAATTTTGGGGAAATACTTATGATAAAATGTGTAGTGGAAATATCAGATACAGTAACCCAGAAACTGATCCTTTATCTCCAAATTAAAAATATGCAGGTTAAAATAAAATACCAAAACAAATTTAAATACCTACCATGGCTTCTTGAACAGTTCTTCCCCATTTTATCATGGGTGAAGGCATTATTAGGGCATCATTCTCTAATCTGCTATAGCACTGCCTGGGTTCTACACTACTACTTCCAAGAGATGTAGAAGAGCTAAATTCTGCTCATCCATACTAGAATAAACCAGGTAACTTCTCATTTTTTCGTACAATAAAATTGAACAAACACGTATCTTTCAGTGTTAGTTGATCTATCTGTTCCCTACCACCCACCTCTTTCTGGCCTGTCAGTAAGTAGGGCTCTTAAAAGTCATGCTAAACTAAATAGACTTTGGAGTAGATACGGTGAACTTGACGTAGCAGAAAGCCAACTTAAAGATCAACCCTCTAATACAAAATATACTTTTTGAGATATGAGGTTAGTCAACTCTGCATTCAGTAGAGCCCTCATTTTTGGTCATATCAGTTCTATTATTATTAACTTCCCTTACCAAAAATGGTAAACTATTTGGGAACCTGACAGCTTTGAAGTTGTAAGGGCCTCTAGACAATTAAAAAAAAAATTCAGTAAGGCTGAGGCTAGGTTATTTGGGTCAATATCAGGCAGTTGAGATTGAGAACAAGGTTTCTTGAGAAATGTGGGAGTCCAGAGGCACTGGTAGAGGGCCTGGGAGAAGCTGTATCATACATTTCGATACTAAAGTGAGCATATGTCTAAAGGATGAAGAATTTCCTGAGAGCTACAGCAAATCAGAACAATTACAAGTCACAAACATGAATTGAATTTGTGAATATGACAAGTAGTATGTTAAGCACTCTGTATGGATTAGCTTATTTAACCATGATAAGCATATGAGGTAACTGCTATTATTATCTATATTTTGCAGGTGAAGAAACTGAGGCACAGAAAGGTTATGAACTTCTCCTGGTTCTACTGCTAAATTTATGTAGGTGAATGACAGATTAGCCTTGACTCTGAGGTTAGTAGGAAAACAATTTCATGAGAATGCCTAAAATAATGAAGTTGAAAAAAATATATGGTGTAAGAGTGAGTGTGTGAGTTTGTGAGTGTGTTTTTGTGTGCATGTATGATGTTTTTTGTTACTCTCTAACATTTTATCAATTATACGCTTATCCAGTTGTTCCTTCTGAACCCTGTGAAGGAGAGTTGGAGGTTTTACCTCATGGAAAGTTAACTGGTATATGTGAATACTAAAATTATACAGTCAAATTATCCACCTCTGACTGCAGAGTAAGTGGATTACAATTACAAAATATATACTGTGTTCAACATAAAGGATCTATAAGAATATACTTGTAGTATACAGTTATACAGTTTCCCTAAAATGTACTCTACCAAATTCCATGTCGTCTCTAATGCATAGCAAGTTTCAACATACTACACACTCCAAATTTTAAGGAAACTAATCTCTACCAATTCTTCAGATTAATTTATGTTAATTTTTTAATACTAGTTGATTAGATTCAAGCTATCCCAAGAAGAAGTCAGTGAAATAAAGGGATTATGATTCTTGGGCTCAGACATTTTGTTCTTGTTTGTATACACAGAACACAACTGGGGCCTCCTGTCTAGCTTGGATTAATACTTAGTCTATAGGCACATACCTGATCATCTACATTTGCCCTCTTACAGCACTAAATTATGTTTTCTACCTTTATCTTGCATCTACCTACCACTTCAGCATTTTATTAAAAAAAAAATAAGGGAGAAATGTGGGATTCACATATAAATCAAGTATAAAAATCAAATGAATAATCATATCTGACTTGAATGTTTATAGTTCATGATGCATGATCAAAACCAAAAGTTTCTGTGATATGACTGCCCTTGCACTGTTCACCATGTAAGAACTTATTCACTATGTAAGAACTTGTTCACCATGTAAGAACTTGTTCGTTATGCTTCAGAAGATTGGAGACTGTTGAGAATTAGGCTTGGGGTTGATTAATGATTGTGCATTGAGTCCCCTATACAGAATTTTATTGTTGTTAACAACCATTTGATCAGTAAATATGAGAGATGCCCTCTCAAAAAAAAAAAAGGAAAGTGATACTCTCTCCCTACTAGAGTATACACCAAAGATAAGGACCGATTCTTACCTATCTCTTCCACCGAAGTCTAGCAAACTTGCATTTAATTAAAAGTTCAATGGATTTATATCAAATATAGTCTGGAGGAGTAATAAAAAGAGCAAACAACAAAGTCTGCATCTGGCAAATACTTCTTAATATTTAAACATAAAACATTATATGTTTACAAAATAGAATATAAATGAGAAGAGACAATCATCTTTCACAAAGACATAGCCACACTGACTTCCAGAATTCACTGCTGACAAATTCATCAGAATTGCTAACATAGTTGACTCATTGAGAGCCTTATATAACTGAATAGGTAAAGTCCTTTAAATACTTTGAAGTGAAAAAAACCTCCTCTGCAGAGACCTCAAAGAAGGCAAACTCAGCAAAGACTATAACACTTTTGTATTTTCTGCTTTTTCCATTTACTCCATTAAGTGCAAATAATTCTGAAGTCTAGGAAATGTCCATGTGTCTACTGCATATGCCCAACCAGACCTACGGATCCCATACATTACCTCCTTTCCACAACAGTGGATCATTTCCTTAAACAACTCAGCCCCAGATTCTCATATTTTATGTCATTATTAATTTTCAAAATCAACTCTCATTTACTGTAGATATACTGAAAGCCTAAACCAAGAAGTCTTATAGAATGGGGACAGCTATGAAATAAGTAAGTAATGGAATGGGTATGGCATAGGTAAGTAAGAAGGAACACATTAAGCTGAGGTAAAACAATATTTCTAACAGATTGACTTCTGCTGCTGAGATGTCTGTAAAATGAAAGTAACAGTAGTATCTACCTCACAGAGGTGTTGTAAGTATTAAATGAGTGATTGCACATAAAGTGCTTAGTGCCTGGCACTATTAACATTTTCCTTTTCTTATTTCCCACTAGGCAGCTGAAACTTAAGGCTTTAAGTAAGTAAAAACAATGGGCCAGTATTCTGGGTCAAGAAGAGATCTCCCTAGTTGATTAACAGCTGATAACAGTCTCCATATACATACATTTCTAAAGTTCCTGATATCCCAACATTACTACTTTCCCCCATTATAACAGACAGGCAGTTCATCATAATATCAAAGTAGGTTGAATAAAATTTTTTGTCTACTTCTTTTATATTTTATTAGTAGGAAAAGAAAAAGTGTTTTCTCTAATTTAATTGAAGATGATGACTATAAATGTATAAGGCAAGTACTTAAACCAAATTGGTTTTATTGAGAAAAACAATTTCTACTAACTTAAAAAGATGGCAAATCTGATAGAACCAATAGAACAGAAGTCTAATAGAATCCTAAATATGGTATCAAGGGATGGGCAGAGAAGACAGGCACCTCCACATCAAAACAAACAAATAATAAAACAACCTGAGAAGGAATACCCAGAGACAGGGATCCAAAGTACACTGATCTTAAAGATTCTTGTGCAAAGTTTACCTGTTCGTGACCTACTGATTTCCTTTTTTAACTTGGAGTATTTTCTCAAAACTCTCTTGTCCAGTTTTATACTTCCTAATCCAGTCACCATGAATGGTCCTGATTCTTGAGCAGTAACTACACAAATTTCAATTTTGCACATAATATTCAGAAATACCTCAGAACATTCAGCCAATGAATTGTTAAATTGGCTGAACATCTGGAGATCTCTTTTCCAGAACATCTTGCTCCAGGCAATAGAATAAGAGATCATTGCTTGAACTCCCTAAAGCAAGGTAGCTGTGGAAGGCTGAAATACCTGGATGGCAAATTCCACTGCCGGCAAGCAAGATCCTGACCTCAGGTTTTCAAAAGGAGAAAGCAGGCAGGGAGTCCCCTGATGTCAGTGCTCTTTTCTCCAAGTGAGTCTCTATTTTATGAGATACAGACATGTGGACTGATAAGTATTGATTTAAATAAAAGATTTGGGCATTGAGCAGATCCTGTGTTATAAGCTGAAGATCATCAGTGCTTAAAAGCTTCCTATTAAATAGATGCTATCTTCTAAAACGGAAATACAGAAATTGTAAGCAAGTACATGTAAGAAGCTAAGGAAGAAACCATTTTCAGAAAGGACAAGTCTAAAACTAGTAAGGATGATCCAGGGTCATAGATCATAAGACATCAATTGGAACATTCAGGTTATCTAGCCTAACCTTTTCAATTTACCTTGGGGAAATTAAAATACAAGGAAGGGATTTTCCCAAGATAACCTAGTTGTTGGCCCCACCACAGGTTATCCTGATTTCAGTGTTCTGTATCAGGGATGGTCCTTTGGAGGTAGCTCTACTATTAGTTGCTAAATGGATGCTAGTCTCTCAGCCACTTTATTCTGAGGCCTCAATGAGAAGGACCAAAATGTGGGTGAAGCAATGTCAGTCTTTACCACTATAAGCAATTCTAGCCTCAGTTCTATTGGAAAATTGGTTCTAATATCTGTGAGCCTAAAGAACATCTTTCAGAAGTATAGGGAATGAGTTATGAAAAGCAATGAACTTTAGTTCCCCACCAGGGGCCAGCACACCTTAAGGATCATAAGACAGCAGGACACAACGTAAGTCTCACTAGCTGTGTGAAAGAGATTTCAGAGGTGCGTGTACATCAATTACCACTGCATTCTGGGGCGAGAAAGAGGAAAAGAGAAAAGTAGGAAAAAAGGATAATGGTTTCACCTCTGCGGTATCTGACAGTCTGCCAAGACTTTTAAATTCTATTGCCATAACTCATAAAAAGTGGGAGCCACAATAAAGAAATCTCTGAAACCTATCCTGACCAACACATTACAGGATACATTTAACATAAAACCCCAGCTATTTTATTCTGTTCCAGACTAGGAAATTTTTAAAAATTACACATTTCAAGGAATCAGTTGACCGATGTAGGTGTCCCAACCCTAGCATCTATGCAATTAGCCAGCTTTAGTGATTAAATCCTATGATCCCTGTCCAGGCAATTTGCTACTTAAAGATATTGAGCTGTCACCAGTGGGAGATTTTGGCAGGCTAGACCCTCCACAGGTCATCCTGCATCCTCTGGGTTTCTGTGGGCCTCACGCCCGCCAAGCCACTAACAGCTGCATTAAAGGAAAGGGAAATGAAGGAAAGGGAATAAAGGAAAGGACATGAAGAAAGCAACAGAGGGTACCTGATTAACCCCAGATTTCTCTGTCTCTTCTCAGGATGGGCTACTGAGTTTGTAGACTCTAACTTTAGGGTATGCAGTTCAATCGTCTTTTTCTTTTTAATCTAAAATACTGTACTTGAACTATCACAATTGAAGGGAGGGCTTCTCTTACATCTCTCTCCTTGTTATACTGACACTCCTTAGCCCAGGTTGTCACATTCACCTGGTATCCTCTGAATCCCCAAACTTTCCATATATCATTATCCTCCATTGTACTTTACTGGAATAAGAGGTTACTTTGACCCTATACTGCATTAGAAGTCCTCTGCAAAAGTCAACACACTTTTCCAATGAAGAGTCGATTTTCTATTTACGAAAACATTGCTCCCCAATGTGTTCTGTTGTTCCTTTGACCATTTCAATTGATTTCTGCATTTCTTGACAAGTATAACTACTAACTTGTGACCAGAGACATTTGGACCTGGCTCAGTTTTCCTCTCCATACTTTTAATCCCATAATATCACTATCATCACCATCATTATCATCCTGGGTGACGTGCTGTTAGGGAGGAACATTTATCAGTAGGTATATATCAATCTACACTGTGAAGCAAAGATATCTACAACCAAGAATCCTTTTAGGAATATCTTTTCTTTACTTCATTAAAAAGTCTAGAATTTATATCCAACATGTACAACACACTTATAAACCACTGATCAAAAACTCTCTGAAATCCCTACTTTTAATGGTGCCTCAGGTTGCCTTTAGAACAATTCATATCTAAGAAGCTATCAACCTCTCAGTATTTAAAACCAAGGCAAATACAGAGAGATTACACTCTTTTCCTTTAGTACTTATTGAAGGCCTATTCTGTTAGGGATTGTTCTAGTCATGAAGACTAAAGTTGTTCACAAAATGGGCAAAATCCTTACCATCATGAGAAACACTTTCTAGTGAGGGGAATACAAAGTAAACAAGATATGTAAGATCCATAATATACAAGAAGATGATAAATTCTTCAGAAAAAAATAAAGCTGCAAAGAGGACAGAGCGTTTGCTTTAGTTTTGGCTTGGTGCTGGGGTGGGAGGTGGAAATACCATCCTAAATATGTAAAGCCTCAATGAGAAGGTAAACTTTAAATGCCTTGAATAAAGACCTGAGGAAGATAAAGAAGCAAGCAATACAGATATCTTGAAAAGAGCCTTCTAGGAAAAGTTGATATGTAATGCAAAGGCCTGGAGATGGGAGTATACCTGGCATGTTTAAGAAACAGTAAAGAGGCTATCAGAGTGAAAGCAGAGTGAAGAGAAAAACAGCCGATGAGGTCAGAGAGTTAAGGGGTATATGTGTAAAGATTCTATAGGATCTTGTAGGATCATTAAAAGGACTTTGGCTTTTACTTAGAGTAAAATGGAAAGCCATTGTGAGGTTTTGGGCAGAGGGGTGGCTTGATCTCTCTTTTATATTAACTGCTTCATGCTGGCTGCCATATTGAGAATGGTCTGCAGAGGGACAAAAGCATAATCACGGAGACCAGTTAAGAAGCCATTGCAAGAACACAGTGAGAAATAATTATTACTTCAATCAGGATAAGAGAAGTGATAATTATAAGGGATTGTTTCTGGATATATTTTGAAGGGAAAGAAAACATGACTTGCTGACAGACTGGATATGGGATATGAGAGAAAGGAGTCAAGGATGACTCTAAAGTTTCTATTCTCAAATGAAAGACCAGAATTGCCGCTGAGATGAGGAGGACTGCAGAAGGAATCGGTTTCTATGGGGCGAATGGAGAAACTAGGAACTTAGTTTTAGAATAATAAAAAAAGTTGAGATATAATTGACAGACACACAATGTTAGTTTCAGGTGTACAATAGAATGACTCAATATTTATAAATATTGTGAAATGGTCATCACAGAATTTTTTTCTTGTGATGAGAACTTTAAAGATATACTCTCTAAGCAACTTTCAAATGTGCAAAACAGTATTATTAACGATAGCCTCTATGCTGTATGTTATATCCCCATGACTTATTTAGCCCCACCAATCTGGCAACCACTATCTGTTCTCTGTACCTTGAGCTTGATTTTTATTTTTAGATTCTACATATAAATGAAATCATATGATTTTTGTTTTTCTGTTTGGCATATTTTACTTAGCATAATGTCCTCAAGGTCCATCCATGTTTTGCAGATGGCAAGATTTCGTTCTTTTTGACAGCTGAGTAATACTCCACTGTGAATACACCACATTTTCTTGATCCACTAATCCATCAATGGATGTTTAGGTTTTTTCCATGTCGTGGCTATTGCAAATAATGCTGCAATGACCATGGGACTGCATATACATTTTTAGCTAAGTGTTTTATTTTCCTTTGATAAATACTCAGAAGTGGAATTGCTGAATTATACAACAGTTCTATTTTTGACTTTCTGAGATGTCTCCATAGTGTTTTCACAGTGGCTGCAGCAATTTATAGTACCACATATGGTACACAAGGGCTCCCTTTTCTCTACATCCTTGTCAGAATTTGTTATCTCTTGTCTCTTTGATAATAGCCATTCTAACAGGTATGAGGTAATACTTTACTGTGGTTTTGATTTGCTTTTCTTTAATAATTAGTGATGTTGGTCAACTCTTTTTGTACCATTGACTGTATGTCTTCTTTGGAAAAATGTCTATTCAGACTCTTGGCCTATTTTTTAATTGGATTGTTCTATTATTTTGCTATTGAGTTGTCTGAATAATTTATATATCCTGGATATTAACCCCTTATAAGATATGTGATTTGCAAATATTCTTTCCCATTCACTAGGTTGACTTTTCATTCTGTTAATGGTTTCCTTTGTTCCCTAAAAGCTTTTTAGTTTAATGTAGTTCTACTTGTTTTTTGTTGTTGTTACCTTTGCTTTTGGTGTTAAATCAAAAAATGATTGCGAGGACTGATGTTAAGGAGCTTACCATCAGTGTTTATTTCTAGGACTTTCATGGTTTCAAGTCTTACATTCAAATATTTAATTCATTTCAAGTTAATTTTTGTGTATGATGTAAGACAGTGATCCACTTTTATTCTTTTACATGTGGCTCTCCAGTTGTCCCAGCACCATTTGTTACAGAGGCTATCCTTTCCCTATTGTATATTCTTGACTCCTTTGTCATTAATTAATTAACTATATATGAGTGGGTTTATTTCTGGGCTTTCTATCCTGTTCCACAGATCTATGTGTCTGCTTTTATGCCAACACCATACTGCTTTGATTACTATAGCTTTGTAATAATAGTTCAAAGTTAGAACATTTTAAGCTATAATAGAACATAAGACACTGAGTTTTTTATTATCAAATGTGATGAAGACAAGTATATATTTTTGGCATGGAGAATAAGGCCATGTTGCATGTTCTACACATTAATCACTTTCACTCACTCTGTAGGAATTATTTGAAAACTACTGTAGAAGTCATTCTAAGAAAGATTTCAACATCCTAGATTGGTTACAGAGTTTGGATTGACATTCTGGACTAATTGTGGAGCTCAGTCAGAGAAATATGACAAGGATAAAATTCTGGTTGAACTCCAAGGGTGCATTTGCAATGAGAAAAATGGCTACCATTTGGGAACAGAAATGAAAAGGCAACACCTGACACTTGACCCAAGTGCTCACCAGAGATGGAAGAGTATCAACAAGTGTTTCATCTCAAAAGTCATCTCCTATGAAGCAGTAAGTAAGAATTATATGTCAGATGAGAAGCTATTTTCTTTTCCAGAATGCACCATCTAGCTGCACAGTACTCTTCCTAGGTAGTCTTCCATCATAGCTCTCACTAGAGAAAGTCCTCAAGTGCTGGGGCTACCTGCTAAGTGCCCTTTCCCTATATTTGGTCCTGCCTTCCCCACTGTGACCTCTACACTTCATTTAATGATATTCAAGTGAAAATGAAGAGCATGGAGTGGGAGAAAAATTATGAACACTACTTATTTAAGAGTGTTTGATGACAAATATTACTCAGAAATTCAATCTAATTCTATACCACAAAACAGTATTAAGTCAATGAATTCAGCAAGTAGTTATGAAAGCATAATGTGTAATAGGGACTGTGTTACCCTCTGGAGAGGAGGAATTCCAGAATAAATAAAACACGGTTCCTGCCTTTGATGAACCCAGAATCTAATGGAGAAGGCAGATAATTAAATAAGTAATTACAAGAGAATTAGTAATGAAGGGACATACAAAACGTCAGGGACCCAAAAGGGGAACAATTACATCTGCCTGAGGAAGTTGGGAATGATTTATAAAGGATATGATATTTGAGCCAAGGTGTGAAGGAAGGGAAGGAGTTTGCCATTCTACCAAGGAAGCTCTGTGATAAGCAGAGGGGCCTTAAAGCTTACCCACTTTTATGGTCAGGCAGGTGTGAAGAATGGTCCTGGTAGAGGTTACATGGGAAAGAGGACAAGAAAAGGAGACTAGACACATAAGCTGGGACCAGACTTGTTTTGCTAGGAGTCTTTTGTTCTTTAGGCAACAAAGCTCTCAAGCTTTTTAGCAGGCAAATGACATGATCATAATTGTGTTTTAAAAAAATAGTAGGTGGCAGAATGGAAGAAAAGAAATAAAAGATCCTTGATGGCAGTGACATAAATCAGATAAAGAGAAGAAGTAAGCATAAAATAGAATTATTTCATACTTAACAGAAAGAACCATGAATATATCCACTTCTATGCCCAATAACCAAAAAGGCAAGAATCATCACTTTGAATGGCAGAGTGCTATCTCCCTCCTTCAAACTCATGCAATGCTTTCATCCTACCTAATTTGGCACTTAAATCATATGCTGATTTTTACTGATAGTTAATGTTCTACAATAATCAGTTTTGCCTTTCTTATAAGATTGTAATAAGCTAAAGTTAAATTAGAGATGCATCAAGTCAGATTTCAAACTATCACAGGACAGGGCAGTGAGAATTGAAAATTGGACATTAGTAAATTCATACTCTTACTGATGTTCATGGACCACTCAATATTTCTTATGTGCAGCAAAGAAAAAAAATGTGGAATAAAAAAATAAAAGTACCTTCTTGCATCTATTAAATTAACCCAAACACTTAAAATTTATAACTCACAGACTCAGTGTTAGGGAGGCTGACATAAAACTAATGCATTAATACACTAATACCTGTACTTTAAATTGGTATAACCTTTTGTTACAGGAACGTGCAATACATTTAAAAGTCATAAAAATGTTTTTATAACTCTTGCATAAAGAAACTACTTTAAGAACCAATTCAGACAAAAAAAAACCTTTAAGTATACTTTACAATTTAAATAATAAAAAACCACTGGACATAATTTATAAGTTTAGATATAATAATGGCTAATTTGTAAGTTCAGATATAATATTATATAATGATGGAATGTAAAACTAATGTACCATTCATAATAAAAACGCTAAGCAAATTAAGAATTAAAAGTTCCTCAACTAATGCAGGGCATAAAAACTTACACCCTTGTATTTACATCACTGTATTTCATGGCAAAAAAAAAATTTACATCATTTTATTTAATGGTGAACATTGAATACTTCCTCACTGAGATCAGGAACAAAGCAAGATTATCTGCTCTAAGTACTTCTATTTAACATTGTAGTGGAGATCCTACTGCAATAAGGCCAAGAAATAAAAGGCTTCTAGACTGGAAAGGAAGAAGTAAAGCTGTCTTTATTCACAGACTCCCTAGGAAATCCCAAAGAATGTATAAAATACTACTAGATCTAACAAGTGAGTTTTACAAGTTTGAGACTTAAGGTCAACATACAAAAACCAATTGTGTTTCTATACAGTAGCAATGAATAATTAAAAAGTGACATAAAAGAAAAACACCATTTATAATGAACATAAAATATTTTGAAATAAATCTAACAAAACATGTGCAATATTTGTCAGACCTTAAAGCACTGATGAGATTAATCAAAGGCATAAAATGGAAAGATAGAGTATACATATGAATTAGAAGATTCAATATTGTCAGCCTATCAATTTTCCCCAAATTGACCTAAGAATTCAGCAAAACCTTAGTCAAAATCCCAGCAGGCTTTTTTGTAGGAATCAATAAGATGAGGCTTATATATATATATATATATATATATACGTAAAGGACTTAAAATAAACAAAACAACTTTGAAAAAGAAAAGAAAGTTGGAGAACTCATACCATATGATCTGATTTCAAGACTGAGTATGAGTATTAAGAAATACATATTTGGTCCTTTATATGACCAAACATATATTTCCAGGTATATCTCGTTTTCACCCATAGTTCCTGAAAACACTGCAGAGCCTTAAAGGTGAAATGGGTGCCCAGTCGTGTTAATGAGAGACTTTTGGACCCCACCCAACGGCAGGGGCTAAAGGTTGAATCAACCAAGGGCCAGTGATTTAGTCAATCATGACTATGCAGTGAAGCCCTCCCAAAACCCATGAGAAGAGTATGGAGAGAGCTTCTACACTTGGGGAAACAGAGAGCTTCCACGTGTCACTGAGCCAGGCCCCAAGGTTCACAAGGATAAAAGTTCCTTTATTTGGGACCTTTCCCTATCTAGCTCTTCATCTGACTGTTAACCTGTATCCTTTATGGTATCCTTTATTAAACAGGTAAATGTAAGTATTTTCCTGAGTTCTGTGCACCACTCTAGCAAATTAATTGAACTGAAGTGTGAGGTGGTTGGAACCTCCAATCTGTAGCCAGTAGATCGGAAGCACTGGTAACTGCCTGGGGTTTGCAACCTAATGTCTGAAGTAGGGGGTGGAGGGCAGTATTACAGGATGGAGCCCTAAACCTGGGGAATCTGTTGCTGTCTACAGGCAGAGAACATCAGAATAGAGTTGAGTTCTCCAAGAATTGCTGATGTTCAAGAACTGCTTGGTGTTGTGTGTGGGGGAAGACCCCCTCCCACATACACTGGAATCGGGTCTGGGAACTCAAAAGGAGTTATACTGCTGTGTGTAATACTTTTGTTGTGTTTGAAGAAGCACAAAGACTTACTATAAAAGTAAGATCAGGACGCAGCAAGAGGAAGCACAGATCAATGGAATAGTATATAGAAAGTCTGGAAATAAAACAATACATATATGGTCAATTGATTTTTGATAAAGGTATCAGGGCAAATCAATGGAGAAAGGATAATCATTTTAACCAACAGTGCTGAACAACTGAACATTCTATACAAAAATATGAACCTTGATCATGTTTTACAGCATACTGAAAAATTAACTCAAAATTAAATCACCAGAGATCCAAATGTAGAACCTAACATTGCAAAACTCCTAGAAGAAAACATGGGAGATAATTTGGGACTTTTAGTTAGGCAAAGCTTTCCTAAGGGAGGACATAGAGAGCATAAGTCATAAAAGAAAAAAATGTCATCTTTATGAATTATATGTTATTAAAATAAGAAACTCAAACTTTTTGAAAAATATTGTTAAGAAAATTAAAAGTTACAGATTAGAAGTTGCCAAACACATAATTGATAATGGGTGGTTAACCAGAGTATATAAAGATCTTTTAGAACTCAATCACAAGAATTATTTTAAAAACTGGACAAAAGATTTGAACAAACACTTTACAAAAGAAGAGATTATGGATACCAAATAATCACACAAAATGTACAGCATCAAGAATTATTACAGGAATGCAAATTAAAACCACAACGTACCTATTGGAATGTTCAAATTAAAAAAACTGACAATATTAAAAATATTAGGAAGGGTGCAGAGCAACTGAAACTCTAATATATTGCTGGTAGAAAGGCAAAACAGTAAAGCCACTTTAGAAAACAGCTTGATAGTTTCTTATAAAGTCAAGTATATACTTACTATATGACCTTGTAATCCAACTGCTATGTATTTACTCTAGAGAAATAAAAACATAAAAAGCTTTATACAAATGTTTTTGTGGCTTAATTCATGATATCCCCAAACTGGGAGTAAGAGTAAACAATCCCTATAATGGAATATTATTCTGCTATAAAAATGAACAGACTACTAATACATGCAACAATATGAATGAATTTCAACAGCATCCTGCTAGATGAAAAAGAACAAAATTAAAAGTATGATTCCATGTATATGTGCAATTCTATTTTTATGACATAATTATAGCATCAGAGATCACAGCAGTCATTGCCAGGAACTAGGAGTGGGAAGAAGAGACTCACTGAAGAGAGGAACAAAGGAATTTTTTGAGTGATGGAAATATTCTGCATCTTCATTTTGGTAGTGGTTTTACAATTCCTGTAAGTTTGTAAAAATTTATAGAGCTGTATAAGTAGGAAGGATGAAGTTTACTATATGTAATATAACCCTCAATAAACTAACAAATGCAAGACTGTCAAAGCAAGTATTAAAGAGAATGTGGAATACCTGGAACTCTCATTCACTGCTGATGGGTATGGAAAATGGTACAACTGCTTTGGAAAAACAGTTCACATTTAAAAGAAAAGTTAAATATACATTTACCATAGACCCAACAATCCCACTCTTAGTACTACTCAAGAGAAAGAAAAACATATATCCACATACATACTTGTATATGAATGTCCAGAGCAGCCTTATTCATAATAGTCCAAAACTGGAAACAGTAAAATGTTCCTAATGTTCCAAGGTGTTCCTAAATATAGCAAGAATAGCACTTATCAATAAATAAATGAACTATTGATACATCCAATACTTTGAATGAATCCTAAAACATTATGCTGAAAGAAAACAAACACTAAGCGTATAAAAAGAACATTAAATCCTAGAATGTACTATAACAATCTAGAATTGGATGTATCAATAGCTTTTTCCTTTTTACTGATAAGTGACATTTCTTTATATGGGTATATTATAATTTATTTAGTCATTCATTTGTTATATTTATGAACTAACCTACTTAAGATTTTTATAATAACTTATAAGTCTTATAATGCTGGAGTAAGTATTAAATAACATAATGTAATCATGTTACTTATTGTTTGGTAAGCATATAATCAAACATAGTAGGAAACTACATCTTAGAGAGGTCAAAGGATTGGCCAAACATCACCGCAAGGAACCCAGGTCTGCCCAATTCCCAACTTCTTAACCACTATGCCGTCCTAACACCAGTGCAGGGCTCCTGAAATTTGTGGGTACAGGAGTCCCATTTTCCTGATGTTTAAGGGGTTGAAATATGGAAGGGAGACACTGGAAGGTTAATAGGTCAAGCAAAAATTTTCTTTCTCCATACTCAAGGGGTTGGAAAAACTGCTAAGTGCTCAGCATTTAGAAGAGACTCCAAACAGCTCTCTGCTAACCTACTGGGAACAGATCCTAAGTCCCTGGATGGATTGGGATTTTGCCTATATAACTAGTTGAGAGAGCCAGTTTTTCTTTTCCACTGGATATTCTTAGCAAATGTTTTAGTATAAAATATGAAAAGGAAACATCAGAAGCTAATCTAGGAAGGTGAGCTGTCCTTTCACACCAATGCTATCCAGACGGGCTACATGCCCAAGTTCAATTTCATTCTATGCATAGAATCCCTTAGTCACATCTTAAATGTTATACGCATCTCTTTCTCTCTCCACATTCTCAATGAGTTATTTTGCTCTTGAAATGACCAAGAAGAAACTATCCTGGCTAATCAAGGAGGAGCTACTATAAGAGATGAGAATCTCAGAGATTCTCATCTCTTGGCTGCTTGGCTGTGTCTGAAACTGGCCCCTTCGCAGTGCTCGGCTTACTGATATGGACCCTTCCTGGAATGGTGGCCTCAGAGAAGCAGCCTTTCCTGACGGTACCTTTGTCTTCTCAACTAACTCACTTTGGCTTGTCTACCATTGTAGTTCTTTCTTTCATTTGGCTCCTGTTCCATCTTTGCTTGTCCCCTTGGGACTTGATACTTGATTTTTGGTCCCCTACCCTTACTGTCTGGTTCCCCTTTCCCAGTCAGTCCTGCCTCATTTCTTTACCCATTCCTGGTTCCTGAATTGCCTTCAGATCAGGGTTCTGGATGCTCTTTTTTGTCTTTATTGCCCAGGGGCCCATGCTTATAACTAACTGTGGCTCCCACGTAGCTAATTCTCTTATACTAAGGGGGCTTCTTTCTTGGCAAACTGAAATATGCCCCAATTCCCTAAATCTAGCCCTTTGTTGTCACTCTCTGCTGCCCTCCAGCGGCTATCAGTAGTATGCAGTAGTTAGAAAAGCGTTCCCACTGGCTCTGCTGCCCTTTCCTTGGCCTATGAGTGTCCACGAGCAGGACACTGGGCAGTTAATGGAGATGAACTTTGTGTTTAGAACCTAGTAGGCTCTAATTCAGCCAGTACTACCACAACAGCCTCTGATACCACTGCTACTCCCAGGCAACTTCATTGGTTACAGCCCTCCTGTCCTTTCTAACGAAGATGTGACTGTCTCAGAAATTCACCAATTCCAGGTTTATGAGTATGCATATTCACGCTTTGTGTTGCAGGTAAGGGAGAAACCACAGGAGGAGAAGCAGAGAGTGGGCGGTCTTCCGGCTAGTCTGGCATGCTAGCTCACAGATTACCTAGGTTTCTTCTGATGGAGCAACAGAGAATCACCACTGCTGTCTATGAGCTAAGGAAGAAATTGTCGGGTGACTTATTATAAACTATAGTAATTAGGTCTTCACACAAGAGCTGACATGCAATGAAACTCTAGTCTCTGAACTGATAGCCTTTGCTATGAAGCTTGGAGTATTGCTAGAACCATGCCCACATTAAAAGTTACAGTCATTCTTGATGAGAATTAGGCTTGGGGTGGATTAATGATTGTGCATTGAGTCCCCTATACAGAATTTTATTGTTGTTAACAACCATTTGATCATAAATATGAGTGATGCCCTCTCAAAAAAAAAAAAAGTTACAGTCATTCTATTGTAACAAAGGGGTAGGAGGGTTGTCACAGACTGTTAGACTCACACTTGGGGGCAAGGTCCTTCTAGCATCTATTGGTAAGGCTGTTCTATACTCTGGTGGAACCTCTAAGGGGCAGAGTTCTGTCTCTGGGTTAAAGTAGGAAATGCTGGACAACTCTGTCGACCAAGTTTTAGATTAGACTTCGCATCCAACCCAAGACTGTGCAATATGGGTTGACAGCAACAATGGATAATGTGAGCCTGGGAGACCCATGAGTCAAAGGTTAAGCTCAGTGTATCATTCATGGGAAAAATGTATCAAAAACCTGGTGGTGTGTCTCCTACTACCCAAAGGTCATTCACAACTCTTCCTCACAGAGAGAAGGTCTTTCACCTACTGTTTGTCTCCACATATCTACTTTTAATATAGCTTAAGTTCTGTGACAGGGCCCATAGTATCTATAATTCATGAGTCAGCATTTCCAGACACACAACCTCCCTAAAGAGGAGGCCCCTCAAAGAGGCTCAGAAGCTTCCTCTTTACCTAGCACAACTATGCAAAGAACCAAGGGTCTGCAGCCCACATTCCGGCTGTGGTGCTTCCCCTCTGAGGAAAGGTGGAGACCCTGGGAAATACACAGTAGAATTCATCAGACTTTGAACCTTCCCTTCAAGGAACCCAACTGCTCTTTATTAAAAAAAAAAAAATCAATGAGGAGTCTAAAATCATGTAAGTCTTAAAAGACAAGGGTCTTAATGTGGTTAACATCCACTATTAATACTTATTCCCTCTCTTCTGATTCCCAGCATCCTGAAACAACTCTGTGAGATTTTAAGAAATTAGACTTGTGAGCTGCTAAAATTATTTCTAATGTGAGAGGATAATGAATAGAAAATAGCCTTCCTAACATGGTATGATGTCATTTGGCCTATTAAATGTCTGGGTCTTTTCCTAGCACTTAAAGGACATCTTACATGATTTTCTATAACACAGAGTTGTACTCTGCTTGGATACTATTTCACGAGATCTTGGTCTGGAAAAAATGGATTCTGTGTTAAATCAAAAAAACCCTGAGACAGAATTTCTGAGCTCACCTCCTCCCTGGTTAAGGGGTTGGTATGAGGTGAGACAAAGTCTCATTAGTTCTAGAATAGACTTTCCTCCAATCAACCAAGGACATCCAATAAATCCCAGAATGTGTTACATATTACTGGCAATTCCTTCTATAAATTTTCCATGATGGCTGTAGTTACTAATGTCCCAAGCAAGGTAAAGAGAGACATCTGGTTTGCAGAGGCCACAGCAGCATCCTGGTGGCTGAGGACATTATCTGTGCCCCATCCTGTGTATGCTGATCCAGTGTTGGCTTATATAAGGTCAAAGGTCTGGCTCAGAAGTGTCTATTCCCAGAAATTTCCCTATTTATAGTTTTTTTACAGAACCAGACCCAAAAGTGTCAGCTCTCTCCTGCTTGGGAATAGGAATTATTTGCCATCAGAGCTTCCTTTGAGGTTAGAGGTATCATTCTGAAGGTTGTGGGTATCTGTCAAAACAACTTGGGCTGATAAAACAATGTTGTCATATCAACCAGAAAATTCTGTTTTCAAAAACCAAAGGATCACCTTTTAAAGCATTTCAACTTGACTATCTTATTTGTGCCAGGCTGACAAACCATAGTTAAAGGTTCCCTTCTGAAAGCTTGTATATCAGTGTACAACAGACTTAGCCTTGCCCTGTGCATCTTGCCAGAAAATTGCAGCTGTCCCTAAAACTGACCAATATAGCATTAATACAAAAAATCAAAATCTAGCCACAGTGGCATCTTCTGAAGGCATGAGGCTACCTGAAGAGAGATTTTGGGAAAGCAGAGGCCATGTGACATTTATGCATGTCATTTAACTACACCACCATACCCACTATAATAGTGCTAGGCATTGTGTTCAACAAATGAATGATCCTTCAAATTATGAAGTTCAAGTGCTTCCCATGCCCATAATCAACACACAGACTATGGTCTGCACAAATCTTTGTGGCTCGGTATCAGCACAGAGATCTGTACAAGTGGTCTGATATATTACTACTGTTTCTTCTAATCACCAAATGCGTTTGGGATAGGATGACTCTGGATTTCATTTCTGAAATGACATCTAACCACATACACAAGCTATCACACAGGTAGAGCCAACAGTCTTTTCAAAGATAATGTGCTTTATGTATTAAACTATTCCTTTCAACCCCATGATCCACATCAGTCACAGTAATGCCATCTTCCAAATCCGTAAGTTACCAAGCTGTTTGATTTCTGACTCTGGTGTAGATGACTCCCAGAGTTGCAGGCCATTACTCAAGGTCATATACAATATGAAGGTCAAAAGAATTCTCAAGTGAGCACTTGGAGAGTATTTCTGATGACATTACTAGTCCACATGCTTCACTACTACAGGGTAATGCACACAATTCTATTTTCCTCCACCAAGAATATCCTTTCATAAAAACATTCTCCTACCTACCCCCATACCTCTCATCTTCTCCACCATGACTCCTCAGCAACTTCTCAGTAAACACTTGGGAAAACTACAGGACACCCAGAAAACACCTCCAATTTACACTCTAGCAGGTTAAGGACCAGTACTAAGAAGTACATGTGGTACATGACTTTCTTCCTGTTAAATACATCTTACCAGTTGTGATGAAAAATAGAAGACTGCCACCTGAGGTCTTTTAAGATGTGGGTCTGCCCTTCCCTACCCAGCCTCCTACTTTAGGCTCCTAGGGTTTGTTAGGGTGAACCATCAAAAAAGAAATTCTATTGACTATTACTTTGTTACATGCTGTAACATACAAAATCAGGTTTTCAAAAAATACATAAACTGGTGTTCTACTGAGGATAAAATATGTGATTATTAAGCAGATTTTTCCATATCAGCCAAGGGTAGTCAAGAAAAGGGGGGGTGTTTCTCTTTGCAGGAATTGTTGTTCATTAGACTTGGGAGCAGGACAAAAGAGAAGGGAAGGCAGTTTGATGCAAAACTCCAAATTTTACTGAATAGGATCAAGATAGGATGGGCAATAGGAGGGGCAGTTCTAACTAATTAGGTCCTTGAGCTGTTCTCAGGTTTCCCTACCTGCTGGTAACTGACAGTACTGATTTTACCTAAACACTTCATACAGGAATAGTACCAGAATTTGTTCAGCATCTCCAAAGGAATATACAGTTATTTCTCTTAGGTCCTATAGTTGTTTTTAAGGCACATTAAGTGCCTGCAATGGAAATGCACTGTGTTTACTTTAGACTAAAGGTTTAGAAATAGGGGAATAACTGGCCTAGAGGGAATGTCACCAGCTCAATCTAAAAAAAGCCGTAGATATCTTGGGATGGCTTTGCTGCACAATAGTTGTTGCCAACAAGCTCCATTCAGAAGATCTGATGCAATGTTTCAACCTAGTTCATTCAGCTTTATAAAATATATGTATATTGGAAGTAAATAACAGTGGAGGCCAAGGAACAGAAAATAATGTGATGTTACTAAAGAAAAGAACCCACTCAAACCCTTTCCTGTTGGTCAAGTATATAAGGTGAACAGCCATAAATTAAATGATTAATAATTACCCGAGGAAGTTAAGATTCCCTCACAATGAATGTGAACGACAGAAATGTGGCATGTCAGGGGTAGCCCACAATGAGCAGCATTTGATGAGAAGTACAGGACATAAAAGAAAAGGTCTATGAGGAAGCTCCACAGTAAAACAAGGAATAAAGAAGAGAAATTAAGAAATGCAGGTTTAAAGAGATTAGCCTAATACCTAAAGGAGGAAAGGTCATCTAGAATGTAGTTAAATCAACACACATAAACACACATTTTTAAACAAAACTTAAAATGAGCTATCTTCTATGTTTGAATGATCTTCTTTCCTCTTCAATGCCCAACTTGCTTTTTCTTTATTATTTTGGTATCATTAATATACAATCACATGAGCAACACTGTGGTTACTAGATTCCCCCCATTATCAAGTCCCCCCCACATACCCCATTACAGTCACTGTCCATCAGCATAGTAAGATGCTACAGAGTCACTACTTGTCTTCTCTGTGCTATGCTGCCTTCCCCGTGCTTCCCCCTTACATTATGTGTGCTAATCGTAATGCCCCTTATTCCCCTTCTCCCTCCCTTCCCACACACCCTCCCCAGTCCCTTTCCCTTTGGCAACTGTTAGTCCATTCTTGGGTTCTGTGAGTCTGCTGCTGTTTTGTTCCTTCAGTTTCTGCTTTGTTCTTATGCTCCACAGATGAGTGAAATCATTTGGAATTTGTCTCTCTTCACCTGGCTTATTTCACTGAGCATAATACCCTCTAGCTCCATCCATGTTGTTGCAAATGGTAGGATTTGTTTTCTTCTTATGGCTGAATAATATTCCATTCTGAATATGTACCACCTCTTCTTTATCCATTCATCTACTGATGGACACTTAGTTTGCTTCCATTTCTTGGCTATTGTAAATAGCGCTGTGATAAACATAGGGGTGCATATGTCTTTTTGAATCGGGAATCCTGCATTCTTAGGGAAGATTCCTAGGAGTGGAATTCCTGGGTCAAATGGTATTTCTATTTTTAGTTTTTTGAGGAACTTCCATACTGCTTTCCACAGTGGCTGAACTAGTTTATATTCCCACCAACAGTGTAGGAGGGTTCCCCTTTCTCTGCATCCCCACCAGCATTTGTTGTTCCTAGTCTTTTCTATGTTGGCCATTTACACTACTTAGGCTCACAGAAGCCTCTCCACTTCAGCCTCTTCTTGGACTTAAAGATACAATCTTGCTCTTGATTTGCTTTATTTTGTATCATTTATATAAAAGTCTTATATCACAAATAGAGTATAAGCTGGAGTCTATTTCTTCATTCCTTGAATTCAGTTTGACCTTGTGACCAGCTCTAGAATGTGGTGGGAATGATGGTTTACTAGTTCCAAGTGTAGACCTTAAGGGGTTTGCACACTTCTTCTTGCTGCCTTGGAACCTGCCAAGATGCCATGTGAATAAGCCTGGGTTAGGTGGCTAGTGGATGAGAGACCACACAGAGCAGAGAGAGGAGTCGGCCTAGCTAAGGCATCCTAGACCATGCAGTCCCTAGTCAGTCTGGCAGCTGACCTCAAAGGATGAGTGAGCCCACTGAACCTATCCTAAATTGCCCATCTGTAGAAAGCTGAGCTAAACAAATGATTCTTGTTTTAAGCCAATATGCTTTGGGGTGATTTGTTATGCAGCAAAGGTTACTGAAATAATCCAAACATACGCATTGGTTTCATCCTTACAATGCAGTACTTATCACAATATGTCTTATATTAGAACTAACAATTTCTGATCACCTGGAGGACAGAGACTGTATTATATTCTTTTGTGTATTCCCCCCAGCACCTAGGATGTGCTTTGTTCACAGTAGGCACTCAAGAGTTTGATAAAATTAACTGAAATGATAATCAATTGAAGTAAATTCTGGTGTTCATCAGTACTATCTACTAATGTTTGACAACAGAAGAAAAATACATACCCTAGTACTATTAAAGAATCAAATAACTACTGAGAATCTATTGGCCTTGTGTTGTAATTCCCAACTAAGAATCATAAAAGACAAGCAATTTTTATTACTTGGTGTGTACATGACACTTCAAGACAGGTAATAAGCTAGCTCGTAAGTTGTCCTTAAGATCTAGCATTAGTCCAAACTTCAATATTTCATATGTGAATGTGAAGTTGTACTGTAACCCTACTTTTATGAACTTGGAAATTTAGAAAGTATAAAATGGGAAAGAAGGAGATTTGGATTTGTACTATCTAACTCACTATTAACAACACTGATTTTCTAAACTCAGAAATCTGACAAATGAGATATGTATGTAAATGTACTTTAACTTTGAAGTGCTATACAAATGTAAAATATCATGAAAGCTTGTATATTCAATATGTCATTCACTCTTTCCCTTAAGTAGGAAAAGGAATAGACAGGACAGGTGTGAAGGATGAATAGCTTCACTACCCACATCTAATTTGCTTCCTAATGAAATTCTATAGCTTCAAATGACACTCTGCTATTATATAGTCTATACAGAGATGGTTTCATTAAATATTCCATGTTTTGAGTATCTGAAAAATTATCATTCAACTGATAGTGTCTGCAACATTCTAAAGCAACAGAACCTGAAAGCATGATCAGAATGAATATATTCAGGAACCAGTGAGGCAAACACAGTCAATGACAGCAAAAGGACGTCCTTGCTACACTATATAAGTACTTGCTGTACTGGGGACATACCCTAACTTGCCTTAACTTGAACTTCTTCTTTAACTTTTGCTATTGCTGTTTAATTCTGTTATCTTTGACTAATAACGGGCACAGTAATTAAATCAGTTAATAAGCTGGATAACTGAACTAGGACCTAAAAGGCTTAGATAGGCTAGAATCATAAAAATCTATGTTGTTAATAATACGTCTAAGAGAAAAACATAGACCAAAGAGAGTAAAGTCTCTGATTTTGGCCCATGAAATCAACCATATAAGGACTATATGGGGAATGGGGAATAATACTACTTGTAAAAAAAAGACTCAATTACAAGCAGGTAGGAAGCTCAAGAAATCAGGATAGAAAGCCCAGCCCCAAATTTGGGGTGTGTTAATAAAAATTTTTTAAAAAGGGTCAAAGTGAAGTGAGACAGACTTTAGCCAACTAAAGAAACATCTTTCTAATAATAAGACTGTCCTAAAGTGGACCTTGCTGCTTTGCAGCAGTGAGTTCTCTTGAAGGGGGATATTCAAAAGCACAGTCTAGGGTGAGGCACAGGGCTTCAAATATCAAGTCAAAGGTTATGCCACATGATTGTTAAGATTAGCCTCCAACCCCAAAATTACAGTGTTCAGAAGAGGACATGCAAAGAGACAACAGATTCAGGGACACTTAATTATGCCTTATTTGAGGTCAAGATATCTTCTTTGGAAGCAAACTCCCAGTCTTTCTTTTTATAGTCTGAACATCTCCACAGTTAAGGAGAAATCTCCTTTTGAAGAGATGCTCACTTTAAATAAGTTATGAAAATGACTACGATGAACTGCAAAGAGATCAGTATTTTCAGCATGGCATAGGGAAGGATACTTTTCCTTACAATTATTCAACCTACCTGAAGCCTACTAATAAGGAGCCACAGCTTGATAGCTGAGAAAGTTTTTCAAAGGATCTAGGTTAGTAAAATTTAAGCTGCTCTAACAGAGACAGATATAAACAGAAATTAGGTGATAGATTCAATAGGAAGAGGCATACTCTTTCATTACTAGTAAAATTTTGGAGTTTTGGTTTCTACTGCTGAAACATCATAAAAGAAACTCTGAGAACAGAAATGTGATAGAAAATAGGAACTTGAGCATAAACAACACAGCTCCCTGAGAGCTCACAAGCACTTGAGCATTCATCCCCAGCTCAGATCCACCTTATTCTGGCTGAGCTTTCTAACTTATTCCCTTAGTTAACATTTTCTGTGAACACCAGTTGCTTTCCATAGGGACCAAAACCACAAACTAGAGAGAATGACCACACTTCTTTCTCCTGAATAGTGGGAAAGGAAAATTTTTTCCTTGGATGTATTTCTCCAGTGAAATGCAATTTCTGCTTTCCAAGAAAACCCAATTGGCTCAGAAGTTTCTGAGAAGAAACAGGGGGCAAAAGTCCAACTGATACGGCTTCAAAAACTCTAAAGCCAAATCCCGATCTTTCATCCTTACATCAGCCAAGGGGTTAAAACCTGAACGTCTCAGTTGAGTTGCTAAATCCATAGGTGGAAGGTCTTAAGTGAGGAAAGAGATACTCAGCTCCATTTGCGACCACACTGGGAAAGCCTTTATGTATAAAAAAACACCCACCTCGGCCCCCAAATATTAAGTTGACACACGTTTCTGGGACATGGTCTGAATCCTCAAACTTTGGTGGGTCTATAGAGACACAATTTTCTGTTTTCTGCTTAACAGGGCTTTCCAGAATTGTCATCAGATGACAGATTACACCACCCATCCACAAGGATTCAGGGGTAGCTCAGGCCATCCATTATGGGCTAAAAGCTGTTCAGCATGAATCAAATCCCAGTGGTAAGGAGACTACTGATACAAGGGGTCCTACAGCTTTAAGAAATACCCTAGGCATCTAGAAGTTTTCAGAATGCAAACTATGTCAGCTCTGAAAACAAGAGGCACTGAATCATTATGGCAGGAGAAACAAAGCCAGCCCCCTTTATAAAACAGACAAAAAAAAAAAAGATTGTTTTAATAGGAGAGAAGCATCAGTCATTGATTCGTACTTCATTCACACTTTCTATCCAACCCCATCCATCTTCAGAGTGAAGAGATGACAGAGCCCAGTTAACTCTCTCCCTCTTTGGGCCCCCGCCCATCCTACTTCTCTATACCCAAACCATCAAGGCCTACCAACCCACCCATTTCAATCTGCAAGCAACAGCCCTACAGAATGCCTCTTTCCATCGGATGGGCTTGCGAAGCCCAGGTATGCCTAAGTACTGACTTCCATCACATCACTTTCATAGGGCTGCCTGTCAGCACAACTCGTCAGGGCCTTTGCAAATCATCTTCTGCAACGACCACTTAGCCACTCATGGCTGACCACGTTCTACAGGGGAAGGGATGGGAAGACCGAAGGCAACAGAAAAAGTCAACAAGCCAAACCAACAACCCAGAATGTAAAACATTCCATTTCTCTCAAATGCTGCTGCCCTCATTATCTGCAAACAAAAGTCGTCCAGGCAGGCAGGCTCTGCCTCAGTGCACCTGCTTAGCATGGGTTTGCTGAGTTATCTTTTTGCTGTGTCTGCAGAAGCCAACTACAACACAATGGGTCACATCACTTGAGGGTCACTTGAGTCCCTGTACTCTCAGGGTCCCTCCTCCCACCTCCTGCCCTCCCTTCCACCCACAAAACCTTTAACTCCACCATAGCTAAGGATCCCAGATAACTAAATAAAAGAGGTGGCCTCAAACACAGGGAAAAACCCTTAGGTCTCCAGTGTGAATCGCCAACGCCAACCCCCCTCCCCTCCCCTTTTCCTTAAGACCTGATGGTCTTCAGTCACACATCTTAAAAGAAAAACAAAAAACAAAAACACAAAGACTTACTTGTCTCAAGTCGATGAAGGCCAACTGCAGCGTGTCCTCCTGGAACCCAGGCACCGGGCCGGATCTGGCAAACTCTGTGGGAAAGAAAAGAGGATAAAAAGCGCCTTTAACTAACCATGGACAGGGAGATTGGCAGACGGATGACAGGGAAGACAAGAGAGGCTGGGGGAGAGGAGGACCAGGCTTCTAAGGAGTCATGTCTCTCTCCCTTCAGCCTCTTTGTTTGCCCTTCAAAATTCGTGTCATCAAAACACCATTAATTCCAGCATCCTGACAGCAAGGAAACTGTACTAATTCGACCTGAAATTTATTCCCATGAGCTGCGCTGGGCTTCAGAGTATTTGTTTTGTGAATGGACAAACAACTTGCAAAGGAGGAGGGAGTGGGGGAGAGAAAAAAGTTTTTCCTCTCAACACAATAAAATCTTCAGCTGTGAAACTCTTTTCAGTTCCGAAAGCTATTTATATTAAAGATCGCTGAAGGAATTTTCTAATTTCACGCCTGTCACCTCATTCCCCAAGCATTTATCAAAAAATATTCCCTGCCACATCATTAATTATTCCTTCACTGATTATTTGTATTATCTCATGAGTGCATTATTGCCAACACACACACACAGACACACACACCGGCAGCAGAGGCTGCCCAATCCAGTGTTTGCCTCTTCAGCAAATGAGTATTCGCAGATATGAAAAGGCCCATCTAAATAAATTTCACTGTGAAAGTTTAGGGAACATTTGCACATGTCCATCTTTCTACTATGTTCTTTGTCCTTGACTCCTATTTCACTTTCAAAAATTCTTTTTTTCTCTTTCTTCTACCCCAATTTAGTCCTAGGCGGAAGAGACCACATTAATGCTATTTGCAATTTATGGTAGTGCCTTGGGTACATGCTCAGTTTATGACTCCGGCTTCTACATCATTAAGAAGAAGGTAACTACACAGGGCTGTAGGGACAAATACTAGTAACAGTTAAGAATGTCAAGTTTTATTGTCCCTAAGCTCTGCTTATTATGAAATCAAAAGGTCTTGTGTGAGCCCCTGACATATACACACATGTGCACATAGCAAATTCACAAGTTTGGATAAAAGTTACTATATCTTGAACTTTCTCTGTGAAGCCAAAGTATGATGGACATTTAACATCACTCTACTACTTACCCCCAAAACAACTCAAGTATCTGCTCAAAGCAAATATGAAAAGGAATGTTTTCCTTTCAATTATATTTTTATCCAGGAATGGAATTAAGAAATTATTGAGTTGGTATCATTATTCCTCTTTTGAAATTAAATTAAATCCATTCAGATATTTGCCTATATGTCTGGTAGCTGCATAGATTCAAATGATGATTTCTGAACAATGATAGGAATTTCTGTTCTTTAAAAATATTTTCCATCTAGGCTTAAACATAATTTTTTCATAAAATTCTTGCCTTGCTTTAAAAAGTAATGTTAACAATTTAAGTTGCAGGGATTACAGAAACATTATGTGAAATGAAACTTAATACAATTTATTAAACTAATTAAAGTACAGCAGAATGTATTTTTGCAACCATACTCAAAATATTCTTATTTTAGACATTTAAACTAAAAATGAGTATCATAGTGGAAGGTGATAAACTATATAGCATGATTAGCAACACTAAGTTTGTTTCTTTTTAAAAGAAAATTCAAGTGCCATTTATAAATTAATTCCATCATATAGTCCAAATGATTTGAGTTTTAAAAGCAAAATTCTAAAACTTGATAAGGATCATGTTAATAGAAAGTTTGACATAATCCACCCTTCATATTTACAATAGCCATTATTTGTGATAACTCTGTATACGGCAGCTGCTCGAGTCAGATGTACAACTTTCCCATACTACACTCCTATAGAAAGCCAGTCTTTGAATTATAGCCATAGCCACTCTTTTTGACAGCCTTGATTGTCAGGTGGTCAGCTTAAATAAGCTTTCCATGCCTGATGATTTCATCTAAGGTTGGTAGATTATCCTTCATGACTCAAGGCTATGTTGCACCATTTGAAGTACTGAAGTCCTGTCAGTAGGAAACTTATTTGAGTCAAAATGCAGTGAGGAGTTATCATGGTGTTTTGCTGCCCTACACATGTCCAACTCAACATTGGTTTGAATGCTTAAGAGCTGGTTACACATTCTTGAATCTCCTTATTGGGCATGCTCCCTAGGGCTAACTGATGATGTGGACGAAACCGCTCAGGTATCTGGATGTGACACATGCTTAGTTCTCAGTGTCTCATTTTATAGACCTTATTTTTATGACACATTGAATATTCCAGGTTCCCAGAGGACATGCTGGCCTTTTAAGATTTGATTTGCCTTTTTTATAAAGTAGGGAATCAAAGAAAGGCAATTGCATCAAAGTATGAGAAAGACATTAATCCTCATGTATAACTTGTGGAAATGTATGGTTACTGTATATTTAAAGTCACATTTGTATTTTTTAAAATTGTTTTACATATGTAATTCTTGTTTTCCCATGTAGACAGTAAACTCTTTAGGGATAAAAAAACATGTTATCGAACTTAACAAGTATTCAAAATAGTAGATGTTCAACAAATACTCATATATTAATTAAATAAGTTTTGAAAATACCAAGTTCATTAATCACACATACTCTTCACTACCAATAAATATCTTTGGACTGCGATAGATTAAGGTGTCCTTAATGTCAGTATCAATAAGCAGGCTTTAGGAATTTATGAGCTACCTAAAATTAGGTGAATAATGACTGAGGGAATGGACTTTGGTTTGGAGTCAGAAAAATCAATGTTTGAGCCCCAGTTTCTAGCTCTGTGGGCATGGGCAAATTACTCCATTTCTTTAAAGCTTTGATGTCTTTATCTCAAAAGTGAGGATAACAATACATTCCTTATAGTGCTACTATGAGGATTAAATTAAATAACACGTGTAAAGCAGTTGGCAGAGTGCCTGGCATATCATAACTGATTATCATTACAGTTTGTTTTTTGTGTGAATATGCATTTCTCTGGGAAAAAGGTTCATAGCTTTTACTGAATTCTCAGAGGGTTGGGGACCAAACAAAGGTTAAGAAACACTGTTCTATATCTAGGATAAAACATTAGAAAAAATTCAGCTACCATTCTGCAATGAGTCGGTGAGTTGACATTGCAAATTTATTTATAGGCAAATATTTAAACTCTTCACTTGGAGGAAGTGATGTGACTAATTACTGTTGTATTAACCACAGCACAGTAATTTTCATTGGTATTATTTTAAAAATTCAATAAGTGCATAAAATAGATCTGCAATTTTGTGCCTCAATATACCCTTAAAAACATGATTGTTCTAGAGTAAATTTTTTAGATATATGAAAAATATTAATAGCATAAGAAAGTGTGAATATTGAAAAAAATTAATTTGCATAAAGCTGGCTTCAACAATATAAAATACAATATGCAGAAAATATAATAGTAAGTACTCATTTTAATGTTAACTGGAGCTGTTACAGAAAGGAAGATTACAAGAGGGTTTTATTCTTTATATTTTCTAAACTTTTAACCTAAGTACAGACCAGTTCTATAATCAGAGAAAAGGACATAGAAGAACAAACACACATTGTCACATCCCAAAATAATTTAGTAGTGCTAATTTAGTAGTACTTTCTCTGGTAACAAGAGATATAACTTGTTCAAGTTTTAATATTACATGTAACTGCTATTGCTATGCACACCCAAATTCCTAGAGGTTGCTTTACAGAAAGAGGAGGAAAACCACACATGGGAGGGGGCTGCTGTAGGACTGGGATGCATACACAAATTGATTATATGTACACACAAGGAGCCTCTCTTAGAATCATGAATGAAAATCTTCCTTCTTTTGTATCACAAGAAGAGGTACATGTACGCAATTGTGGGCAGGTAGAACCAACAGATACATGGGGCACAATGGACAAATCCCTTTCTAGAGTCTAAGATCTGTAGTATGTTTTCGGTCTCTAAGTGGCCTAAGCCAACATCAAAGTTTCCAAAGCCTGGAGTTCTTCAGAGTTCTGAAGTCTGAGTTCTCAGCATTGCAAGAACATCAAAGTGCTAATAATACATAATCACAATATACATTGGTCACAGGGATGGTAGTACAGCATGGAGTATACAGTTAATGGTCCTTTACTAACATCTTACTATGTTGATATATAGTAACCACACTGAAGGGGGTGAGGATTTAATAATATGGGTAACTGTTGAACCACAGTGTCGTATATTTGAAACCAACATAAGATTGTGTATCAGTGATACTTTAATTAAAAGAAAAAAAAGAATATCAAGGTGCTTGCTCCATTTAATACAGAACCAAACTCTACCTCTGACCATCTCGTGTTCCTTGGGGACTGAGTCAAGGGCTCCAGAGGTGCTGGCAAGAAAGCCTCCTCCTGGAAACTTGTTCAGGTTAGCGGAGCCCCTGACCAGCGTAGGCCCATCCTTCAGAGAGCTTGGCTTCCCTAGCAGCTCTTCCCTGCCCTTGTCCAATCATGGTATGAACTCTCAGAGTCGAAGCTAGTGCCATGGCCTGACTCCAAGATCCAACTTGCAAAGGTGAAAAATGCAGAAACTGTCAACTCATTGAAGTTTATGCAGGAAATCTCTTCATTTGAAAAATAAAAAGGAGATGTAAAAGGTACAGGAAAGAAGGCATATTGTTAAGTGAAGGTATAAGTGGGTAAAGAATATTTTTTTAAAAACTGTATTTTACTTACCAAATATCCAACATTGCCTCACATTCTCATATCCACTTAAATCTATAAAGTATGGCAATTACTTTTAAAAACAATAGTAATTTCTCACAAATACCATGTAGGTTTGCATTTCTAATCTTCAAATTATAATGAAATGATATTACCAAAGGAGAAAAAGGAGGGATTCTACCAATTTCAGAATGCTTTCTAGACTTCTTGAAGCTGATCTTAAAATTAAGTAAATTAATTAAAAATTAATTTAGAGGTGAGAGGAAAAAACAACTTTATAAACAAATTTTAAATTTACCTGATACATTCACATTTGGCTGAGGAAAACAAAACATGTTTTTTTAAGAGCACAGAACCCTAATTAAAATAAAATAGTTGAGTCAGAGTTAGAAGGGTCTTTGCAAAGTCAAAATGACTGCCTTAGTCTATAAATCCAGATAGGACATTTGGGAGTTTACCAAAAGCAGGTTGTGAGAAACAGAATATCACACTAATTCTTCTGAATCTTTGCAAATTGTCCACAGAACAAGAATAATTATCAGAGGAAGATGAACAACAAGGTAATATTTATTTCAGAAAAGCAAAATGAGTACAATCTGGCAAAAAGGTAAAATAAAAATTGTTGGAGGGAACCATAATTTGTTCAAATGGAAGTTGAAAAGACAGTGGACAAAAATTTAACCACAGGCCCCTGGATAAGATTGTGTACTATTGCCCCCATTGAACTTCCAGGTCAGACAACGGACAAGAAGGTACCACGAGCCCTCACTGAGTGGATTAGGGGTTTGGTTTTGGCCACAATGCCAGGTGAGAAAGGAAATTTAGCACCCTGGAGCCCAAAGTATGTTGGGTACTTGTTTATATCTTAAGATCATGTCAGGTCACATGTGGTTTTTGTGGGTTTGAGAAAATAAGAGCTGCTGTTGCTGTATTAACATAATGGTTTCCTGGTATCTGGCTCCCTAGAGTAACAGATAAGGAGTGTGCGAGACTACGAAGTGCAGCTCTGGGGAAGCTAAGGCCTTCTTGCATCACTTCACAGTGGCTCCACTAAGCTAATTACAGAGAGGAATTGATGGACTCCACAGGGAATCCACACAAGGCCCTGCTGGTCAGAGAAAGATCAGACAGAACATAAGGAAGAACTAGGTAGAGAGATAACAAGGGGACAGAAAGGGGGTTGGGAGGGAATTGCTCCTTGGAGATTCAACTGATGATACTTGCATAAGTGTGCTTGTATGGACATGTGGTCATAAAAAACAGCTAACTTTAATTACTAGGGTATTTCGCTGTAATGTAAATTATTCTTTGCTTTTACATATCTTAAAAATATAACTTACTAGATCTCATACCTCGGGAAGGTCCAAGGAGAGTACAGGCTAATTCTAACTTACTCTCAAAGTTTTTGTGACAGAAATCTGATTCAAACTGATAATAAAATCCAATGCAAATGCCAAACCAGTACTTCAAAACGATTTATAAATTACTTTTAAGGTTTAATACTTCAAGTTAAATTCTCTAAGCTCCTTTTGCTCTGAAAGACAATTCAAAATTAGGACAGATAAGACATGGCTTTTTAATTAATAAGGAACTAATCTTCTGTAAGCTAAGAAATGAAGGAGCTTTTATGCTGCTGCTAAGTAAACAGGCCAATCAGCCTCCATCTGGCTCAGTCTCCATATACTTCACTGGTGAGAGGAAAGGCAGGCAACGACAGCACATGCTCCCCTGGAGAGGAAGCCATTCATGATGAAGAAACCTAGAAAACTGAAGAAGCTGATTTCTGTGTCTTGTCTAACATATAAGAATCAGTGAAGAGTTTAATGAAATTGGATGAATCTGGCAAAGCAAACTAGAAAACAATTCTGTTCAAGATTTACAAGATGGAGATAATACTTAAGTTCCTACCGGTTCATAGAGTCCAGGGGCCAGTGGGTGCCTTTATAGAAACAAAGTGCTGTTCTTTATCTAAAGAAATAATATTCTAAATGGATAAGAATACTTTAGCATTCACTCAACTAAACAGAGTAATTTTTGCATTGTGTGATTCTTTGCAAAGTCACCTTAACTTTGTGGTGGCAAATCAAGACCATCACTTCACAGTAGAACAAATGTCATGCCACATGACATTGGACTTAACCTTAATATTCCACAGAAAAATAATTGCCAAAAAATAGCAAAAGATGGCCTAGGACTCCTGTCTACACCCAGAATCCTACAACTGAAAGGAACATTTGTAAATACAGATGAAAAAATGTTAAGTCAGTGAACCAGTTAAAATTTGATCTAAGTCTTTCTATCAACTCAATATGACTCCCACACCTAGAATGTCTAAAAACAAATATTCACTTTACTTGTTCTCTTATTATATACATTATTCTTTTCCATTTAATTAGGAACAATAAAATTATAAAAAATAGATCTGTGTTAAGTAGTAACTTTCCTCTTAAGTTCCCAAATGCTTCATAACTGCAGAATAACTATGATGAAAAGAAGGTTCTCCCAGTTAGCAACCAGATTCCACGTATTTTCCTCTTGGGAAGGCTGAGGATCTGCCTGCCATGGACAGGGTAGGCTTCCTGGGGGATAAGAAAAACTTAGTGTTCTGAAGTAGTAACTTTATATCCTTGATATTTTTACTATGCTTTTAAGGACTTAATTTTATCCATGTGTTTGTTCAGCACTGACTATTCTGTTGTGTGAACATATACACAAAGCTCTGGCTATCTGAAATTTTTCAGTGAGAAGGATCCTTTAACCTAACAGTGAAAATCAGTTCTCTAGAAAAGCTCCATCCAAATAGAAATTTGAGTCACATGCGTCATTTAGAATTTGTAGTAGACACGTTAAAAAAGGAAACAAGAAACATTAATTTTAAAATGAATAGTAGTATATTTCAACATGAAACTAATATTTTTAAAGTTACTCATGAGGTTTTTTTTTTTCGAATCTAGGATGTATTTTACACTTACAGAACATCTCATTTCTGACTAGCTGCATTTGAAATGCTCAAATAGTCACTTACGGCTGGTAGCTGTAGGACAGGACAGCACAGCTTTAGGTGATATAAACTAAAATGAAATGTGGGAACAATGACTTCAGATTTTGAAATGACAGGGAAAGAACACTTCAAAAATTCAGAGGAATACAAAGTCTATTTTTACACTGACTATGAAATTAGAATTGAAGCAAACGTCCATGATGCTATGCAACAGCTTCTATTCAGCTCATATTTTAAAAATATGTCCCCCTCTAAAAGAACTATATACTTTGTATATTATTCACCATGTGTGTCAGTAAATTTTTATATCTCTGTATTAATCTTTATGCTTGTATTCTTACCTTTTTTGTCTTCATCCCATTTTCTCTTTCTTAAATAGTAGTCCTCCCTGATCTGCAGGGGATATATTCCAAGACCCCCTGGCTGCCTGAAACCACAGATAGTACTGAACCCTATATATACTATGCTTTTTCTTGTACATAAGTACCTATGATAAAGCTTAATATATAAATCAGGCAAGTAAGAGATGAACAACAATAATCAATAATAAAATAGAACAACTATAACAATATACTATAATAAAAGTTATGTGAATATGGTCTCTTTCTTAAAATACCTTATTGTACTATATTCACCCTCCTTGTGATGATGTGAGATGATAAAATGCCTACATGATGAAATGAAGTGAGATGAATGACACTGACATTGTGAAAAGGCATTAGTATATACAGACTTAGTAGATATGTGATATGGCATTAGTAGATATAGACTACTACTGACCTTCTGACTAAATGTTAGGAGGAGGATCATCTGCTTCTGGACCATAGTTGACTGAGGGTAAAGAGACAGCAGAAAGCAAATCTGCAGATAAAGGGGAGATTACTGTACCTAATTCACTTATTTTTTCAATTTACCCTGTTGAAAGTGGTCTCAAATAATTTTTGGACAGCAGTATGGTATAATTTTTCTAATGAGGATAGTTAATCAGCATATAGGCTTCTAGAAAAAGCTCTTTGCCTCAGTTTCCTTAGCCAATAATGACAGTAATAGTCCAGATTTATAACTGCAAAAATTTTTATAAGTATACAATATAAATTAAATGCATATAAAAGGGAGAGTATCAAGACTCACTCTCAAGATTCTTGAACAGGGTGGAAGGCTACACTATGAAAAATGCTATGGGTTGCTTTCAAAGTTAAAAATTTAATGTAATTCTTTCCAAACTAAGAGTAGATATTTAACATTTCTTTAGTATACATTTCATGGATAGTGTCAAAATTTGCTAGGAAAACTGAGTCTCATAGTCTAAGCTGATGTCCACAGGAAATGGGCATATCATTAGCTAAGGTAACTGGGATTCCAGTTCTTTCTAAAATGTACTTAAGTTTAACCTTGGGCCAATCATGTAAGTTCTTAGTGCCAGATGCCTCCACTGTAAAATGAAGGTAATAACATTTCACTTACTTAAAGCTATGGGACTGGACAGACAACATGGATGGACCTAGAGGCTAACTATCCTCAGTGAAATAAGCCAGGCAGAGAAACACAAACACCATATGATTTTACTTATATGTAGAATCTAAACAAAACAAAACAAAACAAATGAACAAAACAGAAACAGACTCATAGACTATGAGAAGTGACTAGTGTTTACCAAGTGGGAAGGCCTAGGGCAGGTGGGTGAAATAGGTAAAGGAGATAAAGAGGCACAAAATCTCAACTAAAAAAAAAAGTTATGGGACTGAATGAAATATACTCTTGAGGTCTGTGATATAATAAAGAATATAACTGGCCTCTGTTCCCAGCTCCAGGAACAGTTTCAAATACCTTGGATGTTCCTGAGAAACCGGAATGCCTTTTGTTAGACCAAATGAGCTCCTTTAGACCATACTGAAATTACGCTGACAAGGTGACTCACAGGGCCGATGGATGGTTTTAAAGGAGGGGCTGGACAGGCCAGAAAGACCAAGCCTGTGGTTAGAGGTCTGGAATTTTCAACCCCAGCCCCAATCTCCAGGGAGAGGAGAGGGGCTAGAGAGTGTTTCATCATGTGGCCAATTATTTATTCAGTCATGCCTATGTAATGAAATCCCATATAAAAACTACGGACACTAAAGCTCAGTGAACCTTCCTTATTGATGTGCTAGGAAGGTGACATGCCAAGATTCCATGAGGAGAGGACGTGAAAACTCTGCTGCCCCATCCTCCCCAGGACTCTGCCTCATGCATATCTTCCATTTGGCTGTTCCTCAGTTACAGCCTTTATAAGAAAATTATAACCATAAGTACAGAGCTTTCAGTGAGTTCTGAGAGGTGTTTTTGTAAATTATTGACCCAAATGGGTGGTGGGGAGCCCCAAATCTGTAATCTACCAGGAAGAAGTGTGAGTGGCTTGAGGACATCTGAGACTTACAGCTGATGTTTGAAGAGAGGCAATCCTGTGGGGCTGACTGATCCCTTAAAGAGTAGAGTCTGCATTAACTCCAAAGTAGTTTTGAACTGAATTGTAGGCCACCCAACTGGTGTCAGAGAATTACTGTTGAAACACAAAGTCTGATTTAAATCAACTGTAATGTAATATATTAGGTCCATATTTCACATAATAAATGGGAAAATTATTGGCAATGTAAACAATAAAATAATACGCTTTTTTTGCCTACATGTCCATTTCTCCAATGAATCAAAACTTTAAAGATATTAAACTAAAACAAGTCTTTATTATTAGAGATCATTTTCAATATGGCAAAGTAAAGAATCCTACATATGTTGCCCAGAGAACATTAACATTTTCTAGCTTTGCTTCTTTGCATAAAGGAATTGTTCTAGTATTAGTTGGGAATTTTTTTTACCCAAAAATGGAATTTTAGCATAAAGTACTAAAATAGTGATTCAACATCCATGTAAAATGATTGTGTTAGATCAGTATCAATATAAATACTAATCTGCTATTCTTGTTACATAGACTAATGAATTTCTTTTCAGAGATTAATATCTAAATTTAGGATCTGTCCTACTTAGAGATTATAAACTTTGCCACTAAGAGCTCTGTTTAGGGTGTATTTCCCTTTTTTTCCCCCTAAAACAAACAAACTAAAACAAAAGAAGAAGAAGAGAACTCCTTCAGTGAAAGCTGAGACCTTAAGCTGATAGTTATTAGGTAAGGGATCAAGGAATTGACTTCAGACACAACAGGAGCTCTAAAGGAAGCATTAGGGACTTTAACTCCTAGGCACTGCTAAAAAGAAGGAGATTAGTGTTTTAGAGAATTTAGGATAGTTGGAGGAAAAGGAAATGAAAATAATTGTTTTTCAGGGTAACTAAGTAACTTCATTCCATTGTAAACTGGTGTTTTCAAAGGAACATATTCAGTGCTAGGAGATACAGGAGATAAATGAGCATTTCAAATATCAAAAGCACTCCTGTCTTTAAAATAGTTCTTGTTGAAAGGCCTCAAAATGCTTTTCTAGACAAGAGTAGGGAACCTCACTCTTTTTCCTGGTTAACTGCCTGGGCAGAGGCTTATGCTACACCTTGATTCCATCCATGACAGGCAGATAGCTGACAAGGAGGTTCCAGAGAATCAGAGGGGAAGAGCAAGCCTCAAGCAGTCTGACTGCTGCAATTTGGTGAAAAACTGAGGAGACTTGTATTTCTCCAGAAAGGCACCTCATTCAGAAAGAAAGGGCAAAGACAGAATGAAGAGAAAGATTATCAGGCAAACTTTAGTATACCTACAAGAAAATAAAGTAAGAATTCTTTTACTTTCATTCTTGGTTATATTATATAAAATGCTTGGTGTCATTTGCAGTTAAACAGTCACAAATCATTAGACTTAATGCACAACATGAAGAAAAATAACCACTGAAGTTCTCATAGGCAATGAAATCAACAATCCCTGGCTTGCTCTCCTTCAAAGTCAATTTCTCAAAGAACTGTTCACAAGCAGACTCAACTTCATGCCTCAACTCTGCAATCTGGTTTCCACCACCCTACTTCCACTGAAAGTTCTCTAAAATTGGCTTTGGCTTCCTTCTTACTCAAGTGACATTTTTTCAGTCCTTATTTTACCTGACATTTGCAGGTACCATGTAGTATTACAAAAAATATTTGTTGCTTATTTGAAATTCAGTTTTTCCCCTGAAATTCAGATTTAGCTGGGCATCCTGTTTTTTAGCTGGCAATCCTACTCCTAACTAGTTTCTATATCTAGTCTTGCCCCTCTCCTAGGCATTTTTCACACTTATGCCACAGTGATTTTTCTAAAGCAAAAAATGACCATGTCACTTTTATGTTTAAAACATACAAACAAGCCCCCTATGCAAGTACTTAGAATAAAGTGTATGTTTCCTACTAAGTCCTGCAAGATGTAACAATGATTCTATTTCTATCATTTCCTTTGGCTGCCCCACTTCATTTCTCCCTATTCTCTAGTCATAATGAACTAGTTTTAGTTAATATGCTATGTTGATTTTTCCTCCCAGAATTTATGTAAATACCTGACTTTGTCAGAACACCCTCCCCAACCCACCTCATCCTGTTTGAATAGCTAACTCCTAGCCATGTTGTTCAATTGGAGATCTCAGTTCAACCCACTCACATATACCAAATGAGTATAAAGATTTTGAAAGAGATCAAGTGCATTGTCCAAATTCACAGCTACTTAGTGATCACTTAAAGACAAAGAACAGGCCTCAGTTCACCCATCCAAGTATACGCTGTCCCACCAGTGATCGTAGCACATCACCTTCTCCCAGGAGAGGAGTGAAAAACAGAGTAAACTACAGATGAACCAGCTTTACAGAACAATATAGGCAAGACTTTAAAAATTCTAAACATTGACTCACTAGTGTCTGGAAACTTCAGCTTTTCTAAATGGAAGTAGTGGCAATAGTAATTTTCTCACATTTTCCAAATTCCAATCTTAGAAATATGAAATTTGCTAAGGTGATTTTCTGGAGAAACTTACGTCTCCTCAATTTCTCTCTCTCTCTCTCACACACACATATAAACACACACAAATAGATAAAACAGAAGAGAGAAAGGGGATAAATTTAAAAAAATTTTAATGCTAAAAGTAGACTAAACAGATGGTTTAATTAAAACAGCAGAACTCAAATCAGAATCTGTTAAAAGCAGGAATGCTAGAGCAGGTTACGATGGAAAAGCATGAAAGTTTTTCTTTTAAAATGGCTTATAAAATTAGGACTCATAAATTTTTTTAGATGCATAAATTGTTGTTTCAGCAAAAGGAAGTAGGTAGATTAGAATGTTAGGGGAATTTCTTGCAGATGTGGGTAGAAATCTGTCAATTTTCAACAATTAAAATAATTTTTAAGTAAACATGGCATTTAATATAGCCTCCTGGTTTGCAGCCTATAAAATGACCCAGTTAAAATAGTTGACTGGCCTTAGCCCCAAAGACATGAAGTCAGGGCTAAAGAAAATATGAAATGTATAAAATGCCCCAGTATAAACACTTGGAGACAATCAGTAGTGGTGAATGCATCAGATATTCTTGGGAGACTTTGGCTTATTACAAACATCAGATTTGGGCTCCTGTGAGTAAAAGGGAGGTACAGATGGCCTGATGGAGGGAGGCAGCAATGCTAAAGAAAGAAAATAATTTCAGCTGAAGTGATATATGAAGCTAGTTGATACAGCAAAAAGAGACAGTCATACACTGTTCTGGGGCTAATGGTGAGGATTCTGCTTTGCAATGTTTAAGATGAGCCGTTATTTCCACCGGCTCATTTCTCCTTGAAAATGCTTCTGGGTGTTCTCAAGCAAATTATGGGGACTAAAGAAATTTTTTAGATAATTTTTTTTAAGTTTCTAATAAAGAAACAGTAAAGGGCTTTGGAAATTAAGAAATTGCTACGATACACTCCTTTAACTGTAATAAAACCTATTTTACCATATCTGGAACCAGAGTCAAGTGACAGGAAGCTAGCAATAACCACAATATACTTTTTTGCTTTTTCTTCTTTGAAATGTCATTTCTTAATCTTTCTGATCCCCGAAACTTCCAAAAGTGTGTACATTCTCAAAGTTGAGAAAAAAAGAGTAAAACTCGAAATACCTAAAACAGTAAGTGAACAGAAAGAGGGAAGGAGCAGAGTTTGGTACATCACCTTAAAAAAAAAAATCCACCCTCTCCTTTTCAGAATCACACAGCAGGGAAATAGCCTTTTGGAAACTACCAGCCATTTAAGTTCAACTCCTGCAGCCATCCCCACTTCCCCCAAATATGCCTTGAACTAAAAGCAGGAAGAAAAATGTAAACAATTTCAAAGAGAAATTAGTCACTGTCCTAATGTGGAGATGGCATAAGTACCACATTTACCAAACAGGAAGACAGAATTTAGGGTATTGAAAAGTTTGCCGCAGAAAAGGCTTAATTGGGAGTTATGATCCTTCACATCACAGGCCCTTTGTACTCTCTCATCATTAATAATGCCCCACAGACAATCCAAGGTAACATTTGCTACCAGAAAAAGTACTTTGTCTGTGTTGGCCAATCTCTGGAAGCCAACAGTAGGGCCTGACAGTGATGTATAGCAAGGTTAGAGCAGCACGATCCATCTCCATTTGCTTGACAAGGAAGGTACCTTAGGCCACGGTGAGGAAGAGCAGGTTGCCTGCCCTCGCTGCTCAGGTTGGCAGCACCTACTGTCAAATGACTGGGTGTCTGGCAATGGGCTCAAAGAGACAATGACTGCCTTACCTCCTGGAATTCATGGAACTTCAGCCCATAAGTCAAAATAACTGCTGAGTGGGCACACTCACTGACCCATGTTTAAGAAAAGCCCTCCTAGAAGGTACAGGGTCCATGATCCATAGTCAAAGAGAAGTGACATTGCCATTTCAATGGCACGAAGACTTCTATCTGGATTCTCCACAGCTTAGAAAAGGCACATCATAATAGCATAGCACGTAGCCTGACCACCCTCAGGCTGGGAAGACAACAGCAAACAAAGCAGGGCTGTAGCACTGCCTATGCTAGATGGAAGGAAGATATCTGCAGTTTGTGCTCTTCCCACACCATTTTAGATCTGACAATCCAAGCTCAAACTTGCTTTTAAAAGGTGATGTTCTGGGAAGTGGGGGAGATTCAAAGTCAAGCAATCCATAAGTTTCCAGAGAAGCTTTTGCAAGGGTGAATTGAGAGTTGTGTGCCTGAGAAAATGATACCAGACTATGTCTCTATCTTCATCCTACAAGTTCCCAATGCACTTGAGTTTTACATCTGATTTCTTTTATACAATATCTACAGTGTTCCAGGTCTTGCAGAGAAAACAAGGAATGCAGAGACTGAGTGAACTGTTGACTACTATATATGTACACATACAACTGCCAATTTAATGATTCTCCCTTGCAAATCTGTAAGTTTCACTCCAACTATTGAATCAAAAAGAGAATCAGAAACAAGAATACAGAACTTAACTAGGAAAAGGGGAAAACAAATGCTAAAAAGTATTTTAAAAATTTGCTCTAACAAAGTCTGCCTACCCAAATCCCTATATATTTCCAGTAGAGAATGAAAGCATTATTGTAAAGAAGAGATATAAAATACTTTTCCAATTCCATTAACCAGTTGATAAACCCAGTGACAAAATTCATTAGCCATGGAGCTTGTCTCATGGAACAAGTTATTGTCTCCATCATACTAAAGCAATAACAACTAATTAACCTTAGATATTTGCATGTGCAGAACACTGCAAATTAAAGGGAAACAAGTTTATTTTTCTGCATATGAACTCGGTCTATCATCAATCTTTTTACCTTAATGTTTCTCAGATGGAAGAGGGCAGAAAGGGAGAGCTTATTTTAAAATTATAATTCAGAAAGATGGGGCTGAGGATAGAAGCGAAGGAATCTGAAATTAATGATACTGAAACACACAAAAATGCCCTTCAGTAGTCTAACCCCCAGGAAATTTGCATCTTCAAGAACTATATATCCTCTCATAAAAGAGACATCTGTTTTTTCATTTAACCTAGGGAGATCAGGTTTAAAATTTTACTAGGTTCAAATTTACTCCATTTGTTTCTTTTCAAATCTTACATTCTTAAGATGGCTCTCTTTTTAAGACTTGAAGAGGTACCAAATGCTTAAGATACAATCTGGAAAGTGTCCTTTGGATAAAGTATAAAAAATATACTTTAATTGGAAAGTAAGTAAATTCCAAACTTTTCACAAGGATCCCTTAGTATGAAATGGTGTCATTTACCACAATGATTTAATATTTCCAAGACTTACTTAATTTCATAGAGAGCCAACTTGTCTTCTTTAAATCTGTTTCTATCAGTACTCATGTCCTGAAAAAACAAGTTTCCAAAAGAAATATATTCGCACTCTTTTGTCTCTCCTGAAATTCAGGACTGCTTAACTCACATGCTTCATCACAGCAACTCTGATTTTACCCACAACCACACTGAAATCTCTACATGATACTCCAGTGCTACTGGTCTTGAGTTTGTTCAATATTATCAAAAGTAAATACCATAAAGGAGACTCTGACACAGTCTTGCCTTAAACAATTATATAGAAAGTTTCTGAGGAAGAAAATATTGACTTTATTTCAATGGTCCTTAAATTTATAAGAGCCTGTGATAGCAATCACTCAAAACCTGCTTTCTGCTTCCATATACTCTGAGCTTAAGTCCCCTGGGGAACAGGGCATTGGACATAACTAAATGAAAGCTCCAATAAACATATTCAGTAGTTACTAGTACTTACAAATATTTATGTATGCAGGAGGATCCGTAAAGCATTTTGTATGTATTATCTCATTTAACTGTTACAACACTCACCAGAGGCATAAAAATATCCACACAATCTTTCCTCCCATGATAATCTTAATATCTTGGAACTAAGTAGAAATTCAGAAATTATGTAGCCCAACTTTCTCATTTTATAAGTCAGGAACCTAAAGTTCAAACATTTAATTCCTAAGACCATACAGCTAGTTGGTGGCAAAGTGAGGTTTTAGTTTCCTGACTTCCAGCCCAGTACTCCTTCTGATGGTCAACAATTACTGAGCACTTACTGTGTATAATTACTCACTTAATCATCACAAGACGTCTGTGAGATAGGTGCAATTGTAACTTCATTTTACAAATAAAGAACATAAGATTTAGAGGAGAAGTTTAATATGCCCAAACTGCTAAAATGAAGATCCAGGTTTCAAAGGCCAATGTGTTTATTTCTATTACCTACAATTTTAATTATTATGTATTATACACCATATGTATTAACAACTGACTGTTGGTGATAAAGATGGCTTAATAGTCCGTAGAAGTTGGTGGTAGAATATGTGCACTAAAGTTGCCAATCATTGAGTTGCCAGTTGTACATCCTCCTAAGAGAATATCCCTCATGATTCCAGTTGCATCCCAGGTTGTCTTTCGCATCACATGACATCTGCCCCAAGCTCCTTCCTACTCTTCCCTCCCATCCTCAGAGCTGACTGCAGAGATCCAGAAACTGAGGTACTTGCTATTTGAGACATTGTTATTCATTCATTAAATATTTATTAAGCAAGTACCATATGTCAGACACTGTGCAAGGTGCTGAGGAGACCAAAGTGAGAGAGAGATGATTCCTAACCTGACTAAGCTACTGTTTACCTTTTTCTGGTAGTCCATGAAATCTATGTTTTTAAAATAAGACTCCCTTTATTCTGAAACAGGTTTGAATAGATTTTTGTTGTTTGAAAATAAACATATTCTAATTAAGACAGATTATTAGAGATCTGGATCTAATTGGCAAACAAAAGACTTTAGAGAAAAAGCAGATTGCTTGAAATTGGTTAGCAGGTGAGAGCAGGGGCAAGGGCACTGAGATTTCCCTTCATTTTCCAGGATGGGAAGTCAAGAGTCTGTGGAATGTGGCAGCCAAGCTCATAATTAAGGTATTACCTTAAGTCCCCTGGGAACAGGTTCCACTGAGGGTGAAGCTTTGCAGGACTAAGTTGTGCTACCATTGATTAATTTTAAGAAACTGAAGAATATGAGTCATGTGAAACACTGGGCATCTTACAAAGAAAACAGGGCAAACTCTGGTCCTTGATAGAATGTGCAGCTCCAGAAAACACATCAGGATGATCGTGACACTCTCTTGCAGTAATTTCCCTCTGTCTGCAGCTGGACAGCTGAGTGATTTGAAAATCAAGTGTATAAACTGATCTTTCAAGTTATGAACTGATATACCAGCTGTCTTCATAATCTCACCACATTTCCTTGATAAATGCAAGGGGACTGGGACAAACCGTGTATCTTGATCCCTCAGCCTTTTCCAGAATACTTTCCATAATATCCCCTGTGCCAGAGAAAAGCAGAACTCTGCTCTGTCCATTATTAAATCTTGTCTTCTGACTAGGATCTAAACACACATTGGGCCCAAGGGTGATATGTAAAATAAGAGAAGGGAAGAAGAGAATTGTATCTGGTATGAAATGTAAGAATTTTCTAGGGCATCTCAGCAAAAACAGGTAAAACTGTGTGGATATGCATTTTGCACTACTTATTCAAGGACGACTAAACATAATCTTGACTGACAAATTAATTACTATAGGGCATCTCGCTGGAGAGGCTTGATTTAATGTACTAGCGAGTAGTTATTTTAACAGTTTGCTTAGTTGGCTGATGTAGAGTTGGGTTTAGCACAGGCTTAGTTGTTATTGAAGGGCCAGAACTCCTGTTACATAATACAAACTTCAAAGGCTGCAAGAGAGGAATGACTGTGTGGATCCGTCACATATGCTTTCCTTATGTTTCTTACCAGGTCCTGAGGACTTGCCTCTCCTCCCCCTCCCTCACATCAGGGAGACATTGGTAAAGGAATGCCTAACACCCTAAGGGAGACTCCTGTGGGGAGTAACCTAAGGTGGATAATTACCTATATGGAACTGGAAAGTCAAAGATAGCTAGGCTCAAGTAGTGCAGAAAATCAAAATAAGTTAAGGACATTTATCTTAATTGGCAATTGTTTGGGCCTAGTACTGAGGGTTCAGAGAGATCACTTTCTTAAGATTCTTTGGTTCAGGAGCCCCAGTGGCAAAGCCGCAAGCAGGCCAATGAAGGTTTGCCTGATTAACATTCACTAAAACATCTCACATCTGAGTCTCTATCATAAGGAGCCTTGCAGCCATTTAGTGACTATATACAAGAGATGTAAATGTTCAGACTTTTGAGGAACTATTGGATGCTGACACTGAGCTAAAATGAATTTTTTCTGGAATGCAGAAAGCTATCTGATGTTTCAGTCAGAACGGGGACTTACGGAGGTTAAGAGACATACGGCGTTCTGCCACTCTTTTATATCATAGCAGGCTCAGTGAGACCATGAATTTACTCTCAAGTTGTTTCCCTACATCCTGAGTTTAGGTAGCTTCTCCACATTGGTTTCCTGACCTATAAAGCAGTAAGAATGGTTCTTTGGAGCCCTTGCTCTTTTCCAAGACCAGATTAACTCAACCATCAAAAAACTGAATTTGGCAAGAATGCGTTCAATATCATCCTGTTCAAAGACACAGTTGATTCTGTGCAAAAGATGATTGGGTCCTGGGACCTGATGGATCACACTAAATTGAAAAAGATGCAACTGCTGCTGCATTTCCTTGCAACCAAATGTGCCCTGATTTGGCCTAATTATGTTATATTTTTAATATGCCAATCTTTTGAATAACTGAGGGACCTGAGCAGATAACTAAAAACTGAAAATATTTAACATTATAAACCATAGAACAGTGGAAGTGGGAAAGAAGAAAAAAGCATAAAAGCACATGGATGAAGAAATGATAATTGTAATAAATAACATTTCCAAGGCTGCTTACAAACTATTTTGTATATATTATCTCATATGACTTCCTACCAAGACTGTGAGACAAACACAGTAGAGATTAGTCTTTTTAGTTTATTGATGGACTCAGAGGGGTTAAATGAAGTTGGCTCATTCACTCCCACAGCTTGAGTTATCATGCAGAAATGTGCTGAAACTCCCAATTCATCTCTACCATGGATTTGGGCAACAGCCTTATAACTGGTCTCTGAGGCTCCTGACAAACTGCAGAGTTTCTTCTAAAGATACAAATCTCATCAAGTCACTCTCCTATTTAAAATCCATGGTCTCTTACGTTACCTCCAGCTTCTTGCATGGTACTTTGCACAGAGCAGAGGCTCCATACATATTTATTGAATAAATGAACAGATTACTAAATTAATGCTGTTAACAAGTAATTGAGCTGAACTATGAACCCAGACTTCCTTACTTAGAATATACGAAGAGACAGTTGAAGAAATTCCTAATCCAAACAGACTGAACATCCTAGTGCACAAATGATACAGTAGCCCAAGTTTGATTAAGGAGGGAAGTACTAGGCTATCAAAACCAGCTAGTGTTTAAAATCCAGTTTCTCTGCCAGGATCCAGTGCTCCAATATCCAAAACCAAATATAAGACACATAAACATATGGAGATGTAAGATGAAATCCATACAAAGCAGAAATACCCAGAAGCCATTGTCAATTTTTTAATAGGAAAGTAATTTTTTTTTCGTATCTCCTAAATTTCTAATAACCTCCACTTTAAAGGTACTTGATTTGTTATCCTGTAGGTAAGAACTGCCTATAACAAAGATAAAGGTGCCCTAAGGAGTAGCTACTATCTCCAGTGAACAGCTGAGGTAACTGATCAATTTCTTATAAAAGCATCAAGCTGAGAATCAAAATGATCAGTTCTGGATCCTACCTTTCGGGGCAACCAAAGAAGTTTGACAGACAGCTACCAAGAAGCAAAACTTAATTTGGTATGCCAAATAAACAGGCATCTTCAAATCTTTCTTATTCACAAACTACATGCCAAGGTATGAGTGGTCTGCAAAAGACCTGCTAGGAGTTGCTGGGTATTTATTAACTGCTGTGGCTACTGCTGCTCATGGTTAACAACCAGAGAAGCTATTACTTATTGCATTGTTAGTGTTTTGCTGGTCATAAGCTTAACCCTTTCATGCATTATCTAATTTAATTCTGACCCATCCCTGTGATATTAGGCACTACTATTATTCTTATTTCATAAATGGGCCTGTGAGGGTTAAATAATTTATACCTGGTCACCCTAAAACTAAGCAATGACTTGAATCCAACTGGTTGAGCTGCCTCTAAAAATCTGTGTTTTTAATGACTACACTAAAGTAGTTAAATATTGTAGGCTAGGGGTAATACACATAATTCCTCTACTTATTTGGGATCTAAGAAAATGGCAGCTCAGGCCTCAGAGTCAAACACTTGAGGTATATTCATATTCTACCTTGTCCAGAGCTTGATTTCTTTCAGGACCTATACAGTTCTTCCTAGGACTCACAGACAATAGGGAAAATACCTCATGCACACACCACTGCGTAGAAAGATGTAAGTGTTAATTATCTTGTCAGTTGGGGCTGCTTTTATACGCCTCTGTATAGTTACTTGAATCTTATGTATTATTTCTTTAAGATTTTTATAGACCACTGAGCATCTAAAGAAAAAAAATGAGGGGGATGGTATAGCAAAAGGCATAGAATAGAGTTCTTTCTTTTAAAGTAAAACAAATGTCCATGGAAAGTTTCTTGACAGACAAATCACTGCCAATCAGAAATGAAACGTTAAATTCTAAATCAATGAACTTTAGTGGCTCCACAATACATGGGAAAGATTTCAGTCGTGACATGGTTACTGGAGGCACTGCCATGTCCTACAAATGTTAGCTTCAAGCTGACCCTAAGCCTAAAAGGCTGTTACAAATATTGAATGGCTTTTCAGATAAGATACTGGCTCTCTGGAAACCCATTTACACACTTAACAAACTCTATTATGTTTTCGTTAAATGATCTCTCCATCTCTGGGTCTTAACTGAAAACTAGCTTTCTGCGAAGGATACCAATTTGCCTATTATTTCTCCTAAGTAGATGCTGCTCATTCTTCTGTGTAATGTGCCTCAGAATCAGGCCATAACGTGGCCATTTTCTTTGCTCTCCTGCCCTTCTCTCCCAGAGCACCATTCCTCCTCCCCAAGGCTCGTATATTTTAGCTTTAGCGCCCTCCATCCCTTTCTTTTATTCCTCTTTATCTTTTAGCCCCATCACAAATGTAGCCATTTAGTCATTCCTAATCAGTCATCAGCCTTTTCAGTTTGACTGTTGGTATTGGTTGATTGCTACTGCAAAGCCCTTTTCCCTATTTAGATCAGAGTGAGGCTCTACTATTTCCTCACAACTCAGAAAAGGATGACTTCATGCTCAACATCAAGAATTAATCCTGAGTGGTCTAGCCAATCATTATGTTTGCATTATGTTGGTAAATGATTGGTTAAGACAGAGGCATGCAAAACAATTTTGGCTAACTAGGTGCAAGGAATCTAGTGGATGGCTTCTAGAAACAATTCTGTGGCTGCTGGATATTATCATATCTGGATGTAATGCCTGGAATTGTACTTATTTTTGAATAATGAGATTATGGTGATTTTTATTTTCTTTTTGTACTTTTCTTTCTTTCCCGAAAGTTCCCACAGAGAGCTATTACTTCTATGAAATATAAAAAGTTTTAAAACCCCTTGAAAATATACACACTTGATTCCACTACTGATCAGGATGGAGTAATAGGAAGAGGACTCATCTTTCCACTGCAAAACAAACAAAGAAACTGGGAAAATGGACAAAGCATCTAAGAGGATGGTTTTGATATTGAACAGTCAATGCAGACCTGTGATTCCTGTAAGAAGGAAAACCAAACACGGAGCACACCTAGAGGCAGTTCGTAGGCTGTGTAAAGCAGGCAAATGAAAGTCAGGACTATAGTCAACAATGACACAGCAACTAGTAATCGCAGAGCCAAGTACCAGAGTGGAGGAAGTTGCAAAGTGGGCACTCAGGAAAACTAAAGAAGCACACCATTGACTCTATATGGCTGATTTCCAATCTGTGTGTATGTGAGAAGAAACACCCAAAACTAGGGAAAGAATCACCAGCAAAGAATAGGCAGAATAACTTGTGGAGCTTACAGAGCTGGACATACTCTGTATTCCCACCAGCCAGAGCTGAAAGGTCTCCAGATACCTGGGGAATGGGGTTAAATCCTTCAAAGGGCATCACTTTGGATTTGGGGTTAAATAAGACCTAGACAAAAAGCTGCTCTGGACCCATTAGAAACTTAAAAGGAAGCCTCAAAAGGGTCCAACTATGCCAAGCAAAGGAAATGCAGGTCAGAACAAAACCTACACTATTAAAGGAAATATAACAAAAGACAGCAGCAACAATACAGATTTCAAAACATCAGGCATCACAGCTTCTCATGTGGCCTTGTCCCATGAGCTGGTTTCGGTCTCTTCACAGCATGGACGCCTCAGGGTAGCCAGACCCCTAAGGTGCCTGCTAACTCAGGACATGGAGGCTATACTGTCTCGTATGGCCTTGCCACCAAAGGCACAAAGGCCACTTCTGCCACATTCTGTTGGTTACCATCAAGTTGCAGGCTTGCCCAGATTCAAAGGCACAGGAATTAGATATCCCTTCTTAATAGGGGATTATCAAGGTTCTCAAAAGAGATGTGGGAAAGAAGATATTGTTGTCGACATCTTTAAACAATGTAATCTGCACTGTAGGTCTGAGTTGACTTCTATTATCATTTCCCTTCAACTTGAAAAACTATCCATTACATGTGTTGAATACAGACCTCAGGTGACAAATTCTCTCAACTTCTATTTATTTGAAAATATCTTTACTTACCTTTATTTTCAAAGGATATTTTTCAAAAGACATAGAGCTTTAGGGTTGAAAGGTTTTCTTTTCTTCAGTACTTCAAAGATGTTCCACTGCCTTCTGCTTGTTACCATTTCTTGATAAGAAGTTAGTAATTCTTATCATTACACTTTGTTATGTAATGTAACTTTTCTTCTTTTAAAATTGTCTCTTTTATCTTTTTTTTTTTTTTTTTTTAACAATATGATCACAAGGTACCTGGGTATGGCTTTGTGTTCATCCTACTAAAGATTCATTGAGCTTTTTCCAATCAGTTGGGTCATCCAACTTGGAAAAAATTTAGCTACAGTCATGCACTGTTGTGCATTTTTTCCTTTAAAGTACTGAATTATTTTTATTTGGTTTTCTAAAGGCCCTGTCTGCTATTTTCAACATCTGTATTATCAGTGGGTCTATTTCTATTGTCTATTTTTCATTCTGTTATGGGTCACATTTTCCTGCTTCTTTGCATTGTCAAATTTTATTTTTTACTGTGCAACTACAGATGCTATGTGGTATATGTGTGTTTCTCTTTCTTCAAAGACTTGAGTTTTATGTAGTCAGACAGTTATTTTATTGGCAGGTTATCTTGTCCACTCTTGTTAGACTGCATCAAAATTAGCTCTTACTCTAGAGCTTGCACAGCACCCTTAAGAACTAACCTTCTGGAGTCTTACTGAATGCATAAATTGTTTAGCTGGTCTCTTCACTCTGGTTGATTGAGATGCCAATGTCTCTCAGATCTCTGTGACCTCTGTTCAGCTCACAGATCTCAGTATCTGGTTTCTACCAAATTTCATCGAGTTTCAACCCTGCACAAGGCAATTTAATTTTTGGCCAAAGACTCAAGGGCTCGGCAAAGCAGAATTTAGAGCTACTTCTCTAAATAACCTTTGCTCCACAAATCCCAGAAGCCTCATCAGCTCTTTATGCCAATTTAAGGTTTGTTTGTTTTTGTGTGAAATACTGCTTTTTATTTGGGCTCTACTTTCCTGTGCTGCTATTTGAACAGTGTCCCCAGACAGAAAACAAGAATGAACGTCAAGCTTATCTTCTGTTTTTCCCTCTCTGAATGATGATAGCCTTGTGCTGTCTGATTTCAATGCATAAAAAGAATGGCTCCATAGAGTTTACCCAGTTTTATGTGCTTAATGGCAGAAGGGCAACTTTGATACCTGAAACTGGCAATCTCTATTAATTAATTAATAAAAATAGTATAGCCGATAAAACCTTACTTTCCAGCCATCAAAAAGTCAAGCAATGGAAACCAATAAGTAGTAAAAATTAAAAGGTGGGGAAGAAACATTAGCAGACTCATGGAAATTTCTGCTAATTTTCTTAGAACCAGAAAAAAACCTTCCAGGTATCAGACCATTTTTGTCATTTTTCATTTCTCACTGACAGCACAATGAATATCACAGTATTCTACATTCCTCCTATCTTCCTTTCTAACCAAAGTCTAATTTTGTGTTCAACTCCAAGTGGATGATTCTTAATGAATAAACTATGTCAGCAATGATGCTCCTCTTTCACTTTGGCAGATACTTTATCTCCTAGCCTCCCTTGCAGCTGAAGGTGACCAAACAATTGTATTCTGATCGGTGAGGCATAAAGAGAAGTTGGTTAGGAGGGTGCCTAAAAAGATTTTTATTTTCTTAATAAAAGGAACAGGTGACACGGGCCCCCTTTTCTGTCTTGTATATGACTGTCATGTGACTATAATATGTATAAGGAGGAAAAGTCCACACTCTAAGTACGGCAGAGGAGAGGAAAAAAATGACCCTGCGTCCTTGATGATAGTACTGAGAAACTACACTGCCACAGCAACTTACTGCATCTAAATGGAAAGAACCTATTTGTTTAAACTATTATCAAAGGTATTTTGTTTCTACCTGTAACAGAAAGCATTTTTGACTGATAAATGCAAACTTTTTTTCATTAGATTAAGAAAACTTACAGATAAGAGGTAAGAATAGTCTTAACCATATGATCAATAAATATGAGAGATGCCCTCTCAAAAAAAAAAAAAAAAAGAATAGTCTTAAAATATAAATAGGAGATGACTGGGAACTGCATTCTTTTGAAGTTTTAGGACTAATCAGGTTTTCATTGGCATCCCTCTAGACTGCAAACTTCCTTGTGAACAGGGATCTTCTCAGTCCTACATATGGGCCTAGGCACTTTTGGGTGCTCAAATTAGCTCGCTGATAGACTCTCTATCTAGATATCCTATAGGATATCTCTGTCATCTAGGTATTCTTTGACTCCATCAGGAACAATGACCCCATAAACCTAAACATTTTTTTCACAAAAGTAAATATGCAGGAAAAACAAACAAGCAAAAGTGATGGTTCACTGTCTTACGTTCACATTCTCTGACATCCAAGTTGAACTGCTGTAAGGCTCCCAAAGTGAGCTGTCTTACTTCAGCTTCCAGCAAAAGTTGCATCAAGGATGTGGCTAAATGCTTGCAAGCTGACATACATGCTGTCTGGGCCACCTTTCCCTGAAATACAAGAGTGAAAACCATAACATTAATGGATTAAAATGAAATTGCAACAAAATTAAAGTCATTTACTTTTCAATAAGGAATTTAAGGTTTTCTTCATCATGGTACCCTTGCATTCAAATAATCTTGGAATTAATAGCACCTGATGGCAGTCATCCTAAATATTAGCTCCATCACCATCAAGTCATGTAGCTCTAACAGTAAGCTAAAATTCATAAATACCAGATATTTATTCAAGAAAGATTTTTTCCTTAATCAACAATACATAAATATTTAAAATGTTAATTAAACTGAGAAGGAATTTTTCCACAGAGAGTAAGTTTCAAGAAGTTCCCTCTAAAACTACCATACTTCTTAAAAATGAAATGTAAATGGCAATCCCTATGTTTTCTAGGAACCAAAATGTTTAAGCTTTATGACTTAATACCTATGAAGTGAAAAGAATGATTTAAAACAAATGTTTCCTGAAAAAAGTAACTGAAAGGATGAATTTTGTTTTCTTTAAAAATGAACACTGAAATTTATGTGCATAATTACTCTAAGTTACTTTTAAAAGTATTGGTATTAAAATCAGTATTTTACTATTTTTTAAAGAATTCACTTTATATCTAGTGAACTACATCTCATCCAAGGTCTAAGTTATATACTATAGCATATATATCCACTTTTTTCAGATATATATCCATTAATTCCTGTTATTTATCATCTGTTCTGAAAAATAGGATGATACATGTTTTGAAAAGTCTGAGTTCACCAAAATGGCCATTCTGCACAAAGAAATTTATAGATTCAATGCAATCCCTCTCAAAATACCAAGGCATTTTTCAATGAACTTGGGAAGATAATCCTAAAATTCATATGGAATCACAAAAGACCCCGAATAGCCAAAGCAATCTTGAGAAAGAAGAACAAGGTGGGTGGTATTACATTCCCTGACTTCAAGCTATACTACAAAGCTACAGTAATGAAAACAGTATAGTACTGGCATAAAAACAGACCCATAGGTCAATGGAACAGAATAGAGAGCCCAGAAATAAACTCTTGCATATACTGTCAGTTAACAGATGATACCGGATGCATAAGGAAAAGAAAATAAAAAATGAACAAGTAGGACTACATCAAACTAAAAAGCTTCTGTACACAAAGGACACCATCAATAGACTAAAAAGGCAACCTACAGTATAGGAGAATATATTCATAAGTGATCTATCCAATAAGGGACTAACATCCAAAATATATAAAGAACTCATAGGTCTCAACACCAAAAAACAAATTACCCATTTAGAAAATGGGCAGAGGACCTGAACAAACATTTTTCCAAAGAAGAAATACAGATGGCAAACAGGCATATGAAAACATGCTCTACATCATGGAAATGCAAATCAAAACCATAATGAGATATTACTTCACACCAATCAGAATGGTCACTATCCAAAAGACAGAAATAACAAGTGTTGGCAAAGATATGGAGAAAATGGAACCCTCCTATACTGTTGGTGGGAATGTAAATTGGGGAAGCCACTGTGGAAAGCAGTATAGATGTTACTCAAAGACTTAAAATAGAAATAGCACATGATCTAGTAACTGCACTTTGAAGAACTTACCCAAAGAAAACAAAATCTCTGGTTTGAAAAAATACATGCAACCCTAAGTTTATTGCCACATTGTTTACAATAGCCAAGATATAGAAGCAGCCAAAGCATCCATCAATAGATGAATGGATAAAGAAGACATGGTACATATACACAATGGAATATTATTCAGCCATAAAAAAATTCCACCATATGCAACAACCTGGATGGACTTAGAGGGTATTATGCTAAGTGAAATAGCCAGGTGGAGAAAGACGAATACCATCTCATTTCATTTATATGTGTGAAAACAAAACAAAACAAATGAACAAAACAGCAGTAGACTCACAGACACTAAGAAGTGACTGGTGGTTACCACGGGGGAGGGTTTGGGGTGGGTGGGTAGAGTAGATGAAGGGGATGAAGAGGCACAAAAACCTCATAGTATAAGTTGCTCACAGGATGGAAATGCAGCATGGAGAATATAGTCAAGGGTTCTGTAATGACTTTCTATGTTGATAGATAGTATCTAACTGCACTAGTTGGGATGAGGATTCAATAATATGTGCAACTGTTGAACCACTGTGTTGTATATAGTGTTGTATACAGGCATAGAAGTTGAATGTTTAAAGAATTATTATGACAAGTATGTAACAAGAAACAATATATTGTATTATTTTATGTATTTTGAAACTTTCTATAATATCATAAAGTATGTCTTCTCAACTTGTTTTTTTTTGGTTCAATGAATGTGAATTTTTTTAAATGCAATGAATGTGGCTCTAGTTTATTCCTTTAATTATTCCACAATATCCAACTTTAGGAGTATACCACAATTTATTTTTCCATTCTTTGACTGTTGTAGACTTAGGTCTGTCTTTCTTTTCTTTTCTATTATAAAGAGAACAGGTCATAGAGTAATGTAGGTCTAGTAAGAATTCATGAAAATGCCAGATTTTGATTTATTTAAGACAACAAAAACAAACACTTAAGTAATATTATAGACACCAAGTGGGATAAAGGCAACAGAAGCATAAAGAATCCTAAGAGAAAAGTCACATTATAAAAGAAACCCACATTAAATGGCTTGCTTTCTATTAAAGCCACTGGAGACCTTGAATAGGCACTGCCCAGGAGATATAACAGTTTCAGGCTATGCCCTATGTGAGCAGTCAGAAGGGAACAGATCAAAGTTGTGAGAAGCCCTCTGGCTTTTCAAAAGTGAGAGTGGGAGTGGAGTGAAGGAATGAGAATAAGACTAAAGAAGATGCCCAAAGATAGCTCTACAGATCAGAAGCCAGAGAAAAGGGAAAGAAACTGTCATCTCTTAGGCACAAGTATATGCCGAAGATGTGCTATGTTTAGGCAGCTGACATCTTACTATTTTATATAATTCTCTGAATCAACCATAAAAGATGGTATTATTCCTTTCTTTTAGATGAATAAACTAAGACTGTGAGGTTAAGAAAATTCAGACAAACTCATACAGCTATTATTTCTGCCCAGTCCTAATTCTATACCTTTCTACTAAACCATCACCTACAAAGAGGCAGTAAATCTTACATTATCTTACACTGGGATGGTTGGGCAAAAAACAGATCAAAATAGTAACAGGATTAACAGGTCATCTGAGACATAGACTAGGCCCAAACAGGTAAAACAGTGGTAGTTCAGGAAACAAATCTTCAAATACTGGGTATCTGCTGGGGCATACTTTTTAACTTGTGGCCCAGGATAACTAACTAGGCCATGATAGATACTTAGAGGACCCAACAAGCTGAACATGGAGATGCTGTAACAATCAAATGTGTTGTGAAAATAAAGCCCCAACTAATCTGGAGACTGAGAAGACAGCATTCACAAGGCTTGCTTCAGTGTCTGTAATATTGCCAGGAGAAGAAGGCTTGCATAGTAAACTGAAGATTGCTCAGAGTCAGAAAGTCCCAAGTTTTAATTTTTATCTCCACTACTTATTTGCTGTGTAATTTGGGGTAAGGTAAGTTGACACTTCTGACTCATTATGCATTTCAAAGTATTAAATAGTTTATTAACTTTAACATTTACACGAAACATAAGAGTTAGCTTTCAAATCTATATCAATACATATCAATCAGTAGAGCCAAATGCACTTATACATGATCATGTTATAGTACTCTAACACACTGAGTTACTTAACTGCCCTCCGTCACTTTTCATCTCTCCTCAAGTTAGTTTTTTATTTCCAAACAAAGAATTAATTGCAGAAATGTATGATTTCATTGTTAAATATTTTTCTAAATCTAGAAAGCATTTTGGAGCTTTGCTATTCACAGTACACTATCCTTTCTCATTTTTACTTCCAGTTTCCATTACTACCATGGTGTACGTAAGTTTTCTAAGGAAGGATAAACACAGACTCAGGCAGTAATAACCAACACACTAAACAATAAAAACTAGTGGTTTCATTCAGCAATACATTAAAAGGATCATTCACTATAGTCAAGTGGGAGTTATTCCAGGATACAATGATGATTCAATATTCCTAATCAATCAGTATGATACACCACATTAACAAAATGAAGGCCAAAAATCATATAATCACCTAGATAAATGCAGAAAGCATTTGACAAAATTTAACATCTACTTATGATAAAAACTCTCAACAAAATGGGTTTAGAGGGAACATACCTAACATAATAAAGGCCATAGATGACAAGCCCACAGCTAACATCATAATCAATAATGAAAATTGACAGCTTTTCCTCTAACATCAGAAACAAGACAAGGATGTCCATTCTTACCATTTGTACTCAGTATAGTACTGGAAGTCATAGCCACAGCAATCAGACAAGAAAAAGAAATAAAGCATCCGATTTGGTAAGAAGGAAGTAAAACTGGGGACTCTCTTGTCCCCTCCTGGTGTGAGCCAGGAGCTCTGTCATTTCACTTTACTTCTAAATAAAAGCCTGTTCCTTGCTTTCCTAAAAAAAAAAAAAAAAAAAAAAAAAAGAAGTAAAACTGTCACTCTTTGCAGATGGAATGATACTGTATATAGAAAACCCTAAAAGACTCTACCAAAAAACTATTAGAGATAATAAATGAGTTCAGGAAAGTTTCAGGATATGAAGTTAATATACAGAAATATGTTGCCATATCTATACACTAACAATGAAATAGCAGAAAAAGAAATTAAGGAAACAATTCTTTTTACAGTTACTTATGATTACACCTAAAAGAATAAAATACCTAGGAATAAATTTAATCAAGCAGGTGAAAGACCTGTACCTGAAAAACAGTAAGACATAGTGAAAGAAACTGAAAACAACACAATAAATGTAAAGATATACCATGCTCATGGATTGGAAGAATATTGTTAAAATGTCCACACTACCCAAAGCAGTCTACAGATTCAATGCAATCCCTATTGAAATACTGTTGGCATTTTTCACAGAACTACAATGAATATCCAAAATTTGTATGAAACCACAAAAGACTCCAAATAGCCAAAGCAATCTTGAGAAAGAACAAAGCTGGAGGTATCAAAATCTCAGGTTTTGAACTATACTACAAAGCTATAGTAATTAAAACAGTATGGTACTGGCACAAAAATAGATACATCAATCAATGGAACAGAATAGAGAGCCCAGAAATAAAACCATGCTTATATGGTCAATTAATCTACAACAAAGAAGGCAAGAATATAAATGAGTAAGACAGTATCTTCAATAAATGGTGCTGGGAAAACTAGAGAGGTACATCCAAAAGAATGAAACTGAACCACTTTCTTACATCATATATAAAAATAAACTCAAAATGCACCAAAGACCTAAATGTAAGACCTGAAACCATAAAGCTCCTAAGAGAAAACATAGGCAGTAATATGTTGGACATTAGTCTTAGCAATATTTTTCTGGATTTGTCTCCTCAGGCAATGGAAAGAAAAGCAAAAATAAACAATTGGGACTCCATCAAACTCAAATGCTTTTGCATAGCAAAGGAAACCATCAACAAAATGAAGACATCCTAGTGAATGGGAGAAGATATTTGCAAATCATATGACCAAAAAGGGTTTAACACCTAAAATATATAAAGAACTCACACAAGTCAATACCAGAAAACAATCCAATTAGAATATGGACAAAAGACCTAAATAGACATTTTTCCAAAAAAGACATGCAAATGACCAACAGATGCATGAAAAAGATGTTTAACATCACTAATAATCAGAAAAGTGCAAATCAAAACCATAGTGTGATGTCACCTCACAACAATCAGAATGGCTAATTTACAAAAAACAACAAATAAAAAATGTTGAAGTGCATGTAGAGAAAAGGGAACCCTCATTCACTGTTGGTAGGAATGTGAATTTGTGTAGCCCCTATGGAAAGCAGTATGGAAGTTCCTCAAAAATTTATAAATAGAAATACCATGTGACCTAGTAATTCCATTTCCGGGCATTTACCCAAAGAAAACAAACCACTAATTCAAAAAGATATATGTGCCTTTATGTTCACTGCAGCATTTTTTAAATAGCCAAGATATGGAAGCAATGGAAGCATCCATCAATAAATAAATTGATAAAGAAGATATGGCACATAAATACAATGGAATATTACTCAGCTGTAAAAAAAAGAATGAAATCTTGCCATTTGTGACAACATGGATTGAACTACAAGGTATTTTGCTGTGTGAAATAAGTCAGACAGAAAAAGGCAAATATCATATGATTTCATGTATATGTGAAATCTAAAAAATAAAACAAATGAACAAACAAAAAAGGAACAGAAATAGACTCATAAATACAGAAAACAATCTGATGGCTGTCAGAGGGGAGGGGATAAATGGAGGGGCAAAACAGGTGAAGGGGATTGAGAAGTACAAACTTTCTGTTATAAAATAATCATGGGGAAAAAAAGTACAACACAGGGAATATAGTCAATAATGCTATAACTTTGTATTGTGACAGATGGTAACTATACTTACTGTGGTAATTATATGTTGTGTACTGGAAACTAATATAATATTGTATGCCAACCATACTTGAATTAAAATTAAATTAAAATTAAACATATTTTTTAAATTGGTGATTTCACTCTTTTCATTAAGTAATCTTTTTATGAAGCAGACTCTGGGAACAAACAGCCAAAATTTGTAGGACTGGGTAAGAATTTTGAACTTAAGAAAACCTAAACTGACCAAAATTCCAATAAAACTGCCTTCGGATACTTCCAGAAATAGTTTCAAATCACCATAATGACATCTAGGCTACACCTTATGAAGTTATGATAGTGCTGGTATACAGATACTGCAATAGAATAGAGATGGAATGCCAGACAAGATAAAAAATGAGCTAAGCATTATCATCATATTCTGAATGTACAAGGAACCTGAGATGCAGTGAGATTTGAATCACAAGGTCTTACACCTAGCTCTAGCTCTACGGGCATCATCATGCTGCCTCTCAATGAAGCTACAATGTTTATGTTCTCCAAGACAGTCAACTATCAGTGAAACGAACTGGAAGTCAATTACTAATACTTCATACCAAAGACAACTAGTTAAATACTTCATATTATTTCTCAATCCAGTTGCAATATTGCAATACTTTTTTTTTTTAAGTTTTGGGAAGGGGAAAAGAGTAAATTGCTGAGAAAATTCATGATGTTAATTCAAAGTCAGACTTATGACCATAGTGAGAACCATTACTGAGCTTGAGGCATGGCCCATGAAAATATTTTTTTGATTTTTACCTTTCTATACACGGAAGCAGCTGCTTGGGTAACAGTGGCAGAGACAGTACTGGTATTGATAATGGTGATGCTTTCTCTAAGCTCTTCACTTCCAGTCACTTGTATTTTGTAAATCTTTGGTATGAATATATACATAATATATGACCCTATATTATAGCTCTGTAGTAACCTAGTGAACTTACTTCAAAATTATACTCAGATTCCTATTTTCTAATTCAAATTATCCCCTGTGCCTCCTAGTCTCTATTTGCTGCCATACTTACTTTTACCATAATATTTTGAACTGGATTAAATATGGCACTGTCCTTTCATGTCTGTATATTTCCTTGAAAAGTACATGGATTGCAAGGAAAGAAACTCCGGACTTTTTCCTTTGGTATATCTAAATAAAACGTAGTTCAAGACTGAAAAGTAGGTATTCATTGATACCTAACGTTATGCCACAGAGTTTTCTAATTCTGTCCTATAAAAAGGGAGATATCATCCATTGTTTCTTACACAAAGACACAAACATAATTAAGACAAATGTGTAGAAATCTCACAAACTCCTTCAAAAGAATATAAATGCTCAGTATTCATTACTTTCCATTTCTATATACTTCAATACACAATATTAAGTCTATGTCATAGTACTAAATGTAAGTGAGTAGTGCTAAAGAGTTTAGAGAAAGCCATCACCATCACCAACACCATTCCTATCTTGACCATCATTGCTAGAACGACTACTTCCATTTACTGAGCATTGTCTATGTGCCAAACATTTTGAAAATATTTTCTCACATAATTCTTAAAAGAACACTATGAGATATTTAACCCTCAATTTATAAGTAAGGACAGAGATGTTCAACTCTTCAAATATATCATGTAAGTAGGGGAGTTAGGTTGTGAATTCAGTCCTGTCAGACTCCAAACATTTAACAATCATTTGATCCTGTCTCCCAGTATAGATCCTTGTGGTAACAGCTCAGTCTTTCTGCTGATCTGTGACTTAAAGGGATAAAAAGAGGACAAAAGATAGAAATCACACAAATCCAAAAGGATACTAAGAGATTTTTTCTCCCTTCCCCATCTAAGGAGGCATCAAAACAATGCTGAACTCACAGCAGATATTTAAAATGGATCCAACCACAGCTATCTATTAACCTACTGGAATTAGATCCTGAGTTTCAGATGATCAAAGAGCTTATCTAAATGACCAAGTGGCCAAAGCCAAATGTCTCTTTCTCTGGACAATCTTATCAAGTTTCAAAGTCAGAAATATGCAGAGGGAACAACATCTTTCTCTGAAAGACAGCAGTCCTCTCACACCACCTTTTTTTTTTTTTTTTGCTTTGCTCCCTGAGTAATACTCCATTGCTTACACTTTTGTGTGACAAATTTTATCTTTCTCAATTTAGTTAATGAACTATTTCACTGTGGAACAGAGACAAGTTCAAATGCAGAAACTGATCTGGCAAGGCAAGAAATACCCGGAGAGAACATTAAGCTACCCTGTAAATTGCTCCTTCTTTCTGCACACCTGTGTCTCTACTTCCTTAAACTGCTACCCTGCCTGTTCCTGTAGATATTTCCTTTATTACAGAGCCTTGTCTAACTTCTGCCTGCCCCCTGAAAATTGATTTTTTGGATTGCCACTCTAAGTTCCCTTTCTTTATTGATCAAGGAAGCTGTCTTGACCTTTTTTCCTTAATAACACATGCTATAGGTGAGGTTACATCATTCCAGAGCACTAAGCCTCCTATTTGCTTTAGATGGACATTCAATAAGTTACAATTGCAGGATAGAGTTCTGGATCTTCCCATATGTTTCTCTTTTCTGGGGCCTATGCCTATAATTTTAGCTTCCATTTGCTGCAGAAATCCTGTGACAAAAACTTAATTGACCTTTACATCTAAATCACCTTAAAATCACATATCCTCCCCAAGTGGATTTCCCAGAACTGAATTCTGTCTTAGGAAGAATTTCATTCATATTCAAATAATATTTGTAAATTTAATTAGAGAATCTGCATAAATTAATGCATTAAAAGGATGCATAAATCCACATTCTAGACAAATATTCCCTAACAGCTAAAAAAAATGAAGCCAAAGGGTGATATTCAAAATATCCTAGGCAATATATGCAGTATTACAGGATGACATCAGTAGAGCCTTCTATGAGATGGTGGACCTCTAGTCAATTAAAAAAATAAAAACATAACAAAAATAAATAAACAAAGGAAAACACTGTCTACCTAATTTGTCATGAAAAATTTTAGGAAGTTGGAAGGAAAAAGCATGGTCAAAAGAAAACTGGGAGTATATGACCAGGATGTGGATGAAAGGAGGAGCAGAGGAGGGATGCAAAGATGCTAAAAACCTGATTCTAAGACTTATCCCCTTGTTTCACTTTGTTTTCTCAGTCACCTTTCAAGAAACAAAGGAAATCTTTTTTAGAACACTTTTTTGCTATGCATGCTTTTATTGAAATATAACTACAAAAGTACATGCGGATGAGGGGAAAAAGATGGCAGAGTGAGAAGTGAGGCAGAAACCGCCATCCAAAACCACATATAACATGAAAATACACCAAATACAACTAATCCTGAAAGAGTAACCCAAAGACTGCAGAACAGACTGCCTACATATGGGGAACAGAGAAGACCTCACAGAAAAGGGTGAAGTAGCAAAGCCCCGATGTGGTAGGACCCAAGCCCTCCTCATATCCCAGCTCACAGAAGGGAGGAAGAGAAACAAAGCTGGGAGGGAGTAGAAGCCCAGGACTGCAAAACACCCAGCCCTGGAGATTTGCTCCAGGAGCACGCACCCCAAATTACATGGTGGTCTGGAGATAGTGGGGTTGGAAAGCAAAGACAGGCAGACTACATGGACAGACTGAGATTCCAGCCACTTGTGGAAAAGAGATACACACAACTGGCCTCTCCAGGACAAAAGAAAGGCAGGCACTTTGAAAGACTTACCAACAGTGAGAGGGATGCTAAAGGAGCAAAGATTACACAGAACATGCTGCTCAGGAGAAGGAGCAAGATAACAAAACCGTCCTGGCACACTCAGCCCAGCAGTATGGGAGCTTCACGTGCTCCATCCCCCTAGCTGGCAATGCAGCACTGAGGCCCCCCACACCAAAAAGTGCAGCCTGCTGCCCCCCATCACACCAAGCCAGCTGGAGGGTGGACCCACCTACAGTAGCTACAGGGGTATAATGCAGAGCCCCTTCTCTGCATGCTCAGCTCACTGATCCTGGCAATAGAAACAGGCACTGCAGCTGGGAAGTAGGAAAGAGCTCTTTCCTCCCTACAGATGCCACCCCTGAGCGCCTACGATGCCTGCCATAAAACCAGGTGCTAGGCAGCTCCAAAGAGTGGGGCTTCTAGGAACTAGAGGGTGCCTTCTACACAAAGTTATTATTTCATAGGAATCATAAGGATTATGAAATGGCAAAAAAAATTTATACAAACAAGAAATGGACACCAGAACTAGGGCTAAGTGAAACTGAAATCACCAATCTTCCTGATAAAGATTTCAAAATTAAAAGTCATAAACATGCTCATGGAGCTACAGAAAAATATTCAAGATCTCAGGGAGGACTTCAAGAAAGAGATAGAAACTTTGAAAAACACAGTATCTGAAATGAAACATACAAGGGAGGGATTTAAAAGTAGATTAGAAGAGGTAGAGGAGATGATAAATTAGAGGACAGGAAAGAAAAAGAAGCTGAGGCACAGAGAGAAAAAAGGATCTCTAAGAATGAAATAATAATAAAAGAACTGTGTGACCAATCCAAATAGAAAAATATTTGCATTATAGGGGAACCAGAAAAAGAGAGGGAATAAGGGATAGAAATTCTCTTTGAGGAAATAATTGCTGGAACTTTCCCAATCTGTGAAAACAAATAGTCTCTCGGGTCATGGCAGTACAGACATCTCCCAACACAAGGGACCCGAGGAAGACAAAACCAAGACATATAATAATTAATATGGCAAAGATCAAGGACAAGGAGAGAGTGCTAAAAGCAGCCAGAGAGAGAAAAAAGATCATCTACAGATGAAAACCCATCAGGCTATCATCAGACTTCTGAGCAGAAACCTTACAGACCAGAAGCAAGTGGTATGACAAATTTAAGGCAATGAAACAGAATGGCCTTGAACCAAAAATACTCTACCTGGCAAGATTATCATTTAGATTTGAAGCAGGGATTAAACAAATTCCAGATAAGCAAACAGTTGAGAGGATTTACCTCCTACAAACCATCTCTACAGTGTTTCTAAAGGGACTGCTATAGATAGAAGCACCCAGAAGACTAAATAACTGTCAACAGAGAAAATAAAATGACAGTAAAGCAAGTACAACATTTAATTACTAAGCAAATGCAAAATCAAATCAGTTACCCACAAAGTCAGTCAAGGGCTAGACAAAGAGTACAGATATGAAACCTAATATATAAAGAGTGGAAAAGGAAGAAAGAGAAAGGAGAAAAAAAATAACTTGTAGATTGTGCTTCAAATAACATAACAAGTAAGTTAAGTTAGACTGTTAGATAATAAGGAAGCTGTGTTTGAACCTTTGGTAACCACGAATCTAAAGCTTGCAATGGCAATAACTACATATTTATCAATAATCACACTAAACATAAACAGACTGAATGCACCAATCAAAAGACATAGACTTCAAGAATGGATAAAAACACAAGACCCATCTATATGCTGCCTACAAGAGACTCACTTCAAACCCAACGACATACACAGACTAAAAGAAAAGGGATGGAAAAAGATATTTCATGCGACTGACAGGGAGAAAAAAGCAGGAGTTGCAGTATTTGTATCAGACAAAATAGATTTCAAAACAAAGAAAATAACAAGAGACAAAGAAAGACATTACATAATGATAAAGGGATTAGGCCAACAAGAGGATATAACCATTATAAATATCTATGCACCCAATATAGGAGCACCTAAATATGAGAAACAAATACTAAAGGAATTAAAGGGCGTAACAGAATGCAATGCATTCATTTTAGGAGACTTCAACAAACCACTCAATCCAAAAGACAGATCGGCCAGACAGGAAATAAGTAAGGAGACAGAGACTCTGAATAACACATTAGATCTGATGGATCTAACATACATCTTCAGAAGTCTCAACCCAAAAGCAGCAGGGTACACATTCTTCTCAAGTGCACATAGAACATTTTCAAGAATAGATCATATACTAGGCCACAAAAAGGGCCTCAGTAAATTCAAAAAGATTGAAATTGTGCAAGCCAACTTTTCAGACCACAAAGGTATTAAACTAGAAATAAATTATGCAAAGAAAACAAAAAAGCCCACAAACACATGGAGGCTTAACAACATGCTCCTAAATAATAAATGGATCAATGACCAAATAAAAACAGAGATCAAGCAATATATGGAGACAAATGAAAACAACAACTCAACACCCCAAAACCTGTGGGGTGCTCTAAGAGGAAAGTATATTGCAATACAGGCTTACCTCATGAAAGAAGAACAATCCCAAATGAACAGTCTAAACTCACAATTAATCAGACTAGAAAAAGAAGAACAAAAAAGGCCCAAAGTCAGTAGAGGAGGAACATAATAAAGATGAGAGGAGAATTAAATAAAATTGAGAAGAATAAAACAACACAACAAATCAATGAAACCAGGAGCTATTCTTCAAGAAAATAAACAAAATAGATAAACCCCTAGCCAGACTGATCAAGAAAAAAGAGAGTCTACACACATAAACAAAATCAGAAATGAGAAAGATAATATCACTACAAACACCATGGAAATACAAAGAATTATTAGAGAATACTATGAAAAATTATATGCTAACAAATTGGATAACCTAAAAGAAATGGACAATTTTCTAGAAAAATGCAACCTTCCAAGACTGATCAAGAGAGAAACAGAAAATCTGAACAGACCAATTACCAGCAATGAAATTGAATTGATAATCAAAACACTACCTAATAACAAACCCTGGACCACATGGCTTCACCAATGAATTTTATCAAACATTTAGAAAAGACTTAATACCCAAAATCCTTAAAGTTTTCCAAAAAGTAGAAGAGGAGGGAATACTCCCAAACTCATTCTATGAGGCAGGCATCATTCTAATAACAAAACCAGATGAAGACAGCACAAAAAAATAAAATTACAGACCAATATCCATGATGAACATAGATGCAAAAATTCTCAACAAAATATTCACAAATTGAATTTAAAAATATATATCAAAAAGATCATCCATCAAGATCAAGCATAATTTATTCCAGGTATGCAAAGATGGTACAATATTCGAAAATCCATCAACATCATACACCACATCAACAAAAAAGACAAAAATGACATGATCATCTCCATAGATGCTGAAAAGGCATTTGACAAAATTCAACATCCTTTCATGATAAAAGTTCTCAACAAAATGGGTATAGAGGACAAGTACCTCAACATAATAAAGTCCATATATGACAAACCCACAGCCAATATCATACTTAACAGCAAAAAGCTGAAAGTTTTTCCTCTAAGATCAGGAACAAGACAAGGATGCCCACTCTCCCCACTTTTATTCAACATAGTACTGGAGGTCCTAGCCATGGCAATCAGGCAGCACAAAGAAATAAAAGGCATCCAGATTGGTAGGGAAGAAGTTAAACTGTCACTGTTTGCAGATGATACAATATTGTACATAGAAACCCTAAAGAATCCACCCCCAAACTACTAGAACTAATGACTGAATTCAGCAAAGTTGTGGGATACAAAATTCATACACAGAAATCTGTTGCATTTATATGTACTAATGATGAACTAGCAGAAAGAGAAATCAGGAAAACAATTCCATTCATAACTACATCAAAAAGAATAAAATACCTAGGAATAAACCTAACCAAGGAAGTGAAAGACTTATACTCTGAAAACTACAAGACATGGTGAGATGTCTGGGATGACAGACAGATGTATTACAAATATTTTCACACAGTCCATGCTTGCCTTTCACTTTCTTCAGGGTGTCTCTTGATGATCAGAAACTTATAATTTTGAGGAAGTCCAACTTATCAGCTTTTTCTTTTATAGCTAACACCCTTTGTGACTTGCCTAAGAAATCTATGCCTAACTCAAAGTCTTGAAAATATTCTCATAGGTTTTTTTTATTCATCTTATTGTCTTAGCTTTCACATTCAGCTCTACAATCCATCTCAATTTATGGTATGGTATAGATGCCAAGACTAATTTTTCTTTTCGATTCAAATATGGGATTGCTTGGCCACACACTTACTGAAAAGACCTATCATTTGCCCACTGACTTGCAAAGGCATCTTTGTTGAAAATACATGTGAGTCTATTTTGAGACTCCCTCTTCTGTTTCATTGATCTTTTTGTGTAGCTGTATGCCGATACTTCACTGTTTTAATTACTGAAGCTTTATAGTAAATATAAAAATCAGGCCATATAAAGTTCTCCAGCATTCTTCTTCTTTTTCATGGTAGTCTTCACTATTTTATTTTAAGTCCTTTGAATTTTCATATAAATCTTAAAATCAGCTTGTTAACATTTACACTTATTTCCCTTGAGTAATTAGTATAGCTAGGGTGACTGCATGCACAGAAGAAATGTCAATTCATTATATATAATGGATGCCTTAGGCATTAGGGCTTGATTCTCATCCGGAAGCCTGGTGGAAAGGAGCTGTTACAGACTGGGAAAATTGACATTTCAACAATATTGAGTCCATAAATATGGTATACCTTTCCATTTAGTGACCTCTTCTTTAATTTTGTTTGGCAGTATTTTGTAGTTTTAGTGTACTAGTTTTCCACATATTTTGTTTGTTTGAAAGTATTTGTTTTTTGATGTTATTGAAATTACACTGACTTTAAAATTTCAGATTCTAATTGTTCATTATTGATACAAAGAGGTAGAATTGCTTCTTGCATAGTGACCCTGTATCCTGTGATCCTGCTAAACTGTTAGTTCTAATATCTTTTTCTGCACATCCCTAAGGATTTTCTACATAGACAATAGCATTCTTTTTATTAAAAAAAGAAAAAAGTTTCAGTCTTTCCCCTTTCAATAAGCAGGCTTTTTATTCGTTTAACCTGTCATTTTGCACTAACAGCTCCAATAGGATGCTGAATTGGAACTTGAGAGAAGACATACTTGCTTTGCTCCTGATCTTAGGGGTAAAACATTTAGTCTTTCACCATTACGTAAAATGTTAGCTATGGCTTTGGCTTTTTCAGATACCCTTTATCAGATTAAATAAAACCTGATTAGTGTGCTGAGAGGTTATTTTTAATGAAAAGATGTTCAAGTTTTGTTAAATGCTTTAATGTGTCTTGAAATTCGGGTCTTCTGGCAACAAATTCTCTCAACTTTTGACTGTCTGAAAAAGCATTTATTTCACCTTCTGGTTTGCTATGCAGAAGATTCCGTGGTGACAGTTTATTCTTACAGCACATTAAATGTGTTGTTTCATTATCTCCTAGCTTGCACAGTTTCTGATGAAAAAGAAACATGCAGTCATTTCACCATGGTTTCTCTATATGCAATGTGTCTCTTCCCCCACCTCCCCACCCCGACCTCCTGCCCCCTCGTTGCTTCTGTGATTTTCTCTTTGTCATAGTTTTTCAGCAATTTGATTATGATATGTGCTGGTGGGGGTTATGATATGCACCGGGAGTGAAGGTGGGGGGTGTGTGGTGTCCTGCTTGGTATTTATTCAGTCTTCAGTTTCTTGGAAATGTGGGTTTATATTTTCATCAACTTTAAAAGTTTTCATTCACTGTTTCTTCAAACACATTTCCTATTCTTCCTTCCTCTCTCAGGAAGCCACTTAGACATATGTGACACTGCTTGATATTGTCCCACAGATATTTGAGACTGTGAAATTTTCTCTCCATCATTTTCCCTCCTGCACTTCTGTTTGGATAGCCCCCATTGCTCAGTCTTTAAAGATTCCCAATCTTACTTTCTACAGTTGTTGACTGCAGCTGCAAATCCAGTTAAGTACACTTTTGATTTCTGATTATTTTTTATCTTTAGAATTTCCAGTTGCTTCATTTTTATATCTATTTCTCTATATTTATATTTACCTTTAAATATTAAACATATTGAGCATGTGTGTATGTGAGCAATTTTAAAACATTTGTCAGCTAATTCTATCATCTCTTTCATTTCTGCATCTTTTTCCATGGGCTGATTGTTTTCCTTCTTATGGATCACAATTCCCTGCTTCTTGTCATATCTAGTAAATTTTTAGTGAACACTAGATGTTGTAAATGTTAGGTTGTTGAATTTCTTTAAAGAGTGTTGATTTTGTTATGGCAAACAGTTCAGTTTCTTTTGGATTAGTTTGAAATTTTGAGGTTTCTTGCTATGCACTTGAATGTAGGTATGAGAAAAATATTTTCTCTAGGGTTACTTTAGTCCCAGTACAAATGCCACTTGGACCCACTACAAGTTACTCTTCTGGCAGCTCTACTGAATGCTTCAAGAGTTCAGTGGGGTCCTTCCCTTCTTACAGGTTGGAATTTGAACATCTCCCTTCCTTGTGTGAGTTCTGGCAATTGTGCTCAGCTTCTGTGCCCTGGCAATTGTTTATTGCCTGACCTCATGGATTTTTCTCCCTTCACATGAACTTCTTAGTATTCAGCCAAAACCTCAAGGGGACCCCAATGCAGATTTCTAGTGCTATTCCTAGGAATACTTCCCTCATCTTGAAACTGTTTCAAGCAAATATTAGCAATTTCTTTCCCAAACTCCAATCTCTGTATTTCTAACTCAACAATACTGCCATGCTCTAGTTGGATTGCCCCCTCACTGTGCCACAGTCTACCAGTTATCTGTAGACAGATTGCTGGCACTAAATCTCATTTGCTTCCCTTCCTTCAGAGATCATGGCCCTGCACTGTCTGCTGTCTAATATCTGAAAACAGTTGTTTCATTTATTTTACCTAATATTCCAAATGTTTAATGGTCAAGAGTAAATCTAGTACAAGTTATTTCAACATTGCCAGCAGTGCCCATCTCACTTTATTTTTGAAATATATCTTGCTAGGTACTAACTTATATAATGATAGATTTCTTTTACTTTTGGAATCTTAAATTTAATTTTATTGTCCTCTGACCTCCATTTTTCTATAAGAAGTCAACTATGATTCTTACTATTTGTCCCTTGAATGTGTTTTTGTAACTGCTTTTAAGATTTTTCTTTATATTTAATATTCACCAGTCTAAATACCATGTGCCTTGGTAGAGTTTTTTTTTTACTTATCCTGCATGGACTTCCTGAGCTTTCAAAATCCATGGATTGGTGCATTTCCACAGATGTAAAAAACGCTCAAGCATTGTTTCTTTAGGTAGTACTTTTGTACCATTCTCATTTTCTCCTCTACTCTGGGATTCCAAGGACATACAGGTTACACCTTTCAACTATGTTCCATCGTTTTGCATGCCCCATTCCATTTTTAAAATTTTTATTCTTTTTTTCTTTCTATGTGTTTAGGTGTTTTCTACAGAACTGTCTTCTGAGTTCACACATCTTGACTTCTGCTTTGTCGAGTCTGTTGTTAAACCCATTTGACGCATTATTAAAACTTCACCTTATGAGCTTTTCATTACAGATTTTGTATTTGCTATTCTAGAATGCACATTTGATCCTTTAATATCTGTTCAATCTCTTTTCTATTATGAACATTCTTCCTCTGTTTTCTTTAACATATTAATCCTATGCCAACACATTAAGCAGTTATTTTGAAATCTTTTTTTGCTAGCTTAAATATCTGGATTACCTGATAATCTGCTTCTATTGACTGTTTCAACTTTTGACTAAAGGTCAGTTTTTTTCTGTTTACTATCATGTTAAGAAACTTGTTTTATATGTCATACATAGCAGATGAGCTTCTATTGAGGCTCTCGATTATCTTATCTTCATTAATGGAGTTTTGAGTTTTGTTTGAGTAGGCAGTAAAATGATTAGTGTATTGTCTTAATTTTGTCAGGCTTGTTTTAACAATTACAGTGGATCCATTTTAGTTTTGCTCTTACTCTAGGACCTTGTCCTTAATCCCCAGCAAATGGTTTTACTGATACTTAAACTGAAAGGTCATGGTGTTCATCTGGTCTCTTTATGGGTCCAATCCTCAATGTCTCTGTTGTACAACTTCTAGGATATTTGCTCAGCTATCAATATTCCAGCAGCTGATGTCTTCTAAAGGCCCAACATGGCTTATTTTATTTGCAGCTTAAAAATTAGCCAAAAACTGAAGGGGAATTTTATAAAGACAATTTATTTTGTTTCTTTCTTCTTTGATATCCTGTTCCTCTAAAACCTATTTTTCTTTAAATCCTAAGCATTGATCTCTCCCTTCTTTTGACAATACTCTGATTATACTTTTTTTCCAGTTTTTACAGTTGTTTATAACAGAGGATAAGTCTGATACCAGTTATGGCAGCACAACTAGAACCCAAAAATAACCTTTGTAGTTTACCAATTTACATCAACCAGAGAAAATACAATAGCCATTTGAAATTTCTCCTTGGAAATCTATTTTTCACATAATTTCTCCCTGGAAATTTCTATATCACATAATCTTACATGCCCTAGACTTATTTCCATTATCAGCTTGGCAAACATCTTTGCTTTATAAAGAGAATGCAGGCATATATGAGTCTTTTAAACTCAAATTTACAATAAAGGATAAAGTATGTATACAATTAATCAGCATATGCCAATTACAAAACAACAGTAACACCATCAGCAAATATCTGAACTTATATGTTCCACTACCATAGACTGAAACAGTGTCAGAGCAAAAACAACAAAGAAAAAAATAGGAAAGTAAATAGAGAAATTAGTGTTATTTAATGAAAATCAACATACACATTAAATACAATGACTGCCCTAGGACATTGACTTAAACTTGTTTCAGCTTTGTCATCTGCAAAACAGAATTGTTTAATAAAATTTATTTTATTACTAAATAAAAATAGTTCCTATGTAGTATTTACCACAGTACCTGGCTTATATTAAGTACTCAATAAATGTCTTAAGATTATCAAAATTTTTATTCCTATGACCCTGAATATGAAAAACAGTTGAAAAAGACAGTGGATGTATTTACTTAAAATGTAAGTATTTTATGAGTGCATCAAATTTTACTAATCATCGCTGCCTTTTATAGAGTTGTATGATTTTCTTCTTTTAAACCAAAAAATTCTGTCATGCAAAAGAGTGGAAAGTGTACTTTCTGTTATGAAGCAAATCAAGGAGAACATGCAATTAAGTGCTAAATTGAGCAGAATAAATTCTAAGCACTATATGATTTTAGAAGAAAAGGTTATGAAGTCAAAATAGAGAAGGCTTCCCCAAAGTTGTAGGTGACCTTCATTACATCCCAACAACAGCATGGAAATGTTTTCAAGTGGCTTCAAATTCAAAATGCGGTAATATAAAGTACTCTACAAATAACAATTACAACAACACAAACCTCCATAGAATAAGAAGTCCTTATAATGAGAAATAAAACTCTTAACTCCTCAACTCCTGTTCAGGTTAAAGGTCAACTTCATCAAATCACCTCATTAACACAGAAATGTCTTTGAAGGTATCGAGGCTTTGCCATGCTTGACATTTCACCAGACTGTAAACAAGATGCCAATGAATCAGATTCAAATATTAATGAGCATAAGGTCATAAATGAGGTAATCGCCAAAGTTCCTGTTTTCTTACCCTATCCAATTCTCTTTCCCTTTCTCCACGCCTCTCTTACTACATACATTTACAGTCACTGGCTTAGTTTCAAGATATACCCTCTAAACTGTAATTTCACTTGAAGTACATTTTAAGTGGAGGCCTCCCAGATGCTGGACCCCCAATTCAAGGGTGATCCCTTAGAGGTATAAAGTTAAATAAAAAGAAGAGAGGGAATCACTAAGAACTACATCCTATTTTGATATTTAACCACTAGAACAGAAAAAAAAGAAAAAGAAAAATCAGAAAATGAAACCCTCTCTTTCAAACTTTCCAATAGCTATTTAATAATGTGACAAAGCAAAGCTTATTAAAATATTAACCAAAGCTTCCAGGAAAACCTCTATAATCACAATTGTTTATTGAAGACCTTTACAAACTCATAAAAAACTAAGTGGGCTTGGAAAAAACACACCACAGCCATAGGAGAAAGTTTACAAAACACAATGCTACAGACGCCTGACTGTCTGCCAGCCACTCACTTTTAACTTCCACATACAACTTATTACTGAGTTCCTAACTGGTCAGTACCCTAAATAAGAGTATTCCTCCTCCCAAACACCTCATTAGCCTGAGTTTCTTTTTTGTTTTTTTGAGCTAATGTATCCTGTAGGTGCTTTGGTTCGTTATTTTCTGCCAATAACAAATGCTTCATTCTAGAATATTTAAAACCTCAGATTTCTCTAAGGGAAATCATTTAAGATCTTCTTTACAGGAATTTAATTAGCTCTAATTAATATCACAATGGGACAGCAGTATGTGCACCATCATGTCTATTTTATGAGCAGTAGTAATGAGAACAAGATAGTACTAAAGTGGAAGTGATACACAGAGAAAGCAAGGACTTTAGTTCACAGTACCTGAGGTTCAAGTCCAGCCCTACCACTTATGTGACCTTCAGAAAAGTTATTTAATCTTGGTTAGACTCAGCTTCCTCATCAGTAGAATGAAGGTAATGGTACCAACCTTGCAGAAGCTGTATGCAATGTGACATTAATATAGAACCCTGAACAGTGTCTGGCATGTAGTGAGGCTCAATGAATGGTAGGTACTTTATTATAAAGTGGTTTTGTCTTTTTTGAGGAGTACTACCTATAGCTCAAGGAAAAATTTAAATGAAAATTTTTTTGGGTCTCAGGTAGAATTAAATATTGCACATTTCTTAAAAAGTGGTTATAGAAAAATTCAACTTATAAATTCTAGTGAAGGTTGGACTCAATCAACTTTCATTCACAGAACTTGGCACTGAGTTCATCAATTTGCAGGAAACAGAGCATGAAATATGAACATTTCACTCAGTCTCAGTTTGAGAGGACAAGTGCTCTTAAACCATTTATATCTCAAGGAAACATGCTGCATATTGTCCCCATCTCTGTCTTTCCAAGAGTGGCCCTCCAGGAGCTGTAAGACAGGACACTTTTCATCATAGTATATCTGTGTGATAGCACCAAAACATGTTAACAATTAGAGAAGAGGAAACCTGAAAGACTGCCTCGTTAATTAAGGAACTTGCTATCAAAGAACTCATTAAAACGTAATGAAACCAAATGGCTATTAAAATAAATACCCACTGAATAAAGGTTGCCTTGGTAACAGCTCCTCAGTATAGCTCTTTACAAACTCTCCCAATAGTAAAGACCCAGAAAAAGAAGAAAAACCACAATAATGCTAAAACCAAGATTGACAATATCAGAGATGAAGTTATCCTAAGTGGAAGGTAGAAACTGATTTAAGAATAATGGGACATCAAACATTCTTGAAAAGCCCTCTACCATTTATCCCTTTGAGATTTACATAATACATAAGCAGGCAGCTGTTCATCTCAATACCTTCTACTCCTAGCCGTTATGTTAGAATGTGGTTCTCTCTATTCCCGGTGAATCCCTCACCTACTTCGTGCCATCTAGCTTCTCTTTATTTAAACAGAGGCCACAAATCTTAGAGAGATGGCGTAAAGTTATAGTTGAAAGAAAACTGGGAGAATAAAATGTAATCTCAAAGATACAGACCCTTGAGCAAAGAACAAGAACTGAAGGATATCTGCAGTAGGACATGCTAGAAACTCATCATTTACATTGCATTCCACAAGTTCAGAAAATGTTCAGAGATCCAGACATTTGTGATAGGCAAAAAGATGCCACCTCTGCTGAAAACAGAATATGCTCATAGAGTATGATAGTTGTCTACTCATTACCCATGCTCCCTTCTACCTTAACAAAATAATCGTTGGCAACAATAAAAAGAATACATTTTTCAGCCTCTTGTCAGATATGGAAGGCAAATGACTTGAAAGTAGAAATGTCTTCAGAAGTCCTTTTGCTTGGTTCTTCCTTCTTTCTGCTATCTAAATATGGATGCAATAACTAGAATTCTAGCAGCTATCTTGGAACCCTGAGGTAAGGTCAAGAGAATGATAAAGACCTTAACTCTGACATTCCTGAGTCTATGAGCTTTTATTTCTGGAGTTGTTATTATGTGAGAAAAGACATGCATAGGTATTCCAGCCACTGAGGTTGATTAGCTGTTATTATTGATAACTGATACCTACATGAAAGTCAGTAGACTAAGGAAGCCAGAAAGACATGCACATCATTACACACATAAATGGTCTGAATAAAGGGGCATTACATAGGGCAAAGAAAAGGATGAAAGGCTATCACAGTGTGCAAAGAACCTCTATCTCTAAGGTGAAGTAAGGAGGAGAGTAAACTACTCACACATGGTCCAAGTAAAAACACTGCAAAACAAAGGAAAGGGTACAGCATCTGTGATGGTCACTTTTATGTGTCGACTTCAGTGGGTTATGTGCCCAAATATTTGGTCAAACATTACACTGGGTGTGCTGTCAGAATATTTTTGGATGTCATTAACATTTCAATCAATAGACTGAGTAAAGCGGATTCCCTGCCCTATTGTAGATGGGCCTCACCCAATCAATTAAAGGTCTGAATAGTACAAAAAGGCTGATCCTCCTGTGAGTAAGTGAGAACTCCTCCTGCCTAATTACCTTGAGCTGGGACATCAGTCTTTGAGAGCCTTCACACTCGAACTGAAACACATCTCTTAACTAGGTCTTGAGCCTATCAACTTTAAAACCAGAACTTAAATTACATTTCTGGGTCTCCAGCTTGCCAACTGCAGATCTTGGGACTACTCAGCCTCCATAATCACATAAGCCAATTCTTTATAATAAATTCCTTAACATATATACTTACACATATCTTATTGGTTTTGTTTATATGTAGAATCCTGACTAATACCGAATCTACAAGACTTAGAGAATTATCAAGTACCAGAAAATCATGTACAGGCTTGGCAGGAAATTTTCAAGAAACTCTCTGGTATCAACTTCTAGAATATAAATTAAATTATTTCCAATAAAAAGAAAAGCATAAAACAATGAGGAGAAAATAGTGTGAGGTGAAATAATAACACAATAAATCAAAAGGTCAACAGGAAATATAAAGGGAGATGGATAAGATAAAAGGGTTACGAGAATGATGAAAGAGTACTAACTAAATTAAAATCTATATGAGAGGTACTAGGTGTGGGATTTATGCTTTGGAAAATTACCTAAGTTATGTGGAAAACAAACATGAGACTTCCTCCCAGAGCTTAGAAAACTAGTATGGAGCTAAAGACAATAATAGAGAAGATGATCAACTCAAATGCAGAAGATAAAGTTAACATCAGGTCAACTGATGTTTGTAAAGTGGAGACAAGAAAAAAATGAAACACCAAGAAAAATCAATATATGAGAGAAAAAAATTTACAAGCATTCAGGCAGAAAAATTAAGTTATAACCAAAGAACAAAGATCAGATTTCTTTACTGCAACACTAAAAGCTAGATGGTACTAGAACAACATACACAGAGTATTGAGGGGAAAAGATGTGACATAAAAAGTTTTTTAAAATAAACTAAAAAGTGAGAAGAAAATATTGTGAAATATGTCAAAGACAGCTTCATAAAATATGAAACAAGCATCTTTACCTGAAGATATGCATTGTGAAAGTCACAGTCTAAAGCATGGCAACTAGTTAAAAGTGACATAAGTTTCATGATTGTCCTAAAATTAAATGCAAATTTCAGTGTTTTCTGTTGAAAAACACATAGAAAATAGAAAACAATGCTCTAATAATAATAACTCCTCATCTAAAACAATGGAATATATTTTAACATATAGAGAACAAGTGTGAAAATAAAAATAAGTAATACACCACTTAAATAGGTCACAAAACTTTTCCCAATTTCAACACCCAGAGAATTACAAGTTGAAGAACATTTTCAAAAAAATGAAAGGCCTGGGGACTCTTCAAAACTCTGGAGATGTGCAAAGCTAAAAACTATGGCATATGCACCAAACCAAGGAAAATCAAAGATATTTTAGAAAGAGAAAGAATAAGAATGTAACACAGCTGTAACCAAATAAATAGCATCACTTATTGTACACTGTTTAAATTATCCTATTAAAAGACAAAGGCAAGACAAAAAAACTCATGAAACTGACAATGTGTAAAGGCATATAAGGAAAAAGCAATTGTAAAGGAAAAAAGGTAACGTTTTAATAAGAGATAAGTTCAAATTTAAGGTAAAAGTAACTAAACAAGAGTATTTTCCTATTAGCATTCTAAAATGGGGATCTGCCTGTCATGAGCCTAATACAACATATTGTAATGTATGAAAATACATAAAGAAAAAATTAAACAAAAGGTAAAATACCAAAAACACAGGCAGCAAAATGATGCTAAGAGATCAAAACAGAATAAATTGAGACTCTGACAGATCAAGTAGGGTAAATTACAATAAAAGTAAGGTCTGAATAATAATGCACTAACATGGATTTAAAAGATATATGTTATGATCAGGAAATATATCTTCTAATCAGAAAAATGGGGTAATATCCAATGAAATCCTTAAAGACTTTTCATTATTAGTGCCTGAAAAAGTGGATATTTATATAGCTAAACATAAACCTCAACTGTTTTATCACTGTTATACAAAAGAAAATATCTAAATATATCATGTATCTGAACAAAAGAAGTTAGTTATAAATATTATAGGAAAAAAAGAGAAAAATTCTAGAAATTGGACATTTCTTAGAACACAATGAAAAGGCAAGGGCTTGCCATATATGTGTGTGTGTGTGTGTGTGTGTGTGTGTGTGTGTGTGTGTGTGTGTGTGTGTGTGTGTGTGTGTATAAAATAGAACTGGTATCTAGAATATATACTAGAATACTCCTACAACTCACTAATAAGAAACTAACCCTATTTAAAATATGGGGAAAAGATTTGAACACGTAATTGATAAAAGGAGATAAACGAATAGCCAATAAGCACATGAAAAGTGTTCAGCATCATTAGGTATTAGGGAAATGATAAACTAAACACAAGGAACTGCCAGTACACTGGCATTTACAGCGACAAATTAGAGTGACTAAAATCAACAAAAAATCTGACAATACCAAACATTCACAAGAATTTTGAACAACTGCAACTCTCATACATTGGCTATGAGAACATAAAAATGATACAGCTACTATGAAAAACCACTTGTCAGTTTCTTAAAAAGTTAAAAATATGCATTTACCAACTTTTTTTAAATTTTGGTATCATTAATCCACAATTACATGAGGAACATTATGTTTACTAGACATCCCTCTTCACCAAGTCCCCCCCACATACCCCATTAGTCACTGTCCATCAGCATAGTAAGATGCTGTAAAATCACTACTTGTCTTCTCTGTGTTGCACAGCCCTTCCCATGCTACCCCACATTATATATGCTAATCGTAAGGCCCCCTTTCTTCTTCCCCCCACTTCTCCCTCCCTTCCCACCCATCCTCCTCAGTCCCTTTCCCTTTGGTAACTGTTAGTCCATTCCTGGATCCTGTGATTCTGCTGCTGTTTTGTTCCTTCAGTTTTTCCTTTGTTCTTATATTCCACATATGAGTGAAATCATTTGGAATTTGTCTTTCTCTGCATGACTTATTTCACTGAGCATAAAACCCTCTAGCTCCATCCATGTTGTTGCAAATGGTAGGATTTGTTTTCTTCTTATGGCTGAATAATATTCCATTGTACATATGTACCACATCTTCTTTATCCATTCATCTACTGATGGACACTTAGGTTGCTTCCATTTCTTGGCTATTGTAAATAGTGCTGCGATAAACATAGGGGTGCATATGTCTTTTTCAAATTGGGCTGCTGCATTCGTAGGGTAAATTCCTAGAAGTGGAATTCCTGCGTCAAATGGTATTTCTATTATGAACTTTTAGAGAAACCTCCATACTGCTTTAAACAATGGTTGAACTAATTTACATTCCCACCAGCAGTGTAGGAGGGTTCCCCTTTCTCCACAATCTCACCAACATTTGTTGTTGTTTGTCTTTTGGATGGTGGTGATCCTTACTGGTGTGAGGTGATATCTCATTGTGGTTTTAATTTGCATTTCTCTGATAACTAGCAATGTGGAGCATCTTTTCATGTGTCTGTTGGCGATCTGAATTTCTTCTTTGGAGAACTGTCTGTTCAGCTCCTCTGCCCATTTTTTAATTGGATTGTTCAGTTTTTGTTTGTTGAGGTGCATGAGCTCTTTATATATTTTGGATGTCAACCCTTTATCGGATCTGTCATTTATGAATATATTCTCCCATACTGTAGGATGCCTTTCTGCTCTATTGATGGTGTCCTTTGCTGTACAGAAGCTTTTCAGCTTGATATAGTCCCACTTGTTCATTTTTGCTTTTGTTTCCCTTGCCTGGGGAGATATGTTCATGAAGAAGTTGCTCATGTTTATGTCCAAGAGATTTTTGCCTGTGTTCTTTTCTAAGATTTTATGGTTTCATGGCTTACATTTGCATTTACCATTTGACACAAATGTAAATTAAAATAAAATTGAAGCCATGGATTAATTTTAACATTAAAAAAATACAGAAAAACATACATTATAAGTCTCCCAGTTCAGTGCAATTGGAAATCACCCAACTTATCTATAAAATACTTTGTCAAAATTATATCTATATCTACCTACCTGTTTAAAAGAAATACAGAGCAGAAAAGAACATGTTAGGTAATACCACAGGGATGAACCATGGGAAATCCTATAAAACTGGGGCATATTTTTATTTAACAAAAAACTGGCAAAGTATAGCAAAAGGTAGAATAAGTCCAAGTGAAAGAAACTTAATGATCTTTCCAATGACATTATAGCTTCTATAAAACAAATCCTCCCAGGGCGCGGAAGATGGCTGCTTAAGTAGAGTAAAGGAAATCCCCTCCCAAAACCACATATATCTATGAAAATATAACAAAGACAACCCTTCCTAGAATAAAGACCAGAGGACACAGGACAACATCCAGACCACATCCGCACATGAGAGAAACCAGCGCCTCACGAAGGGGGTAAGATACAAGCCCCTGCCCAGCGGGAGCCGAGTGCCCATCCCCCAAACTCCCGGCGGGAGAAGAGCAGGCAGAGCGGGAGGGAGACGGAGCCCAGGACTGCAGAACACCCAGCCCCAGCCATCCGGGCCAGAGCGCAGACACAGTACATGAGCAGGGGGCCCTGGATACTAGGAAAACAGGGCAGCAAGAACAGTGAGCAGGCACCGGAGGCTGGGCGCCGGAGGACATAAGAAAAGCGAGCGACCAAATTTTTACTTTTTTTTGCTGTTTTCTTTTGGCGAGCGCTTATTGGAAGTATTAAAGGGATAGGGACCCCAATACTAGGGAAACAGGGCAGCAAGACCGGTGATCAGATGCCTGAGGCTGGCGCCGGAGAATAAAGAAAAATGAGCGGCCACCATTTTTTTTTTTTTTTGGTGGTCGCTGTTTTGTTCTGGCGGGTGCTTTTTGGAAGTCTTTTAAAGGGGAAGGGCGGGACACTTAATCCAGAGGTAGGGAATCCGGGGATCTCTGGGCACCCTAACCCCTGGGCGGCAGGGAGCAGGGAGGCCCCTTACGGAGATAAATAGCCTCCCAGCCATTCCCCCTCCAACACCACTCCACCACTTTGGAGCAGCTGCCCAAGCCAGGCCACGCCCACAGCAACAGCTGAGATAAACTCCATAGCAGCCGGGCAGGAAGCAGAAACCCAGTCTGCGCACAGCTGCCAATCACAAGCCACTAGAGGCTGCTGTTCTCCCAGGAGAGGAGGGCCACAGACCAACAAGAAGGGAAGTTCTTCCAGCCGTCACTTGTTCCAGCTCTGCAAACTATTCCTATCACCATGAAAAGGCAAAGCTACAGGCAGACAAAGATCACAGAGACAACACGAGAGAAGGAGACAGACCTAACCAGTCTCCCTGAAAAAGAATTCAAAATAAGAATCATAAACATGCTGACAGAGATGCAGAGAAATACGCAAGAGAAATGGGATGAAGTCCGGAGGGAGATCACAGATGCCAGAAAGAAGATCACAGAAATGAAACAAACTCTGAAAGGGTTTATAAGCAGAATGGATAGGATGCAAGAGGCCATTGATGGAACTTAAACCAGAGAACAGGAACGCATAGAAGCTGACATAGAGAGAGACAAAAGGATCTCCAGGAATGAAACAATATTTAGAGAACTATGGGACCAATCCAAACAGAACAATATCCGTATTATAAGGGTTCCAGAAGAAGAAGAGAGAGGAAAAGACATGGAAAGAATCTTGGAAGAAATAATAGCTGAAAACTTCCTCAAACTTGGGGAGGAAATAATCGAACAGACCATGGAAATACACAGAACCCCCAACAGAAAGGAACCAAGGAGGACAACACCAAGACACATAATTAAAGCGGCAAAGATCAAGGACAAGGAAAGAGTTTTAAAGGCAGCTAGAGAGAAAAAGGTCACCTATAAAGGAAAACCCATCAGGCTAACATCAGACTTCTCGACAGAAACCCTACAGGCCAGAAGAGAATGGCATGATATATTTAATACAATGAAACAGAAGGGCCTTGAACCAAGGATACTGTATTCAGCACGACTATCATTCAAATATGACGGTGGGATTAAACAATTCCCAGACAAACAAAAGCTGAGGGAATTTGCTTTCCACAAACCACCTCTACAGAACATCTTACAGGGACAGCTCTAGATGGGAGCACTCCTAGAAAGAGCACAGCACAAAACACCCAACATATGAAGAATCGAGGAGGAGGAATAAGAAGGGAGAGAAGAAAAGAATCTCCAGACAGTGTATATAATAGTTCAATAAGTGAGCTAAGTTAGGCAGTAAGATACTAAAGAGGCTAACCTTGAACCTTTGGTAACCACGAATTTAAAGCCTGCAATGGCAATAAGTACATATCTTTCAATAGTCACCCTAAATGTTAATGGGCTGAATGCACCAATCAAAAGACACAGAGTAATACAGTGGATGAAAAAGCAAGACCCATCTATATGCTGTTTACAAGAAACTCACCTCAAAAACAAAGACATGTACAGACTAAAAGTCAAGGGATGGAAAAATATATTTCAAGTAAACAACAGCGAGAAGAAAGCAGGGGTTGCAGTACTAATATCAGACAAAATAGACTTCAAAACAAAGAAAGTAACAAGAGATAAAGAAGGACACTACATAATGATAAAGGGCTCAGTCCAACAAGAGGATATAACCATTCTAAATATATATGCACCCAACACAGGAGCACCAGCATATGTGAAACAAATACTAACAGAACTAAAGGGGGAAATAGACTGCAATGCAGTCATTCTAGGAGACTTCAACACACCACTCACCCCAAAGGATAGATCCACCGGGCACAAAATAAGTAAGGACACGGAAGCACTGAACAACACAGTAGAGCAGATGGACCTAATAGACATCTATAGAACTCTACATCCAAAAGCAACCGGATGTACATTCTTCTCAAGTGCACATGGAACATTCTCCAGAATAGACCACATACTAGGCCACAAAAAGAGCCTCAGAAAATTCCAAAAGATTGAAATCCTACCAACCAACTTTTCAGACCACAAAGTCAAAAAACTAGAAATAAAGTGTACAAAGAAAGCAAAGAGGCTCACAAACACATGGAGGCTTAACAACACGCTCCTAAATAATCAATGGATCAATGACCAAATCAAAATGGAGATGCAGCAATATATGGAAACAAATGACAACAACAACACTAAGCCCCAACTTCTGCGGGACACAGCAAAAGCACTCTTAAGAGGAAAGTATATAGCAATCCAAGCATATTTAAAAAAGGAAGAGCAATCCCAAATGAATGGTCTAATGTCACAATTATCGAAATTGGAAAAAGAACAACACATGAGGCCTAAGGTCAGCAGAAGGAGGGACACAATAAAGACCAGAGAACAAATAAATAAAATTGAGAAGAATAAAACAATAGCAAAAATCAATGAAACCAAGAGCTGGTTCTTCGAGAAAATAAACAAAATAGATAAGCCTCTAGCCAGACTTATTAAGAGGAAAAGACAGTCAACACAAATCAACAGTATCAGAAACGAGAAAGGAAAAATCACGACGGACCCCACAGAAATACAAAGAATTATTAGAGAATACTATGAAAACCTATATGCTAACAAGCTGGGAAACATAGGAGAAATGGACAACTTCCTAGAAAAATACAACCTTCCAAGACTGACTCAGAAAGAAACAGAAAATCTAAACAGACCAATTACCAGCAACAATATTGAAGCAGTAATCAAAAAACTACCAAAGAACAAAACCCCCGGGCCAGATGGATTTATGTCGGAATTTTATCAGACGTACAGGGAAGACATAATACCCATTCTTCTTACAGTTTTCCAAAAAATAGAGGAGGAGGGGATACTCCCAAACTCATTCTATGAAGCTAACATCACCCTAATACCAAAACCAGGCAAAGACCCCACCAAAAAAGAAAACTACAGACCAATATCCCTGATGAATGTAGATGCAAAAATACTCAACAAAATATTAGCAAACAGAATTCAAAACTACATCAAAAGGATCATACACCATGACCAAGTGGGATTCATCCCAGGGATGCAAGGACGGTACAACATTCGAAAGTCCATCAACATCATGCACCACATCAACAAAAAGAAAGACAAAAACCACATGATCATCTCCATAGATGCTGAAAAAGCATTTGACAAAGTTCAACATCCATTCATGATAAAAACTCTCAGCAAAATGGGAATAGAGGGCAAGTACCTCAACATAATAAAGGCCATATATCATAAACCCACAGCCAACATTATATTGAACAGCGAGAAGCTGAAACCTTATCCTCTGAGATCGGGAACTAGACAGGGATGCCCACTCTCTCCACTGTTATTTAACATAGTACTGGAGGTCCTAGCCACGGCAATCAGACAAAAAAAAGAAATACAAGGAATCCAGATTGGTAAAGAAGAAGTTAAACTGTCACTATTTGCAGATGAAATGATGCTGTACATAAAAAACCCTAAAGACTCCACCCCAAAACTACTAGAACTGATATCGGAATACAGCAAAGTTGCAGGATACAAAATCAACACACAGAAATCTGTGGCTTTCCTATACACTAACAATGAACCAACAGAAAGAGAAATCAGGAAAACAACTCCATTCACAATTGCATCAAAAAAAATAAAATACCTAGGAATAAACCTAACCAAGGAAGTGAAAGACTTATACTCTGAAAACTACAAGTCACTCTTAAGAGAAATTAAAGGGGACACTAACAGATGGAAACTCATCCCATGCTCATGGCTAGGAAGAATTAATATCGTCAAAATGGCCATCCTGCCCAAAGCAATATACAGATTTGATGCAATCCCTATCAAACTACCAGCAACATTCTTCAATGAACTGGAACAAATAATTCAAAAATTCATATGGAAACACCAAAGACCCCGAATAGCCAAAGCAATCCTGAGAAAGAAGAATAAAGTAGGGGGGATCTCACTCCCCAACTTCAAGCTCTACTATAAAGCCATAGTAATCAAGACAATTTGGTACTGGCACAAGAGCAGAGCCACAGACCAATGGAACAGACTAGAGAATCCAGATATTAACCCAGACATATATGGTCAATTAATATTTGATAAAGGAGCCATGGACATACAATGGCGAAATGACAGTCTCTTCAACAGGTGGTGCTGGCAAAACTGGACAGCTACATGTAGGAGAATGAAACTGGACCATTGTCTAACCCCATATACAAAAGTAAACTCAAAATGGATCAAAGCCCTGAATGTAAGCCATGAAACCATTAAACTCTTGGAAGAAAACATAGGCAAAAACCTCTTAGACATAAACATGAGTGACCTCTTCTTGAACATATCTCCCCGGGCAAGGAAAACAACAGCAAAAATGAGTAAGTGGGACTATATTAAGCTGAAAAGCTTCTGTACAGCAAAAGACACCATCAATAGAACAAGAAGGATCCCTACAGTATGGGAGAATATATTTGAAAATGACACATCCGATAAAGGCTTGACGTCCAGAATATATAAGGAGCTCATACGCCTCAACAAACAAAAAACAAATAACCCAATTAAAAATGGGCAGAGGAACTGAACAGACAGTTCTCCAAAACAGAAATACAGATGGCCAACAGACACATGAAAAGATGCTCCACATCGCTAATTATCAGAGAAATGCAAATTAAAACTACAATGAGGTATCACCTCACACCAGTAAGGATGGCTGCCATTCAAAAGACAAACAACAACAAATGTTGGTGAGGCTGTGGAGAAAGGGGAACCCTCCTACACTGCTGGTGGGAATGAAGTTAGTTCAACCATTGTGGAAAGCAGTATGGAGGTACATCAAAATGCTCAAAACAGACTTACCATTTGACCCAGGAATTCCACTCCTAGGAATTTACCCTAAGAACGCAGCAATCAAGTTTGAGAAAGACAGATGCACCCCTATGTTTATTGCAGCACTATTTACAATAGCCACGAATTGGAAGCAAACTAAATGTCCATCAATAGATGAATGGATAAAGAAGATGTGGTACATATACACAATGGAATACTACTCAGCCATAAGAAAAGGGCAAATCCAATCATTTGCAGCAACATGGATGGAGCTGGAGGGTATTATGCTCAGTGAAACAAGCCAAGCGGAGAAAGAGAAATACCAAATGATTTCACTTATCTGTGGAATATAAGAACAAAGGAAAAACTGAAGGAACAAAACAGCAGCAGAATCACAGAACTCAAGAATGGACTAACAGGTACCAAAGGGAAAGGGACTGGGGAGGATGGGTGGGTAGGGAGGGATAAGGGGGGGAGAAGTAGGGGGGTATTAAGATTAACATGCATGGGGGGGTAGGAGAAAAGGGAGGGCTGTACAACACAGAGAAGGCAAGTAGTGATTCTACAACATTTTGCTATGCTGATGGACAGTGACTGTAAAGGGGTTTATAGGGGAGACCTGGTATAGGGGAGAGCCTAGTAAACCTAATATTCGTCATGTAAGTGTAGATTAGTGATACCAAAAACAAAGCAAAAAAAAAAAGGGCAGTTCCTGTGTGGTAACCTCCAATGAGTTCTACACAAGGGTATAAAGGGCATATAAAAGTGTAGGCAAAGGGTCTGTTTGTGTTTATACAGAGGATCAAAGCCTAATTGGGCTACCCCGAAAATGAACTAAGATACGATATGAAAAAGAACTTCCAACATCAGCACTCTCTGGAAGACTCATGCCAGAAGATGGTCATCAAAAACCCCAACAAAGATCCATGCACTGCTACAGCTGTAGATGCACTCATCCCACCAGTTCCTGGACTTGCCATGGGAATGAAGGAGATATCTAAGCTGGCCTGTGCATACAGTAATACAAGAAATTTGACTGGATCTATACTGTTGGAACTCAACCAAGAATTAGGAGAAGTGCAAATTGTAGCGCTCCAAAGTCTTACAACTACAGACTATTTACTGTTAAAAGAACGTAAGGGATGTGAACATTCCCCAGGAATGGGTTGTTTTAATTGGTCTGATTTCTCTCAGACTGTTCAAGTTCAGTTGGACAATGTCCACCATATCATAGATAAGTTTTCACAAATGCCTAAGGTGCCTAACTGGTTTTCTTGGTTTCACTGGAGATGGCTGGTAATTACAGGTATGCTTTGGTTATGTAACTATACTCCTATTATGTTAATGTGTGTGTGCAATTTAAGTAGTAGCTTAAAACCTATACATGCTGAAGTTACTCTACAAGAAGATATGTCAAAGAAATAATCAATCTTCCCATGTTTTCTTCCGCCTGCTACTTCTATAGCTTTTCTTCTTCCTTCCTAATTACAACCCTTAAATAGAATTCGTGCCTCATATCAAATTTACCGAGTATCATAATTCTTCCAAGTGGTAAAGATACCTCAAGACAAATGCTGGGCATAGAAGCTACAGGGCATAAATATGCAAAGAAATAAAAAGCTAACCATTTCAAACAATAAGGCTTCTCTCTCACTTACCAACTTTACATTTCCCTGTATGGCACCGGAAGATTACTGGTTAACCAGAGATGGGTAAGATTCCTCAAGGGAGGAACAACCTAAGACAGGCACAGTCACAGGGGGGTCATCAGGTGAGAAATTGGGGATCAACAGAGGTGAGGCTTAGAACCTCACCCCCCCGTTCTGAGAGAAATCTTCTGCATACGTGGATGTTTTATTGCCCTGGTCTAGCTTGGATTAACACATAGTCTACAGGCACACACCTGATCATCTACATTTGCTCTCTTACAGCACTAAACTATGTTTTCTACCTTTATCTTGTATCTACCTACCACTTCAGCATTTTATTAAAAATAATAATAATAAAGAGAGAAATGTGGTATCCACATATAAATCAAGTATAAAAATCAAATGAGTATTCATATTTGAACTGACTATTTATAGTTCATAATGCATGAGCAAAACCGAAAGTTTCTGTGATGACTGCCCTTTTACTGTTCACTATGTAACTTATTCACTATGTAAGAATTTGTTCTCCATGTAAGAACTTGTTATGCCTCAGAAGATTGGAGACTGACGAAAATTAGGCTTGGGATTGATTAATGATTGTTCATTGAGCATTGACTCCCCTATACAGAATTTTATTGTTGTTAACAACCATTTGATCAATAAATATGAGAGATGCCCTCACACACAAAAACAAAAACAAAACAAAACAAACAAACAAAAAAAAAACAATCCTCCCTCCAAGACCCACTGTAGAACTTGGTAAAATAACAAAAATAAAACAACAAAAACAGCTGTTTGAAGGCATCAAAGAGCAATCAAGGACACAAGGATTTAGGGAAATGAAAGAGAAGTTAAATATTAAGGTGACCTGGGATTTCACCAGTTTTCCCTCAGGGAATTTGTTTATGTCAACACAGGGCATGGAGGCTGGGAAAATAGGAGCATCTCAAAAATGTGGAGTCAAAGAATAATGGAATTTCACCATTCTCATCTTTTGCTCCCCCACCAGCAAAGGCAATCAAAATTAGATAATAAGATCCTTGAGTGAAATGCATGCAGAGAAATGAGACTGACTTTATTAATATTGTTTGCCTTTACTTAAATCCTGAACATTATAGGAGGTATGAAACAGAAAGAACAATCAGAAAGGACCTGCTAAGAGGTGAGAAGGCTAAGCAGAGTTTAAGCAGTTTCAAGGAGCTTGGCAGAAAATTAGAGATCAGAGTTCGTCAAAGGGGAGGGCCCTGGTAAACACTAGGATTCAAGCTGAGAACCCACTAGAACTACACCCTATTACTAAGTGTAAACCAGAAATAGATCAATCCTTACAAAGCCTTAAGGACAGCCTACTTTGCAGAAAGATTAAATGATCCAGAACTTCAAAAAAATCATGATGTTCTGCATTCCATAGAAAAATTATCAAAAGTGATAAACATGGAAATACATCACAGGAGTGCATAAGGCAAAAAATGATGAAAAGTAGAAACCAAACAAAACACTTAGGTGATTGATATTGTAATTATCATACAAAATAATTTAATATGTTTAGAAGATGGGTAAAAAGAGAATTTCACTAGAGACCTGATGTGTAGAAATAGAAAATCATTAAAAATTCTAGAACTGAAAAACAACTTCTGAAATTAAGAACCCAAAAGATGTTTTTAATGACATATTAGACATAGTAGAAGAGAAAATTAGTACACTGATTTTTCTTAATATTCCAATTTAAACACAGAAAGAAAACCAGATGTAAAAGACACATAAAATATTATAAAAAATATATGACACACACACAAAATCTAATATACATGTGACTAAAGTCATAGAAAGAGGCTAAAGAGAGAGAGAATGGGGCAGAATAAATAGTTGAGATATGGACTGGAATTTTCCAAAACTGATGGACATTAAGCTCTAGATCTAAGAAGTTCTATGAAGGCCAAATAAAATAAATAAGAAGGACCCTACATCTATGAACATTTTAGTATAAATGCAGAAAATTAAAGGGAAAAAGAAAGTCATAAAAGTAGCTACAGGAAAAAAATTATACCAAGAATAGTACTGAAAACTAACTTTTCAGTAGAAATGATAGATTCAAGAAGATAATTGGATTACAACTTTCCAATTGCTGAGGATAGGAGTGAGGCTGAGAATTACTGGGACCTTAAATTTTTAAAAATTCTTGAAAAATGATGGAAATGCTTTCAGACACATAAAATTTGAAAGGTTTTGCAACCAGTAAACCCACACTCAAATAAAAAAAGAGGGAATTTCCTAGGCAGAACAAAAATAATACCCAAATGTAAGCACGGTAATGCAAAGAGAATTGAAAAAGACTGTAAAAATAGCAATAATAAGGTTTTTAAAGATTTGAAATAAATGTAAAATCAATATAGATGACAACAGTAGCACAAAGAGCAGAAGGGTTGTAATAGTTTGTAGTATTATAAGGTTCTTGCACTATTCAGGCACTATCTGTTACTTGTAATACTTTGAACAATTTTTAAAACTCATGTTGTGATCTCTTGAGGAAAAACTAAAAATGATAAACTAATGTCAGATATAGGACAATGGAATAATAATTGATTAAATCAAACGAAAAGCAAAAACAGATAAAGGAACAAACAATAGATAAAGACAAATGGAAAGTTAAGAAGTAAGATGCAGCTTTAAAAAGAAATGCTACAGTAATTATACTAGCTGTATGTAGAATGAATAATGCAATTAAAGGAAAAATTATCAAACTACTTTTTAAACATGCATAATTATATGCTACTTGAAAGAGATGCACCTTTAAATTGGACACAGAGATGGAAAAATACAAACTAGTAAAAATCAAAACTAAGTTTCCGTACCTTAGCAAACATTAGAAAAAAATTTAAGGTAAGAAAATATTCTTAGAGAAGACTTGTGGTTGCAATGGGGGACAGTGGTTGCCATGGGGAAGGATTATAGTGTGATGGGGAATAAAGAGGCCCCAAATTTCCATTATAATGTAAATTAGTCATGGAGATCAAAGTATGCCATAGGGAATATAGTCAATAATATTGTAGTATCTTTGTATGTTGACAGATAGTAACTATAGTTTTGGGGATTAACATTTAATAATATAAGTAAGCTGTCAAATCACTATGTTGTATACCTGAAACCCATATACAATACTGTACATCAACTATACTTCAATTAAAAATAAGAAAACATACCTAGAGATAAAAGGGTTAATCCAATGGAAAGATATAATAAATCTGAATTTGTATGTACTTAACCAGCTTCAAAAACATTAGGCAAAAATAAGAGAATTAAAAGAAATAGACTAATCCAAACAGATCAGAGGATATTGAATATTTAAATGTCACAATGAATAAACTTAACCCAATTGACTATTAAATAACACAGCAACTAACAACTGCAGAATACATATATGTTTCCAAATGCTCATGTAACTGATGGGTCACACAGTAAGTTCCTACAAATCTGATAGTATCAAAATTTAATTTGACCGAGGAATTCCACTCCTAGGAATTTACCCTAAGAATGCAGCAGCCCAGTTTGAAAAAGACATATGCACCCCTATGTTTATTGCAGCACTATTTACAATAGCCAAGAAATGGAAGCAACCTAAGTGTTCATCAGTAGATGAATGGATAAAGAAGATGTGGTACATATGTACAATGGAATATTATTCAGCCATAAGAAGAAAACAAATCCTACCATTTGCAACAACATGGATAGAACTAGAGGGTATTATGCTCAGTGAAATAAGCCAGGCGGAGAAATACAAGTATCAAATAATTTCACTCATCTGTGGAGTATAAGAACAAAGCAAAAACTAAAGGAACAAAACATCAGCAGAATCACAGAAGCCAGGAATGGACTAACAGTTACCAAAGGGAAAGGGGTTGTGGAGGATGGTGGGAAGGGAGGGATAAGGGGGGAAAAGGGGCATTACGATTAGCACACATAATGTAGCAGTGGAGACACAGCGAAGGCAGTATATACAGAGAAGACAAGTAATGATTCTATAGCATCTTACTACACTGATGGACAGTGACTGTAATGGGGTATGTGGGGGGCACTTAATAACAGAGGGGGTCTAGTAACCATAATGTTGTTCAAGAAATTGTACATTAACAATATCAACAGAAAAAAAAGTTTAATGCAGATTTTGGCCTCTGGTCATTGTGGAATTAAGATAGAAATTAATTTTGAAAAGACAGCAGAAATCCCCTCCCCCAAAATCAAGCTATATACTTTTAAATAATCTATTGGCCAAGAAATAAATCACAATGTAAACTAAAAAATACTTTGAACTGTACCACATTAAATATGTAATGCATCAAAATTTGGGGAATGTAGGTAGATATGCTTACGAGATTTATAGCATAAACATATATACTAAAGAGTGAAAAGGCTAAAACTTGATTAAGTATTCATCTCAAAAAGATAAAAAATAAGAAATATTTAAAAATATATAAATAGGACGTAATGAAAAAAGCAAAAATCATTGAGATGGGAAAAATATACAACTGAGAAAACTGACAAAACATGGTTTTAAAAGCACAGTCATAAACAAATAATGAGAAATGATTTTAAAAAGTGTTAAAGAAGGGGTGGCATAAATAATGTCAGGGGATTAAAAAACAGGACATCACTATAAATATTACTGACATTAAAGATAAAAGAGTATATTATTAACAAATATACATCAATAAAATCATAGAGCACAAAAAATTGACAGGTAACTTATCAGAAGTGACACAAGAAGCAGAAAATCTGAATAGCCCTAAAGTATAAAATGCATTGATGCTGTAATTAAAATTTTCCCCTCAAAGGAAAGGCCCAGATGCCTTCACTGAATCTACCAACAGTTAGGAAACAAATAACACCAATATTATATAAATAGTTCCAGAGGATAAAACATTTTCCAACTTGTTCTATGAGGCAGAAGAACTCTAGTACCAAAAATAAGGACATTGCAAGAAAGAAACATAGGCAACTCACATGAATATAGAAACAAAATTCTACACACAATATTAGCAAATGGAATCCAGTTTTACAAAAAAGTACATTACAACCAGATTTATTCTAAGAATGTTAGTCATTCATTGTAATTCATAATATAACAGAAAAAAGGTGAAAATTAAATAATCTTTTTAATAAATGTAAGAAAACAATGTGAAGAATTCAATAACAACTCAGATACTAAATAATTCATGATCTAGGAATACCAGGGAAATTTCTTAATCTGATAGAGGTTATCTACCAAAAACCAACTAACCAACAGCAAAAATATAGGAAATATCATACTAAAGGTTAAAAATTTAAAGATATTATAAATGGAAATGTTTTCTCTTTCCTTTTTGGATTGTTCATTGTGAGTGTACAGAAACAAAATTGGTTTTTGTGTGTTGATCAAAGACACTGAAATTTTGCTGAATTTGTCTTTTACCTGTAGTAACTTGTGAATTCTTTGGTTTTTCTATATACATAGCACCATGCCATCTCTTAATAGCGATACTTGAATTTCTTCCTTTACAATTTGGGTACCTTTTATTTCTTACTCTTGTCTAGCTAATCAGTCTAGAACTTCCAGAACAATGTTGAAGAGCAGTAGGGTTCCTTGTCTTGATCTCGATCTTAGGGAGAAAGTTTTCAGTCATCCACCACTGAATATGATGTTAGCATGGAATTTTCATATTGAGAATGTTCCTAGTTTCTGAATCTTTTTTAGCAGAAAAGAGTGTTGATTTTGCCAAATCACTTCTCTGCAAGAATTGGAATGATCATATGGTATTTTTCCCTCATTCTATTAATGCAGTGTATTAAATTGATTGACAATCTTATGTTGAACCACTATTGCATTCCTAGGTGAAATCCCAGTTGGTCAGGATGTACAATACTTTCAATATTCTGTTGGATTCACCTTGCTAGTATTTTGTTGGTGATTTATGCTTCTGTATTTACGTGGAATACTAGTCTGTTATTATCTTTTCTCGTGATGCCTTTATCTAGCTTCGGTATTAGGGTAATGATAGCCTCATAGAATGAATTAGGAGGTGCTTCCTACTCTTCTATTTTTTTGAAAGAGTTTTAAGAAGAACTGTTATTATTTTTTAATGTTTGATAGAACTCACTCATAAAGCCATCTGGTGTTGGACTTTTGTTGGGAGGTTTTGATTACTGAGTACAATCTCTTTATTTATTACAGACCTGTTAAAATTTTCTATATTTTCTTGAATCCATTTAGGTAATGTGTATTTCTAGGATTTTGGACATTTCATCTAGGTCATTTTTATGTTGTTACTATAAATTACATTTCTATACATTGTGTGCCCAATAACACAGATTTGTAATTCTTTTTATTCTTTTGTCTTTTAAGTAGGTACACAAAGTAGAGGTACAATCCAATAATACAATATTACTGCTATTTCCCTTTAACAGAGACCTTGATTTCTTCATACAGCTTTAAGTTACTGTTAGCATCCTTTCATTTCAACCTAAAGGAATCCCTTTAATATTTCTTGTAGGGATGATCTAGTGGTAACAAATTCCATCAGCTTTTGTTTATGTAAATGTCTTAATTTTATTAATTTCCATCTCATTTTTGAAGGATAGCTTTGTCAAATGTAGAATTCTTGATTGAGTTTTTCTTTCTTTCAGCACTTAGAATACATCAACCTACTGAATTCTGTTCCCCAAGGTTTCTGATGAGAAAACTGTGGAATAATTTTATTGAGGTTACCTTGTAACAAGTCACTTCTCACTTAATGGTTTTCAAGATTCTGTCTGTCTTTGTATAGTTTCCTTATGACGCATCTCAGAAATGGTCTTTATCCTACTTGGAGTTCATTGAAGGTCTTGTATTTGTAGATATATGATTCAAATTCAGGAAGTTTTCAGCCATAATATCTTCGAATATTCTTTCTGCACCTTTCTCTTTTTACTCCCTTTCTGGAATCCCATAATGCAGATGTTAGTCAGCTTTATGATATCTCACAAGCTCTTCAGGCTTTTTATATTTTTCTTCATTCTTTTTTCTCTCTGTTCTTAAGACTCAATATTTCATTTTTCCTACCTTCAAATTTCTGATTTTTTTTCGAGCCCACTCAAACCTTTTGTTGTTGAATCCATCTAGTGAATTTTTATCTGAAATGATATTGTATTTTTCGGCTCCAGAAATTGTTTGGTTCCTTTTTATAATTTCTATCTCATCATTGATAATCTAATTTTGTTCATACATCCCTCAATTTCATTTAGTTATTTGTCCACATTTTCCAGCTCTTTTAACTTATTTAAGACAGTTGTTTTAAAGTTCTTGGACTTTCTCAGGGACAGGTTCTATCAATGTATTTTGTTCCCTTGAATAGGTCACACTTATCTGTTTCTTTGTATGCCTCTCATTTTTTATTTGTATTTGAAAACAACATATTTGAATATAATAATGTTATAACTTGGAAATCAGATTCTGCCCCATCCACATGCTGTTTTTTTGATTGTTGAAGGCTACAGTAGTCTCTTTCTCTAGTAACCTTTCCAAGCTTTTTTTTAAAGACTATATTCTTTATCATGCATGGTCATTAACTCTCTGTTCCTTTAGCTTCTGTTGAGCTAAACTTTTGACAAAGATTTTCTTGAATGATGGAATAAAAACCAAACCAAACCAAAACAACAAACACATACACATACCTCACAAAGCAAAACAAAATGAGCAAGCCTGTACTAATAGATCTGTACTGAGCCTACATATTAGCCTAAAGTGAAAGCTTAGGGTCTTCTTAAGTCATTTCTGAGCATCTTTCCCCAGGTATACATGTGGCTTTCTAAAATTCCTTGTTTACATGGTGCTTTTGAATGTACTTATTTTCCAAAGCATTTCCTCCAGCTTTCCCTTCTAGGCCTTAAGTGTTGTATTGCCTGTCTACACTATAATTTTTTACTTCAGGCACCTGTGGATTGTTACTTCACTGTACATCATTTTTGAATAGTGCTCACCACTGTTCTAGCCTGAGTTCCTAGTTCCACAAAATGGAGATGAGTATCTGACATGAAGTAGAACTTAAATAGATTGGAAGATACACGCACAATAATATGTGTATAAGATATGCTCTGATACCTCTGCAAGGAATGAACAGGATCCCACACTAGGAACAAAGGCTGCTGCTGTTTCAAGACTGCCAACCTGCTGATGGAAGAGTGAACAAGGGCAAATAAAAATACCACAGAGATTTCCTACTGTTTTTAGACTGCCTTTTCTCTGATTCGGCATTCATTGGTCAATGTTTCTGTAGAGGGATGAGAGTTTAGAACTGGTTACTCCACCATTTTTCTGACATTGTTCTTAGAGATCAGCATCAAGTAAAAGAGGATCTAGATCGATATTTCTTAAACTAGCATACATCAGAATTCCCTGGATGATTTGTTAAAATACCAATTCCTAGTGCAAAAGCTGAGTTTCTAATTCAGTAGGTCTGGGACAGGGCCAGATATTTTGCATTTTTTAACAAGTTCTGTGATGATATTGACATTGTTGTTCCAGGTATCACACTTTGGCAACTGTTAGATTATACTCTTCTAAAGTACAATCTTAGATCAATTTTGCTTTTTGGTAGACCTATCGTTTTACTTACTTAACTTGAATTTGTGGTCAATTAAAATTGTCAAATCTTTTTTATACACATAACTGATTTGAATAATGGTCCCATTTCTTGTTTTCTATCTCTGAGAAAATCAACAAAAATCATGTTACAGAGAGTAGATCATTAAATGACACTCATATATGAAAAAGAGTATGTTATTCTTTCTATTTTAGCTTTAGTTCATCAAGCTAAAAGGAATTCCAGACTTCTGTCATTTCTAATTTATAAAGGACCCAGTTTTGGAGATCTCTTGTCCTTTCCCTGACATCAAGAGAACTCGAAGTCTCTGTAATGAAAATTCTACAATTTTTAAAAATCTCATAGCAGAATCGTTAGGGAAGTCAAAAAAAACAATGAATCAACTACACAGTGCTTTCCAAAACTCTTGAAAAATAACTGTTGGCTCCTTCTCAACTATATGAATTGTTTATCTAACTATCCAATTACTAGTTGTCCAAAAAACTAATTTTATAAATACTAATCCAAAACTGAAAAAAAAAGTTACTTTCAAATTTGAGTTCTTGACTCCAGTTAGCTAATGTTATAAGAAAACAAAGAACCCTGCCATTTCTACATGACATAGGTGGAGGCCCTCAGTGCAGGGATATCAATATGCTAAAATATGCTGCCTTTCAAGGAATACATACATTCAGTGTCAACTGGCTAATTTTAGAAATCAATGGCCTTCACTAGTTTTGCTCAGTTATTTTTTATGCCAACTTTTGGATTCCAAAGTTTGATTAAAGTCAGTTTGACAAACTTAAGACAAATCTCATGAATACAATTTTCAAGTCTATAAAAATGTTATTAGCTCAATAAAATTGCCCAGCTGTGCTCATACTTACCCCAATTCAAGATGGTTTGGTTAACAGAGTATCAATAGTCAGAGAATTATTGGATTATAACATAACTTCTATGATGGTTCTTTTTTTCCTTGCCTAATTTAGGACTCTATTCCCAGTGCCTGGGCTGAACTAACCTGATAATAAATACTCTTCTGTCACTGACTTGGTAAAAACATTTTTGAAAAGAATATGAACATGCTGAATTTTTATATGTCTTTCTCTTATGAAACATAATCAATTGCTATAGCAAACCTGACAGATTCTTAAGACTCAAGTACTCATTCACATTCACAGCTCTACTTACAGCTAAATTTAAGAAGCCAAATCTTCCAAATGCAGCTTTTGCCCTGATCTACCAAACTTAGCTATGGAGTTCTGGAAGCTTACAAATCAAAGAACAAACACAAAGGAAAAGATGCTAATCCTGGGGTCCTCCAGAGAATACACCAATCAAAGGCCAAATCAAAGGCCAAATCTGTGGCTGTGGCAAAAAAGCAGTGGAGGAAGCAGCAAAAGCTTCTCAGGTTAAAACAAAAAACAAAAACCTGTATTTGAAAAGCATCCTGAAAACTCTTAAAAATGTACTGACCCTGTAGTTTGGAATACATGGCAGCCTTTCCATGTGTTTTCTGACTTTATTCAATCACGAACAGATGCTAAAACTCACTGTTTCTGTGTCCAAAGTGTGATAAACCAATTTAGATCACAGCTTCTAGAATTAACCATGCCAATGTAAAAGCCAATTGAATAAAACATTGCAGAACACTGCTTCACTCCACTAATGAGGAGGAATAGGTAGTACAAAGTGAAATTTCTGACTATTGTTCCCAACTTACGACAAAGCAGTTAGGACCTGTGAACCTAAGAACTGTGAAAAATAACAGTGATATATATGGTCTACATGGAATAGTGCCTAATAGCTTTTACTCAGTATCTCTCATTAGTAAAGTACAGAGAAAAAATTATTTCTAGGAGATTTTGGAGGCTTATCATCTTCAAGATTCTAGAGGTGAACACAAAATCATTAACCAGTATTGATTTGTCAGACAACTTAAACTAAGTTATGCTGCAATAAATAATAATTTCCAAACCTTTGTGGCTTATAACGACAAAGATTTATTTCTTACTCAGTTTACATGTTAGCTAAGGTTGGGCTGAAGAAGCAGCCCCTTTCTGGGACATGCTACCTCAAGAAAGAGGAAAGACAGCTATGGTAGAACAATGTAATGTTTCTTAAGGACATCCATCCCTTCTGTTCACATTCTACTGGACACGGGAAGTCACATGGTCAACCTAGATGTCATTGGGAGGGAGAATTTTAATTTTTTCACAGGGAGAGGCAGCAAATAATTGGGGAAAATAATAATACTACAATTTGCAACTCATCACAAATATTTACTTTTTCCTTCTGCACACAACACACACACCCAACCCTCCAGGAGGGATAAAACCCCAAAGTTCTTTCCAACCATAGGAAGAAACTCAGCAAAGCCAGGATCTGGTGACAAGAGTCTATTTAAAATCCAGATGTGGAATCTTTTACTCTGAAGACCAATAAACTAAAAAGTTAGCTGCCCCTCAAAAATGCAATGTGTAATTGTAGAACAGGAATACAACTGGAATAAATCTCCAATTTGGAAAGGGGGGAATGGGAAACACAGAGGAGTCTCTTGGCCGTGTGAATTCTGAAACTTTGCTAGACAGGAGTTGTGAGGGATACTTGCTCTGGGTCTGGGGAACATTCCCTAATTGAGTCCTGGTTCTGCTTTCTTGGAGTTGCTTCCTAGCTCACTGTTCCGTGAGGCTGCTGACTCTGCCCTCTTGGAGGTCATTCGTTTTCCTGGTCTTCCTTGGATCTATAAATAAGGTATTGAAGAATATGCCTTACCACAATCACCTGAGTAGTTTTTTAAGGTTGGCTTCCATTCATAGAAGGTAGGAGAATGAAAGTTATGAGCAATCACAGCCTCTTAGTTGGATGTACTAGCCCATTTGGCAGTACATGTCTCAAAAAATTAGTGTATTTAATTACTGTTATCTTGTTATGCCAATACCCATGTCCACCTATCTTTTGGGGATATGCCTCTTTCTCTAGACTTAATTACAAGTTCCTTGAGGCAAGCAAGTTTCTGTAGGAGAGCCACACTCTTACTACTTTTTTTCCTTGTGAATCATTTTATCAAAACAAAGGGATTTGCCCACTTTAATTGAACCTGAGGTTTAAACAAAACTGTACTGGCTTTAGCCCTGATACAGTCTTTGATAGGTGGCTGAAATATAATGGGCTTCTCTCCATTCAAATAATTTTTCAATTACATATTTTACCAGTTGAAAATGAGAGATTACATATTTGACATTTCAATTCCTAGAATTTTTATATTCTCCTCTTTCCCTTTATACCTTGCTTGAAAACAGGCCAATTCTTTCCTGAGCTCATCTTTATTTTGTAATCAAATGAAGACAGTAGCAACCAAATAATATTGGTCCCATTTTGTTTCTCAAACTGTTTGCCTAATACCACATACCCATCTGGCACATTATCTGATTACTGATTACTTCAGATGACAATTTCATCAAAAGTTTTACAATAGGGATGCCCTCTACTTACAATGTCATGCATTTTTGGTGTGTTTTTTTTTGAATGTGTGATTATTACAGCAGTATCTGAGGCAGTTATGAATTTCTGTATCAGTCTGCTTATACTCATATATGATACAACAACAAACCACCTGTAAATCTCAGTGGTTTACAACCAAGGCTTAATACCTCACTCAAACTATGTTGGCTAGAGATCAGGTGCTCTAGCTCACATCATTTTTATTCTAGAACAAAGCTGGAAATTGGGCCAGCTACTCTTTGGAACATTCTATGCGTATGGCAGAGGGAAAGAGTGATGAAGAAACACAGAATGGCACATGAAGCACTTTCACTTCATCAGCCAAAGAGAGCCACATGGTCATGCCTGGCACGGGGAAGGGAACTAGAGTAGGAAGTATTAATCAAAATGGTATCTGTCATGGGAAAAGGTAAAGACATTGAGAAATCATCAGTAAATTCAGAAGAATTCTGTAGCTGTGAGACAAACCTTGTGGAAAGAAAGTCAGACCTTCTGGAGATAGGTAAGAGTATAACTACAAGAAAAGCCAGTCAGAACCTTGGAATTATTTAAACCCTTTTAGTCACATGTATGAGAATAGCTGGGGAACAGAAATAATCATACAAAGAGGAGTTAAAAGTGTTTGTAAAAGATGCATGTCACATAATCAATTCCTAATTGCCATGGTGGTAGGACCCCAAACCATGGCAATGGGAAAAAAATTTTTTTAATGTGAAGTTAACAGTAAGTAGAAACTGGGCCAAATGTGCTCTTGTTAACCATACCTTGGGTGTTGGGGAAGAGTATGAGAGGGGGTCACAACATTGAAAAGAAAAGGACATGAAAGGGCAGAACATGATTTATCTGTAAAAAGGGGTAAGGTTATCTTGGTAAATCAAGGGAGCTTCTGGGAAGTGCTACCGTGGATGTCATAAAGTTTCATATCCAGCACGTTGTCTGGCCTGGTCTGTGCACAGGAAGAACCACGGACTCTCTCCTGGAGCACTACGAAATAGGCTAGAGTCTGGGGAAACCCAGGGAGCCCTCAGCACCCTTGCTGACTGCCCTAGAATTGAGTTAGTCGGCAGTGAAATAAGGGAATAAAGAGTCAGCATGCTGGTTCTAACCTTGGTACACTGGAACCAGAGAAATCTCCTACTTGGCTTTCAGAGGATGATTTACTCCAGTATCTTTCTCCAAATAATCTCATATACTTTATGTTTTGTATTTCAGAAATCTCTTAGTATCTGGTATGCCAATGACATTCCTTCTTGTTTTCTTGCATTGCTATTAACTTATTTCCATTTAAAAATATATTTGCTCTATTTTAGGGAATTAGAGGGTTAAAGAATATTTGGACATGTGTGCCTAGTCTATCTTGATTGTATACATTTTTACTGGTAAAATTTTAATTTAATATGTAAGAGCATCTTATATGCTTTTAATATTATGTTTTTAATATATAAGTGTATCTTGTTTATTAAGAAATCAGCCCTGTCACTAATAGACTTTTGACTGTTTATAGTGATTTTGACAGAGAAATGTTTAGAGTTCTCACAATCAAATTTAACAGACTTTTCTTTTATGGCCACTGAGTTTTGTACCATGCTGAAACAAATCTCCACTCCATTGTCTTCTAGTACTGTTGTGACTTTTTAAAATCATATATTTAAATTTTGGGTTTATAAGGGCAATAAAGGAATCCATTATTCCCCCTCTTAACTCTGTTATTAGAACACTTATTCCATAATCTATCCTTGTTCCCAGTGATCTGAAGTATCTTTTTCATATATTAAATTCCCAGATAGTGTTGGTTCTATTTCCAGAACATCTACTCTACTCCCTGGAACTATATATTTGTATCCTGGCAAGTGCCAAATGGTTTGTATGAATCTAACCTTCCAAATTAGGTAAGAAAAGTGTATTCTCTCTTCCTTAGAATTGTCTGATCATTCTTTTTCACATATTCCTTCTTTCAGATAAATTTTATGTAGTTGTAGTAAGTTCCAATGCAAAGTCAAGTGGAATTCTTATAAAGATGCCTTTAGTTAATGGATAACTGACATTTTTTCAAACATATCACCACATATAAACAGATTATTTTATGAGACTAGGTAGAGTTTTATAAATTCTCTAATGTAGCATTCATGTATTTCTTGTTTATTCCTAAGTGTTCTAACTTTTTTGTTGTTGTTATGAATGTGATCTTTTCATCCATTATGCTTTGGGGATGCTGGTTTATGTATAGGAAAACTACAAATTAATGTATTTGTTAAATTATGTAATTTTTCTTTCCATCAATTGTTCCTTAGTTTATTTAAATCTCATGGTATTCCAGATATTGGACCATATAATCAGCAAGTAATAATAATTTTACCTCTTTTTTTCCCAATATTTATAATTTCTTACTCTTACATAATTGCTTTAGTTAGCATCTTCAGAGAAAAAACATTAAATAATAGCAATAGGGAACCTTTGTTTTACACACACACACACACACACACACACACAGATACACGCATCTTAAGGATTTGTTTATCCATTAATGGTTATTTAAAGATATTTATATAGGAATAAATATTCAATTACATTGAATGTTTTTGGGTATCCAAAATTTTTTTTTTCAATATAATCTGAGAATTATATTCAACTAACTCTGCATTTCTAGAATGAATCTCATTTGGCCATGGCTTATTTTGTTTTAATACACTGTTATATTGCATTTGTTAAATTTTTTAGATGATTTTCATCAATATTGTATAAGACTGATTTGCAAATTATTTTTTACTTTTTCACATCAGGTTTTTTTATCAATATTATGTTGTCTCAAGAAAGTAATTGCTCATTATGCCTTCTATCTCTATGACCAACGACAGTTTTAATAGCATTACTATTACCTGTTCTTCAATAGTTAAGCAGCAATCACCCACAAAGCCACCTAGGAGTTCTTTTAATTAAGAGGTAGGTAATAAACTCTTTGGAACAGTTTTATTCCTCCCATTACATTTTTTTTTTCTGTTTAGTTTTCTATCTCATTTTAAACCTGTATATTTCCCAGAAAATCATCAATTTCATCTAAAATTTCAAATTTATAGGATAGATTTGTGCAAAGTTGCAGCAATTTTCTCTGTATCTTAGGTTATCTCCTAATTCTTATCTTTAACTTTGTATATTTTTGGCTTTCTTTATTTCCTCAACTTTAGACTGAAGACTTTTACATTATCCAAGAAAAAGCTCTTAAACCTATCAATTAAATTGATATTTAATTCATTGTTTAATGGTTTTATCATTATTAATTAGTTCTTGTTTTTTGTTTTTGTTGTTGCTAATTTTTTTACAAAGCTTATTTGTTTTTCATTCTTGCTAGAATGTTTCATTCAAGTTATAAATTTTCCTTGAAGTATGCTTCTAATTGTAGTCCTAGGCTATGAAATTGTTTGCTTTTATCATTATTTTTAAAATATTCTGAAGATATACTTTTGACTTCTTCTATGATAACAAGAAGTATTTAAATAGAAAATTTTCTATTTTTTACTGAAGTATAGTTGAGATATTATAAATTTCAGATATACAACAGTGATTAGACATTTATATACATTACAAAATTCATGCCACTGTAAGTATAGTTATCATCTGTTACCATATAAAGTTATTACAATATTATGACTAGATTCCCCATATTGTACTTTCATCCCTGTGACGAATTTATTTTATAATGAGAAGTTTGTACTGCTTTATCCCTTTACCTATTTTCCCTACCCTGCCACTCCCCTCCACCCTGGCAACCACTTTTTTTTCTGTTTTGTAAATCTGTTTCTGCTTTTTGTTTGGTTATTCACTGATTTTGTTTTTTAGTGTTTCTGTAACACAGATAATTTGAGTGACTGTATCTCTACATTTGCTGGCATTGCGATTTGAATCTAAGCCACTCTGGCTCCACAGTTTGGACTCTCAGCTATTACTATTTTCTATTGCCTCCTTTCCCCAGTATTTCTTTTGTTTTCAATCTTTTGCTTTAAGGTCTGTATTCTACAATCAAAATTCTTTTGATTCCCCTTCTTCTCTTTAATCATTAATTTTAAAAATACATAATATAGTCTGTTTTAGTTCTGTTAGTGACAACTTTAAACGTTTAAACTCTATATTTAATGTACTCTGAAATGTCAGTAACTATTAAGATTCATTGTTACTTTAAAATGATCATGAAAGGAAATATGGTGCCAATTATAAGTGTAGGTCATTATCAAGTAGGAGACATATTTCAATTCCTGAGATGTTAAAATGTGAAAAGAAATGTTCTTTACAATTGGTGAAGTACATTAGTATGTTGAAGTCACATTTTTCCATTTATGTACTTAAAAAGTAAACTCCCCTAGGAATGGCAGAGCAATCAGCACGTTAAAATGACCTTCCCTCTTAACCCCACCCCCTAAAAACTTTCATTTTGCTGACTTTCTGAACCTTTTTTTCTCAGCTAACTAACATCAAATTATTATTTCTAAATCATACATATCCTATTTAAGAATTCAAACATTATAATATATCCCTTTTTCCTAGTCGCTTGATTCTGTTTCATTTATTCATCACTAATCTTTCTATATGGTAATTTTGCCATTTATGGACTTCTTTTAACTCATCTTAAGTACATTTTTAGGAGGGGTTCATGAAGGCTGTAATTTATTACTTTTTAAATTAAGTCGCCTATTTTTTTCTTCAACATTCTATAGATTTTTTTTTTACAGTGTTACTTGGAGTCCAAGAAAAAAATATGAGGATAATTTAATTTTTAATACTTTGTAGGTGACTTTTTTCTTATTCTAGTAATACTTGTGGATGTTTTTAGTCTTAAAAGTGACCAAGGAAAGTCTAAGTATTCGTTGCTTTTTCCTGGTACACTCTTCCCTTAGTAAATTCTTCTAATCGCTAGATTGAGGACTTTCAATTCAGGCATGAATTTTCCCCTCTGTACCAATAAATTTCCAATAACAGTTTTTAATTTCATTCTCATTGCATTAGTGTGATTTTCCTCAAGAATCTCCTCTAAGTCATTAAGTCCATCTGCTGCATCACTTATTCTATATCTTCCTGTATCTAATGTGGTCTTAATTATTTTGATAGCTTTACTCATGCCCCTCTACCAGCTCTCTTTTAATCTTACTTTGGTGTCCTTTTATCTATTTTTTAATCCCTTAAATTTCTTCTTTGATCTCTTATCATTGAGTCTATGGTCACTTTCATCTCCCTAAGAATGCTGAGAATTATTTTTTCTTAAAATGTTCTTCAGTTTCCTGAAGTATTTCTTCTTTCAAAATATACTCTTCTTTTGCCTTTAGTGCTCTTAAGTTATTTTATTTATTTTTGGTCATACTCATATAGAAGTTCAAGGTTATGCTTGTCATTTGGCTCAGAAGAGGAACAATTTGGTTATATCTGCTATTTGCTGATTAGTATGGTTGGATTCTTCTGTTTTTCAGTCACTTCTTTAAACATACATTAGAATCTGAACTGAAAGCTGGAAATTGACCGGATGTAGCATCTTTTCATTCCTTCATAGATACTCTGGGAAGTGGGAAGAGTTTAGAATGAATCTAGCTGAGATGACCTAAACTCAAATATATTTTCTCCAAACACTTTGCTATCAAATTAGATGACCCTTCTGTCCTGAGTTAAAGTCCCATGAGGGTGGTTGTCTTAATTTATCCACTTCAGAGCCAGTAACACAACTGGCAGGATTTCTTTACAACAGGAAGTTGAGGAAAATGAAAATAACGTAACATGACCCTCTATCAACCTCACCACTCCTGCCATCTATATACTGAAGTATGAAAATTAGCCCCTGTTCGGTATTTGCCACTCATATCTGTAGGGATCTTATCTCTAATTTAAATGTTATTGGGAAGGTCTTTCTGATCTTTCTCACTTGGCAAAACCTACAACCTGCTTGAAATTGGGGATATACATATCAGCTTTTGACATCCAACTTAGTTCAATTTTTATTAATGTCTAGAAAACAGTCTTTGCAATAATGGCACAGGCGCAAGGCCAACTCCTATAATTTTGCTTATGGCTGAAAGTTATATCCTTATTTTTGCTTGTTTATAGCCATTTCAGAGAGTATTTCAGGTAGGGCACTCAGCTCATTTAGCCAACTTCCCTAGAACTTGCAAATTAAAATTTTCACATAAATTTCAGGTGATTTCACATAAAAGCAATGAAACCAAATTTAAGGATATCAAATAATAGGTCTTTGTAATTAGTAATAATTATATTTGAATTTGAATTTTATGTTGAACATAAGACTGTTCTATGATAACTTCATTAATTGAGTCCCTTTAAGAGATAAGCTAACAAAAAAGATTACATTTAGCTTTTGTTTGGTTCCAATGACACTGTCAATGTTTCAATAACTCCTCTGAAAATTATGGAATCAAATATCCTGATGTTCGTATTTAATGCCTCAAAAATATTCTGGCACTTTGTTAAATGAGCACCCAATTGTTTTCAGTAAGGGTATTTTTGCCCTTACTCAAAAAGAAAAGGTAGGTAAAAAGAGGAAGACACTGGAAGAAAACAAACACTTTTTAAGTCGAGAATTATTTAGATGATTAAACAAATCTGGTTAAAAGCAAACAGGCTTTTAAAATTGCGAGTAATGAATAAAGCAACAAGCCTAAGTAATGATATGAGATATAAGCATAAAATGGTTTAATTTTTTTAAATAAACACCTCAGAACTGAGATAACCACAGGAGGTTACATAATAATGCTAGTCATTCTCTGAATACTCTTGAAACTCCTCTTCTAGAACAACTTTCATGGCCATTTCTTAAACTATCTTCTATAGTAGCACTTATTCTTTTTGAAGTTCTTAATTCAGACATTAGAGC